>NC_058092.1:112955000-114205000 GCF_020171115.1 Neogale vison | reverse complement strand
CCGGATCTCAGAGACATTCCCCTCCCCGATGCCAAGACGACTCTGTTCACAGATGGGAGTAGCTACATGGTCAATTAAAAGAGGTA
Source organism: Neogale vison (assembly GCF_020171115.1). Taxonomy (NCBI): domain Eukaryota; kingdom Metazoa; phylum Chordata; class Mammalia; order Carnivora; family Mustelidae; genus Neogale; species Neogale vison. The sequence goes on along the minus strand of NC_058092.1, from coordinate 114,204,914 downwards.
TAAAGGGGCTGTGGTGCTTTCTCCTGAGAAGAAACTCTGGACAGCAGCCCTGCCACATGGAACTTCGGCACTAAAAGCAGAATTGATTGCACTCACTAAGGCACTGCAGATGGCCAAAGGTGAAACTGCCAACATCTATATGGACAGTAGGTATGGCTTTGCTACTCTCCATATAAATGGGGTTATTTATAAAGAAAGGGGCCTATTAACAGCAGAAGGAAAATGAACTAAAAATAGAGGAGAAATATTGGCTCTCCTCAAGGCTATTTGGGACCCAAAAGAGGCAGCTGTTATGCATTGCCCAGGACACCAAAAGGGGACTGATCTGATTTCATAAGGAAACCACTTAGCAGATCAAGCCTCAAAGCAAGCAGCCCCATAAACAGTGGAAGAACTGGTTACACTACCGGAACCACCCCTAGCAGAAAAAAAAAAAAAAAAGGCTATTCAGAAGAAGATTTAAAGTATTTACATAAATTGGTTAAATTGGACTATGAAGGGGATTGGGCTAAGACTGAAGTAGAAAAAATAATTCTTCCTCAAAAACTAGGTAAGAAGTTAGTAGACCAGATACATCAGGGTACTCGTTTGGGGATACACAAACTCAAACACCTTATAGGCAAGCAATTTCAGGTTTCTAAATTAGTGCGTATGGTTGAGAATGTAGTTGATGGATGTGCTCAATGCCAGGCAGTTAATGTGGGAAGAACTAAAATGGGAAGAGGGAAAACAGAAAGAGGTAAGGAACCAGGAATTTATTGGGAAATAGATTTTACAGAAATGAAACCCAGAAAATATGGGCACAAATATATGTTAGTTTTTTGTAGATACCTTTTTAGGCTTGGTAGAGACTTTTTCCACCAAACATGAGATGGCAGGAGTGGTGGCCAAAAAAGCTACTAGAAGAAATAATTCCTATGTTTGGGCTGCCTCTCACGATTGGGTCAGACAATGGCCCTGCATTTGTTAGTTCAGTCTTATAGGCATTGGCCAAGGCCATGAGCACTAACTGGAAACTACATTGTGCCTATCAGCCCCAGAGTTCCGGGCAAGTAGAGAGAATGAACCGGACTCTTAAAGAGACCTTAACAAAACTAATTCTGGAGACTGACGGTGGATGGGTGGATCTCCTTTCCTTGCTCCTATTGTTACCTGTTTATGTAAATTATAGGTGGGAAATTAGATGAACGGAATTAGGAAAAATGGAAAAGGTTTTACAAAGCGTTGAATGGCTAACTTATCATTCGACTGTGTACTACTGTTACTTTCATGGCCCCTGTATTATAAACGCCTTAATGTCATTTATACCAAAGGAAATTAGAGCTATAAAATGTTAGTCTTACATGCTCAATATAACATAGAAATGGCTGAAAAATCAAGGATTTGACTAATCTCCAAAGAAAAGGGGGGAATGTAAGGGCCTGGTTGGTCATATGGAGCCATTTTGTTGCAGTGAACTTAGACTGACCCTATGCAGTGAACTTAGATTTACCCTGGCCCTCCCAGAGGAACTTACTTGCAAAGCATAGATAAAAGGGAGAGTCAGGCCAGTTGAAGACATCCATTCAGAAGGGCATGCATATATTTATTGAGGTGAGTTTAAATCCTATTGGTCACCGTGGAGGCAGGGCACAACCACCCCTATAATGGTAAGTCTGTGAGGCTGAGGCTGGGAGGAGTAGGAGAGTCATTGGAGGAGTAGGAGAGCCGTCAGAGGAGTATAAGAGTCATTGGAGGAGTATAAGTTTCAGAGGAGTAGGAGTAGGAGAGTCGTCTGAGGAGTGGGAGAGTTGTCAAATCCCGGAGAGCTGTCAGAGATCTTGTAAGAGCCTTCAGAGCTCTTGTAAGAGCTGTAAGAGCTCTCAGAGCTCTTGTAAGAGCTGTAAGAACTGTCAGAACTTGTGTAAGAGCTGTAAGAGCCGTCAGAGCCGTCAGAGCTCTCGTAGAGCTGTAAGAGCTATCAGAGCTCTTGTAAGAGCTGTAAGAGCCGTCAGAGCTGTCAGAGCTGTCAGAGCTCTTGTAAGAGCTGCCAGAACTGTCAGAGTTCTTGTAAGAGCTGTCAGAGCTGACAGAGCTCTTTTCAGAGCTGTCAGAGCCATCAGAGCTGTGAGAGCCGCCAGCAGCCCCCTCGCCAGTGGCCTAACCACCCCGAGCCTTGGGCTCAGGGAGTGGTCTTGTCAGAGCAGCCACTCTCCAGAGAGCAAAAGTGACTGGGGAGCAGCCTCGTCCAGAGCGGCTACATTGGGAGAGGCCTTGACGAGGTCATTGTTATCACATTTTCCTGAGAGACAGCCCTGACCGGTCAGTTTGATTCTTGATTCTTGGTACGAAATAAAGCTTTGCTTGACCTTTGCTTTGTATCAGTCTTGTTCCTTTGATCACGGTCCCCAACATTGGGTCTGGGTGCTGCCTCAGCCAAACAAGGCTTAGGATTTGGACCTAGGGGCATGACAGGCCCGCTCTGTGGGCTCCTGCTACAACCACCTTGGGGGCTTCATTGAAATGAGTCTCAGGCTGAGGGTCACAATGCCTGTTTGAGCCCAGCTGCCCCTCCCAAGTGGGCGTGGTCTCATGAGCCATGCAGCTGGCTCCCACTCTGAGGATTGGACAACTATCTCAACATCCAGTTTTCCTGCCATGTTGAAGGAGACATACTTTTTTGTGCTTCAGGTTCTGCCCTGGGCAGGAATTTGAGCTACATTCTGGGGACAGGTACCTGAATACCTAGGTTGGTGGAGATGACGGCCTTGGGCCAAGGCAGGTCCCACCTGCAGGATATGGGGAACACTATCTGGGTGGCTGACAGGAGGTCAGAGCTTGGGCTATGTCACACAGATCACTAGTGCACAGGGCGTCCTATGATACAGCGGTGCTGTTGAGAGCCATGCAGGTAGATCCTCATGTGGGGTTTCTGGGCAGACCCATAGAGCACTTCTTCTTTCTGGTGGGCAGGCAGAAGGCTGTGTTGTGGCTGCAGAATTCCCAATATGGAGGGCTTGCAGGCAAGGAATGTGAGGATGGAAGTGTGAAAACACCAGCTTCAGGTTAAGTTCAGGGCCGAGTGCATGGCAGTTCCAATGTGCAGATGCTGTTTCGAGATCTCCAGAACCTGAGTATGGGCAAGGGTCAGATGTCTGCTCAAGCTGGAATTTGTATCCATGATGGCCATGGAATGGTGGGGTCACCTCCAGAAGCCTTGGAGGCTTTCCCAAGCTGGAGCCTGGGAGCTGCTCCAAACAGCAAGGTGTCCCTCTGCGAGACAAGAGAAGTCCGGTTAGAGGGCTCCAGAGTCCCCAATATGGACATATTCGAGATCAGAGCTCTCTGAATGGAGGACTGTAAAGCCACCCTTGTGTTACTATTGCAGATGAGGAACTGGGCAGGCTTTATCTGCTTGCTCTGGGGACGATGTTCCAAGTGATCTGAGTTGATGGATGGTCTCATTCTGATGGGTCACAATGCTGCTTGGTGTCCAGAGGGACCTTCGAATGTGGTGGTGGCTCTGGGGCCATGCAGGATTCTCCTACATTCAGGGTTGGACACATTTCCCAAGAGCCAGTTATCCTACTCGGAACAGGAGAGGTTCTGTTGTAGGGCGCAAGGACCACATGTTGGACCACATTTTGGTTTTCCAGAACAGGTCTCTGGGGACAAAGGTTTCAAAACCTTGCCAAGGATCCAGTGAGGTCCTAGGGGCATGTCAGGTTCAATCTTCAGAGTCAGGGACATGTACGTGCCTGCTTTCCTGGAGGTATGTGCTGAGGATGTGTCAGACAGCGCATTTTTTTTTTTCCAGAGCTGCCTACGAAATTGGTGTAGGCTCAGGGGCTTTGCAGGTTTCTCCTTATCTGGAGGGTTTGGGCAACTGAGATGGGCAGATTTTCCTCGGGAGAGCAGGCCCACTGGTGTGGTATGGTTCTGGAGGCCCCATCCTGGAGGACATGTGGGTCAGGGCTTTGGGACCGAAGATTTCAGACCCAAACTCTGGTAATGGTTAGGGGCGAGGTGATGGCAGGCCATATCTGCAGGACCATATCTGCAGACCCTGAGGTCAGCTCCTCGGGATTTGAAATTCAGGCAGCTGGGAGTCAGGAGCATAGGCTTTCCTATCGGGCTTGTGTGTCTAGGATGGCCATGGAATGGACGGGTGGCCTCATGGGTCCATGCCAGATGCTTCCTATCTGGGGATTCTGCTCTGCTCTCCAAAGTTTGATGTCTCTCTGGGAGAAGGTTTGAGTGCTGCTTTCCATCTGAATAGTCCTGCACAAACAGGGATTCCAGAGACAGGTTCTGGGCCTGGGCGCCTGGATAACCCCAACAAGGATTAGGTTTTGGGCTCTGGGCGTGAGAAGCCTGCTCAGTGGCCTCCTAGTCCTGCTCCCGAGGGGGCTTGTTTGAAAGGGGTCTTAAACTGAGGGTCACAATGCCTCTTTGTGCTCAGCTGCCCTTCCTGAGTGAGTGTGATCTCTTTCGCCATGCAGCTGGCTCCCACACTGAGGGTTGGACAACCATCTCAACATCCAGTTTTCCTGAATGGGGAAGGAGGCAAACTCTTTTTTGCTTTAGGGTCCCCCTGGGCATGAATTTGAGCTACGTTCTGGGGATAGGTACCTGAATACCCAGGTTGGTTGTGTTGACAGCCTCGGTCCAAAGCAGTTCCCACCTGCAGGATATGGGGCCCACTATCTGGGTGGCTGACAGGAGGTCGGGGCTCAGGCTGTGTCACACAGATCATTAGTGCACAGGGCAGTCCATGATATTCGGGTGCCAATGAGGGCTGTGCAGGTGAATCCTCATGTGGGGTTTCAGGGAAAACCCATAGGGAGCTTCTTCTTTTTGGTGGACAGGCAGAAGGCTGCGTTGTGGCTCAAGAATTCCCAGTATGGAGGACTAGCAGGCGAGGAGTGTGAGGACAGAAGTCTGAAAACACTAGCTCCGATTAAGTTCAGTGCCGAACTCATGGCAGTTCCAAAGAGCAGTGGCTGTTTCAAAATCTAGCACATAAAAAAGGGCGAATGTCAGATGTCTGCTCACGCTGGAGTTTGTATGCATGATCCAAAAAATGGCTGGGTGGCCTCAAGAATCCTTGGAGTCTTTCCCAAGCTGGAGGTTGTGAGTTGCTCCAAACAGCAAGGTGCGCTTCTGCGGGATGAGAAAGTCTGGTTAGAGGGCTCCAGACTTGCCCATATGGAATGATTCGACAACAGTGCTCTCTGAATGGATGCCTGAAGTGCCTTACTCGCGTTACCATTGCAGCTGAGGAGCCGGCCAGGCTTGATCCGAAGGCTCTGGTTCGAAGTTCTAAGTGATCTGGATAGACAGAGGTTCTCAGTCTGATGGGTCACAATGCTGCTTGGTATCCAGGGGGACCTTAGAATGTGGCGATGGCTCTGGGGCCATGCAGGATTCTCCTACACTGAAGGTTGGACCGAGTTCCTAAGAGCCAGGTTACTTTCTTGGTAAAGGAGGGGTTCTGTTGTATGATCAGGGACCACAAGTTGGATCATAAGTTTTTTTTTTTTTTTTTTAAAAACAGGCTTCCAGGGACTCAGGTCTGAACACCTAAGGCAAGGATCCAATGAGGTCCTATGGGCATGTAAGGTTCAATATTCAGACTCAGGGACATTGACCTGTGTGTCTTCCTGGAAGTATGTGCTGAGGATGTGTCAGACTTTGCATTTTTTCCAGAGTGGCCTACGAAATTGTTGTGGCCTCAGGGTCTTGCAGGTTTCTCCTTATCTGGAGGGTTTGGGCAACTGAGAAGGGCAGATTTTCCTCGGGAGAGCAGACCCAGTGATGCGGTGTGATTCTGGAGGCCCTATCCTGGAGGCATGTGGGTCAGGGCTTTGAGACAGAATTCTTCAGACCCAAACTCGGGTAAGGGTTAGAGGCAAGGTGATGGCAGGCCACATCTGCAGACCCTGAGGTCAGCTCCTCGGGATTTGAAATTCGTGCAGCTGGGAGGCAGTAGCACAAGCTTTTCTGTCTGGATTGTGTGTCTAGGATGGCCACAAAATGGACGGGTGGCCTCATGGATCCATGGGAGATCCTTCCTGTTTGGTGATTCTACTTGGCTCCCAAGAGTTTGATGTCTTTCTGGGGGAAGGGAAAAGTGCTGTTATCCGTCTCAGGAGTCCCAGCAAAACAGGGATTCCAGAAACGGGTTCTGGGTCCAGTCGCCGGGATAACAACAGCCAGGATTAGGATTTGGGCTATGGGCATGTGAAGCCTACACTGTGGGTTCAGGAGGGTGTTTTTTTGAAAGGGGTCTCATGCTGAGGGTCACAATGCCTGTTTCTGCCAGGCTGCCCCTCCTGAGTGGACGTGGTCTCATGTGCCATGCAACTGGCTCCCACTCTGAGTGTTGGACAACCATCTCGACATCCAGTTATCCTGCTTGTTGAAGGAAGCATACTCTTTTGTGCTTTAGGTTGCCCCCTGGGCAGGAATTTGAGCTACGTTCTGGGGACAGGACCTGACTACCTATGTTGGTTGATATCATGGCCTCGGGCCAAATCAGTTCCCACCTGCAGGATATGGGGCCCGCTCTCTGGGTGGCTGACAGGAGGTCGAGGCTCAGGCTGTGTCACCCAGATCATTAGTGCACAGGGTGGCCCACGATATTGGGGTGCTGACGAGGGCCATGCAGGTGGATACTCATGTGGGGTTTCAGGGCAAACCCATAGGGCATTTCATCTTTCTGGTGGGCAGGCAGAAGGCTGTGTTGTGGTTCCAGAATTCCCAATATGGAGGGTTTGCAGGTGAGGAGTGTGAGGACGGAATTCTTAAAACACTATCTCCGGTTAAGTTCAGTGCCGAATGCATGGCAGTTCCAATGTGAAATGGCTGTTTTGAGATCTCCAGCACCTGAGAAAGGGCAAGTGTCAGATGTCTGCTCATGCTGGAGTTTGTATGCATGATCCAACAAATGGTGGGGTTGCCTCAAGAATCCTTGGGGTCTTTCCCAAGCTGGATCTTTTGAGCTGCTCCAAACAGCAAGGTGCCTTTCTGTGAGCCAGGTTTCCTTCTCGGGACAGAGGGGTTCTGTTGTATGGCTCAGGTACCACATGTTCGATCATATGTTTGTTTTCCAGAAGAGGCCTCTGGGGACACAGGCTGAAAACCAAAGGCAGGGATGCTATGAGGTCCTAGAGACATGTCAGGTTCAATCTTCAGACTCAGGGACATTGACCTGTGTGTTTTCTCAGAGGTATGTGCTAAGGATGTGTCAGACTGTGCATTTTTTCCAGAGTGGACTACGAAATTGGTGCGAGCTCAGCTGCCTTGCAGGATTCTCCTAATCTGGAGTGTTTGAGCAACTGAGACAGGCAGATTTTCCTCGGGAGAGAAGGCCCAGTGATGCGTTGTGGTTCTGGAGGCAGCATCCTGGAGGGTATGTGCGTCTTAGAGGTTAGAGGGTTTGGTTCGCCCATATGAAAAGATTCAACGTCAGTGCTCTCTGAATGGATGCCTGAAGAGCCCTACCCCCGTTACCATTGCAGCTGAGGAACAGGGCAGGCTTGATCCAAAGGCTCTTGTTCAAAGTTCCAAGTGATCTGGGTATATGGAGTTTCTCAGTCTGATGGGTCACAATGCTGCTTAGTATCCAGGGAGACCTTAGAATGTGGCAGTGTCTCTGGGTCCATGCAGGATTCTCCTACACTGAGGGATGGACCCAGTTCCCAAGATCCAGGTTTCCTTCTCAGGACGGTGAGTGTTCTCTTATATGGCTCAGGGACCACATGTTGGATCATATGTTGGTTTTTGAGAACAGGCCTCCGTGGAACAGGCCTGAAAACCTAAACCAGGGATCCAATGAAGTCTTAGGGACATGTCAGGTTCAATCTTCGGACTCAGAGACATTGGCCTGTGTATCTTCCTGGCGGTATGTGCTGAGGATGTGTCAGACTGCGCATTTTTTTCCAGAGTGGCCTACGAAATTGGTGTGAGCTAAGGGTACTTTCAGGTTTCTCCTAATTTGGAGGGTTTGTTCAACTGAGACAGGCACATTTTCCTTGGGAGAGTAGGCCCAGTGACGCAGTGTGGTTCTGGAGGCTTCGTCCTATAGGGCTTTTGTGTCAGGGTTTTGGGACTGAAGTCTTCAGACCCAAACTCAGGTAAGGGTTAGGGGCGAGGTGATGGCAAGCCATATCTGAAGACCCTGAGGTCAGCTCCAGGGGTTTTGAAATTCGGGCAGGTGGGAGGCAGTAGCACAGGCTTTTCTGTCTAGATTATGTGTCTTGGATGGCCATGGAATGGACGGGTAGCCTCATGGGTCCTTAGGAGATGCTTCCTATCTGGGGATTCTGCCTGGCTTCCAGGAGTTGGGTGTCTTTCTGGGGGAAGGGAAGTGTGCTGTTTTCTGTCTCAGGAGTCCTGGCCAAACAGTGATTACAGAGATGGGTTCTGGGTCTGCGCACCTGGATAACCCCAGAAAGGATTAGGATTTGGGCTATAGGCATGACAGGCCTGCTCTGTGGGCTCCTAGTCATGCTCCTGAGGGGGCATGTTGGAAAGGGGTCTCAGGCTGAGGGTCACAATGCCTGTTTCTGCCCATCTGCCCCTTTTGAGTGGACGTGGCCTCATGTGCCATGCAGCTGGCTCCCACTCTGTGGGTTGGACAACCATCTCAACACCCAGTTTTCCTGGCATGGGGCAAGATGAGCACTTTTTTGTGCTTCAGCTTCCCCCATTGGCAGGAATTTGAGCTACTTTCTGGGTACAGGTACCTGAATCCCAGGTTGGTTAAGATGATGGCCTCGGGCCAAGGCAGGTCCCACCTGCAGGATATGGTGCCTGCTATCTGGGTGGCTGACAGGAGGTCGGTGCTCATGCTGTGTCACACAGATCATTAGTGCACACGGCGGCCCATGATATTGGGGTGCCAATGAGGGCATGCATTTGTATCCTCATGTGGGGTTTCAGGGCAAACCCATAGGGCATTTCTTTCTGGTGGGCAGGCAGAAGGCTGTATTGTGTCTCCAGAATTCCCAATAAGGAGGTCTTGCAGGTGAGGAGTGTGAGGATGGAAGTCTGAAAACACTAGCTCCGGTTAAGTTCAGTGCCGAATGCATGGCAGTTCCAATGTGCTGTGGCTGTTTCGAGATCCCCACCACCTGAGAAAGGGTGAGTGTCAGATGTTTGCTCACGCTGGAGTTTGTATGCATGATCCAACAAATGGTTGGGTGGCCTCACGGATCCTTGTTGGTTTTCCCAAGCTGGAGCTTGTGAGGTGCTCCAAACAGCAAGGTGCCCTTCTGTGAGACAATGGAAGTCCGGTTAGACCACTACAGGATCCCCCATATGGAACGATTCAACAGGAGTTCTTAAGACCCAGAATCAGGTTAGGGTTATGGGCGTGGTGATGGCAGGCCACATCTGCACACTCTGAGGTCAGCTCCTCGGGTTGTGAAATTTGCGTGGCTGGGAGGCAGTAGCACAGGCTTTTCTATCTGTATTGTATGCCTAGAATGGCCATGGAATGGACGGGTGGCCTCATGGGTCCATGGGAAAATCGTCCTATCTGGGGATTCTTCCCTGCTCCCAAGAGTTTGGTGTCTTTCTGGGGGAAGGGAAGAGTGCTGTTTTCCATCTCAGGGGTCCCGCCTAAACAGGGTTTCCAGAGACAGGATCTGGGTCTGGGCACTGCCTCAGCCAAACAAGGGTTAGGATTTGGGCCTAGGGGCATGACAGGCCCGCTTGGTGGGCTCCTGCTCCAACCACTTCGGGGGCTTGTTTTAAAGGGGTCTTAGGCTGAGAATCACAATGCCTGTTTGTGCCCAGTTACCCCTCCTGAGTGGGTGTCATCTCATATGCCATGCAGCTGGCTCCCACTCTTAGGGTTGGACAACCATCTCAATATTCAGTTGTCCTGCCAGGGGGAAAAAAGCATACTCTTTTGTGTTTCAGGTTCCCCCATGGGCAGGAATTTGAGCTATGTTCCGGATACACGACCTGAATACCCAGGTTGGTTGAGATGATGGCCTTGGGTCAAATCAGTTCCTACCTGCAGGATATGGGGCCCGCAACCCAGATGGCTGACAGGAGTTCGGGGCTTGGGCTGTGTCACACAGGTCATTAGTGCACAGGGTGGCCTATGATTTTGGAGTGCTGTTCAGGGCCGTGCACGTAGATCCTCATGTGGGGCTTCTATCCAGACCCATAGGGCACTTCTTCTTTCTGGTGAGGAGGCAGAAGGCTGTGTTGAGGCTGCAGAATTCCCAATATTGAGGGCTTTCAGGCATGGAGTGTGAGGACGGATGTTTGAAAACACCAGCTAAGGTTAAGTTCAGGTCCGAATGCATGGCAGTTCCAATATACAGTGGCTGTTTCGAGATCTCCACCACCTGAGTAATGGCGAGGGTCAGATGTCTGCTCAAGCTGGAATTTGTATCCATGAGGATACCAAGGAATGGTGGGGGTCACCTCAAGAATCCTTGGAGGCTTTCCCAAGCTGGAGTTTGAGAGATGATCCAAACAGCAAGGTTCCCTTCAGCGAGACAGGCAAAGTCCGATTGGAGGGCTCCAGGGTCCCCCATATGGAAATATTCAATAGCATAGCTCTCTCAATGGAGGCCTGGAAAGCCCACCTCGCATTACCATTGCAGCCGAGGAACGGGAAAGGCTTGATCCGCTGACTCTGAGGAGGAAGCTCCAAGTGATCTGGGTTGAGAGAGGTTCTCAGTCTGATGGGTCATGATGCTGCTTGGTGTCCAGGGAGATCTTAGAATGTGGCAGTGGCTATGGGGCCATTCACGATTCTCCTAAGCAGAGACTTGGACACTGTTACCAAGAGCCAGGTTTCCTCTTTGGGACAGGAGGGGTTCCGTTTTATGGCTAAGGGACCCATGTGGGATTATTGTTGGTTTTCCAGTATAGGGCTCTGTGGACAGAGGCCTGAAAACCTAAGCTAGGTTTCTGATGAGGTCCTAGGGGCATGTCAGGTACAATCTTCAGACTCAGGGCCGTTGACGTCCATGTCTTCCTGGAGGTAGGTTCTGAGGTTGTGTCAGACTGCATTTTTTCCAGAGCGGCCTATGAAATTAGGGTGGGCTCAGGGAACTTGCAGGTTTCTCCTAATCTGGAGGGTTTGAGCCACTAAGATGGGCAGATTTTCCTCGGGACAGTAGGCCCAGTGATGCAGTGTGGTTCTGGAGGCCCCTTCCTGAAGGACAAGTGGGTCAGGGCATTGGGGCAATAGTCTTCAGACCCAAACTCGGGCAAGGGTTAAGTTCGAGGTGATGGCAGGCCATATCTGCAGACCCTGAGGTCAGCTCATCGGGATCTGAAATTCGGGCGGCTGGGAGACAGTAGAACCAGCTTTTATTTTGTATTGTATATCTAGGATGGCCTGGGAATGGACGGGTGTCCTCATGGGTCCATGTGAGATTCTTCCAATCTGGGGACTCTGCCCTGCTCCCCAACGTTTTGTGTCTTTCTGGGGGAAGGGAAGAGTGCTGTTTTCTGTCCCAGGAGTCCCAGCCAAAGAGGGATTCCAGGGACAGGTTCAGGGCCCGGGTGCCTGGGTAACTCCAGCAAGGATTAGGATTTGGGCTATGGGCGTGAGAAGCCTGCTCTGTGGGCTCCTAGACATGATCTGGTGGGGGCTTGTTTGAAAGGTGTCTCAGGCTGAGTGTCACAATGCCTCTTTGTGCCCAGCTGCCCCTCCTGAGTGGGCGTGGTCTCATTCGTCGTGAAGCTGACTCCCACACTGAGGATTGGAAAACCATATCAACATCCAGTTTTCCTTCATGGGGAAGGAGGCGTACTCTTTTGTGCTTTAGGATCCCCCATGGGCAAGAATTTGAGCTACGTTCTGGGGTGAGGTTACTGAATACCCAGGTTGGTTGAGAGGACAGACTCGAGCCAAAAGAGTTCTCACCGGCAGGATATGGGCCCTGCTATCTGGGTGGCTGTCAGGAGGTCAGGGCTTGGGCTGTGTCACACAGATCATTAATGCACAGGGTGGCCAATATATTGGGGGGCTGGAGAGGGCCGTGCGGGTGGACACTCCCGTGTCATTTCAGGGAAAACCCATAGGGCACTACTTCTTTCTTTTTTGCAGGCAGAAGGCTGCATTGTGGCTCCAGAATTCCCAATATGGAGGGCTTGCAGGCGAGGAGTGTGAGGATGGAAGTCTGAAAACACTAGCTCTGGTTAAATTCAGTGCCGAACGCATGGCAGTTCCAATGTGCAGTGGCTGTTTTGAGATCTCCAGCACCTGAGAAAGGGCAAGTGTCAGATGTCTGCTCATGCTCGAGTTTGTATGCATGATCCAACAAATGGTGGGGTTGCCTCAAGAATCCTTGGGGGCTTTCCCAAGCTGGAGCTTGTGAGCTGCTCCAAACAGCAAGGTACCTTTTTGCGAGACAAGGGAAGTCCGGTTAGAGGGCTCCAGGATCCTCCATATGGAAAGATTTGACAGCAGTGCTCTCTGAATGGATGCCTGAAAAGCCCTACCCCCGTTACCATTGCAGCCGATGAAAAGGGCTGGCTTGATCTGAAGGCTGTGGTTCCAAGTTCCAAGTGATCTGGGTTGACGGAGGTTCTCAGTCTGATGGGTCACAATGCTGCTTGGTGTCCAGGGAGACCATAGAATGTGGCGGTGGCTCTGGGGCCATGCAGGATTCTCCTACAGTTAGGGCTCGATCAAGTTCCCAAAAGCCAGGTTTCCTTCTCGGGACAGAGGGGTTCTGTTGTATGGCTCAGGTACCACATGTTCGATCATATGTTTGTTTTCCAGAAGAGGCCTCTGGGGACACAGGCTGAAAACCAAAGGCAGGGATGCTATGAGGTCCTAGAGACATGTCAGGTTCAATCTTCAGACTCAGGGACATTGACCTGTGTGTTTTCTCAGAGGTATGTGCTAAGGATGTGTCAGACTGTGCATTTTTTCCAGAGTGGACTACGAAATTGGTGCGAGCTCAGCTGCCTTGCAGGATTCTCCTAATCTGGAGTGTTTGAGCAACTGAGACAGGCAGATTTTCCTCGGGAGAGAAGGCCCAGTGATGCGTTGTGGTTCTGGAGGCAGCATCCTGGAGGGTATGTGGGTCAGGGCTTTGAGACAGAAGTCTTCAGACCCAAACTTGGGTAAGGGTTAGGGGCGAGGTGATGGCAGGCCATATATGCAGACCCTGAGTTCAGCTCCTCTGGATTTGAAATTCGGGTGGCTGGCAGGCAGTAGCACAGGCTTTTCTGTTTGGAGTGTGTGTCTAGGATGGCCAGGGAATGTACGGGTGGCCTCATGGGTCCATGGGAGATTCTTCCTATCTGGGGATTCTGCCCGGTTCCCAAGAGTTTGGTGTCTTTCTGGGGGAAGGGAAGAGTGCAGTTTTCCGTCTCAGGGGTCCCGCCCAAACAGGGATTCCAAAGACTTGTTCTGGGCCTGTGCGCTGCCTCACCCAAACAAGGGTTAGGATTTGGGCCTAAGGGCATGACAGGCCCACTCTGCCAGCTCCTGCTGCAACTCCCGATGGGGCTTCTTTGAAAGGGCGTCTCAGGCTGAATGTCACAATGCCTGTTTGTGCCCAGTTGCCCCTCCTGAGTTGGTGTGGTCTCATGTGCCATTCAGCTGGCCTCCCACTCTGAAGGTTGGACAACCATCTCAACATCCAGTTTTCCTGCCATGGAAAAGAGGAGTACTCTTTTGTGCTTCAGGATCCGCCATGCGCTGGAATCTGTGCTATGTTCTGAAGACAGGTACCTGTATAAGAGGTGGGTTGAGAAGCTGGCCTCAGGCCAAGGCTATCTGGGTGGCTGACAGGAGGTAGGGGCTTGGGCTGTGTCACACAGATCATTAGTACACAGGGCGACCTATGATTTTGGTGTGCTGTTGAGTATCGTGCAGGTAGATCCTCATGTGGAGTTTCTGGGCAGACCCATGGGGCACTTCTTCTTTCTGGTGGGCAGGCAGAAGGTTGTGTTGTGGCTGCAGAATACCCAATATGGAGGGCTTTCAGGCATGGAGTGTGAGGATGGAAGTGTGAAAACACCAGCTAAGGTTACGTTCAGGGCCGAGTGCATGGCAGTTCCAATATACTGTGGCTGTTTCGAGATGTCCAGCACCTGAGTAAGGGTGAGTGTCAGATGTCTGCTCAAGCTGGAATTTGTATCCATGATGGCCAAGGAATGGTGGGGTCACCTCAAGAATCCTTGGAGGCTTTCCCAAGCTGGAGTTTGTGAGCTGCTCCAAATAGCAAGGTTTCCTTCTGCGAGATAGGGAACATCCAGTTAGAGGGCTCCAGGGTCCCTCATATGGAAATATTCGATAGCAAAATTCTCTCAGTGGCGGCCTGGAAAGCCCACCTTGCATTACCATTGAAGCTTAAGAGCAGGGCAGGCTTGATCAGCTGGCTCTGGGGACGAAGTTCCAAGTATTCTGAGTTGACAGAGGTTCTCAGTCTGACGGGTCACAATGATGCTTGGTGTCCAGGGAGACCTTAATATGTGGTCATGGCTCTGGGCCATGCAGGATTCTCCTATGCTGAGACTTGGACCCTGTTCTCAAGAGCCATGTTTCCTTCTCGTGACAGGAAGCTTTAGGTTGTATGGTTCAGGAACCACATGTAGGAGTGTATGTTGGTTTTCCAGAACAGGCCTCTGGGGACAGAGGCCTGAAAACCTAAGCTAGGGTTCTGATGAGGTCTTATGGGCATGTGCCATTCGATCTTCGGATTCAGGGCCATGGACCTGTGTGTCTTCCCGGAGGTAAGTGCTGAGGGTGTGTCAGACTGTGCATTTTTTCCAGAGCGGCCTATGAAATTAGGGTGGGCTCAGGGGACTTGCAGGTTTCTCCTTATCTGGAGGGTTTGGGCAACTGAGACGGGCAGATTTTCCTCGGGAGAGCAGGCCCAGTGATGCGGTGTGTTTCTGGTGGCCCCATCCTTGTGGTCATGTGGTTCAGGGCTTTGGGACGGAAGTCTTCAGACCCAATCTTGGGTAAGGTTTGGGGTCGAGGTAATGGCAGGCCATATTTGCAGACCATGTTGTCAGCCCCTCCAGTTTGAAATTCGGGCAGCTGGGAGAGAGTAGCACAGGTTTTCTGTCTGTACTGAGTGTCTCAGATGGCCACGGAATGGATGGGTCGCCTCATGTGTCCATGGGAGATTCTTCCTATCTGGGGATTCTGCCCTGTTCCCAAGATTTTGCTTTCTTCCTCGGAGAAGTGAAGAGTGCTGTTTTCCGTCTCATGGGTCTCACTCAAACAGGGATTCCAGAGAGGGCTTCTGGGTCTGGGCACTGCCTCACCCAAACAAGGGCTAGGAATTGGGCCTAGGGGCATGACAGGCCCGCTCTGTGGGCTCCTGCTCCAACCACCTCAGGGGCTTGTTTGAAAGGGGTCTCAGGCTGAGGCCTGAGGCACAATGCCTGTTCGTGCCCAACTGCCACTCCTGAGTGGGTGTGTTCTCATGTGCCATGAAGCTGGCTCCCACTCTGAGGGCTGGACAACCATCTCAACCTCCAGTTTTCATGCCACGGGGAAGGAGGCATACTCATTTTTGCTTCAGCATCTGCCATGGGCAAGAATTTGAACTACGTTCTGGGGACATGTACCTGAATACCCATTTTGGTTAAGATGACAGCCTCAGTCCAAGGTAGGTCCCACATGCTGGATATAGGGATCGCTATCTGGGTGGCTGACAGGAGGTCGGGGCTCGGGCTGTGGCACACAGATTAATTAGTGCACAGGGTGGCCTATGATATTGGGATGCTGTTGAGGGCCGTGCAGGTAGATCCTCATGTGGGGTTTCTGGGAAGACCCATAGGGCACTTCTTCTTTCTGGTGAGCAGGCAGAAGGCTGTGTTGTGGCTGCAGAATTACAAATATGGAGGGCTTACTTCCATGCAATGTGTGGACGGAAGTGTGAACACACCAGCTAAGGTTAATTTCAGGGCCGAACACATGGGAGTTCCAATGTGCTGTGGCTGTTTTGAGATCTCAAGCACCTGAGTAAGGAAGAGTGTCAGGTGTCTGCTCACGCTGGAGTTTGCATGCATTGTGGCCAATGTTTGGTGGGGTTACCTCAAGAATCCTTGGAGGCTTTCCCAAGCTGGAGCTTGTGAGCTGCTCCAAACAGCAAAGTATCCTCTGCAGGACAGGGGAAGTCCAGTAAGAGTACTCCTGGGTCCCCCATATGTAAAGATTTGACAGCAGAGCTCTCTGAATGGAGACCTGAAAAGGCCACCTTGTGTTACCATTATAGCCGAGGAACAGGGCCGGCTTGATCCGCTGGCTCTGCTTCAAAGTTCCACATGATTTGAGTTGACGGAGGTTCCCAGTCTGATGGGTCACAATGATGCTGATTCCAGGAAGACCTAAGAATGTGCCAGTGGCTCTGCGACCATGCAGGATTCTCCTACTGTGAGGGTTGACCCCATGTCCCAAGAGCCAGGTTTCCTTCTTGGGACAGGAGGGATTCTGTTGTATGCCTCAGGGAACACATGTGGACCATAAGTAGTTTTCCAGAGCAGGTCTCTTGGGACAGAGGCCAGGAAACCTAAAAAAAAAAAAAAGTGTATATATCCTAGGGGCATGTCAGGTTCAATCTCCAGACTCCGGGTGATAGATATGCATGCCCTCCTTGAGGTAGTTGCTGAGGGTGTTTATGACTGTGCATTTTGTTACAAAGTGGCCTGTGAAATTGGAGTGGTCTCAGGGGCCTTGCAGGATTCTTCTAATCTGTAGGGTTTGGGCTACTGAGATTGGCAGATTTTCCTCAGGAGAGCAGGCCCAGCGATGCAGTGTGGTTCTGGTAGCCCCTTCCTGGAAGGCATTTGATTCAGGGCTTTGGGACTGAAGTCTTCAGACACAAAATCCGGTAAGGGTTAGGGGCGAGGTGATGGCAGGCCCGATCTGCAGACCCTGAGGGCAGTTCCTCGGGATATGATATTCAGGCGGCTGGTAGGCAGTAGCACAGGCTTCTCTGTCTGGATTGTGAGTCTAGAAAGGCCATGGAATAGACGGGTCACCTCATGGGTCCATGGGAGATTATTCCTATCCGGGGATTCTGCCTGGTTGCCAAGAGTTTAGTGTCTTTCTGGGAGAAGGGAAGAGTGCTGTTTTCCGTCTCAGGGGTCCCGCCCAAACAGGGAATGCAAAGGCAGGTTCTGGGTCTGGGTGCCTGGATAATCCCACCAAGGGTTAGGATTTGGGCCTAGGGGCATGAGAAGCCCACCATGTGGGCTCCTAGTCATGCTCCCAAGGGGGCTTGTTTGAAAGGGATCTCTGGCTGACGGTCACAGTGCCTGTTTGTGCCATCTGCCCTCCTTGTGTGGGCACGGTCTCATGGGCCATGCAGCTGGCTCCCACTCTGAGTTTAGCACAACCAATTCAACTTCCTGTTTTCCTAACTTGGGGAAGAATGATTACTCTTTTGTTCTTAGGTTCCCCCATGGGCAGGAATGTGAGCTACATTCTGTGGACAGATACCTAAATACCCAGGTTGGTTTGAGATGAGAGCCTCGGACCAAGGCAGTTCCCACCTGCAGGATATGGGGCACACTTGCGGGTGGCTGACAGGAGGTGGGGTCTCAGACTGTGTCAGACAGAGTATTAGTGCACAGGGCGGCCTATGATGTTGGGGTGCCGTTGAGGGCCGTGCAGGTGGATCTTCACGTAAGGATTCTGGGCACACCCATAGGGCAATTATTCTTTCTGGTGGGCAGGCAGAAGGCTGCATTGTGGCTCCAGAATTCCCAATATGGAGGGCTTGCAGGCGAGGAGTGTTGTGACAGCATTCTGAAAACACAAGCTACAGTTAAGTTCAGTGCCGAGTCAATGGCAGTTCCAATGTGCAGCAGCTGTTTTGAGATCTCAAGTACCTGAGTAAGGATGAGTGTTAGATGTCTGCTCACGCTGGAGTTTGTATCCATGATGGTCAACGAATGGTGTGGTGGCCTTGAGAAGCCTTGGAGGGTTTCCCAAGCTGGAGCTTGTGAGCTGCTCCAAACAGCAGTATTTCCTTCTGTTGGACAGGGGAAGTTGGTTAGAGAGCTCCTCGTTCCCCCATATGGAAATATTCGGCAGCAGAGATCTCTGAATGGATGCCTGAAAGGCCACCTTGCATTACCATTGCAGCCGAGGAATAGGGCAGGCTTGATCTGCTGACTCTGGCTCGAAGTTCCACGTGATTTGAGTTGACGTAGGTTCTCAGTCTGATGGGTCACAATGATGCTTGGTGTCCAGGAAGACCTAAATGTGCCGGTGGTTCTAGGACCAAAACACATTTGGTTATACCCCAACGATACTACTGATACAGTTATTTCTTTCTTTCTAGTCTTATCTCATGTCACACTTTAGTAAAATTCATATTACTTCTTGACTACTCTTCCTCTGCTCTTGTCATTCTTGTCTCTTGTCCTTCTCCTACTCTTCCTGTTTATTCTTACATATTTAGGATTGATATACTTTTAATTTCCTCTGATTTGAAGCTACTCTTGGAGGGGAGCCTAGGTGGACCATTTGTTGAGTTTCAGATCAGGTATTTTTCTTTTGGATCCTGGGATCCTGCCCAGAGATGGACTCTATACTCAGTAGGGTATCTGCTTGAAGATTCTCTGTCTCTTCCCAACAGACCCCCAACACACTCTCTCCCTCTAATAAAAATTATTTGAAAAGAGATGAAAAATAAGAAAATCCTGAAAAAATAAATAAAAGGCTAAACATGAAAATACAAAGAATGCTACTTAGTGTTTTCCCTTAGCTCTGAAGCTTTCCAGGCCTCTATTATCAGTAAACTTGAAAGGAGTGAATTGTTCATGCTGGTCTTCTAGGGAAGGATCTCTTGACCTGATCCTCAAGTGGACTCCAACTGGTGCAAATGCAGCTCTCCTAAACAGCAAAGACAGGCCTCTGGGTAAGCACGTCTGGATTCTATTATGCAGTGCTGTATTACTCACTGAAGGCATGCAGCACAGATGGGTGAGATGAATATCACTGAACCCTGTTCTCTACTTAGGAGCTGATAATATGCACCTCAGATCTGCAGTGAGCCATCATAGGGGGGAAAAATCCACCAGTCTTTTTTTTTTTTAAGATTTTATTTTATTTATTTGACAGAGAGAAATCACAAGTAGACGGAGAGGCAGGCAGAGAGAGAGAGAGAGAGAGGGAAGCAGGCTCCCCGCCGAGCAGAGAGCTGATGCGGAACTCGATCCCAGGACCCCGAGACCATGACCCGAGCCGAAGGCAGCGGCCCAACCACTGAGCCACCCAGGCGCCCAGTCTTAACTCCGCAGTTTCTGTCAGAACTCTGTGTTCATGCTGCCAGTGACAAGGCATTTTTATCTCAGGCACATGACTGAGTTCTAACCCCAATTTTCTTTTTTTAAAGATTTTATTTGTTTATGTTAGAGAGAGAGTGAGAGAGAGAATTAGATGGGAGAAGGTAAGAGAGAGAAGCAGAATCCCCATGGAGCTGGGCACCTGATGGGGGACCTGATCCAGGGAGTCTGGGATGATGACCTGAGCCGAAGGCAGTTACATAAACAACTGAGCCACACAGCTGATGCCTATTCCAATTTCTATGGATTCCTGTGACACAGACCCACACCATACCTCCAGGGTGTTGGAGGTCTTGCCATGCTTCTGTTTTTTGCTGGATCCCTCTCAGGAAAGTTGACACCCAGTAATGCTGTGATTTGGGGTATAGGGCAACACAGAGCAGAAAGCCAGGACCTAGCTTCGTGGCTTTCAACCATTTTTCTCTAAGTGATATCTGGGAACTCTAAAGCATCCAGGCCCCAGCTGTTTATGTTTTGAACCCTGGGATCATGAGGTCATGCTGTCACATCTGGGATTCCACCCCACTTCACCACTTGAACAGTTTTAAGCCATAAATATGCCCCATCGTAGTCAACTCCTATGTATCTCAATGAAACTCTTCATTGTCAATAAAAACGTTGCATTATGAGGGGGGACAAGATGTTGGAGAAGTAGGAAAAGGCACCTTTTCAGCCTGTACCCCAAAGTGAGCTGATTACCTACCAAAGAACTCCATTCACCCATGAAATCAACCTGAGATCAGAATTATACACATCTGGATCTCTATAGGGGCAGAAGAAGCCAGTGGGCAGGTAAAGCGGAGTGGGAACGGTGACTGATATCTGAAGATAAACAAAAGGGGGAGGGAGCCACCAGAGGCGACCAGTTGGAAACTAATATCCCAATACGAGCGAGAGTGCCCTGCATCTGGGGACCAGCGTTAACTTGGAGACTGGTTGAAAGCACTCCAAAAGAGCAAAGGATTGCGGTGGGAAATTGTGGGAATCAGGGAGGCTAGGGACAGGGGCTTAAGTTCCTGGTCCCAGGAGAGCCTCCCCTGGTGCTGAGGCAGAGAGAGTGCGGCGGAGAAACCAGATCTTGGTCCCTAAGCCACCAGCGCACCAGAGAATGCATGGGTTCTGGCTCCTGTGAGGGGATAGGAGGAACACCGATGGGCAGAACGTGCGAGCCCTGGTACAACACCTGAGATTTGCGTGCACGTCCCTCATGCTCCCCTGAGAGAGTTACAAAGGCCCTACTGGCGCTCATTGACCCGTGCCATTGTTTCAGAGCCTAAGCTATGCGCCACAAACTCTCCCCTGAGAGAGGTGCGCAAAAGCCCAGCCTGGTGCTTTCAGACCTGCACCCTGTTCTCAGTGCCTGAGACATGTGTGCGACCCATAGCCGCCCCTGAAAGAGGAGCACACAAGCAAGGCACTCTTGGACCCAGCAAGGCCAGGCACTCCCAGCCTGGGCCAACGGCAAAATCTCAGTGTGCGATTGCTGCTTGGAAACTCTCTGGCGGTAGAGAGCTCCCAGACAGCCGCCTCTGCCTTGGCTTTGGGAACAAGCCAAAGATTCTGCATCCCCAGGGTCTGCAACTTGGAACCTGCTCTGCCAGCGGACAAGGGGGAACTTATTTAGGCTCTGCACACACACTGAGGCTTCTCTCTGAGAGGGAGATTAGGGTGCAGTTTGTTTTCCTCTAAAACTACAAAAACCATCAAAAGCGGTAAGTGTGAGAGAGAAAAAAGTGAACAAACTTAAAAACCGCCAGATAACAAAAGCCTGAACAAAAAAAACAGTTTCCTCAGAGCCCATCCACTTGAGGCGGGTGGGAGGACTTAACTCAGGAAACATCATTGACTGACAACCCACATGGCAAGCCCCTCCCCAGAAAACAAACCAAGAAAGAAAAAAAAGAGAGAGAGAGAGAAAAAAAGGACTACAAGAGAACAACCACTACTTCATAGAAAAATTTTTATTTTTCACTCGTTCCCACTATTCTGGTTCATTTTTTTTACACATAGGTAATTTTTTAACCTATTTAACATCACAGCGAGCTGTACAGTACATCAAATTCCATAATACCTTTTTAACCTGAACTTTTTGATAAATACACCTATGTTTTTCTTTTCAATTTTTATTTTTTGAATTCCTCTTTTTTAATTTTAGTTTAGTTTAGTCTAGTTTATTCCTTTTTATCCTCTAATATTCATATAGAGTTAAACTTCAAAGTAATCTCTTTTCCCCAATCAATACTACCCCTATAGGTAAAACAATTTTTTTAAAGATTTCATTTATTTATTTGACAGAGAGAAATCACAAGTAGGCAG
The DNA here is from genome assembly GCF_020171115.1 of Neogale vison. Lineage (NCBI taxonomy): Eukaryota > Metazoa > Chordata > Mammalia > Carnivora > Mustelidae > Neogale > Neogale vison. The sequence continues at coordinate 114,183,317 of NC_058092.1, read as the reverse complement.
AGAGGCAGGCAGAGAGAGAGAGAGAGGGAAGCAGGCTCCCTGCCGAGCAGAGAGCCCGATGCGGGACTCGATCCCAGGACTCCGAGATCATGACCTGAGCCGAAAGCAGCGGCTTAACCCACTGAGCCACCCAGGGGCCCCATAGGTAAAACAATTTTTAATCCCATTTATCTTAGGAAATTTGAGTCCTTTAACAAAGATATCAAGATACATCCAGGAAGAATCAAAACAACGTTTCTCTCACACACTGAGAATTTATTACCACTCTCCCATCTTCTTCTTCCACCAGTGTTTCTGTGTTTTTGTATTTGTCCTGATAGCATATAAATCTTACACTTGGGGTTCTTTTTGACGTGGTTCTTCCTTTATTTGCATATATATATTTTTTTTTCTCTTGTCATATACTTGTATCAGTCTTTTTGTTTGTCTGTTTTTGTTTGTCTACATTAATCTTAATTTGGGGACCATTTGGGCTGAAACTTCTCTTTCATCTTCCCTTTCTTTCCTGTCTCTCTCTCTTTTTTCTTATCTTTTTCATTTTTCATTTTCTTTTCTTTTGTCTCTCGTTTGGATGGGGAATCCTGATTGCTCAGAAGTGTTCCAGGGTGCACCTTGAGTGCAACACAGTTGATACATCCAGCTACATCTGTTCAGTCAACTCCCACCAAAATGAGTAGGAGGAGGAATGCCCAACAGAAGAAAAATGCAGAGGATGGACCTTTTGCAACAGAGCTAATGGCTATCAACATAGACAATATGTCGGAAAGAGAATTCAGGCTAACAATGATCCAAGCAATAGCTAGGTTGGAGAAAGCCATGGATGACCAAACGGAATTTTTTAGGGCCAAACTGAAAGCGAACAGACAGGATGTTCACAATGTTAGGGCGGAGCTTAAATCTACCAGGGAGGAGGTTCACAATGCTTTCAATGATTTCCAATCTAATCTAAACTCTCTCAAAGATAGGGTAACTGAGACAGAAGATAGAATTAGTGATCTGGAGGACAAACATATAGAGAGAAAGGATCAGGAGGAAGCCTGGAACAAACAGCTTAGAAACCACGAAAACAGAATCAGGGAAATAAATGATGCCATGAAGCATTCCAACATCAGAATTATTGGAATCCCTGAAGGAGAAGAGAAAGGAAGAAGTCTAGAAGATATAGTGGAACAAGTCCTTCATGAAAATTTTCCCAATCTTGTGAATGGAACCAGCGTTCATGTACTAGAGGCTGAAGGGTCTCCATCCAAGATTATACATTCCAAAAAAAATTACACAAACTGATAGTCAAATTAAGGAATTATAATTGCATGTATAATCTCTTGAAAGCCGCCAGGGCAAAGAGGCTTCTTAATTACAGAGGGAAGCCCATCAGAATAACGTCACACCTGTCCACAAAGATCAGGCAAGCCAGAAAAGGCTGGCAAGATATATTCAGGGCATTAAATGAGAAGAACATGCAGCCAAGAATACTTTATCCAGCAAGACTGACATTCAAAATGGACGGAGAGATAAAGAGTTTCCAAGACCAGCAAGGCTTAAAAGACTATACAACAACAAAGCCAACATTGCAGGAAATATTAAGGGGGGTTCTATAAAAGAGGAAAAATCCCAAGAATAGCATTGAACAGAAATACAGAGACAGTCTACAGAGAGAAAGACCTCAAGGTAACACGATGTCAATAAAAACGTATATATCAATAATCACTCTCAATGTGAATGGCCTAAATGTGCCCAAAAAACGGCACAGGGTTGCAGATTGGATAAAACGACAGGACCCTTCCATATGTTGTCTACAAGAGACCCACTTTGAACCTAAGATACACGCAGACTGAAAGTGAAGGGATGGAGAAGCATCTTTCATGCCAATAAGCCTCAAAAGAAGGCTGGGGTAGCGATTCCCATATCAAATAAATTAGACTTCAAACTAAAGACTGTAGTCAGAGATACAGAAGGACACTACATATTCCTTAAAGGGAATATCCACCAAGTTGATCTAACAATTGTAAATATCTATGCTCCCAATATGGGAGCAGCCAATTACTTAAGAAAAATGTTAATCAAGATAAAGAGTCATATTGATATGAATACACTAATCGTAGGAGATCTTAACACGCCTCTTTCAGAATTAGACAGATCATCAAAGCAGAAAATCAATAAAGAAACAAGAGCATTGAGGGACACATTGGACCAGATGGACCTCATAGATATATACAGAACATTCCACCCTAAAACAACAGAATACTCATTCTTCTCAAGTGCACACGGAACTTTCTCCAGAATAGACCACATACTGGGTCACAAATCAGGACTCAACCGATACCAAAAGACTGAGATTATTAACTGCATATTCTCACAGTGCTTTGAAACTGGAGCTCAATCACAAGGAAAAGTTCAGAAGGAACTCAAACACCTAGAAGCTAAAGGCAACCTTGCTTAAGAATGCTTGGATCAACCAGGAGATCAAAGAAGAACTGAAACAATTCATGGAAACCAATAAGAATGAAGACACTTTGGTCCAAAACCTATGGGATACAGCAAAGGCGGTCCTAAGGGAGAAATACATAGCCATCCAAGCCTCCCTCAATAAAATTGAAAAATCTAGAATACACCAGCTGTTTCTACACCTTAAAGAACTGGAGAATCAACAACAAATAAAACCAATTCCACATATAAAAAAGGAAATCATCAAGATTAGAGCTGAGATCAATGAGGTAGAAACCAGAGATACAGTAGAACGTATCAATGAAACTAGAAGCTGGTTTTTTGAAAGAATCAATAAGATCGATTAACCACTGGCTACACTAATCCAAAAGAAAGGAGAGAAAGCCTAAATTCATAAAATTATAAATGAAAAGGGAGAGATCACAACGGACACCAAGGAAGTAGGAACAATCATCAGAAGTTATTATCAACAGTTATATGCCAATAAGCTTAGCAAACTAGAAGAAATGGATGCATTCCTGGAGAACTATAAACTACCAAAACAGAACCAGAAAGAAATCGACAACCCGAATAGACCTATATCTAGTAAGGAGATTGAAGCAGTGATCAAAAACCGACCAAAACACAAGAGCCCAGGACTTGATGGAGTCCCTAGGGAATTCTACCAAACTTTCAAAGAAGAAATATTCTCCTAAAGCTGTTTCAAAAAATTGAAGTAGAAGGAAAACTTTCTGACTCTTTCTATGAAGCCAGCATTACCCTGATCCCCAAACCAGGCAAAGACCCTACCAAAAAGGAGAATTTCAAACCAATATCACTGATGAATATGGATGCTAAGATTCTCAACAAGATCCTAGCCAACAGGATCCAACAGCACATTAAAAAGATTATCCACCATGACCAGGTGGGTTTCATCCCTGGGCTACAAGGATGGTTCAACATTCGCAAATCAATCAATGTGATACAACAAATAAACAGGAGAAGAGAGAAGAACCACATGGTCCTCTCAATTGATGCAGAAAAAGCATTGGACAAAATCCAGCACCCGTTCCTGATTAAAACGCTTCAAAGTATAGGGATAGAGGGAGCATTCCTGAACCTCATCAAATCTATCTATGAAAGATTCACAGCAAATATCATCCTCAGTGGGAAAAGCTTGCAGCCTTCCCGTTGAGATCAGTAACAAGACAAGGATGTCCACTCTTCACCACTGTTGTTCAACATAGTATTAGAAATCCTAGCAATAGCAATCAGACAACACAGAGAAATAAAAGGTATCCAAATTGGCAATGAAGAAGTCAAACTCTCTCTCTTCACTGATGACATGATTGTTTATATGGAAAACCCAAAAGACTCCACCCCAAAACTACTAGGACTCATACAGCAATTCAGCAACGTGGCAGGATACCAAGTCAATGCACAGAAATCAGTGGCTTTCTTATACACTAACAATGAAAATACAGAAAGGGAAATTAGAGAATCGATTCCATTTACTATAGCACCAAGAACCATAAGATACCTGGGAATAAACCTAACCAAAGAGGTAAAGGATCTGTACTTGAGGAACTAGAGAACTCTCATGAAAGAAATTGAAGAAGACACAAAAAGATGGAAGACCATTCCATGCTCTTGGATCCGAAGAATAAACATTGTTAAAATGTCTATACTACCTAAAACAATCTATACTTTTAATGCCATTCTGATCAAAATTCCACTGGTATTCTTCAAAGAGCTGGAGCAAATAATCCTAAAATTTGTATGGAATCAGAAGAGACCCCGAATCGCTAAGGAAATGCTGAAAAAACAAAAATAAAACTGGGGGCATCACATTACCTGATTTCAAGCTTTATTACAAAGCTGTGATCACCAAGACAGCATTGTTCTGGCATAAAAACAGACGCATAGACCAGTGGAACAGAGTAGAGAGCCCAAATATGGACCCTAAACTCTATGATCAATTAATCTTCGACAAAACAGGGAAAAATATACAGTGGAAAAAAAGACAGTCTCTTCAATAAATGGTGGTGGGAAAACGGGGCAGCTATATGTAGAAGAAAGAAACTCGACCATTCTCTTACACCATACACAAAGATAAACTCAAAATGGATAAAAGACCTCAACGTGAGACAGGAATCCATCAGACTCCTAGAAGAGAACATAGGCAGTAATCTCTTCGATATCAGCCACAGCAACTTTTTTCAAGATATGTCTCCAAAGGCAAAGAAAACAAAAGCGAAAATAAACTTCTGGGACTTCATCAAAATCAAAAGCTTCTGCACAGCAAAGGAAACAGTCAAAAAAACAAAAAGCAACCCACGGAATGGGAGAAGATATTTGCAAATGCCAGTAGAGACATAAGGTTGATATCCAGGATCTATAATGAACTCCTCAAACTCAACACAAACGAAACAGGCAAACATCAAAAAAAAATGGGCAGAAGATATGGACAGACACTTCTCCAATCAAGACATACAAATGGCTATCAGACATATGAAAAAATGTTCATCATCCCTAGCCCTGAGGGAGTTTCAAATTAAAACCACATTGAGATATCACCTTACACCAGGTAGAGTGGCCAAAATTAACAGAACAGGAACCAACATGTGTTGGAGAGGATGTGGAGAAAGGGGAACCCTCTTACACTGTTGGTGGGAATGCAAGTTGGTGCATCCTCTTTGGAGAACAGTGTGGAGATTCCTCAAGAAATTAAAAATAGAGCTTCCCTATGACCCTGCAATTGCACTCCTGGGTATTTACCCCAAAGACACAGATGTCGTGAAAAGAAGGGCCATCCGTACCCCAATGTTTATAGCAGCAATGGCCACGGTCGCCAAACTATGGAAAGAACCAAGATGCCCTTCAACGGATGAATGGATAAGGAAGATGTGGTCCATATACACTATGGAGTATTATGCCTCCATCAGAAAGGATGAATACCCAGCTTTTGTAGCAACATGGACGGGACTGGAAGAGATGAGTGAAATGAGATGAGTGAAATAAGTCAAGCAGAGAGAGTCAATTATCATATGGTTTCACTTATTTGTGGAGCATTACAAATATCATGGAGGACAAGGGGTGTTAGAGAGGAGAAGGGGGTAAATTGGAAGGGGAGGTGAACCATGAGAGACTATGGAATCTCAAAAACAATCTGAGGGGTTTGAAGTGGCAGGGGGGGTTGGAGTTTGGGGTACCAGGTGGTGGGTATTCTAGAGTACCCGGATTGCATGGAGCACTGGGTGTGGTGAAAAAATAATGAATACTGTTATTCTGAAAATAAATAAATCAATTAAAAAAAAGTTGCAGTAGGCTCATTCAGGTAGGTGCCTCCCCTCTGCTGTATCCACAGTCATATCACTAGCACACTTATTCCCACCCATGCCAATTAAACTCTGAAGCTGCTGCAGACACCACAGTGAGAGCTAGAGGTTGCTCTTGACGTGGTTCAGGATCTACTTCGTGGGCTGGTGCTGTAGGTCCAAGAAGAGAAATTATCATCACCAAGATTGACTTTTCATGTCCCTCCTAAATAAAGGGAAAATTTTCCACCACTCAATGTTCTCTGAGTCCATGAAGCAATCCCTGGAAGGTCTCCCCTGCTGCCAGGTCATAGTCACAGGGATCTGAGAGTGATCACTACACCTGGACTACCAGTTGATGGAAACTTGCTCTGTGTAGCCTAAGCTGTTTCCTCCACCGGTCTATATCAGCCACACCCGGTCCTCCTCACCTCAGCATCTCGCTGGTTCTCCGCCCTCTGCCCCTCCTCACCTGCTTGTGCTCTTTACCCTCTAATAAAAGAATAAAACCCTGAAAAAATAAGTAAAAGATTGAACACAAAAGTGTACATTTAGGCCTTCAAGACCTGGCTGAGAGCACCATCCTTTGTGTATTTCTTTGTCATCTTTTCTCTTATGCTGATGGCATCAGATGTGCATGACAAACCAGGGCGTGAAAAGGCCCATTGTGGAGGGCCTCTGCATTCCTGAAAGACCACATAAAGGATTTCAGTCTCATAATATGAAGATCCCCTCAGCACTGTCATGGGGGAAAATCTGTGGTGACAGCTAACAAAATTTGGGGAGTTACTTGGTAATTAAGCATAATGTAGTATACCGACAACATGTTGAAATCACCAACTTAGCTTCAAGATTTATCAGCTAAAAACCTTTAAAAATGACCAAAGAGGTACATGGCTTCCTCAGTCAGTAGTATACTTGATCTCTGGGTTATGAAATTGAGACCCACAAAAGGCAGAGTTAACTAAAAAAACAAAACCAAACTAAAGAATTTACAGATTGCTAAAATTGATGGGCTCAAGCAATGGAGCTGCTCGGTATTTGGATGGACCCTGTCTCCCGTTCATTCAGTCACTGTTCACTGCACACTGAGATGGTACCAGTGCTTATCAGTCAACCAGGTTTTCCTTCTATGAGCTCAGGGTCTAGAGGAGAAGATGGACAAACAATAAACAAAAGTGAGATTGAAAAGAGCAATTGCTCCATAGGAAAAGAGCAGGGGACTACATATAAGTCCTGAGCTCCATCAGGTAAGGGGAATGACAAAGCTATCCTGATATGAAATTGAGAATTCCTATGGTAGGAAAAGGAGGAAACAGCCCTATGTGTATTCAGCCTGGCAGAGGACACCATGGAGCAGATGATTGGAGGCAGAATTCGATGTTCCCAGAGTGGAGGTTAGAAAGGAGGCCAGGGTGGCCAGAGGAAGCTGAGGAAGAGAGCAGAGAGGGAGCATAGGAGGTCCCAGGCCAGGGTCAGTTCGACAGTATCAGTGCCCTTCTCCCAGTGCTGTGTGACCTCATTTCCACACACTCAGTGGCTGAAGCCACAAACACTGTCTCCCGGTCTCAGGGGATCAGGAATCCAGCAGTGCTTAGCTGGGGGCTCCTTCTAGAGTCTCTCATTAGGTTGTGGCTGTTGACAACAAACAAGTAGAACCTGCTTCACTGAGAACGTGAGATCACTTAGGGGCATGGATCAGATACAGACCATCTCAAAAACCTGAGTTTTCTGTCTGTTGTTGACCCACAGTGATAGGCCACAAGCATATGTATGTGTCATGGTTCAACCTAGGGGCTTGTACTCCAGTCTGAAGATCTGAAAGAGAACATGGGTCAGAGTCAACGTGGTGTTGGGCAATGAGCTTTTATATCCAAATCTCAGCAAGGACTTTGGGTCATGTTCCCATATTCCTTAGAACAGAACTGAATCACTATATCCAGACCACATTCAGGGGAGAGGGTTATACAAGGATGTATACAGAGGAGTTGGGGGACCAATGGAGCCCCTGAAGGGAGAAAGTGATGATCCCTGCAGGGTCCGTGCCTTGCCCAAAATCAGACTGGTAGGAAGGCTTACCAGGCATGAATCCAGCTCTTTGAGTACACTCAAAGGAGGGGTCCTGGTAGAATTTAGAATTCCACATAGAATTTCATTGAGACTCTCGAAAAGGTTGTCTAGAAGGATGTGGTTATAGACATGGAAATGGTATTAGGCTGAGGGTGATCATTGGTATCCTAGAAAAGAGACATCCCCCCAATGTTCTTGTCTGAGAGGGACCCCAGGTTATGGCAACCCACTGAATTGATCCCTATCTGCATCACACATTTTGGAAAGGAGGTAATGGCTTGCATCCCAGGACAGGCAGTCTCAAAGGGTAAGGGTGCATTCTGACTATAAAGGGCCAAGGCTCCAATCCCTTCTTTAGGGTTTCCATTGAAAATTAGAAGTCTAAGACATTGTGAAGCTATTATTCATCGATTGTAGGTGGGGCTATCATCTTCTGGGACTCTAGCATGTCAGCACTGATGAAAACATGTATGCACACAGGAGCAAGTGTGCATGTGCACACAAACCCACACAAACCATTCGGGACTGTGGGTGGGATGTGACTAGGAGCAGATTCAAAGACGTTGGTAGGAGGAAGGAAATTTGGTTGGAGGTATTTCCTACATGTGACCTACAACTCTAACATCATAGATATTATCCAACCGATGCCTGTGGCTATCTGGTAGAAGGGCATGCTAGAATCATCTGTATTTTACAGAGAAGACCATCCCTTTCAGACACAATGGCTTATCTAGTGTCAAAAACAGATAAGAATAGAGAGTTGTGTCTGAAACCAGATGTGTTTCCAAGCTGGGGCCCTTGCTGCACCCAGATCTTCCCTGGGGCCCTGTGGAGAGGGGTGTGTTGATATCACTATGTACAGATGTGGCCTTGCATGCAGAAAAGGGATGCAGAGATGGCAAACCAGAGCACTGTTTCTACTGGTGTCAAAATAGGAACGGCCTGGGGCAGGGGATCCCAGGCTGTGATGTCACTTCTTTGACCATAGACTCCAACAGAACTTGGAACCCCTGCAACTAGGCACCCACATTCCAGTGTAGTCCATACCAGGGTTACTTGGCTAGAGAAATCTGATACAGAAATATATTCTCTGGATGCTTCCCTACTTTCCAGGGCTCTGGTTTTCAGAAACCCCAGGGAAATGGCTTTTTCACATGCTGCAGATATTGGTCCAAAATGTGGACCACAATGCCTCAGGGCATATGGCAAGAGGTGCCATAAGGTATGTAATATTGAGCAGACTAGGCAGTTACCACCTCTATGAGCCATCCAATGGCAGCTCCATCCCTTCCTCTTGAGTTTTAGGGAAAGAGGAATTTGTGGGGGTTCCCAACCATGGGCTATAGTAGGTTGAGGAGAGTGGATACCCTGGTAATCCCTTCTTGTTCACACCCATGTCATTGTGGACAGGGTGGAAAAATGATTCCTGAAGTGTCTCTTACCTGTGCCAGAGCCCATCCAAGATCCTGAAGCTGTGGCACGTTTATCTCCTTGATGTAGGTGTGTGCATACTGAGGTGTGGTGTGTCTGGAATGGAGTGACCTTGGTCTGAAGACAAGCAAAGTCATCTGGACAGGGCTCTGAGGCCTCCTGCCTGGCTTCTGGGCACTGTCTTTACAGAGCTCTACAAAGAAGATGGGGCAGGAGCTGAATGATGAGATCCCCTGCTCTACTGCCTTGAAGGACAAGAAGATGTCCCACACTGCCAACAGAGTCTATTGCTGGTTCAAAATGTTGGGGAGATCCCACTCCAAGGATGTGAATATAGCACAAAGAGCCCCACTTCCTAGAAGCCAGCCTGGGCTCCTAGAGTCCAGTAATCACATGCATCTCCATCCCATCTCTTTCCCAAACTTGCCTCATGGTTCTGCCCACGCCTTGGACAGAAGCAGAGTCATTGTCCACATATAAAAATATCATTAAAGAGACTTTAAACCATGTCTCATTTCATTAAAGTTATTTTGCACTGTGCTATGCATTTTCCTATCTTGTGCTCTAAGGTGTCCCCATTTGCCCAACAGCTCTTCCCCAAGTTCTGCGAGTCTTGCAAATGATCATGGTGAGTTGGGAGACTTTTATCCAAAGGGACCTTCAGCCCATGGTAATGTCTCTTCCTCTGCCCCTTTGTTTTAATGGAACACATCTTTGTGGTCCCACCAGGGTCAGGATAAGGGGCACCATTGTGCTGCACACCATCCCTGAAGGCCAGTCATTTATCACAACCATTGAGCCCTTTACTGATGCAGGACTTTGATGTGATCCCCTTCTGTTACCAATGCACAGTGCTCCATCTCATGTCCTTCATGCCCTAATATCCTAAGCCCTCTCACTTAAAACATCTCTGTGTTCTCGTCTCAAGAATGATATATGTTATCATAAATCACAGGATTGGACAAGATGGCAGAAAACTAGGAAGAGGTGTCATTTCAACCTGTACCCTGAAGAGAGCTGATTATCTACCAAAGAACTCCGATCACCCATGAAATCAGCCTGAGATTAGATTTATACACGTCTGGATCTCTAATGGGGCAGAAGACGCCAGTGGGCAGGTAAAGCAGAGTGAGAACATTGGACTGATATTGGAAGATAAACAAAAAGGGGGAGGGAGCCACCAGAAGCAACCCTTTGGAATGTAATACACCAATATGAGTGTGCCCTGTGACTGGGACCAGCATTAACTTGGAGTCTGGTTGAAAGCACTCAAAAAGATCAAGGGATATGGGGGGAAATTGTGGGAATTGGGGTGGTTAGGGACAGGGGCTCAAGTCCCCAGACCAAGGACTACAACCCCTGGCTCTGAGCCAGAGTGTGGGGAAGAAACCAAGTCTTGGTCCCTGAGCCATGAGCACACCTGAAAGCACCTGGGTGGTGGCTCCCATGAGGGGCTGGAAGCCTTGACAGCCATCAGAACCACAGCATTTTTGCACTCTCCACGCACCTGCCACACAGTGCTGAGTCTGAGTCAAGCCCCACACCCTCCCCTGAGAGAGGTGGGTGGAGACCCCAACCCAGCACTCTCAGACCTGGAAAGTTTGAGCACTCCCAGCCCGGGCCAACAGGAAAATCTCAGTGTGCTATTGCTGCTTGTGACCTCTCTGGTGGTCTGGAGCTGCCCCACAGCTACCACTGTCGTGGTTTTCGGTACAAGCAGGAGTTCATGTATCCCCAGGGACCGAGACTGGGAACATGCTCTGCCGGGAGCCAAGGGGGAATTTATGTGCTATGGGGCACCCAGAGGGGAACAGACTGAGGCTTCTCTCTGAGAGGGAGGTCTGAGTGCATTTTGCTTTCCTCTAAACCTCTAAAAACCATCAAAAGCTGTCAAAGTGAGAGAAAACAAGTGAAGAAACAAAGCAAAAACCTCCAGGGAACAAAACCCTGAAAAATCAGTTTTCTGAGAGCCCACCCCCTTAAGGGGGGCCAGGAGGACTTAACTCAGGAAACACTGCCTGAAAACCCAGGCGGCAGGCCCTCCCCCAGAAAGCCAACTGTAAAAGAAAAAATACAAGAGAACAACCACCACTACTTCATAGATACAACGTTTATTTTTAATTCATTCCCACTATTCTGGCTCAATACTTTTAAGCCTATTTACCATCACAGTGAGATATCCAGTACATCAAGTTTTATAATAACCTCTCAACCTGAACTTTTTGATACCTATACTCATGTTTTTCTTTTGCTTTTCTATTTTTAAATTTTTTTAAATTTCATTTTAGTTTATTTTTTTATTTTTATTTTTTAATATTAATATAGAGTTAAACTTCAAGGTAATCCACTTTCCCAAATAAATACCACCCCTTTAGGTAAAACAATTTTTAATCCCCCTTTATCTTAGGAATGTTCAGTCCTTTAACAAATATATCAAGATACATCCAGGGAAAATCAAAACAACTTTCCTTGCCCACACTGAGAATTTGTAACTACTCTCCCATCTTTTTCTTCCACCAGTGTTTCTGTGTATTTGTGTTTGTCCTGGTAGTATATAAATCTTATACTTGGGGTTCTTTTTGACGAAGTTCTTTTTTTTTTTTTTTTGCATATATATATATTTTTTCTCTTGTCATCTACTTTTATCAGTCCTTTTGTTTGTCTGTTTTTGTTTGTATACTTCATAAATCTTACCTTGGGGCACATTTGGGATGAGCATTCTCTTTTATTTTATCTTTCATATTCTTTTTCCTGTATCTCTCTCTCTCTCTCTCTTTCTGTCTTTCCTTTTTCTTTCATTTGGGTGGGGACAATTGATTGCTCAGAAGTGTATCAGGGTGCACTTTGACTGCACCATGGTCGATACATTCAGCTACATCTGTCAGCCATCTCTCACCAAAATGACTAGGAGGAGGAATGCCCAAGAAAAGAAAAATTCAAAGGCTGGGCCTTCTGCAACAGAGCTAATAGTTATCGATATAGACAATATGTCAGAAAAGAAATTCAGGCTAACAATTATCCTGCTTCAAATTTTTCTAAACATCTTCGGGAGAATAGGTGATATTTTTTCTTTGAAAGTTTGGTAGAATCCCCCAGGGAATCCATCAGGTCCTGGGCTCTTGTTTTTTGGGAGGTTTTTGATCACTGCTTCAATCTTGTTACTAGATATTGGCCTATTCAGGTTTCCAATTTCTTCCTGGTTCAATTTTGGGAGTTCATAGTTTTCCAGGAATACATCCATTTCATCTAGGTTGCTAAACTTACTGGCATATAACTGTTGAGAATAACTTCTTATTTCTGTCTCCATTTCCTTGGTGTTAGTTATGATCTCCCAATATTCATTCATAATTTATTAATTTGGGCCTTCTCTCTTTTCTTTTGGATTAGGGTGGCCAATGGCTTATTTATCTTATTGATTCTTTCAGAAAACCAGCTTCTAGTTTCATTGATACGTTCTACTGTATCACTATTTTCTATCTAATTATCTCTGCTCTAAACGTGATTATTTCCCTTCTTGTATGTGGAGTTGGTTTAAATTGTTTATTCTCCAGTTCTTTAAGATGTAGAGACAGCTGGTGTGTTCTCTAGTTTTCCTTTTTGTTGAGGGATGCTTGGATGGCTATGTATTTCCCCTTAGGACTGCCTTTGCTGTATTGGTTTTGGACCAAAGTGTCTTCATTCTCATTGGTTTCCATAAACTGTTTAAGTTCTTCTATGATCTCCTGGGTGATCCAACCATTCTTAAGCAAGGTGGTCTTTAGCTTACACATGTCTGAATTCCTTTCAATCTTTTCCTTGTGATTGAGATCCAGTTTCAAAGCATTATGATCTGAGAATATGCAGGGACTAATCTCAGTCTTTCGGTATCGGTTGAACCCTTTTCGTGACCCAGTATGTGGTCTAATCTGGAGAAGGTTCCATGTGCACTTCAGAAGCATGATTATTCTGTTGTTTTAGGCTGGAATGTTCTGTATATATCTATGAGGTCCATCTAGTCCAATGTGTAATTCTATGCTCTTGTTTATTGATTTTCTGCTTGGATGATCTTTCTATTTCTGAGAGAGATGCAGGGTGGTCCTATCAGTACTCATCTCACAAAGTGGCCTGAGATATTATCAGATCAGACATAATTTATTTCAATTCCTTATATGGGTGCCAAGAAACTTTTTTCTTTTCCTTAAAGCGTTATTAATTGATTGGTTGATTGATGGATTTGAAAAAGAGGCAAAGAGAGAGTCCGGGGAGAAGAGGAGGGAGAGACAGAGTCATCAAGCAGCATTGCCCTATGTGCTCAGACCTATGAGGAGGTCAGTCTCCAGACATTGAGTACATGACCTGAACGAAAAACAAGAGCCTTATGATTAACCCAATGAAACACTGAGTCAACTTATTCTTTTTAGGGCTGTGGACTCTCTTGTCCCACCTCTTGCAATAAGTCACTGAGATCTGGGGGGTCAATCTGCCCTCCAACACCCACTTCTCCTGATAGCTATAGCACTGACTCATGTCTCTTCTGATTCACCTCAGGGTAAAAATAGCTCAATCAGAAATAGAAATGAGACCTTTGTGCTATTTACAAACCGGGCCAACATGCTGGAGACCGAAATAGAACATCTGGCACCTGCCTTCCTGAGAAGAGATCTAAACTCTGCCTACATGTTCCTGGGTAGATACCGAGCCTTTGCAACCACAAAAGAGGTGTTAGACCTTTTATTTGCAAGGCGAGCACTCTGCCCCTAACTGTCAAGTGTGATTTGGCCAATGCCTGGTTGTGAGACTTTGGCATGTCTCCAAACTTCCCCTAACCTCAATTTGCTCCTAACTGAGGCAGAGTTATTATGGGGAATCAGTGGGTACTTGTAGGGAAAGTATACCTGGGTGCCTGCTCCTGTGGAATAGTGTGATAGAGGGCCTGTGATCACACTATTTGAGCATTCTCCTGCTCCACATGACGAGGCCTCTGCCTCATCCCTCACTATCACTATGGTCTTGAGCTGGGCATTTTTGCCATTGAAAGGGAGATCTGAGACTGCATCTCGGGTCTGTGTCTGGGAGAATCTGGAGTAGGGATACCTGGGTGTGAGCAGGGGGCCAGGCCCACTCAGATATCTGTGATGGGCTCATTGGGGCCCTTTCATTCATCAAGCATTCAGGAATCCCCACTCAGTGAAGGCATTTATATAGGAGCTGAATATGATCCCTACACAGAACAGACAGAACCCCAGGGCTGCAGACTTACCAGGGCTCAGATAATGAGAGGTAGTATCCACAGGACATTTCATGTGATGCCCCCTGGCCTCCTCTAGATATGGGTGCATTTTCTCCAGCTATAATGAGGTCAGCAGAGATCAGAAGTGGAATGTGTGAGTTAGCCTCGGCTGATAAAGGAGGGCCTTCCCTCTCCACCAGGGTAGTGAAGTACTGTGAATTAGAAGGCCTACTGGACCTTCATCCATATATCTGTTATTCTTTTTTTTAATATTTTTTTCCAATTTATTTATTTTCAGAAAAACAGTATTCATTATTTTTTCACCACACCTAGTGCTCCATGCAAGCCATGCCCTCTATAATACCCACCACCTGGTACCCCAACCTCCCACCCCCCCGCCACTTCAAACCCCTCAAATTGTTTTTCCGAGTCCACAGTCTCCAATGGTTCACCTCCCCCTCCAATTTACTCAAAAGCACATACCCTCCCCAATGCCCATAACCCTACCCCCCTTCTCCCAACCCCCCTCCCCCAGCAACCTACAGTCTGCTTCGTGAGATTAAGAGTCACTCATGGTTTGTCTCCCTCCCTATCCCATCCCGTTTCATGGATCCTTCTCCTATCCACTTAAGCCCCCATGTTGCATGGATAAAGAAGATGTGGTATATATACACAATGGAATACTATGCAGCCATCAAAAGAAACGAAATCTTGCCATTTGCGACAACATGGATGGAACTAGAGCGTATCATGCTTAGCGAAATAAGTCAAGCGGAGAAAGACAACTATCATATGATCTCCCTGATATGAGGAAGTGGTGACACACATCTGTTGTTCTTGCTTTAGGGTAAATGACTGAGAGATTTTCTGGAAAATGAGAAGGTGTTGTAGGGAGATATGGTTGGTGTCTGAGCACTGTAGAAAAGCATGGTGGGATGGAGGACAGCTTCAACCCCTAAGAGGGTCATTCTCCATCCCTGCCCCCTCCCAGCCCTATCTCTAACCCAATTCTAGGACTCTGAACTGAGGATTAGGAACCGTCACACAGATGTCTGTTAGAACCTGGACACGAAGTGTTCAGAGGGTTCTCAGGAGACCCAGTGAGAGGTCAGGGACCACACAACCCACAATCTGTGGGAGATAAGTGTCAGTGGAAGGAGACCCACTCATGGCACCTAATGAATAAGGAAGCACATGAGCACAGGATGCAAAGTTTGAGGTGTTGGGTGGGTTCTGGGAGGGCTTGGATAGAGACAGAGTATTTTTTCACTCCTTGTTTGGATCTTTACAGAGCAGTGGTGTGTGCAGTGAGGGTCAATGGTGTGTGCAGAGTAAGTGGTATATGCAGTGAAGCCAGACACCACCCCTCCCTGGGCACATGCAGGTGAATTCAAGTAGCATATGAGCAAGGAGACAGACTGAGGAGTGTGTCCAGCTCCCCTCAAAAAGAGAGAAGTGCTCACAACACTGATCAAAGACTCCCACTCATAATGCTCTTTTGCCAGGATGCCATCTGTGACCAGTCCTGTCCTGGGCGGGACTGACAGATAACAGGTGGAGAAGGATTAGGACTGGTTTCTGACAGGAGCTGGAAATCCAGGGAACCATGTTTCCACAGGGGTTCCCTGGGATATTGGTTTGGATGGGTGCCCTGTCCTCTGACTTCTCTGCCTACCTATCTGTCCCCAGGGACATCTATCCCATCTTGAGCACATGGCTGGAACAATATTCTGGGGATATTTTCCAGCCCACAGAATTTCTCAGCCTGAATGTGCTACTAGCATACATGGGGCTCAATATGCCATGCTCAGACCTGGAGAATCGTGCCCATCTTCTGCTCTCACAGCTGCAGCAACTTGAGCTCATGAATCCAGAGCCTGGGGGTGAGGAGGACTGGAGATGACTGATGTTGGCCTGAGGAGGAGACAGGGTGGGCCACACTGAGTAAGCCTCCATAGATTATTATTGGTCTGAGAGGAGTGAATAGTCTCAGATCGCTGTCCCCACAGGCTTCGGTTGGTGAGACATTCCAAGGATTGGGTCTTGAATACAGACGATATTGAGTGGTGGGAAAGGTTTCTTTCAGTTATAAGGCAAAAGGGAAATCAATCATGCTGATGATACTCTCTCTTCTTGGAGCTACAACACCAGCCCCAGAGCAAGATCCTGATCCACCTCAGGAACCTGTCCCAACACCCATTCTGGCAACTGCCACAACTTTGGAGCCTGAGCTGGCCCACCCTGTCCCTCTGCTATTGCTCATCAGTCAAGAAGAATAGTGACTTCACCTGCGCTGTTGGGACCAGTGCAGGTGGTAGTCAGAGTTCTAATTCACGCCCCTGAGATGGGAGATCCAGCAGCCCCTTTGCCTAAAGTGGAGGTCCAACAGGGTTATGCCTCTGCTCCTGGAGTTCCTGAATGGCCTGAACCACCAGCTGCCTCAGCGGAGCAACCAGCCTCATCCCCTGAACAGCAGCTGGTGCAGGCTACAGTCCCAAACAATGCCTTCCCCTCCCCTGTCATTGCCTTCTTTGTAATATCGGTGTTTCATATACACCTGTATAATGACTTAATAGATTTTGGTCATTAAATAAATTAGAATTTGGGGTGCCTGGATGGCTCAGTGCATTAAAGCCTCTGTCTTAAGCTCAGATCATGTTCTCAGGGTCCTGGGATCAGGACCCACATCAGGCTCGCTGCTCAGTGGAGAGCCTGTTTTCCTTTCAGTATCTGCATGCCTCTGCCTACTTGTGATCTCTCTCTGTCAAAATAAATAAATACAATTTATAAATAAATAAATAAATAAACAAAGTAGAATTTGAGTTTACATAAAATTTTACTCAGAGCCTTTTCAATGTTTTATCGATGTCTCATTAGGTATATTCAGAGTTTGGCACAAACACTTACTTCTATAACATTTCCACCACAGAGACACCTGTGCTACTAATCACTCTCTGCTCATTACCTCATCCCAGTCCCTGAAACCACTGCTATTCTCTCTGTCTCTGGGACATACTTGACTTGGATTTTCGTGTGCCTGTAATCCTACAATAAGGCTTTCTCTGTCTGTCTGCAGAACATAAGAGTGATTCACCTTTTTAAAAAGTTATACAAATAATATTTTATTACATGGAGATGTTCCTGAATGAAGAAAGATCACGGGAAGCCCCAAAATGAACTATTTTCATTATCTGAGATAGGTTTCCCTTTCATAAGGATGCCTGAAAAGCAGAAACCACAAGAGAAATGTCTGGGCCCATGAGCTATTTTCTTCTTTCATTTTCCTGGATAGACTATGTTCAAACTATTCTAATGGGCATATTATAAAATATGAAAATCATATCTTAAATATTATCATTTATTGCTAGCAATTTAGGTAATGAAGTAAATAGTTCTTTAGGTTTTATCCAGAGAAGGCATGTTCCTTCTACCAATAAATAATCACCCATAACACACGGTGTCCATTTTCCCTGCCTTCCCTTATAAGTGTAATGTGTGTGTTTGTGTGCACACGCACACACATGTGTGTGAGAAAGTGGGGCAGGGAATGTTCCAGGGCCTCACTCTTGATACCTGATACCCCCACTGTGGACAGGCACTGTTGCTGTTGTCCCCTTGGGCATTCATAGTGACAGCACTCAGCAGCCCCATCTGTTGAACAAGAAGTCATTTCCAATTATTTGACTCACATAATATAAGTGATAAGCATGTCTGTGCCATGAATCTCTGTTCCCCTACAAATGATTCCTATAAACACCAATACTGGAAAACACTTTAACCACATTTTTGGAGGACTGGCTGCTAGCTTCTCTATTCTCTCTTTATTAAGGAGAAGCATTGATTTGGAAAGGAGGGATCCTGGATTCTATAGTTGAGACCTGAAATCATGAGGTGGACAAGCCAACAGTGAGGACATCAGGGTATTGGGAGTGACCACAGAGCATGGAAGAGCCTGCCCAAATGCCCCCTCATATGTCTTCTCTCACAAGCTTCCTGCCTTGTGTCCTGGAACACACATCACCCATACCCTGGCTGATGACACTCTCAATCCACTTCAGCCACTTGTGCTCCTTAACTTAGATGCTAACTAGAGCAACCAGACCCTGATCCATGCCAGCAGAGGGGTGGAGGCCAGACCACTCCTCTCAGCTTGCTCCCTGCCATTCCTGGATGAACCCCATACTCTCAGGGAGGAACCTTTAAAAACAGTACAGGTCAGTGGGTCACAGAAAATTGTCCATCCATATGTAGTTTTAGTGGCAACACCAAGAACCCCTTGAACTTGTGTGAGCAATACAGGCCTTTACAAAGCACATTGACTGCTCATGGAAGCTTCAGGTTGGACAGAGCCTCAACCAGGGGCTTTGCCACTGGACATAGCTCATCCACACCATTCAGGATTTTCTAGCTGTGAACCCCTGACCCTTCCAACCCCAACCTTGGTATTCCTCAAGTTAAGCTTGTCTGAGAGAGGGGGATGTTCTTCCTTATGAGACCCCCTCCTCCCCAAAAGTCATGTAAGGGGGAGTCCACTTGATCTGATGATCTATTAGAGGCCACTGTCAATAATTCCTGTCTTCTCTGCCATAACATAGAGATAACCAAGCACATAAGATATCCTCAGAGAGAGGACAATCACGGCTCTCCCTGCAGGAAGAGAAAGAAACAACAGTGAGTGGGACTCAGTGAGAAAGGACTGCTCTGAGCGCTAAGGAAAGGGCTACCATGGGCTGGGTGCTGCCATATTGGTCAGTGACACAGACTTTGTGTTGGCTTATAGGGAGTGGCCAGGCTTCCTCCTACAAACAGGTCCATCAAAAACCAAAATGGAATCAATAAAATACTTTCATCCCCATCCATGGAAAGGCCGTGGTACCCAGGCAGCCAAAGAAGCCTAAGATTCTTTGATAACACAGTGGGGGGAAAGTGTGACAGTCGTGGAATGGAGGGCAGCTAATTTCCGTGCTTTGGGGAGAAAGAGCCCCATCACAAGGTACACCAATATTTGTTCCAAAAACAGGTGGCAGTTCAGTGGGCTCCAGCCTGCCAGTCTCCACACTGAGCATTGTCCATGTCCAGGACAAAATCTCCGGGTGACATCCTGTCCCATGGCTGGCCTGAGACTGATGGATGAGCACCAGTGTTGTAGGATCCCATACTGGAGGGGATGAAGTCTTTCTGGAAGGACAACTGAGTCAGGGGAGCCTGGATTGGCAGGCTTAAAGGGCACAGTAAGGCAGAGACCCAGAGCCCATGACAGCAATGTGCTCTTTGTGGGCCAATTTTAGCAGATAAAGCTATGGATTACTGAGTATCTTTTTAGAGCATGTATGGCGTCAGTTAAGCCCCCTAACAATTGCTTACATTAAGTTAAAAATGCTGTCTCTGTTTGACAAAGAGGGAAACCAAAACGTTAAGAAATTGCCACATTCTATGCTCCATATTCAGTTACAGGCAGGATTTGAAACCAGGGCTTGCCAGCGTTGTTGGCCCAGACTCACAAGAAGGTTTCATCCAGATGTTTCAGAAGACTTCTCAACTCTGAGGTTACATGAGTCTTTGTACAAAGGGAGAAACCTCCTCCTTCCCAGAATAAGGCTGGCTGGTACTGGGAGAGTCCTCAGTGCTAAGTTACAGCATTATCAGACAACAGACCCAGGACAAGCCCCAGTCAGAGGTGGCACAACTACCCCTTGAAATCAGTGAAGTCTCCAGGCCTGGGGGGTGGATGTGGATCTTTGTGCACTTCTGAGCTCCAGGGTTGAGCCGTGTGCATGGAACACAGAGTTCAATGGCAGATAAACAGCAGTTCAGGCCCCCGCTCAGCCTCGTTGTAGCTGGGTGACTCCAAGCAGGGCTCTGAAGCTACAGACCCTATCCTTAAATTGTAGAATGTAATGGGTCCTGCTAAGTGGGATGTAGAAAGAAATGAGTTGTATGGTTCCTGTCTGGTGCCTGGGATCACTTGCAGAGTCCAGAGGAAAGGAATCTGTGTCACTGCCCAATTTACCCATGCACCTGCTCTTCACTTGTTGGTTCTGGTGTCGTCCTTAAGAAACAGATGCTAAAGTTAAGGTCAGGGAAGATTTCTTCTTAGGTGTTCTTCTCTGAGGTTTATAGTTTTGGCTCTTGAATTTAGATCTGTGACCCATTTGAGGTTCATTTTCTGTCTTTCTGAAGGGAGGGTCCACAGACCTTCACTCAATCATTTATAATTTTATGTATTTGTAGTTGTAAGAACGGATGTGGTTAAGTCACTGTAGTACCTTATGTTGTCACTTGCAGGGAGTTGTCAATTGATCCTCAAGAATCTGCAGAATAATATGTATTCACTCCTTGAAGAAATTCGCTGAGATTGTGAAGGAAGTCCAAAATAAGGTTAACTTGTATTTTCTGTGGGGGGGTAGCAGTGTCCATGCCCTTGTTAGGAGCACAAACACCCCTTTGGTGGCCCCAGGAGTCATTTCAGGAGTTCCCTTCTCTGTCAGAAAAACAAGCCACAGTCAATGTTGGGCATCTTCAAGGATTCACAGAGAGATCAATACGGTTCCAAAAAATTCAACATTTTGGTGTGTGTCTTCTAGGAAATCTGTGGAAAATGGGCTTTTTCCAAAATGCACTATTTCGAGAAATAATTTTCTGAGTTGCTGAGTCAGGCCCTGGTTTCCAAGATAGAAAGTAGTGAGAATGGTGGATACTTCCCAAGAGGCACAAGGTGTACAGTGGGATAGCGTGGGAAATAACTGGTCCACTCCACAGCTCTTTATATCTGGTTGAAAGAAAGCAGAAGAAAACAAGACATATCTATGGATTCCTTTGCTTACACTAACCATAAAACATTTTAGGCAATTTGAAAACTATCACTCAGCATATCTGTATCCTCTTTTCCCAGTTAGAAGACACCAACTCATATTCCCAGCTTATATTTTACTTATTAGGAGAAGGTGGTGTCATATATTGATCCCTTAATGACTCTACAAAAATTCTTGTAGAACTAACAGATGGATTAAGTCCTAAACATAAGAACATTGATTGTACATACAAAAATGATTTTCATCTCTATACATGAATAACATGCTATCAAGGGCAGAAATTAAGAAAATAACTTTTAATTGATAATCACTCAAAAAGAATAAAATACAGAGGAATTATTTTCACCTGTAGGTGAAAGACCTGTATACTGAAAAGTTAAATCATTAATGAAAGAATTTGAAGAAGAGAGAATTAACTGCAAACCCCAATCAAGGTCTAATGGCATTTTTAGAAATAAAACCAATAATCCTACAAAGTGAATAATACTACAGAAGGCCCTGAATAGCCAAAGCCATCTGGAGAGAAAACAAACCTGGAGGCATCGTGATTTCAGAATCCAAAGTGTATTACAGAGTTGTAGAAATGAAAATAGTATGTGGTATCAGCCTACAGAGAGACAAAGATCAATGGAACAGAGTAGAAAACCCAGGGGAAAAGCCACACATATTTAGTCAACTTATTTACAACAAAAGCTCCAAGAATGTAAAATAGGGAAGCAGCAGTCTCCTCCATAAGTGGCTTTGGAAACACTAGGCAACCTCAAGTATAGCAATGGAACTGAATGTCTCTCCCACCTGATCCACAATAACAAAGTCACAATGTGGCAAGGACTTCAACAAAACAGCTATGCCCATAAAATAACTAGCTGGAAATTGGGAAGAATGTTATTAAGACCCCTGCCTTTTTAAAATAAGCTCCATGACCAAAATTTGAACTCCAGATTCTGAGATCTAGAGTCAGATGCTGTGGTGACTGAGCCAGTCAAGAACCTATTAAAACAATGGGACACAGAGTTTTCAGGATAGATCTATTCATTCATCCCCTTAACACAATTTATTTTGGAAGGATGTTTCCTGAGATTCTTCTTTTGGATTTGACATTAGAAGCAAAGGCTACAATGAAAAACAAACAACTGGGCCTGCTTTGAAATAAAAGCCTTCTGTGCAGCAAAGGAAATCTCCAGTCATCAAGACATTGAACAGACAACATACTGAAGAGGAGAAAATATTTGCAAACTACCTAACTGATAATTGTCTCTTATCCACAATATTGAATAAGTCATACAACTCAATAACACAAAAACAGATGGCAGTTACAAGATGAGCAGAGTTCAGACTAGATAATTTTTCTAAGAAAAGAGACAGAGGTCCAACAAATACAAGAAGAGATGTTCACCACCACTTATCACCAGGGAAATGCAAATCAAAGCCCAAAATGTTGTCCCCTATCATCTGTCAGAAAGACTAGTATCCAGAAGACTGAACAAGAATTTTGGGCATTATGTGGAAGAAAGGGAACTCTGCTCTATTTGTGGGACTGTAAATGAGATCTGATGGTGGGCTGTAAATGGGTGCAGTCACTATGGAAAACAGTGTCAAGTTTTCTCAAAAAGTTCAACATAGGGGCATCTGGCTAATGCAATCATAAGGGTGAGTGACGCTTGATCTTGGGGTCTTGAGGTTGAGCACCACATTGGGCGTAAAGCATACTTAAAAAAATGGATATTGAACAACCATATCATCCAACAATTCTCCTCTAAGGTATTAAAATGAAGAAAGGTCTTCTCTTTTCTACAAAGAAGGTGTATAGAGGTAACTGGGTGGCTCAGTCATTAAGCCTTTGCTTTCGGCTCAGGTCACGATCCCAGGGTCGAAGTATGGAGCCCTACATTCGGCTCGCTGCTTAGTGGAGAGTCTGCTTCTCCCTCTCCCACTCTCGTGCTTGTGCTCTCTTTGTGTGTGTCCTTCTCTCTGTTAAATAAATAAATACAAAATAAATAAATAAATAAATAAATAAATAAATAAAATGAAGGTGTATAGTTTGATGTGCCCTGCTATTTCATTCCAGCACTGAGAGTCTCTGCTCCTTTGAAGTAGACTGTGAAGGGTCCAGGCCACCACTAAGGTTTAACGTCTCAGGTAAACTGCCCTCCAGAGCTCTGCTCAAATCCTGAGAAGTTAGCTCTCAGTCTATTTCCCTTGTACCCAATGCTCTGTGTTCCCCAATCTGTCAAGACCCAGCCTACCACCCACGAGGAACTTGACATAGCTTGTGGTTTAGTTGACCCAGGACTTGCTGAGTCATCACTGGGCCCAATTCAATGTCCTGAGCTGCCCCCCTACAAGCATGCCTGGGCCAGAGGACTTAGTAATTACTTAGCAGAATGCTCTCACAAGCATAGGCCCCCAACCATATACTTCCTGATCAGGGAGAATCTCCCAGCCATTGCAGTCCCACTGCATCCATGAGTCATACAGGTGTTCTGTGCAAATTTCTTTCACACTTGTCCCTCAAGCAGCCAAATCAGATACACATGATCACCAAAATCTTGCTGACTTTAAGTCTTCTGCTACTCATATTTTCTTCCCAGGTGAGCATTATGTTTGTGTGTGTGTGTGTGTGTGTGTGTGTGTGTGTGTATATATATATATATATATATATATATATAGTTATATATATATATAGTTATATGTAAATGTATATATATTTACATATATATGTATGTATATACGTACATATATATTTGAAGTTTCCTTTCTGATCATATGTATCATCATATATATATATACATATAGATAAATACATATATATGTATATATACATATATACATATATATATATAAATCCATATATGGATGTATATATATGATCAAAAAGGAAACTTCAATCCATAATTTGTCTCATTTTGTATTTATATTTATACAAAATGATAACTTAAGTTTATTTCCTTCAAAAGGTCCACATAACACAACAAGAGGCTATTTTAAGTGGTCACTTTGAGAGAAACCTAAGTAGTGCTTTTCCTTTCCCATTGCTGAGTTTTTCTTCCTCCAACTTGCAACACATAGCCTATTCTTTCTTCCTCTTCAGAAGGAAGCCAGGTGCCCACCTTAATGCTCAATCCCTGAAGAACATCATTTGTTTGTTTGTTTCTTTTTTTGTTTTTGGTAGGATAGTGTCTTCTGTTAATCACACACAAACTATAGCTGCCCCAGGTGAATAATACAGATTATACACAAGGGAACTGCATTTCCACTTTTGTCAACGTTATGTGAGGTGAAATGTTAGATCTCAACTGAGGTAATTTGGAGTGAATTTTATTCAACTCTTCCAGAGGACAGTGTGGGATGTGACTGCCCTGGGGCCTGACTGCCACAGCAAAGAGCACTGCTCCAGAACTCCAGACTTTGAAGACTGTGGGAAGATTATCTCTGAAACTTCCTGTAATCAAAATAGTTTTGGAGTGAGGGAAGGAGGAACAGCGGATCATCAGTGTGGTAAATACCCATTGGATACTAAAATACTTGAATGCTGAGCAAGAACTGGGCCTGATGTATTTCATCTGACATGTGTACCCCACAGGAGGCTCCAGAGCAAGGACGAAAATCACAGTTGATGCCAAACTCAGAGTAGGAATTTACAGCCCCTTCCAGGCAGTGGAGGTGTGAGAGTAAGTGTGTGGGGTTTGGAATCAAGATACCAAATCTTCAGTGCCTGGTTTCTCTTATGCTGACTGTGCCTAAGTAGTGCTCAAGTCTCTGTTCCCTCACATAGCACACAAAGACCATGATGGTGACTTTTCTTTTCTCATGCTTGATCAAATGCCATGAGGGAAATCTATAGCCTGCTCAGAGGTGAGGTTTATTGTTAGATGAAGTTATTACTGACTCAGTAACAGAAATTCTGAATTATGATTTTTGTTCATTTACTGCCCTGTGAACCGGTTTTTCAGTGGTGATGACATATCTCCCCAGGTTTATTGAGATACCACTTTGTGTAAAATAAACTCTGGAAGCCCAAGCAGCACCAGGCTTTTCTCAAGATAAGGCTTGGTGTCCAAGTGGATGCTTATTACTCACAATCCTTGTATTGACCTCTAGGCATTACCAGTAGGACTGACCTTTGCAGAAGTACAGTGAACATTTGTTAAAAATGTGCCATACTAGCATTTGTAGGAACGTTCACAGTGTTAACCCCAGGACAGTGCTTAAGGCGTTCTTTAGATTAACAGAAAACAGAAGGATAATAAATAGAAAAATAGATTAATAGAAAGAGAATGAAAACTTTCCATCTCAGCCTATGAAGGCAGCATTACCCTGGTACTCAAACCAGGCAAAGATCCAATCAAAAGGAAGAATTTCAGACGAATATCCCTGCTGTATATGGACACCAGGACTATCAACAGGATCCTAGCTAATAGGATCCAACAGTACATTAAAAAGATTATCCCCATGACCAGGTGGGATTCATCTCTGGGTTACAGGGATGGTTCTATATTCACAAAGCAATCAAAGTGATAGAACAAATCAATAATAGAAAAGAGAACCACGTGGTCCTCTCAAATGATGCAGAAAAAGCATTTGACAAAATACAGCATCCATTCCTGATTAAAATGCTTCAAAGTATAGGGATAGAGGGAACATTCTTCAACTTCATCAATCTATCAATTAAAAGCCCACAGTGAATATGATTCTCAATACGGAAAAGTTGACAGCCTTCCCTTTGAAATCAGGAACACGAGAAGGATGCCCAGTCTCAGCCATGCTGTTCAACATAGTACTAGAAGTCCTAGAAACAGCAATCAGACAACAAAACAAAATAAAACGTACTCAAATAGGGAAAGGAGAAGTCAAACTCTTTTTGCAGAAGAAATGCTACTTTATATGGAAAGCCTAAAAGAATCTACCCCCTAACTACTAGAACTAATATAGTAATTCAGTAATGTGGCAGGATACAAAATCAATGTACAGAAATCAGTTGCTTTCTTATACACTATCCATGAAAATATAGAAAGGGAAATTAGAGAATTGATTTCATTTACTATAGCAGCAAGAAGCCCACAATACGTTGGAATAAACCTAACCAAAGAGCTAAAGGATCTGTACTTGAGGAACTAAAGAACACTCATAAAAGTAATTGGAAAAGACACAAAAGATGCAAAAGCATCCCATGCTCATGCATCAGAAGAATAAACGTTGTTAAAATGTCTGTACTGCAAAGAGCAATCTATATTTTTAATTCCATCCTACTCAAAATTCCACCAGAATTTTTAAAGTGATGGAACAAACAATCCTAAAATTTGTATGGAACTGGAAATGACTCAAATTGCTAAGGAATAGTTGAAAAAGAAACCCGGGTTCATGGGGCACCTGGGTGGCTGAGTGGGTTAAAGCCTCTGCCTTCAGTTTAGGTCATGATCCCGGGGTCCTGAGATCAAGCCCCTCATCTGGCTCTCTGCTCACTCAGCAGGGGGACTGCTTCCTCCTCTCTCTGTGTCTCCTCTCTGCCTACTTGTGATCTCTGTCTGTCACATAACTAACTAACTAACTGAATAAATAAATAAATAAACCAGGATCATCACCTTGCCTGATTTCAAGCTTTATTATAAAGCTGTGATCACCAAGACAGCATGGTAATGGCCCAAAAACAGACACATTGACCAGTGGAACAGAGGAGAGAGCCCAGATATGGACCCGCAATTCTATGGGCAAATAATCTTCGACAAAACAGGAAAAAATTACAGTGGAAAAAAGACAGTCTATTCAACAAATGGTGCTGGGAAAACTGGACAGCTATGTAGAAGAATGAAACTCGACCATTCTCTTACACCACACACAAAGATAAACTGAAAATGGATAAGAGACCTCAACTTGAGGCTGGAATCCATCAGAATCCTAGAGGAAATCATAGGCTGTAACCTCTTCAACATCAGCCACAACAACTTCTTTCAAGATATGTCTCCAAAGAAAGGAAACAAAAGTGAAAATGAATTTTTTGGGACTTCATCAAGATTAAAAGCCTCCACACATGATACTTGAAGGAAACATTCAACAAAACAAAGAGGCAACCCATGGAATGGGAGAAGATATTCACAGGCGTCCCTCACATCTGATAATATAGACAAAGGGCTGATATCCAGGATCTATAAGGAACTCCTCAAACTGAACACACATGAAACAGATAATCATGTCAAAAAAATGGGCAGAAGACATGAACAGACCCTTCTCCAATGAAGATGTATGAATGGCTAACAGACACATGGAAAAATGTTCGTCAACATTAGCCATCAGGGAGATTCAAATCAAAACCACGTTTAGATACCACCTTACACCAGTTATATTGGCCCAATTAACAAGGCAGTAAACAATGTGTGTTAGAGAGGATGTGAAGAAAGGGAAACCCTCTTACACTGTTCGTGGGAATGCAAGTCACTGCATCTGTTTTGAAAAACAATGTGGAGATCCTTAAGAAATTAAAAATAGAGCTTCCCTATGACCCTGAAATGGCACTACTGGGTATTTACCCCAAAGATAGAGATGTTGTGAACACAAGGGTCATCTGTACCCCAATGTTCATGGCAGCAATAGCCATGGTCACCAAACTGTGGAAAGAACCAAAATGCCCTTCAGCAGACAAATGGATAAGGAAGATGTGGTCCATATACACTATGGAGTATTTCGCCTCCATCAGAAAGGATGAATTCCCAACTTTTGTATCAACATCGACAGGACTGGAAGAGATGATGCTGAATGAAATAAGTCAAGCTGAGAGAGTCGATTATCTTACGGTTTTGCTTATTTGCAGAGTATAAGGAATAACATGGAGGACATGGGAAGATGGAAAAGCGAAGGGATATGGGGGAAATCAGAGGGTGAGATGAGCCACGAGAGACTGTGGACTCTGAAAAACAATCTGATGGTTTTGGAGGGGAGGGCAGTGGGAGGTTGGGTGATCCTGGTGGTGGGTATTATGGAGGGCATGTACTGCATGGAGCACTTATTGTGGTGCATAAACAATGAATTCTGGAACACTGAAAAGAAATATAAAAAATAAATAAAAATTAAAAAAGAGTAATGCGCCACTAGAAATGCCTGTGGGAGATTTAGTCTTTTTTATATTTTATTTATTTATTTATTTATTTTAAAGAGACTTTCTTAGGATGCGTTTTGTGAGGCAGATTTACAATACTACATGTCTTGATTAAGAATGAAAGGGAAAAAAAAAGACAAAAAATATTCCCACATTTTAAAAAAGATCAAAGTCTTAGGAGTTAATTTAACTTAAAGGAACTTTTCATTTACCTCCTGGTCGCTGTATCTGTCAGTGAAAATATGTGTGTTTCAATTTCAATTATTTTTATGAAATTCTCTTTGTTCAGACAAATTCTCATATTTGCACGTTCATCAGCTTTCACTTATTTACTATATATTTTGCCAGAGAGAATTATTATTACTTTCAAGTGATCACATTCACATGAATATATTATCAGTTGGTGTCGACCTTAGCTTAATTTACCTTAAATTGAGTAAAGAATACATTGATGCTTGTAGATATCATTCATTGATTAAAATATCACTTTCACCACATTTACTACAAGCTCATAAGATATTAGAAGGTACAACACCAATCCTTTCAAGAATTCTATCATGTTTTCTTTGAATTTACAAGAGAGGTTTATGTTTTTTTTTAACACAAAAGTATGTAAGTAATTTATTTACCTTTTAACATTTAACTATATATCTATGTGAAAGTATAAAATAGATAATATATTTATCTTTAAATCGACCTTGACAAATAAGATTTTCTTTGGATTTCTTTTATTTAAATGCTTGAAGAAGTATCAACTGTTAATTCTAATAGTTTATTAAAATAGTTTTTATTAATTCCAATTAAAATTATCTTAAGAATTTGGAGAAATATTTCAACCTTAAATGATAAATAAAAATAAAAATGCCATAAGACATATACTGTTTATTATATTGCAAAGTAAGAAACATACTGGTTAGGAGAGCTGACATTGGTCCTTCCACCATACTATGAATAAAGTCATTTTTCTGAATAGATTTCTTTGAATAGTTTTCAAACCAGTGTGTACTTTTCTTTCATCCCTGCCCTTGACTTTTTAGATAACTCCATAAAAAGGTAACAGCAATCGTGATTTCAGGACATCTTTTTACATGAAGGAGAATACCTAGTGTTTTATGTGTGTATTCACTTGACCACTAGATATTATATGCCTCTTGCTGGGTTGCAAAAGGAAGTTTGTTTTTAAGATTATTTTTTTAAAGATTTTATTTATTTATTTGTCAGACGGAGAGAGAGCGAGCACAGGCAGACAGAGTGGCAGGCAGAGTTAGAGGGAGAAGCAGGCTCCCTGCGGAGCAAGGAGCCTGATGTGGGACTCGATCCCAGGACGCTGGGAACATGACCTGAGCCGAAGGCAGCTGCTCAACCAACTGAGCCAACCAGGTGTCCCTTAAGATTATATTTTTAAGTAATCTCTATACCCGATGTGGGGCTTGAACCTATGACCCTGAGATCAAGAGTCACACGTTCTACCCACTAAGCCACCCAGGTGCCCTTTGTGTGTGTATTCTTCCCGCTAAGCCACCCAGGTGCTCTTTGTGTGTGTATTCACTTGAGAAGGTCCACAGACATGAATAAGGCGAAAATATCAATTGCTCAGCGTTTTCCTAGGACAAAGTTTAGAAATGAGTTCTGATACATTGTGTAGTTGTTTGAATAGTTGAGTTAAAGGTTAATTCAGAAGGTAAACAGATATATTTACTCAGGTATTTGAATATTATGTCTCTCATGTATAAGTTCTTTCTATATTTTGGATATTAATCCCTAATTGGATATGTCATTTGCAAATATCTTCTCCCAATCAGAAGTTCTGTTGATTGGTCGCTTTGCTGTGCAGAAGCTTTTTATCTTGGGAAAGAGTAGTTCATTTTTGCTTTTGTTTCCCTTGTCTTTAGAGACGTGTGTTGCAAGAAGTTGCTGTGGCTGAAGTTGAAGACGTTGCAACCTGGGTTCTCCTCTAGGATTCTGAAGGATTCCTGTCTCACATTGAGGTATTTCATCCATCTTGAATTTGTTTGCATATAGTGTAAGAGAAGGTCCAGTGTCATCCATCTGTGTGTGACTGTCCAATTTTCTGAGCACCACTTATTGAAGACACTGTCTTCTTTCTATGAGTACTCTTTTCTGCTTTGTCAAAGATTAGTTGACCATAGACATGAAGGTCCATTTCTAGGGAGTCTCTTTTTTTCTACTGAGTGATGGGTCTCTTTTTGTGTCACTGCTATGCTGTCTTGATGATTACAGCTTTGTAAACTAGCTTGAAGTCGGGCATTGTGATGTGCCCGGCTTTGGTTTTCTTGTTCAAAGGTCCCCTGGCTATTCAGGATAATTTCTGGCTCCATGGAAATTGTATGATTGTTTGTTTTAAGGATGAAAAGTTTTGATGATATTTTGATAAGGATTGCGTTGACTGTGTAGAGTGCTCTGGACAGCATATGAATTTTTACAATGTTGATTCTTCCAATCCAGGAGCATGGAATGTTTTTCCATCTCTTTGCGTCTTCCTCAGTGTCCTTCCTCGGGGTTCTGTAGTTTACACGGTAGAAATAATTTACCTCTTTGGGTTTATTCCTAGACATCTTATGAGTTTGGGTGCTATGGTTGGTGGAATTGACACTTTCATTTCTCTTTCTCCATTAACTTTGTTAGTGTATAGGAAAGCAAGAGATTTCTGTGTTTTCATTTTGGAATCCTACATGTTTCTGACTTGCTGTATGAATTCAAGTCATTTTGGAATAAAGTCTTTTGGCTTTTCCACATAAAGTATATTGTCTTATGCAAGGAGAGAGACAATTTGACTTCTTCTATGACAACTTGCATCCCTTTTATTTGCTATTGCTGTCCAAATACTGAGTCTGGGATTTCTAATGTTGTGTTCAACAAAGGTAGTGAGAGTGGGCATCCCTGTCATATTCCTGACCTGAAGGGAAAAGCTGCCAGTTTTTCTCCATTCAGAATGATATTTTCTGTGGGCTCTTCATAGGTGGCTTTTATAATATGAGGTGTGTTCCCTCTATCTCTGTATCTTGTTTTAATCATGAGAAAGTGTTGCATTTTGCCAAATGCTTTGCTTTTCCTGCATCAAATGAGAGGTTGATATGGTCCTTGTCTTTCTTTTGTTTGTATGATTAATGACATTAATTGATTTGTGCATGTTGAACCTCCTTTGCATCTCAGGAATAAACCTCATGGGCTGGTGGTGAATAGCCCTTTTAATGTACCATGGAATCCTACTGGCTTGTATCTTGTTGAATAATTTGGTATTAGTGCTCACCAAGCTTATTAATCTGTAATTCCCCTTTGACATGAGGTATTTGTCTGCTTGTGGTTCAAGGTGGTGCTCAGCCTCAGAAAATCTTTTGGAAGCTTTCCTTTAACTTCTATTTTGTGGAAACAGCTTCAGTAGAATATGCAAGATTTATTCTTAAAATGTTTGGTAAGTTCCACTGAAAAGGTATCTGGCCCTGGACTCTTGTGTTTTGGGGAAGGTTTTTGATTCCTGATTCAAAGTCCGTGCTGGGCATTGGTCTGTTCAGATTGTTTATTTCTTCCTGTTTCAGACTTGGCAGATTACAAGTTTCCAGGAATGCTTCTATTTCTTCCAGATGACCTACTTTGTTTGTATATAGTTGCTGATAATGTGTCCTAACAATTCCCTGTTTCTTTTGCATTGGTCATGATCTCTCCCCTTTCCTTCCTGATTTTATTAACTTAGGCCCTTTATCTTTTCTTTTGGTTACATGTGGCCAGAGGTTTATCAATATGATTAATTCATTCTGAGAACAAGCTTCTAGTTTTGTTGGTGGGCTCTGCTGCTATACTACTTTCCATTTCATTAATTTCTGTTCTGATATTTATTCTTTTTCTTCTCCTGCTTGGTTTCAGTTCAATTTGCTGTTCTTTTTCCAAGTAAGTTTTGCTTGTGCATTTGGGATTTCTCTGATTTTTTAGATGGCTATGTAACTCCCTCTAAAGAGCAACTTTTCAGTATCCCATAGGTTCTAAATCAATGTATTTTCATTTTCATTATTTGCAATGAATTGTTTAAGTTCTTTAATTTCCTGAATGATGCAATCATTCCCTGGCAGGATGCTCTTGATCTCCAAATGTGTTAATTCTTTCCAAAATTCCTCTACTGATTGGGTTCTAGTTTCAAACATTACTTTCTGAAAAATGCAGGGGAAGATCTCAGAAGTTTGGTGTTGATTGAGATCCGGTTTGTGACTCAGTATGTGACCCTTTTCTTTTAAAATTTTTGATTATGTAATGTTATTCACCATACAGTAAATCATCAGTTTTTGACATAGAGTTCTTAGACTCATGGTTTACGTATAACATTATATATTATATATATATATATATATATCCATTCAGTAAATGCCCTCCTTAATAACTCCACCAGCCTCATCAAGCTCCCCAACCTCTTTTCCTCTAAAACCATCTTTTTCTTCAAGTTTCCATTCTTTTGTGGTTCATCTCTCCCTCCAATTCCCCCACATTCCACTTTCCCTTTCTTCTCATAATGTTCTCCATGTTATTCCTTATTTACCCCAACTACAAGAAAACATATGATAATTTACTTTCTCTGCTTTACACCTTAGAGTCAGCATACTCTCATCCAGTCTCTTCCATGTTGGTTCAAAAGTAGGGTATTCCAAAGAATATATCAAGGAAGGGGAGACAAAATGGCAGGGAAGTAGGAGGAGCCACCATTTCAAAGTGTACTGTAACGTGAGCTGATTACCTACCAAAGAACTCTGATCACCCATAAAATCAGCCTGAGAAATCAGGGGCAGAAGACGCCAGTGGGCAGGTAAAGTGGAGTGGGACTGATATCGGAAGATAAACAAAAGGTGGAGGGAGCCACCAGAGGTGAACGATGGAAAGTAATACCCCAATATGAGAGTGCCCTGCATCTGAGGACCAGCATTATCTTGCAGTCTGGTTGAAAGCACTCAAAAAGAGCAAAGGATCGTGGGGGGAAATTGTGGGAATCGGGGTGACAAGAGACAGGGCCTTAAGTCCCTGGGCCCAGGACAGCCTCCACTGGCACTGAGCCAGAGAGAGTGCAGCAGAGAAACCAGGTCTTGGTCCCTGAGCTGCCAGCGCACTCCAGAACATGTGAGGTTCAGCTCCTGTGAGGGGCTGGGAGCATCACC
Organism: Neogale vison; assembly: GCF_020171115.1. NCBI lineage: Eukaryota > Metazoa > Chordata > Mammalia > Carnivora > Mustelidae > Neogale > Neogale vison. Next base: position 114,149,808 of record NC_058092.1, on the reverse strand, counting down.
AGATGGCAGAATGCCAAACCTTGCTAACAGAGCCTGAGACACATGAGCCCTTCACCCTTCCCTGAGAGAGGTGCACGAAGGCCCATCCTGGTGCTCTTAGACCTGTGCCATACTATCAGAGCCTGAGATGCACATGTCCTTCACCTTCCCCTGAGAGAGGTGTGTGAAGGCCCAGCCCGGCGCTTAGACCCGCGCCATATTATCAGAGCATGAGATGCGTGCATGCAAGCCCCACACCCTCCCCTGAGACAGGTCCACACAAGTCCAGTGCTCTTAGACCCAGAAAGACCAGGCACTCCCAGCCCTGGCCAGCAGGCAAATCTCAGTGTGTGATAAGTGCTTGGAACCTCTCTGGTGGTCTGGAGCTGCCCAGAAAGCTGTTGCTGCCACGGTTTGGGGTACAAGCAGAAGATCCTGCATCTCCAGGGACCACGACTTGGGACCTGCTCTGCCAGTGGCCAAGGAGGAATGTATATGGGCTTTGCAGCACCCACAGAAGAGCAAACTGAGGCTTCTCTCTGAAAGGGAGGTCGGGGTGCAGTTTGCTTTCCTCAAAACCTCCCAAAAACCATCAAAGCAGTCAAGGTAAGAGAAAAAAAGTGAACAACATAAAAACCTCCAGAGAACAAAAGCCTGAAAAAAAATGGTTTCCTCAGATCCCACCCCCTTGGGGGGGGCGGGAGGACTAAACTCAGGGAACATCTTTGACTGAAAACCCACGAGGCAGGCCCTCTCCCAGAAAACCAACTAGGAAAGAGAAAAATAAAAGACTACAAGAGAACAACCACCACTAGTTCATAGATAAAACTTTTATATTTAACTCATTCCCACTATTCTCATTCATTTTTTATATTGATAATTTTAACCTATTTATCATCACAGTGAGATGTCCAGTATATCAAATTCCATAATAATCTTCTTACCTGAACTTTTTGATACATACACCTGTTTTTCTTTTGCATTTCTATTTTTTGATTCTTTCTATTTTTTTTATTTTTTTTAAAAATTTGAATTTAGTTTAGTCTAGTTTATTCCTTTTTTACTTTTATTTTCTAATATTCATATAAAGTTAAATTTTAAGGCAATCCCCTTTTCCCAATCATTGCTACCCCTATATGTAAACCAATTTTTAATCCCCTCTTATTTTAGGAAAGTTGAGTCCTTTAACAAAGATATCAAGAACCATTCAGGAAGAATCAAAATAACCTTCCTCGTGCACACTGAGAATTTATAACCACTCTCCCATCTTTTTCTACTGCCAGTGTTTCTGTGTTTTTGCGTTAGTCCTGATAGTATATAAATCTTATACTTGGGGTTCTTTTTGATGAGGTTCTTCCTTTATTTGCATATATATTTTTTTTCTCTCGTCATATACATTTATCAGTCTTTTGGTTTGTCTGTTTTTGTTTGTGTACTTCATAAATCTTACCTTGGGGCCCATTTGGGCTGAACCTTCTCTCTTTTTTTAAGATTTTATTTATTTATTTGGCAGAGAGAGATCACAAGTAGGGAGAGAGGCAGGCAGAGAGAGAGAGGAGGAAGCAGGCTCCCTGCTGAGCAGAGAGCCCAATGCGGGACTCGATCCCAGGACCCTGAGATCATGACCTGAGCCGAAGGCAGCGGCTTAACCCACTGAGCCACCCAGGCACCCCTGAACCTTCTCTTTTATCTTCCCTTTCTTTCCTCTCTCTCTCTCTCTCTCTCTCTCTCTTTCTCTCTCTCTCTCTCTTTGTTTTTTTTTTCTTTTTCTTTTCTCTTTCCTCTCCTTTGGGTGAGGAATCCTGATTTTTCAAAAGCGTTCCAGGGTGCACCTTGACTGCACCACGGTCGATACGTCCAGCTTCATCTGTTCAGTCATTTCTCACCAAAATGACTAAGAGGAAGGATGCCCAACAGAAGAAAAATAAAGACGATGGGCCTTCTTCAACAGAGATAATGGCTATCAACATAGACAATATGTTGGAAAGAGAATTCTGGCTAACAATTATCAGGCAATAGCTAGGTTGGAGAAAGCCATGGATGACCAAACGGAATTGATTAGGGCCGAACTGAAAACGACCAGAGAGGATGTTTACAATGTTAGGGCAGAACTGAAAGCCACCAGGGATGAGGTTCACAATGCTCTCAATGAGTTCCAATTTAATCTAAATTCTCTACAAGCCAGGTTAACTGAGACAGAAGATAGAATTAGTGATCTGTAGGACAAACAGAGAGAAAGGATCAGGAGGAAGCCTGGAACAAACAGCTTAGAAGCCACGAAAACAGAATCAGAGAAATAAATGATGCCATGAAATTTTCCAATGTCAGAATTATTGGAATCCCTGAAGGGGAGGAGAAAGAAAGAAGTCTAGAACATATAGTGGAACAAGTTTTTCATGAAAATTTTCCCAATCTCGTGAATGGAAACAGCATTCATGTACTACAGGCAGAAGAGTCTCCCCCCAAGATAGATTTCAAAAAAAATCAAGGCACATGATAGTAAAACTCTCAATGTGAATGGCCTAAATGTGCCCACAAAATGACACAGGGTTGCAGATTGGATAAAACGACAGGACCCATCCATATGCTGTCTACAAGAGGCCCATTTTGAACCTAAAGATACACCCAGACTGAAAGTGAAGTGATGGAGAAGCATCTTTCATGACAATGGGCCTCAAAAGAACGCCAGGGTAGCAATTATCATATCAAATAAATTAGATTTTAAACTAAAGACAAAAATACAAAAGGACACTAGATAATTCTTAAACGGATATCTACAAAGATGATCTAACAATTGTAAATATCTATGCTCCCAATATGGGAGCAGCCAATTACTTAAGAAAACTGTTAATCAAGATAAAGAGTCATATTGATATGAATACACTAATAGTAGGAGATCTTGACACATCTCTCTCAGAAACAGACAGATCATTGAAGCAGAAAATCAGTAAAGAAACCAGAGGATTGAATGACACATTGGACCAGGTGGACCTCGTAGATATATAAAGAACATTCCACCCTAAAACAACAAAATAATCATTCTTTTCAAGTGCATATGGAACCATCTCAAGAATAGACCACATACTTGGTCACAAATCAGGACTCAACAGATATCAAAAGAATGAGATTATTCCCTGCATATTGTCATATCACAATGCTTTGAAACTGGAGCTCCATCACAAGGAAAAGTTCGGAAGGAACTCAAAAACGTGGAAGCTAAAGACCACCTTGTTTAAGAATGCTGGGATCAACCAGGGAATCAAAGAAGAACTGAAAAAAATAATGGAAACTGATGAGAATTAAGACACTTTGGTCCAAAAGCTATGGGATAAAGCAAAGGCGGTCCTTAAGAAGGAAATACATAGATATCCAAGCCTCCCTCAAAAAAAAAAAAAAAAAAAAAAAAAAGAAAGAAAGAAAGAAAAGAAAAAATCCAGAATACACCCACTGTCTCTACACCTTAAGGAACTGGAGAATCAACAAAATCAAACCAACTCCACACATAAGAAGGGAAATAATCAAGATTAGAGCAAAGATCAATGACGTAGAAACTAGAGATACAGTAGAAGATATCAATGAAAACAGAAACTAGTTTTTTGAAAGAATCAATAAGATCTATAAACCATTGGCAACACTAATCCAAAAGAAAGGAGAGAAAGCGCAAATTAATAAAATTATGAATGAAAAGGGAGAGATCACAACAATCATCAAGGAAGTAGAAACAATCGTCAGAAGTTATTACCAACAGTTATATGCCAATAAGTTAAGAAAACTTGAAGAAATGGATGCATTCCTGGAAAACTATAAACTCCCAAAATTGAACCAGGAAGAAATTTACAACCTGAATAGACCAATTTCTATTAACAAGATTGAAGCAGTGATTAAAAACCTCAAAAAACACAAAGCCCAGGACCTGAAGTATTCCCTGGGGAATTCTACCAAACTTTCAGAGAAAAAATAAGACCTATTCTCCTGAAGCTGTTTCAAAAAATTGAAGCAGAAGGAAACTTCCAGACTCTTTCTATGATGCCAGCATTATCCTAATCCCAAACCAGGCAAAGACCCTACCAAAAAGGAGAATTTCAGACCAATGTCACTGATGAATATGGATGCTAAGATTCTCAACAAGATCCTAGCAAACAGGATCCAACAGCACATTAAAAAGATTATCCACCATGATCAGGTGGGATTCATCCCCGGGCTACAAGGATGGTTCAACATTCACAAATCAATCAATGTGATAGAACAAATTAATAACATAAGAGAGAAGAACCACATGGTCCTCTCAATTGATGCAGAAAAAGCATTTGACAAAATCCAGCATCCGTTCCTGATTAAAACACTTCAAAGTATAGGGATAGCGGGAACATTCCTGAACTTCAAATCTATCTATGAAAGACACACAGTCAGTATCATCCTCAATGGGAAAAAGCTTGCAGCCATCCCGTTGAGATCAGGAACATGACAAGGATGCCCACTCTCAACACTCTTGTTCAGCATAGTATTAGAAGTCCTAGCAACAGCAATCAGACAACAAAGAGAAATTAAAGGTATCCTAATTGGCAATGAAGAATTCAAACTCTCTCTTTTCGCAGATAACATGATTCTTTATATGGAAAACCCAAAAGACTCCACCCCCAAACTACTAGAACTCAAACAATAATTCAGCAACATGGCAGAATACCAAGTCAATGTACAGAAATCAGTGGCGTTCTTATACACTAACAATGAAAATACAGAAAAGGAAATTAGAGAATCAATTCTGTTTACTATAGCAACAAGAGCCATAAGATACCTGGGAATAAACCTAACCAAAGAGGGAAAGGATCTGTATTCAAGGAACTAAAGAACATTCATGAGAGAAATTGAAGAAGACACAAAAAGATGGAAGACCATTCTATCTTGGCAGAATAGACATTGTTAAAATGTCTATACAGCCTAGAGCAATCTATAATTTTAATGCCATTCTGAATAAAATTCCACTGGTATTTTTCCAAGATCTGAAGCAGATAATCTTAACATTTGTATGGAATAAGAAGAGACCCCGAATCGGTAAGGAAATGAAAAAAAAAATAAAACTGGGGCATCACGTTACCGGATTTCAAGATTTACTACAAAGTTGTGATCACCAAGACAGCTTGTTACTGGCATAAAAACAGACACATAGACCAGTGGAACAGAGTAGAGAGCCCAGTTATGGACCCTCATCTCTTTGGGCAAATAACCTTCGACAAAACTGGAAAAAATATACAGTGGAAAAAAGACAGTCCCTGGGATAACTGGACAGCTATATGTAGAAGAACGAAACTCGCACATTCTCTTACACCATAGACAAAGATAAACTCAAAATGGATAAAAGACCTCAACATGAAATAGGAATCCATCAGGATCCTAGAGGAGAACATAGGCAGCCACCTCTTTGATATCAGCCACAGCAACTTCTTTCAAGATATGTCTCCAAAGGCAAAGGAAACAAAAGTGAAAATGAACTTTTGGGACTTCCTCAAGATAAAAGCTTCTGCACAACAAAGGAAACAGTTAACAAAACAAAGAGGCAAGCCACGGAATGGGAGAAGATATTTGCAAATTACAGTACATACAAAAGGTTAATATCCAGAATCTATAAAGAACTCCTCAAACTCAACACACAGAAAACGGGAAATCATATAAAAAATGGGCAGAAGATATGAACAGACACTTCTCCAATGAAGACATACAAATGGCTATCAGACATATGAAAAAATGTTCATCATCACTAACCTTCAGGGAGATTCAAATTAAAACCACATTGAGATATCAACTTATACCACTAAGAATGGCCAAGATTAGTAAGACAAGAAACAATGTGTGTCAGAGAGGATGTGGAGAAAGGGGAACCCTCTTATACTGTTGGTGGGAATGCAAGTTGGTGAAGCCACTTTGGAAAACAGTGTGGAGATTCCTCAAGAAATTAAAAATAGAGCTTCCCAGTGAGTTTGCAATAGCACTACTGGGAACATTCTTGAACTTCATCATATCTATCTATGAAAGACACAGAGCCAATATCATCCTCAATGGGAAAAAGCTTGCAGCCATCCTGTAGAGATCAGGAACATGACAAGGATGCCCACTCTCAACATTCTTGTTGGAAAACAGTGTGGAGATTCCTCAAGAAATTAAAAATAGAGCTTCCCAGTGAGTCTGCAATAGCACTACTGGGAACATTCCTAAACTTCAAAGATAGAGAACCCCAAAGATAGAGATGTAGTGAACAGAAGGGCCATCTGTACCCCAATGATTATAGCAGCAATGGCCACAGTTGCCAAACTGTGCAAAGAACCAAGATACCCTTAAACAGACAAATTGATATGGAAGATATTCCATATATACAATGGAGTATTATGTCTCCATCAGAAACGATGAATACCCAACATTTGTAACAACACAGACGGGACTGGAAGAGATTATGCTGAGTGAAATAAGTCAAGCAGAGAGTTAATTATTATATGGTTTCACTTATTTGTGGAGCATAACAAATAGCATGGAGGATATGGGGAGTTAGAGAGGAGAAGGGAGTTGAGGGAAATTGGAAGGAGAAGTGAACCATGAGAGACTATAGATTCTGAAAAACAATCTGAGGGTTTTGAAGGGGCGGGGTGTGGGAGGTTGGGGGAACCTGGTGGTAGGTATTATAGATGGCACGGTTTGCATGTAGCACTGGGTGTAGAACAAAAACAATGAATACTGTTATGCTGAAAAGAAAAAATAAATAAATATACCAAGGAGGGGGGAGTGGGGGTATTCCTACTTTCAGATGGCTCAGTAATATTCCATCATATATATTGACCATATCTTCTTTGTCCATTCATCTATTGAAGAGGACCTTGACACTTTCCACAGTTTAGCTATTATGGCCATTACTTCTATGAACACGGGGGTACATATGACCCTTCTTTTCAATACATCTGTATCTTTAGGGTAAATACCCAGTAGTGCAATTGCTGTGTTGTAGGGTACCTCTATTTTTAACTTTTTGAGAACTCTTCTGAAATACCTGTGGCTTCTGCGAATCTATAAATCTAGGTCTCCACCTCCCTTCCTGTCTGTAGTAGTGCTCTACATGTCTGCACACTCCTAAGTAAAGCAATCCCACCCCAGGTCATGGGAGTTCCAAATATCTCCTAAAGAACCCTATGTTGTGGATGTCAAGCAACAGTGAAGGAGGCAGGATGGGTCTGTAGCTTGTCTGTGCATTGGCCGGTGCTGTCCTGTGATGACCTATGGATATGGGGGAGTCATCTCACACACTACCTTCCCAAATCTGATATTTTGCTTTGGGGAGAAAAAACTGCGACAAGGACCTTTGTCTACTGTCATATATTCCCTTCTGCCTCTAGACTGCATATGCCCCTGCCCTTGTAGATACCCTCCACAAACCTTCCTTCTCCTATCTCCTGCTCACACAATCACCTCCTACAGAATTTTCCCCCATTTTCAGTATGAAGGAATGGGATGCCATTCAATGCAGGGTCTTGATGTTTGTAGAACCATTAGTAAAGTGAGCATGGTCTGAGCAGCTAATCACAGGAGTTCCCGAGTGCTAGGAACACATAAGCAACCCATGTTCCCCTTACACTTAAGTGACCGAGACTCTACCAGCCTTCACATTTGCTCTCGGAAGTGTCACCCTCAAATAAGCTCAGACATCATCCATCTTATCGTTGCATGTCTCGCACTTTTCAGGTCCCTTGAAGTTCATTTCAATCCCCAGAAGAAACTTCCTCATGGTTCCCATCTGTGTATGCCCAGGTGCTATGAGCAAACTATCATTACTGAGCTCAGCCCAGGAACCACAGCTCTAGGCAATTTCTCTACAATCTCAGTAGGTGTCAAATGTAGACACCAGATCACTGACATTTGCACCACACCTACACTCCCACTCCACATCCCTGCAGCTAAGTTGGACCATAGCCCAGGAAGGGCATCCAAGAATCTCACCTTCCAACTGTATTCTGACCCCAGTGTCCAATTTATCAGAAGGTCAGTATTGAGTCCTGGAAGTGGCCCCATTCTTCATACACAAGCAGACACTACAGTCTCCAAGGTGCACATCTTCCCTCCTCTCTCCCACTGAGACTTACTCTGTGCAGACACCAATGCACCTAAAGCACCCATTGTTAATCCCACATTTGTCCCCAATTCCTGCAGTCCTTCTTTGGTAAAAATGGAGCCCACAGCCTGGCCACTCATACCATTCTGCCTCCTGCTCTGACCCCAAACCTACTCAGCCAGACACAGGTAATCATACCCTGCCTCTGGAATCGCTCTACTCTTCTTGCATGGTCTTGTTCCATTTGTTCTTCCAAAGACTGCATCACAGACAAATCTGCCCTGGATCAACAGCCGTATTTCTGGCCACAGTCTGAAGCCATAACATCAGGGGCCAACCACAAATTTAGCAAAAATCTGAAAAAATTGGTCTCCGCCAAAGCTTCATGCAGAAATACCTGTGAACAGACAAACGGATTGTCTATTCTTTCCAATCAAAATGCTCCAAAACTTTAGTATGTATGAACAAGTTGATGAGGACAGGTAGGTTATGCTCAATGTCAACTCTGCATGTTTAACCAACATGTTCTTTGAACCATGGAGACCCCAACCTCAGGAGAATGTGATAGATAGTAAGGGATAGTAGTAACTCTAAGACAGGCTGCCTTTTACAATCACCCAGGGGTTGTCTTTTGCAAAACAGTTATTTAAAAATAATAAGTTTTGTTTATTTTAATTTTTTTCTAATTTTAAATGCTTTATTTGCCTATTTTTCAAATCCATACCATACCATTAATTGGGGAGATGAACACATATTTCCCATCTCCCCTTCTATGCCATAGTGGGTGGGTTCACAAACATTAACACTTGGGCACTTCGTCTAAGGCAGAAATGTCCACGAAGACCTTCATTTGAATGAAGAAACTCTCCAACCCACAGGGCTGAGCCTGCCTCTCAGTGTACTGATTGGCTTCTTGCTTTAAGGCCTCCACCTCTCCTTTGAAGATGTAACACTTCTCCTTCAGCTGGAGGATCTCAGCCAATGAACCCACAGTTTTCAAGGCCTAGGTCTCCACCACAATTTCCTCCAATTGTCCCTCTTCATTTCGTTCCATAAATTTTAATAAAAGTATTCAAACCAATGGACTGTTTCATCTTCTAGGGCATGGTGTAGTTTTCTTCTCAGGGGGATAACTCCCCCCAAAATGAATATTGTACATACAGCAGGCCAAAAGGACCTCCAGCTGAAGGAGATCAAAAGTAAGAAGAAACATACTCACTTTTCTGCAAAGGTGAAAAACATACTATCATAGATTTTTGAGGCAAGTCGGCATCTTAGTCCCATGCTGTCCTGGGATGGAGGGCTCATAGTTTGGAGGTTCCCAGATCTCCATGGCTGCATGGGACAAATCAGTTCAATGCTGAGCAGGTTTGGAGGTCGCATAATCTCATGCCAGCTGGAAAGCCGAGTGTTAGAGTGTTCTGCACTTTGGAGAGAAGGAACGATCTGTTTCCAAGGAAATATGCTGAACTTGCTGTCTAGTTGCTTTCTTGGCCTAGTGCAGAGCTTTATTATTGGTCTCCAGGTCCTTGGGAACACAGTGAAATTGCTGTCAAGAGCCTGATAGGCCTATTAGACAGCTCAATTATTGGTCTCCAGTTCCAAGGGCATAATGTAAACCCACATTCATCATGCCCACTTGGCCTAGCACACAGCTGATTTTTTGGTCTACTGGGCCAAGTGCCCATGGTAAGTCTTCTACCAACATTCCTAATTGCTTGAGCACAGAGCTGAGTTGTTGGTTTTGAGATCCAAGATCCCATGGTGTACCTGCTTACCAGGTGCCTATGTGGCATATCAGACAGCTGAGTTTGTCTCCAGGTCCAAGGGCACATGGAGATACTGCTGCCCAGGTGTCCGCTTGGCCTAGCAGACAGCTCATTTTTTGGTCTCCTGGCCAAAGGGCACATGGTGAGCCCATTATTTGTCTGATTGGCCTGGGGCAGAACTGTGTGTTTCTTATTGCCTTTAAAGAACACATGGTGAGCCTGCTATCCATGTGCCCTCGTGGCCTATCAAAGTGCTGTGTGTTAGTTTCAGGTCCAAGGGTACATGGTGACCCCACTCTCAAGGTATGTGCTTGGCCTAGTTGAGGGTTCTTTTACTGGTCACCAGGTCCAAAGTCTCATGGCAAGCCTGCTATCCAAGTGGTTGTTTGACCTAATAGAGAGCTGTGTTGTTGGTCTTGAGGCCGAAGGGCACATGGTAAGCCAGCTCTCCAGGGGCCTGTTTGGCCAAGTAGAGACCTCACCGTTTGGTTTCCAGGTCCATGGGTACATGTTGAGCCAACTGTGAAGTTTCCTGCTTGGCTTGTCACAGAGCTGTATTGTTGGTCTACAGATCCAAGGGTGACATCCTTATCCCACTGACAAGGAGACAGCTTAACCTAGAAGACAGCTCAGTTTCTGGTCTCCAGGTCCAAGGACACATGGTGAGCCTGCTGTCAACGTTTGTCCTTGGCCAAGTTACAAAGAGAGTTGTTTGTCTTGAGGTATAAGGGCGTATGTTGAGCCTCCTGTCTGGGTGTCTGCTTGGCCTAGTACAGTCCTGGTATTGTGGCTTCCATGCCCATGGGCCCAAGATGAGCCAGCTGTGAAGCTGTCTCCTTGGCTTTTCACAGAGGGATATCGTTGGTCTCTAGGTCCAAGGGCACCCAGTAAACTGACTGCCAGCATGCCAGTGTAGCCCATTACACAACTCAGTTGTCATTCACCAGGTCCAAGAACACATGGAAAGCCTGTTGCTAAGTTGGCCACTTTGCCAAGCAAAGAGCTGAGTTGCAGATCTCCAGGTCCAGGTTCACACAGTGAGCCTCCTATCTAGGTGTCTGCTTGTCCTGTCCCAGGTCTCCTTTCTTGGCATCAATGTCCAATAGCACAGGTTTAGCCCACTATCCGGATTTCTGCTTAACCCACCAGACTGCTCAGTTATTGGTCTCCAGGTCCAAGAGCACTTGGTGAGTCCTTTGTCAAGGTGCCCCCTTGGCCAGGAAAATAGCTGAGTTGTTGGTCTCAAGGACTTGGGCACTTGGTAAGTCACGTGTCTAGATGGCTGCTTGGCTTAGCCCAGAGCCTTCTTATTGGTCTCCAGGTCCAAAGGCACATGGTGAACCATCTGTCCAGGTGCCTTCCTGGCCTGTTAGAGACCTGATTTTGTGGTTTCCAGTTGCATGGGCCTGTCTTGAGACAGTTGTGAAGTCATCTGCTTGGCTTATCTCAGAGCTGCATTGTTGGTCTCCACGTCCAAGGGCACATGGTTAGCCCACTGTCAATATGCATTCTTTTTTTTTTCCCAATTTATTTATTATCAGAAAAACAGTACTCATTATTTTTTCACCACACCCAGTGCTCCATGCAAGCTGTGCCCTCTATAATACCCACCACCTGGTACACCAACCTCCCACCCCACCGCCACTTCAAACCCCTCAGATTGTTTTTCAGAGTCCATAGTCTCTCATGGTTCATCTCCCCTTCCAATTTACCCAAAAGCACATACCCTCCCCAATGTCCATAACCCTACCCCCCTTCTCCCAACCCCCCTCCCCCAGCAACCCAAAGTTTGTTTCCTGAGATTAAGAGTCACTTATGGTTTGTCTCCCTCCCTATCCCATCTTGTTTCATGGATTCTTCTCCTACCCACTTAAGCCCCCATGTTGCATCACCACTTCCTCATATCAGGGAGATCATATGATAGTTGTCTTTCTCCGCTTGACGTATTTCGCTAAGCATGATATGCTCTAGTTCCATCCATGTTGTCGCAAATGGCAAGATTTCATTTCTTTGATGGCTGCATAGTATTCCATTGTGTATATATACTACATCTTCTTGATCCATTCATCTGTTGATGGACATCTAGGTTCTTTCCATAGTTTGGCTATTGTGGACATTGCTGCTATAAACATTCGGGTGCACGTGCCCCTTTGGATCACTACGTTTGTATCTTTAGGGTAAATTCCCAGTAGTGCAATTGCTGGGTCATAGGGCAGTTCTATTTTCAACATTTTGAGGAACCTCCATACTGTTTTCCAGAGTGGTTGCACCAGCTTGCATTCCCACCAACAGTGTAGGAGGGTTCCCCTTTCTCCGCATCCTCGCCAGCATCTGTCATTTCCTGACTTGTTGATTTTAGCCATTCTGACTGGTGTGAGGTGATATCTCATTGTGGTTTTGACTTGTATTTCCCTGATGCCGAGTGATATGGAGCACTTTTTCATGTGTCTGTTGGCCATCTGGATGTCTTCTTTGCAGAAACGTCTGTTCATGTCCTCTGCCCATTTCTTGATTGGATGATTTGTTCTTTGGGTGTTGAGTTTGCTAAGTTCTTTATAGATTTTGGACACTAGTCCTTTATCTGATATGTCGTTTGCAAATATCTTCTCCCATTCTGTCAGTTGTCTTTTGGTTTTGTTAAATGTTTCCTTTGCTGTGCAAAAGCTTTTGATTTTGATGAAATCCCAAAAGTTCATTTTTGCCTTTGCTTCCCTTGCCTTTGGCGATGTTCCTAGGAAGATGTTGCTGTGGCTGAGGTCGAAGAGGTTGCTGCCTGTGTTCTCCTCAAGGATTTTGATGGATTCCTTTCTCACATTGAGGTCCTTAATCCATTTTGAATCTATTTTTGTGTGTGGTGTAAGGAAATGGTCCAATTTCATTTTTCTGCACGTGGCTGTCCAATTTTCCCAACACCATTTATTGAAGAGGCTGTCTTTTTTCCATTGGACATTCTTTCCTGCTTTGTCGAAGATTAGTTGACCATAGAGGTGAGGGTCTATTTCTGGGCTCTCTATTCTGTTCCATTGGTCTATGTGTCTGTTTTTGTGCCAGTACCATGCTGTCTTGATGATGACAGCTTTGTAATAAAGCTTGAAGTCCGGAATTGTGATGCCACCAACTTTGGCTTTGTTTTTCAATATCCCTTTGGCTATTCGAGGTCTTTTCTGGTTCCATATAAAATTTAAAATTATTTGTTCCATTTCTTTAAAAAAGATGGATGGTACTTTGATAGGAATTGCATTAAATGTGTAGAGTGCTTTCTGTAGCATAGACATTTTCACAATATTTATTCTTCCAATCCAGGAGCATGGAACATTTTTCCATTTCTTTGTGTCTTCCTCAATTTCTTTCATGAGTACTTTATAGTTTTCTGAGTATAGATTCTTAGCCTCTTTGGTTAGGTTTATTCCTAGGCATCTTATGGTTTGGGGTGCAATTGTAAATGGGATTGACTCCTTAATTTCTCTTTCTTCTGTCTTGCTGTTGGTGTAGAGAAATGCAACTGATTTCTGTGCATTGATCTTATATCCTGACACTTTACTGAATTCCTGTACAAGTTCAAGCAGTTTTGGAGTGGAGTCTTTTGGGTTTTCCACATAGAGTATCATATCATCTGCAAAGAGTGATAATTTGACTTCTTCTTTGCCGATTTGGATGCCTTTAATTTCCTTCTGTTTTCTGATTGCTGAGGCTAGGACTTCTAGTACTATGTTGAATAGCAGTGGTGATAATGGACATCCCTGCCGTGTTCCTGATCTTAGTGGGAAAGCTTTCAGTTTTTCTCCATTGAGAATGATATTTGCGGTGGGTTTTTCATAGATGGCTTTGATGATATTGAGGTATGTGCCCTCTATCCGTACACTTTGAAGAGTTTTGATCAGGAAGGGATGCTGTACTTTGTCAAATGCTTTTTTAGCATCTATTGAGAGTATCATATGGTTCTTGTTCTTTCTTTTATTGATGTGTTGTATCACATTGACTCATTTACGGATGTTGAATCAACCTTGCAGCCCTGGGATAAATCCCACTTGGTCGTGGTGAATAATCCTTTTAATGTACTGTTGAATCCTATTGGCTAGTATTTTGGTGAGAATTTTTGCATCTGTGTTCATCAAGGATATTGGTCTATAGCTCTCTTTTTTGATGGGATCCTTGTCTGGCTTTGGGATTAAGGTGATGCTGGCCTCATAAAATGAGTTTGGGAGTTTTCCTTCCATTCCTATTTTTTGGAACAGTTTCAGGAGAATAGGAATTAGTTCTTCTTTAAATGTTTGGTAGAATTCCCCCGGGAAGCCATCTGGTCCTGGGCTTTTGTTTGTTTGGAGATTTTTAATGACTGTTTCAATCTCCTTACTGGTTATTGGTCTGTTCAGGCTTTCTATTTCTTCCTGGTTCAATTCTGGTAGTTTATATGTTTCTAGGAATGCATCCATTTCTTCCAGATTGTCAAATTTGTTGGCGTAGAGTTGCTCATAGTATGTTCTTATAATAGTTTGTATTTCTTTGGTGTTAGATGTGATCTCTCCTCTTTCATTCATGATTTTATTTATTTGGGTCCTTTCTCTTTTCCTTTTGATAAGTCTGGCCAAGGGTTTATCAATTTTATTAATTCTTTCAAAGAACCAGCTCCTAGTTTGGTTGATTTGTTCTATTGTTTTTTTGGTTTCTATTTCATTGATTTCTGCTCAGATCTTTATGATTTCTCTTCTCCTGGTGGGCTTATGGTTTCTTTCATGTTCTTTCTCCAGCTCCTTTATGTGTAGTGTTAGGTTGTGTACCTGAGACCTTTCTTGTTTCTTGAGAAAAGCTTGTACTGCTATATTTTCCTCTCAGGACTGACTTTGTTGTGTCCCACAGATTTGGAACCGTTGTATTTTCATTATCATTTGTTTCCATGATTTTTTTTTTTTTCAATTCTTCTTTAATTTCCCGGTTGACCCATTCAGTCTTTAGAAGGATGCTGTTTAGTCTCCATGTTTTTGGGTTCTTTCCAAACTTCCTCTTGTGGTTGAGTTCTAACTTCAGAGCATTGTGGTTTGAAAATATGCAGGGAATGATCCCAATCTTTTCATATCGGTTGAGTCCTGATTTAGGACCGAGGATGTGATCTATTCTGGAGAATGTTCCATGTGCACTTTAGAAGAATGTGTATTCTGTTGCTTTGGGATGAAATGTTCTGAATATATCTGTGATGTCCATCTCATCCAGTGTATCATTTAAGGCCTTTATTTCCCTGTTGATCTTTTGCTTGGATGATCTGTCCATTTCAGTGAGGGTAGTGTTAAAGTCCCCTACTATTATTGTATTATTGTTGATGTGTTTCTTTGATTTTGTTATTAATTGGTTTATATAGTTTGCTGCGCCCACGTTGGGGGCATAGATACATAAAACTGTTAGATCTTCTTGTTGGACAGACCCTTTGAGTATGATATAGTGTCCTTCCTCATCTCTTATTATAGTCTTTGGCTTAAAATGTAATTGATCTGATATAAGGATTGCCACTCCTGCTTTTTTCTGATGTCCATTAGCATGGTAAATTCTTTTCCACCCCCTCACTTTAAGTCTGGAGGTATCTTCAGGTTTAAAAAGATCCTGAGCCCCCCAGGGTCTTTAACTTGGAACCAGCACTGCCAGCGTCCAAGGGGGAATTTATTCAGCTTCTGCACCCAGACTGAGGCTTCTCTCTGAGAGGAGATCAGGAAGTATTCCAGGGTGCACCTTGACCGCACCAGAGTTGATACATCCAGCTACATCTGTTCAGTCTTCTCCCACCAAAATGACTAGGAGGAGGAATGCCCAACAGAAGAAAAATACAGAGGATGGACCTTCTGCAACACAGCTAACGGCTATCAACATAGACAAAATGTTGGAAAGAGAATTCAGGCTAACAATTATCCAGGCAATTGCTAGGTTGGAGAAAGCCATGGATGACCAAACAGAATTGATAAGGGCCGAACTGAAAGCGACCAGACAAGATGTTCACAATGTTAGGGCGGAGCTTAAAGCTACCAGGGAGGAGGTCCACAATGCTCCCAATGAGTTCCAATCCAATCTAAACTCTCTCAAAGCTAGGGTAACTGAGACAGAAGATAGAATTAGTGATCTGGAAGACAAACAGATAGAGAGAAAGGATCAGGAGGAAGCCTGGAACAAACAGCTTAGATCCCACGAAAGCAGAATTAAGGAAATAAATGATGACATGAAGCGTTCCAACGTCAGAATTATTGGAATTCCTGAAGGGGAGGAGAAAGAAAGAAGTCTAGAAGATATCGTGGAACAAGTCCTTCATGAAAATTTTCCGAATCTCGCAAATGAAACCAGCGTTCATGTACTAGAGGCTGAACGGTCTCCACCCAAGATTATACACTCCAAAAAAACATCACGACACCTGATAGTCAAATTGAGAAATTATAATTGTAGGTATAATCTCTTGAAAGCCGCCAGGGCAAAGAGGCTCCTTACTTACAGAGGGAAGCCCATCAGAATAACGTCAGACCTGTCCACAGAGACCTGGCAAGCCAGAAGAGGCTGGCAAGATATATTCAGGGTGCTAAATGAGAAGAACATGCAGCCAAGAATACTTTATCCAGCAAGAGTGACATTCAAAGTGGATAGAGAGATAAAGAGTTTCCAAGACCGGCAAGGCTTAAAAGACTATGCAACCACCAAGCCGACACTGCAGGAAATATTAAGGGGGGTTCTATAAAAGAGGAAAAATCCCAAGAATAGCATTGAACAGAAATATAGAGACATTCTACAGAAAGAAAAACTTCAAAGGTAACACGATGTCAATAAAAATGTATCTATCAATAATCACTCTCAATGTGAATGGCCTAAATGCACCCATAAAACGGCACAGGGTTGCAGATTGTATAAAACGACAGGACCCATCCATATGCTGTCTACAAGAGACCCATTTTGAACCTAAGATACACGCAGACTGAAAGTGAAGGGGTGAAGCATCTTTCATGCCAATGAGACTCAAAACAAGGCTGGGGTAGCGATTCTCATATCAGATAAATTAGACTTCAAACTAAAGACTGTAGTCAGAGATACAGAAGGACACTACATAATCCTTAATGGGACTATCCACCAAGATGATCTAACAATTGTATATATCTATGCTCCCAATATGGGAGCAGCCAATTACTTAAGAAAACTGTTAATAAAGATGAAGAGTCATATTGATATGAATACACTAATCGTAGGAGATCTTAACACGCCTCTTTCAGAATTAGACAGATCATCGAAGCAGAAAATCAATAAAGAAACAAGAGCATTGAATGACACATTGGACCAGATGGACCTCATAGATATATACAGAACATTCCACCCTAAAACAGCAGAATACTCATTCTTCTCAAGTGCACACGGAACCTTTTCCAGAATAGATCATATACTGGGTCACAAATCAGGACTCAACCGATACCAAAAGACTGAGATGATTCCCTGCATATTCTCAGATCAAAATGCTTTGAAACTGGAGCTCAATCACAAGGAAAAGTTCCAAAGGAACTCAAACACCTGGAAGCTAAAGACCAACTTGCTTAAGAATGCTTGGATCAACAAGGAGATCAAAGAAGAACTGAAACAATTCATGGAAACCAATGAGAATGAAGACACTTCGGTCCAAAACCTATGGGATACAGCAAAGGCGGTCCTAAGGGGAAAATATATAGCCATCCAAGCCTTGCTCAAAAAAATTGAAAAATCCAGAACACACCAGCTGTCTCTACACCTTAAAGAACTGGAGGATCAGCAACAAATCAAACCAAGTCCACACAAAAGAAGGGAAATCATCAAGATTAGAGCTGAGATCAATGAGGGAGAAACCAGAGATACAGTAGAACGTATCAATGAAACTAGAAGCTGGTTTTTTGAAAGAATCAATAAGATCGATAAGCCACTGGCTACAATAATCTGAAAGAAAAGAGAGAAATTCCAAATTCATAAATTTATGAATGAAAAGGGAGATATCACAACTAACGCCAAGGAAGTAGAAACAATCATCAGAAGTTATTACCAACAGTTATATGCCAATAAGCTTAGCAACCTAGATGAAATGGATGCATTCCTGGAAAAATATAAACTACCAAAATTGAACCAGGAAGAAATCGACATCCTGAATAGACCGATATCTAATAACGAGATTGAAGCAGTGATCAAAAACCTCCCAAAAAACAAGAGCCCAGGACCTGACGGATTCCCTGGGGAATTCTATCAAACCTTCAAAGAAGAAATAACACCTATTCTCCTGAAGCTGTTTCAAAAAATTGAAGCAGAAGGAAAACTTCCAGACTCTTTCTATGAAGCCAGCATTACCCTGATCCCCAAACCAGGCAAGGACCATACCAAAAAGCAGAATTTCAGACCAATATCACTGATGAATATGGATGCTAAGATTCTCAACAAGATCCTAGCCAACAGGATCCAACAGCACATTAAAAAGATTATCCACCATGATCAGGTGGGATTCATCCCTGGGCTACAAGGATGGTTCAACATTCGCAAATCAATCAATGTGATACAACAAATTAATATGAGAAGAGAGAAGAACCGCATGGTCCTCTCAATTGTTGCAGAAAAAGCATTTGACAAAATCCAACATCCGTTCCTGATTAAAACACTTCAAAGTATAGGGATAGAGGGAACATTCCTGAACCTCATCAAATCTATCTATGAAAGACCCACAGCAAATATCATCCTCAGTGGGAAACAGCTTGCAGCCTTCCCGTTGAGATCAGGAACAAGACAATGATGCCCACTTTCACCACTCTTGTTCAACATAGTATTAGACGTCCTAGCAACAGCAATCAGACAACAGAGAGAAATAAAAGGTATCCAAATTGGTAATGAAGAAGTCAAACTCTCTCTCTTCGCAGATGACATGATTCTTTTTATGGAACACCCAAAAGACTCCACCCCCAAACTACTAGAACTCATACAGCAATTCAGCAGCATGGCAGGATACAAAGTCAATGTGCAGAAATCAGTGGCTTTCTTATACACTAACAATGAAAATACAGAAAGGGAAATTAGAGAATCAATTCTATTTACTATAGCACCAAGAACCATGAGATACCTGGGAATAAACCTAACTAAAGAGGTAAAGGATCTATACTTGAGGAACTATAGAACACTCATGAAAGAAATTGAAGAAGACACAAAAAGATGGAAGACCATTCCATGCTCTTGGATCGGAAGAATAAACATTGTTAAAATGTCTATACTGCCTAGAGCAATCTATACTTTTAATGCCATTGCGATCAAAATTCCACCGGCATTCTTCAAAGAGCTGGAGCAAATAATCCTAGAATTTGTATGGAATCAGAAGAGACCCCAAATCGCTAAGGAAATGTTGAAAAACAAAAATAAAGCTGGCGGCATCACCTTACCTGATTTCAAGCTTTATTACAATGCTGTGATCACCAATACAGCATGGTACTGGCATAAAAACAGACATATAGACCAGTGGAACAGAGTAGAGAGCCCTGATATGGACCCTCAACTCTATGGTCAATTAATCTTCAACAAAACAGGAAAAAATATACAGTGGAAAAAAGACAGTCTCTTCAATAAATGGCGCTGGGAAAACTGGACAGCTATATGTAGAAGAATGAATCTCGACCATTCTCTTACACAGTACACAAAGGTCAACTCAAAATGGATAAAAGACCTCAACGTGAGACAGGAATCTATCAGAATCTTAGAGGAGAACATAGGCAGTAATCTCTTTGATATCTGCCACAGCAACTTCTTTCAACATACGTCTCCAAAGGCAAAGGAAACAAAAGCGAAAATAAACTTCTGGGACTTCATCAAAATCAAAAGCTTCTGCACAGCAAAGGAAACAGTCAAAAAAACAAAGAGGCAACCCACGGAATGGGAGAAGATATTTGCAAATGACAGTACAGACAAAAGGTTGTTATCCAGGATCTATAATGAACTCCTCAAACTCAACCCACACGAAACAGACAAACACATCAAAAAATGGGCAGAAGATATGAACAGACACTTCTCCAATCAAGACATACAAATGGCTATCAGACACATGAAAAAATGCTCATCATCATTAGCCCTCAGGGAGATTCAAATTAAAACCCCATTGAGATATCACCTTACACCAGTTAGAATGGCCAAAATTAACAAAACAGGAAACAACATGTGTTGGAGAGGATGTGGAGAAAGGGGAACCCTCTTACACTGTTGGTGGGAATGCAAGTTGGTGCAGCCTCTTTGGAGAACAGTGTGGAGATTCCTCAAGAATTTAAAAATAGAGCTTCCCTATGACCCTGCAATTGCACTCCTGGGTATTTACCCCAAAGATACAGATGTCGTGAAAAGAAGGGCCATCTGTACCCCAATGTTTATAACAGCAATGGCCACAGTCGCCAAACTATGGAAAGAACCAAGATGCCCTTCAACGGATGAATGGATAAGGAAGATGTGGTCCATATACACTATGGAGTATTATGCCTCCATCAGAAAGGATGAATATCCAACTTTTGTAGCAACATGGACGGGACTGGAAGAGATTATGCTGAGTGAAATAAGTCAAGCAGAGAGAGTCAATTATCATATAGTTTCACTCATTTGTGGAGCATAACCAATAGCATGGAGGACAAGGGGTGTTAGAGAGGAGTAGGGAATTTGGGTAAATTGGAAGGGGAGGTGAACCATGAGAGACTATGGACTCTGAAAAACAGTCTGAGGGGTTTGAAGTGGCGGGGGTGTGGGAGGTTGGGGTACCAGGTGGTGGGTATTATAGAGGGCACGGCTTGCATGGAGCACTGGGTGTGGTGAAAAATTAATGAATACTGTTTTTCTGAAAATAAAAAAAATTGAAAAAAAAAAGATTGAAGAGATTAGGATCTCTTCTGATTTGGGGATAAAAAGAGGTTCAAAAATAAAGAAAGAAAAATAAAGAATTAAAAAAAGAAAATGAATAAAGAAAAGTATAAAAAAGAAAAATATATATATATATTAGAATATCTAGTTAAAAAACGTTAAAAAAGAAAAGGGTAAAAGTTATAAAAAATTTTAGCAGAAGACGTGAAAAAAAATGGAAAAGAAAAAAATTAAATTAACAGCAAGACTAAAAAGTCATAGGCAGAAAGCCATGAGTTCCGTGGTTTGTTTTCTCCTCCTCTGGAATTCTGCTGCTCTCCTTGGTATTGAAACTGCACTCCTTGGTAGGTGAACTTGGTCTTGCCTGGATTTCTTGTTGATCTTCTGGGGGAGGGGCCTGTTGTAGTGATTCTCAAGTGTCTTTGCCCCAGGCGGAATTACACCGCCCTTACCAGGGGCCGGGCTGAGTAATCTGCTCCGCTTTGCTTTCAGGAGCTTTTGTTCCCTGAGTGCTTTCCGTAGAGTTCCGGAGGACGGGAATACAAATGGCGGCCTCCTGGTCTCTGGCCCAGAGGAGCGGAGAGCCCGGGGCCCCGCTCCTCAGTGCACCCTCAGCGAACAGCTCCTAGTAACTCGCGTCTGCCTAACCTCCGGCCGCGCTCCAAGCTCACCGAGCTTGCGACTGGTTCAAGGCAACTCCGAGCTACGAGCTTACTGTCGGCTCTGTCTCTGCAGCCGGCTTTCCCGTTCCAATATCCGCAAGCTCTGTGACTCTCAGACACCCCCGATCCTTCTGTGACCCCGCGGGACCTGAGGTCCCGCCGACCCCGCGTGGGCTTCACCCCGGTTTAGCCTCTGCAGCGATGTCCCTCAGCGGAACAGACTTTTAAAAGTCCTGATTTTGTGCTCCGTTGCTCCGCCGCTTGCCGGGAGCCGGCCCCTTTCCCTGGGGTCTATCTTCCCATCGCTTTGGATTCACTTCTCGGCCAGTCCTACCTTTCAGAAAGTGGTTGTTTTTCTGTTTCTAGAATTGCTGTTCTTCTTCTCTTCGATCTGCGGATAGATTTGCAGGTGTTTGCAATCTTTAGATAAGCTCTCTAGCTGATCTCCTGCTAGCTGAGGTAGTCTCAGCCTGCTACTTCTCCACCATCTTGACTCCTCCCTCAATATGCCTTCTTAACCCACAAGACAGCTCAGTTGTTGGTCTCCAGGTCCAAAGACACATGGTAATCCCACTGTCATGGTGCCTGCTTGGCCAATCAAAGATCTGAGTTGTTGGTTTCCATGTCTAAGGGCACATGGTGAGGCTCAAGTCCAGTTATCTTCTTGACCTAGCCCAGGGCTCCTTTTTTGGGCTTAATATCCAAGGGACCATGGTGATCCCACTGCCAAGCTGCCTGCTTAGCTTACCAGACAGCTCACTTGTCAGTCTCCATGTCCAAGAGCTCATGGTGGACCTGCTGTCCAGGTGCCTGCTTGGTGTAATTGAAAACAGATTTGTTAGTCTCCATGTACATGGGAGCATGGTGAGATGGATATTCAGCATGCCTGTTTGACCTATCAGACATCTGAATTGTTGGTCTCCTAGTCCTTGGGCTCATGGTGAGTCTGGTATCCTGGTGGCTTCTTTGCCTAGTGGAGAGCTGAGTATTTGTCCACTGGGTACAAAGGCCATGGTAATGTTTCTGTTGAGTTGAATCATGTTTTCTTGGCACTTGGCAAACCTGTTCTCTGGGATTCTTTGCCTCATGCTGCACTGGGCTGGCCAGGTTGAGGTATGGAGGATCCCTGTCCACCCAGTGTCTGTGTGACTCATCTTCCCAGTGTCAAATGGAATCAGAAGCCTCCCAGTCTTTGGGTTCCTGGGAGGTGCTATATCCTGAGGTCTGAAAGTCTCTTTGTTAGGCTGTATTTGAGAATTGATGATCTGTGGGCTCTGGGTTAGCCAGGTTTCCGGAAATTATTTTGTGCACTGCTGAGTTGTTTCAGACAGTCCATGGACTGAGTGTCAGTGATCCAAGAACTAACATTGCATATAGAGACATGGTGATTCTTTTTCCCAGTACCTACTTGTTGGGTAAAATGCCCCCTCTGCCTGATGTCTCCAGATATTCCACATATTGTGCACGTCTGGGTTGGCTGGATGTTCAGAGCACCCATGTGCCCTGTGCTGAGCCAGGGTTGGAGGGCTTCAGAGTGGTAGTGTGCCAAATGTTGCCTCAGGACGTGGACTCAGCTTTTCTCTACTGAAGTTACATATGACCCCAGGGGTGTGGGACCCAGCTGTCAGATAATCCATGGTATTCTGATAGACAGTGTCCCACTCCCACACGCCAAATGAGAATGTCTCCCTGAGGACCTGAGCCAGCCTCATAGTGTGGAATAGGTCTAGGTTTTGCCGTGTAGGTATGAGGACTCTCTGGACCACAGAGGAGCAAAAACGGAGGTGCTAACATGATAGTGCTGTGTAGAGTATTGGAGAGGACCACAGCCGGAAGTTTGGGTAGGGGGTCTGTCATTGGCAGGAGTAGGGAACAGGGCAGAGAAGTCGAGGAAGAGAAGGAAGAGCTGTGACTGAACTGCCATCTCTATCTTCACTGGAGCCTGGACTGTTGCCAAGTTTTTATAACCGCCCTGGGATACCAGAATGCCTTCATGTGATGTCACCACCATGGAATGTCACCACTATGCCCTGGCCAATCACCAGGGATTTCTCAGATTGGCATCATTCTGATGACCAAAGACAAGACAGGTCAGCTGGCCAATTACTGTTGGATTTCTCAGTGACACCCCTGACTGATATCATCACCTGGAAACCCTGTTTGAAAGGAAAATAGTTAAACTGTGCTTCAAGTGGAAAATTTTATATTTGGGTTGTATTTACAGTGATGGTCATAAATACTGCAAAGTACATGTGCTACACAGAGGCACCATTAATTAAAACATTGACATGCATATTAATGAAGTCATGGGCCATTAGAACCCATGAAATGTCACAGGGGTACGTAAGTCAGACAACATGGCAATAGAAAAATCGTTACTATCAGCTCATCCAACAAAGCTTAAATATAAGTGGAGAATATGGTAGACATTATGTTTAGGACATCTTACCACAGTAAACCTAAGCCTGGAAGGGATGAATATATGTCACCAGTAAGGATCTGCTTGCCAATATCATAGTGTCATTCAGCTCTCATAGACCGGGAACAACAAAATCCATCCTGTCACCAGGTTCACAGTCTTCATATCCAGCATCCAATGAGAGAATTCTGCGGGGAATAATTAAATTTTTCTCCACCCTCAAATACAATTACATATTTAATAAATCATTCTGAACGCTCAAGAAATCAGTCAAAGGTGTGATCATATAAATGTTACAAGGCTACAAGAAGAAAAGTGACCACTATTTCGAAGGCAGGAGGAGGGAGACTTGAATTTGGTGTGGTATAGCTGAAGATACAGTGGAGGGGAGGGAGTCTTATTCAGAAAGGTGCCACAAAGTATTATAAACAGCTGGGTGCAAAAGCAGAACATTTTAAAGCCTGGATAAAGAAGAAGATGGAATGATGGAATATTACTCAGCCTGCCCAAAAACTGAAATATTGTCTTTTGTAAGGATGAGGATGGAACTGGAGGGTATAATGCTAAGGGAATAAGTCAGCCGCAGAAAGCCAAATGCCATATGATTTCTATCATAAGCATAATATGAGAAACAAGACCAATGAACATAGGGGAAGGGGAGAAAAAATAAAACAAGATGCATATAGGGAGGGAGGCAAACCATAAGACTCAACAACTAGGGAACAAATTGAGGGTTGCTGGAGAGGAGGTAGCTGTGACATGGGGAAACTGGGTGATGGCCATTACAGAGGGCATTTTATGGAATGAGCTCTAGGTATTATATGGAACTGATGCATCCCTCAATTGTACCCCTGAAACTTAAAATAAGTAATGTTTTCAGGAGAATTGCATAGCTTTTCTCCACCAGCACATAGGAAGTTCCCATAAATTACTTGTTGAAAGAGTGAGCTGCCAGGAGGAGTTCTCTCATCCTTCTGCCCATCCACAGGCTCTAGAGCTCAGGGGAGAGATTAATAAGAGCTTAGAGGTACCCTTAGAAAATGGGAGGAAATGGGCTTCCCTGTGTGGGCCATGAAGAGAAGAAGAGCATGTGGCCTGGGACTGACCACCAACCAAAGGGGCACACAATAAAAGCTGCCAACAGAAGCTGAAACAGAAATCTGCAAAGAAGTGAACTAGAAGTAAATCACCACAGAAGTGAAGAGTGGGGTCTCCCCAGGAGACCAGTTACCTTTCACCCCTAAACTGGTTGAGTGAGGATAATTCCAGCTGGATTGCCCTTGGGTTTCTGTCACTCTCTGACAAACCCATTCCTGTTATATTTGTATACTTTATGACTCATTATTTTCTGTAGCATATTTGACACACAATAATTTGTTAATGTCAGGTGAACATTATAATGATTGGACAAGGTTTTACTTTATATTATAATGATGAAAAGTGTAGCTACCATCAGTCAACAGAGACACTATTCCAATACAATTGTCATATTCCTTATGCTGTGCCTTTCATCCCCATGACTTACTCAACCCACAATGGGAAGACTGTGTCTCCTACACCCCTTCACTTATTTCTTCCATACCCCCCTCAACTCCCTTCTGAGAACCATTTCTCTCTTATTTATAGTGACATTCTGATTGTTCTTTGTATTTGTTTATTCATTTGTTTGCTTTTCAGAATCTAGACAGAAGTGAAATCCTATAGTGTTTATTCTTCCTGTCTTACCAATTTCACTTTAGTGTATGCTCTCTGGGTCCATCAATGATCCAAAGGATATAGATCTCATCCTATTCTAAGGCTGAGTAATTTTCCATTTCCTCTAGGTTACTTACCTT
This sequence comes from Neogale vison, assembly GCF_020171115.1. Classification (NCBI taxonomy): domain Eukaryota; kingdom Metazoa; phylum Chordata; class Mammalia; order Carnivora; family Mustelidae; genus Neogale; species Neogale vison. The sequence goes on along the minus strand of NC_058092.1, from coordinate 114,124,207 downwards.
ATTGGCATATAGTTGTTGGTCATAATTTATGATGGTTGTTCTTATTTCCTTGGTGTTAGTCATGATCTCTCCCCTTTCATTCATAATTTTATTAATTTGGGAACACTCTCTCTTCTTTTGGAATAGTTTGGCCAGTGATTTATCAAACTTCTTGAGTCTTTTAAAGAACCAACTGCTAGTTTCGTTATGTGTTCTGTATCTCTAGTTCCTAACCCATTGGTCTCTGCTTTAATCTTGATTCTTTCCCTGTCTTTGTCTGGAAACAAGGGCATGCTGCTTGGCCCCTGAGAAAGGTAGGCCAGGAATCCCAGAGGGGAGGGGCACGCAGAGCATTCTGATCTCACCCACAGACCCCTCCATGGCGCACTAGATAGGCTCAGGCCAATGCTCATGTAGGCCATCAAGTATTTCTTCACACCTACAGGTGGTATTTCTTCACACCTACAGGTGGTATTTCTTCACACCTACAGGTGGAAAGATAAAGGGATCAGGGCGACTGATACCAGCTCCCTGCCTTGGACCCACACTGAAGTCCTTTGGGGAAGCCCTGGGCATCCACAGAGAATCTGTGGTGTGGCGTCCTCCTCCTTCCCTCACTGGGGACTATCATCCACCCAGCATAACTGCAGACTCTCCCATCCATTCTAACCTCAGGGCCAATGGGACAGCAGGCTCTCTTCCAGATGAAAAGCAGAGGTGCCAAAACACAACGTCATGGGTCTTGCCATTCCTCTAGAATCTCTCTGTGAGAACATATGGGGAAATTCCCCAGCATCTGAGAAAGAAATGCACCATTTGGACTCTTGAGTATTTTAATTTTGTCATTTTCCAGTGGCTTCTACCTTGCGTTTTCCCTTGCAGTACTACTGAAAATGTCAAAATAATTGTTCCTCCAAGAATACAAGTCAGCCATCAGATCTACCCAGAAATCAGATCCTAAGTACCATCTAGATGGGATGTCCTCAAATCTTCTTCTTAGTGGGATGCAGTCCGAAGGGTCAACTAGCTTGGATGACCCAGGAACTAGGAAACTACCACCTTCCAGGGGAAGAAGAGACCCAAAGTAGGGATGGTAGGAAAACACCCTCGGATCATTGGTGTTTTCCTGTTAGAATAATGGCAGAAAAGAGATGGAGGAGAATTCTCAATGAAGATTCGTAACAAAGGAAGATTTGCTAAGAAAGCCACTCTGAAACTAGAGTGTGAAAGACAATCAGGAAGGAAATCATAGGCCCATCTCTTTCAAGTATCTGAGCACCGTGAACTTTTGACTTCTGGCACAAGGACCTGCTCATTGGGAATCCACCACAACCTGGTACACATCCTTTTACTCTGGACTGAAAGAGAGACTAAGTAACGCCTGTTAGCTGCCAGCACTCATCATCATTCTTTCAAAACAAGTGCCTGTGCTTTCCCCTTGTGAACATGTACTCCCTACTCAAAATCAGTAGTACATCTGATTTCTCTCCATGCTGTGTCTCCCAGATGATGGTCGTAAATCCCCAAACAGAAGTGTCCTTTTTTGATTCTTTCTTTCCCAGCACCCACTTCTTGACTGACACGGTGATGTACCAATGCAAAGGGCCATGTGAGGCTATTTGTACATCGTCGGGTCATGGCAAACATCAGAGAAAACATTAAAATTCTGAAGTTCATCTCACCTTAAATTCAGATTCCTGAAATTGATGTGTTCCCAGTTTGGTCTTTTCGGAAAATATCTTTCCAAAGAACCAGCCCTGGGTGTCGGAATTGAAATGTCTATTTTGACAGAATGTCAGAAATCCATGCAATTTCCTCCATCATATTCTGTAAGGTATTCTAAATAGCTATATATATATTTTTTTCACACCACCACCACCAAGAAAACCCTCGCCAAGTTGTAAACTCTAATTAACTGTTATCTGACATTTGCCAAAGTGACAGAGATTACTTGATATTGTTCAAAACTTAATTCATTAAAAGTACATATGCTCATAAGATCATTAAAAAAAATTTTCCAAAACTGTCCAGAAAAATGATCGATTTAGATATCAATTGGATAAAATGGTATAATTGTGTTACCTGAAGTGGCTTGACAATTGTATTGTCATGTATAAATATGTGCTGTTACTCGGGGTTTTGTTTCCCTCCCATAGTATTATGTTGCATAAATCATAAAATATTTTTTATTTACGTATCATTTTTATTAATGTGTTTATTTATCATGTAAGAATTGTACTCACTTCTTTGCCAGAGACATAGAGCTCACAAGTAGGCAGAGCAGAAGGCTGAGGCAGCGGGAGAAGCAGGCTCTCCTCCCTGAGAAGGGAGCTCGACTTGGGCTGGATCCCAGGGCCTGGACCTGAAATGAAAGCAACTGCTTAAGCGACTGAGAAACCTAGGTACCACAGGTACAAACTATTTTAAAGAGATCACGTCATATTTGCTGCCTGCAAATGCCTATATCCCCTGGGATTTTGTGAAGGAGTTCTGAATTGTCACTTTCCAAGAGACCACACAGCAGTGGTCACTCCTGAGGGGACTTACAATGGTTGTGGCCCCCAGCATGCCAAGCCTCAGGGAGTACAAGGATAAGAAGTGAAACCAGCAGAGAGATTTTGGGTCCAAACACTCCATAGTGCACAGACTGACCTTGGCATCCAAGATGGGCCTGCCTAGATGTCACCTGCCTCATCCTCTGTGTCCATCTAAGGACACCTCGCAGGCATGCCATGAATGCAGGTCCCGGAAGCGCCATCGAGTGGTCAAGACGACCCACTGTCCACAATGGGCGACCCTCCCTGCAGACTGGAAATTGAGGATGGGTGGGAGGCAAGATGGAGGTCAGTGCACTAAGGGCCTTTAAAATCAGACACTCACGGGAATCCAGTGTTTTGAAAGAGTATCTCTCTGTTTTCTGCAGAAAGGGCACCTTGGGATCCAAATTAATGCAACTCACTGGAAAATGACAGACATATGTTTACATCCTTATCTCGAGGCTCAGGCAGTCCGCCTCACAGACAATATTAGTAACTGTCACCCTTGGCTCCAAGGGGCTCCTGGAAGGAAAACAAGCCCTTCCTGGGGAGGAGAGCCCCACAGGAAGTACTTTTTTTTTTTACATATTTTACTTATTCGACACAGCAGGCATGATTTGGGTAAGGGGCAGAGGGAGAAACACTCCCCCCTGAACAGGGAGCCTGATGCTAGGTTTGATCCCTGGACTCCAAGAGCAGTACCTGAGCCAATGGCCAATACTTAACCCCCTGAGCCACCCAAGAACTCCTAGAGAAACTTTGTGAAACAATGTCATATAAATAGGAGTTTTACAGAGTAGCGATGTAAAATGAACATTTAAGTCTCCTATGTGCCCTCAGGAGTATCTTTTTAATTAAAAAAAATTAGTTACTGGGCGCCTGGGTGGCTCAGTGGGTTAAGCCGCTGCCCTCGGCTCAGGTCATGATCTCAGGGTCCTGGGATCGAGTCCCGCATCGGGCTCTCTGCTCAGCAGGGAGCTTGCTTCCTCCTCTCTCTCTCTCTGCCTGTCTCTCTGCCTACTTGTGATCTCTCTCTGTCAAATAAATAAATAAAATCTTTTAAAAAAATTAGTTACTTAACATACAGTGCATCTTTGCTTTCTGCAGTAGAATTCAGGGACTCATCACTTATATCCACCACTCAGAGCTGATCACAAGAAGTGCCTTTTTCAATGCCCATCAACCATCGACCCTTCCCTCCATGATCCCACAGTGTTCAGGAATTCCTTTACTCTGAGAGCTCTGTCATGACCCATCGCCATGGTGACCTGATGACATGCACCCATCCTTCCGTTTCAACTGTCACTCTGTTAGCTGAGCCCCTTGCAGTTTGGTGAATAGGTGTAAAGGTCCCCATGATGGGAAATCTCAACTTCTGTTTTACGGGTATGTGCCTATCAATTTTCTGAATTCTCTTCTCCCAGATTGTCTGTCTCACTTTTACAGAGACTGGGCTCTTCTCTTCAGGTTTTCCTTTCCACTCTCTGATTTCTCCTCCTGGTTCGATGCCTGTATTTGTTAGTTTTTCTGTGTTATTTCAGTGTGATTTCTTGGTGAAGCTGTCTTCATTAAATAACTTCTATGTTCAAAAAACCGTACTATTTCTGAATGCCAATTTCAGACACAGTCATACAGTGAACACACACAGGTCACACGCCACTCTGTTGTCCCTGGATCAAGAGAACCTTGGTGTGACCCAGGCAACAGATTTGAGGAAGAGGAATTGCCAGTAACTTCTTCTCAATGGAGATGACAAAATCAGAGAGGAACAGTCAGCAGTCAAAATGCAGCTGTTTTTAGAAGGAGAGACACTGGAAGATATCAGGGTGTTTTCATGGGTTGATGTGGAGGGTTTCACGGGCCATCTGCATGATGCTTGGAGTGGATGGAAATGGACTGTGACACCGGGTGGGTGGAAAGAACACTTGGCAGCTGAACAGTGGACAGTCTGTTGGTCTCAAAGATACTGCTGGGCTGTGTTCTCAAAGCCCAGCCTATGGAGGGAGACAGGAGACTGTAGGTTTAGCAGACAGTCTCCTAAACCTACAGTCTCTAGAGAAGATCAAGAGACCTGCGAGTATACACAGGATGTTGGGGAGTAATGAGCGAGTAGGGAGGAAATCACTCTAGCCAGGGTAGCCTCACTTCCATCCAGGGTCCTCAGAACAGTCCTCACATCAAGAGTAGTCCATTCAGCATCAAACATCTCCTTCCTTAAACCAACCATTCCTAGCCCAGATGGCCACCTCCATGTTAACTCTTACCATGAACTGCTCCTCAAGATTGGCCAGCTGGAGGCAAGTGAATTCTTGGCAGGGTCATAGTGTGATAGTTGGGAGTGGAATGATCTTGAGTTTGAATCAGCTTGGGAGCCAAGCAGAACACCAGTAGCAATGGGGATCCACTGGCCTTCAGGAAGGTCATGGGTGACAGTGCTGACCTTGCAAACAGGTGGGGGAACATGGACAATGCTACACATTCCTAGTTCTTCACTAAGGCTCCATTTGGAAGAAACTGTTTCATTTTTTACGTCAGGGCCCCAAACACAGAGGTGACTGAGGACTGAGACTGGTCTCATGGCACTCGGTCTTCCCTAAAGAAACACTGGCAAAGGGGAATTTGAGATTGTGAGAGCAGCTCTTGGTTCAGGGGTTCAGAGAGTTTTCTCAGGGACACTGGGTGGTTGTCAGGGGTTTGGGGATCTCCATCCACAGGAAAACAACAGCATTCCTGTCCCAGATCCATCCCTCATCAGGGTGGCAACTCTCAACAGTCCCTTTTGACACTACTTTTCAGTGCCTTCCACTGTGAAATGGGGCTTCCAGCCTGTTTCCACTCCCATTGGTGCTGTTGTGGGGAGGACAGGAGAAAGGGACAAGGATTCTCTGTTGGCTGTAAAGCATCATTCTCATGTGAAGGATAAAGAGGGGGCTTCCATCCTCCCGTGCAGCAGAGCCATCCCAAATCCCATGTCTGGAGTCACCTACAGCCAGCCATCTAGATGATTCCTTAGGCAGTATGTTCCTCAAAACCTACAGAGCAACTGGGAAGCATCCCATTCTTTCCTATGTCCCAGGGGCTCCTTGTGGTAAATTACTTGGGACACCCTGACGGCACACTAATGTCTAGGCCGGAGGACAGGGAAACCCGGCACAGAGGGCTCTCAAGGATGCTCTTGGGTAGGTGTGGCTACTCAATGGGATATAAACCCAGGCCATCAGGCATGCTGACTGCGCTCTGCTGCATTTCTTTAATGTCTATGCTAAATACAAGCAGTTGCCCACAGAACCTGTGGTGTGGAAGGGGGCAGAATTCAGAGCACACCACATGGTGACATCTTCCTAAGTCCCACCTGGAGGCAGCAATGCCTTCTGGGCAGCTGGTGAGTAGGGGGAGGAGATGGTTGGGCTAGAAGTAAAGAATGTCAAATCCCGGGTGTCTGGGTCAGTGGGTTAAAGCCTCTGCCTTCGGCTCGAGTCATGATCTCAGGGTCCTGGTATCGAGGCCCACATCGTGTTCTCTGATCATCAGGGAGCCTGCTTCCTCCTCTTTCTGCCTGCCCCTCTGCTTACTTGTGATCTCTATCTGTCAAATAAATAAATAAAAATCTTAAAAAAAAAAATGTCGAATCCCCCTATGGTCTTCTGACAACAAGATGCCAACACTGCTCTCTATTTCTATGTGTCACCCAGCAATCTCTGTGGAGCATCCCCCTGAGAATGTGGAGGCACCCACAACCATGCCAGCCCCTCCACAGCCACCCAAGAGGAACGTCCGGTTCTTCCTCCAGGATCAGGTCTACCCCATTAGGGACACTCAGGAAGGTACATTGGATATTGACTCATTACGTTGATTAGAGACACATTTTTCTACTCAGTAACACAGGCATAACCAAAGCTTTCAAAACGCTGAGACAATTTCCTATGATTTCACTGGTAGCAGTTTTCCTCTATGCTGTCCGTCACCATTAAATCCAGAAGTCAAGGGACATAGGAAAAAAAGTGTCTACTAGCTGAAGGGATGGATCTTAGGTCTTTTTGGAACACAAGTCATTATAACTCTCTCCAGGAAACATGGTTCTTAGATGTGTAGGAAGGAAGAGACTATATTTTCCACCAGTAACACTGAACATAACAATGGAACAGAATACGAAGTTTTCACGATCCCCCCATCCACTTCCGTCCATTAGCCACATCTTACATGAGTGTGCTAGGTACCTTCAAAGGAACAAAACGACCTCACATTTGGGGAACTAAAGTACCCAGTATATTCCATGTGTTTACCGTTCTACAAATTGGGCAAATGCATTCTGTGATGTCTTCTCATTCTGGAAACAGAAATCTGTGCACGAATGTCTAACACAGCTGGGTTCCCAATAGCCATAGACAGGCACAGCCCCCAAATCCATCATGGGAGGAAAGGACACATTAAATGGCATACATATGCATCATGGAATGCTATTCAGGCATAAGAAGAAACATAGTTTCCAATATATTAGGAAATAGATGGGCCTTGGAAACATAACATACATTTTGAGAGCATGCACACAAGGAAAGAGGTACATTACACGATCCCAGGATTTGAGGACACTAGGGTAGGGATATTCGTAGACCCAGAAAATGGAAAGTACAGTGCAGGGAGGAAAGGGGGAGGGCCGGTCATGTTGTCATGGGTACAGAGGTTCCATGAGATAGGATGGCAAAGTTTTCCACGTAGATGGCAGTTCTGTCTACAAAGCATCAGGCATGTGAGCAGTGTGACTGAACATACACGTACTAAACACAACCATCAATATTATTTAGATTCCATCACCAGAAAATAACCATTACTCCAAGGCAATAGAGAACTGATAGGGTCACAGCAGAGATGCAGGGAAGACAGCTGAACTGGCCCCATGACCAGGTGAAGAAACGGCAAGCTGGCTTGGCTTCACAGTGGGCAGGAAGGTTCAGGGGACTATGCCCTGAACCCCAGTGTGCCTTGAGTGTTTCCCAGATTGACCCTGATGCTCAGGTAAAAACCCACTGATCACCACCCCATTTGAAAGCCAAGGGCCCATTTCCCTTTTCCATCCTTCTCCCCTCCTCTGTGTTTCTATGTACACCAAGGACGTTGGCCCAGCAGCAAGTCAGGCCTTGCTTGGTCACTCTCACATCCATTCACTCTGGCCCCCCATACACATCAAGCAGAGTTATCTCCCGAGTCATTCCTGAGTAGTGAAGCCAATGTCCTGACAGCTCTTCTGTGTTCTCATAGATCCTGTAGAGGGCCAGTCCAATGACCTTCTTAGGGACTGGACAGAGGAAGGTGCCCCAACTCTCTCTGAGGTAAGCTCGCCTCTCTTTCTCAGAGACTGAAATGTTCCTTCCTTGATTTCTTCCATCAATGGAGCATGAAAATCTGGCACTTAACCTCCCAGGGGAAAGGGGCAGCAGTCTCCCCTCGTGGAGGAATGCTGGGTCCAACCTCTTATGGACAGTGGACCCAAAAAGGGTGATGACACAGAACAGTCTCAGTTACAGTCTCGATGGGGATCAAACAACTTCTTCAGCGGAAAGGTTTCTACTTGAAAAAGAATGTTCTATCTGTTGATCAGAATGGACTTCAGAGATCTTCCAATAAAATCTCCAAAATCATTCCAAGTGTGCTCTTTAACTCGGGTTGGGAGACATGTACTCAACCACGGGACCTCATCCAATTAACTGCCTGAAGTCCTCCCCAAACCAAAGAGCTGGCCCAACAGCGTACAGCCCAACAGGATCACAATGCTGGGATCCTCACTGTGTTTTCTTTTTTCCCAATCACAGGTAGACGCTGGGAGGAATGAGAGCTGTACATATTTAAGAGCATCAGGCTCTGGGAGGAAATCTAGAATACAAAGAAGCCTGCCCCCGATTCTGTGTTCCAACAAGGAATGGGAGTTGGGAGATACTGACTGAGACTATCCAGTGAGGCATGCTCACCACGTTGTACAGGGCCTGGAAGAACTAGTACCTATGGAAGGGTGATTTGTGTGCATGTTGGATGAAGACCCTGTGTGTGTGGTTGCATGGTTGTGTGTCTGTCTGTGTCTATGTGTTATGCTTGTGAACATAAATGTGTGCCTTAATCAGGTGATCTTTCTCACACTTTCATCACATTCAAAGTGTCACCCTGCCAAAACGCTCTCATCACACTGGCACACTTTACATACTCCTTCTCCTGCTCACCATACATGTACCTGGAGTATGTTTCTGTTTGCTTTTCTGAGATGGCCATGGCTCGGAGATGAATGATCCAAACCCTTGACCTTCTACTTGGAAAGCCAGGATTTGAGCTCAGGTTTCAATATGAAAGTTGCTCTGGGATACACACCTGTTTTAGTCCCTCAGCCAGGGGGTCATGATGTACCATAGGTGCTAGTTAGATAAGGGGCACCAGCATCTGTGCATACAGCCAAAAACCTAGATTCTATGAAGGTTCCTGAAAAGACTCATCATGACACAGTGGCTTCCAAGGTCACAGAAGCTGGGGCAAGGATAGAAGCCCATATTAAAGATTACAGCCTGGTCCCTGGACTCAAGGGCACAGAGAAAAGCCACATCCTCGTGCTCAAGCCCATAATGCTGGAAAGTGTGTGGACCCATGGAGGACAGAATAGGGCAGCATTAGTCATAGCCAGTCTCAATATGTACACACGACCAATGGCAGAAAAGCATAACAGAGGGAATTTAGTGTACTTGATAAGAGTTCTGTAAGCCTCAGGAATAATCAAATTCTCTAAGCACACACTCACACACCACTGGCAAATAGGAAATCAAGGTCAAGCTTGGATAGAAGCTTTGGACCCAACACTTCCAGGGAAAATCTCCTGCAAAACCGTCCTACAGAGTGTCATCACACACTCCAAGAGTCCTTTGTGTAAGGAACTTCCCACTGGTCAGAACACCTGGGAGGGTTTGGACAGCCACTGTCTTCATCGGAAACACACACATGGAACATCTCAAGAATAGTGGAAGGAATATATCAAACTCATCGATGGTGCCAGCTGTTTATGTAAGCTACGATGTCAGTTTTCTCCAGCATTGTACATGGGATTTTCTGAAGACAAATGATGAGTGAAGCAAACCACTAGGCTTCTTTTCTGAGGGTTGAATTCAGCCCAGCAAGCAAAGCTGCGTTTTATGCTGTGCAAAATCTTAGAGACGTGATGCATACAGTCATAGTATATGGGGATATTGGGCCCAGTACTGATGTCCAAAGAAGCAGCGTGTGACACCATAGGGGCACGTCAGTCAGGAGAGGTTATGAGACTTGGTCCTCTCACAGAAGACAGGTTAAGGTTCACATGTATTGGATTGACTATTTGACTTTCATCGGGCTCGTTTTAGCTAGAAACACAAAAACCTTCTCATTTCCTTCCTGCTCCTCTCGCATCTTTTCCTCTCTGCACCGAGGAGAATGTCCAGCAGCAGTGAGGTCTGTACCTCCTATGCACACACACACACACACACACACACACACACACACTCACTCACCTCCTGTCTTCATCCACCCAAACTCCCAACCTACTTCCTGAGCAGCCACACCAGAGTCCTCACAGTGCCTCTGTATCCGCCTAGATCCCCCCGAGGATCTGATGGAAGAGCAACCCATTTTGAGGGCAGAGCAATTAACACCAACTCTCCCTCAGGTAAACCCGTTTTTCTTCAAGATTTTATTTATTTGAAAGAAAAAAAACAGAGTCAGAGAGAGAGAGAGACAGACAGACAGACAGAGCATGATAGTGCAAGCAGGGGGAGTAGCAGAGGGAGAGGAAGCAACAGACTCCTTTTTTGAGCAGGGTGCCCAATGTGGGTCTCCATTCCAGGACCCTAGGATAAGGTCCTGATGTGAAGGCAGAAGCTTCAATATCTGTGCCACTCGGTTCCATCAGTAAAGTCATTTTGAGCTTCTGAGGGACAACCAGTGTTTGATTTCTCTTTCCATGAATATCTGAGCATGTACATGCCAGATGGGAGAGACAATTTCCTTGGTGGTGAGAGCCTGCAGTGAGTTTATATAAGTAAGGGACACCATATTTAGAGGGGCACTGAGAAAACACCACCACCATTCCTTAAGCAATGGTCATGAGCATTTTCCACCAGGTCATTCTGTCTATGGAAAAGAGCTTTGATTTGATTTTCTGAAAAAAATAGACTTGGGAAATTTGACATTCCAACCCGGAGCCTTTTCTGGAGGTCATTTTCTCCTTCTCTGGATCATAAACTCAATGACTGCATCACATATGGCTTGCTTCTGACACCAAGAGCACATTGATGAGTTCACATGGTGTGCACAGGATGCTGGGATCCTCACCGGGTTTCCCTTTCACCAACTGCAGGAGGCAGCAACTGGAAATGGACCATGTACATATTCTCCCATCACTTTTCGGGGACAGATCTAGCTGAAGAACAAGGTAGGGATTTTTCTCTCATTTGGTCTGGAGGGCTTCCTCCATTCTGAGTTCCTGCTCAGAACGGAGGCTGGGGCGGACTGAACAAATGGAGTGTCCTGTAGAAAACCAGGACCCTGTGCTACAGTCCCTGCAAACCAGTATGTCATTCAGGTGGTGTGCTTGGTGCATCTGAAGGTTGGGGCTTGTTTTTGTGTGGGTCGATGCGATGGGACTGGGCCTGTGGGTGTGATAAGTGCGTGTGTTTCATCAGAAGACGTCTCCCACTTAATGGAGTTTAGGATATGGGTCAAAGTTTCAAAGCCAAACTTCCTTCATCCCCACTGCACACACCCACCGAGGACACCACATTCCTCACTGACCACAGATACACATGGAGGGTTGCTTAGGATTCCCTTTCCTCAAACAGGGATGGGGAGAAAGGAATGGGCACACATCTGTCCTAGCTGGGGACGTTTCTCAGACAGAGTCAAAATACAAAAGAATCAGAACCTACTTTAATTTACCAAAACATCATCACCAGCCTTACAAAAATGCTCATATCTTGAATGCACAGAGAGAAGGTTCACTGGCAAATGGCAACTGCAAGGAAAGCCTCATCATTAGCTTAGCACCCGATCAAATTTCTTGACAAGCTGATACATGGCCAGGTTAGCGAGTACCCTTCTCTTGCCTGGCCTCTGCTATCTCATGAAATTGCTGGTTCCTGATTGAGTACGGGTTGGGGGGGGGGCTCCTGGAAAACTGGGTCCCGCTGACTCAAAGGACACACCCACGTACCACAGGAAAGGAAGACTGGGAAGAATAAGCACTTTGAGGATGGGGACTATTTTGGAATGCACAGATGTCAGGACATAGAAATCCTGTGTCTTTGGTTTTTCTGACCATGCATGTCTCAGGAACAAATAGAAACCTCTAGGGTACTTGTGCTTCCATTGAATGCAACCCTGCCACACAGTGTTCTTCTGAAGAAATACAATCTCCTAGAAGAGGTGAGAGATAGGGAGGAGACTCACAGGTTGATCCTGGCAAAGAAACAGTCTTGACAATGACCACAACACAGTCGCTGGTTGGAGGAATTTGCCTGTCAGTACAACAGAGCATGCACATTAGTGTTTACCCTCTTTCGATTGAGGAGATCACTCTGATTCAATTCCCTGTAGCTAAAGTTCAGAGTCAATGTTTCTCTCTCCATCCAGACTCCTTGCACTGACCGTTCTTGATGAAGCAGCAGCTTGGTCAGTCCATAACCATGTAACCCAACGTCTCCATACACTCCCATGTATGCTGGCCCCAAGCTAAACTCCATGAGCTCTTCCTTCCAAGCCCCACCAGTGGACTGAATATTCTGTGCATCTCTCCCTAGATTCGCTGGATGGACAGGCATGTGAACATTCCACAGGAATGACAGAGGAAGAAACCCCATTTTTTATCAGAGCAGTACGTCAGCCTTTCTTTGTGGGAGACACAAAATTCTTCTGGCTTTTTTAATCAAAGTCACATACAAAAATCTCAGCATGCATAATTTACAAGGTAGGGATAAGTCTGATTTAGAGTCTGTTAACAAATGTTACCTAATACCAAGGACATTGCAGGGAGGCGAGACAACTACAGCAGGATCATCTACCATTTGTAGGGCAGTGAGCTTTGGTACGGGAAGCAGCTATTTCTCCTTGCCACCTATTTTATCCAGTGGGACCCAGAATGTGGAACTTGTAAGAAGACTGGGCCCATTTGTGCATGACTAATTTTGCTCTCTTCATACTTTGGGGCTCACAGGCCTCTAGCACACTTCCCTATCTTCCCCAGGAACGAGGGGTCCTCTGCACATTGCAAAGTGGTGAAAAAGAACCTCAAATCTCAAATCTCCAATACTCCAGGGAACAAAAGAGTCATGCAAGCAGGACAATGCATGATTTGATGATCATACTGTATTCTTTCCTGAAATCACAGGTGTCCCAGCAGGAAGGGGAGGGTGGTAAGTATTCTGTACTCTAGAGTCATTCATTTGTTTGCAACTACCTAGAAAAGGAGAAAGGTGGGGCTTCCTCACAGGCTCCATGATGAAACCACCCTGATTCCAGGTCCTGAGGGATTGAGAATAAGGGTCATAGTAACAGAAGAGTATTTGCTGGGGAAAGACTCGTGGCCTCATGGCCCTGTCCCCGGAAACTATGCTGCTGCCTTTAGGTGGTGCAGCTTTGTGTGCAGGGAGTAGGTGTGCTTTTGAGATGGACTTATTTCACAGCTACTCCATGTCCTGTAGCTCCAGTAGGAGGCAGAGTTACTATTCACATCTCTGCTCCTCTTCAGGACCTTTCTTCCTCCATCCAGGAAGGGCCAACTGCAGCTTAGTCCATACTGATTAACTCCCCACCTCCACACACTTGTCCACACGAGCACACCAAGCAAAGCTCCCTGAGCCCCGTGAGTGTCCAGACACTCTCTGTGTGTATCTACCTAGATCCCCTGGCTAGCCTGTTCAATGACCTTGATGTGGACAGCACAGAAGGAGAGGCCCCATTTTTCACCAACTTGGTAAATTAGCCTTTCTTAATGTGAGGTACAGCATCATTTGATTCTCTTATACTCAAAATAAGATCCAAACACCTCAGCACGTACAATGTCCTTGGTGGGGAGATTATTGAGTGAGAGTCCATTACCCATGGATACCCAATTCCAAAAACCCTGCAGGAAACAGCATGTTCTGTTACAGTCCACAGGGCTGTGAGCTTTTTCATGAGTACTATCTACAGTGCCTTGGCACCTGTTTTGTCCAATGGATCCAGGGCATGCAACCTCTAGGTATCCATATCACTGCCCATGGCCCTGCCCATCACCAAAAGAAAAAAAAAAAAACTGCACACAGGACAAGGCATGATTTGATGTCCATAATATTTTCTTTTCTGAAATCACAGGTGGCCTTGCTGGAAAGGGAGAGTGGTAAGTATGCTGTATTCTAGAGTTACTCATTGGTTTGGAGCAACCTGGACAATGGGCAAGGTGGGGCTTCATTGCAGGCTCCATCTTGAGAGCCACCTAGAATCCAGATCCTGCAAAAAGGATACCAAAAGTCATGTTCCAGACCATGACCCGAGGCCCCATGACCCTGCCCTCTGAAGCTACCATGCTGGTCTTAGGTGCTGTAGGATTGGTTGCTGGGTAGGAGGTGTGCTTACATGGGAACCCATGTGCTGTGATTCTCAGGGTTGGCTTTTGTGTCAATTGGGTGAATGGTATGTTCTCATACGTGTCTGTTCCCTTCCACATGGCAATTAATGGTGTCCACTTTCTCAGGGAAGTTTCCCATCACCATCACGTCATGAACGTCCACACACATGAAAGCTCTTCAACACCTACAATTTGAATAGGTGCTCATTTTCTTTTAAGATTTTATCTACTTATTTGATAGACAGAGATCACAAATAAGCAGAGAGGCAGGCAGAGAGAAAGGAAGGGAGGCAGGCCCCCTGCTGAGCAGAGAGTCTGATGCGAGGCTCAATCCCAGGACATTAGAACCATGACCTGAGCCAAAAGTGGAGGCTGAACCCACTGAGCCACCCAGGCGCCCCTTTAACAGGTGTTCTTTACTTGCAAATATACCTCAATTCTCCTAGAAAACAGATCCCATCACTAACTAAGAAGGCGTAAACTGTGCCCCAAAGACACAAGTCTGTCTTTTCTGAGTCAGTGTCCATGGGTCTCTGATGTCATGTTACATCACGGGCATGAATGGTCACAGTACCTCACTGTACCTCACTCTTACCACTTCACTCACACACACGTCTCTGCATCAGAGACCCCATGATGCACCTCCCAACCTCATTGGAAGCACTGAGTGCTGGGACAGACTCCTTCCTTCCGCAGGCAGCTTCTGGGGCAGCCTCATGCAACATCCCATTCAGGGAAGACCCTGACAAAGGAGCAGTGGCCAGGAATAGATGGGGCCAATTCACTCCATGTTTCTCCATGGAGATCTACCATTTCCCTGCAGATACTGTGTCTAAGAATTAAACTGGCCTTCTCCCATGGAAAATCACACACCCACCACTGGCTCTAGCTGGGGCTCTCTGAGGTAGGCCCAAAAGGTGTCCTATCAAAGGAGAAATGAGGTCGTCTTCAGGGACTGAGCATCACTGTGGGGATCTGGGCACCCTCCATGCAGGAACAAGGGGTTCTCTGTGCATTGCAAAGTGGTGAAAGAGAACCTCAAACCTCAACAGGTGTGACAGGACAATCACCACCCATTTCACTAGCCATCTGTCCATGCAAGAGGGGCTTGTTTTATTCAGAAGATTTGGGCCAATAGAGAAGTCAAGGGAGGTCCGTGCCTGGGAATGGAAACAGCCAAGTCAGGGTTTCAAGGTTCTTTGGCAGAAAACAAGACTTTTTCTTGGTGAGAAACATGTGTTTGAAAAGAATCCAACTTTCTGACATCTCTTTTCCTCACTCGCATGTGCAGGATCCACAGGAGTGCCCTTTGCTGCTCTCTGAGGACACTCTACAGTTTCTTCCTGGGTTGCTGCACCATTCTGCATTCCACTAGTTGCATACAAAGTCTCAAATATCCTGCATCCTTCCAACATGGGTTTTGGGCTTGAATTTTCCGGGTTTGGGTTCTCACTATCCTAAAAGACAATGCCACAGCTCAGTGTCCTTTGGATTGGCATTGCCCTAACGATGCCTTATATTGAGCATCTTTTCATAAATGTTTCCAATCGGTGGGCTGCCTTTTCATTCTGTTTTCTGATTTAAAAGAGGATGCTTTGTCTAGGCGGTCCTCTTGACAAGAATCATGATGCCAACAAGAGTGCATTTTTTTTGGGCATTTCTATTTCACTCCCATGTGCCCCTGCCTATTTGTAGGCCAGCACCATCCTGTTAGCTCAGGAGAGTGATCCAATGTATTGGAAGGTCAGCTTCTAGGGACCCACCACCTACTTCTTCATATTCAGATACGTTTTGACTCCTTGTGTTCTTTGTGGTTCCATATCTATTCTAGCAGTTTCTCTGTTTTGAGAGCACCACATTGTGCTTTTAGTCAGTGCTGTACTGATCTGTTCCCCACTTATTCTAGGAACGGGGGGTTCACCTTAATCTCTTAGGGTCCAACGGCTTCCAACATTGCCTGGTGGGTGTGGGTGAGCCTGGGAACATCTTACGTATCAACGGTCCTGTCAGGCCAGTCACTAAGGCTGGAGAAATATGCTGGAGAGCAGGGCTTGTCTTTCGCTCCTGGTTGGTTTCTAATTCTGAGCTAACGAGGAAAAAGTCGGTTTACAATCCATTTTACAAAGTCATTTGTTATCTCAATGAACTATAGGGAAAGCATCCAGGAAAAGAAAATGTCCAGTTGCTCACTCCCACTAGCCACATGTCAAGAGTCCCATAACAACTGGAGTTTTAGATGGTTGCATTGGGAGGGTACAGCAGTCATGGGCATGTAGAACTGACACTGAGGTGACTGCTGCAGCATCCTGGTCTCATTAGAAGGGATGTAGCCCCAATCCCTGTCTCCTCGAAGGCCTCTGGCTCCACCAGCCCCATGGACATCTGAAAGCAGAGAAAAAGGCTCAGACAAATGCTGCATGGCCCATAGACATCTCAATAAAACTGTGATGAATGGGTGAGGCAGTCTCTCTCATAACAGCATTGCTCCTGTTTCAGTTCTTACAGATTTGGGAATAGACATCACTGACAACTTCAGCAGTGAGGATGAATTCTCTTCAGGTAGGGAACAGCACAGAGGAAGGGAACAGTGGGACAGGGCACCTGGGAACAGGGTGTTGCCCCTGGTGCTCTGGAGAAAGAAGAAGGTGGATAAAAAAACTGCCAAGGAAGGGATGCATTGGCAGCAGGCATGATTTGCTCATTTCATAGTTTCTGAATGAAAAGAACAGACATCGTGACCACAGGCCTTTAGGGCAGGCTGTGTTTATCATCACCACTCAACTCCTTGGGCAGCTATTTTAAGGACCTTTCTCATCAAACCTGCTCTTGCCTCCCTTAGCTGCTGCCACATGTCAAAGCTTGGTCTCTTTACTCATGGCCTCTCAAGAATGGTGCATAATAGATTCTGGGTCTTTCTTGGCATGGGCCCAGACCTGGTCATTGTCATGACTTTGCAGAACCAACCACCCTCTCCTGTGCAAGAGAACCACGACACTATGTTCTATTGAGAGCCAGGATGTGGAAGACAGGTAAACTCTCTACCTCATAACGTCTACTACCAAACCTTCCTGGTTCTGTCCAAGCTACTGTACCTTCAAGGGGACTCCCAGAGCTGGAGAAGGTAAAGCAAACTTCCCCTGGGTTCAATACACAGGCTCCCATGATCCTTAGCTTCTGCCAGGCTTCACACCCCAGCTGAGTCTTACCTGTGTACATGTTCCCAAAGAAGGACGCCCCCATGAAGCTGCCCTGGAGACACAGCCATGGGCCAGGGTCATCCAAACCTGTGTTAAGGGGTTCCTGGGCCTGCTTCACACATTTGCTGTCCCACCTGCACCGTGCAGAGATCAAACGACCAAGGCCAGGGAGGATTCAGAGCTGGGGCCACACCCAACTGAGGGCAGAGCTATCATACCCAGAGCAGCAGGCCATAAACCGTCAGCTCCACTAACTCCCCTTTATCCTCTCTCACAGCCACCCAGCATCCTCATTGCTCTCTGACCCAGAGGAGGAGTCCACGGAAGACAACGATTCTGAGGGAAGGAGCCACACTGCGCCGATAATTTATTTCCACCTCCATCTCTTGGGTTTCCTGTCTCATCTGTCCATAAGCACCTACTCCCTGCTTTGATGATGCCCACCCTGGAGGACCTACTCCCTGGCAGGCATTCAGGCTTTGCATCTGAACTGCTGCATGATATCCGTGGGCAGCCCTCCTCACCCCATTCCTTACATCACCCTGACCCCTCACCACTGAATCTGGGAAGCAGTACTGGACAGAAGAGCAGTGAGTACAGCTGAGATTTGTAGGGCACAGGTTGCCCTGCTGGAGGGGCCTCAGGAAGGGAGTCTGGGCCTGGGTGCCCCCACTTGGTTCTCCACTGCCAGGGAATCTGTGCTCATGCAATATTCTGCTCTTGCTTTCAGCTCTCAAGAAGCTTTCCTTCTAGGGGTGCCTGGGTGGCTCAGTGAGTTAAAGCCTCTGCTTTCGGCTCAGGTCGTGATCCCGGGGTCCTTGGATCAAGCCCCACATTGGGCTCTCTGCTCAGCGGAGACCCTGATTCCCCCTCTCTCTCTGCCTGCCTCTCTGCCTACTTGTGATCTCTCTCTGTCAAGTGGATAAATAAAATCTTTAAACAAAAAGAAGCTTCCCTTCTGTGGACTTGACAGAAACAACAAGGGAAACAGAAGAGAAGGACCAGGGAATGGGGTGAGTTGGGCAGGAAGAGGGACAGGCAAATATGGACACATGCTCTACTTCATTGCCCTGAATTTGTTGTGGGCACCTCGGGAAACAACACAAAATCCAGCGTGCTGCCCTGGCCTCTGACAACAAAGAGAATAGAGGAAGGTCACAGTACCTGCAGGCATTAGGAAGCTTGAGAACATCCCACGGGGAACCTCCACCTGATCCGTACAACTCCCTGTGGTTGTTGGGCACTGTCGTCCAGGAGCCGCTGCTCTTGGAGGGAGGGCACTGGCTGCCTGGAGGTACTGGACCCCAGGCATCCCAGGCACTGTGCTCCTCGGGAATAGAGCCCCTCACCCCAGTGACCCCTCACTCTGCACAACACAAGCCTTGCCTCTTACCCTGCAATACTCAGCAAATGGCTTGCTCCCAAACAACACTAGTCGAGAAGAGACAGTGGTGGGATGGCCCCATCTCCCACTTCAGACATCTGAGAAATGAGCAAAAAAGACAGGCCCCAGGCTCATAGGAGTCGGACAGCTCACCCTTCCCAGTGCTGCATCATTGTGGGCAAGGAGTAGGCAACAGTATCTGGCTGAGTCATATATGCTGGCCACTCCTGTAGTACCTGACCAAAACCTCCAGTCTCCCAAGCCTCCACAAAACCTCAGGGGACGTAGCTGGTCTCCTCATGGCACCATTTCACTACGTGAGTTTGATATGCTAGAGACTCACCTCAATCTCTAAATCCACAGGGAAGACCCATCAGGGAAAGGCCACACTGCCTGCTTCCACCTTGTCCACCACCTGCCCCCAGTGTGGGGCCCATGCAAACTCACTTCCCATGGGAATCGGGAACATGCCTTCTCTGTCATGCCACCTGCAACACTCGTGTGGGCAAAGGCTCCCCCCACAGAGAAGGGCATGTCGAGGGCTCTCAGAGAGGCTGGAGAAGTGACATCTTGGCAGGAGGATGACCTGGCAGTAATGGAGGAAGATGGTCAGGGAAGGGGCCTGAGTGACCCTGGGAGTGTAGCCTTCATTCAGCCCCAGGGGGCCCATGGGAAACATCCCTTTCTTCATGTCACACATGGGTCCTGCAGGGAAACCTCCACCTCAATACCTCAGAAGACACGTCCCACAAAGGCCCACAGGCCTCTGAGAAGACTTGCCCCAGGCACATGCCACTCGCTACCTCATACCACTCCACCATCTGTCTCCACAGCTGCACTACAGGACAGTCTGCCCACGACCCCAAGGCACCAGAGTCTCCAGAAGTGATCAGACAAAGGGATCCAAGAGGGCCCTGGGGCCCCTCTTGTGACTTCAATTTGGGCCTGGAGGAAGACTCAGCGTGAAAGCACAAGAAAACACACCTGCAGGAATGGCTCTATTGCACTTGAGCTCCACAGAACAAACTTCTTTGCAGCCCTCCAGAAGACGGCAATGGATCCCTAAGGATGAGACAAGAGGACCCTCTGAGTTGGCCACCACACCCACAGTTGGTTGCCCGAGCCCTGCTGATGACTGACACGTGGAGCAGGAAGCAATTATCTAGGTCTACAACAGTCCATTTTCTGGTGAGACTGGGCCTCCTTGGGACTGGGTGGGACAGCAGTCTTCCCGTCATTTCCCCTATCTGCTGCAGGGACTGCTCCTCCTCCCACTGACCCCTCCAGTCCCTATCAACCATGCAAAGCATGACAGATGCAAGAAGAAGCGTGATTTCCAGGGCCCCTTGACCACCATGGAATTGACTTAAGGGGCAGCAGCCACCCCAGCTGTATTCCCTCAGGGTGCCGCCCCTGTACCACCCTGTCACTTCCACACACAGGACCATAACCAATGCTGGGCTCAACACTCAGTCTGTGTGTTCTGCAGCAGCAACAGGTGTAGGGAGGAGAGGCTGTCTCTAAACTGAGCTCAAACTCTGGATCAGCCAGACACCACAGCAGAGGAACTGGGACCCCAAGCACCAGGCTGCACCTCGGGGAAAACATGAGCTTCAAGGTCGGCAATGCTAGACACCTAGGGTGTATAGAAATGGAATCCAACATCCCTTTGGTGGGAATGCAAGCTGGTGCAGCCAATTTGGAGAACAGTGTGGATATTTCTTAAGAAATTAAAAATAGAGCTTCCCTATGACCCTACAATTGCACTACAAGATATCTACCCAAAAGATACAGATGTAGTGAAAAGAACGGCCATCTGTATCCCAATGTTCATAGCAGCAGTGCCCAACATTCCTTAGGAAGCACGTTGAAGTATTGCACGTTTTGCTCTACCTCCAAGTCCAAAGGTCTCAGGAACCATTTCTTCTCCCACAGCAACCCTAATATATCTCCCCATGTTCAAGAAGAATCTCTTCTCCTTGTAACGGGGCATCATTGGAAACATGGGTGAGTTGACCAAGGCTTGGACGGGGTTGTCCTATAGAGAGAGCTAGACAGAGACTCAGATGGGACCAAAGGGCTTTAAGGAACTAAGGCCGACTTTCGGAAATCTTACAGCCATCAAACACCTTGGGAAAGTTGGCCTGACTCCTTGCTTACAGACTTCCCCAATGCCTCACCAGGAGCTTAAAGAATATCACTCTCTGGCAGGTGTAGGAACTTTGGATATATTGGACACTTCAGGAAGAGGAATGTGCCCAAGTCCACAGGTATCACATGCATATTTGATGGCAAGCCCTTCCCTTGGGTGCTGGCCTGGAGAGACAATGATCAGAGATTCCTCAAAAAAGTCCCAGTGATGCAGAATCTAAGTAATCACCATGATTGATCACTAAGCTTTCTAAGCTTAAGTCAATAATTGCACCACGTGGGTTAATGCAGGACTTGCTTTCCAAGTACATGAGCCCTGAGCTGGCTGTCTCTGGAAAGGAGCATTCTTTTGAAGGGGAAACATAGACTTCAAAAACCCACCTTTGTGGACATTCAAATCTAACTCTGGTGGCCTTTCCATATGTGTTGCTTACCTAAGCAAGACAACTTGAGGTCATCTTCAGAAACATTACCACATTAGATCATGGACAGGCAATCCCCTTGCTTCTTATTCTGTGGAAATACCAGGACCCCATGAACTCAGGTCTAATTCAACAACTGGAACATGTGGTTGATTCCACCACGACTGTATAACTCAACTAGCACTTTGAACAATTGGATGGGGCTGGGATGAGGAACTCATTCCTTCAAAGCCAGAGAACATACACCACTCCACAGGGTTCTCTGGGGACATATGGAGACAATGAAGGACCCAGCTGTCCCTGTAACTGGAGTGGAGGGTGCACTTGGGAAGGCCCTTATCTTCCAGAGAAGTTTTCTCCCACTCACTGGAGACTACTACTAACAAGGATATTCAGGTGAGACCCCAAAATAAAAAGGGATTCCTGTAATGGTTTCTTCCCTCCCAGTACTACTGAGCCAGTACAATGGCAAACAAAGGCTTTAGCTAAGCATCCAATTGCCCTCCTGGAAAAATGAATCTCCTGATTCATACGGTGATGGCCCCTGACTCTAAGGACTTGACATCAACTCCAGAGCATCACAGAGAATAAAGGCCATCAAACGATGACAGGAGGCTGATTCATCAAGTACCAGCTTACGTTTCGAGATATGCCTGAACTAACACTGGAAACCAGCCCAAATTTAAACTCAGCCACCCTTAGGCCTGGACCCGACCACTCTATACCTATGGCTCCTAACTTTTGAAAGGTTCTTAAATTGACCAGACTTAAGATGCCCCACTAAAATGCAGAGGACAGGTGCTTTAGTAAATGGCAACAGTTTCATGGAAAGGGGCTACAAAAACCAGGTATGCTGTCATCAATCGAACTCAGACTGCTGAGGCCAAAGCCTGTCAGCAAACATGTCTTCCCCCAAATCAGAGATCCTACTGCCCAACAGTTGGTTGTAATTGGCAAAAAACTTACAAGTATTTATCCTGACTCCAACAGACTTCTTTGTCCTCTATGCCCATGAAGCAATTGACAGAAAAGGCTCTTCTTCCCAAGCCGGAACCCGCCAACCCAACATGGGCCTGAAATGATTGTACAACCCAAGAATGGCCCTCCAAAACCCAGGAGCCCTTGAAAGCCTGACTGCAGTTCAAGGAGACTCAGGATTAGATAAGCACCCCTAGCTGAGACAAATGACCTTGAAGCTCTAACCTGTGCCCATGGATTCCCCAAGTTCCAGAGGCCACTGGACACTTGGGGTGGGCCCAGATGCATGGGCTTATTATGAAAACATCATCGACCCAGCCAACCTTCCCCCATTTCAAGCAACGGTGCACGTGTGCTCTGTTTCATTGACATGGTTACCTAATATCCATCTTTGCCCCTCTTTGGGACTGGAGGATGTTGTGTGGCATGGGGAAGTCCTTACAGAGTACTCAGTCAAGGCCCTAAATGTCAGCTTCCATAGGATTTCTTAATGAAATAAGGAAATGATCCCAATGCATGAAGCAGTACTACAAAACACAAAGACATTAGGTGTTGTAGCTTCTGCACAAGGTGGAGCTTGAGCCAATCTAAAGACAAAATGATGTTGGTACATTACCCACTACCACAGAGATTTCTGGGTTCCTAACAGATACCACTGTTCAAATCTGTACTTCCAAGGATCCCTCTCTTTAAGTACTGGCTCCACTCTTGGCCTGGAGGAGGGTTCTCACCCATTATCAAATGAATCTTCATGGGGATTTTCATTCTCTTTATTCTTTTAACCCTGTTGTGTAGTTCCCCATCCATCTCGGCCATCTCTGCAGGTGGTTCCATGAACCCTTCACTGCAGTAACATCCAGAGGACAGATGTTTCTTTCCACTCAACAGGATCCAATAAAAACCTCCCCTGCACACAGTGGCCTCTTCATTTCACAACAATGACAGAGAGAGACCCCCCCAACTGACCAGGAATGACCCACAGGAAGGGACAGCTCTATGTCCCTATTCAGCAGGAAGAAGTTACAGAAGATGAGACCATCCTCCTTCAACAACCTTAATGACAGAAGGGTCTAAACTGTTCAGGGGCACACAAGGAGGGAGGAGAAAGCCAGCTGAGCATCAAGCAGGAGCTGACACACAACAAAGCCCCCACCACCAACATGTGATATGAGTGACATTCCTCAGGTGCTCTCACTGCCCTAAAATAAAGAAAGGGAAAAAAAATTCTCCACAAATAGAGATCAAAACCCTGCAAAACCAGAGTCTCCCTCAGTTTATAAATTCCTCGTGATTCTCAAGTAAGAGGCTTTATTAACAAGAGGCTAGCTACTATCCAGAGACCCGTAACTCCATTTCCTGAAGCCCTAATATCCCCCTCCCTTACATCACACTGAGGAAGGCTGAGGCAGAAGGAAATGTCAATAAAACAGAATTTCTATTCAAACCTGCAGTCCCTTGAGAAGGACTTGTGAGAGGAGGAAAGTAACATTCCTCCAGGAAGCTCCCAACTATCTTTCTATTAATGCCTTCCTAGAAGGAAAAACTACCTTCATTTGACAATAGTAAAGCCTCCTGTATCATGTGTGTCTTCTGCCCTACTGCAACGTTCTTGCAAAACCTCCCTTTTGCCTGACTACCCCCAACCCCATCATAGATAGAGTCGGCCTCCCATCCTGAACCCAGTATAGCACAGAAATCTGAATAGTTTTATTTCTGGCCTGAAATGCACCTCAGGTCAAAACATTGCCTCAGTGTCCATAAAAGTCACTGTCTTGAACACGATGCACCGATGTAGTTTGAAACTCAAACATCTAAAATTTAATCAGCAGTTGACATGGATGTGAGGCTACCATGTAGAAAGATCTATCTGAATTCCGGAAAGTAACATGGAACCCAACTACAAGTGGCATGCAGAGGTTGATGCAGAGACAATCCCTGAAGAAAGGGACTGGAATTTGTATGTTGAGTCAGGAAGGGAGGAACATGAGTGAGCAGTCCTTCCACAGCCCCTCCTGTTTTGGCCATTAGCATAGGGTTCACCCTGCACAGGAAACCGGCCAATGCTGGGGCACAGGAGGGAGATTTCTCACATACTTCACCTCATTTCATGTGTGTTATGTCCTGGGAAGAGAAACCTTGTATTTATAGACAATATGGAAGATCCTTCAGCCATGTGTCCCCAGTTCAAATGACATCAGAACTCGTTCATCCTGGATTGCACCACACACATCTCCCCAGTGTGGGAGAGTCTTTGGTTGGGTCTCTAACCTCGGGAGACATGAGAGAACTCACCCTTCTGAGGAAAGTAGACGTGATACACATGGGGGAAACAATTCTAGGCCAGGGCTCACCTCTGCACACAGAAAAATCACGGGAGAGGCACCTTAGGGATGTAACATGGGTGGGAGACCCTTAATTCAGAGAGCTCTGTTCTTATTCTTCCCCATGACCTCACATGGGTTAGAAGCCATGTGGTGGCATTGCTGTACCAGAGCCCACAGCAACATGCATCCCTTCGAGGACATGGGCACGTTGTCACAGACAGAAACTGGTTGAATCTATCTTCAAGGGAAAGCATTTAGTACAGCCATACCCTTAGCCAGCATCTGAGGATCTACAGCAGTGGGAACCCCACAAATGTGGTCAACATGGAAGAGCTGTTAGGTACAGCTCTCACATTTGGAGACACCTGACAACTCAGAGCAGGAAAACCTGTGTCTGTCATTACTGGGGTCCTGTCTGTACCCAGAGTGCCCACCTTTCTCACCACCACAAAAATCAGAGAGTACAAACCGTGTGTCTCTAATCACTGTGGCAGTGCCTCCTGCCAGATGTGGTCACTTTCCTAACACCAGAGAATTCACATGCAGAGAGCCACTAGCACTGTCTTGGTGGAAGAAGATTCAACTGGGGCTCGGGCCTGAGCTCCTGCTACCATCTCAGAGAGCGGGTCATCCCTCATTAAGGAGCAAAGGTGCAGGGACCTCCTAGGACACCCTGCATCATTGCTGGTGCTGAATGCTGATGAAGTCCATGTGGGAATCCCATTCCTCATGGAGCCAACACGTGAAGGACCTGGGAGGATTCACACAGAAGAAAATCCTCCTGGAAAGATGAGGAAAGGAATGTTCTCAGGTGTCCCTTCTTCCTTTTCCAAAAGAGACACCCTCACACCGAGGAAACACTGATCCCAATGCAATGAGGGGAAATTCTTACCCGGACACTCACATCAGAAAATCCCTCGGCAAATACCCCCAAAGGAATTTCTTAGGGTGAAAATGAGATACAAACCTAGACACTGACAATTTTTCACTACAAACACATACAACTGTGTCACGTTCTGAGGGAAGCTGAATGCAATATTTCAGTAACCAATAGCTAGAAATAAAGCAAGTCTGCTTCCATCCATCAGTACTTGCATAAAGGCCAGTATCACTGAAACGGAGGGGTCTCACAACCATGCACACTGTGCCAATTAAGAACGGGGGACTTTTTTTTTCCCAATTTATTTATTTTCAGAAGAACAGTATTCATTATTTTTTCACCACACCCAGTGCTCCATGCAAGCTGTGCCCTCCATAATACCCACCACCTGGTACCCCAACCTCTCACCCCCCCCCGCCACTTCAAACCCCTCAGACTGTTTTTCAGAGTCCATAGTATCTCATGGTTCACCTCCCCCTCCAATTTACCCAAATTCCCTACTACTCTCTAACGCAAGAACGGGGGACTTTTCCTTTACTAGCTCTCACAACTGACAGTGGTACTGTCTCTTGGTAGGAAATTTGACACATACATATACTGCCTGGGATCCATGAGAACATCAATTGAAGGCTTAACTTAGAATATTAGAACAAAAGGTGATTGACGTATGTTCACGAAAACAATAATCTATCAACGTATGTAGATTGCAAGGATGAATGGCAAAAAGACTCAACAAACACATGGTTTGTGATCTACCTCTCATGTGTCCTTAATTCTACTAATATTGTCCTCATAAATTTGAAAAGATTTATAAATTAATTACATGCTTAGAAATATTTCTTTTTTTTTCATCTTTTTTTCCAATTTATTTATTTTCAGAAAAACAGTATTCATTATTTTTTCACCACACCCAGTGCTCCATGCAAGCCGTGCCCTCTATAATACCCACCACCTGGTACCCCAACCTCCCACCCCTCTGCCACTTCAAACCCCTCAGATTGTTTTTCAGAGTCCATAGTCTCTCATGGTTCACCACCCCTTCCAATTTACCCAAAAGCACATACCCTCCCCAATGTCCATAACCTTACCCCCCTTCTCCCAACCCCTCTCCCCCCAGCAACCCACAGTTTGTTTCGTGAGACATGCTTAGAAATATTTCTATTTTCATTACTTATTTGAGAGTGAGAGAGCTAGAGAGGGAGCAAGAGCAGTCCGATTTGGGCAGCAGAGAAGAGGGAGAGAAAGAAGGCTTCACATTGAGAAGGGTGCCCAATGCAGGGCCTGATCCTCCAGGATCCAGGGATCCTGACCTCATCCAAAGGCAGATGCTTAACCAACTGTGCCACCCAGGGACTTGCAAATTAATTTCTTCTTTTACAATGGTGCTATTTTTGAAGAATTGTGTGTATCAGGACAGGAATTAAACTGTACTGTTCAGATTGAGGCAGTGAGGGCTTCCTCTCCCTCTATGAGAATTTGGTAGCCAACTGCTTTTCTCCACCACCAAGAATAGCTCCTTATCTCTTGGCCTGAGAAGGTGTAAGATCACTGCCGATATGTAAACAGTCCCTGATTTAGATTTAGAACAGGAGGGGATACATATGCTCCCTTCCATAAACACAAATCACATCCAGGAACGCCTGTATGGTTCTTTAATTTAAGGGACAAACACTTGATTTTTGCTCAAGTCCTGATATCAGGGTTGTTAGATCGAGCCCCTGACATGTATCATGCTCTGCGCCACAGGTGGAGAATGCATTAAAGTCTCTCTCTCCCTCCATACCTCCCCTTCCAAACTTGGCTACCAGAAGTTCCACGATGTCAATGCCAGACTAAAGGAGGAGGGTGTAGGACAAGAGGTGACCCAGACGACAATCACCAACTATTGACAAGAGACTAAATAAACTTCCTGCTGCTCCCAGAACCAAACAGAAGACTTGCAGAAACCCTATTACAACTGCATTTCACATGACCATCTCAGTGATACTTACTTCTCCTAGAATCTTCATATTAGAAATATGTTCTCATTCATCTACCCTGAGTCTTCAATGATATGGAATTCCTACAGAAGCTGTGCAAATACTCTACCTCCTCATGTCCTCTCTACTTTATGTGAGTGACCTTCTTACTGATCCTCTTGATTTTGGCTGAGATGATGATCCCAGGGTTGTGACATCAAGCCCTGTGTCATGCTCTGTAAAGCGTGTGGCGCCTGCCCAGTGTTTCCTCTCTCTCTCTCTCTCTCGTTCCTCCCCCTCTAAAGAAAAAAAAAAAAAAGGCACGTCCACTCAGAGATCCATTTGTAAAGATGCCCGATATTCATTACTCAGTTTATTGGCCCTAAAAAGAATGTATTGACAAAAAACACTATTTTGGCGAGAATGTCTATTTATAAGACAACCCTGCAATAACACAGGATTCTTCTAACAGAAACAAACTGTAGTTCAGATGCTTTGTTTGGAGCAGGGACTTGCAGAACCTTCTCCATACGTGCCACTAAGTAATTTTCCACAATCAACAAACTCTAGATATTCTAGTTAAGTGTATATCTCCAATTAATCGAAAAGAAAAGGGTATCTTTCCCTCTGGAAGAAAGACAGAAGACAGCAAAAGAGGCACCCACATCATGCCATGAACCTCAACCCAGGCAGAAGTTTCAGAACCAGGACAACTTACTGCTGTGATGCCATCCACCATGGAGATGACAGGGGTCACACTCCTGTACATGTTGCACTTGAATCTGCACTGAAGAGACAGAGGCCAGACACATTGGATGCTGCCAAGGAGGCCAAGTCACCTTAGCCTCGAAGCACCACCTGTAAAAACAGAGAGAGCATTTAGCTGAGGTGTCAGGACCCATACTCGGGAAGACACAATGTCATACAAAACTGAAAGCATGTTCCTCCCATCCAGCAGAGAGCCCAAGAGCAAAGAGGCCAAAACCACAGGATCCCGAAATTTGTGAAAGAGTTAGCACTGCTGCTGGCAGACCTTCAAATAATTCATGCATGGTAAATTGGTTACCAGGAGTTCTATGATACAAGCAGGAGGATATAGGCCAGGAGATGGCCCAGAGGTCAATCACCATTTGCAACTAGTGACGAGAGTCTAAGTAAAGTTCCTGCTGCTCTGAGAACCTGAACAGAAGATCTGCAGAAACCCTATTTCAACTGCATTTTGCATGACCGTCCTAGGGTTCCTTACTTCTCCTTGAATCTTTTCGCACCTTTGACATGCGTTCTCATTAATCTACCCTGTAACTTCAATGACACAGAATACCCATAGGAGATGTGCACATACTCTACTTTCTCAATGTCTTTTCTACTCTACGTGAGTGACTGTTAGTCTTTCTTTCTCTTTTCACAACTCTATTTGGCTGAAATGAGCCTCTGGTCTTTCCTTTATAAGACATGCCTCTCATGGACCCTGGAACTCAAAAAAAAAAAAAAAAAAGAAAGAAAGAAAAAAACCAACAACTAATCACCACCCAATATGAATGTAACCTAAACCTTCAAGATTGAAGTTGTTTCACTCCTAACAAGCGACTATGCTGCTGACCCAAAGGGCCAGCCCTCCAGCAACTAGCTTCTAGAGAATTCTGGGACAATTTGAGGTATAGTTCTGATAGGATTTTCCCAATAAGAAAACACTGCCAGCCTCCAAACCTGATTGCAAACTAAATAGAATCAGAGCTTCACAGGACCCATTGTGAGGCAAAGAAATGCCTGGTGGTGGTGGCAGTGGGTGCCAGTCCATGTGGCTGATGGATTTCAGTTCAACAGAATTGAGATGGTTTCTTAGATGCAAGAAGGCAGCCACAAGCACACTTGGTTTATTAGCATCTATTCTAACTAAGCCTGGTAGGCATAGTGACGGACCATTTCATACAGATTTTGAAACCCTGCTGTGCTGGAACTTTTCATGAGGAGTATCTAGAGTGAACTTTCAGTAGTATCCAAGCCAAAGCCAAGTGCGATGCTCCCATCAGACTTGACTGCAATACCTGTCAATTTGGGTTGATTCATCTTCTCGAGGTCCCCCAAATATCCTGAGGTTCCTATTCCTGCCAACAAGTAACTTTCCCTACTCATCTGGCAAGGCCCCTGGGCACTGTGTCATTGAGGTGTGAAGCTGCTATTGCCAAGGGGCTCCACAAATCCACCCTTAATTCCTGAAAATTGTCTGGTCATTATCTGACTCTATACACGTTACTCTCAAATTGGACATTTAGTTCAATCCCTTGGTGAAATAACCAATGTTTCCAGCAGTGTCCTGTTACAATAAAAAGGAACTTGTGCTGACTGAACCTACGCCAATAATCCTAAGTACCTTGGAAGAAAGAATTCTCCCTGAGAGCTTCAGAATGATGGAGGACATAGGGAGGGAGAGAAGTTAAATGCTCCCATTTGCTCACACAGAAATATTTCATCATATTTCTGTAGATCATGGATACTTTCAGATACAGAAATAGAGATACATGGATACAGATACAGATACATTGGCACTTTCCCTCAATCTGGAAGAAGAAACATTAAAGAACCAGCAATGTTCCAAACAAGAGTCACAAAGGTAGACTCATCTTATCTTCCTCAACTCACTCAGTATTCCACCCCCCTTAGTAATTCTTGTTCAGCTTGAATGCAGCTTTTCCATGAGTTCTGCAAATCTGTACCCAGTTGAGTTTGAGGATTTTCATGATCAGACACTAAGACCCCATGAGACACATCACCATGGAAAGTCATAGGCATTTAGTGGTAGAGTAGGAATGAAAGGCCTGTGGACACACGCTTAATGAGATATATTTTCACCAAACATTGAAGGCAAGACATCAGCATGGAGGCAGAGAGGCCAGAAGACCTGCATCCTGGTCCCTATGGCATGGCGTGTCCATGAGTTTCCATATCTCCAAGCCGAACACACTCATGTCTTCTGAGATAAGGGTTCTGCTTCTAGAATTTTCTCCCAAGGAGAAAACCAGAGGGGTTGTAAAAGATTTGCAACAGTGTTAATGGAGGCTTCCTGGATGACTGTGAAACCCTGCAGCCCACCATCTTGCCCGAGGCCCACAAAACTGTTCAGTGCCCACTTTGAATCCACTATGGTCAGGCAGGTCTAGCCCTTTCTTCCCCGGTTGCACAGCACATCCTCTCCTGGTGTCCACCAGGCCACTCAGCCTCTGTGTTCCATGTCCTTGATGGATCTCTTTGGAAGATGGTAACCTGCATAGGGATGGAAGGAGCAAATATATTCCTTCCAAGCCTTTCTCCCTCCTTGCACCCATCCAAGGTTTGTGCAGGGGGAGCAGAGCTGCAGGGACATGCAGATAAAGTTCTTCTGTGGAGCTTCCAAGAATCCCCTTGCCTGAGCCTTAGCACTTAGGATATTTTGGTCTATAACCCCACCACCCACCCCAGCCACGAGGCAACACTCCCTCCATCCAACGCCCAAGTGCTGACCTAGACATTCAAAAGGAGACTGGATTAGGAGATACACACACTGTACCCAGGTGCCTGACTGTGTTCCACACCACACCTTATACTTCAGGGTTGTGGTGATGGCGGAATTCCCGCTGTGTGCTTTTTGCCATGAGACAAACCAACCCTCCAATGTGTCAGAGTACAGAGCCAGATTTCAGCTCTCCTGTGATCTGGCTGTCTGATGCGGCTGCCTGGGCCTGCCCACCTCCCTCCCTGCCTCCAGTCCTTTCCTATGAGTATCTGCCTAGGCCTTGTGACTCTGGCTCTGCTCCGGTGCCCCAGGCCCTGGTTGCAGGCCATCAACAGGCAGTTGAGGGGCCACAGACTCTGGCTTGCTGGCCCTGTGCTCCCCTCAACCCAACCACCATGGTGACCAATGTGGACCCAAGTGCCAGATAGGACTGCAGCCCCTGCCTTCTTGCTCAATCTCAGAGGGCACTTCTGAAGCAAGGCACGTCAGACCCAAATACCGGCTCCCAGCCCCCTCCCCACCAGCTGAATAACACTTAGGCACAGATGTATAGGGAAGCCAACATATTCTTAAAAGATATTTATTTATTTATTTATTTGATAGATACAGATCACAAGTAGCAGAGAGGCAGGCAGAGAGAGGGGGGAAGCGGGCTCCCCGCTGAGCAGAAAGCCAAACACGGGGCTCGATCACAGGACCCTGAGATCACGACCCGAGCTGAAGGCAGAGGCCCAACCCACTGAGCCACCCAGGTTCCCAGGGAAGCCAACATATTCTACATCTGGGCATTGCATATCACTCAGCCTCTCATGGTACACAGGTGGGTCAGAGGAGGATTCAGCACAACAGAAAAAACAACACGAGTAGTGAGCAAATGTGTTTCTCCTGGGGCAGCAACATTGCAAGATACCCTACAGTAGGCCTGGTTGTCAGCCTACCTGTGCTCCAGTAAGAGCCCTGCTCTGACATTGATGAGCAATCCACAGACCAAGAGTACCTCTACAGGTAAATGGGCCCAAATATATCCTGGACACTTTCATTTTATTGTTTTGATTTTGCTCCAAAGTCCAGGGAGATATCTCTGGGGCATGGATAAGACTCTTCATTCAAGAGCACAGGATGTTAACGAGCCATATATTCCCCTCAACACAACTCCTGGGATAGGCCCAGTCAAGCTATTACCCATGGGTTACTATGTCACCTCAGCAGGACCAAAGCACTGCCTGCTCCCTGGATGTGCAAGGAACAGGGATGCAGTCCCTGTGCATCACATTTGGAAGCCAGAACTCTAAGGGAACTATGCATGTGGGCTGTTTGTAGTACAGAAACTGGCAGGTATCATGCTGCCCTGAAAGCCACCCAGGCTCCTGGAAGCCTCAGAGTGGGGTTTCAGTGGCTTCTCTGCATTCCAGATCGCCCCTGCCCTGTCCTCACATTGAAATAACCTTTAACTTCTGTAGTCCCTCCAAGGTCGGGTGGCATAAAAAGGGCCTAGTGTAGTTGGGGTGGCCCTGGGAAGGAAAAACACTGAGGCAAATCCCAAAATGAGGCTGGAGGACATATCAGGGGCTCACTGATATGGGAACCCAAAGCAGATTGCTGTGGAAACAGGGAGCCCAGAGTCTGAGGAGGGTGTTCACATCACTGCCTCAACAGCTCTGTCCCTGTTGAATGATTGAATCTGTCTGTGTCTCACACCTTCCATAGAAGTGGACCTCACAGCACTCTGTATCCCAGGATTTGGAGAGGAGAAACCAAGACAATGAACAATAAAAGCACCTCACCAGTGCTTGGAACAGAAGCAGCATCCATGAAGACATATCTTCCTATGATTGCTTGGTAGAAAAGCTGTATTGGAACCCCTGGCTCAGCTGGTCATGTCTTTTTGAACATCAGAGAAAAAGCACCTGGCTTCAGGGAGCCTCCCTCCAACATGGTGACTCGGAGCCACCCTAAGTATACAACCTCCTCTCCAGGGACATTCCTGCCGGTCTGGTAAATATCGGTTTGTGTAGACACACTACCCTGCAAGCTCTGCCCCAGGAAGCTGTGGAACCGCATGTTTGTGGCTCCCATTTGGGCCTAGCAGTCCTCCCCGTGTCACCAGGACAGTGGACCTGGGCCTCTGGCCTTACCTCGCTTCTCAGTGGTGATGAGTGTGGCCTCTAGGTGTTCCCCAGCCCTGCCTTATCTTGGTCATCAGTCTGAAGATGTAGCCTGACTCTGGGTCCAGCTAAGTGGCTGTGAATTGCCTCAACATGGCACCAATCTCCACTGTGGTGAACGTGCTGGTGTTGCTGTTGGCCAGGCAGTAAATGATCTGATACCCTGTGGGTGGGACAGGAGGGCCACATATCAGTCTCATCACCCCCTCGGACCCCACATTCCTGCCACCCTACCACCACCACTCTGCCGTGTTTCCACCACGTCCTTCCTCCTCTGCCAGCATCTGAGAGGAATGGCACAGCCGCAGTGGCAGATGGAGCCTCTGAGTGTTGGGACCCCATGACTCTCGTTCACCTTCATCCATCCCACCACCAAGATGTGGAAACAGTTTTATCTTAAGTGATTCAATACTTACATAAAACACCAGTACTCTTCACATCAGCAATTTAAAACCTCCCCAGAATCAAGTTCCAGAACCAGATGCATTCTGTGGTAAATTTTACCATTCAGGGAAGGATTCATAGCAGTCATTTGCCCACTTTTCCAAAAACTAGGAGAGAAAGCTTCTAAACTCATTTGCTGAGGTCAAAATAACCCTAATGCAAAAATAAAAGAGGATCCCCCAAGAAAAGAGTCTTACAGTTCAATATCCCTGATGACAATAGAAGCAAAAATGTTCAACAAAATACTAGCAACTCAAGTTCACCAATATGCTGAGAAAATCATATACTATGATCAAGTGGGATCTTTCAGGAATGCAATCATGCTTTACAGGTGCACATAGATCAAAGTGATACAGCACATTAAGAAAATAAAGAATAGGGAGGAGTCAAGATGGCAGAGAAGTAGCAGGCTGAGACTACTTCAGCTAGCAGGAGATCAGCTAGAGAGCTTATCTAAAGATTGCAAACACCTGCAAATCCATCGTCAGATCGAAGAGAAGAAGAACAGCAATTCTAGAAACAGAAAAACAACCACTTCCTGAAAGGTAGGACTGGCGGAGAAGTGAATCCAAAGCGATGGGAAGATAGACCCCGGGGAGAGGGACCGGCTCCCAGCAAGCGGCGGAGCAACGGAGCACAAAATCAGGACTTTTAAAAGTCTGTTCCGCTGAGGGACATCGCTCCAGAGGCTAAAACGGGGCGAAGCCCACGCGGGGTCGGCGTGGCCTCAGGTCCCGCAGGGTCACAGAAGGATCGGGGGTGTCTGAGTGTTGCAGAGCTTGTGGATATTGGAACGGGAAAGCCAGCTGCAGAGATAGAGCCGACAGTAAGCTCACAGCTCGGTGTTGCCTTGAACTGGTCGCAGGCTTGGTGAGCTCGGAGCGCAGCCGGAGGTCAGACAGACGGGAGTTATTGGGAGCTGTTCATTGAGGATGCACTGGCGAGCCGGGTCCCGGGCTCTCGGCTCCTCCAGGCCGGAGACCAGGAGGCCGCCATTTGTATTCCTGTCCTCCGGAACTCTACGGAAAGCGCTCAGGGAACAAAAGCTCCTGAAAGCAAAGCCAAGCTGATCACTCAGCCCGGGCCCTGGTAAGGGCGGTGCAATTCCGCCTGGGGCAAAGACTCTTGAGAATCACTACAACAGGCCCCTCCCCCAGAAGATCAACAAGAAATCCAGGCAAGACCAAATTCACCTACCAAGGAGTGCAGTTTCAATACCAAGGGGAGCAGGAGAATTCCAGAGGAGGAGAAAACAAACCACGGAACTCATGACTTTCTCCCTGTGATTTTTTAGTATTGCAGTTAATTTAATTCTTTTCTTTTTCATTTTTTTCTCTATTCTGCTAATTTTTTTTTAATTTTACCCTTTTCTTTTTTAACGTTTTTTAACTAGTATATCTAATATATATATAAATATATATATTTTTTCTTTTTTATACTTTGCTTTATTCGTTTTTTTCCCAATTTATTTATTTTCAGAAAAACAGTATTCATTATTTTTTCACCACACCCAGTGCTCCATGCAAGCTGTGCCCTCTATAATACCCACCACCTGGTACCCCAACCTCCCACACCCCCGCCACTTCAAACCCCTCAGACTGTTTTTCAGAGTCCATAGTCTCTCATGGTTCACCTCCCCTTCCAATTTACCCAAATTCCCTACTCCTCTCTAATGCCACTTGTCCTCCATGCTATTGGTTATGCTCCACAAAGAAGTGAAACCATATGATAATTGACTCTCTCTGCTTGACTGATTTCACTCAGCATAATCTCTTCCAGTCCCGTCCATGTTGCTACAAAAGTTGGATATTCATCCTTTCTGATGGAGACATAATACTCCATAGTGTATATAAACCACATCTTCCTTATCCATTCATCCGTTGAAGGGCATCTTGGTTCTTTCCATAGTTTGGCGACTGTGGCCATTGCTGCTATAAACATTGGGGTACAGATGGCCCTTCTTTTAACGACATCTGTATCTTTGGGGTAAATACCCAGGAGTGCAATTGCAGGGTCGTAGAGAAGCTCTATTTTTAATTTCTTGAGGAATCTCCACACTGTTCTCCAAAGAGGCTGCACCAACTTGCATTCCCACCAACAGTGTAAGAGGGTTCCCCTTTCTCCACATCCACTCCAACACGTTGTTTCCCGTTTTGTTAATTTTGGCCATTCTAACTGGTGTAAGGTGATATCTAAATGTGGTTTTAATTTGAATCTCCCTGAGGGCTAATGATGAGCATTTTTTTCATGTGTCTGATAGCCATTTGTATGTCTTGATTGGAGAAGTGTCTGTTCATATCTTCTGCCCATTTTTTGATGTGTTTGTCTGTTTCGTGTGGGTTGAGTTTGAGGAGTTCATTATAGATCCTGGATAACAACCTTTTGTCTGTACTGTCATTTGCAAATATCTTCTCCCATTCCGTGGGTTGCCTCTTTGTTTTTTTTTGACTGTTTCCTTTGCTGTGCAGAAGCTTTTGATTTTGATGAAGTCCCAGAAGTTTATTTTCGCTTTTGTTTCCTTTGCCTTTGGAGACGTATGTTGAAAGAAGTTGCTGTGGCAGATATCAAAGAGATTACTGCCTATGTTCTCCTCTAAGATTCTGACAGATTCCTGTCTCACGTTGAGGTCTTTTATCCATTTTGAGTTTATCTTTGTGTACGGTGAAAGAGAATGGTCGAGTTTCATTCTTCTACATATAGCAGTCCAGTTTTCCCAGCACCATTTATTGAAGAGACTGTCTTTTTTCCACTGTATATTATTTCCTGTTTTGTCGAAGATTAATTGACCATAGAGTTGAGGGTCCATATCAGGGCTCTCTACTCTGTTCCACTGGTCTATGTGTCTGTTTTTATGCCAGTACCATGCTGTCTTGGTGATCACAGCTTTGTAATAAAGCTTGAAATCAGGTAAGGTGATGCCGCCAGCTTTATTTTTGTTTTTCAACATTTCCTTAGCGATTCGGGGTCTCTTCTGATTCCATACAAATTTTAGGATTCTTTACTCCAGCTCTTTGAAGAATGCCGGTGGAATTTTGATCGGAATGGCATTAAAAGTATAGATTGCTCTAGGCAGTATAGACATTTTAACAATGTTTATTCTTCCGATCCAAGAGCATGGAATGGTCTTCCATCTTTTTGTGTCTTCTTCAATTTCTTTCATGAGTGTTCTATGGTTCCTCAAGTATAGATCCTTTACCTCTTTAGTTAGGTTTATTCCCAGGTATCTTATGGTTCTTGGTGCTATAGTAAATGGAATCGATTCTCTAATTTCCCTTTCTGTATTTTCATTGTTAGTGTATAAGAAAGCCACTGATTTCTGCACATTGACTTTGTATCCTGCCACGCTGCTGAATTGCTGTATGAATTCTAGTAGTTTGGGGGTGGAGTCTTTTGGGTTTTCAATATAAAGAATCATGTCATCTGCGAAGAGAGAGAGTTTAACTTCTTCATTACCAATTTGGATACCTTTTATTTCTCTCTGTTGTCTGATTGCTGTTGCTAGGACGTCTAATACTATGTTGAACAAGAGTGGTGAAAGTGGGCATCCTTGTCTTGTTCCTGATCTCAATGGG
Source organism: Neogale vison (assembly GCF_020171115.1). Lineage (NCBI taxonomy): Eukaryota > Metazoa > Chordata > Mammalia > Carnivora > Mustelidae > Neogale > Neogale vison. Next base: position 114,087,121 of record NC_058092.1, on the reverse strand, counting down.
AAGGCTGCAAGCTTTTTCCCATTGAGGATGATATTTGCTGTGGGTCTTTCATAGATAGATTTGATGAGGTTCAGGAATGTTCCCTCTATCCCTATACTTTGAAGTGTTTTAATCAGGAACGGATGTTGGATTTTGTCAAATGCTTTTTGTGCATCATTTGAGAGGACCATGTGTTTCTTCTCTCTTCTCATATTAATTTGTTGTATCACATTGATTGATTTGCGAATGTTGAACCATCCTTGTAGCCCAGGGATGAATCCCACCTGATCATGGTGGATAATCTATTTAATGTGTTGTTGGATCCTGTTGGCTAGGATCTTGTTGAGAATATTAGCATCCATTTACATCAGTGATATTGGTCTGAAATTCTGCTTTTTGGTAGGGTCCTTGCCTGGTTTGGGGATCAGGGTAATGCTGGCTTCATAGAAAGAGTCTGGAAGTTTTCCTTCTGCTTCAATTTTTTGAAACAGCTTCAGGAGAATAGGTGTTATTTCTTATTGGAAGGTTTGATAGAATTCCCCAGGGAATCCGTCAGGTCCTGGGCTCTTGTTTTTTGGGAGATTTTTGATCACTGCTTCAATCTCGTTATTAGATATCGGTCTATTCAGGGTGTCGATATCTTCCTTGTTCAATTTTGGTAGTTTACATTTTTCCAGGAATGCATCCATTTCATCGAGGTTGCTAAGCTTATTGGCATATAACTGTTCGTATAACTTCTGATGATTGTTTCTACTTCCTTGGTGTTATTTGTGATCTCTCCCTTTTCATTCATAATTTTATAAATTTGGGATTTCTCTCTTTTCTTTTGGATTAGTGTAGCCAGTGGCTTATAGATCTTATTGATTCTTTCAAAAAACCAGCTTCTAGTTTCATTGATACGTTCTCCTGTATCTCTGATTTCTCCCTCATTGATCTCAGCTCTAATCTTGATGATTTCCCTTCTTATGTGTGGAGTTGGTTTGATTTGTTGTTGATCCTCCAGTTCTTTAAGGTGTAGAGACAGCTGGTGTGTTCTGGATTTTTCAATTTTTGAGCGAGGCTTGGATGGCTATATATTTTCCCCTTAGGACCGCCTTTGCTGTATCCCATAGGTTTTGGACCGAAGTGTCTTCATTCTCATTGGTTTCCATGAATTGTTTCAGTTCTTCTTTGATCTCCTGGTTGATCCAAGCATTCTTAAGCAAGGTGGTCTTTAGCTTCCAGGTGTTTGAGTTCCTTCGGAACTTTTCCTTGTGATTGAGCTCCAGTTTCAAAGCATTGTGATCTGAGAATATGCAGGGAATAATCTCAGTCTTTTGGTATCGGTTGAGTCCTGATTTGTGACCCAGTATGTGGTCTATTCTGGAGAAGGTTCCGTGTGCACTTGAGAAGAATGAGTATTCTGCTGTTTTAGGGTGGAATGTTCTGTATATATCTATGAGGTCCATCTGGTCCAATGTGCCATTCAATGCTCTTGTTTCTTTATTGATTTTCTGCTTCGATGATCTGTCTAATTCTGAAAGAGGCGTGTTAAGATCTCCTATGATTAGTGTATTCATATCAATATGACTCTTTATCTTGATTAACAGTTTTCTTAAGTAATTGGCTGCTCCCATATTGGGAGCATAGATATTTACAATTGTTAGATCATCTTGGTGGATAGTCCCTTTAAGGATTATGTAGTGTCCTTCTGTATCTCTGACTACAGTCTTTACTTTGAAGTCTAATATATCTGATATGAGAATCGCTACCCCAGCCTTCTTTTGAGTCCCATTGGCAGGAAAGATGCTTCTCCGCCCCTTCACTTTCAGTCTGCGTGTATCTTTAGGTTCAAAATGGGTCTCTTGTAGACAGCATATGGATGGGTCCTGTCGTTTTATCCAATCTGCAACCCTGTGCCGTTTTATGGGTGCATTTAGGCCATTCACATTGAGAGTGATTATTGATAGATACGTTTTTATTGACATCGAGTTACCTTTGAAGTCTTTCTTTCTGTAGAATGTCTCTATATTTCTGTTCAATGCTATTCTTGGGATTTTTCCTCTTTTATAGAACCCCCCTTAATATTTCCTGCAGTGTCGGCTTGGTGGTTGCATAGTCTTTTAAGCCTTGCCGGTCTTGGAAACTCTTTATCTCTCTATCCACTTTGAATGTCACTCTTGCTGGATAAAGTATTCTTGGCTGCATGTTCTTCTCATTTAGTGCCCTGAATATATCTTGCCAGCCTCTTTTGGCTTGCCAGGTCTCTGTGGACAGGTCTGACGTTATTCTGATGGGCTTCCCTCTGTATGTAAGGAGCCTCTTTGCCCTGGCAGCTTTCAAGAGATTATACCTACAATTATAATTTCTCAATTTGACTATCAGGTGTCGTGATTTTTTTTGGAGTGTATAATCTTGGGTGGAGACCGTTCACCCTCTAGTACAGGAACGCTGGTTTCATTCGCGAGATTCGGAAAATTTTCATGAAGGACTTGTTCCACGATATCTTCTAGACTTCTTTCTTTCTCCTCCCCTTCTGGAATTCCAATAATTCTGACGTTGGAACGCTTCATGGCATCATTTATTTCCCTAATTCTGCTTTCGTGGGATCTAAGCTGTTTGTTCCAGGCTTCCTCCTGATCCTTTCTCTCTATCTGTTTGTCTTCCAGATCACTAATTCTATCTTCTGTCTCAGTTACACTAGCTTTGAGAGAGTTTAGATTGGATTGGAACTCTTTGAGAGTATTGTGGACCTCCTCCCTGGTAGCTTTAAGCTCCGCCCTAATATTGTGAACATCCTGTCTGGTCGCTTTCAGTTCGGCCCTTATCAATTCTGTTTGGTCATCCATGGCTTTCTCCAACCTAGCTATTGCCTGGATAATTGTTAGCCTGAATTCTCTTTCCAACATTTTGTCTATGTTGATAGCCGTTAGCTGTGTTGCAGAAGGTCCATCCTCTGTATTTTTCTTCTGGTGGGCATTCCTCCTCCTAGTCATTTTGGTGGGAGAAGACTGAACAGATGTAGCTGGATGTATCCACTCTGGTGCAGTCAAGGTGCACCCTGGAACACTTCCTGATCTCCGTCTCAGAGAGAAGCCTCAGTCTGGGTGCAGAAGCTGAATAAATTCCCCCTTGGACTTTGGCAGTGCAGGTTTCAAGTTAAAGACTCTGGGGGCGCAGGATCTTTTGCTCGTCCCCAAAGCCAAGGCAGTGGTGGCTGTCTGGGAGCTCCTGACGGCCAGAGAGGTTCCAAGCAGCGATCGCACACTGAGATTTTGCCGCCGGCCGGGGCTGGGAGTGCCCAGCTTGCGCGCATCTCTTTTCAGAGGCGTCTGTGGGTCGGGCGCGCGTCTGAGGCACTGAGAACGGGGCGCTGGTCCGTAAGCCGCGGGCTGGGCTTTTGCGCGCCTCTGTCCGATGAAGAGTTTCGCGCGCGCGCAGCTTAGACTTTGAAACTGGCGTGGGTCAAGAAGTGCCCCCGGGCCTTAGAAACCCAGGAGAGCTGGAGGGACGTGCGCGCACATCTCAAGCTTTGTGGTAGGGCTAGCGCGCGTTCTGCAGACCGGCTTAGCTCCCATCCCCTCACAGGAGCCGGAACCCCCGTGATCTGGGATGTGCTGGCGGCTTAGGGACCAGGAGCCGGTTTCACCGCCGCACTCTCTGCCTCCGTGCCCGGGAGGCCGTCTGGGACCAGGGACTTAAGCCCCTGTCCCTAGCTGCCCCGATTACCACAATTTGCCCCCACGATCCTTTGCTCTTTTGGAGTGCTTTCAACCAGTCTCCAAGTTAATGCTGTTCCCCAGACGCAGGGCACTCTCGCTCGTATCGGGGTATTCCTTTTGCACCGGTCGCCTCTGGTGTCTCCCTCCCCCTTTTGCTTATCTTCCGATATCAGTCCGCTGTTCCCATTCCGCTTTACCTGCTCACTGGCGTCTTCTGCCCCTGTAGAGATCCAGACGTGTATAATTCTGATCTCAGCCTGATTTCATGGGTGATCAGAGTTCTTTGGTAGGTAATCAGCTCACTTTGGGGTACCAGCTGAAAAGACGCCTCTTCCTAGTACCCCGCCATCTTGTCCCCCTCCTCGTTTTCTTTTTTTAATTCTTTTTTTTTCTTTCTTTCTTTATTTTTGAACCTCTTTTTATCCCCATATCAGAAGAGGTCCCAATCTCTTCAATCTCTTTTTTTTTAATTCTTGATTGAATTTTTAATTCAATCTCTTTTTTTTTAATTCTTTTTTTTTCCCTTTTTTTTCTTTCTTTCTTTTTGAACCTCTTTTAATCCCCAAATCAGAAGAGATCCCAATAAGAAGAGATTAGGAGATCCCAATCAGAGGAGATCCCAATCAGAGGAGATCCCTCCCCCCTCACGATTTGGGATCTCTTCTGATTTGGTTAAAGCATATTTTCCTGAGATTGTTGCCATCCGTTTAGTATTTTACTTGCTCCTTCAGATACTCTTAGCTGTACAAAATGACAAGTCGGAAAAACTCACAACAAAAAAAGAACAAGAGGCAGTACCGAAGGCTAGGGACCTAATCAATACAGACATTGGTAATATGACAGATCTAGAGTTCAAAATGACAATTCTCAAAGTTCTAGCCGGGCTTGAAAAAGGCATGGAAGATATTAGAGAAACCCTCTCCAGAGATATAAAAGCCCTTTATGGAGAAATAAAAGAACTAAAATCTAACCAAGTTGAAATAAAAAAAAGCTATTAATGAGGTGCAATCAAAAATGGAGGCTCTCACTGCTAGGATAAATGAGGCAGAAGAAAGAATTAGTGATATAGAAGACCAAATGACAGAGAATAAAGAAGCTGAGAAAAAGAGGGACAAACAGCTACTGGACCATGAGGGGAGAATTCAAGATTTAAGTGACACCATAAGACGAAACAACATTAGAATAATTGGGATTCCAGAAGAAGAAGAAGAAAGAGAGAGGGGAGCAGAATGTATACTGGAGAAAATTATTGGGGAGAATTTCCCCAATATGGCAAAGGGAACGAGCAACAAAATTCAGGAGGTTCAGAGAACGCCCCTCATAATCAATAAGAATAGGCCCACACCCCGTCACCTAATAGTAAAATTTACAAGCCTTAGTGACAAGGCTGAAAGCAGCACGGGAAAAGAAGTCTGTAAAATACAATGGTAAAATTATTAGATTGGCAGCTGACTTATCCACAGAGACCTGGCAGGCCAGAAGGAGCTGGCATGATATTTTCAGAGCACTAAACGAGAAAAATATGCAGCCAAGAATACTATATCCAGCTAGGCTGTCATTGAAAATAGAAGGAGAGATTAAAATCTTCCAGGACAAACAAAAACTGAAAGAATTTGCAAACACCATACCAGCTCTACAGGAAATACTAAAAGGGGCCCTCTAAGCAAAGAGAGAGCCTACAAGTGGTCGATCAGAAAGGAACAGAGACAATATACAGTAACAGTCACCTTACAGGCAATACAATGGCACTAAAATCATATCTCTCAATAGTTACCCTGAATGTGAATGGGATAAATGCCCCAATCAAAAGACACAGGGCATCAGAATGGATAAAAAAACAAAACTCATCTATATGTTGCCTCCAAGAAACTCATTTTAAGCCCGAAGACACCTCCAGATTTAAAGTGAGGGGGTGGAAAAGAATTTACCATGCTAATGGATATCAGAAAAAAGCAGGAGTGGCAATCCTTATATCAGATCAATTAAATTTTTAGCCAAAGACTATAATAAGAGATGAGGAAGGACACTATATTATACTCAAAGGGTCTGTCCAACAAGAAGATCTAACAATTTTTTCCCAATTTATTTATTTTCAGAAAAACAGTATTCATTATTTTTTCACCACACCCAGTGCTCCATGCAAGCTGTGACCTCTATAATACCCACCACCTGGTACCCAAACTCCTAGCCCCCCTCCACTTCAAACCCCTCAGAATGTTTTCAGAGTCCGTAGTCTCTCATGGTTCAACTCCTCTTCCAATTTACCAAAATTCCCTACTCCTCTCTAACGCCCCTTGTCCTCCATGCTATTGCTTATGCTCCACAAATAAGTGAAACCATATGATAATTGACTTTCTCTGCTTGACTTATTTCACTCAGCATAATCTCTTCCAGTCCCGTCCATGTTGCTACAAAAGTTGGATATTCGTCCTTTCTGATGGAGGCATAATACTCCATAGTGTATATGGACCACATCTTCCTTATCCATTCATCCGTTGAAGGGCATCTTGGTTCTTTCCATAGTTTGGCGACTGTGGCCATTCCTGCTATAAACATTGGGGTACAGATGGCCCTTCCTTTCACGACATCTGTATCTTTAGGGTAAATACCCAGGAGTGCAATTGCAGGGTCGTAGGGAAGCTCTATTTTTAATTTCTTGAGGAATCTCCACACTGTTCTCCAAAGAGGCTGCACCAACTTGCATTCCCACCAACAGTGTAAGAGGGTTCCCCTTTCTCCACATCCTCTCCAACACATGTTGTTTCCTGTTTTGTTAATTTTGGCCATTCTAACTGGTGTAAGGTGATATCTCAATGTGGTTTTAATTTGAATCTCCCTGAGGGCTAATGATGATGAGCATTTTTTCATGTGTCTGATAGCCATTTGTATGTCTTGATTGGAGAAGTGTCTGTTCATATCTTCTGCCCATTTTTTGATGTGTTTGTCTGTTTCGTGTGGGTTGAGTTTGAGGAGTTCATTATAGATCCTGGATATCAACCTTTTGTCTGTACTGTCATTTGCAAATATCTTCTCCCATTCCGTGGGTTGCCTCTTTGTTTTTTTGACTGTTTTCATTGTTGTGCAGAAGCTTTTGATTTTGATGAAGTCCCAGAAGTTTATTTTCGCTTTTGTTTCCTTTGCCTTTGGAGACGTATATTGAAAGAAGTTGCTGTGGCTGATATCAAAGAGATTACTGTCCATGTTCTCCTCTAAGATTCTGATAGATTCCTGTCTCACGTTGAGGTCTTTTATCAATTTTGAGTTGATATTTGTGTACGGTGTAAGAGAATGGTCGAGTTTCATTCTTCTACATAGAGCTGTCCAGTTTTCCCAGCACCATTTATTGTAGAGTCTGTCTTTTTTTCCACTGTATATTTTAAATATCTATGCCCCCAATGTGGGAGCAGCCAACTATATAAACCAATTAATAACAAAATCAAAGGAACACATCAACAACAATACAATAATAGTAGGGGACTTTAACACTCCCATCACTGAAATGGACAGATCATCCAAGCAAAAGATCAACAGGGAAATAAAGGCCTTAAACGACAGACTGGACGAGATGGACATCACAGATATATTCAGAACATTTCATCCCAAAGCAACAGAATACACATTCGTTTCTAGTGCACATGGTACATTCTCAAAAATAGATCACATCCTCGGTTCTAAATCCGGACTCAACCGATATCAAAAGATTGGGATCATTCCCTGCATATTTTCAGACCACAATGCTCTGAAGCTAGAACTCAACCACAAGATGAAGTTTGGAAAGAACCCAAAAACATGAAGACTAAACAGCATCCTTCTAAAGAATGAATGGGTCAACTGGGAAATTAAAAAAGAATGAAAAAAATCATGGAAACAAATGATAATGAAAATACAACGGTTCAATATCTGTGGGACACAACAAAGGCAGTCCTGAGAGGAAAATATATAGCGGTACAAGCTTTTCTCAAGAAACAAGAAAGATTTCAGGTACACAACCTAACCCTACACCTAAAGGAGCTGGAGAAAGAACAAGAAAGAAATCCTAAGCCCAGCAGAAGAAGAGAAATCATAAAGATCAGAGCAGAAATCAATGAAATAGAAACCAAAAAAACAATAGAACAAATCATCGAAACTAAGAGCTGGTTCTTTGAAAAAATTAATAAAATTGATAAACCCCTGGCCAGACTTATTAAAAAGAAAAGAGAAAGGACCCAAATAAATAAAATCATGAATGAAAGAGGAGAGATCACAACTAACACCAAAGAAATACAAACTATTGTAAGAACATACTATGAGCAACTCTACGCCAACAAATTTGACAATCTGGAAGAAATGGATGCATTCCTAGAAACATATAAACTACCAAAATTGAACCAGGAATAAATAGAAAGCCTGAACAGACCCATAACCAGTAAAGAGATTGAAACAGTCATTAAAAATCAAAAGTTTCTGCACAGCAAAGGAAACAGTCATAAAAACAAAGAGGCAACCCACGGAATGGGAGAAGATATTTGCAAATGACAGTACAGGCAAAAGGTTGATATCCAGGATCTATAATGAACTCCTCAAACTCAACCCACACGAAACAGACAAACACATCAAAAAATGGGCAGAAGATATGAACAGACACTTCTCCAATCAAGACATACAAATGGCTATCAGACACATGAAAAAATGCTCATCATCATTAGCCCTCAGGGAGATTCAAATTAAAACCACATTGAGATATCACCTTACACCAGTTAGAATGGCCAAAATTAACAAAACAGGAAACAACATGTGTTGGAGAGGATGTGGAGAAAGGGGAACCCTCTTACACTGTTGGTGGGAATGCAAGTTGGTGCAGCCTCTTTGGAGAACAGTGTGGAGATTCCTCAAGAAATTAAAAATAGAGCTTCCCTACGACCCTGCAATTGCACTCCTGGGTATTTACCCCAAAGATACAGATGTCGTGAAAAGAACTGCCATCTGTACCCCAATGTTTATAGCAAGAATGGCCACAGTCGCCAAACTATGGAAAGAACCAAGATGCCCTTCAACGGATGAATGGATAAGGAAGATGTGGTCCATATACACTATGGAGTATTATGCCTCCATCAGAAAGGACGAATATCCAACTTTTGTAGCAACATGGACGGGACTGGAAGAGATTATGCTGAGTGAAATAAGTCAAGCAGAGAAAGTCAATTATCATATGGTTTCACTTATTTGTGGAGCATAAGCAATAGCATGGAGGACAAGGGGCGTTAGAGAGGAGTAGGGAATTTGGGTGAATTGGAAGGGTAGGTGAACCATGAGAGACTATGGACTCTGAAAAACAGTCTGAGGGGTTTGAAGTGGTGGGGGGGTGGGAGCTTGTGGTACCAGGTGGTGGGTATTATAGAGGTCACAGCTTGCATGGAGCACTGGGTGTGGTGAAAAAATAATGAATACTGTTTTTCTGAAAATAAATAAATTGGAAAAAAAATAAAGTTACATCAGTGAAAAAAAAAAAATCTCCAAACAAACAAAAGCCCACAGCCAGACGGCTTCCCCGGGGAATTCTACCAAACATTTAAAGAAGAACTAATTCCTATTCTCCTGAAACTGTTCCAAAAAATAGAAATTTAAAGTAAACTTCCAAACTCATTTTATGAGGCCAGAATCACCTTGATCCCAAAACCAGACAAGGATCCCATCAAAAAAGAGAGCTATAGACCAATATCCTTGATGATCACAGATGCGAAAATTCTCACCAAAATACTAGCCAATAGGATTCAACAGTGCATTAAAAGGATTATTCACCACGACCAAGTGGGATTTATCCCAGGGCTGCAAGGTTGGTTCAACATCTGCAAATCAGTCAATGTGATACAACACATCAATAAAAGAAAGAACAAGAACCATATGATACTCTCAACAGATGCTTAAAAAGCATTTGACAAAGTACAGCATCCTTTCCTGATCAAAACTCTTCAAAGTGTAGGGATAGAGGGCACATACCTCAATATCATCAAAGCCATCTATGAAAAACCCACCACAAATATCATTCTCAAAGGAGAAAAACTGAAAGCTTTTCCACTAAGGTCAGGAACACGGCAGGGATGTCCATTATCACCACTGCTATTCGACATAGTACTAGAAGTCCTAGCCTCAGCAATCAGACAACAAAAGGAAATTAAAGGCATCCAAATCGGCAAAGAAGAAGTCAAATTATCACTCTTTGCAGATGATATGATACTCTATGTGGAAAACCCAAAAGACTCCACTCTAAAACTGCTAGAACTTGTACAGGAATTTAGTAAAGTGTCAGGATATAATATCAATGCACAGAAATCAGTTGCATTTCTCTACACCACCAACAAGACAGAAGAAAGAGAAATTAAGGAGTCAATCCCATTTACAATTGCACCCCAAACCATAAAATACCTAGGAATAAACCTAACCAAAGAGGCTAAGAATCTATACTCAGAAAACTATAAAGTACTCATGAAAGAAATTGAGGAAGACACAAAGAAATGGAAAAATGTTCCATGCTCCTGGATTGGAAGAATAAATATTGTGAAGATGTCTATGCTATCTAAAGCACTCTACACATTTAATGCAATTCCTATCAAAGTACCATCCATCTTTTTCAAATAAATGGAACAAATAATTTTAAAATTTATATGGAACCAGAAAAGACCTCGAATAGCAAAAGGATATTGAAAAACAAAGGCAAAGTTGGTGGCATCACAATTCCAGACTTCAAGCTCTATTACAAAGCTGTCATCATCAAGACAGCATGGTACTGGCACAAAAACAGACACATAGATCAATGGAACAGAATAGAGAGCCCAGAAATAGACCCTCAACTCTATGGTCAACTAATCTTTGACAAAGCAGGAAAGAATGTCCAATGGAAAAAAGACAGCCTCTTCAATAAATGGTGTTGGGAAAATTAGACAGGCACCTGCAGAAAAATTAAATTGGACCATTTCCTTACACCACACACAAAAATAGACTCAAAATGGATTAAGGACCTCTATGTGAGAAAGGAATCCATCAAAATCCTTGAGGAGAACACAGGAAGCAGGCAAAAATCTCTTCGACCTCAGCCGCAGCAACATCTTCCTAGGAACATCGCCAAAGACAAGGGAAGCAAGGGCAAATATGAACTATTGGGATTTCATCAAGATCAAAATCTTTTGCACAGCAAAGGAAACAGTTAACAAAATCAAAAGACAACTGACAGAATGGGAGAAGATATTTGCAAATGACATATCAGATAAAGGACTGGTGTCCAAAATCTATAAAGAACTTAACAAACTCAACTTCCAAAGAACAAATAATCCAATCAAGAAATGGGCAGAGGACATGAACAGACGTTTCTGCAAAGAAGACATCCAGATGGCCAACAGACACATGAAAAAGTGCTCCATATCACTCGGCATCAGGGAAATACAAGTCAAAACCACAATGAGATATCACCTCACGCCATTCAGAATGGCTAAAATCAACAAGTCAGGAAATGACAGATGCTGGCGAGGATGTGGAGAAAGGGGAACCCTCCTACACTGTTGGTGGGAATGCAAGCTGGTGCAACCACTCTGGAAAACAGCATGGAGGTTCCTCAAAATGTTGAAAATAGAACTGCCCTATGACCCGGCAATTGCACTACTGGCTATTTACCCTAAAGATACAAACGTAGTGATCCAAAGGGGCACGTGCACCCGAATGTTTATAGCAGCAATGTCCACAATAGCCAAACTATGGAAAGAACCTAGATGTCCATCAACAGATGAATGGATAAAAAAGATGTGGTATATATACACAATGGAATACTATGCAGCCATCAAAAGAAATGAAATATTGCCATTTGCGACAACATGGATGGAACTAGAGTGTATCATGCTTAGCGAAATAAGTCAAGCGGAGAAAGACAAATATCATATGATCTCCCTGATATGAGGAAGTGGTGATGCAACATGGGGGCTTAAGTGGGTAGGAGAAGAATCCATGAAACAAGATGGGATAGGGAGGGAGACAAATCATAAGTGACTCTTAATCTCAGGAAACAAACTGTGGGTTGCTGGGAGGAAGGGGTTGGGAGAAGGGGGGTAGGGTTATGGACATTGGGGGGGGTATGTGCTTTTGAGTAAATTGGAAGGGGAGGTGAACCATGAGAGACTATGGACTCTGAAAAACAATCTGAGGGGTTTGAAGTGGCGGGGGGGGTGGGAGGTTGGGGTACCAGGTGGTGGGTATTATAGAGGGCATGGCTTGCATGGAGCACTGGATGTGGTGAAAAAATAATGAATACTGTTTTTCTGAAAATAAATAAATTGGAGGAAAAAAATAAAAAATAAAGAATAATAATGATGTGATCATCTTGAGATGCAGGGAAGCATTTGACATATTTTAATAACCATTTGCAATCAAAATTCTCAATAGTGTGTGTAGACTAGGAACTTACCTCAACACTGTAAAGGCCATTTATGGGGTGGCTGGGTGGCTCAGTGGGTTAAAGCCTCTGCCTTAAGCTCAGGTCATTATCCCAGGGTCCTCGATCGAGCCCACATCAGGCTCTCTGCTCAGTAGGAAGCCTGCTTTCTCCTCTCTCTGCCTCTCTGCCTACTTGTGATCTCTCTCTACATATCAAATAAATAAATAAAATCTTTTATTAAAAAGGCCATATATGACAACCACACAGATTACATCACATCTGATAGTGAAAAGTTTTAGCTGTTTCTATTTCCTCTAAAATCTCCTAAGTTAGGAACATTGCCGATCTTTCCTTGCCACTTTTGTTGAACACAATATTGAAAATCCAAGGCAGAACAATTATGCAAGAAGATAATCAGAAGGCATCAAAACTGGAAAGAAAGAAGTAAAATGGTCACTCCCTAGATGATATAGAATATAAGGAAAACCTCAAAAAAGCCAGTGAAAAATTGTTCAAACTATGACTAAATTCAGTAAAGGGGCAGGATACAATATCAGTATCCCAAAATCTGCTGTGTTTCTATATGCTAATAACAAATAATCAGAAAATAAATCAGGAAGATCATCTCACCTGAAGTTATATGAAAAAGAATGAAACACCCAGGAATATACTTCACCAAGAGGTAAAATCTTGTATGATGAAAATGACAAGACGGGAAGGAAAGAAACTGAAGGCAACACACATAAACCAAGAGACACCGCATATTCACGAGTGACAAAAATTAGTGATGGTAAAATGTCCATACTTCTCTAGTCCATCTACAGTTTCATTGCAATTCTTGTCAAAATTCTAAGGACATTTTTCACAGAAAGAGAAGAAAGATTCTAAAAATTTGTATGATGCCACAAAAGACTCTGAATACCAGAGCAATCTAGAGAAAGAAGAACCACACTAAAGGCATTGTGCTTGCGCATTTCAGACTAATGAAAAAGCTAGAGTAATCTATACAATCTAGCATTGTCATAACAACAGACACACACATCACCAGAAGATAGGAGAGAGTCAAGAAGTAAATACACACACCTATGGTCAGGGACTTTTTGACAAAGGAGCCAATAATAAACAAGGGGGAAAAACAGTCTCTGTCATCAATGGTGCTGGGAACCCTGGAGAGCCACATGCAAAAGAACAAAACTGCACCATTCTCTTACACCATACACAAAAATTAAGTCAAAATGGGTCAAACAATTGAATATAAGTCCTGGATCTATAAAAACTGTAGCAGAAAACACAGGGTTTGGAAAGGTCCTTTGTGAGAGGTCTTGGTAGTGGTGCTTTTAAACAGATACCAAATGAAAAATAAACAAAGAAGCAAAGTGTGGGCCTACATCTAACTATAAAACATGCAAATAATAAAGGAAACCATCAAAAAAAACAAAACAAAAACGGTAACCTAAGGTAAAATATTTGTAAATTATATATCCGGCAAGAGGTCAATATTCAAAATATAAAGAATTCGTGCAACTCAAAAACAAAACAAAGCAAAACACACAAAAGCACCAAAAACAACAAAAACCCCACAAGTTATCTAGTTTATCAGGAGAAGTTCCAAATTGACATTTTCCTAAAGAAGACATACAGATGGTCTACAGGAACATGAAAAGATGCTCATCATTAATCATCAGAGAAATGCAAATCAAACCAGAATGAGGCCCTACGTCACAACTGTCAGAAGAGCCGTTATCAAAAACAGAAGAAATAGCAAGTTTTGGTAAAGATGTGGAGTAGAGGAAAACTCTAGTGCACCATTACGGGGAGTATATATGGGTGCGGTCACTACAGAAAACATTACAGAAGTTCCTTAAAAAAATGAGAAATAGAGCAAACAAAGGAGCCACCAATTCCCTTTCTGAGTATTTATCTGAAGGGAATGAAAACACTCATTCACAAAGGTATATTCACCCCTGCGTACACTGCAGGATTATTTACAACAGTGAAAATAAAGAACCAACCTAAATGCCATCAGTGGCTGAATGAATAAAGAAATTGTGGGGGTAAACACAGTGGAATCCTACTCATCCATAATAAAGGATGAATATTTTAATTTACCACATGGTGGCCCTTGAAGGCATTATGCTAAGTAAAACAGGCCAGACAGAAAGACAAATACTAGAGATCCCTTACATGTAGAACTTTAAAACAAACAAACCAAAAACAAAAATGTGAGCTCACAGACAGAACTGATGGGGGCTCACAGAAGTTTGGAGTTGGGGGTGGGAGAAATGGGTGAAGGTGTCAAAAGGAAATAAGAAAACAAGCCCAAATATAGAATTTTTTTTTCAATTAAGTAATCTGTACCCCCAACATGACTCAAACTCATAACCTGGAAATCAAGAGTCACACACTCCACCAACCCCGCCAGCCAGGGTCCTAGAATTGTCACAACTTCTGATACACAATGTATGGAGAAAGGGGAAACTAATTTAATCTAGGGTATTTTGAGGGCTAGGTATTTTTTGGTAAATGTACAAATGAAAGAACACATTCTTCAGGGTCACACACTCAGGACTATCTAGTTCTAATATTTATCATGACACTGAGAAAGTAACTTGCCTTTTTAATTTAATTATTTATTTGAGAGACAGAGTGGGGGACATAATCAGGGGGAGGGACAGAGGAAGATGGAGAAGAAGACTCCCCACTGAGCAGGGAGTCTGAACTGGGGTTTGATCGCAGGAACCTGGGATTATGTCCTGAGCCAAAGGCAAGCTTCAACAACTGAATCATCACGGTGCGCCTACTTAACCTCTTTTCTGCCTGTTTCTCCACCTCTGAGGATATTATGAATATTTGCTTTTAGAACAGCTTCTATTTTTAATTTAATAATAGGTTTTAGATTTGAATGAAATAGAGGTCACTTAGAATAATAGCTATGACAGTAAGCCCTCAAAAATGTTTTTAAATATCTTATTCTGGGGATACCTGGGTGGCACAGTCAGTTAATCAGCTGACACTTTTTTTTTAATAAACATATATTTTATCCCTAGGGGTACAGGTCTGTGAATCGCCAGGTTCACACACTTCACAGCACTCACCAAAGCACATACCCTCCCCAATGTCCATAACCCCACCCCTTTATCCCAACCCCCCTCCCTAAGCAGCTGACTCTTGATTTGGCTTCAAATCAAGTTCCCAAATTCTGGAAGAAAGCCCCACACCAGGCTCCACACAGCGGGTACACTGCTGGAGCATTCCCTCTCTCCCTCTGACCCTCCCCTCTCTAGCATATGCTTGTGCATGCAATCTATTTCTGTCTTTACAATAAATAAATATGTCTTTAAAAATCTTATCTTGAACATTTGGTGGTTGCATAACCATTTTCATAATTGGGCAGTATCTCCTAGTTTACAAAGCACTTTTATACATACTTTCTTATTGGAGTCAGTATATGGTCCTGGGAGAAGAATTTATTGTGTTTATTTATAAAGAAAAATAAAGAAAACCAGACTTAGAGCAGGGCTGTGCTTTGCTCATGACTGCAGAGCTAACAGATGATCTTCTGATTTTCAGTCCAATGGAGGAAGAAAAGAAAAAAATCCAGACACTGTAACAAGAGCCAATGAAGGGCACTATAAACTGATAAGGGAATCAATGAAGTAAGACGATGCAAGCAATATTTATAAATATTTACCCACACGGCAGTGAAGCAACTAAATATGTAGAGCATATATGAACAGACCTAAGAGAAGCAATCTGCTCTAATACCATAGGGAACTTTAATACATCACAGATCTCTCAATGATACACCATCCAGACAGTAGATCACAAAGGAAACATCATCCTCAGACAACCCATTACTTAGATGGATTTGACAGATACACACAGAACACTCCGTCCAAAAGCAGCACATGGAATGCACTTCTCTCAAGTGAACGTTGATCATTCTTCACCATAGGTCATATATGAGGCCACAAGACAAGTCAATAAACTCCAGAAGCCTAAGATTTTCCCAAATAATGAGTTAAAACAAATAGACCATCTTTTCCAAACACAGTGGTATAGAACTAGAAATCAATTACAAGAAGAAAACTGGAAATTCATAAACACAGAGACTGAGCAACATGCTACTGAACAACCAGTTGAATTCATGGGAAAACTGAAATAGGATCACAGAAATACTTTGAGGCAAATGAAAAAATAATACAATCAAACAAAAGTTATGGAATGCAGTAAAATGGGTTCTAAAATGGGGCACCCGATTAGTCAGTGGAGCGCTGTGACTCTTGATCTTGTGGTTTTGGGTTTCAACCCCACGCTGGGCATAGAGATCTCTTTATTTTTTTGAAGATGCCATTTATTTATTTGACACAGAGGGAGAGAGAGAGAAGAGACTGAGCAAAGTGGAAGGAGCAGCAGGCAGTAGAAGAGGGAAAACGTGGTTCCCCGTGCTGACCAGAGAACTGACACAGCGCTCAATTCCAGGACCCTAAATTCATGACCTGAGCCAATGTCCAATGCCTAACAGAATGAGCCACACAGGAACCCCTTAGAGCTAACTTAAAAAAAAAGTGGTTCTAAGAAGGAAGTTTATAGTGATACAGGCTTAACTCAAGAAACAAGAAACATCTTTAATAAACAACCTAACTTGATACTTCAAGGAAACATAAAAAGAACAATTGAAATCCAAAGTTAGTAAAACAAAGGAGGGAACATATCAGAACTGAAATAAGTGAAATACAGACTAAAAAGACAACAGAAAGATAAAAAAATAAAAGAAAAAGAACAACAGATCAAAAAAGAGCTTGTTCTTTGATAAAAGCAAAGCTTACAGAGTCTCAGCCAGACTCAAGCTAACAAAAAAGAAAGAGGACTCATCATCAGAAATGAAAGAGATGTTCCCTGATACCGTAAATATGCAAAAGCTCATAAGAACGTCCTATGAACAATTACCCCCCCACAAGCTGGATAATCCAAAAGAAAAGGATACATTCCCAGAAACATACAACCTGCCAAGACTGAATCCTGAAGAAACAGAAATTCTGGGAGATTAAATAAGAAACCAAAAACCTCCAACAAGCAAAAGTCCAGGACCCCACGGTTTCACCAGTGAATTCTATGAATCATCCACAGAAAAAAATGAATACCAATCCTTCTCAAACTTCCAGAAAAACAAGAGGAAGGAATGCTCTCCACCTCATTTTATGAGGCCAGAATGGCCCTTATTGAAACCTCCCATTGTGTCCCCAAGAAAATGTCAGACTAATATCTGTCATGAACATAGACATAAAAATCATCACACAAATCAAACTAATGTGCCACATTCACAAAACGAAAAATCAGCATCATAGGACCATCTCAACATACGCAGAAAAAGCATTTGATAGCGCTGCTACCAAATCACTGCCCCCCCACTTCTGTGTTTCTGCTGCCTGGCTGGTCCCCACACACAGTACCATGGCCACTCCACTGTGCCATCCCCCCACTGGCACCCTGCTGCGCCCCACACACCCACCACTGTCCCCTCCACACCCCACTGCTGACAGGCCGCTGCCACCAGCACTGCCACCCTCCACCCTGCTACAACACAGCAGTGCCCCTTTGTCCCACAACAGCTAACCCTCGCCATAGCTGCCCTGCTTCACTGTGCTTGCAACTGATGCCCTTCTCTGTCACCCCCAGTGCCCATACCACTCCCTTGTGCACCCCAGGACTCTGCCCCTCTGCTGTGCCACTCTCCAGTAGTTCTACTAGTCTGGTGCCTGTGTTTCCAACACCACCACCACTGCTACTGTAGTCACCCCGCTGCTCCTGCCTGTCTCCACCACCCCGCCCTGCCCTCAAGCCATGCCATTCCATTACCAGGCAGCTGCTGCCCCGCTGGTCCCTCCCAACCACATCCAGGCCAATCCCACCCCACTTCGCCTCCACATCTGCTGCCATCCAACTGCACTTCCTTAAGTCACTGCCTTTCTCAAGTCACTGCTGTCTCACTGCCCCGCACTGCCATTTCTTCACTGCATACTGTCTCCTTGCTGCTGCAGCTGTGCAGAGCCCCTGCCCTGCCCACACAGATATTAACCTTATGCCCTTGCCCTGCTGGTCCCACCAAGCACCCCCGAAATGCTACCACCTGTTGTCCTCCCATCCGTGCTCCAGTGCCTCCAGAGTCCCTCCTTGTTGACCTGCTGCTGCCGCCCCACTCATCCCAGCCTTCTCCCAATGTTGCTACTTCCTGGGTGTCCCCGCCTCGTGACCCTGCCGTCCGCAGTACACTCCTCATTCTGTCCACATTACCACTGCTGCTGTTGCTAAGCTACTGCCCTGTGCCCCAGGCCACTGCTGACCTTCACTGTCCAGTCCCCACTGACATGCCTTAAGGACCTACCCCGCCCCTCATGCCCTTCCTGTGCAGTTGCTGTGCCACCACCTTCCCGTTGGTTCTGTCCCCCCTTCTCCCCACGCCAGCACCCGCCTGCCACCCCACATGAACCTGTGCAGCCATGCTGTCCCACACAGCCCACCACCATGCTCATTACTGTCCTGCTGCCCCACCATATTGCTGCTACCATCCCTCTGAGCTCTCCCTGCACCTCTACTCTGTCGGGTGCCCCATATCCCCACTACCAATTCCCTTCCCTCACTGTCATTGTCCCTTTACCGCCACCCTGCTTCTGATCTGCTGCTGCCCTGTGTCCCACTCTTGCCCTATGTCCTGCTGCTGCCCTGTGTCCCGTTGCTGCAGGTCTTCTTAGCCCAGCCCTATGCAGCCCTGCCCTTTGACTTGCATGCCTGCCCCATCTGCCACACTGCCCCCGTGCTGTTCCAGCCACCCCTCCCTGCAGCTACTACCTAGTGCGAACCCTGCCCCCCACTCTGGAGCCTTCCCGATTCCCTACCCCTGTTGCCACACTGCTGCCACCCCGCGAGTCCTACTCCACCTTCCCCGCACTGAAACCACCAGGCTTCCCCCACCACACTGCAACCCCGTCCACAGCGCCCCCACTTACAACCACCATTTCCTCTCCACTGCTATCCTGGGTCCCCGCTGCTTCGGCTATCAGTGGTGCCACCCTGTAGACATGCACCAAGCCCAGCAAAGCCAGGCCCTTGCTCGCTGCCTGACCCACCACACCATGATATTGGTGTCCCGCTTATACCCAGCTAGTCCTGCCAAGGCCCAAGCGACACTACTGCCTAGCTGCTCCCCTCCCCCACTCCAATGCCTCCTGTCTGCCAAGTGTGTGGCTGCCCAGCAGGTCCACCACATGCCGCACTGCTACTGGCTTGCTGCTCCCCAAAAATGCACCCCTGCCACCCTGCTGTGCCCCCCTCAGGCCCCTTTACTGCTGAGCTACCTCTGTCCTCTGCCCACGACCTCTGCTGTGC
This sequence comes from Neogale vison, assembly GCF_020171115.1. Classification (NCBI taxonomy): domain Eukaryota; kingdom Metazoa; phylum Chordata; class Mammalia; order Carnivora; family Mustelidae; genus Neogale; species Neogale vison. Next base: position 114,067,657 of record NC_058092.1, on the reverse strand, counting down.
TTCACTGCCCCACATTGTTGGCATGCACTATGAGCAGGCCCAGTAAGCCAGCAAAGCTGTCGCTGTGTTGCTGCCTCAGGGCTGGTCCCACACTCCCTACACTGTCCTGCCACCTATATTCCATCCCCCCACAGGTGCCACACGGCTGCCCCACTAGGGTGTCACACAGCTTCCCCTTACCTCAAGAAGCTTCCCCTCCCTTTTCCAGTGCTGCCTGGTGACACACCCACTCCCTCCCCAACTGGCCCCTCCCCCTGAGTGCTCTACCCTCTCTGCAACCTCCTCGCCCCCATGGAGCTTGGCAGCCTTGCCCACCAGACCATAACACTGATGCCCCGCTGATGCCAGGCTGGTCCCTCCCCTCCACCTGCCACGACCAAGTATCTTCTTCCCCCTCCCCCTGCTCCATTGCCTCACTGTGGCCACCGGTATTACTGCTCCGCATGCCCGCCTTCCTGCCCCCCTCATGTACCCTTACCACCCTGCTGTACACCCCCACATAACCCTCTTTACCACTGCTGCCACCGCTCCACTGTTGCCCTGTGTCTCAGCCTCTACTGTGCTTCGGTGCCCCGCCCCCTTGACTTGAACAAAGGGCCTGCCCTCCAAGCTTGCCCCTCTGCTGCTACCCCACCCCCATGACCTGCACTATGGGCCCGCCCCCCACGCCTGCCCCACTGATGCTGCCCGTCCTCTTGATATGTATGACGGACCCGTACACCTCGCCCTCCTAACTACTGTTACCCCGAACCCATTGACGTGCAGGATAGGCCCTCCAACCAAGCCCTCCTAACTGTTGCTGCCCCACCTCCTTGACCTATAAGATGGGCCCGCCCACCACATCCTCCTAAGTTTGATGCCCTGCCCCCTTGATGTGCATGACCGACCCGCCCACCAACACCCTCCTAACTGATGTTGCCCCGCCCCCTTGACCTGCATGATGACCCCGCCCACCACACCCACCCCGCCGCTGCTGTCCCACCCCCTTGACTGCAGGATGGCCCCGCCCAACCACGTCATCCCTGCTGCTGTTTGCTCCCCCATTGAAGTGAACCAGGGGTGCACCACCACGGTATCCTAACTGCTGCTGCACTGCTGCCTGGGGCTGCTCCCACCCTCTCACCACCTCTGCGGCCGCCTAGATTCCACCCATCCTCCACAGGTGCCACACAACTCCCACTCCTCCCAGTGCTAGTACTGCCTGCCCCCATCCCTGCCTCTGATGACTCCTGCTCCCTCCCCTGTGATTTCGTCCCCCTTCCTCAGTGTTATCTCCTGGCTGCCAACAGCTCAGGCCCATGCAGCCCTGCCCACCATGCCATGACCTTGACGTCCCACTGACTCCAGGCTGGTCTTGCCTCCTCCCACACACCACGACTGCCTAACGGCTTCCCCCTCCCCCTGCTCCATTGCCTCCCCACTGCCAGGTGCATTACCACGCTACTTCCATCCTGAATATCTGCTCCCCTCCCCTCGCAGCTCACATTGCTACCGCCACATGCACCCCTGCCACCCTGCTGTACCCCTCACACTGCCCGCCTTACCTCAGCTGCCTCGGCTCTGCGGCTGCCCTGTGCCCCCGGTCTCTGCCGATCTTCGGCTCCCAGCCCCCTTGACGTGCGGGATGATCCCGCCCACCACGCTCGCCTAACAGCTTCTGCCCCGCCCCCAACGTGCATTATGGACCCGCCCACCACGCTCACCTAACTGTTGCTGCCCCTCCCCCATGATGTGCACAGTGGGCCCGCCCACCATTCCCTAATAACCGTTGCAGCCCAGCCCCTTTGATGTGCGCTGTGGGCCCGCCCACTATGCCCACCAAACTGCTGCTGCCCAGTCCCCATGACCTGCACTCTGGGCCCGCCCACCACGCCCGCCCCCCTGCTATTGCTGCAGAGCCCCTACCTCTGGGCTGGTCCCACCCCCACTCCCGGTTGCTGCTACATAGATTCCACCCACCCCCGACAGTCACTGCAGGGCTGCCCCACTTGGCTGTCACACAGCTCCCACACCACGGACCCTCCACTGCTCCTTGTGCCACGACCGCCTGGCTGTCCCCTCATCTGCCTCTGGTGACCCATGCTCCCTCCCCCATGGGTCCCGCCTCCCAACCATAGGGTCATCATTTGTCTGCCACCTCCTCCCACTTGGGCAGCCCCAAGGCCCCACTTACTACCCCATGCCGTAATGGACCCATTGCCCCACTGAGTTGCCCTTGATTCCCGCTGCCACACCCCGCCCCCCACAGCTACCACACCGCAGGGTCTTGCTGTCCTGCTGCACATCCCCCCATCGCCACTGCAGCCCTCCCCAACTACTCTCCATGTCGCCCCTTCTTGCCACCCTGACTCCGCCCCCCTCCCTGCCACACCACCCACTGATCTGGTGCTGCTGCCAGTGATTACAAGGCAACTGCCCCTTCCTTGGTTGCCCTGCTGCTGCTGCCTTGCCCCACTACCATGAGACCGCCGCCCTGCTGGTCCTGCCCGCCCCCACCATTAACCCCCACTCCAGTACTGTCCTACTTCACACCCCCCACTCTACTGCTGACCCACTGTGCCCTGCCAACACCGCTACCCCCCCACTGCACCTCCCCAATGCCACCGTGACTGTGACCCAGTGACGTTGCTTCCCCGCTGCTCCCCCCATTGCCCCTGCTGCCTCACTGCACCCCTCTGGTTTCTGGCTCCCCTCCCCGCTGCTGCCTCCCTGCCTCCCACCCCGCCACTGTCAAGTCCCCCATGCAGGCCCTCAGTACCTTCCTACAGCTGCCCGGGGGCTGCCTGGCTGTTCCAACATTACTGGTGTGCCCTGGAAATCATCAGTGGGAGACCGGCCCTAAGAGAATTTCTGCATAGGGACTGACACCAGGTGTGTTCTGGAAGTGGGTTGGTGGTCTAGGCAAGGGGTAAATGCCAAGAAGGAAAATAGCATAATTATGTTACCTGTTAAAATAGCCTAAAGAGCTAAATTTAAAGTGCTTTTAAAGTCTCCTTCTTTTCAATACAGTGACTTTAGTCATCATATTGTGCACCTGAAAATAATATAATCTCAAGTTAGCTAACTGGAATGAAAATCAAAAATGTAAAAAAGATAAATACAAATCTTTTAACATCATTCATTGATTGACATACAGACATTAAAGGAACAGTTTGCATAATAAAATGTGTATATGTGTCTAGTTGCTCTTTCTTTTTTTTTTTAAAGATTTTATTTATTTATTTGACAGAGAGAAATCACAAGTAGATGGAGAGGCAGGCAGAGAGAGAGAGGGAAGCAGGCTCCCTGCTGAGCAGAGAGCCCGATGCGGGACTCGATCCCAGGACCCTGAGATCATGACCTGAGCCGAAGGCAGCGGCCTAACCACTGAGCCACCCAGGCGCCCCATAGTTGCTCTTTCTCAACAAAGACTAGTCAAAATCATGGAAAAGGTGAGTTTTATTTATCTTCAGAACCACTCTGTTCTGGGCTTTCATGTATAGTGTACATACATATGAACAAGCTTTTCTCAAAAACTAAAAGAAAAAAAAAAAAGCTCCCAAGAACCAGCACTAGATGTTCACTGTAGAATTGCAAGAACAGAAATGCCCTCATTAGCTTTGTAGTGTGAGAAGACCTTGGGTTATACTCATTAGAGAAATAAGTGTCAAGTGAAATACATCATAAACAAAAACTTTCTCCTTACCCCTTACCATAATGCTCACTGGGGAACTTAACACTTGATTTTATTTTTCTCTGATCACCAGAAAAATCAAAACTTAACAGCACACATAGCCCAGTGGCTACATTAAATTTATGCTTTGCTCTCTGTTAGTGATAGAACTGAAACCTTGGGGCTGACTCTGTGATCATACATGTGTTACTTTTAGGATAAGATGTACATTAATTTAAGTATATGAATAAATTCACTCTCATTATGTTTTCCACTATGTTTTCATTATGTTTCATCCTCATTATGTTTTCAAGCATTTTCACTGACATAATTTCATGGGATTTTCATCACAATTGTGGGACTCGATCCCAGGCCCCTGGGATGATGACCTGAGCTGAAGACAGAGACTTTAACCCACTGAGCCACCCAGGCACCCTGGTACATTGGTTTTGTATCCTGCACATTGCTGATTTGCTGTATGAGTTCTAATAGTCTCGGTTTTCCATATAAAGTATCATGTCATCTGCCAAAAGAGAGAGTTTGACTTATTCTGTGCCAATTTGAATACATTTTATTTCTCTTTGTTGTCTGATAGCTGTTGCAAAGACATTTAATACTATGTTGAACAGTAGTGGTGAGAATGGGCATCCTTTCATATCCCTGATCTGAAAGGGAAGGCTGTCAACTTTTCCCCGTTGATGAAGATATTTGTTGTTGGTTTTTCATAGATAGATTTGATGAAGTTTAGGAATGTTTCCTCTATCCCTATACTTTGAACGGTTTTAACTAGAAATGGATGCTGGGTTTTGTCAAATGCTATTTCTTTTTTTTTTAAAGATTTTATTTATTTATTTGACAGAGAGAGATTACAAGTAGGCAGAGAGGCAGGCAGAGAGAGAGAGAGAGGAGGAAGCAGGCTCCCTGCAGAGCAGAGAGCCCGATGCGGGACTCGATCCCAGGACCCTGAGACCATGACCTGAGCCGAAGGCAGCGGCTTAACCCACTGAGCCACCCAGGCGCCCTCAAATGCTATTTCTGCATCAATTGAGAGTACAGGGTGATTTTCCTCTCTTCTCTTATTGATTTGTTCTATCACAATGATTGATTTGCAAAAGTCAAACCGCCCCTGCATCCCAGGGATAAATCCCACCTATTCATGGTGCGTCCACCTCTCAATGTACTGTTGGATCCTATAAATTGAGATCTTGTTGAGAATCTTGGCATCTATATTCATCAGGGATATTGTCAGAAATTCTCCTCTTTGTTGGGGTCTTTCCCTGTTGGGGATCAGGGTAATTCTGGCTTCATAAAAAGCAGTTTCCCTGGACAAACGTTGCTTGCAGTTTTAGTAGCACCGTGGTGCAGAGACAAGCTGGAGCTCCTATGACCCCTGAGACAGTGTCTGGGGCTGTGCTCTGCCAGTGGAAGTTGGCAGAGGGGGAGTCTATGTTCTCTGGGACACCCAGAGGGGAATATACTGAGGCCTCTCTCTGAGGTGGAAGTCTGGGTACAGTTTGCTTTCTTCTAAACTTTCAAAGAACTGTCCTTTTTCTTGATAGCCATTATATTTGGAGAAGCACTGTAATTGTTCCCATACAGAGATCAAAAGACTAACTTTAATTAGTCTGGCTGGGGTCTCACCTCCATCGGCAACTCCAGGAAATAAACCTGAACAGAGGGAAACCCAGCTCAAGCAGCCCCTGGTTCTGATAAATGCTGCATGACTATCCATTCTCATAGTATAAACATTTCATCTCTGTCTTCCACAGAGGAGTATTTCCTGCTCTCAAAAACACCTGCTGAGATGTTGGAGGAAAGAGCCATACATTCTGCAGGCTAACGCCAGCAAAGGAAAGTGGACACTTGAAATAATTAGCCACATAATTCAAGTCCTCCCAAAAGATATTCAAGGACAAGCATGGCAGGAGTACTCTCTACCATAGTTGCTGTTCTTAGATTCCATTTCTTGGAGAATTCTTGACACAACTGTGAGTGGGCAGGAAATAGACTATAATTTAATCTCTGAAGGACACCAGTTCAGGAAAATAATTAGCTTTGTGTATTTAGCATCCACATAAAACTACTGGAAGATGTTTCTTCTACACAGTAAGATCAGGCTGTGTTCTACTTCTTCATATCATATTTGGTCCATCAGCAGCACTACCACCATTCAGGGAGGGAGGTGGGATGGAGATCCAGGTCTCAGATGGCTTTGAAGTTACAGTAAACCAATTATCACACATCTACCCAGACATTAAAGAATGGAGTTTTAAAATGAGCTGGAATTTAGAATATTTTCAGTATTTCTTGGTCATTTATTAAAAGCCAAGCATGGCATCAAATTTAACCATAAACATTAGACTGTAAATTTGCTTTGGGCCAACAATGTAAATGCTTCCCCTAGAGTTCCACTCTGTTTCCACTGATGTGTTGTTTCTAAATCCCACAAGACTGGAGAAAATGTCTCATTCATATTTGTATTCTCAGAAATTGGCACAGCTGTCCATCATAATGCAGGATCTCTGGAACGTTTGCAGGATGAATGCTGGCATAAAACTTTGCGGGCCTACTGTGCAATGCCTTCTGTGATCTTGCCAAAGTCTCTTTTCTGGAGAAATAATTCTGCTTCCAAAATTTCTAAGAAAAAACTTCGGAATGAGTTCTCATCATTTTAATATTTGTGTTTTATATGCATGGACAATGAGCTTCTTTTGAAACAAAATGGAAAATACTCTTTTTTTTTTTTTAACTAAGCCTTGGTTATCCATAGAGAATTTTGCTGAGGCTATGAATGCTTCAGTAATCAGTGTTTTGCAGATGTCTGCTTTTAATTATTTTTAATAGGTCCCACAGCTCAGAAGTGTGAGCTGTGTGAAGCTCACACCATTGCATAAATCTGGGAACCTACTGTTTGCCTCCAACCAAGGTGTTGCATGATGGCGTCAGTACAGAGGTTAGTGTCCCCCCAAGCACCTCACCAACAGACCAATAATGCATAAATAACCTCCATTGCCAAGAGTCTCTCAGGCCTCAGGTGTTTTGTTTTGGTTTTGTATTTTTTAATGTAAAATATGTAGCAAAGGGAAGGTTCACAGTTGGAAGCCATTTTCTCAAGCCATGAAGCCACCATCATGAAGAACTTGGTCATATCATCACTACCACTTCCATCGTTGATGCCAGGCTTTGCAAGCATGAGCTGCTTTTGTTTTGAACACTTTCTCTACCAAACAAGACAAGCAAAATCACCCTGCAATAAAATAAACTCACATTATGGTGGCTTCAAACAACATAGCTGCTATGATTCCCTGCATTCTTCTCATTAAGGACCTGAGCCTGCACAGTGGCCAGTCTTTGCAGAATTGCTGCTACCTCTGGCAGTGGGAGGACAGTCTTCAAGTGCCCCTAGAAATGAACATGACACTGCCATTCACATTTTATTGGCTAAAGTAAAGAACAAGGGGGTTGCCATTTTCACTTCTTTCTAGAATACAAAAATTTGGGAATACTTTAATAAACAGCAGTAAGGTATGTCACAATTACAGCTGATAAATAAAAATTTCTCTTAAAAAGACTTCATTCTGATATAGTCTAGCTGTATTAACCGTCTCTCAAACACATTTCTAAATAATGTGCTGTACAAAATACAAGGAAAAGATTTGTATTAGCATTTTGTTTCTATTAATTTTGCTTGTATTTGCCATGATTTGTCTTGTTCACTGTCTAACATTTAAACCACTTGCCATAGGAAGATTCACCAAAGATCCTGTATTGGGGTCCCCCATTATGGTAGGTGTTGGTTTTTCTTTACAAGAAATGTTTAAAATTTTTATAGGTACTGCAAGTTCAATAAAAATGAATAGATAGTTATTATTATAGAAAATATGAAAAGATATTTCATTTTTTTAAAAATATGTGAAATCTGGATGGATCCTGGCAGTTGGCAGAACATAAAACCTCCCAGTCATCCAAACTAGTTCTTATCCTGTAAACTAGTCATAACCTGTATACAGGAATCCAGTCATTAAAAATTAATTAATTAATTTAAAAAAGAGCTACTCATTCACAAGTTGCATTATAATGGTGGACTGGAAAACAATTTGGAGATCTTTTGCTGATCATCCTCGTTATAAATTGATCTCTATTCATGTTTGCCTTGACCTTCACACACAAAGGCTATAGCCTTGTTCTGCATAACGAAGGCTACTATAATAGATATCCAGAGGTGAGGGTTAGCTCACCTGAACACTGGCAGAATATGCTTTGTCTAGAGGAAGCTTCAGGATTTCTCCTTTTTACTCCTGGTTGTAACTCTGGAGTGAGAACAATTGCAATGTTCCTCCACACTGTAGAATTCCAAGGGGCACAGCTTCATCTTCAGATTGTCTCCTTGTTTTTTGCCCCCAGGGGATGCAGTGGCTTCTAGCAGTAGCTCATCTCGGGGTTCTCAGACCCATACTTGCTCCCCTTCAATAAATTCTATTCATTGCAAAGATTCCAGGGAATCAAGTTCTTTACTGGACCCTGATGGATAACACTGTGGAAATCGAGGGATCATCACTTTCTCCGTGTGTGTACTCATTTACTGAAAAATGGGCCAAATCTGGAATACAGTCACCAAAAGATCAAACTGCCTCTGCTTTAAACAGAAAATATCTAAGCTCTGAAAACGTAAAATCAGTTTCTGAATTCAACTCTCTTTCTCAACTTCTGGAAGCCAAGTTCTCAAACTTTATATCTCACATAATTTCCAAGATTTCCTACTCTTGTGAAGGTCTATTGAGCTGTTGTTGTCGTTGTTATTTTTATAAATTTGTCATACTGTGAGGAGGTTTTATATCACATTTTGCTAGTTCCAATTAGCTTGTTAATGGCCAAGTAAACCTGGACTAAGATCAATGATCTTCTACTGTCTATAGACTCCCCTCTAGGCACTAAATGGTCTGTTTACTTTAATAAAAGATTGTGGGTGTTTTTTTTTTTCTCCTTTGAAGTGATATATTCTCTGCCATGTATTATATTGTTGTCCTAAGCTTCAACCCATACTTCTCTTTTTGGGGTTTTTGGGTCATCTCAGACAAAAGACAACCACATTCCCCATGAGTTTCCAACTCCATCCTTGGGGTAGCACAAAGTGAGCCCCAGAGGGATATGTCTTGGTGAGAGGAGTGGTACAGGATGGCTTCTGCCCATTTCTGCACTCCCTTCAGTTACACCAGCAATGACTTCATGATCTGAGGTCAAGATGGCAGCACTGTGATCTCTCTGAGCCACAGAAGGACTTACAATAAGTGCACAGCTCTTTCTATGCCAAGCTCAGCTCTAGCCAAATAGGCCAGATGTGTGTCAAATTCTCAGATTTGGATGATATTTGTTAACAGCAGTATCACTTAGGGCCTCTGCGTGCAGATGGCAGACAGGATGAGATCGGTGGGGCCACTCTCTCTAAAGGATGTATTATTAGGGAGAGGAAGGAGGTGGAGACACCTTTATGCTGTGATGCAGGGTAACGTGTGGGCCAAGAGAAAGGATGGCCAAAGGGCTTTATAAGCAGCACCTTGAACTTATGCAGTTGCAAGGAAACCCCGGTCAGGCTGATGGGTGTTTTGAGCAAGCAAAATTTTAAAAGTTAGGAAACACATGACAACTGGCATATGATCCACACCCAATCAGTATGAATGAAATGCTAAACAAACCACCATATGAGCAGAGCTCTTTTAATGAAACTAATATGTTTCCTAGCTATCAGCACATGTTTATTATGAAAGATTAGGCTATATGTAATTTGAAATGGAGAAACAGAAAGCAAAAATGGCAGTCTTTTGTATTGTATGCACTTTGGTGCTTTGTTCGGAGAGCTCCATCACTTGTACCTCTTGACTTTTGCTCAAGGTACAAACACATCCCTGGTCTCTATTCCTCCCTCTTCAGCATCTCCGTGGTTGTGTCTGTGCTGAATATATAATTCAGCATATTCTCTCATTTATACTCTGGAAACATACACTCTTATTTATGGTGATCTATTCAAAACTTACTGTGGATTTTACTGAGGAGATGAATGCAATTATTTATATCACACATCCCACAATTGAAAAAAAAAAAACACCTTAAAAATAACCATGACAATTTGTTTTCTCTCACAAGTACAGTATCAACCCTGATCAGAGAGCTATCTACATTTTCTTCCCCTACTTCCTCCACCAGTATTTGACCTCTTCTTAACATATATCACTCAGATAACTATTTTGCTACACACAATGATTTGGTTGGTCCTTCCTGGGCTGACACCCCATCATCAATATGTCCAAAACCGTCTTGATGAAATAAATGCCTGTGTTCATTATCTATGCTCTCTTCTGAAGACAAGCACCTGTTACATGAGTATGGCCCTCATGGCTCTACACCGCTCTAAATCATTTTTTCTCAAATATACATAAAGCTCTGTCCCAGGGGACTACCAGTAGATAAAATTTCCTCATATTATAAAAAAATCCACTTTTGCATGATATTTTGATTTCATGATATTTTCACTCCCTTTTCCACATAAAATATACTGTGGATATTATTCCAAGTCAGTTAATGGATAATGATGGATGATCTCTCTTTGTGTCAGTGCTAGATAATGTTTTGATTTCTTCTTTGATGATTTGGATAGATTTAATTTCTTTTTGTTGTCTGATTGCTGAGGGTAGGACTTCTAGTACTATTTTGAATAACAATGATAACAGTGGTGATAATGGACATCCTTGCCATGTTCCTGAACTTAGCAGAAAAGCTCTCAGTTTTTCTCCATTGAGAGTGATATTCGCTGTGGGTTTTTCATAGATTGCTTTGATGATATTAAGGTAGGTACTCTCTACCATTCCCCACACTTTGAAGAGTTTTGATCAAGAAAAGATGTTTTACGTTGTCAAATGCTTTTTCAGAATCTATTGAAACTACCATATGGTTCATGTTCTTTCCTTTATTTATGTATTATAATGCATTGATTGATTTGTGGATGTTGAACCATCCTGACAGCCCTGGAATAAATGCCACTTGGTCGTGGTGACTAAAACTTTTAATGTATTCTTGAATCCTATTGGCTCGTATTGCGTTGAGAATTTTCACATCTGTGTTCATCAAGGATACTGGTGTGTAATTCTGTTTTTTGATGGGGTCTTTGTCTGGTTTTGGGATAAAGGTAATGCTTGCCTCATAAAATGGGTTTGAAAGTTGTCCTTCCATTTTTGGGGGGGAACATTTTCAGGAGAATAGGTATTAATTCTTCTTTAAATGTTTGGTAGAATTTCCCTGGGAAGCTATCTGGCCCTGGACTCATGTTGGGAGATTTTTGATGACTACTTCAATCTCCTTACTGGTTATGGGTCTGTTCAGGTTTTTTATTTTTTCCTGGTTCAGTTGTTGTAGTCTATACATCCCTAGGAATGCATCCATTTCTTCCAGATACATATATTTGGTTCCAGGACAAATATTTTCTCATAATATGTTCTTATAATTGTTTGCATATCTTTGGTGTTGCTTGTGATCTCTCCTCTTTCATTGATGATTTTATTTATTTAGGTCCTTTCTCTTTCTTTTTGAAAAGTATGGCCAGGGATTTATCAAACATATTAATTCTTCCAAAGAACTAGCTTTTAGTTTCGTTGATTCCGTCTACTGTTTTTCTTTTTACTTTCTTTCTTTTTTGTGGGTGTGTGGTTTCTATTTCATTGATTTCTACTCTGATTTGTATTATTTCTATTCTCTGACTGGGTTTAGGCTTTCTTTGCTGCTCTTTCTCCAGCTCTTTTAAGTGTAGGGTTAAGTTGTGTATTTGAGACCTTTCTTTATTCTTGAAAAAGGCTTGAATCACTATATGCTTTTCTCTCAGGACTGTCTTTGCTGTGTCCACAGATTTTGAACCATTGTGGGGTTTTTTTAATTTATTTTTTATTTATTTTCAGCATAACAGTATTCATTATTTTTCACCACACCCAGTGCTCCATGCAAACTGTGCCCCCCATAATACCCACCACCTTTTACCACAACTTCCCACCTCCCTGCCACTTCATACCCCTCAGATTGTTTTTCAGAGTCCATAGTCTCTCATGGTTCACCTCCCCTTCTAATTTCTCACAACACCCTGCTCCTCCCTAACTCCGCATGTCCTCCATGCTATTTGTTATGCTTCACAAATAAGTGAAACCATATGATAATTGACTCTCTCTGCTTGACTTATTTCACTCAGCATAATCTCTTCCAGTCCTGTCCATGTTGCTACAAAAGTTGGATATTCGTCCTTTCTGATGGAGGCATAATACTCCGTAGTGTATATGGACCACATCTTCCTTATCCATTCGTCCATTGAAGGGCATCTTGGTTCTTTCCACAGTTTGGCGACGGTGGCCATTGCTGCTATAAACATTGTGTATTGATGGCCCTTCTTTTCACGACATCTGTATCTTTGGGGTAAATACCCAGGAGTGCAATTTCAGGGTCAAAGGGAAGTTCTATTCTTAATTTCTTGAGGAATCTCCACACTGTTCTCCAAAGAGGCTGCACCAACTTGCATTCCCACCAACAGTGTAAGAGTGTTCCCCTTTCTCCACATCCCATCCAATACATGTTGTTTCCTGTCTTGTTAATTTTGGTCATTCTAACTGGTATAAGGTGATATCTCAATGTGGTTTTAATTTGAATCTCCCTGATGGCTAGTGATGATGAACATTTTTTTCATGTGTCTGATAGCCATTTGTATGTCTTCATTGGAGAAGTGTCTGTTCATATCTTCTGCCCATTTTTTGATAAGATTGTCTGTTTTGTGTGTGTTGAGTTTGGGGAGTTCATTATAGATCCTGGATATCAACCTTTTGTCTGTACTGTCATTTGCAAATATCTTCTCCCATTTCGATGGTTGCCTCTTTGTTTTGCTGACTGTTTCCTTTGCTGTGCAGAAGGTTTTGATTTTGATGAAGTCCCAAAAGTTTTTTTTTTTTTTTTTTCGCTTTTCTTTCCTTTGCCTTTGGAGACATTTCTTGAAAGAAGTTGCTGTGGCTGATATCAAAGAGATTACAGCCTATGTTCTCCTCTAGGATTCTGATGGATTCCTGTCTCATGGTGAGGTCTTTTATCCATTTTGAGTTTATCTTTATGTATAGTGTAAGAGAATGGACGAGTTTCATTCTTCTACTTATAGCTGCCCAGTTTTCCCAGCAAAATTTATTGAAGAGACTGTCTTTTTTCTACTGTATATTTTTTCCTGCTTTGTCGAAGATTATTTGCCCATAGAGTTGAGGGTCCATATCTGGGCTCTCTGCTCTGTTCCACTGGCCTATGTGTCTGTTTTTATGCCAGTACCATGCTGTCTTGGTGATCATAGCTTTGTAATAAAGCTTGAAATCAGGTAACGTGATGTCCCCAGTTTTATTTTTGTTTTTCAACATTTCCTTGGTGATTGGGGTTCTCTTCTGATTCCATACAAATTTGTGGATTATTTGCTCCAGCTTTTGGAAGAATACTAGTGGAGTTTTGATTGGAATGGCATTAAAAGTATAGATTGCTCCAGACACTATAGACATTTTATTTTATTTTTTTTCAATTTATTTATTTTCAGAAAAACAGTATTCATTATTTTTTCACCACACCCAGTGCTCCATGCAAGCCGTGCTCTCTATAATACCCACCACCTGGTACCCCAACCTCCCACCCCCCCGCCACTTCAAACCCCTCAGATTGTTTTTCAGAGTCCATAGTCTCTCATGGTTCATCTCCCCTTCCAATTTACCCAAAAGCACATACCCTCCCCAATGTCCATAACCCTACCCCCCCTTCTCCCAACCCCTCTCCCCCCAGCAACCCACAGTTTGTTTCGTGAGATTAAGAGTCACTTATGGTTTGTCTCCCTCCCTATCCCATCTTGTTTCATGGATTCTTCTCCTACCCACTTAAGCCCCCATGTTGCATCACCACTCCCTCATATCAGGGAGATCATATGATATTTGTCTTTCTCCGCTTGACTTATTTCGCTAAGCATGATACGCTCTAGTTCCATCCATGTTGTCGCAAATGGCAAGATTTCATTTCTTTTGATGGCTGCATAGTATTCCATTGTGTATATATACCACATCTTCTTTATCCATTCATCTGTTGATGGACATCTAGGTTCTTTCCATAGTTTGGCTATTGTGGACATGGCTGCTATAAACATTCGGGTGCACGTGCCCCTTTGGATCACTACGTTTGTATCTTTAGGGTAAATTCCCAGTAGTGCAATTGCTGGGTCATAGGGCAGTTCTATTTTCAACATTTTGAGGAACCTCCATACTGTTTTCCAGAGTGGTTGCACCAGCTTGCATTCCCACCAACAGTGTAGGAGGGTTCCCCTTTCTTCGCATCCTCGCCAGCATCTGTCATTTCCTGACTTGTTGATTTTAGCCATTCTGACTGGTGTGAGGTGATATCTCATTGTGGTTTTGATTTGTATTTCCCTGATGCCGAGTGATATGGAGCACTTTTTCATGTGTCTGTTGGCCATCTGGATGTCTTCTTTGCAGAACAATGTTTATTCTTCCGATCCAAGAGCATGGAATGGTCTTCCATCTTTTTGTGTCTTCTTCAATTTATTTCATGAGTGTTCTGTAGTTCCTCAAGTACAGATCATTTACCTCTTTCATTAGGTTTATTCCCAGGTATCTTATGGTTCTTGGTACTATAGTAAATAGAATTGATTCTCTAATTTCCCTTTCTGTATTTTCATTGTTAGTGTAGGAGAAAGCCACTGATTTCTGTAAGTTCACTTTGTATCCTGCCACATTACTGAATTGCTGTATGAATTCTAGTAGTTTGGGGGTGGAGTCTTTTGGATTTTCCATATAAAGAATCATGTCATCTGCGAAGAGAGAGAGTTGGCTTCTTCATTCCCAATTTGGATACCTTTTATTTCTCTTTGTTGTCTGATTGCTGTTGCTAGGACTTCTAATACTATGTTAAACAAGAGTGGTGAGAGTGGGCATCCTTGTCGTGTTCCTGATCTCAATGGGAAGGCTGCCAGCTTTTTCCCATTGAGGATGATATTTGCTGTGGGTCTTTCATAGATAGATTTGATGAAGTTCAGGAATAATAACGCTATCCCTATACTTTGAAGTGTTTTAATCAGGAACGGATGCTGGATTTTGTCAAATGCTTTTTCTGTATCGATTGTGTGGACCATTTGTTTCTTCTCTCTTCTCATATTAATTTGTTCTATCACATTGATTGATTTGCGAAAGGTGAACCATCTTTATACCCAGGGATGAATCCCATCTGGTCATGGTGGATAATCTTTCAAATGTGCTGTTTGATCCTGTTTGCTAAGATCTTGTTTTCCTTATCATTTGTTTCCATGAATTCTTTCAATTCTTTAATTTCCTGGTTGAGCCATTCATCCTTAAATAGAATGCTCTTTAGCCTGTATGTGCTTGGGTTCTTTCCAACTTTCCCCTTGTTATTGAGTTCTACCTTCCGAGCATGTAATCTTAAAATATGTGGGGAATGACCCCAAACCTTTGGTACTGATTGAGACTTGGTTTGTGACCCAGGATGTGATCTATTCTGGAGAATGTTTCATGTGCTCTAGAGAAGAATGTCTATTCTGTTACATTGGGATGGAATGTTCTAAATATATCTGTGATGTCCATCTAGTCCAGTGTGTCATTTAAGGCCTTTATTTCCTTGTTGAACTTTTGCTTGGATGATCTGTCTATTTCTGTGGGGGGGTGTTAAAGTCCCCTACTATTATAGTATTACTGTTGATGTGTTTCTTTGATTGTGTTGTTAATTGGTTTATATAGTTCACAGCTCCCATGGTATAGATATTTAAAATTGTTAGATATTCTTGTTGGACAGACCTGTTGAGTATGATATAGTGTCCTTCCTCATTTCTTCTTATAATCTTTTCTTAAAAGCTAAATGATCTGATATACGGATTGCCTCCCCATCTTTCTTCTGATGCCTATTAGCATGTTAAGTTGTTCTCTACTCCCTCACTTTAAATATGGAGGTGTTTGTGGTGCTAAAATGAGTGTCTTGTAGATCACATATTGATGGATTTTGTTTCTGTATCCATTCTAATATCCTGTGTCTTTTGATTGGGGCATTCAGACCATTTACATTCATGGTAACTATTGAAAGGGTACATTCAGTATAATATTGAAAGATATGAATTTAGTGCCATCATATTGCCTGTAAGGTGACTGTTGCTGTTACTGTCTCTGTTCCTTTCTGGTCTACTACTTATAGGCTCTCTTTTGCTTAGAGGACCCATTTCAATATTTCCTGTAGGGCTGGTTTAGTGTAACATATTCTTTTAGTTTTTGTTTGTCCTGGGAGCTTTAGTCTCTCCTTTTATTTTCAATGATAGCGTAGCTGGATATAGTATTCTTAGCTGCATGTTTTCCTCATTTAGTGCTCTGAATATACCATACCAGTTCTTTCTGGCCTGCCATGCTCTGTGGGTAAGTCTGCTGCCAAAATAATATTTATATCATTGTATGCTATAGACTTCTTATCCCAAGCTGCTTTCAGGATTTTTCTCTTTGTCACTGAGACTTGTATTTCTACTACTAGATGACAGGGTGTGGTCCTATTTTTATTGACTTTGAGAGGGGTTCTCTGTGCCTCCTGAATTTGATGCTTGTTCCTTTTGCCATATTAAGGAAATTCTCTATTATAATTCTCTCCAATATGCTTTCTGTCCTCCTGTCTCTTCTTCTTCTGGAATCAAAACTATTCTAATTTTATTTCTCTTATGGTATCACTTATCTCTCTAATTCTCCTCTCATAGTCCAGCACTTGCTTATTTCTCATTTGCTCAGCTTCTTTATTCTCGATCACTTGTTCTTCTATACCACTAATTGTCTCTTCTGCCTCATTTATAATAGCAGTAAGAGGCTCCATTTTTTTGCACCTCATTAATAGCTTTTTTAAAAATTTCAGCTTCGTTAGATTTTAGTTCTTTTGTTTCTCCAGAAAGGGCTTTTATTTCTCCAGATAAGGTTTCCCTAATATCTCCTATGCCTTTTTCGAGCCCAGCTAGCACCTTGAGAATCTTCAATTTGAACTGTAGTCTGACATATTACCAATGTCTATATTGATTAGGTCCATAGCCTTCAGTACTTCTTGTTCTTCATTTTTCTTGTTCTTTTTTTTGGTGAGTTTTTCAGCTTTGTCATTTTATCTAGATAAGAATATATGAATGAGAGAATATAATGCTAAAAGGTTGGCAAAGTCCCCATAAAAAGCATGCTAACGAAGTCAGAAGGGACCCAAAGTCAGTGGGAGAAGAAATGAGGTAAAAAAGTTTAAAAAATGTATATATGTGTGTGTATATCTATATCTATATCTATATCGATCGATCTATATATATATATATATATATATATATTCCAAAAATATTCCTCATACAGTTTGTGACATTTAAAACAATTCTTGGCTATGTATGTTCTATAACCATTTTATTACCATTTGTCAGCATTGTTTTTATTTATTTATTTTATTTTTCTTAAATTATTTTTTATTTATTTTTGGCATAACAGTATTAATTATTCTTTCACCACACCCAGTGCTCCATGCAATCCGTGCCCTCTATAATACCCAAACCTGTTACCCCATCCTCCCACCCCCACCACCTCAAACCCCTCAGATTGTTTTTCAGGGTCCATAGTCTCTCATGATTCACCTTCCCTTCCAATTTATCCCAACTCCCTTCTTCTCTCTAATTCCGCATGTCCTACGTGGTATTTGTTATGCTCCACAAATAAGTGAAACCATATGATAATTGACTCTCTCTGCTTGACTGATTTCACTCAACATTGTTTTTAAAACTTTGCTTGATCTGATAACAAAAATGGTATTTTTTTTTTTTTACTAGTGTACATTTCTTAACTAGTAAGGTTGATTTTTTTCATGTTTGTTATTGATATCTTGAATTTCATTTTTCAGTTTGCAGGTCTGTGAACTTGAGTCACATATTGGTTCCATCTGAACCTTGTCTTCCTTTTCTATAATACTGAGCCAATAATAAGAACTACACAAATAATTTGAGACCTACATTATACAATAAGTGTAAAGTATTTAGACAGTGTCAGAGGCCACAATTCAGAATATCACATATCATGACTCTCTTTCCATTCTTGGAGCTTGTATTACCTAATATATTGAAAATTAATAACCTTTATCTGGGGGCGCCTGGGTGGCTCAGTGAGTTAAGCCGCTGCCTTCGGCTCTGGTCATGGTCTCGGGGTCCTGGGATCGATTGCCACATCGGGCTCTCTGCTTGGCAGGGAGCCTGCTTCTCTCTCTCTCTCTCTCTCTCTCTGCCAGCCTCTCTACCTACCTGTGATCTCTCTCTGTCAAATAAATAAATAAAAAAATCTTTAAAAAAAAACCTTTATCTGATTATATTGACTATAATATGCTGCTTATTTTTTATATTTTTTATTCAATATATGTTTAATAACAAGCAATTGTTAGGATCTGTTATTCAGATTCTTTTTTTATGAAGTGGAAATACACATAGTACTTATGGGCTTTTGTGAAAACTAAGTGGGTTTATGTATGTAAAATTCTTGGAACAAGACTTGGTAGACAGGTAGTACTAAATAAATGTTATTTCTTACTAGAATTTTTATACCTATTATCATTTATAATTAGTATATGGAAAATACCAAAATGTTAACATTAAAAAAGAAAATACACTTTCTGGGTACCTTGGTGGCTCAATGGTTTAATCCCCTGCCTTCAGCTCAGGTCATGATCTCAGGGTCCTGGGATCAAGCCCCATATTGGGCTCTCTGCTCAGTGGGGAGTCTGCTTCTCCCTCACTTTTGCCTGCCTCTCTGTTTACTTGTGATCTTTATATCAAATAAATAATTAAAATCTTTTAAAAATACACTTCTTTAAAAGACTTAAAGGCTTAGACCTTCCTTATACCACCCTGTAAGATTTGATTGGAGATCAAGCCGAAGAATGCAATATTCATTGCATTGCACAACTGAATTGTGGAAGGGACACCTGGGAGGCTCAACTGGTCAAGCATCTGGCTCTAGATTTTGTCTTGGGTCATAATCTCAGGATTGTGAGATGAGCCACATGCCATCTCCACTCTCAGCATGGAATTTGCTTGAGTTTATCTCCTTCTCCCTCTGCCCTTCCCATGTTCATGTGCACTTCCCACTCTCTCTCTTTCTTTCTAAAATAAATAAATAAGTCTTATTTTAAAAGTGGACTGTGGAAAATTCAGATTTGGATACATTCTTTAGTTCTTTTATTCGACAATCATTGATCTAGCACTATTCTATGGCTAATATTGTGCTACATATCGTGGGAATATGGTTGTGACTAATAATAATAATATATAATTATACAATAATACATAGCATATACAATAAACTATAATATGATTATATATATATATATATATATATATATGGAACTGTTTTATAGTAAGCTTTATAGCCAACTTTACATATTACTCACTATGAGTCAGGCTGGGAATTTTTCTAAGCATATGATTATCAGAAACACAAAATAAAGAAGATGTGGTCCATATACACTATGGAGTATTATGCCTCCATCAGAGAGGACGAAAACCCAACTTTTGAAGCAACATGGACGGGACTGGAAGAGATTATGCTGAGTGAAATAAGTCAAGCAGAGATAGTCAATTATCACATGGTTTCACTTATTTGTGGAGCATAACAAGTAGCATGGAGGACAAGGGGAGATGGAGAGAAGGGAGTTAAGGGAAATTGGAAGGGGGGGTGAACCATGAGAGACTATGGACTCTGAAAAACAATCTGAGGGTTTTGAATAGGTGGGGGATGGGAGGTTGGGGGAACCAGGTGGTGGGTATTAGAGAGGGCACAGATTGCATGGAGCACTGGGTGTGGTGCAAAAACAATGAACACTGTTATGCTGAAAAATTAAACTAATTAAAAAAATAAATAAAATAGACAAAAAATGAGACCTGTATAATAACACTACTGATGTATAGGTGAGTAAATGAGGGTCTGAGGTGGGTCACTCTCCTAAGACTGTAAACCAGTAAAAGTCATAGGTAGCAATATTGTACCTATAGGCATCATGTGGAAGACGCCTCTGAGATGAGCATGTGTTCTCAGAAAACTTAAAGACTGGCACAAGGAACCAAATATCTATAATAAAGCATGAAAAAAGCTACAGTGTGTTGTATTTAAGGTCTTAATGAGAACACATATGAGAACTCTCTAACCCAAGGAATAAGAACAGGAAAGACCCATCTAAACTGAAGCCTGATGCATCAAGTGTGATGATGGATGCTGTGATGAGAGGTCAAAATGTTTCAGGGAGAGGAAACAGTGTAAAGGTCCTGAGGTAATGGATAATAAGGATTGAGGAATGACATAAAGTTCACTGAACCTGAAGGGGAGGATAATGAAAATGAGCACAGAGTTTTAAGATAACAAACTCCAGATGCTAGAGCAGCAGACCCCCTTCTTCTCTTACAAGTCTGTCCAGAAAGGTAGTGTCCGATCCACCTTCCAATGACCCACTTACAGTAAAAAGTTCCTGAGTATCTGAATGTGCCACAACCTTGCAGGCAGAACAATTCCAGGGAGAATTCATGGGAAACCTGCCTCTCTACTTCCGTCCTTTTTTTTTTTTCTTTTGATAATCCATAGCATACTATATTTCCTTTGAATAAAATCTATAACGGTTTTTGTAGGATAGTTTTAGAGCAAAACAATTAACATATAATGGTAAACAGAGGATGAGTTGTGGGAACAGGATGAACTTCCTAGGAGGTTGGATTAAGAGAGTGAATGGTAGATGGCCCTTTTAAAATGTCAGAGAGTGAGTGAAAAAGTTAAAGTGATATGAAGAATGGTTTTGAAAGGGGATGTGTAGAGGCAAGTCTTTCAAGGAGCAAGTCAATATTCTATAAGACTGCAGAAACTTTTGATGGACAACGTAAGAACAGAACAGCAAAGGAGAGAAAATAATTTAAGGATAACAGCAAAAATATAAGTACAGGTGAGAAAATCTGTCTATACCATCAAGGTAGAAAGTATAAAGAGGAGTTCAGACAAGAACAAAATGTCACAGAGGAAACAAGGAATGTACAAAGAAAATGAAATTAGGATTGATTTTTCACATATTAAAAATAAACAGTAAGAGTACAAAAAAAGAATTCTTTAAAAAAGAAAATGATATGTTACATAAAACAGAAATTATTTGTGCCAATGCCAATAAGTTAATCAAGAAGTTAAAATTTATGTTTTAATCTTTTATTTTTATTAACATATAATGCATTATTAGCCCCAGGGATACGAGTGTGTGAATCACCTAGTTTAGCCACTTCACAGCACTCAGCATAACACATACCTTCCCCGAGAGAAGCTATAAATTATTTTATGGGAAACATATCAACTCAAAAATCACACAGTGATTAAGGTGGAATGTGATATTTCTCTTGGGGTTGACATTTGATGGTTCTCCACTGAGTCTTTCAGCTCTTTAAACAAAAGGGATTCTAAAAACTTTTGGATTAAAGGTATATGACCAAAAGGGCAAAAGGTCAGCACAAGGAAAACTACCAATAATAATTACAAAGGAGAGAAGAAAGGCATTAGAACCCAGAAACCAGGAGCATATCTGAGTACTGATCAGAAGATTTACATAAATATGTTGTTTCTGCTAAGCAATGGTTGACAAGCTTAGCATAAGGCATGATGCACTGTGCAAATGATGTGTCAGACATCCAAAAATGGCTGATTGTGAATTTCAGAGATCTTAAAAGGGCCAAAATAGAGAGGTGGGAAAATTATTAGTTTTTTCAAAAATATGGCTTTGCTGTTGAACTACAATGATTCTTTCTGTAAATCTGGACCCAAAATAGTGTTTGGCAGATAAGCTGTGAAAATAAGTGAGGATGTTATCTATCAAAGTGACCCACATTCTAATGCTCAATGGGTGGGGGAAGAAATAAATTAATATGAAAAAGAGGAGGCAAGTCTACATACACAGTCCTTTATTTTCGTGTGTGCTCTGTAGACGCTCTGAACAGAAAATAAATAACAAATCAGAGAGAAGACAAATGGAAATGATGTGAAGAAGAGATGCTATTGGAGGATAGTTAATAAGCCTAGGTGCCTTCTGCAGATAACTAATTTTGACAGTAGCGGACAAACCAAACATGAGAATATTTAAAATCTATAAAGGCTTCTCCAGGAAAGCTTTGGCAAGAGTAACAGTGCCATCAAATGAGACAGAAGGAGATGATAATGAAAACGTTAATGTGCAGGCCAAGGTACTGGCAATGTTTGACTTGCTTTGGAGAGGAAGAAGATGCAGAATGGCATTAGTGCAGTGAAAATAAGTGAATGGAAGATGGAAATAGCCAGAGGGGATTTGAACAATATTGGGAAGAAAGACACATATACTTAAGCACTGCCAAGTGCCAATCCGTGTGTGCACATGACAGTTCCCACTATTGCATGCTGCTCCTTCATTAGGAGTCATTTGAAAGTCCTCATGGTACAACTAGGACAAGGAAACGTAATGGGATCGTTTGTACTTCTTATGAGAGAATGATCTATGTCAAGGCACTTCATTAGTCAGGGTTTTTGTCTTTCAAATACACGAAGGCAGAAGGTGGCCCAAACTGGGCCAGGTAGTGATGCACAGCAGGGTAGAAATGCATCCACTTTGACAGAAACAGACACCTCTGAAATCAGGTTCAACCATCTCAGCTGCAGAGCCAAGCCACAGACCATCCCACCGGAATCTATTTTCTTAAGTGTGCGTCCTAAACTGACAGTTAGAATTAGACAGGGTGATAGATGCAAAGTGCTCAAAGACTTCTGTAGACTTTAGTGGGGGTAGAATTTCAAAATGTTAAGACTCTGAAGGGGGGATGGGAAGACAACACTGAAATAGTAAAACAAAATAGAAGAATTTAAATGAAAGGTTTAGACATATTTCTAGGCAGATACTAGAAGTCACTGTGATACGGAGTATTCCACAGAACACAAAACCACAGAAAACACCAAGCATGAGAAATGTGAGGAGACAAAAAACAAGAGACAGCTTCTAGAGACACTCCTCTACAGGTTGGGGGTTGTGATATCTGCAATCACAGTTTGGGGCATGAATTAAAGTGAATAGCACAGAGAGCAAACACGGTTGGGAAATGCTCTGTGGGGAATGGCAGAAGGGTAAAGCATTATTCATTCATTCATTCATTCTTTAATCCACTCACTCACTAATTCCCTCACAGATTTCACAAGTACTTACTGTGCTAGTCATAGTGAGATAATGCAGAGAACTGTTGAGAAAAGAAATTACATAGAAAAAGAGATGAAAAGCACCACACACATTTTGTTATGATATGCCAGATGGTGATCATAGGGGAGTAAGAATCTATATCCAGAAATTTAAGGTTACCTAGGCTGGTTAAGTCAGTAGAACATGTTATTCTTGATCTCAGGGTCTTTAAGTTCAAGGCCAGCACTGGGTGTAAAGTTTACTTTAAAAAAGAAAAGGTGCTTATGCTTTTATTCCAAGAAGAAGGAGGAGAAGAGAAGAAGAAGAAGAAGAAGAAGAAGAAGAAGAAGAAGAAGAAGAAGAAGAAGAAGGAGGAGGAGGAGGAGGAGGAGGAGGAGGAGGAGGAGGAGGAGGAGGAGGAAGGGGAGAAGGATGGAGAGAAATTTGGACTACATATAGGACCTAGCATCATGTGAAACTCGTGGTCTGATTTTCATAAATTTCAGAGAAGGTTTTAGTTGGTCTGACTCAACCTGCCAGTTGCACTTGGGGAATAACGAGGGAGGCATGCTTCTCAGGTTTTTTGATTTGCCTTTGAGATGCTTTAAGCAACCACAGTTCTTTACCTTGAAGCGAGAGGAGGAGCAGAGATGTTTGTATTTAACAATGGTTAGCACTCCTTCTTAACAATGTCTAAGGGACCAGCTTGCTATGAATAATGCATAAATAAACTTTAAACTGTTTGCTTCATTTTCCGTTTTAAAATATCTTTGAAAGATATAAATCATGAAAGTTATAAGGGACTATTATTTACCATTGATCTATGAACTACATAAGGAATAGGACTTTTTCATATATATCCCTACCTACAGAGCTAGTACCCAGTATAGTACACCGCACGGAAATGGCATTTTGTATTTGTGGAACTTCATAAAGGATCTGTTTATCCTTTAGTGACCCTTTTTGCTTAAGCCTTTACCAATCACTTTGTAAAAATAATTTCACGGATATGCTTAGACTAATAAAATTATATACCAGAGTGTCCTTTCAAACATATTAACAAGTGACAAGAGGGGGCTGACATAATATTGTCTGCACTCTTTCTCAAATAGAAATTTTAAGAAATATTTCTCAAAATTAAAAGAAAAATAGACAGGATAGTGACTGGTTGGCCTGGCAGCATAGCTGAGTTAATCCAGTAAGTACCTCTTTAAGGATTTCTTTACAAAGCAGCATAACTAAACAAGAAAAAATAAAACAAGTATTACTGCAGTTAGAAAATACTTATAAGGTCAAAATGACATATAATTTCTGTAGTTATAATGTTGCTATCACTCAGTAAGTGAATGAAGAAATTAGAGATAGTACGAGAAAGGAATCCATCAAAATCCTTGAGAAGAACACAGGAAGCAACCTCTTCGACCTCAGAGCAGCAACTTCATTCCAGAAACCACCAAAAGCAAGGGAAGCAAGGTAAAAAAATGAATGATTGGGACTTTATCAAGATCAAAAGCTTTTGCACGGCAAAGGAAATAGTCAACAAAAGCAAAAGACAACTCGCAGGATGGGAGAAGGTATTTGCAAATGACATATTAGATGAAAGGCTAGTATCTAAATTCTATAAAGAACATATCAAATTCAACACCCAAAGAACAAATAATCCAATCAAGAAATAGGCAGAGGACATAAACAGATATTTCTGCGAAGAAGACATCCAGATGGCCAACAGACACATGAAAAAGTGTTCCATATAACTCAGCATCAGGAAAATACAAATCAGAACCACAATGAGATACCACCTCACGCCAGTCAGATTGGTTAAATTTAACAAGTCAGGAAATTACAGGCGCTGGCGAGGATGTGGAGAAAGGGCAACATTCTTAAATGGTTGGCGGGAATGCAAGCTGGTGCAACCACTCTGGAAAACAACATGGAGGTTCCTCAAAATGTTGAAAATAGAACTACCCTACGACCCAGAAATCACACTACTGTGTATTTACTTTAAAGACACAAATATAGTGATCCAAAGGGGCATGTGCACCTGAATGTTTATAGCAGCAATGTCCACAGTAGCCAAACTATGGAGAGAACCTAGATGTCAATCAACAAATCAACAGATGAATGGATAAAGGAGATGTGAGATATATATATATATATATATATATATATATATATATATATATGATGGAATGCTATGCAGTCATCAAAAAATGAAATCTTGCCATTTGCAATGACGTGGATAGAACTAGAGGATATTATTCTGAGTGAAATAAGTCAATCAGAGAAAGATAATTATCATATGATCTCCCTGATAAAAGGAAGTTGACAAGTAAGGTGAGGCCCATGGGGGTTAGGGAAGGAAAAAAATGAAACAAGATGGGATATGGAGGGAGCCAAACCATGAGAGACACAATATCACAAAACAAACTGAGAGGATTGGGGGTATGGGAGTATGGAGAGGGTGGATGGGTTATGGACATTGGGGAATATGTGTGCTATGGTGATTGCTGTGAAGTGTGTAAACCTGGTGACTCACAGACCTGCACCCCTGGGGCTAATACCACATTATATGTTAATAAAAATTAAAAATTAAAAAAAAGAAATTAGAAATAGAGCACAATGTTTCCCACTTTCTAAAAATAACACAACAGAAAATGTTGCCAAGATACTGAGCTTTATTTTCTCTAACAATTGTTCTCCTGGTTACTTTTGTTCTGTCTACCCTACGTGACGATGTTTGTTGCTACAGTTAAATCTAGTTTTCATTTTTGGTGCTGCTGCATGCTGCTGAGATGCACAAAGGCTAATGAGACAGTCTCTTTTGGCAAAATTCTTCTATCAGGGTAGAGCCTAAGCTTATTTCAGAGTGCTTTTTGAAAGTCTAAATAGCATCAAGAATGCTTAGTTTGTGCCTAGTGTTTTCAGGCAAAAATATTTCTCACATATCTGGTAATAGTGTTATGGGGTAGAGAACTCCCCTTTTCACTATTATGTATTATTTCTATACAATATGTCATATACAATACTGGCTGGATATTCAAATTTTGGCTGGTAAGTGTTGATACTTAATGGATCTCATCTTCAAAAGACTTTATAATCTCATCTTCAAAAGACTTTATCTTTGATCATGGGCTTAACAACCTTGAATAAATTCAGTTTACATTTTCAAAGAATCTGTAGCTTAAGGATGGACCCAGACAAGTAAATTGCAATGTTTATTGCTTTGAAGTGGACTCTATAGGGAAGAAGGATAAATTATATATATATATATATATATATATACTCAGTGACATAAATATATGTTCATGTATTTAATTCAGTATATATTATATATATATGAATTGCTATATATATATAATTGATATATATATATATAATTGAGATCAAATTTCAATACTTTCAAAACTTTATCTATTAAATTGCTTTTCTGTTTCAAAAAAATAGTAATACATGCCTAAAAAATACAGTTTCAAACCTGCCATAATCAGGGTCTAAGGTGCTTTGAAGACAAATCCGCCAGTATTGAAGAAAGATGTTCAAGGCTTGGAGATAGGAATTAGCAAATGGCGTGTGGGGAAAAAAAAGCAGTGAGTAGTGATAATTCAGCTTTAAGCTGACATATTACTTTAATTCCCTTCTCCATGCCTTTAGGTATTCCAAACTATCATTAGAAAACATTCATGATCCATCATCAGAATCCATCATCTCTTTCAAGGCTCAATACACACATCCATCACTGTTTTGTTAGATAACTAGAAATATCTTTTTTGGTAGTCTATCCTGAATAATTCCATCCTAATTTTAAATCCTGTACTTTTTTTTTTAAATCAACTGCTAAGATTCAAGGTTAGAGAAAATCCAGATTCATATCAATATTTGTATGCCAAGGTGTGATGTAGCTGCCAACATTTAGTGCACCTGTAAACTACATCTCATATCAACTTTATAGAATTGTAGGGCTTAGACCAAGAAAGATAATGATGTCGTGTGACCACAGATTGTATGCACACCTTTGAAGTATGATGACTGCTGTAATGTCATATTCAAACATGTTCATAAAAAGGGACAAAATGGTAATCATTGGAACTCTTAAGAGAATGGACATATTTCACCTGAAATAGAGAAGATTAGATATATGTGGTCTCTTTATTCATGTATTTGAAAGATTTCACATGAAAGAAGGAATAGAAATGTTATTTATGTTTCCAAAAGGAAAGTGCTAGGATGACTGTGGAGGAGGCGCTAATATGTTCTCAGCTCAACATGAAAGATAATTTTTTTTCTTATTTTATTAAGATTTTATGTATTTATTTGACAGATAGAAATCACAAGTAGGCAGAGAGGCAGGCAGAGAGAGTGGAGGAATCAAACTCCCTTCTGAGCAGAGATCCTCATTCAGGGCTGGATCCCAGGACCCTAGGATCATAAACTGAGCCAAAAGCAGAGACTTTTAAAAATATATTTATTTACTTTATAGACAGAGATCACAAGTAGGCAGAGAGGCAGACAGAGATAGAGGAGGAAGAAGAGCTCTATGTGGGGATCGATCCCAAGACCCTGGGATCATGGCCTAGGCCAAAGGCAGAGACTTTAACCCAGTGAGCCACCCAGACGCCCCAAGAGAACTTTCTAATAATAAATGTTAACGAAAAATTATACTGACATTTGTCAAAATGGTAAGGAAGACTTTTGTCAAAAGTATTACAAAGGGGGAATTAAGCAGGGGAGATATTAGGTTCAACTCCAAATAAAACAAAGACTGTTGGGATATTTATATACAAGAAGCAGAGTGAGGGGGTCAGTGGATGGAAAATTACCAAGAGGGCACAACAGGAACAGGGGATTCTTACTAAACTTATGTAATAGGATTCTTATAGAGGACAGAGAGAGGGATTAAATATAAATGGTGGGTATGTGGAATCTGATCAGCTACCAAGTGTACTCTGTCAAGTAGACATCCATGAACGGTGGGGATTCTTGATAAATAGGCTTAGCAGAATTCTTGCTAATTTGGAGCTTATGGGCACAGAGACCTAGTTGAGAAGAGGGCTCAAAGGAGCTTAACTCAAGTCTGGTCAGAGAGTCTTTGTCAATAATAGTTACACCAATTATAGTAATAACATTATCTTTTAAACAAGTGATGACATTGAGGCCTCTGGAGGTTAAACTTCCCAAGGTCATTCACCTGGTGAGCTGGGATTCAAACTCAGAATGCAAGAAACCTAGACCTCCAATAGTCAACCATGCAGTTCTTCCACCTGAATCTTATAAGAATCTGCTTTATTAGATGAAGAGCTTCTTCTCAGAGTTAGTCTTCAGCTATAGATTACTGAACCAATGATGCTAAAGAAGAATTCCTAAACTGGACAGGAAGAGAAGTTATTACTGAAGTCTAACTTTAAGTGCTCATGGTTTTATGATTAGGATAATTGATTGCTTTCATTTTTAATCTGGACTAGAAGGAATCTCAAATTAGTCTAACATTTCTCCATATCCTTGCCAATACTTGTTATTTGTGGTTTTTAAAAAAAAAATAACAGCCATTCTATTAAATGTGAGGTAATACCTTAAGAACACAGTGACTATAGTTAATAATTATTGTAACTATAGTTAACAATGTATTGCACATTTAAAAGTTGCTAAGAGGATAGACTTTAAGAGTTCTCATCACAAGAGTTCTCATCAAAAAAATGTATGTTAACTTGTTTTATTATAATGATCACTTCACAGTATGTTGTACATATGAAACTAGTCAAATGTTATATATAAGTAATTTCTATCTCAATAAAATAATAAATGTGTATATACAAGCCTACAAAAAACTAGCATAACACCCTCATTTTATTTTTAAATGTCTATTTTTCTTGTGAAAAGTGTTTTAATTTTTACAGAATTTTCTTTCTTTAATTTAACAGAATTTAAATTTCACAATAATTTTCTACTTTACTTTTCACAGTAATTTTCACAGAAATGACAGGATTATTTTTTATATCAACTGTAGTTGACACACAATTTTACATTAGTTTCAGGTGTAAAAAATAGTGATTTAACAGCTCTCCATTGTTCTCTGCTCAGCACGAGTGGAGTCATGACCTGTCACCATATAATTTTTTTTATTTATTTTCAGCATAACAGTATTCATTATTTTTCACCACACCCAGTGCTCCATTCAATCCATGCCCTCCATAATACCCACAACCTGGTACCTCAACCTCCCACCTCCCCGCCACTTCAAACCCCTCAGATTGTTTTTCATAGTCCATAGTCTCTCATGGTTCACCTCCCCTTCCAATTTCTCCCAACTCCCTTCTCCTCTCCACTTCTTTTCCATGCTATTTGTTATGCTCCACAAATAAGTGAAACCATATGATAATTGACTCTCCTGCTTGACTTATTTCATTCAGCATAATCTCTTCCATATTGCTACAAAAGTTGAGTATTCGTCCTTTCTGATGGAGGCATAATACTCCATAGTGTATATGGACCACATCTTCCTTATCCATTCATCCATTGAAGGGCATCTTGGTTCTATTCAGTTTGGCGACCGTGACCATTGCTGCTATAAACATTGGGGTACAGATGGCCCTCCTTTGCACTACATATAATATATTACAATTCTGTTGACTATTTTCTTTATGCTATACCATTCATCCCATGACTTATTCATTCTATACATGGAAGACTGGACCTCCCACTCCCCATCATTTTCTCTTCCCTTTGACAATCAGCAATTTGTTCTCTGTATATATGGGTCTGTTTCTGTCCTTTTTTTTAACACCCTCATTTAGAAGTGATAAAACAGAAACTAAGAAATGCAAGACGAATTATGCACAACACATGGTAAGCTCGTGACAAAAGAGATAAAAGGTAATACCCCCAAATCCTGGGTCTGAGATGGTGTTCTCTATTATTTTTTAAGGATTAAACCATTCCCAAACATCTTGATGACTAGTTTTCCTTAAACACTATTTTTTTTCATTCTTGCAGAAGTTCAGAAAAGTGCATCATTGCCTAACACAACCAATACAAAGGATTCTTAACTTTTAGGATCTGCAGAATCTGGTCTTTAACTGTCCTTGGAGTGGATGGCTTTTATTCAATGGTAGGGAAAAAAGTAACCTAAAGGATGTTTTACACTAAAGTAGTATTAACCATTTAAGTGCTTCCAAGATATTTGCAATTTAAAATATGATCTACTACTCCAAATGAGGCTGAAAGAGAAGTTTCAGTTGGTATGACTGTAGTTTTTTTTTTTAAGATTTTATTTATTTATTTGACAGAGATCACAAGTAGGCAGAGAGAGAAGAGGAAGCAGGCTCCTCTGCTGAACAGAGAGCCTGATGCAGGGCTCGATCCGAGGATCCTGGGATCATGACCTGAGCGGAAGGCAGAGACTTTAACTCACTGACCCACTCAGGCGCCCCATGACTGTAGTTTTTAAGAGAAAGAGCTCTTTGGGGATAGAATATCTCTCACCTTGCAGGAGAAATTAAATAGTTCATCATCCTGCATACTCCCAAGTCATTGATCCAGAAGCCTAAGAACTACAGGCACAACATTTTTTAAAAAAATCACAACTGAATTTAGACATGTTGAGATAATTCCAGGTTTCATAAGTTCTTCTCAAATACAACTCTACTTACACTATGCTATGCACATATGGAGATGTTTTTGTTCCAATCAACTGTGTCAATAGAAAACTGCTGGATGCTCATCTACCGTCTCCCAGGAAGGGAGCTATGGTATGGATAACCGAACAATCAGCATATCAGACCTCTGCACAGGATACTGCTATGTAACGTCTGCTTATGGCTGTTCACTTTCATGGATCAGTATTCAGGAAACCTGAATATCTGGGTTCAATTCAGAAGACAAAGTCTTCAGGCCTTCTTTTCCAAAGTAAGATATGGTAGTTTTAGGAAGCTAAGTCATTTAGGAAATCTTAGGGAAAAGAAAAAACTAAGAATAATGATGACAAATTTCATTTTTCTTTATTTGATACATAACAAATAATATATAATGTTTTGATGAAAATCCAAATATTTGCTGGCAATTTCACAGTGCAGGATTGAAGTAAGCAAAAATAATTTGTAAAGTGCCTCCTGGAAGAATGGGAGCTAAAATATTATTTTTAATTATACCTAAAATTATTCCTATTAATTTAAGCAACAACAATAATAATATTGAAGGAAAGCTTTTACAACTTTGTGACCAAAGATTATAAGTTGGACTTTGAAAATACATGACTCATAGGAACGTGGGATTAAAATGATGCCTTTCCAGCCCAAGTGATGCTCAACTTCAAAGCTAAAAGATACTCTATATTTTGGATGGGAAGATGAAAGGGCTGTGCATGAGATTTGTTACCACCTCAGGAAAGTGGTTCTCAAAGGTAATGGAGAAATAAGTCTGAAGCATTCCCTATGAGAAAACTGTTAATGTTTCTGGATTCAATACAGTTAATGGACTTTGTGCAGAGAGTGGAGAAATTAGAAAGTCACTCTAGCATGTGTTATGCCTGAGTTTTCATGTCTGAGAGACCACCAAGGAGCCAAGCACTGATGCAATCACCTGAGGGTTTTTTTTTGACAAGCTTAAGCTTGGGCCCAAGTATACCCGGCACAGTGCAGTAGGGACTTGGACCCTGATATTAGTTAAGGCAGGGGTATTTATGGGTTCCTATTACTAAAGCAGGGTGGGGATTCCTGGAACCAAAGTAGGGTGAAGGGGTTTCTGGAACTAAAGTAGGGTGGGGCTTCCTGTAACTAAAACAGGGTGGGGGATTACTAAAGCAGGCTGGGGGAAAGTTCAGCCCTTGGGCACAGGGGTCTGAGATGGCTGCCAGAGCTAAGATGGCTGTACTTATGCTAAGGCTAAACCTGAGGTGGGATGTCCTGGATTTTCTCAACCTCCACACAGGAGGCCTGTCTCTTGGAGAGTTATATTTCTCTGATTATTTTCTAAAGATTTTATTTATTAATTGACAGAGACAGCAAGAGAGCATAAGCAAGGGGAGCAGCAGAAGGAGAGGAAGAAGCAGGCTCCCTGCTGAGCGCAGAGCCCCATGCGGGACTTGATACAGGGCCTTGTATCATGACCTGAGCAGATACTAAACCATCTGAGCCACCCAGGTACCCTGATATCTCTAACTCTTATGTTATGCCTTCTTCAGGAATATTTAGAGAAACTTAGAGAAGTTTATGAAATGCTATGTGTGTATAAATGCTGATATTTTCAAAAGAATAGGTGCTTGGTAGAAATTATTTAGCTAAGTAGGAAGAACATCAAGTTTGATGGGATCAATTGAAAGGATTGCCTAGGTGTGAGGTCCATCTCTGCTATATTCTATCCAGAGTGACTTTGAAAAAATCAACTTCATCCTCCTCTCCTCTTAGGTTTATTCTCACTTGTTGAAAAAAAAAAAAGTTCATACTACATTTTACATAGCTTGCTCTAAGAACCAAATGAAATACTACAGGTGAATCATAAATGGTGAGGAGTTATGTTAAATCACTTACTTAATTTTCATATTTATTTTATTGTGGGACAAGATGGTGGGGAAGTAGGAGGAGGCGTCTTTTCAACCTGTACCCTAAAGTGAGCTGATTACCTACCAAAGAATTCCGATCACCTTTGAAATCAGCCAGAGATAAGAATTATACCTGTCTGGATCTCTGCAGGGGCAGAAGACGCCAGTGGTCAGGTAAAGCCGAGTGGGAATGGTGGACTGATATTGGAAGATAAACAGAAGGAGGAGGGAGCCACCAGAGGCGACCAGTTGGAAAGTAATACCCTAATCCGAGAGTTCCCTGCATCTGGGGACCAGCATTAACTTGGAGTCTGTTTGAAAGCACTCAAACAGAGCAAAGGATTGTGGGGAGGAAATTGTGGGAATCATGGTGGCTAGTGACAGGAGCTTAAGTCCCCAGTCCCAGGACAGACTCCCCTGGTGCTGAGCCAGAGAGAGTGTGGCGGAGAAACCAGGTCTTGGCCCCTAAGCCACCAGCTTGCCAGAGAATGCGTGGGTTCTGGCTCCTGTGAGGGGATGGGAGACACGCCAGACAGCAGCACGCACGAGCCCTGCTACAGATCCTGAGATACTTGCACCCATCATCTTCCCCTGAGGGAGGTACAAACTCCCAGCTGGTGCTCTTTGACCTGTGCCATTGTTTCAGAGCCTAAGATGCGCGCCCCAAACTCTCCCCTGAGAGAGGTGCGCAAAGGCCCAACCTGGTGCTTTTTGACCTGCACCCCCTTCTCAGAGCCTGAAATGCGTGCACAACCTACAGCCTCCCCTGAAAGAGGTGTGTGCAAGCCAGGCACTCTTAGACCCAGAAAGACCAGGCACTCCCAGCCTGGGCCAGCAGGAAAATCTGAGTGTGCAATTGCTGCTTGGAACCTCTCTGGTGGTCGGGGTCTCCCAGATAGCCAGCGCTGCCATGGTTTTGGGTACAAGAAAGAGATCCTGCATCCCCAGGGACCACGACTCAGAACCTGATCTGCCAGCAGCCAAGGGGGAACTTATATGGGCTCTGCAGCCAGACTGAGGCTTCTCAAAGAGAGGGAGGTAAGGGTGCACTTTGTTTTCCACTAAAACTACAAAAACCAACAAAAGCGGTCAAGGTGAGAGGAAATAAAAAGTGAACAAACATAAAAACTGCCAGAGAACAAAAGCCTGATTAAAAAAAAACAGTTTCCTCAGAGCCCACCCCCTTGAGGGGGCGGGAGGACTGAAGTCAGGGAACATGATTGACTGAAAACCCAAGTGGCAGGCCCCTCCCCCAGAAAACAAACCAAGAAAGAAAAAGTCCTTCTAACCTGAACATTTTGATACATACACCTGTATTTTTCTTTTGCATTTCTATCTTTTGAATTTCTTTTTTTTAATTTTAGTTTACTGTAGTCAAGTATATTCCTTTTGATTTTTATTTGCTAATATTCATATATAGTTAAACTTCAAAATAATCCCCTTTGCCCAATCAATACTACCTCTAAAGGTAAAACAATTTTTAATCTCCCTTTATCTTAGGAAAGTTGGGTCCTTTAATAAAGATATCAAGATACATGCAGGAAGAATCAAAACAACCTTCCTCGCCTACACTGAGAATTTATAACCACTCTACCAACTTTTTCTTCCACGACTGTTTCTGTGTTTTTGTGTTTGTCCTGATAGTATATAAACCTTACATTTGGGGTTCTTTTTGACAAAGTTCTTTCTTTTTCATATATATATATATATATATATATATATATATATATATATAATCTTGTCATATACATTTATTGCTCTTTTTGTTTGTCTGTTTTTGTTTCTATACTTCAAAAATCTTACCTTGGGGTCCTTTTGGGCTGAACCTTCTCTTTCATCTTCCCTTTCTTTCCTGTCTCTCCCTATCTCTCTCTCTCTCTCTCTTTCTTTTTATTTTCATTTGTCTCTCGTTTGGGTGGGGAATTCTGATTGCTCAGAAGTGTTCCAGGGTGCACCTTGACCGCACCATGGTCGATACATCCAGCTACATCCGTTCAGTCATTGCTCACCAAAATGACTAGGAGGAGGAATGCCCAACAGAAGAAAAATACAGAGGATGGACCTTCTGCAACAGAGCTAACAGCTATCAACATGGACAATATGTTGGAAAGAGAATCCAGGCTAACAATTATCTAGGCAATAGGTAGGTTGGAGAAAGCCATGGATGACCAAACAGAATTGATTAGGGTGGAGCTGAAAGCAATGAGAGATGATGTTCACAATGTTAGGGCAGAGCTTAAAGCTACCAGGGATGAGGTATGCAATGCTCTCAATGAGTTCCAATCCAATCTAAATTCTCTCAAAGCTAGGGTAACTGAGACAGAAGAAAGAATTAGTGATCTGGAGGACAAACAGATAGAGAGAAAGGATCGGGAGGAATCTTGGAAAAAACAGCTTAGAAACCATGAAAACAGAATCAGGGAAATAAATGATGACATGAAACGTTCCAACATCAGAATTATTGGAATCCCTGAAGGGGAAGAGAAATAATGAAGTCTAGAAGAATAGTGGAAAAAGTTCTTCATGAAAATATTCCCAATCTCACGAATGGAACCAGCATTCATGTACTAGAGGCCGAACGGTCTCCACCAAAGATTATAGATTCCAGCTGGAGGAGTCAAGATGGCGGAGAAGTAGCCAGCTGAGACTACATCAACTAGCAGGAGATCAGCTAAATAGCTTATCTAAAGATTGCAAACACTTGCAAATCCATCAGCAGATCGAAGAGAAGAAGAACATCAATTCTAGAAATAGAAAATCAACCACTTTCTGAAAGGTAGGACTGGTGAAGAAGTGAATCCAAAGTGATGGGAAGATAGACCCCGGGGGGAGGGTCCGGCTCCCGGCAAGCGGTAGAGAAACGGAACACAAATTCAGGAATTTCAAAAGTCTGTTTCGCAGAGGGACATCACTCCAGAGGCTAACCGGGGCGAAGACCACGCGGGGGCCCTATGATATATTCAGAGCACTAAACGAGAAAAAGATGCAGCCAAGAATACTATATCCAGCTAGGCTATCATTGAAAATAAAAGGAGAGATTAAAAGTTTCCAGTAAAAACAAAAACTTAAAGAATTTGCAAATACCAAACCAGCTATACAAGAAATATTGAAAGGGGTCCTCTAAGCAAAGAGAGAGCCTACAAGTGGTAGATCAGAAAGGAACAGAGACAAAATACAGTAACATTCACCTTACAGACAATACAATGGCACTAAATTCATATCTCTCAATAGTTACCCTGAATGTGAATGGGCTAAAAGCCCCAATCAAAAGACACAGGGTGTCAGAATGGATAAAAAACAAAACCCATCTATATGTTGCCTACAAGAAACTCATTTTAAGCCCTAAGACACCTCCAGATTTAAAGTGAGGGGGTGGAAAAGAATTTACCATAGACATCAAAAGAAAGCATTAGTGGCAATCCTTATCAGATCAATTATATTTTTCCCAATTTATTTATTTTCAGAAAAACAGTATTCATTATTTTTTCACCACACCCAGTGCTCCATGCAAGCTGTGCCCTCTATAATACCCACCACCTGGTACCCCAACCTCCTACCCCCCCGCCACTTCAAACCCCTCAGACTGTTTTTCAGAGTCCATAGTCTCTCATGGTTCAACTCCCCTTCCAATTTACCCAAATTCCCTTCTCCTCTGTAACGCCCCTTGTCCTCCATGCTATTGCTTATGCTCCATAAATGAGTGAAACCATATGATAATTGACTCTCTCTGCTTGACTGATTTCACTCAGCATAATCTCTTCCAGTCCCGTCCATGTTGCTACAAAAGTTGGATATTCGTCCTTTCTGATGGAGGCATAATACTCCATAGTGTATATGGACCACATCTTCCTTATCCATTCATCCATTGAAGGGCATCTTGGTTCTTTCCATAGTTTGGCGACTGTGGCCATTGCTGCTATAAACATTGGGGTACAGATGGCCCTTCTTTTCACGACATCTGTATCTTTGGGGTAAATACCCAGGAGTGCAATTGCAGGGTCGTAGGGAAGCTCTATTTTTAATTTCTTGAGGAATCTCCACACTGTTCTCCAAAGAGGCTGCACCAACTTGCATTCCCACCAACAGTGTAAGAGGGTTCCCCTTTCTTCACATCCTCTCCAACACATGTTGTTTCCTGATTTGTTAATTTTGGCCATTCTAACTGGTGTAAGGTGATATCTCAATGTGGTTTTAATTTGAATCTCCCTGAGGGCTAATGATGATGAGCATTTTTTCATGTGTCTGATAGCCATTACGAAGCTATGCTCACCAAGACAGCATGGTACTGGCATAAAAACAGACACATAGACCAGAGGAACAGAGTAGAGAGCCCTGATATGGACCCTCAACTCTATGGTCAATTAATCTTCGACAAAACAGGAAAAAATATACAGTGGAAAAAAGACAGTCTCTTCAATAAATGGTGCCACAACAACTTCTTTCAACATACGTCTCCAAAGGCAAAGGAAACAAAAGCGAAAATAAACTTCTGGGACTTCATCAAAATCAAAAGCTTCTGCACAGCAAAGGAAACAGTCAAAAAAACAAAGAGGCAACCCACGGAATGGGAGAAGATATTTGCAAATGACAGTACAGACAAAAGGTTGATATCCAGGATCTATAATGAACTCCTCAAACTCAACCCACACGAAACAGACAAACACATCAAAAAATGGGCAGAAGATATGAACAGACACTTCTCCAATCAAGAAATACAAATGGCTATCAGACACATGAAAAGATCAATTATATTTTAAGCCAAAGACTATAATAAGAGATGAGGAAGGACACTATATCATACTCAAAGGGTCTGTCCAACAAGATCTAACAATTTTAAATATCTATGCCCCCGACGTGGGAGCAGCCAACTATATAAACCAATTAATAACAAAATCAAAGGAACACATCAACAATAATACAATAATAGTAGGGGAATTTAACTCTCCCCTCATTGAAATGGACAGATCATCCAAGCAAAAGATCAACAAGAAAATAAAGGCCTTAAACGACAGACTGGACCAATGGACATCACAGATATATTCAGAACATCATCCCAAAGCAACAGAATACACATTCTTCTCTAGTGTACATAGAACATTCTCCAGAATAGATCACATCCTCGGTCCTAAATCAGGACTCAACCGGTATCAAAAGATTGGGATCATTCCCTGCATATTTTCAGACCACAATGCTCTGAAGCTAGAACTCAACCACAAGAGGAAGTTTGAAAAGAACCCAAATACATGGAGACTAAACAGCATCCTTCTAAAGAATGAATGGGTCAACTGGGAAATTAAAGAAGAATTGAAAAAATCATAGAAACAAATGATAATGAAAATACAATGGTTCAAAATCTGTGGGACACAACAAAGGCAGTCCTGAGAGGAAAATATATAGCGGTGCAAGCCTTTCTCAAGAAACAAGAAAGGTCTCAGGTACACAACCTAACACTACACCTAAAGGAGCTGGAGAAAGAACAAGAAAGAAACCATAAGCCCACCAGGAGAAGAGAAATCATAAAGATCAGAGCAGAAATCAATGAAATAGAAACCAAAAAATCAATGGAACAAATCAAGGAAACTAGGATCTGGTTCTTTGAAAGAATTAATAAAATTGATAAACCCTTGGCCAGACTTACCAAAAAGAAAAGAGAAAGGACCCAAATAAATAAAATCATGAATGAAACAGGAGAGATCACAACTAACACCAAAGAAATGCAAACTATTATGAGAACATACTATGAGCAACTCTACGCCAACAAATTTGACAATCTGGAAGAAATGGATGCATTTCTAGAAACATATAAACTACCACAACTGGGGACGCCTGGGTGGCTCAGTTGGTTAAGCAGCTGCCTTCGTCTCAGGTCATGGTCCCAGGGTCCTGGGATCGAGTCCCACATCGGGCTCCTTGCTCAGCAGGGAGCCTGCTTCCCCCTCTGCCTCTGCCTGCCTTTCTGTCTGCCTGTGCTCGCTCTCTCTCCCTCTCTCTCTCTGATAAATGAATAAAATCTTTAAAAAAAAAAAAAAACTACCACAACTGAACTAGAAAGAAATAGAAAGCCTGAACAGATCCATAACCAGTAAGGAGATTGAAACAGTCATTAAAAATCTCCAAACAAACAAAAGCCCAGGGCCAGATGGCTTCCCGGGGGAATTCTACCAAACATTTAAAGAAGAACTAATTCCTATTCTCCTGAAACTGTTCCAAAAAATAGAAATGGAAGGAAAACTTCCAAACTCATTTTATGAGGCCAGCATAACCTTGATCCCAAAACCAGACAAGGATCCCATCAAAAAAGAGAGCTATAGACCAATATCCTTGATGAACACAGTTGTGAAAATTCTCACCAAAGTAATAGCCAATAGGATTCAACAGTACATTAAAGGATTATTCACCACGACCAAGTGGGATTTATTCCAGGGCTGCAAGGTTGGTTCAACATCTGCAAATCAATCAGTATGATACAACACATCAATAAAAGAAAGAACAAGAACCATATGATACTCTCCATAGATGCTGGAAAAGCATTTGACAAAGTACAGCATCCCTTCCTGATCAAAACTCGTCAAAGTGTAAGGATAGAGAGCACATACCTCAATATTATCAAAGCCATCTATGAAAAACCCATCACAAATATCATTCTCAATGGAGAAGAACTGAAAGCTTTTCCACTAAGGTCAGGAACACGGCAGGGATGTCCATTATCACCACTGCTATTCAACATAGTACTAGAAGTCCTAGCCTCAGCAATCAGACAACAAATGGAAATTAATGGCATCCAAATCGGCAAAGAAGAAGTCAAACTATCACTCTCCGCAGATGATATGATACTATATGTGGAAAACGCAAAAGACTCCACTCCAAAACTGCTAGAACTTGTGCAGGAATTCAGTAAAGTTTCTGTATATAAAATCAATGCACAGAAATCAGTTGCATTTCTCTACACCAACAACAAGACAGAAGAAAGAGAAATTAAGGAGTCAATCCCATTTACAGTTGAACCCCAAATCATAAGATACCTAGGAATAAACCTAAGAAAAGAGGCTAAGAATCTATACTCAGAAAACTATAAAGTACTCATGAAAGAAATTGAGGAAGACACAAAGAAATGGAAAAATGTTCCATGCTCCTGGATTGGAAGAATAAATATTGTGAAAATGTCTATGCTACCTAAAGCAATCTACACATTTAATGCAATTCCTATCAATGTACCATCCATCTTTTTCAAATAAATGGAACAAATAATTCTGAAATTTATATGGAACCAGAAAAGACCTCGAATAGCCAAAGGGATATTGAAAAAGAAAGCCAAAGTTGGTGGCATCACAATTCCGGACTTCAAGCTCTATTACAAAGCTGTCATCATCAAGACAGCATGGTACTGGCACAAAAACAGACACATAGATCAATGGAACAGGACAGAGAGAGCCCAGAAACAGACCCTCAACTCTATGTTCAACTAATCTTTGACAAAGCAGGAAAGAATGTCCAATGGAAAAAAGACAGCCTCTTCAATAAATGGTGTTGGGAAAATTGGACAGCCACATGGAGAAAAATGAAATTGGACCATTTCCTTTCACCACACATAAAAATAGACTCAAAATGGATTAAGGACCTCTATGTGAGAAAGGAATCCATCAAAATACTTGAGGAGAACACAGGCAGCAACCTTTTTGACCTCAGCCGCAGCAACATCTTCCTCGGAACATAGCCAAAGGCAAGGGAAGCAAGGGCAAAAGTGAACTCTTGGGATTTCATCAAGATCAAAAGCTTTTGCACAGCAAAGGAAACAGTTAAAAAAACCAAAAGACAACTGACAGAATGGGAGAAGATATTTGCAAATGACAAATCAGATAAAGGACTAGTGTCCAAATCTATAAAGATCTTAGCAAACTCAAGACCCAAAGAACAAATAATCCAATCAAGAAATGGACAGAGAACATGAAGAGACATTTCTGCAAAGAAGACATTCAGATGACAACAGACACATGAAAAAGTGCTCCATATCACTCAGCATCAGGGAAATACAAATCAAAACCACAATGAGATATCACCTCACACCAGTCAGAATGGCTAAAATCAACAAGTCAGGAAATGACAGATGCTGGCGAGGATGCGGAGAAAGGGGAACCCTCCTCCACTGTTGGTGGGAATGCAAGCTGGTGCAACCTCTCTGGAAAACAGCATGGAGGTTCCTCAAAATGTTGAAAATAGAACTGCCCTATGACCCAGCAATTGCACTACTGGCTATTTACCCTAAAGATACAAACGTAGTGATCCAAAGGGGCACGTGCACCCGAATGTTTATAGCAGCAATGTTCACAATAGCCAAACTATGGAAAAAACCTAGATGTCCTTCAACAGATGAATGGATAAAGAAGAAGTGGTATATATACACAATGGAATACTATGCAGCCATCAAAAGAAATGAAATCTTGCCATTTGCAACAATGTGGATGGAACTAGAGCGTATCAAGCTTAGAGAAATTAGACAAGCGGAGAAAGACAACTGTCATATGATCTCCCTGATATGAGGAAGTGGTGATGCAACATGGGGGCTTACATGGGTAGGAGAATAATAAATGAAACAAGATGGGATTGGGAGGGAGACAAACCATAAGTGACTCTTAATCTCACAAACCAAACTGAGGGTTGCTAGGGGCAGGGGGTTTGGGCGAAGGGGGGTGGGGTTATGGACATTGGGGAGGGTACGTGCTTTGGTGAGTGCTGTGAAGTGTGTAAACCTGACGATTCACAGTCCTGTACCCCTGGGGATAAAAATATATGTTTATAATAAATAAAGAATTAAAAAAATAAGATTATAGATTCCAAAAAATATCAAGGCACCTGATAGTCAAATTGAGGAATCATAATAGTAGGTATAATCTCTTGAAAGCTGCCAGGGCAAAGAGGCTCCTTACTTACAGAGGGAAGCCCATCAGAATAACGACAGACCTGTCCACAGAGACCTGGCAAGTCAGAAGAGGCTGGCAAGATATATTCAGGGCGCTAAATGAGAAGAACAGGCAGCCAAGAATACTTTATACAGTAAGACTCACATTCAAAATGGATGGGGAGATAAAGAGTTTTCAAGACTGGCAAGGCTTAAAAGACTCTGCAACCACCAAGCCTACACAGCAGGAAATATTAAGTGGTGTTCTATAAAAGAGGAAAAATCACAAGAATAGCACTGAACAAAAATATAGAGACAGTCTGCACAAAGACATACTTCAAAGGTAACTCAATGTCAATAAAAACGTATCTATCAATAATCACTCTCAATGTGAATGGCCTAAATGCACCCATAAAATGGCACAGGGTTGCAGACTGCATAAAACGACAGGACCCATCCATATGTTGTCTACAAGAGACCCATTTTGAACCTAAAGGTACACCCAGACCAAAGTGAAGGGATGGAGAAGCATCTTTCATGCCAATGGGCCTCAAAAGAAGGCTGGGGTAGCGATTCTCATATCAGATAAATTAGACTCCAAACTAAAGACTGTAGTCAGAGATACAGAAGAACACTACATAATCCTTAAAGGGACTATCCACCAAGATGATCTAACAATTGTAAATATCTATGCTCCCCATATGGGAGCAGCCAATTACTTAAGAAAACTGTTAATCAAGATAAAGAGTCATATTGATATGAATACACTAATCATAAGAGATCTTAACACACCTCACTCAGAAATAGACAGATCATCAAAGCAGAAAATCAATAAAGAAACAAGAGCAGGAGGGAGGCGGGACCAGCAGGGCATTAGCGGGACATCAACCTTATGGCACGGTGGGTGGGGCTGCATGGACCTGAGGAGTTGGCAGCCAGGAGACAACACTGAGGAAGGTGTTTGGGATCACAAGGGAGGGGGCAGGATTCATCAGAGGCAGGGATGGGGGCAGGCAGTAGTGGCACT
This sequence comes from Neogale vison, assembly GCF_020171115.1. Taxonomy (NCBI): domain Eukaryota; kingdom Metazoa; phylum Chordata; class Mammalia; order Carnivora; family Mustelidae; genus Neogale; species Neogale vison. The sequence goes on along the minus strand of NC_058092.1, from coordinate 114,025,293 downwards.
GGGAGGAGTGGGAGCTGTGTGGCACCTGTGGAGGATAGGTGGAATCAGGCGGCTGCAGAGAGGGTGAGAGGGTGGGAGCAACCCCAGGCAGCAGCAGTGCAGCAGCAGTTAGGATGCCGTGGTGGGCGGGAAAATGGTACACGTCAAGGGGGGGGCAACAGCAATAGGGAGGGTGTGATTGGGTGGGCCCATGGTACACGTCAAGGGGGCAGGGCGGCAACAGTGAGGCAGGCGTGATGGGGGGCGCATTGTGCACGTCAAGGGGGTGGGGCAGCAGCGGCGGGGTGGGCGTGGTGGGCACGTCCATCTTGCAGGTCAAGGGGGTGGGGAAGCAACGGTTAGGAGGTTGTTGGTGGGCAGGCCTGTCGTGCACATCAAGGGGGCGGGGCATCAAAGTTAGGAGGACGTGGTGGGTGGGCCCATCGTTCAGGTCAAGGGGGCGAGTCAGCAACAGTTAGGAGCCCGTGGTGGGCCACCCATCGTGCACGTCAATGAGTCGGGGTAGCAGTAGTTAGGAGGGTGGGGTGCACGGGTCCATCATACATATAAAGGGGATGGGCAGCATCAGTGGGGCAAGTATGGTAGGCGGGCCCATAGTGCACGTAAAGAGGGCGGGGCAGCATCAGTGGGGCAGGTGTGGGGGGCGGGCCCTTTGTGCACGTCAAGGGGGCAGGGCACCAAAGCATAGTAGAGGCTGGGACACAGGGCAATAATGGAGTAGCGGCAGCAGTGGTAAAGAGGGTTGTGGGGGGGTACAGCAGGGTGGCAAGGGTACATGTGGGGGGCAGCAAGATGGTGGCAGCGTGAGGTGGGCAGGGGGGTGGGTGTGCAAAGCAGTAATGTGTGTGGCCGCGGTGAGGCAATGGAGCGGGGGTGGGGGAAGCAGCTATTTGGTAGTGGTGGGTGGAGGGGAGGGGCCAGCTTGGCATCAGCGGAGCATCAGTGTCATGGTCTGGTGGGCAAGGCTTCCAAGCTCCATGGTGGCAAGGAGGTGGCAGAGAGGTTAGAGAGGTTAGAACAGTCTAACTGTTCTAACTGGCGGGGCCAACGGGGCAGGGAGTGGGTGTGTCACCAGGCAGCACTGGTATAGGGAGGGGAAGCTTCTTGTGGTAAGGGGAAGCTGCATGACACCCGAGTGGGACAGCCGTGTGGCACCTGTGGGCGGATGGAATATAGGCGGCAGGGCAGCGTAGGGAGTGTGGGACCAGCCCTGAGGCAGCAGCACAGTGACAGCTTGGCTGGCTTACTGGGCCTGCTCATAGTGCATGCCAACAAGGTGGGGCAGTGAAGCACAGCAGAGGCCGTGGGCACAGGACAGAAGTGGCCCAGCAGTAAGGGTGCCCGGGAGGGCACAGCAGGGTGGCAGGGGTGCATTCTGGGGGGGGCAGCAAGCTGGCAGTAGCGTGGGGTGTGGTGGACATACTGGGCAGCCACACGCTTGGCAGACAGGAGGCATTGGAGTGGGGGAGGGGAGTAGCTGGGCGGTAGTGTCGCTTGGGCCTGGGCAGGACTAGCTGGGTATAAGCGGGTCACCAATATCATGGTATGGTGGGTGAGGCAGCGAGCAAGGGCCACGCTTTGCTGGGCTTGGTGCATGTATACAGGGCAGCACCACTGATAGCAGAAGCAGTGGGGACCCAGGATAGCAGCAGAGAGGAAATGGTGGTTGTTAAGTGGGGGCACTATGGACGTTGTTGCAGCGTGTTGGGAGAGGCTCATGTTGTGGGGGCAGCCTGGTGGTACCAGTGTCGGGAAGGTGGAGTAGGACTCGTGGGATGGCAGCAGCGTGGGAACAGGGGTAGGAAATCAGGAAGGCTCTGGAGTGGGGGGCAGGGTTTGCACTAGGTAGTAGCTGCAGGGAGGGGTGGCTAGAACAGCACGGGGGCAGCGTGGCAGGTGGGGCAGGCATGCAAGTCAAAGGGCAGGGCTGCATAGGGCTGGGCTACGAAGACCAGCAGCAACAGGACATAGGGCAAGAGTGGGACACAGGGTGGCAGCAGATCTTAAGCAGGGTGGCGGTAAGTGGGCAATGACAGTGAAGGCATGGGTTTGGTAGTGGGGGTGTGGGGCACCCGGCAAGGTAGAGGTGCGGGGAGATTACAGAGGGGTGGTAGCAACAATGTGGTGGGACAGCAGGACAGTAATGAGCATGCTGGTGGGCGGGATGGGACAGTGTGGCTGCACAGGTGCATGCAGGGTGGCAGGCGGGTGGTGGCGTGGGAAGAAGGGGGGATGGAACCAACTGGGAGGCAATGGCACAGCAACTGCACAGGAAGGGCATGAAGGGCAGGGTATGGCCTTAATGCATGCCGGTGGGGACTGGACAGTGAAGGTCAGCAGTGGCCTGGGGCACAGGGCAGAAGCTTAGAAGCAGCTGCAGTGGTAATGTGGACAGAATGAGGGGTGTGCTGCAGACGGCAGGGTCATGAGGCGGGGTGCCCAGGAAGTAGCACTGGGAGAAGGCTGGGACGAGTGGGGGGGGCAGCAGCAGGTCAACCGGGAGGGAATCTGGAGGCACTGGAGTGGGGATGGGGGGGCAACAGGCGGTAGCATTTTGGGGGTGTTTGGTGGGACCAGCAGGGCAAGAGCATCAGGTTAATATCTGTGTGGGCAGGGCAGGGGCTCTGCACAGTTGCGGCAGCAAGGGGACAGTATGCAGTGAAGAAATAGCAGTGGGGGGCAGTGAGACAGCAGTGACTTGAGAAAGGCAGTGACTTAAGGAAGTGCAGTTGGATGGCAGCAGACGTGGAGGTGAAGCGGGGAGGGATTTGCCCGGATGTGGTTGGGAGGGACCAGAGGGACAGCAGCTGCCTGGCAATGGCATGGCATGGCTTGGGGGCAGGGCGTGGTGGTGTAGATGGGCAGGAGCAGCTGGGTGACCACAGTAGCAGTGGTGGTGTTGTTGGAAACACTGGCACCAGACCAGTAGAAGCACTGGAGAGTGGTGCAGCAGGGTGGCAGAGTTCTGTGGGTGCACAAGGGAGTGTTAGGGGCACTGGGGGTGTCAGAGCAGGGAATCAGTTGCAACACACAGGGAAGCAGGGCAGCTACGGTGAGGGTTAGCTGTTGTGGTACAAAGGGGCACTGCTGTGGAGTAGCAGAGTGGAGGGTGGCAGCACTGGTGGTAGCGGCCTGTCAGCAATGGCGGGTGGAAGGGACAGAGGTGGGTGTGTGGGGCGCAACAGGGTGGCAGTGGGGGGATGGCACAGTGGGGTGGCCGTGGTATGGGGTGTGGGGACCAGCCAGGAAGCAGAAGCACATATGGGGAGGCAGTGATTTGATAGCAGTGCTATCAAATGCTATTTCTGCATATATTGAGATGGTCCTATGATGTTGATCCTTTGTTTTGTGAATGCGGCACATTAGTATGATTTGTGCGATGATTTTTTTTTTTAAACTTGATACCAGATTTATTTTTAGCTATTAACAAGAAATAAAGAATGTTTCAGAGGTTATATCTCAAATCTTTGAAAATCATATGAGAGAATAAGTGTGAATAACAGCCCCTTCTCTGTATGGCTTTGCAACACCAATTGCCCCTTCATTTTTTAAAAATTAAATTAATTTATTTATTTTCAGAAAAACAGTATTCATTATTTTGTCACCTCACCATTTGCTCCATACAATCTGTGACCTCTGTAATACCCACAACCTAGTACCCCAACCTCCCACCCCCCGCCACTTCAAACCCCTCAGATTGTTTTTCAGAGTCCATGTGTGACGATTTTTATGTCTATGTTCATGACAGATACTAGTCTGACATTTTCTTGGGGCACATTGGGATGTTTTGATAAGGGCCATGATGGACTCATAAAATGAGGAGGGGAGCACTCCTTCCTCTTGTTTTTCTGGCAGAGTTGGAGAAGGATTGGTATTCATTTTTTTTTTTTCCTGTGGGTGATTCATAGAATTCACTGGTGAAACCATGGGGTCCTGGAATTTGCTATTTGGAAGTTTTTGGTTTCTTATTTAATCTCCCTACTGGGCATTGGTTTGTTTAGAATTTCTGTTTCTTCAAGATTCAGTCTTGGCAGGTTGTATGTTTCTGGGAATCTATCCTTTTCTTCTGGATTATCCAGCTTGTTGGGCTGTAATTGTTCATAAGACTTTTTTATGAGCCTTTACATATCTATGGTATCAGGGAATATCTCTTTCATTTCTGAGGATGGGTCCTCTTTCTTTTTTCTTAGCTTGAGTCTGGCTGAGACTCTGTCAGCTTTGTTCTTTTCAAAGAACCAGCTCTTTGTTGATTTGTTGCTCTTTCTTTCTTTCTTTCTTTCTTTCTTTCTTTCTATCTTTTTTTCTTTATTAATCTTTCTGTTGACTTTTTAGTCTGTATTTCACTTATTTCAGTTCTGATGTGTTCCTTCCTTTGTTCTACTAACTTTGGACTTCATTTGTGCTTTTTCTGTTTCCTTGAGTTATCAAGTTAGGTTGTTTATTTGAGATGTCTCTTGTTTCTTGAGTTAGGCCTGTATTATAAACTTCCCTCTTAGAACCACTTTTTTTTTTAAGTTAGCCCTAAGGGTGCCTGTGTGGTTCATTCTGTTAGGCATTGGACTTTGGCTCAGGTCATGAACTTAGGGTCCTGGAATTGGGCACTGCATCAGCTCTCTGGTTAGCATGGGGATCCACTTTCACCCTCTTCTACTGCCTGCTTCTCCTTCCACTTTGCTCAGTCTCTCTCTCCCTCCCTCTGTGTCAAATAAATAAATGACGTCTTCAAAAAATTAAAACTATCTCTATGCCCAGCGTGGGGTTGAAACTGAAAACTGCAAGACCAAGAGTCATAGCGCTTCACTGACTAATTGGGTGCCCCATTTTAGAACCCATTTTACTGCATTCCATAACTTTTGTTTGATTGTATTATTTTTTCATTTCCCTCAAAGTATTTCTGTGTTTCTATTTCAGTTTGCCCATGAATCAATTGGTTGTTCAGTAACATGTTGTTTAGTCTCTGTGTTTATGAATTTCCAGTTTTCTTCTTGTAATCGATTTCTAGTTCTATACCACTGTGTTTGGAAAAAAATGGTCGATTTGGTTTCACTCATCATTTGGGAAAATCTTAGGCTTCTAGAGTTTATTGACTTGTCTTGTGGCCTCACATATGACCAATGGTGGAGAATGTTCTAGGTTCACTTGAGAGGAGTGCATTCCATGTGCTGCTTTTGGATGGAGAGTTCTGTGTGTATCTGTCAAGTCCATCTAAGTAACAGGTTGTCTGAGGCTGTTGTTTCCTTTGTGATCTTCTGTCTGGATGGTGTATCATTGAAAGAAGTGTGAGGTATTAAAGTTCCCTATGGTATTACTGCTGATGGCTTCTCTTAGGTCTGTTTATATATGCTCTACATATTTAGTTGCTTCACTGCTGGGTGGGTAAATATTTATAAATATTGCATCGTCTTACTGCATTGATTCCATTATCAGTTTCTAGTGCCCTTCATTGGCTCTTGTTACAGTGTCTGGATTTTTTTTTCTTTCTTCATTGGACTGAAAATCAGAAGATCATCTGTTAGCTCTGCAGTCATGAGCAAAGCACAGCCATGCTCTAAGTCTGGTTTTCTTTATTTTCCTATATAAATAAACACAATAAATTCTTCTCCCAGGACCATATACTGACTCCAATAAGAAAGTATGTATAAAAGTGCTTTGTAAACTAGGAGATACTGCCCAATAATGAAAATGATTATGCAACCACCAAGTGTTCAAGATTAGATTTTTAAAGACATATTTATTTATTGTAGAGACAGAAAGAGATTGCAGGCACAAGCATATTCTAGAGAGGGGAGGGTCAGAGGGAGAGAAGGAATCCTCCAGCAGTGTACCCGCTGAGTGTGGAGCCTGGTGTGGGGCTCTGTCCCAGAAGTTGGGAACTTGATTTGAGCCCAAATCAAGAGTCAGCTGCTTAACTGACCGTGACACCCAGATACCCCCAGAATAAGATTTTTAAAAACATTTTTGAGGGCCTACTCATCTGTATTATTCTAAGTAACCTCTATTTCATTCAAATCTAAAAACTGTTATTAAATTAAAAATAGAAGCTGTTCTAAAAGCAAATATTCATAATATCCTCAAAGGTGGGGAAACAGGCATAAAAGAGGTTAAGAAGGGACACTGGGGTGGTTTAGTTGTTGAAGCTTGCCTTTGGCTCAGGACATAATCCCAGGTTCCTGCGATCAAACCCCATTTCAGACTCCCTGCTCAGTGGGGAGTCTTCTTCTCCATCTTCCTCTGTCCCTCCCCCTGCTTATGTCCCCCCCCCATTTTCTGTCTCTCAATTAAATAATTAAATTTAAAAGGCAAGTTACTTTTTCAGTGTCATGATATATATTAGGACTAGATACAGTCCTGAGTGTGTGACCCTGAAGAATGTGTTCTTTCATTTGTACATTTACCAAAAAATACCTAGCCCTCAAAATACCTTAGATTCAATTAGTTCGCCCTTTCTCCAAACACTGAGTATCGGAAGATGCGACAATTCCAGGACCCTGGCTGGCAGGGTTGGTGGAGTGTGTGACTCTTGATTTCCAGGTTATGAGTTTGAGTCATATTGGGGGCACAGATTACTTAATTGAAAAAAAAGATGCTATATTTGGGGTTGTTTTCTTTTTTCCTTTTGACACCTTCACCCATTTCTCCCAGCTCCAACCCCAAACTTCTGCCAGACCCCATCCGTTCTGTCTATGAGCTCACATTTTTGGTTTGGTTTTGTTTTAAGGTTCTACATGTAAGTCATTTCTAGTATTTGTCTTTCTGTCTGGCCTGTTTTATTTAGCATAATGCCTTCAAGGGTCACCATGTTGTAAATCAAAAGATTGCATACTTTATTATGGCTGAGTAGGATTCCACTGTGTTTATCGACCACAGTTTCTTTATTCATTCATCCACCGATGGCATTTAGGTTCTTTCTTTATTTTCACTGTTGCAAATAATCCTGCAGTGTACACAGGGGTGAATATACCTTTGTGAATTAGTGTTTTCACTCCCTTCAGATAAATACTCAGAAAGGGAAATCCAGGTTCCTTTGGTTGCTCTATTTCCCATTTTTTTTGAGGAACTTCCATACTGTTTTCCATAATGGCCGTACCCATTTATAGTCCCCATAATGGTGGACTAGAGTTTTCCTCTACACCACATCTTTACCAAAACTTGCTATTTCTCCTGTTTTTGATAATGGCCCTTCTGACAGGTATGAAGTAGGGCCTCATTATGGTTTGATTTGCATTTCCCTGATGATTAATAATGAGCATCTTTTCATGTTCAAGGGAACATCTGTATGTCTTCTTTAGGATAATGTCTATTTGAAACTTCTCCTGATTCACTAGATAACTTGTGGTGTTTTTGTTGTTTTTGGTGCTTTTGTGTGTTTTGTTTTGTTTTGTTTTGTTGTTGAGTTGCATGAGTTCTTTATATTTTGAATATTAACCCCTTTCCAGATATATAATTTACAAATGTTTTACCTTAAGTTACCATTTTATTTTGTTGATGGTTTCCTTTGTTGTTTGGATGTTTTATAGTTATATGTAGGCCCACACTTTGCCTCTTTGTTTATTTTTACTTTTGTGTCTGCTTAGAAGCACCACTACCAAGACCTTTCATCAAGGACCTTTCCAAACCCTGTGTTTTCTGCTACAGGTTTTATAGTTCCAGGACTTATATTCAATTGTTTGACACGTTTTAAGTTAATTTTTGTGTATGGTGTAAGAGAATGGTGCAGTTTTGTTCTCTTGCATGTGGCTCTCCAGTGTTCCCAGCACCATTGATGAAAGAGACTCTTTTTCACCCTTGTTTATTCTTAGCTCCTTTGTCATAAGATCCCGGACCATAGATGTGTGTGTTTAATTCTGGGCTCTCTCCTGTCTCCTGGTGATGTGTGTGTCTGTTATTATGACAATGCTACTTTGTTTTGATTACTCTAGCTTTGTCATTAGTCTGAAATGAGCAAGCATGATGCCTTTAGTGTGTTTCTTCTTTCTCTAGATTGTTCTGGTATTCAGAGTCCTTGGTGGCATCATACAAATTTTTAGAATCTTTCTTCTCTTTCTGTGAAAAATGTCCTTAGAATTTTGACAGGAATTGCAATGAAACTGTAGATGGCTTAGAGAAGTATGGACATATTACCATTATTAATTTTTCTCACCCGCGAACATGCGGTGTCACTTGGTTTATGTGTGTTGCCTTCAGTTTCTTTCCTTCCCATCTTGTCGTTTTCATCATACAAGATTTTACCTCTTGGTGAAGTATATTCCTGGGTGTTTCATTCTTTTTCATGTAACTTCAAGTGGGATGATCTTCCTAATTTATTTTCTGATGATTCTTTATTAGCATATAGAAATAGCAGATTTTGGGGTACTGATATTTTATCCTGCCCCTTTACTGAATTTAGTCATAGTTTGAACAATTTTTCACTGGCTTCTTTTAAGTTTTCCTTATATTCTGTATCATCTGCAAGTAGTGACCATTTTACTTCTTTCTTTCCAGTTTTGATGCCTTCTGATTAACTTCTTGCGTAAGTGTTCTGCCTTGGATTTTCAATATTGTGTTCAACAAAAGTGGCAAGGAAAGATCGGCAATGTTCCTAACTTAGGTGATGTTAGAGGAAATAGAAACAGCAAAAACTTTTCACTATCCGATGTGATGTAATCTGTGTGGTTGTCATATATGGTCTTTTAAAAAAAAAAGATTTATTTTATTTTATTTATTTAATTTATTTTTTTATTTGATTTATTTTTATTTTTTTAAATTAAATTAATTTATTTATTTTCAGAAAAACAGTATTCATTATTTTTTGCACCACACCCAGTGCTCCATGAAATCCATGCGCTCTATAATACCCACCCCCTGGTACCCCAACCTCCCACCCCCCCGCCACTTCAAACCCCTCAGTTGTTTTTCAGAGTCCATAGTCTCTCATGATTCACCTCCCCTTCCAATTACGCCAACTGACTTCTTCTAACACCCCTTGTCCTCCATGATATTTGTTATGCTCCACAAATAAGTGAAACCATATGATCGTTGACTCTCTCTGCTTGACTTATTTCACTCAGCATAATCTCTTCCAGTCCTGTACCTGGGATAATCCAGGACCCTGGGATAATAACCTGAGCGTAAGGCAGAGGCTTTAACCCCCTGAGCCACCCAGGCACCCCATATATTCCTTTTTCAGTATTGAGGTATATTCCTGGTCTACACACTGATGGGAATTTTGATTGCAAGCGGATATTAAAGTATGAAAATACTTTCCTGGATCTCAAGATGATCCCATCATTTTTATTCTTTATTTTCTTAATGTGCTGTATCACTTTGATCAATGTGTACCTGTAAACCATCATTGCATTCCTGCAAGATCGCACTTGATCATAGTATATGATTTTCTCAGCATATTGGTGAACTTGAGTTGCTAGTATTTTGTTGAACATTTTTGCATCTATGGTCATCAGGGATATTGGACTGTAAGACTCTTTTCTTGGGGGGGTCTTCATTTATTTTTGCATTAGGGTTATGTTTTCCTCAGCAAATGAGTTTAGAAGCTTTCTCTTCTAGTTTTTGGAAAAGTGGGGAAACTACTGATATGAATCCTTCCCGGAATGTTAGAATTTAGCATGAAATACATCTGGTTCTGGAAGTTGGTTTTTTGGGAGGTTTTAGATTGCTTTATGATGAGTACTGGTGTTTTATGTAAGTGTTGAATCACTAAAGATGAAACTGTTTCCACATCTTGGTGGTGGAATGATGGAGGGGAACGAGAGTCATGGGGTCCCAGCACTCAGAGGCTCCGTTTGCCACTGTGGCTGTGCCATTCCTCTCAGATGCTGGCAGAGGAGGAGGACATGGCAGAAACACGGCAGAGTGGTGGTGGCAGGGTGGTGGGAATGTGGGGTTCAAGGGGATGATGAGACTGATGCATAATCCTTATGTTCCACCCACAGGATATCAGATCATCTACTGCCGGACCAACAGCAACTCCAGCATGTTCACCACAGTCGAGATGGGTGCCATGGTGGGGCGATTCACGGCCACTGAGCTGGCCCCAGAGTCAGCATACATCTTCAGACTGATGGCCAAGATGAGGCAGGGCTGGAGGAGCCCCTAAAGGCGACATCATCACCACTGACAAGCATGGTAAGGCCACAGGCCCAGGTCCACTGTCCTGGTGACATGGGGAGGACAGCTGGGCCCAACTGGGAGCCACAAACTTGCTGGATCCACAGATTCCTGGGGCAGAGCTTGCAGGGTAGTGTGTCTACACACCGCGATATTTACCAGACTGGCAGGAATGTCCCTAGAGAGGAGGTTGTGTAACTGGATCGGGGTGGCTCTGAGTCACCATGTTGGAGGCAGGCTTCCTGAAGCCAGGTGCTTTTTCTCTGATGTTCAAAACGACATGACCAGCTGATCCAGGGGTTCCAAAACACGTTTTCTACCAAGCAATGCTAGGGAGATATGTCTTCATGGATGCTGCTTCTGTTCCAAGCACTGGTGAGGGGCTTATTGTTCATTGTCTTGGTTTCTCTTCACCAAATTATGGGGGACAAAAGGCTGTGAGGCCCAGTTCTACAGAAGATGTGGGACACAGACAGATTCAGTCATTTGCCAGGGACAGAGCTGTTGAGGCACTGATGTGAAGACCCTCCACAGACACTGGCTCCCTGTTCCCACAGCAATATGCTGTGGATTCCCATATCAGTGAGCCCCTGCTTTGTCTTCCAACCTCATTCTGGGATCTGCATCAGTGGGTTCCCTTTCCAGGGCCACCCCAACCACTCTACGTCCTTTTTATGCCACCTGACCTTGGAGGGACCACAGGGGTTCCAGCTTAGACCTGAGTCAGGAAAAAGCAGGGGCAATCTGGAGTGCAGAGCAGGCACTGAACCCCCTCTCTGAGGCTGCCAGGAGCCTGGGTGGCTTTTAGGACAGTGTGATGCCTTCCAGTTTCTGTGATACAACCTGCCCACATGCCTAGATCCCTTAGAGTTCTGGCTTCAGAATGTGTGGTTCAGGGAGTGCATCCCTGTTCTATCCACATCCAGAGAGCAGGCTCTGCATTGGCCCTGCTGATGTTACAGGGCGGCACACAGGAAGTAGCTTGACCTGGCCTAACACAGGAGTGGTGTTGAGGGGAACATATGGCTCATTTACCTCCTGTGCTCTTGAATGGAGAGCCCCATCCATGCCCCAGAGGTATCTCCCTGGACTTTGGAGCAAAATCAAAACAACAAAATGAAAAGATCCAGGATATATTTGGACCTATTTACCTGCAGAGGTACTCTTGGTCTGTGGCTTGCTCATCAGTGTCAGAGCAGGGATCTTACTGTAGCACAGGTAGGCTGACAACCAGGCTGACTGCAGGGTGTCTGGAAATGTTGCCACCCTGGGAGAAACACATTTTCTCACTACTCAAGTGTTGTTTGTGCTGTTGTGCTGAATCCTTTTCCGATTCAACTGCGTACCATGAGAGTCTGAGTGATATGCAAAGCCTGGACTGTAGATTGTGTTGGCTTCCCTATACATCTGTCCCTAGGGGTTATTTGGCTGCTGGGGAGGGGGCTGGGTGTAGTTATTTGGGTGTGATGTGCCTTGCTTCAGAAGTGCCCCCTGAGGATGAGCAGGAACGTGGGGGCTGCAGTCCTATCTGTCACTTGGGTCCACATTGGTCACCATGATGGTTGGGTTTATGGGAGCACAGGTCCAGCAAGCCAGAGTCTGTAGATCCTCAACTGCCTATTGTCGGTCGTAACCAGGGCCTGGGACACCAGAGCAGAGCCAGAGTTGCAGGGCCCACACATATGCTCATAGAAAAGGACTGGAGTCAAGGAGGGAGGTGGTCAGGCCCAGGAAGCCACATCAGACAGCAAGATCACAGGGGGGCTGAAGACTGGCTCTGTACTCTGTGACACATTGGAGGGTTGGCATATCTTAGGGCAAAAAGCACACAGCGGGAATTCTGCCATCTCCACAACCCTGAAGTAGAATGTGTGGTGTGGAGCACAGTTGGGCACCTGGGTACAGTGTGTGTGTCTCCTAATCCAGTCTCCTTTCGAATGCTTCGGTCAGCACTTGGGTGTTGGATGAAGGGAAGCTAGCTAGGATGCAGGAGTTCTTTCTGTGGAGGCTGGCAGGTGGAATGCTGCCTCGTGGCTTGGGTGGGCAGTGGGGTTACAGACCAAAATATCCTGCTAAGCACTAAGGCTCAGGCTCTGTGCAAGGGGATTCTTGGAAGCTCCACAGAAGAAGAACCCCATCTGCATGTCCCTGCAGCTCTGCTCCCACTGCCCAAACCTTGGATGGGTGCAAGGAGGGAGTAAGGGTGGGAAGGAGTATATTTTCTCCTTCCACGCCTATGCAGGTTACCATCTTCCAAAGAGATCCATCAAGGACATGGATCACAGAGGCTGAGTGGCCTGGTGGACACCAGGAGAGGGTGTGCTGTGCATCCAGGGGACAAAGGACTACACCTGCCTGACCATGATGGATACAAAGTGGGCACTGAACAACTGAACACTTTTGTGGACCACAGGCAAGGCGGTGGGCTGCATGGTGTCACCATCATCCAGGAAACCTCCATGAACACTGTTGCAAATCCTTTACAACCCCTCTGGTTTTCTCCTTGGGAGAAAATTCTAGAAGCAGAACCCTTAGCTCAGAAGATATGAGTGTGTTTGGCTTGAAGATACAGAAACTCATGGACAGGCCATGCCCTAGGGACTGGGATGCATGTCTTGTGGCCTCTCTGCTTCCATGCTGATGTCTTGCCTTCAATGTTTGGTGAAAATATATCTCATTAAGCGTGTGTCCATAGGCCTTTCATTCCTACTCTACCACTAAATGTCTGTGACTTTACACGGTGATGTGTCTCATGGGGTCTTAGTGTCTGATCGTGAAAATCCTCAAACTCAACTGGGTACAGATTTGCAGAACTCATGGAAAAGCTGCATTCAAGCCGAACAAGAATTAATTAGGGGGGGGACAGAGTGAGTTGAGGAAGATGAGCCTACCTTTGTGACTCTTGTTTGAAACATTGCTGGTTCTTTAATCTTTCTTCTTCCAGATTGAGGGAAACTGTATCCGAAAATATCGATGATCTACAGAAATGTGATGAAATATTTCTGTGTGAGCAAATGGGAGCATTTAACTTCTCTCCCTCTCTGAAACCTCCATCATTCAGAAACTCTCAGGGAGAATTCTTTCTTCCAAGGTACTTAGGATTATTGGCATAGGTTCAGCACAAGTGCCTTTTTCTTGTAACAGGACACCGCTGGAAACATTGGTTATTTTACCAAAGGACTGAGTGAAATGTCCAATTTGAGAGTAACATGTATAGAGTCAGATAATGACCAGACAATTTTCAGGAATTAAGGGTGGCTTTGTGGAGCCCCTTGGCAATAGAGGCTTCACACCTTGATGTGAAGCTCACACAGTGCCCAGGAGCCTTGCCAGATGAGTAGGGAAAGTTACTTGTTGGCAGGTATAGGAACCTCAGGATATTTGGGGGACCTCAAGAAGAGGAATCAATCCAAATCGACATGTATTGCAGTCATGTCTAATGGGAGTATCGTGCTTGTCTTTGGCTTGGACACACTACTGAAAGTTCACTCTAGAGATTCCTCATGAAAAGTTCCAGCGCAGCAGGGTTTCAAAATCTGTATGGAATGGTCCATCACTATGCCTGCCAGGCTTAGTTAGAATAGATGCTAATAAACCAAGTGTGCTTGTGGCTGCCTTCTTTCATCTAAGAAACCATCCAAAATCCGTTGAATTGAAATCCATCAACTATGTGGACTGGCACCCACTGTCACCACCGCCAGGCATTTCTGCGACTGACAAGGTGACCTGTGAAGCTCTGAATCTATTTAATTCAAAATCAGATTTGGGGACCTTATCTTGGAGGCTGGCAGTGTCTTCTTTTTGGGAAAATCCTATCAGAACTATACCCCAAACTGTCTCAGAATCCTCTAGAAGCTGGCTGTTGGAGGGCTTGCCCGTTGGGTCAGTAGCATAATCGCTGGTTACGAGTGAAACAATCTTCAATCTCCAAAGTATACTTTACATTCATTTTGGATGGTGATTAGTTGTTGGTTTTTTATTTATTTTTTTTGAGTTCCAGGGTCCATGAGAGGCATGTCTTAGAAATGAAAGACCAGAGGCTCATTTTAGCCAAATAGAGTTGTGAAAAAAGAAAGACAGACAGACTAACAGAGTCACTCATGTAGAGTAGAAAAGACACTGAGAAGGTAGAGTATATGCACATCTCCTATGGGAGTTCTGTGTCATTGAAGTTACGGGGTAGATTAATGAGAACGCTTGTCAAAAGTGAAAGAAGTTTCAAGGAGAAGTAAGCAATCCTAGGATGGTCATGCAAAATGCAGTTGAAATAGGATTTCTGCAGATCTCCTGTTCGGGTTCTTGGTGCAGCAGGAACTTTACTTAGGCTCTCGTCACTAGTTGCAAATGGTGAGTGAACTCTGGGCCATCACCTGGCAAACATCCTCCTGCTTGGGACTGGCATCAATATCATGGAACTCCTGGTAGCCAATTTACCATGCATGTATTATTTGAATGTCTGTCAGCAGCAATGCTAAGTCCTTCACCAATTTCAGGTTCCTGTGGTTTTAGCCTCTTTGAGCTTGTGCTCTCTGTTGGAAGGGAGGAGCATGCTTTCAGTTTTGTATGACATTGTATCTTCCGGAGTATGTGTCCTGAGACCTCAGCTATATGCTCTCTCTGTTTTTACAGGTGGTGCTTCAAGGCTCAGGTGACTTGGCCTCATTGGCAGCATCCAATGTATCCGACCTCTGTCTCTTCAGTGCAGATTCAAGTGCAACACGTACAGGAGTGTGACCCCTGTCATCTCCCTGATGGATGTGCATCACAGCAGTAAGTTGTCCTGGTTCTAAAACTTCTGCCTGGGTTGAGGTTCAGTGCTTGACTTGGGTGCCTCTTTTTCTGGCTTCTATCTTTCTTCTGGAGGCAAAGCTACCATCTTCTTTTTTATTAAATTGAATATGTACCCTTAACCAGAATATCTAGAGTTTGTTGCTTAGGGAAAATTACTTAGTGGCACATATGGAGAAGGTTATGCAAGTCCCTTCTCCAAACAAAACGTCTGAAGTACAGGTTGCTTCTGGTAGCAGAATCCTGAGTTATTGCAGGGTTATCTTCTAAATAGACATTCTCTCCAAAATAGTGTTTTCTGTCAACACATTCTTTTTAGGGCCAGTAAACTAGAATAAAGAATATTGGGCGTTTTTACAAATGGATATCTGAGTGGATGTGCTTTTTTTGAGGGGGAGGGGCGAGAGAGAGAGAGACACTGAACAGGCGCCACATGCTTTGTAGAGCATGACACAGGGCTCGATCTCACAATGCTGGGATCATCATCTCAGCAAAAATCAAGAGGGTCAGTGAGAAGGTCACTCACATAGAGTAGAGAAGACATGAGGAGCAAGGAAATGTCCTTGCACATCTACTGTAGGAATTCCATATCACTGAAGATTTAGGGTAGATGAATGAGAACATATATTTTTTTCATGTTTTGGTTTTTTTTTAATTTATTTTTTATTTTCAGCATAACATATTCATTATTTTTGCACCACACCCAGTGCTCCATGCAATCCGTGCCCTCTATAATACCCACCACCTGGTAACCCGACTTCCCACCTCCTGCCCCTTCAAAACCCTCAGATTCTTTTTCAGAGTCCATAGTCTCTCATGGTTCACCTCCTCTTCCAATTTCCCCCAACTCCCTTCTCCTCTCTATCTCCCGATGTCCTCCATGCTATTTGTTATGCTCCACAAATAAGTGAAACCATATGATAATTGACTCTCTCTGCTTGACTTATTTCACTCAACATAATCTCTTCCAGTCCTGTCCATGTTGCTACAAAAGTTGTGTATTCTTTCTTTCTGATGGAGGCACAATACTCCATAGTGGATATGGACCACATCTTCCTTATCCATTCGTCCTTTGAAGGGCATCTTGGTTCTTTTCACAGTTTGGAGACCGTGGCCATTGATGCTATAAACATTGGGGTAGAGATGGTTCTTCTTTTCACTACATCTATATCTTTGTGGTAAAAACCCATTAGTCCATTGGCAGGGTTATAGGGAAGTTCTATTTTTAATTTCTTGAGGAATCTCCACACTGTTCTCCAAAGAGGCTGCACGAACTTGCATTCCCACCAACAGTGTAGGAGGGTTCCTTCCCCTTTCTCCATATACCCTCCAACATACGTTGTTTCCTATCTTGCTAATTTTGAGCATTCTAACTGGTGTAAGGTGATATCTCAATGTGCTTTTAATTTGAATCTCCCTGATGGCTAGTGATGATTAACATTTTTCCATGTATCTGATAGCCATTTGTATGTCTTCATCTGAGAAGTGTCTGTTCATATCTTCTGCCTATTTTTTGATATGATTGTCTGTTTTGTGTGTGTTGAGTTTGAGGAGTTCATTATAGATCTTGAATATCAACCTTTTGTCTGTACTGTCATTTGCAAATATCTTCTCCCATTCCGTGGCTTGCCTCTTTGTTTTCTTGACTGTTTCCTTTGCTGTGCAGAAGCTTCTGATTTTGATGAAGTCCCGAAAGTTCATCTTTGCTTTTGTTTCCTTTGCCTTTGGAGACAAATCTTGGGAAAGAAGTTGCTGTTGCTGATATCGAAGAGATTACTGCCTATGTTCTCCTCTAGGATTCTGATGGATTCCTCTCTCACTTTGAGGTCTTTTATCCATATTGAGTTTCTCTTTGTGTATGGTGTAAGAGAATGGTCAAATTTCATTCTTCTACATATAGCTGTCCAGTTTTCCAAGCACCACTATTGAAGAGACTATTTTCCACTGTATATTTATTCCTGTTTTGTCGATGATTATTTGTCCATAGAGTTGAGGGTCCATATCTGGGCTTTCTATTCTGTTCCACTGGTCTATGTGTCTGTTTTTATGCCGGTACCATGCTATCTTGGTGACCACAGCTTTGTAATAAAGCTTGAAATCAGGTAATGTGATGCCCCCAGTTTTATTTTTGTTTTTCAACATTTCCTTAGTGATTCGGGGTCTCTTCTGATTCCATACAAATTTTAGGATTATTTGCTCCAGCTCTTGGGAGAATACTGGTGGAATTTTGATCAGAATGACAATAAAAGTATAGATTTCTCTAGGCAGTATAGACATTTTAACAATGTTTATTCTTCCGATACAAGAGCATGGAATGGTGTTCCATCTTTTTGTGTCTTCTTCGACTTCCTTCATGAGTGTTCTGTAGTTCCTCAAGTACAGATCCTTTACTCTTTGGTTAGGTTTATTTTCAGGTATCTTATGGTTCTTGGTGCTATAGTAAATTGAATCGATTTTCTAATTTCCCTTTTTGTATTTTCATAGTTAGTGTATAAGAAAGCCACTGATTTCTGCACATTGACTTTGTATCCTGCCACGTTGCTGAACTGCTGTATGAGTTCTAGCAGTTTGGGGGTGGAGTCTTTTGGGTTTTCCATATAAAGAATAATGTCATCTGTGAAGAGAGAGAGTTTGACTTCTTCATTGCCAATTTGGATACCTTTTATTTCTCTTTGTTGTCTGATTGCTGTTGGTAGGACTTTTAATACTATGTTGAACAAGAGTGGTGAAAGTGGGCATCCTTGTCTTGTTCCTGATCTCAACGGGAAGGCTGCAAGCTTTTTCCCATTGAGGATGATATTGGCTCTGTGTCTTTCATAGATAGATTTGATGAAGTTCAGGAATGTTCCTTTCATCCCTATACTTTGAAGCGTTTTAATCAGGAACAGATGCTGGATTTTGTCAAATGCTTTTTCTGCATCAATTGAGAGGATCATGTGGTTCTTCTCTCTTCTCATATTAATTTGTTGTATCACAGTGATTGATTTGCGAATGTTGAACCATCCTTGTAGCCCAAGAATGAATCCCACCTGGTCATGGTGGATAATCTTTTTAATGTGCTGTTGGATCCTGTTTGCTAGGATCTTGTTGGGAATCTTAGCATCCATATTCATCAGTGATATTGGTCTGATATTCTCCTTTTTGGTAGGGTCTTTGCCTGGTTTGGCGATCAGGGTAATGCTGGCTTCATAGAAAGAGTCTGGAAGTTTTCCTTCTGCTTCAATTTTTTGAAACAGCTTCAGGAGAATGGTGTTATTTCTTCTTTGAAAGTTTGGTAGAATTCCCCAGGGAATCCGTCAGGTCCTGGGTTCTAGTTATTTGGGAGGTTTTTGATCACTGCTTACATCTTGTTACTAGATATCGGTCTATTCAGCTTGTCGATTGCTTCCTGGTTCAATTTTGGGAGTTTATAGTTTTCCAGGAATGCATCCATTTCATCTAGGTTGCTAAGCTTATTGGCTTATAATTGTTGATAATAACTTCTGATGATTGTTTCTACTTCCTTTGGTGTTTTGATCTCTCCCTTTTCATTCATAATTTTATGAATTTGGGCTTTCTCTCTTTTCTTTTGGATTAGTGTGGCCAGTGACTTATCGATCTCATTGATTCTTTCAAAAAAACCAACTTCTAGTTTCATTGATACGTTCTACTGTTTCTTTGGTTTCTACCTCACTGATCCCAGCTCTAATCTTGATGATTCCCCTTCTTATGTGTGGAGTTGGTTTGATTTGTTCTTGATTCTGCAGTTTTTTAAGGTGTACAGAAAGCTGCTGTGTTCTGTATTTTTCAATTTTTTTTTGAGGGACGCTTGGATGGCTATGTATTTCCCCCTTAGGACCTCCTTTGATGTATCCCATAGGTTTTGTACTGATGTGTCTTCATTCTCTTTGGTTTCCATGAATTGTTTCAGTTCTTCTTTGATCTCCTGGTTGATCCAAGCATTCTTAAGCAAGTTGGCCTTTAGCTTCCAGGTGTTTGATTTCCTTCTGAACTTTTCCTTGTGATTAAGCTCCAGTTTCAAAGCATTGCGATCTGAGAATATGCAGGGAATAATCTCAGTCATTTGGTATCAGTTGAGTCCTGATTTGTGACCCAGTATATGGTCTATTCAGGAAAAAGTTCCATGTGCACTTGAGAAGAATGAGTATTATGTTGTTTTAGGGTGGAATGTTCTGTATATATCTATGAGGTCCATCTGTCCCAATGTGTCATTCAATACTCTTGTTTCTTTATTTTTTGCTTCGATGATCTGTCTGTTTCTGGGAGAGGCATGTTAAGATCTCCTATGATTAGTGTATTCATATCAATATGACTCTTTATCTTGATTAACAGTTTTCTTATGTAATTGGCTGCTCCCATATTGGGGGTATAGATATTTACAATTGTTAGATAATCTTGGTGGATATTCCCTTTAAGGATTATGTAGTGTCGTTCTGTATCTCTGACTAGAGTTTTTAGTTTAAAATCTAATTTATCTGATATGAGAATGGCTACCCCAGCCTTCTTTTGAGTCCCATTGGCATGAAAGATGCTTCTCCATCCCTTCACTTTCAGTCTGGGTGTATCTTTAGGTTCAAAATGGGTCTCTTGTAGACAAGATATGGTTGGGTCCTGTCATTTTATCCAATCTGCAACCCTGTGCCGTTTTATGGGCGCATTTAAACCATTCACATTGAGAGTGATTATTGATAGATACGTTTTTAATGACATCGAGTTACCTTTGAAGTTTTTCTTTCTGTAGACTGTCTCTATATTTCTTTTCAATGCTATTCTTAGGATTTTTCCTTTTTTGTAGAACCCCCTTTAATATTTCCTGCAGTGTTGGCTTGGTGGTTGCATAGTCTTTTAAGCCTTGCCGGTCTTGGAAACTCTTTATCTCTCCATCCATTTTGAATGTCAGTCTTGCTGTATAAAGTATTCTTGGCTGCATGTTCTTCTCATTTAGTGCTCTGAATATATCTTGCCAGGCTTTTCTGGCTTGCCAGGTCTCTGTTGACAGGTCTGACGTTATTCTGATGGGCTTTCCTCTATAAGTAAGGAGCCTCTTTGCCCTGGCAGCTTTCAAGAGATTATACCTACGGGGCGCCTGGGTGGCTCAGTGGGTTAAGCCGCTGCCTTTGGCTCAGGTCATGATCTCAGGGTCCTGGGATCGAGTCCCGCATCAGGCTCTCTGCTCAGCGGGGAGCCTGCTTCCTCCTCTCTCTCTGCCTGCCTCTCTGCCTACTTGTAATCTCTCTCTGTCAAATAAATAAATAAAATCTTTAAAAAAAAAGAGATTATACCTACAATTATAATTCCTCAATTTGACTACCAGGTGTTGTGATGTTTTTTTGGAAAGTATAATCTTGGGTGGAGACAGTTCAGCCTCTAGTACATGAATGCTGGTTCCATTTTTGAGATTGGGAACATTTTCATGATGGACTTGTTCCACTATATCTTCTAGACTTCTTTCTTTCTCCTCCCCTTCAGGTATTCCAATAATTCTGACGTTGGAACGCTTCCTGGCATCATTTATTTCCTGATTCTGCTTTCATGATTTCTAGGCTCTTTGCTCCAGGCTTCCTCCTGATCCTTTCTCTCTACCTGTTTGTCCTCCAGATCACTAATTCTATCTTCTGTCTCAGTTACCCTAGCTTTGAGAGAGTTTAGGTTAGATTAGAACTCATTGAGAGCATTGTGAACCTCCTCCCTGGGAACTTTAAGCTCCGCTCTAACATTGGGAACATCCTGTCTGGTCGCTTTCAGCTCGACCCTAATCAATTCTGTTTGGTCATCCATGGCTTTCTCCAACCTAGCTATTGCCTAGATAATTGTTAGCTTGAATTCTCTTTCTGACATATTGTCTATGTTGATAGCCATTAGCTCTGCTGCAGAAGGTCTATCCTCTGTATTTTTCTTCTGTCGGGAATTCCTCCTCCTAGGCATTTTGGTGGGAGATGACTGAACAAATGTAGCTGGATATATTAACTGTGGTGCATTCACGGTCCACCCTGGAACACTTCTGAGCAATCAGGATTCCCTACCCAAACGAGAGACAAAAGAAAAGAAAGAGAAAAAGAAAAGAAAAAAATATATATATATAGAGAGAGAGAGACAGGAAAGAAAGGGAAGATGAAAGAGAAGGTTCAGCCCAAATGGGCCCCAAGGTAAGATTTATGAAGTAGACAAACAGAAACAGACAAACAAAAAGACTGATAAAACTATATGACAAGAGAAATAAAATATATATGCAAATAA
Organism: Neogale vison; assembly: GCF_020171115.1. NCBI lineage: Eukaryota > Metazoa > Chordata > Mammalia > Carnivora > Mustelidae > Neogale > Neogale vison. The sequence goes on along the minus strand of NC_058092.1, from coordinate 114,004,164 downwards.
GGGAAGAATCTCGTCAAAAAGAACCCCACGTGTAAGATTTATATACTATCAGGACAAACACAAAAACACAGAAACAGTTGTGGAAGAAAAAGATGGGAGAGTGGTTATAAATTCTCAGTGCGTGCGAGGAAGGTTGTTTTGATTCTTCCTGGATGTATCTTGATATCTTTGTTAAAGGACTCAACTTTCCTAAGATAAAGGGGGATTAAAAATTAGTTTACCTATAGGGGTAGTATTGATTGGAGAAAGGGGATTACTTTGAAGTTTAACTCTATATTTATATTAGAAGTTAAAAATAAAAAGGAATAAACTAGACTAAACTAAACTATTTTTTTTAAAAAGAAGAAATTCAAAAAATAGAAATGCAAAAAAAAACATAGGTATATGTATCAAAAAGTTCGGGTTAGAAGGTTATTATGGAATTTGATGTACTGGACAGCTTGCTGCGATGGTTATTAGGATAAAAAATTAACTATATATAAAAAAAGAACCAGAATATTGGGAATGAATGAGAAATAAAAGTTTTCCTATGAAGTAGTGTTTGTTCCCTTGTAGTCCTTTTTTTTTTCTCTTTTTTTTTTTTTTTTCTTTCTTGGTTTCTTTTTTGGGGGAGGAGCCTGTCACATGGGTTTTCAGTCAATGATGTTCCCTGACTTAAGTCCTCCCACCCCTGTCAAGGGGGTGGGCTCTGAGGAAATTTTTTTTTCAGGGTATTGTTCTCTGGCGGATTTTTTGTTCACTTTTTTTTTCTCACTTTGACCGCTTTTGATGGTTTTTGTAGTTTTAGAGGAAAACGAACCGCACCCTGATCTCCCTATCAGAGAGAAGGAGGGAAGCTCCAGACAGCCAGAGAGGTTCCAAGCAGCAATCGCACATTGAGATTTTCCCACTGGCCCAGGCTGGGAGTGCCCGGTCTTTCTGGGTCTAAGAGTGCCCAGCTTGCATGCACCAATTTCAGGGGAGGCTGAGGTTCGCGTGTGGGTCTCAAGCTCTGAGAATGGGGCGCAGGTACGAGAGGAGGAGGAGGAGGTGGAGTCGCATATCAAAGGGCACTGGTTGGGCCTTTATACCTCTCTCAGGGGAGTAACTCAGGTTCTATAGCAGGGCTCTCGTGTTCTGCTGTCACACGTGGCTCCCATCCCCTCACAGCAAATGGACCCCACGCGTTCTCGGGCATGCTGGCAGTTTAGGGACCAGTAGCTGGTTTCTCCGCCACACTCTCTCTGCCTCAGCGCCAGGGGAGGCTGTCCTGGGACCGGGGACTTAAGCCCCTCTCCCTAGCCATCCCGATTCCCACAATTTCCCCCCGAGATCCTTTGCACTTTTGGAATGCTTTCAACCAGTCTCCAAGTTAATGCTGGTCCCCAGACGCAGGACACTCTCACTCATATTGGGCTATTACTTTCCAATTGGTCGCCTCTGGTGGCTCCCTGCCCCTTTCGTTTATCTTCCAATATCAGTCCGCCATTCCTACGCCACTTTACCTGCCCACTGGCGTATTCTCCCCCTGTAGAGATCCAGACATGTATAATTCTGATCTCAGGCTGATTTCATGGGCGACTGGAGTTCTTTGGTAGGTAATCAGTTCACTTTGGGGTACAAGTTGAAAAGGCGCCTCCTCCTACTTCCCCGCCATCTTGTCCCCTCCTTCCTCGATGGGAAATTTGAGATGTTCCAAACCGCTAGAATTCTTTCTGCAGGACAATTGAGACATGTTGGATGGCTTAAGGACCTCCCATATGGAACAACTCCAGAACAGTGTTCTAAAATTTGATGCCTGGGAAGCCCTCTTCATATTCCAATTGTCTCCTTGGGATAAGAGAATTTCAATCTGCTGGCTCTGGGGGAGCAACCAAGGGGGGTGTGTTGAAATGGACTCTCCTGCAGATGGATCATAATATGGGTTTGTGTCCATGGAGACCTTGGAATGGGGCGGTGGCAATGGGGCCCTGAAGGATTCTCCTAACCGGAAGTTTTGACAGAGCTCCAATGAGTACGTTTCCTATGTGGAGATGAGATGTGTTCTGGTCGGTGGCTCAGGAATCCCCTGTATGCTGGTATTGGAAACCAGTTCTCTGTGGAGACATGTCTGGAAACAAAAGCAATGGATCCGATTAGGGCCTAAGGGCCTGTCCAGTTCAATCTTCTTCATGGAGGACATCTGTCTATGGGTCTGAGTGGAGGTAGTTGCTTAGATGGTGTCAGATCAACCTTGTTTGTCCTGGGGGGCCGACACTTGGGATAGCCTCAGGCACTTTGGAGCTTTCTCCTAATTTGGGCGGTTGTTGCCAATGGAATGGGAAGAATACCCTTGAAGAAGGCATGCACAGTCCTGAGGTGTCACTCCAGGGACCCCAGCCTGGAGGGTGTGTGGGCCGGGGCTGTGGGGACGAAGTCTAAAAACACAAACTTGGCTTAAGTTTGGGGATGTAGTTATGGTAGGTCGAACCTAAAGACCATGAGGAGAACTCTTTGGGATATGAACAAAGGGCAAGATTGAGATGCTTGCTCAGGTTTTTGTCTCTGGATTTTGTGTCACTGATGGCCGTGGAATGTCGAGGTGGCCTCATGGCCCATGGATGTGTCTCCCTCTCTGGGGATTTGGTCCGATCTCAGGATGATTTTTGAGGTGATTCTGTGGGATGGGAGGAGTCCCATCTGTTTTTTTACCTCAGGTGTCCCACCAAAAGAGGGATTCCAGAGCATAGCCCTGGGGAGAGGCGAATGGACAAACCAACCTCTGATTAAGAATGGGGGCCTAGGGGCATGGCAAGCCCCATATGAAGGCTCTTGGTCCAGCCACAGACAAGCCTTACTTGAGGACAGGACTCATGCTGAGGGTCACAATGTGTGTTTGTGCCCAATGCAGCACTCAAGCATGGGGGCTCATGGGCCATGCTGGTTTCTCCTACACTGAACTTTGGAAAACATGCCAACCACAAAAATTCTTGCCACGGGGAAGGTGGAGTTCTGATTTCTGCATCACTTTCAACATTGAGCCTTGATTGGAGTTAAGGTCTAGGTTGTGAAGCCTAAAAAACGAGGTTGGGAAGAGATGACGAGCTAAAGCCATGGTGGGTCCAATGTCCTCAGTGTGCGGCCAGCTGTCTGGTCGGGAGGTCCGGGCTCAGGTTGTGTCAGACAGGGCATTCGTGCTCAGGGTAGACTGTATAATTGGGGTACAGTAGAGTTGTGTGCAGGTTGATCCTCATTTAGGGTCTCTGGGTAGCCCCATAGGGCAACATTTATCTTCTGGAGCACAGGCAGAGTGCTGCATTGTCGCTCCGGAATTGCCATCCTGAGGGCTTGTGGACCAAGAGTGTGAGGATGGAAGTCTGAGAACACAAGCTAGGCATAGGTTTTGGGGGAGGGCACGGCAGGCACACTCTGCAGAGCTGAATTGAGATCTCGTGCATCTGAAGTCAAGGCGAGGATCAGACGTTGGCTCAGGATGGAGTTCCTGTCCATGATGGCCCCTTCATGAAGGGGGTGGGGCATCACCAAGCCATGGAGGTTTTCCCACAATGAGAGTTGTGAGATTCTCCAAACCACAAGGATTCTTTCCGTGGGACAATTGGGACCTGTTGGATGGCTCCAGGACATCCCATAGGGATGACTCCAGAGCAGCATTCTAAGGATGAATGCCTGGGATGCCCGCCTAGCATTCCAGTTGTCTCCTTGTGATAATACAGGTTCGATCTGCTGGCTCTGGGGGAGCAACTGAGGGCGCTGAGCTGAAATGGACTGTCCTTTGAATGGGTTATAATGTGGGCTTGTGTCCATGGGGACCTTGGAATGGGGCGGTGGTACTAGGGTCCTGAAGGTTTCTACTAACCAGAGGTTTTGACACAGTTCCCATGTGCAAGTTTCCCATATGGAGACGAGATTTCTTCTGATGGGTACCTCAGGAAAGTCCCATATGCGCCTATTGGAAACCAGGCCTCTGAAGAGAGATGGCCAGAAAGCAAAAGAACGGATCTGATGAGGTCCAAGGGGCCTGTCTGGTTCAATCTTCTTCTCTGGGGACATCTGTCTCCGGGTCTGAGTGGAGGTAGTTGCTCAGCTGATGGCAGATAGTCCCTGTTTGTTCCGGGCGGCCTACTCTCTTAGGATAGCCTTGGGGACGTTGGAGGTTTCCCCTAATTTGTTCTGATTGGTGCCACCCCGACATTTCATGGCAAGCGCCTCACACTCACTCTTTGTTCATATCCCGAAGAGTTCTCCTCATGGTCTGTAGATCGGGCCTGCCATACCTCCATCCCCAAACCTAGTCTGAGTTTGTGTTTTCAGGCGTCTTCTGTCACCAAAACCCAGGCCCACACACCCTACAGGCTGGGGTCTCTGGAGCCACAAATCAGGACAGTGCCTGCCCACTCCAATGGAATTCTGCCCATTCCATCAACCACAACCGTACAAATTAGAGGAACCTCCAAATTCCCCAAAATTATCCCAATGGTGTAGGCCCCCCCGGGACAAAGAGGCGATCTGCCACCAGCTGAACAACTACCTCCATTCAGAACTGTAGGCAGATATCCCCAGAGAAAAACATTGAGAAAAACAATCAGATCCATTGCTTTGATTTCCAGTCATCTCTCCCCAGAGGCCTGGTTTACAATACCAGCATATGGGGTTTCTTAAGGCACTGATCAGAACAAATGTCGTCTCCACATGTTAATCGTGCTCTTTGGAGCTGTGTCAAAACCTCCAGTTAGGAGAATCTTTCAGGGCCCCGCTGCCACCGTCCCATTCCAAGGTCTCCATGGACACAAACCCACATTATGACCCATCCGCAGGAGAGTCCATTTCAAATCAGCCTCCTCTACTGGTCACCCAGAGCCAGCAGATTGAACCTGCCTTGTTGCTAGGGAAAAATTGGAATGCAAGTTGGGCTGCCCATGCATTCATCATTAGAACACTGCTCTGCAGAAAGTCCTTATGGGATGTCCTGGATCCATCCAACAGGTCTCCACTATCCCACAGAAGGAATCCTTGCGGTTTGGAGCATCACACAATCCCACCATGGGAAATACTCCATGGCCTCGTAATGCACCCCCACCTTCATGAAGGGTTCATCATGGCTAGAAACTCCATCCTGAGCCAATGTCTGATCCTCGCCCTGACTTCAGATGCACGAAATCTTGATTCAGCTCTGCAGAGTGTGCCTGCCGTGCCCTCGTCCCGAAACCTAAGACTAACTTGTGTTCTCAGATCTGTATTCACACTCCAGGCCCACAAGCCCTCCTGTTGGGAATTCTGGAGACACAATGCAGCACTCTGCCTGCCCTCTCGAAGAAAAACGTTGCCCTACGGGGCTACCCAGAAATGCCAAATGAGGATCGACCTGCATGCCACTTGACTGTACACCAATTATACAGTCTAGCCTGGGCACTAAAAACTTGTCTGACACAGCCTTAGCCCAGACCTCGCAACCGAAACCCAGACAGCTGCCTGTACACTGAGCACATCGGACCCGCCATGGCCTTATGTCGTCATCTCTTCCCAGCCTCGGTTTTCAGGCTTCAGAACCTAGACCTTATCTCCACTCACTTCCCAGGGGTGAACGTGATGCAAAAATGAGAACTCTTCTGTCCCCATCCCCAGAATCCTTGTGGTTGGCATGTTGTCCAATGGTCATTGTAGGAGAAACCAGCGTGCCCAGGTGGCCGCGCCCATGCTTAAGGGCCACGTTGGGCACAAATACGCATTGTGACCCTCAGTGTGTGCCCTGACCTCAAGTAAGGCCTCTTAGTGGCTGGAACAAGAGCCTGCATATGGGGCTTGCCATTCCCATAATCCCCCAATCTTAACCAGAGGTCGACATGTCTAGTCAACCCTACTCAGTGCTCTACTCTGGAATCCCGCTATGGTGGGACACCTGAGGTAAAAAAATACCAAAAAGACTCCTCCCATCCGCAGAATGACCCAAACACTTGGTATCGGGCCAAATCAACAGAGAGAAAGACTCGTCCATGGCCCATGAGGGCACATCAACATTCTACGGCCACGACTGACACAAAATCCAGAGAGAAAAGCCTGAGCAAGTGCCTCACACTGACCCTTTGTTCATAGCCCAAAAAATTCTTCTCACAGTCTGTAGATCGGGACTGCCATAACTCTGCTCCCAAAGCTAATCCACGTTTGTGTTTTCAGACTTCTGTCACCATAGCCCTGGCCCACACACCCTCCAGGCTGGGGGCCCTGGAGCCACATGCCAGGACAGTGACTGCCCTGTCCAAGGGAATTCTGCCCATTCCATTGACCACAAGCGTACAAATTAGAGGAACCTCCAAAACCCCGAAGCTATCCCAATGCTGTAGGTCACCCGGGGCAAACAGGGGCGATCTGCCACCAGCTGAACAACTACCTCCACTCAGACACATAGGCAGATGTCCCCCCAAAAAAACTCTGAACCGAACAGGCCTCTAGGCCCTAATCAGACCAATTGCTTTGGTTTCCAGTCATCTATCGCCAACCCCTGGTTTCCAATACCAGCATACAGAGTTTCCTGAGGCACCAATCAGAACAAATGTCGTCTCTGCATGGGAAAGTTGCTGGTAGGAGCTCTGTCAAAACCTCAGGTTAGGAGAATCCTTCAGGGCTCCAGTGCCACCACCCCATTCCAAGGTCTCCATGGACACAAACTCACATTAGGTCCCATCTGCAAGAGAGTTTATTTCAACTCAGCCCCCTTGGTTGCTCCCCCTGAGCCAGCAATCAAACCTGTCTTCTCGCTAGGAGACAACTGGAGTGCGAGGCATTCTGCCCAGGCATCCATCCTTAGAACCCTGCTCTGGAGTTGTTTCCTATGGGACATCCTGGACCAATCCAACAGGTCTCAATTATACTGCAGAAGCATTCCTTGCTGTTTGGAGCATCTCAAAATTCCCATCATGAGAAATACTCAATAGCCCCTGATGCCTTTCCCCCCTTCATGAAGGGGCCATCATGGACAGAAACTCCAACGTGAGCCAACGTTTGATACTCACCCTGGGTTAACATGCACGATTCAGCTCGATTCAGCTCAATTCAGATCTGGAGAGTGTGCCTGCCCTGCCCTCTCCCCTAAACCTAAGACTAGCTTGTGCTCTCATATTTATGTCCTCATACTCCTGGCCAACTAGCCCCCAGTTTGGGAATTCTGGAAACACAATTCAGCACTCTGCGTGCCTTCCAGAAGTAAATCTTTGCCCTATGGGGCTACCCAGAAATCCCAAAATAGGATCAACCTGCATGCAACTCGACTTCACCCCATTTATACAGTCTACCCAGGGCCCTAATGAACTGTCTGACACAGCCTGAGCCTGGACCTCCCAACCAACACGCAGACAGCGGGCCCCACACTGAGCATTCAGAACCGCCATGGCCTTGGATCGTCATCTTTTCCCAACCTCATTTTTCAGGCTTCAGAACCTAGACCTTATCTCCAATCACTGCCCAGTGGTGGACATGATGCAGAAATCAGGACTTCCCTTTCCCTGTGCCCAGAATCCTTGTGGTTGGCATGTTGTCCAATGTTTAGTGTAGGAGAAACCAGGTGCCCAGGTGGTCCCGCCCATGTTTGAGGCCCGCTTTGAGCACAAACATGCATTGTGACCCTCAGCATGTGCCCTGTCCTCAAGTAAGGCCTCTGAGTGGCTGGAACAAGAGCCCGCATATGTGGATTGCCATGTCCCTAGGCCCCGAATATTAACCAGATGTCGGATTGTCCACTTGCCCCTCCCCAGGGCTCGGCTCTGGAATCCCTCTTTCGGTGGGACACCTGAGGGGGAAAAAAAAAAGAAAACAGAAAGGACTCCACCATCCCCCAGAATGAACCCAAACTCTTGGAGTCTGACCAAATACCTGAAAGGGAATCTCGTTCATGGCCCATGAGGCCACCCCATCATTCCATGGCCATCGATGACACAAAATCCAGTGACAAAAGCCTGAGCAAGCGCCTCACACTCGCCCTTTGTTTATTTCCCAAAAAGTTCTCCTCAAGGTCTGTAGACCATGCCTGCTATACCTATGTCCCTTAATCTAAGCCGAGTTTCTGTTTTCAGACTTCTGTCCCCACAGCCCTGGCCCACACACCCTCCAGGCTGGGACCCCTGCAGCCACACCTCAGGACTATGTCTGCTCTCTCCAAGGGAATTCTGCCCATTCCATTATATACAACCATACAGATTAGGAGAAACCTCCAAAGACCCTGAGGACTTCCCAATAGTGTAGGCCATCTGAGACAAACAGGGGCGATGTGACACAAGCTGAGCAACTACCTCCAATAAGACCCGTAGACTGATGTCCCCAGAGAATCAGATTGAACTGGACAGTCCCCTAGGTCCTTATCATATACATTGCTTTAGTTTCCAGACATCTCTCCTCAAGGCCTGGTTTCCAATACCAGCATATGGGGGATTCATGAAGCACTCATCAGAACAAATCTCGACTCCATAGTGGAAATGTAATCTTTGGAGCTCTGTCAAAACCTCCGGTTAGGAGAATCCTTCAGGGCCCCAGATCCACCGCCCCATTCCAAGGTCTTCATAGACACAAATGCACAATATGTCCCATTCTTAGGTGAGTCAATTTCAACTCAGCCCCCTCTGTTACTCCCCCAGGGTCAACAGATTGAACCTGCCTTGTCGCTAGGAAATAATTGGAATGTGAGGTAGGCACACCACACATCCATCCTTAGAATCCTCCTTTTTCATCAAAATCAAAAGTTTCTGCACAGCAAAGAAACAGTCAAAAAAACAAAAAGGCAACCCACGGAGTATGAGAAGATATTTACAAATGACAGTACAGACAAAAGGTTGATATCCAGGATCTATAATGAACTCCTCAAACTCAACACACACAAAACAGGCAATCATATAAAAAATGGGCAGAAGATATGAACAGAGACTTCTCCAATGAAGACATACAAATGGCTATCAGACACATGAAAAAATGTTCATCATCACTAGCCCTCTGGAGTCATTCCATATGGGACCTCTGGAAGCCATCCAACTGTTCTCGAGGATCCTACAGAAGGAATCCTTGTGGTTTAGAGCATCACACAACTCCCATCGTGGAAATAATTACATGACCTCTTGAGACCCTCCTCCTTCATGAAGGGGCCATCATGGACAGAAACTCCAACCTGAGCCAAAGTCAGATACTCGCCCTGAGTTCAGATGCACAGGATCTCTATTCAGCTCTGCAGACTGTGCCTGCCATGCCCTTGCCCTGAAACCTAAGCCTAGCTTCTTTTCTGAGACTTCCATCCTTACACTCCTTGCCCACAAACTCTCTAGATTGGCAATTCCGGACCACAATGCAGCAATATGCCTGCACTCCAGAAGAAAAACGTTGCCCTATGGGGCTACACAGAAACGTCAAATGAGGATCAACCTGCACGCCAATCAAGTGTACCCCAATTATACAGTCTAAACTGGGCACTAATGCCCTCTCTGACACAACCTGAGTCCGGACCCCAACTGACATCCAGACAGCTGGACACACACTGAGCACACCTGACCTGCCATGGCCTTGGGTCATCATCTCTTCCCACCCTCGGTTTTCAGGCTTCAGAACCTAAACCTTATCTCCAACCCTCTAATTTGAACAAGATGCAGAAATCAGAACTCCTTCTTCTGCATGGCAAGAAACCATGTGGTTGGCATGTTGTAGAACGTTCAGAGTAAGAGAAACCAGCTTGGCTCATGAGACTGCACCCATGCTTGAGGGTCAGATTCGGCACAAACTCGCATTGTGATACTCAGTGTGAGCCCTGTCCTCAAGTAAGGCCTCTCAGTGGCTGGAGCAGGAGCCAGCATATGGGGCTTGCCATGCCCCTAGGCCCCCATTCTAAACCAGAGGTCAGGTTGTCCAGTCGCCTTCCCAGCGCTCTTCTCTGGAATCAGTCTTTTGGTGGGACACTTGAAATAAAAAAACAGAAAGGACACCTCCCATCCCAAAGAATGACCCCAAAGTCTTGGAATTGGTCTAAATCCCCAGAGAGGGATACTCGTCCATGCCCGATGAAGCCACCTCAACATTCAACGGCTATCGTTGAAGCAAAATACAGAGACAAAAGCTTGAGGAAGCACTTCACATTCACCCATTGTTCATATCACGAAGAGTTCTCCTCACCATCTGTAGATCGTGCCTGCCATACCTACGTCCTCAAACCTAAGCCGAGTTTGCGTTTTCACACTTCTGTCCCCATAGCCCTAGTCCACACACCCTCCAGGATAGTGCCCCTGGAGCCACACTTCACGACTGCGCGTACCCTCTCCATGGGAATTCTGCCCATTTAATTGGCCCCAACACTACAGATTCGGATAAACCTCCAAAGACTCCGAGACCATACCAATACTGGGGTCCTCCCAGGACAAACATGGGCGATATGACACCAGCTGTGCAATTACCTCCACTCAGACCCGTAGACAGATGTCCCCAGAACAGAAGATTCTCCCCGACACGCTCCTAGGTCCTAATATGATCCATTGTTTTGTTTCCAGATATCTCTCCTCAGAGTCCTGGATTCCAATACCAGAATATGAGGGTTTCCTGAGGCACCGATCATAAAATATCTCATCACCACATGGGAAACTTGCTCGATGGAGATGTGGCAAAACATCCGGTTAGGAGATTCCTTCAGTGCCCCGGTGCCACCGCCCCATTCCAAGGTCTCCATGAACAAAAACCCACATTATGACCGATCCTCAGGAGAGTCCATTTCAACTCAACACCTGTTGGCTGCTCCCCCAGAGCCAGAAGATCGAACCTGTCTTACTGAGGGGATACAATTGGAATGTGAGGCGGGCTGCCCAGGCATCCATCCTTAGAACCCTGCTCTGGAGTCATTCCGGATAGGAGGTCCTTGAGCCATCTAACTGGTCTCAATTGTCCCACAAAAGGAATCCTTGCAGTTTGGAATGTCTCACAACTCCCATCGAAGGAAAAACTCCATGGCCACATGATGCGCATCCCCCCTTCATGAAGGGGCCATCATGGACAGAAACTCCAACGTTAGCCAACATCTGATCCTCGCCCTGATTTCAGATGCACGAGATCTCGATTTAGCTCTGCAGAGTGTGCCTGCCATGCTGTCGCCCCGAAAACCTGGCTTGGCTTGTGTTCTCAGACTTCCGTCCTAACACTCCTTGGCCACAAGCCCTCCAGTTTGGGAATTCCGGAGTCACAATGCAGCACTTTGACCGCCCTCCAGAAGAAAATTGTTGCCCTATGGAGCTACCCAGAAACCCCAAATGAGGATCAACCTGCAGGTCACTCGAATGTACCCCAATTATGCAGACTAGCATGAGCACTAAAGCCCTGTCTGACACAGCCTGAGCCCAGATCTCCCGACCGAAACCAAGACAGCTGGGGCAACAATTCAGGACTGTGCCTGCCCTTTCCAAGAAAATTCTGTCCATTCCATTGGCTACAACCCTACAGATTAGGAGAAACCTCCAAAGACCTTGAGACCATCCCAGTAGTGTGGCCACCCGGGACAAACGGGGTGATACACCAGCTGAGCAATGACCTCCACTCAGAACCATAGAGAGATGTTCCCAGAGAAGAAGAATGAAGTGGTCAGGCCCCTAGGACCTAACCGAATCCATTGCTTTGGTTTCCAGGCATCTCTCCTCAGATGCCTGGTTTTCAATACCATCTTATTGTGGTTCCTGAGGAACTAATCAGAACAAACCTCAACTCCTCATGGGAAACTGGCACTTTGGAGCTGTCTCAAAACCTCTGGTTAGAAGATTCTTTCAGGGCGCCGGCGCCACTTCCCCATTCCAAGGTCTCCATGAACAAAAACCCACATTATGACCGATCCTCAGGAGAGTCCATTTCAACTCAACACCTGTTGGCTGCTCCCCCAGAGCCAGCAGATCGAACCTGCCTTTTCGCTAGGAGACAACTGTAATGCGAGTAGGCATCCATCGTTAGATAGAACCCTGCTCTGTAGAAGGTCCTTATGGGGCATCCTGGATCCATCTGACAGGTCTCGACTGTCCTGCAGAAGGAATCCTTGTGGTTTGGAGTATCACACAATCCCAACGTGGGTATACCTCCATAACCTCGTGATGCCTCCCCACCTTCATTAAGGGGCCATCATGGATAGAAACTCCATCCTGAGCCAACGTCTGATCCTCGCCCTGACTTCAGTCGCACGAGATCTCGATTCAGCTCTGCCGTGCCCTCGTCCCTAAACCTAAGCCTTGCTTGTGTTCTCAGACTTCCGTCCTCACACTTCTGGCCACAAGCCCAGAAGTTGGGAATTCTGGAGACACAATGCAGCACTCTGCCTGCCCTCCAGAAGAAAAACTTTGCCCTATGAGGCTACCCAGAAATGCCAAATGAGGATCAACCTGCATGCCACTTGACTGTACCCCAACTATACAGTCTAGCCTGGGCACTAAATCTCTGTATGACACAGCCTGAGCCCAGAACTCCCGACCGAAACCCAGACAGCTGACCGTACACTGAGCACCTTGGACCGGCCATGGCCTTAGGTGGTCATCTCTTCCCAAACTCGGTTTTCAGGCTTCAGGCTTCAGGACCTAGAACTTATCTCCTCTCAATACCCAGGGGTGAATGTGATGCAGAAATCAGAACTCCTCCTTCCCCAAGGCAAGAAAACGTCTGATTAGTATGTTGTCCAAAATTCAGTGTAGGAGAATCCAGCGTGGCCCATGAGGCCCCGCCCATGCTTCAGGGCCGCAATGGGCAAAAACACACATTGTGACCCTCAGTGTAAGCCCTGTCCTCAAGGAAAGCATCTCAGTGGCAAGACCAAGAGCATGCATTTGGGGCTTGCCATGCCCCTAGTCTCCCAATCTTAACTAGAGGTTGAGATGTCTAGTCATCACTACTCAGGTCTGCTCTGGAATCCTTCTATGGTGGGACACCCGAGGTAAAAAAATACCGAAAGGACTCCTCCCATCCACAGAATAACCCCAAACACTTGGGATCTGGCCAAATCCACAGAGAGAAAGACTCGTCAACAGCCCATGAGGCCATCCCGACATTACATGGCCATCATTGACACAAAATCCAGAGACAAAAACCTGGGCAAGCGCCTCATGCTTGCCTTTGTTCATAGAACGAAAAATTCTCCTCCCGGTCTATAGATCAGGTGTATAATACATATGTCCCCAAACCTAAGTCAAGTTTGTGTTTTCAGACTTCTGTCCCCACAGTACTAACCCACACACCTTCCAGCCTGGGGCCCCTGGAGCCACACCACAGGACTGTGCCTGGCCACAACCCTACAGATTAGGAGAAACCTCCAAAGACCCCGAGGCCATCCCCATAGTGTTGGCCGCCCAGGACAAATAGGGTCGATCTATCCCAAGCTGAGCAACTACCTCAACTCAGACCCATAGACAGATATCACCAGAGAAGAAGATTGAACCAGACAGGCACCAAGGCCCTAATCAGATCCATTGCTTTTGTTTCCAGGCATCTTTCCTCAGAGGCTTGGTTTCCAACACCAGCATATGGGTTCTTCCAGAGGTACCAATCAGAACAAATCTCATCTACACATGGAATACGTGCTTTTGGAGCTGTGTCAAAACCTCAAGTTAGGGGAAACCTTCAGGTCCCTGGAGCCACCATCCCATTCCAAGGTTTCCATGGACACAAAACCACATTATGCCCCATTCTCAGGAGAGTCCATTTCAACACAGCCCATCGGTTGCTCCCCCAGAGGAAGCAGATCGAACCTGCCTTGTCTCTAGGAGACAATAGGAATGCGAGTCGGGCTCTCCAGGCATCCATCCTTAGAACCCTGCTCTGGCGTCATTCCGTATGGGACATCCTGGAGCCATCTGACCGGTCTCGACTATCCTGTAAAAGGAATCCTTGTTAATTGGAGCATCTTATAACTTCCATCATGGGAAAGACTCCATGGCCCCATGATGCCCCCCACCTTCATGAAGGGGCCATCCTGAACAGAAACTCCAACATGTGCCTACGTCAGATCCTTGCCCTGACATCAGATGCATGAGATCTCGATTTGGCTCTGAGAGTGTGCCTGCCATGCCCTTGCCCCAAAACCAAAGCCTAGCTTGTGTTCTCAGACTTCCTTCCTCACACTTCTGGCCCACACGCCCTCCAGTTTGGAGTTCCGGAGCCACAAGGCCACATTCTTCCAGCCCTCCAGAAGAAAAACGTTGCCCCTGAGGCTACCCAGAAACGCCAAATGAGGACCAATCTGCACGCCACTCAACTGTACTCCAATTATACAGTCTACTTTGGGCACTAAAACCCTTTCTGACACAGCCTGAGCCCGGACCTCCCGACAGACACCTAGACACCTGGGCCACACCTAAGGACTGTGCCAGCCCTCTCCAAGGGATTTCTGCCCATTTCACTTGCAACAACCCTACAGATTAGGAGAAACCTCCAAAGTCCCCAAGACCATCTTAATAGTGTTAGCCTCCCTGGACAAACAGGTGTTATCTGATACAAGCTGGGTGATGACCTTTATTCTGAATCATAGATCGAGGCTCTGCGAGGAGAATATTGAAGCAGAAAGGCCCCTGGGCCCTAAGCGGATCCATTGCTTTGGTTTCCAGGCATCACTCATCAGATGCTTTGTTTCCAATACCAGCTTATGGGGGTTCCTGAGGCACCGATCAGAGCAAATCTTGTCTCCACATGGGAAACTTGTTCTTTGGAGCTGTCTCAAAACCTCCGGTAAGAAGAATTCAGGGCACTGGAGCCACTGCCCCATTCCAAGGTCTCAGTGTACACAAACCCACATTATGACCGATCCTCAGGAGAGTCCATTTAAATACAGTCCACTCAGTTGTTCCCCCATCGCTAGCAGATTGAACCTGCCTTGTCACTAGGAGACAACTGGAATGCGAGTTGGGCTGCCTAGGCATCCACCATTAGAATCCTGCTCTGGAGAAGTTTCTTATGGGACATCCTTGATCCATGCAACTTGTCTCAACTGTCCCGCAGAAGGAATCCTTGTGGTTTGGAGCATCACACACGCGCACAGTGGGAAAACTTCCAAGGCTTCTTGATGCCCCCCCCCCACTTCATGTCTGGGAAATCATGGACAGAATCTCCAACCTAAGCCAACGTCTGATCCTCGACCTGACTTCAGATGCATGAGATCTCGATTCAGATTTGCAGAGTGTGCCTGCTGTGTCACCAATGGGAAACCTAAGCCTAACTTGTGTTCTCAGACTTCCGTCCTGAAACTCCTGGCCCTCAAGTTGGGAATTCTGGAGACACAATGCAGCACTCTGCCTGCGCTCCAGAAGAGAAACTTTGCCCTATGGGGCTACCCAGAAACCCCAGAAGAGGATCAACCTGAATGCCACTCGACTGTACCCCAATTATACAGTCTAGCCTAGGCACTAATGCCCTGTCTGACACAGCCTGAGCCCGGACCTTCCGACCGACACCCAGACAGCTGGCCGCACACTGAGCACATTGGACCCGTCAGGGCCTTAGGTCGTCATGTCTTCCCAAACTCGGTTTTCAGGCTTCAGAACCTAGACCTTATCTCCACTCACTTCCCAGTGGTGGACGTGATGCAGAAGTAAGATCTCCTCTTTCCCCACGGCCAGAAACTATGTGGTTGGCATGTTGTCCAATGTTCAGTGTAGGAGAAACCAGCGTGGCCCATGAGGCCCCGCCCATGAAACCTCCAAAGACCCCGAGATTATCCCAATAGTGTAGACCTCCCGGGAGAACAGGGGTGATCTGATAAAAGCTGAGCAACGACCACCAATTAGGCCATAGACAGATGATCCCAGAGAAGAAGATTGAAGCGGACAGGCCCCTAGGCCCTACTCGGATCCATTGCTTTGGTTTCCAGGCATCTCTCCTCAGATGCCAGGTTTCCAATACGTGCTTATGGGGGTTCCTGAGGCACCAATCAGAACAAATCTCGCCTCCACATGGGAACCTTGCTCTTTGGAGCTGTGTTCAATACCTCCGGTTAGGAGAATCTCCATGAACACAAACCCACATTATGACCGATCCTCAGAAGAGTCCATTTCAACTCATTTCAACTCATGCACACAGAAGGAATCCTTCCGGTTTGGAGCATCAGACAATCCCACCATGAGAAAAGCTCCTTTGCCTCGTAATGCCCCCCAACTTTTATTAAGGGGCCATAATGGACAGAAATTCCAACCTGAGCCAATGTCTGATCCCGCTCTGACTTCAGATTCATGTGATCTCGATTCAGCTCTGCCAAGTGTACCTGCCGTGCCCACGCCTCGAAACCTAAGCCTACCTTGTATACTCAGACTTCTGTCCTCATAGTCCTGCTCTACAAGCCCTCCAGTTTGGCATTCCAGAGACACAATGCAGCACTCTGCCTGCCCTCCAGAAGAAAAATGTTGCCCTAAATGTCAAATGAATATCAACCTGCATGCCACTTGACTGTACTCCAATTATACACTCTAGCCTGGGCACTGAACCACAGTCTGACAGCCTGAGGGCAACCCTTCCAACCGACACCCAGACAGTTGGCTGCACACTGAGCTCATAGGACCTGCCATGGCCTTAGGTCGTCATCTCTTCCCAACCTCGGTTTTCAGGTTTCAGAACCTAGACCTTGTCTCCACTCACTGAGAAGTGTTGAACTTGATGCAGAAATCAGAACTCCTCCTTCCCCATTCCAGAAACCTTGTGGTTGGCATGTTGTCCAACGTTCAGTGTGGGAGAAACCAGTGTGGCAATTGAGGCCCGCCCATTCTTGAGGGCCTCCATGGGCACAAACAAACACTGGGACCCTCAACGTCAGCCCTGTCCCCAAGTAAAGCCTCTGAGTCACTGGACCAAGAGTTTGCATATGGGCAATACCATGCCCCTAGTCCCCCAATCTTAACCAGAGTTCGAGATGTCTAGTCACCCCTAATCATGACTCTGCTCTGGAATCCCTCTTTGGTGGGACACTTGAGGTAAAAAAAAAAAAATACAGAAAGTCTCCTCCCATCCACAGAATGACCCCCAACACGGGATCGGGCCAAATCCACAGAAAGAAAGACTTGTCCATGGCCCATGAGGCCACCTCAACATTCCACTGCCATCGTTGACACCAAATCCAGAGACAAAAGCCTGAGCAAGTGCCTCACACTCGCCCTTTGTTCATAGCCCGAAAAATACTCCTCATGGTCTGTAGATCAGGCCTGTCATACATATGTCCCCACCTAAGACGAGTTTGTGTTTTCAGACTAATGTCCCCACAGTCCTGGCCCACAAACCCTCCAGGCTGGGGCCCTGGAGCCACACATCAGGACTGTGCCTGCCTTCTCCATGGGAATTCTGCCCATTCCATTGGCCACAACTCTACAGATAAGGAGAAACCTAAAAAGTCCCTGAGGCCATCCAAATAGTGTTAGCCGCCCAAGACAAACAGGGGAGATCTGTCAAAAGCTGAGCAACGACCTCCACTCAGACCCATAGATAGATATCCCCAGAGAAGAAGATTGAACTGGACAGGCACCTATGCCCTAAGTGGATCCATTGCTTTTGTTTCCAGGTATCTCTCCTCAGAGTCCTGGTTTCCAATACCAGTATATGAGGCTTTCCAGAGGTACCTATCAGTACAAATCTCGTCTCCACAAGGGAAACTTTCTCTTTGAAGCCGTGTCAAAACCTCTAGTTAGGAGAATCCTTCATGTCCCTGGAGCCACCGCCCCATTCCAAGGTCTCAATGGACACAAACCCACATTAAGACCCATCCTCAGGAGACTCCATTTCAACTCAGCCCCCTCGGTGCCTCCCCCAAAGCCAGCAGATCGAACCTGCCTTGTTGCAAGGAGACAATTGGAATGTGAGGCAGGCTGCCCAAGATTCCATCCATGGAACCCTGCTCTGGCATCGTTCTGTATGGGGACGTCCTGAGCCATTCGACATGTCTAGACTGTCCCACAGAAGAAATCCTTGCAGATTGGAACATTTCACAAATCCCATCTTGGGAAAACCACCATGACCTTATGATGCCACTCCCTTTGTGAAGGGGGATCATTGACAGAAACTCCAACCTGGCCAAAGTCTCATCTTCGCCCTGACTTCAGATACACGAGATCTTGACTCAGCTCTGCAGAGTGTGCCTGCCGGGCTTTTGCCCCTAAATCTAAGGCTAGCTTGTGTTCTCACACTTCTGCCTTCACTCTCCTTGGCCACACTCCCTCCAGTTTGGGAATTCTGGAGCCACAATACTGCACTCTGTCTGACCTCCAGAAGAAAAAAGATGCCCTATGGGGCTACCCAGAGACCCCAAATGAGGATCAACCTGCATGCCACTCGACTGTAATCCAATTGTAAAATCTAACCTGGGCACTCTGGGCTGTCTGACACAGACTGAGGCCAGACTTCCTGATCGACTCCCAGACACCTGGCTGCACACTGAGCACATCAGACATGCCATGGCCTTAGGTTGTCATCTCTTCCCAACCTCTGTTTTCAGTTTTCAAAACCTAGACCTTATTTCCACTCACTGTCAAGCGGTATACGTGATGCTGAAATCAGAACTCCTCCGTCTCATGACCAGAAGCCTTGTGGTCGGCATGTTGTCCAATGTTTAGTGTAGGAGAAACCAACGTGGCCCACGTGGCGCCAGCTATGCTTGAGGTCCGGGATGGGCACAAACACACATTGGGACCCTCAGCGTGAGCCCTGTCCTCAAGTAAAGACTCTCAGGGGCTGGACCAAGAGCCCGCATATGGGGCTTGCCATGCCCCAAGTCCCGCAATCTTAACCAGAGCTCGTGAAGTCTAGTCACCCCTACTACAAGCTCTTCTCTGGAATCCCTCTTTGGTAAAACACATGAGGTAAAAAAAAAATACAGAAAGGACTCCTCCCATCCACAGACTGACCCCAAACACTTGGGATCGGGCCAAATCCCCAGAGAGAAAGACTTGTCAATGGCCCATGAGGACAGCCTGACATTACTCAGCCACTGTTGACACAAAATCAAAGACAAAAGCCTGATAAAGCACCTCACACTCAACCTTTGTTCATAGCCTGAAAAATTTTCCTCACAGTCAGTAGATCAGGCCTGTCATAGATACGTATACAAACCTAAGCCGAGGTTGTGTTTTCAGACTTCTGTCCCAATAGTCCTGGCCCACATAGCCTCCAGGCTGGGGCCCCTGGAGCCACACCTCAGGACTGTGCCTGCCCTCTCCAGGGAAATTCTGCCCATTCCATTGGCCACAACCCTACAGATTAGGAGAAACCTAAACTGTCCCCGAAGCCATCCCAATATTGTGTGCCGCCCAGGACAAACAAGGGCGACCTATCAGTAGCTGAGCAACTACCTCCATTCAGACCCATAGACATATATCCCCAGAGAAGAAGATTGAAACTGACAGGGACCTAGGCCTTAATTGGATCCATTGCTTTTGTTTCCAGGAAACTCTCCTCAGGTACCTGGTTTCCAATACCAGCGTATAGGTTTTTCCAGAGGTACCGATCAGAATAAATCTCGTCTCCACACGAGAAACTTGCTCTTTGGAGCTGTATGAAAACCTCCAGTTAAGAGAAAACTTCAGGTTCCCGGAGCCACGTCCCCATTCCAAGGTCTCCATGGACACAAACCCACATTATGACCCATCCTCCGGAGAGTCCATTTCAACACACCCTCCTCGGTTGCTCCCCCAGAGTCAGCAGATCGAACCTGCCTTGTCACAAAGAGACAATAGGAATGCGAGTCGCACTCTCCAGGCATCCATCCTTAGAACCCTGCTCTGTCGTTCCGTATGGGACGTCCTGGAGACATCTGACATGTCTCGGCTGTCCCCTAGAAGGAATCCTTGTGATTGGAGCATCTCACAATTCCCATCGTGGGAAAATTTCCCAGGCCACATGATGTCTCCAATCTTCATGAAGGCGGATCATGGGCAGAAACTCCAACCTGAGCCAATGGCTAATCCTTGCCTTGACTTCAGAAGCATAAGATCTCGATTCAGCTCTGCAGAGTGGGCCTGCCGTTTCCTTGCACTGAAACCTAAGCCTACCTTGTGTTCTCGGACTTCCATCCTCACACTCCTGGCCCACAAGCACTCCAGTTTGGGAATTCTGGAGCCACAATGCAGCATTGTGCCTGCCCTCCAAAAGGAAAACGTTACCTTATGGGACTACACAGAAATCCCAAATGAGGATCAACCTGCAAGCCACTCGACTGTTCCCCAATGATACCGTCTACCTTGGGCACTAATGCCCTGACTGACATAGCCTGAGCCCGGACGTCCCGACTGACACCCAGACATCTGGCCACACAATGAGCACATTGGAACTGCCAGGGACTAACGTCATCTCTTCCCAACCTCTGTTTTCGGGCTTCATAACCTAGACCTTATCTCCAATCACTGCCTACTGTTGAACATGATGTAGAAATCAGAATTCCTCCTTCCCCATGCCCAGGAATCTTTGGTTCACATGTTGTCCAACGTTCAGTGTAGGAGAAACCAGGGTGGCCCATGAGGCTCCGGCCATGCTGAGGGTGGCTTTGGACAGAAACACACTTTGTGACCCTCACCAATTTAACACAAGCTGAGCAACTACCCCCACTTAGACCATAGACAGATGTCCCCAGAGAAGCAGATTGAACCAGTCAGGACCCTAGGCTTTAGTCCGTCATATCTTCCCAACCTGGGTTTTCAGACATCTGAACCTAGACATTATATCAAATCCCCGCACAGGTGGATACCTGAAGCACAAATCAGAGTTCCTCCTTCCCCATAGCTGTAAAGCTTGCTTTTGGCATGGAGTCACACCTTCAGGGTAGAGGAACCTTCATAGTCCCTGAGGCCACACCCAAATGCGAGTGCCGACTTGGGCACAAACTCACATTGTGACCCTCAGCGTGAGCCTCATGTCAAAGTAAGGCCTCTCAGGGCCTAGACAAAAGGCCCACATATGGGGCTTGCCAAGCCCCTCTGCTCCCAATTCTCACCAGAGTTCGAGTTTTCCAGTCACCCGTACCTAGGGATCTGCTCTGGAATCCCTCACTTGGACAGACACCTGAGCTAGACAACAGGACTCCACCCTTCCCACAAAGTAACCCCAAACGCTTGGAAGCCTGGCCAAATCCCCAGAGAGGGAGACTTGTCCATAGCCCGTGAGGCCACCCTACAATCCACGGCTATCCTGGACACATCATCCAGAGACAAAAGCCTGAGGGACCTCCTCCCACTCGCCCATCTTTCAATAGCAGAGGAGCTCCCCTCACGGTCTGTAGATCTGGCCTGCAATACCCTCGGAGCCACACTAAGCCGAGTTTGTGTTTTCAATATTCTGTGCCCACAGACTAGACCAACACCCACTTCAGGGAGAGCCTATGGAGACACACTGAAGGACTGTGCCTGTCCTATCCATGTTAACTGTGCCCAATCCTTTCACCACAACCCTAAAGATAAGGAGAAACCTCCAAGGCCCCCGAGGCCATCCTGATAATTGTGTCCTGATAGTTTAGGCCGCTCTGGACTAAAAGGTGCACTCTGACACTAGCTGAGCAACTATCTCCACTTAGACACTCAGACACTGTCCCCTAAGACAGAAATTGAAACGGACAGACCCATAAGCCCTAATCTGAACCCGAGCTTTGGTTTCCAGGTGTCTCTCCTCAGAGGACTGGTTTGAACACCAGCATCTGGGGCTTTTCTGAGGCACCAAACAGAGCCTCTCTCATCTCCACATGGGGAGCTTTTTTATTGGAGCAGTATCGACCTCTTTGGGTAGGCGAATTCTGCAGGGCCCTGAGCCACCAGCACATTCCAAGGTCTCCATGGACACAATCCCACATTATGACCCATCCTCAGGAGAGTACATTTGAACTCAGCCCCCTGGGTAGCTCACCCCAGAGCCAGCAGTTCAAACATGTCTTGTCGCAAACAGCCAATGGGAATGTGATGTATGCTGTACAGGCATCCATCCTTCGAACCCTGCTCTCCAGTCCTTCCGTATGGAATGTCCTCTAGCCATCCAACAGGACTCGACTGTCCCACAGAAGGTTTCCTTCTGGTTTGGAGCAACTCACAAACTCAGCATGGGAAAAACTCCTTAGCCTCATGAGGTCCCCGCTTCATGAAGGGGTCATCATGGACACAAACTCCAGCCTCAGCCAACGCTTGATCCTCACCTGACTTCAGATGCAGGAAATCCTGATTCAGCCTCTGCAGAGTGGGCCTGTCGTGTCCTTGGCCCCAACCTCACCCTGGCTTGTGTTTTTAGACCTCAATCCTCACACTCCTGGCACACAAGCCTTCCCGATTGGTAATTCTGCGGCCACAAAGAAGCACTCTGCCTGCCCACCAGAAGAAAAACATTGTCTATGGCGTTGCTCAGAAACCCCAAATGAGGATGTACCTGTTCAGCCCTCGGCAACACCCCAATTGCATAGGCTACCGTAAGCACTAATGCTCTGTCTTACATATCCTGAGCCCAGACCTTCCAACAGACACTGAGACAGCTGGCCACACACCCCACACATCTGATCCGCCACGGCCTTAGGCCATCATACCTTCCCAATCTGGGTTTTCAGGCATCAAAACCTAGACCTTATCTCCAATCCCTGCACAGGGGGGGACCTGATGCACAAGTCAGAACTCCTCCTTCCCCATGGCATAAAATCTGCTGTTGGCAGAGACTCAGACCTTCAGTGTAGGATAAACCTGCATGGCCCATGAGGCCACGACCATGCTTGAGGGCCATCTTGGGCACACACACGCATTGTCGCATTGTGACCCTCAGCGTGAGTCCCATATTCAAGAAATGCCCCTCATTGGCTGGACCAAAAGCTCGCATATGGGGTTTACCATGCCCATAAGCCCCCAAGCCTAACCAGAAAGTGGGTATTCCAGGTGTCAGTACCCACTGCTCTGCTTTAGAATCCCTCTACTGGGGGGACACCTGAGGCAGAAAACAGGACTCCTCCCTTCCCACAGAATGACCCCAAACTCTAGGGAGCTGGGCTTATCACCAGAGAGGGAATACTCTTCCTCAGCCCATGCAGCCACCCCTACATTAAACGGCCATCGTAGACACAACATCCAGAGACAAAAGCCTGAGCGACTGCCTCCCACTTGCCCTCCTTTCATATCCCGAGGTGATCCCTTCACGGACTGTAGATCAGGCCTGCCATAAACTCAGTCCAAAACCTGAGCCAAGTTTGTGTTTTCAGACGTCTGTCCCCACAGCCCTGGCACACACAGCCTCCAGGCTTTTTCCTCTGGAGCAACACCACGGGACTGTGCCTGTTCTCTTCTAGGAAACTTTGCCCATTCCATTGGACACAATCCTACAGAATAGGAGAAACCTCAAGGCCCCCGAGGACATCCCACTACTGTAAGCCGCCCTGGACAAACAGGGGCATTCTGACACAAGCTGAGCAACTACCTCCATGCAGACATGCAGACAGATGTCCACAGAGACAGAAGATTGAACCAGACAGGCCCCTAGGCCCTTATCTAAACTCTTGCTTTGGTTTCCTGGTGTCACTCCTCAGAGACCTGGGTTCAAAGACCTGCATATGGGGCTTTCTTGAGGCACCAAACAGAACACCTATCGTCTCCACATTGGAAGCTTCCTTGTTAGAGCTGTGTTAAACCCTTCGGGTTGGAGAATCCTGCAAAGACACTGAGCTACCACCACATTATGCCTGATCCTCAGCAGAGTCCATTTCAATTCAGCCCCCTCGGTTGTTCCACCAGTGCCAGCAGATTGAACCTTCCTTATCTCTCAGAGACCATTGGAATGTGAGTCGGGCTGCCCAGGCATCCACCATTTGATCTGTGCTCTTGAGAAGTTCCTTATGAGACATCCTGGATCCATCCAACAGGTCTTGACTGTCCCAAGAAGGAAACCTTGCGGTTTGGAGCATTAGACAATCCCACCGTGGGAAAACATCCATTGCCTCATGATGCCCCCCACCATCATGTAGGGGATATCATGGACAGAAATTCCAACCTAAGCCAACGTCTAATCCTCACCCTGAATTCAGATAGACGAGATCTTGATTCAGCTCTGCAGAGTGAGCCTGCCTTGCTCTCACCCCAAAACCTAAGCCTAACTTGTGTTCTTAGAATTCCGTCCTCAAACTCCTGGCCCACAAGCCCTCAAGTTGGGAATTCTGGAGCCACAATGCAGCACTCTGCCTGCCCTCCAGAAGAAAAACGTTGCCCTATGGGGCTACGCAGAAACGCCAAATGAGGATCAACCTGCATGCTGCTCGACTCTACCCCAATTATGCAGTCTAGCCTGGGTACTAATGCCCTGTCTGACACAGCCTGAGACCGGACCTCCCGACCGACACCCATGCAGCTGGCCGCACACTGAACACATCGGACATGCCATGGCCTTAGGTCGTCATCTTTTCCCAACCTTGGTTTTCAGGCTTCAGAACATAGACCTTATCTCCACTGACTGCCCAGGGGTGAACGTGATGCAGAAATCAGAACTTTTACTTCCCCATGGCCAGAAATTTTGTGGTTGGCATGTTGTCCAACGTTCAGTATAGGAGAAACCAGCGTGGCCCATGAGGCCCCGGTCATGCTTGATGATCGCTATGGGCACAAAGACACATTGTGACTCTCAGAGTGAGCCCTATCCTCAAGTAAAGTCTCTCAGTTACTGGACCAAGAGCTCGCATGTGGGGCTTGCCAAGCCCCTAGACCCCCAATCTTAACCAGAAGTTGAGATGTCTAGTCACCCCTACCCAGGAACGGTGCTGGTATCCCTGTTTGGTGGGACAACTGAGGTAAAAAAAAAAATACAGAAAGACTCCTCCCATACACAGAATGTTCCAAACACTTGGGATCGGGCCAAATCTACAGGAAGAAAGACTTGTACATGGCCCATGAGGCCACCTCAACTTTCCACACCCACCGTTCACACAAAATCCAGAGACAAAAGCCTGAGCAAGTGCTTCACACTCGCCCTTTGTTCATAGACTGAAAAATTCTCATGATCTGCATATGGGTTCTGTCATACATACGTACCCTCCTAAGCTGAGTTTGTCTTTTCAGACTTCTGTCCCCACAGTCCTGGCCCACACACCCTCCAGGCTGGGGCCCCTGGAGCCACACATCGGGATTGTGCCTGCCCTCTCCAGGGGAATTCTGCCCATTTCATTGGCCACAACTCTACAGATTAGGAGAAACCTAAAATGTCCCCGAGGCCATCCCAATAGTGTTGGTGGCCCAGGACAAACAGGGGAGATCTGTCACAACCTGAGCAGTGACCTCCACTCAGACCTGTAAACAGATATCCCCAGAGAAGAAGAATGAACCGGACAGAGACCTAAGCCCTAATCAGATTCATTGCTTTTGTTACCAGGCATCTCTCCTCAGAGGTCTGGTTTCCAATAGTAGCATATGGGGGTTTCTAGAGGTACCAATCAGAACAAGTCTCATCTCCACATGGGAAACTTGCTCTTTGGAGCTGTCTCAAAACCTCTAGTTAGGAGAAACCTTCAGGTCCCTGGAGCCACCGGCCCATTCCAAGGTCTCCATGGACACAAAAACACATTATGACCACTCCTCAGGAGAGTCCATTTCAACTCAGCCCCCTCTGTTGTTCCCCAGAGCCATCAGATCGAACCGGCCTTGTTGCTAGGAGACAATTGGAATGCGAGTTGGGCTGCCCAGGCATCCATCATTAGAACATCACTCTGGAGAAGTTCCTTATGGGGTGCCCTTGATCTATCCAACAGGTCTCGACTGTCCCGCAGAAGAAATCCTTGTGGTTTGCAACATCACACACTCGCACAGTGGACAAACCTCCATGGCCTCGTGATGCCCCCACCTGCATGTAGGGGACATCATGTACAGAAACTCCAACCTGAGGAAATGTCTGATACTCGCCCTAACTTCAGATGCATGAGATCTCGATTCAGCTCTGTAGAGTGTGCCTGCTGTGCGCTCGTTCTGAAACCTAAGCCTAGCTTGTGTTTTCTGACTACCATCCTCACACTCATAGCTCACAATCCCTCCAGTTTGGGAATTCTGGAGACACGATGCAGCACTTTGCCTGCCCTCCAGAAGAAAAACGTTGCTGTATGAGGCTACCCAGAAACCCCAAATGAGGATCAACCTGCATGCCACTCGACTGTACCCTAATTATACAGTCTAGCCTAGGCAGTAGTGCCCAGTCTGACACAGACTGAGTCCGACACCCAGACAGCTGGCCGCACACTGAGCACATCGGACACGCCATGGCCTTAGTTCATCATCTCTTCCGAACCTCGGATTTCAGGCTTCAGAACCTAGACCTAATCTCCACCCACTGTCAAGCAGTGTATGTGATGCAGAAATCAGAATTCCTCCTTTTGCATGACCAGAAACTTTGTGGTTGTCATGTTGTCCAACATTCAGTGTAGGAGAACCCAGCGAGGCCCATGAGTCCCCGGCCATGCTTGAGGGCCGCAATGGGCACAAACACACATTGGGACCCTCAGTGTGAGACCTGTCATCCAGTAATGCATCTCAGGGGCTGGATCAAGAGCCTGCATATGGGGTTTGCCATGCCCCGAGACCCCCAATCTTAACGAGAGCTTGAGATGTCTAGTAATGCCTACTCAGGTCTCTGCTCTGTTATCCCTCTTTGGTGGGACACCTGAGGTAAAAAAAATAATAATAATAAATAAATAAATAAAAAGGCAGAAAGGATTCCTCCCATCCACCGAATGACCCCAAACACTTCAGATATGCCCAAATCCCCAGACAGAAATACTCGTCCATGGCCCAGGAGGCCACCCCGACATTCCACAGCCACCATTGACACAAAATCCAGAGACAGCCGAGCAAACGCCTCACACTCGCCATTTGTAGATAGCCCAAAAATTCTCCCCACAGTCTGTAGATCAGGCCTGCCATACCTATATCCCAAAACCTAAACCGAGTTTGTGTTCTCAGACTTCTGTCCCAACAACTCTGGCCCACACACCCTCTAGGCTGGGTCCCCTGGAGCCACAAACCAGGAATGTGCCTTCCTTCTCCAAAGGAATTCTGCCCATTTCATTGGCCACTACTGTACAGATTAGGTGAAACTTCCAAAGTCCCTGAGGCCATCCCAATAGTATAGGTCGCCCAGGACAAACAGGGGCGATCTGTCACAAGCTGAGCAAAGACCTCCACTCAGACCTGTAGACAGATAGCCTTAGAGAAGAAGATAGAACCATACAGGCACATGCGCCCTAATCAGATTTATTGTTTTTGTTTCCAGGCATCTCTCCTCAGAGGCCTGGTTTCCAATACCATCATATGGGGGTTTCCTGAGGTACCAATCAGAACAAATCTCATGTCCACATGGTCAACTTTTCTTTGAAGATGTGTCAAAACCTCTAGTAGGGAGAAACCTTCAGGTCCCTGGAGATACTGCCCCATTCCAAGGTCTCCATGGACACAAACCCACATTGTGACCCATCCTCAGGAGAGTCCATTTCAACACAGCCCCTTCCGTTGCTCACCCAGAGCCAGCACACTGAACCTGTCTTGTCGCTAGGAGACAATGGGAATGCGTGGCGGGCACTCCAGCCCTCCACCCTTAGAACCTTGCTCTGACGTCTTTCCATATGGTACGTCCTGGAGCCATCTGACAGGTTTTGAATATCCTGGAGAATGAATCCTTGAGGATTGGAGCATCTCACAACGCCCATCGTGGGAAAACCTCCATGGCCTTATGATGCCTGCCCCCCTTCATGAAGGGGCCATCATGGAAAGAAACGCCAACCAGAGTCAACGTCTGACCCTCGACCTGACTTCAGATTCAGAGAGCTCAATTTAGCTCTGCAGTGTGTGCCTGCCGTGCCCTCGACCCGAAACCTAAGCTTAGCTTGTGTTCTCAGAATTCCGTCCTCACTCTCCTGGCCCACAAGCCCTCCAGTTTGGGAATTCCGGAGCCACGATGCAGCACTATGCCTTCCCTCCAGAAAAAAAAAAAAAAAAAAAAGTTGCCCCTGTGGCTACCAAGAAACGCCAAATGAGGATCAACCTACATGCCACTTGACTGTACCCCAATTATACAGTATACCCTGCACACTAATGCCCTGGCCAACACAGCCTGAGTCAGGACCTCTTGACTAACACCCAGTCAGCTAGGACTGCACCAAAGGTCTGTCCTGCCCTCTGCAAGGGAATTCTGCCCATTCCATTTGCCACATCCATACAGATTAGGAGAAACTTCCAACGTCCCTAAGACCATGCCAATAGTGTTGCCCTCCCGGGACAAACAGGGACAATCTGACACATGCTGAGCAATGACCACCACACAAAACCGTAGACTGATGTTCTCAGAGAAAAAGATTGAAGTGGACAGGCCCCTAGGCCCTAATTGGATACATTGCTTTGGATTCCAGGCATCTCTCCTCAGATGTCTGGTTTCCAATACCAGCTTATGGGTTTCCTGAGGCAACAATCAGAACAGATCTTTTCTCCACATGGGAAGCTTGCTCTTTGGACCTGTCTCAAAACCTCCAGTTAGGAGAATCCTTCAGGGCGCCGGAGCCACTACCCCATTTCAAGGTCTCCATGGACACAAAGCCACATAATGACCCATCCTCAGGAGAGTCCATTTCAACTCAGCCCCCACGGTTGCTCCCCCAGAGCTAGCAGATTGAACTTGTCTTGTCAATAGGAGACAATTGGAATGCGAGTTGGGCTGCCCAGGCCTCCATCGTTAGAACCCTGGTCTGGAGAAGTTCCTTATGGGGTGTCCTTGATCCATGCGACAGGCCTCAACTATCCCCCAAAAGGAATCCTTGTGGTTTGCAGCATCACACACTCGCAGCTTGGGACAACCTCCATGGCCTCGTGATGCCCCAACCTTCATGTATGTTCATAGACAGAAACTCCAACCTGAGGCAATGGCTTATCCTCGCCTTGACTTTAGATGCACGAGATCTCGATTCAGCTCTGCAGAGTGAGCCTGCAATGCCCTCGCCCCAAAACCTAAGCCTAGCTTGTGTTCTCAGACTTCCGTCCTCACACTCCTGGCTCACTAGTCCTCCAGTTTGGGAATTCTGGAGACACAATGCAGCACTCTGCCTGCCCTCCAGAAGAAAAACTTTGACCTTTGGGGCTACCCAGAAACCCCAAAAGAGGATAATCCTGCACGCCTCTAGACTGCACCACAATTAAACAGTCCACTCTGGGCAGTAATGCCCTGTCTGACACAGCCTGAGCCCAGACATTGTGACAGACAACCAGACATCTGGCTGCACACTGAGCGATGGATGGAACCTAGACCTTATCTCCAATCCCTGCACAGGGGGAAACCTGACGCATGAGCCAGAACTCCTCCTTCCCCATGGCGAAAAACCTGCTGTTGGCAGGGAGTCAAACCTTCAGTGTAGGAGAAACCTGCATGGCCCCTGAGCCCAGTCCAGTATTGGAGGCTGATCTGGTTGCATATGCGCAGTCTGAAACACCCTGATCACCTCCATCGAGGCAGACACCCAAGTCAATGTGTCTGAGTCAAAAGATTGAACTTGACATGCCCTAGGACCTCATTGGAAACCTAGATTAGGCTTTCAGGCATTTGTCATCTGTTCTGGAATACCAACTTAGGGTACAACATGTGGTCCCTGAGCCACACAACATCTGTCCCTAGAAGCAAAACTGTGCCCTTGGATCTGTATAAAATCCTCAAGGTTGGAAAATCCTGCATGGACCCTTAGCCACCAGCACATTCTAAGATCTCTCTGGTAACAAACCAGCATAGTGAAACATCTGAAAGAGATTCCATGTCTACTCCAGGCCTTGGTACTTCGCCCCAGATGAAACAGAAGGAACATGCCACAATCCTCAGGTGCAATGATTAATGGACGTGTGCTTTCCAGGCATCCGTGCGGGAGAGCTCTACTACCCAAACTTTCCACATGGAGGACTGTGGAGCAACCAAAGCGGACTCCACCTCTTCAGTAGAAGGAAACCTTGCTGTTTACAGCCTCTCACAAGCCTCAGCATGGGAAATTCTCCATAGTCTCTTGACACCACCCCTCCATTTGTCAGACATCATAGACACAAACTCCGGTTTGAGCAAATATCTGACATCCCCCCTTACTCAGGTGCTGGCTATCTCGAATAAGCCATTGCCCTTTGGAACCGCCTACCACTTGGCACTGAATTGAACCTTAGCTAGTATTTACAATTCCATCCTCACCTGACTGGTCCCCAAGCACTCTTGATAGGGAGTTCTGGAGCCACAATGCAGCATTCCGCCTTCCCCATAGAAAGAATTGCCTGCTGAGATTGTCCAGAAACCCCACATGAAGATCATCTGCTCAGCCCTTGAATATCCCTGATTTATCAGCTTCCATGTCCAGTAGTATTGTGTCTGACAGAGCCTAAGCCATGACTTCATGCCAGCCACCCAGAGAGTGGTTCCCATATCCAGCATGTGAGACTGGCCATGGCTCAATACGTCCTCTCTACCCATCCTTGGTATTCGGGCATCTGTCCCCAAACCTTTGCTGGAATCCCTGCCAATGGGGGAACCTGAAACTCAATAGCGAACTGCTCCTTCCTCATGGCATGAAACCTATCTGTTGGGATGGGTGTCCAACCCTCAGAGAGGGAGCCAGCTGTATGGGCAATGAGACCATGCCCACTCCTATGGGTCGCCCTGGGGAAAAACAGGCATTGTGACCATCAACCTGAGCATGCTTTCAAATAAGCCCTCTCTATTGCACCCCCGGGATCAGCATTTCAGGGCTGGTATGTCGCTAAACACAAATTCTAACCCTTGGTGGGAATCTCTTGGCGCCCAGACCCGTCTCCGGAATCCCTGTTTTGGGGAACCCCTATGATGGAAAACAGCACTTTCGCCTTCCCTGAGAAAGCCACCAAACTATTGAGAGCCGCCAGGATCCTTAAGGAATAAAAATCTCCCACGGACCCACGAGACCACACCTGCATTCTGAGGCCATCCAAACACACAATCCAGATAGGAAAGCCTGTGCACTGCCTTCCAGTCACCGTAATTACAGTTCCTGACGAGCTCTCCTCCAGATCTACGCATTGGGCCTGTGATCACCTCACCACTAAGCCTATCCCGAGTTTGAGTTTGCAGTCTACTCTCCGAAAACCATGGCTCATATGTCCTCCAGGATGGGGTTTTTGGATCCACACCACAGGACTGTGCCTGCCATCACCAAGGAGAATTTTCCCGCCCCAGTTTCCCAAACCGTCTAGATTAGGAGAAACCTCAAGGCGCCTGGGACCACTGCCATATTGGACGCTGCTCTGTATGCAAATGCACAGTCTGAAACACTCTGATCACCTACACCCAGCAGACGCCAAAGTCAATGGTCCTGAGTCAGAAGATTGAACTTGACATGCCCCTATGACCTCACTGGAATCCTAGATTAGGTTTACAGGTATTGTCCTCAGAAGCTTGTTCTGTAATACCAACTTATGATATAACATGATATAAGAAGAACATCTCCTGTCCCCAGAAAGAAACTGTGCACTTTGATCTCTGTCAAACCCTCCGGGTAGTAGAATCCTGCTTGGCCCCTTAGCACCAGGACATTCTAAGCATTCCTTGGTAAAAAACCAACATTTTAACCCATCTGAAAGTGATTCCGTGTTAAGTCATCGCCCTTGGTACTTCGCACCAGAGCCACCAGAACAAACCTGCCATGTTCCTCATCTACAATGGAGAATGGAGGTTTGCTTTCCAGGTATCCATGTGGTAGTGCTCTGCTACCCAAACGTTCCACATGGGGGAACCTAGAACAAACAAACCAGACTCCACATGTCCTGTAGAAGGAAACCTTGCTGTTTGGAGCATCTCACAAGCCTCAGCATGGGAAATCCTCCGTGGCTTCTTGATGCCACCCCTCCATCTGTCTATCATCATAGATACAAACTCCAGTGTGAGCAAACATCTGACAACTGCCCTTACTTAGGTACTGGTTTCTCAAATAAGGAGCTACATATTGGAAATTCCTTCCGCTTGGCACTGAATTGAATCATAGCTTGGTTTTACAAATCCATCCTCACCCTACTGGTCTCCAAGCTTTGTTGAGAGGGAATTCTGGAGCCACAAAGCAACATTCTGCCTTCCCCATAGAAAGAAGTACCTGGTGAGTCTGCCCAGAAACCCCACATGAGGATCAATCTGCTCAGCCCTCGAGGGGACCCCAATTTATAGGCTGCCCTGGCCACTAGTGCTGTGTCTGACAGAGCCTGAGCCCCTACCTCGTGTCATCCAACCAGAGGGTGGGGCCCATATCCAGCATGCAGACCGGCCATGGCTCAAGTATGTCATATCTACCCATCCTTTGTATTCAGGCATCTGTCCCCAGTCTTTTGTTGGAGTCCCTGCCAATGGGTGAACTTGAAGCATAATAGAGAACTCCTCCTTCCCCATGGCAGGAAACCTGGCTGTTGGGATGGGTGTCCAACCATCAGTGTGGGAGTCAGCTGCGTTGCCAATGAGACGACACCCACTCCTGAGGGCCGCCCTTGGATCAAAGAGGCATTGTGACCCTCAGCCTGAGCGTGCTTTCAGACAAGCACTCTCAGTTTCACCACCAGGATCCTGCTTTTCCAGCCTGGTACACCCCTAGGCCCAAATCCTAACCCTTGGTGTGATTTTCCAGGTGACCATAACCAGTTCCCATCTCTGGAATTTCTCTTTTGGGCCACTCCTTAGATGGAAAGCAGCACTCTTCTCTTGCCCTAAAAAGTCACCAAAGTATTGGGAGCTGCCAGGATCCTTAGAGCGGAAAAATATCCCAAGGACCCATGAGACCACACCTGCAATCGAAGACCAGCCTGGACACACAATGCAGATAGAAAAGTCAGCTCTACCTCTTTCAAGTCACCCTAAGTACAGTTCCTGATGAGCTGCCATTCAGGACTATGCATTGGGCCTGTGATCACCTCGCCACTAACCCTAACCCGAGTTTATATTTGCAGATTTCTCTCCCAAAACTGTGGCTCAAATGCCCTCCAGGATGGGGTCTCTGGAGCCAAACCACAGGACTGTGCCTGTCATCCCCAAGGAAAATTTGCCCGTCACAGTTTCTCAAACCCTCCAGATTAGGAGAAAACTGCAAGGCCCTGAGCCCACCACAATATTGGAGGCCGCTATGGAAGTAAATGCATATTATGAAACACCCTGATCACCTATATCTGGCAGACACTCAAGTCAATGGTCCTGAGTAAGAAGATTGAAATTGACATGCCCCTAGGACCTCACTGGAACCCTAGATTAGGTGTTCAGGAATTTGTCCTCAGAAACCTGTTCTGGAATACCAACTTATGATACAAGATGTGGTTCCTGAGCCACAGAACCCTAACATTTCCTGTCCCCAGAAGGAAACCATGCCCTTTGACCTGTGTCAAACCCTCTGGGTGGGAGAATCCTGCATGGCCCCTTAGCCACCAGGACATTCTAAGATCTCCTTGGTAACAAACCAGCATTGTGACCCATGTGAAACAGATTCCATGTTAATTCAACGCCCTTGGTATTTCACACCAGAGCCACCAGAAGGAACCTTCCATATTCCTCAGCTGCAATGGACAATGGAGGTGGGCTTTCAAGGCAGCCATGCGGGATAGCTGTACTACCCAAACTATCCACATGGAGGACACTGGAGCAAATAACCAGACTCCCCAACTCCAGTAGAAGAAAGTCTTACTGTTTGGAGAATCTCACAAGCACCAGCGTGGAAAATCCTCCATGGCTTTTTGACGCCAACCTTCCTTTAGTCAGTCATAATAGATACAATCTCCAGTGTGAGCAGACATCTGACATCCACCCTTAGTCAGGTGCTGGATATCTTGAATCAGCTGCTGCACACAGGATCTGCCTTCCGCTTGGCACTGAATTTAACCATAGCTTGTGTTTACAATTCTATACTCACCCTCAAGGCCTCCATGGCCTCTTAATAGGTAATTCTCGAGCCACATCAGAGAATTCTGCCTTCCCCATAGAAGGAAGAAGTGCCGGTCAGTCTTCCAAGAAAGCTCACATGAGGATCAATCTGATCGACCCTAGAGGGAACCCCGATTTTTAGGCTACCCTGGCCACTAGTGCTGTGTCTGAAAGAGCCTGAGCCCCAAACTAGTGTCAGTCAACAGAGAGTGGACCCCACTTCTAGCATTTGGGATTGCCATGGCTCAAGTACTTCATCTCTACCCATCCTTGGTTTTCAGGAACTGGTCCCCAGAATTTTGCTGGAATTCTTACCAATGGGGGAACCTGAATCACAATAGAGAACTCCTCCTTCCTCATGGGAGGAAATTTGGCTGTTGGGATGGGTATCCAACCCTCAAAGTGGGAGCCAGTGGTGTCGCCAATGAGACCACGCCTACTCATGAGGGCCGCCCTGGGATCAAACAAGCACTGTGACTCTCAGCCTAAGCAAGCTTTCAAACAAGCCCTCTCAGTTTCACCACCAGGATCCCGCATTGTAGGCCTGGTACGCCCCTAGTCCCAAATCCTAACCCTTGGTGGGATTGTGGAGGTGCCCTGACCCAGTGCCCGTCTATGTAATTTCTGTTTTGGGGCACGTATAAGATGGAAAGCAACACTCTTCCCTTCCCCGAAAAAGCCACTAAATTATTGGGAGCTGCCAGGATCCTTAGAGAGGTAAAGTATCCATGGACCCATGAGACCATACCTTCATTCCGAGGCCTTCCTGGAAAAATCATCCAAATAGAAATTCCTTCGCTACTGCCTTTGAGTCACCCTAATTACAGTTCCTGATGAACTGCCCTCCAGGTCTATGCATTGAGCATGCGATCACCTCGCCACTAACCCTAACCTGAGTTTGTGTTTGCAGAATTCTCTCCCAAAACCATGGCTCAAATGCCTTGCTGGATGGGTTCTCTAGAGCTACATCACAGGACTGTTCCTGCAATTGCCAAGGAAAATTTGCCCATCAGTTTCCCAAACCCTCCAGAATAGGAGAAACCTGCAAGGCACCTGAGCCCACCCCCTTACTGGAGGCTGCTCTGGTCGCAAATGTGCAGCCTGTACACCTGATCACCTACATCCAGGCTGACACCCAAGTCAATGTTCCTGAGTCAGACGATTGGACTTGACATGCCTTTAGGGCCTGATTGGAACCCTAGATTAGGTTTCCAGGCACCTGTCCTCAGGAATGGGTCACAATGCTGAATTGTTACCAGGGAGATCCTAGAATGTGCTGGTCACTAATGTGCCCAGCAGGATTCTCCTACCCTGAGGGATTGGCACAGGTCAAAGAGCACGGTTTCCCTGGAATACCAACTTATGATAGAACATGTGGTCCCTGAGCCACACAACAGTACATCTTCTGTCCCCAAAAGGAAACTGTGCTCTTGGACCTGTGTCAAACCCTCAGGGTAGGAGAATCCTGCATGGCCCCTTAATCACCAGCACATTCTAAGGTCTCCATGGTAACAAACCAGCATTGTGACCCATCTTCATGATACTCCATGTCAACTCAAGGCCTTGGTACTTCGCCCCAGAGCTACCAGATCGAACCTGCCATGTTCCTGAGCTGCAACAGTCATTGTGGGTGTACTTTCCAGTCATCCATGCAGAAGAGCTCTGCTCCCAATCTTTCCACATGCGGGACCCTGGAGCTAGCAAACAAGACTCCCCCTGTCCAGTAGAAGGAAACCTTGCTATTTGGAGCATCTCACAAGCCCGAGCGTGGGAAACCCTCCATGGCCTCTTGACACCACAACTCCATTTGTCAGTCATCATAGACACAAACTCTAGTGTGAGCAAACATCTGATATCCGCCTTCACTCAGGTACTGGGTATCTAAAATTAGCCTCTGCACATTGGAACTCCCTTCTGCTTGGCACTGAATTGAACCGTAACCTGTCCTAACAATTCCATCCTCAACTTACTGGTCCCCAAGCCCTCTTGATGAGGAATCTGGAGCCACAACGCAGCATTCTGCCTTCCCATAGAAAGAAGAATTGCCTGGACAGTCTACCCAGAAATCCCACATGAGAATCTATCTGATTGGAACTCGAAGGAATTCTGATTTATAGGCTGTCCTGGCCACTAGTGCTGTGTCTGACAGAGCCTAAGCCATGACCTCGTGTCAGCCACCCAGAGAACGGGCCCCATATCCAGCATGTGAGACTGGCCATGGCCCATGTCCGTCATCTCTATCCATCATGGGATTCAGGCACCTT
This sequence comes from Neogale vison, assembly GCF_020171115.1. NCBI lineage: Eukaryota > Metazoa > Chordata > Mammalia > Carnivora > Mustelidae > Neogale > Neogale vison. Next base: position 113,968,060 of record NC_058092.1, on the reverse strand, counting down.
TCCCTAGACTTTGCTGGAACACCTGCCAATAGGGGAACATGAAGCACAATAGAGAACTCCACCTTTCCCATGACAGGAAACCTGGCAGTTGGGATGTTTGTTGAAACCACACAGTGGGAGCCAGCTTCATGGACAATGAGATCACACCAACTCCTGAGGGCCTCCCTGGGCACAAACAGGCATTGTGACCCTCAGTCTGAGCATGCTTTCAAACAAGCCCTCTCAGTGGCATGGCCAGAATCCCGCATTGCAGGCTTGGTATGCCCCTAGGGCCAAATAATGGTGTGGTTTTCCAGGCACCCAGTCTGAGATCCCGTCTCTGGAATCCCTGTTTTGGGGCAACCCAATGACGGAAAATAGCACACTCCCTGTCCCTGAAAAAGCCACCAAACTTGGGGAACCGCCAGGATCCTAAGAGGGGAAATATCTCCCATGGATCTATGAGACCACACCTGCATTCCAAGGCCATCCTGCAAACACAATCCAGATAGAAAAGCCTGTGCTACTGCCTTCGAGTCACCCTAATTACAGATCCTCAAGAGCTACCCTCCAGGTGTATGCATTGGCCCTGCGATCACCTCACCACTAACCATAAACCGAATCTGTGCTTACAGACTTTCCCAAAACCATGGCTCACTTGCCCTCCAGGATGGTGTCTCTAGAGCAAGAGCACAGGACTGTGCCTGCTATCCCCAAGAAAACTGTGCCCATCTCAGTTGCACAAACATTTCAAATTTGGAGAAACCTGCAAGGCCCCAGAGCCCACCTTAATACTGATGGCCCCACTGCACGAAATGCCAGTCTGAAACACCCTGATCACCTACATCCAGGCAGACACCCATGTCAATGGTCCTAATTCAGCAGTTTGAAACTGACATGACCCTAGGACCTCATTGGTAACCTAGATTAGGTTTTCAGGCATCTGTCCTCAGTGAACTTTCTGGAATACAAGCTTATGATACAACATGTGGTCCCTGAGCCACACAACAGAAGATATACTGTCCCCAGAAAGAAACCGTGCTCCTAGACCTCTGCCAAACCCTCAGAGTAGGATAATCCTGCATGGAACCTTAACCAACAGCACATTTTAAGATCTCTCTAATAAGAAACCCCCATTGTGACCCCTCTGCAAGAGATTTAATGTCAACTCAAGGCCTTGATACTTCGCCCCAGTGCCACCAGACGGACCTGCATGTTCCTCAGCTGCAATGATCAGTAGAGGTGCACTTTCCAGGCATCCATGCGGGAGAGCTCTGCTACCCAAACTTTCCACATGGGGGCCCTGAAGAAAACAAACTAGACTCCACCTGTCCTGTGGAAGGAAACCATACTCTTAGGAGCATCTCACAAGCCTCAGAGTGGGAAATCATTCATGGCCTCTTGACACCACCCCTCTATTTGTCGGTCATCATAGATACAAACTCCAGTGTTAGCAAATATCTGACATCCACCCTTAGCTGCTAGATATGCCGAATAAGCTGCTACACAAAGGAACTGCCTTCCACTTGGCACTGACTTGATCTGTAGCTTATGTTTACAGTACCATCCTCACCCTACTGGTCCCCAAGCCCTCTTGATAGGGAATTCTGGAGCTACAATGCAACATTCTTCCTTCCCCAAAGAAAGAAGTGCATGGTGGGTCGCCCAGAAACCCCACATGAGATTCTATCTGCTAGGCCTTCGAGGGAACCCCGATTTATAGGCTTCCTGGCCACTAGTGTTGTGTCTGACAGAGCCTGAGCCCTTACCTAGTGTCAGCAACCCAGAGAGCAGGCCCCATTCCCGCATGTAATACTGGTCAATGACAGAGTCATTCATGTCTACCCATCCTTGGTGTTCAGGCACCTGTCCCCAGACAGTTGCTGGAATCCCTGACAATGGGGGAACCTGAAGCACAATAGAGAACTCCTCCTTCCCATGGCAGGAAACCTGGCTATTGGGATGGGTGTCCAACCCTCAAAGTGGGAGCCAGCTGCATGGCCAATGAAACAACGCCCACTCCTGAGGGCCACGCTGGACACAAACAGGCATTGTGACCCTCAGCCTGAGCATGTTTTCAAACAAGCCCTCTCAGTTGCACCACAAGGATACCACATTGCATGCCTGGTATGCCCCTTGGACCAAATCCTAAGCCTTTTGGGGATTTTCCAAGCACCCTGACCCAGAGCCCGTCTCTTGAATCCCTGTTTTGGGGCACACATAAGATGGAAAAAAGCACTCTTCCCTTCCTCGAGAATGCCACCAAACAATGGGAGCTGCCAGGATCTTTAGAGTGGAAAAAATCTCCCATGGACCCATAAGTCCACACCTGCATTCCGAGGCCATCCTGGACACACAATCCAGATACAAAAGCCTGTGCTACCACCTTTGAGTCACCCGATTTACTGTTCCTGACAAGCTGCACTCCATGTCTAAGCATTGGGCCTGTGATCACTTCACCACTAACCCTAATCCAAGTTTGTGTTTGCAGACTTCTCTCCCAAAACCATGGCTCACATGCCCTCCAGGATGTGGTCTCTGGAGCAAATCCACAGGACTGTGCCTGCCAGCCCCAAGGAACTGTACCCATCATAGTAGCTTAAACCTTCCAGATGAGGAGAAACCTGCAAGGCCCCAGAGCCCACCCTAAGATTGGCGTCCGCTCTGGACACAAATTCACAGTCTGATACACCCTGGTCACCTACATCAGGCAGACAACCAAGTCAATGGTCCTGAGTCGGAATATCGAACCTGACATGCCCCTAGGCCCTCATTGGAAGCCTAGATTTCCATTGGATTCCTCATTGGAAGCCTAGGTTTTCAGGCCCCTGTCCTCAGAGGCCTCTTCTGGAATACCAACTTGTGATTCAACATGTGGTCCCTGAGTCACACAACAGAACATTTCCTGTCCCCAGAAGGAAACCGTGATCTTGGACCTGTGTCAAACCCTCAGGGTAGATAAATCCTACACGGCCCCTTATACGCCAGCACATTCTAAGATGTCCCTGGTAACAAATCAGCATTGTCACCCTTCTTCATGATACTCCATGTCAACTCAAGGCCTTAGTACTTCGCCCCAGAGCCACCAGATCGAACCTGCCATGTTCCTGAGCTGCAATGGTCAATGGAGTAGTGCTTTCCACGCATCCATGATGGAGAGCTCTGATACCAACCTTTCCATATGGGGGACCTGTAGCAAACAAACCAGACTCCCCCTGTCCAGTAGAAGGAAACCTTACTGTTTGGAGCATCTCACGAGCCGCAGAGTGGGAAATCCTCCATAGACTCTTGATGCAAACCCACCATTTGTCCGTCATCCTAGACATAAACACCAGTGTGAGCAAGTATCTGACATCCGTTTTTCTCAGGTGCTGGATGTCTCGAATCAGCCACTGCACTCTGGAAGTCCTTCCGCTTGTCACTGAATTGAACCGTAGATTGTGTTTTTAATTCCATCCTCACCTTCCTGGTCACCAGGAAGGGAATTCTGTAGCCACAATGCAGCATTCTACCTTTGCCATAAAAAGAAGAAGTGCCTTGTGAGTCTGCCCAGAAACCCATTAGGATCCACCTGCAGGTGGGACCTGCCATGGCCATAAGCCATCATCTCTATTCAATCTGGGTATTCAGGCATATTTCCCAAACCATAGCTCAAATCCCTGCCTATGGGGGAACCTGAAGCACAAGAGTACTCCTCCTTCCCAAAGGCAGGAAGACTGGCTGTTGAGATAGGTGTCCAACCCTCAGAGGGGGAACAAGCTGCATGGCCCATGATACCATGACCACACATGGAAGCCACTCTGGGAACAAACTTGCATTGTTACTCTCAGCGTGAGGCTGCTTTCAAAAAAAAAACCCTTTGGTAGCTGGACCAGGAGCCCACAGAGCATGCCTGCCACCCTAGAGCCATACATTTACCCTTATAGGTGTTTTCCAGGCGCCCACACCCAGAACCTATCTCTGGAATCCCTCCTTTGGGGGTTCCCTGAGACGGAAAACAGCAGTTTTCCCTTCTCCCACAAACAACAAACTCTTGGGAGCTGAGCAGAATCCCCAGAGCCGAAGTATCTCCCATGACCCCATGAAGCCAACCATACATTTTGCAAAAGTACGGGACAAACAATGCAGACAGAAAAGCCTGCACTACCGCCTCCATGATACCTTAACTTCAGTACACTATGAGCTTCCAACAGGGCCTGCAGATCAGGCCTGTAATCACCTTAGCCCTCAACCTAACCCTAGGTCGTGTGTGCAGATTTCTTTCCCAAAGCCCTAGCCCACATGCCCATCAGGATGGGGCCTCTGGAGCCACACCAGATGACTGTGCCTACACACCCAAAGGAAATTCTTCCCTTCACGGTTGCCAAAACCCTGAAGATTAGGAGCAAAGAACAAAGCCCGTGAGCCCACCTCCATTCTGACGAAAACTCTGGACCCAAGGGCACATTCTGACACAAAATGAGCCCCTGCCTCCTGGCAGACATCCAAGTTAAAGGTCCTGAGCCAGAATATTGAACCTGACATTCCTCTAGGACTTTATCAATACCTTAGCTTAGATTTTCAGGAGCCTGTCCCCATAGGCCTATTCTTCAATACCAACTTATATTCCAACATGTGGTCCCTGAGCCACACAACAGAACCCCTCCTGTCCCTTAAGGATATCTTGCTCTCGGTAGCTGTGTCCACGAATCAGTGTAGGAGAATTCTGCATGGCCCCTGACCGCCCCAACATTTTAATGTCTCCCTGGATACAAACCAGCATTGTGATCCAACAGCATGAAACTCCATGTCAATACCGGTAACTTTAAACTTCACCCCAGCGTCACTAGTATGAAACTTCCATTTCCTCATCTGCAATGGACACTGGAGGTGGGCTTTCCAGGCATCCATGCAGGAGTGCTCTGCTACCCAAACTTTCCACATGGGGGACCCTGGAATATACAAACAAGGCTCCACCAGTCCATTAGAAGGAAACCTTGCTGTTTGTAGCATCTCACAAGCCCCAGGGTGGTAAATCCTCCATGGTTTCATGACGCCTCCCCTCCATTTGCTGGTCATCATAGACACAAACTCCTGAGCACACACCTGACATCCGCCCTTACTCAGGTGCTGGATGTCTCGAATCAGCCACTGCACACTGGGAGTGCCTTAAGCTTGGCACTGAATTTAACCATAGCTTATGTTAACAATTCCATCATCACCCTCCTTGTCCCCAAGCCCTCTTGATTGGGATATTCTGGAGCCACACACAACATTATGCCTGCTCCACATAAAGAAGTGCCTGGTGAGTCTGCCCAGAAACTCCACATGAGGAACCACCTGCATGGCCCTCGACAGCACCATAATAATATAGGGCACCATGGGTACTAATACTCTATCTCACACAGCTGGAACCACGACCTCCAGGCAGCCACACAGAGAGTGGACCCCATATCCTGCAGGTGGAACTGCCATGGCCTGAAGCCATCATCTCTACACAACCTGGATATTCAGGCATCTGTCCCCAGACCGTAGCTCAAATCCTGCCTATGGGTTAACCTGAAACACAGGATTATTTTTCCTTTCTGATGACAGGAAACCTGGCTGTTGAGATGGGTGTCTTACCCTCAGAGTGGGAACCAGCTACATGGCCCAAGAGACCAGGGTCACTCATGGGAGACGCCCTGGGCAAAAACAGGCATTGTGACCCTCAGCACGAGTCTCTTTTCAAACAAACACCCTTGGTAGCTAGACCAGGAGTCCACAGAGTGGGCCTGCAATGTCCCTAGGGCCAAATACTCACCCTCCTTAGTGCTTTCCAGGTGCCCAGACCCAGAACTTTTCTCTTGAATCCCTCTTTTGGGGGTCCCCTGAGACGGAAAACAGCAGTCTTCCCTTTTCCGAGAGACAACAAACACTGGAGCTGGGCAGAATCCCCAGGGACGAAGAATATACCATGGTCTCATGAAGCCACACCTATCTTTTGCGACCGTCCTGGACACACAATCCTGACAGAAAAGCCTGCGCTACCACATCCATGACCCCTTAATTTCAGTACACTAAGAGCTGACCTTAGGGGCTGCTGATCACTTTTGTGAACACCTCGGCCCTCACCCTAATGCTAGTTCGCATTTGCAATTTCTGTTCCCAATGTCCTGGCCCACACGCCGTCCAGAATGGGGCCTCTGGTCCCACACCGGACGAGTGTGCCTACACTCCTGAAGGAAACTGCCCTTCACTGTTGCCCAAAATCTGAATATGAGGAGAAAAGTACAAAGCCTCTGAGCCCACCTCATTTTTGAAGAATGCTCTGGATCCAAATACGCATTCTGACACACAATGAGCCCCTGACTCAAGGCAGACATCCAAGGCAAAGGCCCTGAGTCAGAAGTTTGAACATGCCATGACTATAGAACTTTATCGATACCCTAGTTTAGATGTTTAGGCACCTGTTTCCAGAGGTTTGTTATCCAATATCAACTTATATTCCAACCTGTGGTCCTTGAGCCACACGACAGAACCCCTGCTGTCTTCAGAAGGATACCTTGCTCTTGGTAGCTGTGTCCAAGTCTCAGTGTAGGAGAATCCTACATGGCCCCTGATCACCCCAACATTCTAACGTCTCCCTGGATACAAACCAGCATTGTGATCCAAGAGCATGAAACTCCATGTCAACTTAGCCCCCTTAGAACTTTGTCCCAGAGCTACCAGATAGAACCTGCCATGTTCCTGAGCTGCAATGGTCAATGGAGGTGTGCTTTCCAGGCATCTATGCGGGAGAGCACTGCTATCCAAAATTTCCATATGTGGGACACTGGAGAAAAAAAAAACCAGACTCCCCCTGTCCAGTAGAAGGAAACCTTGCTCGAGGAGCATCTCACAAGCCGCAACGTGGGAAATCCTCATGGCCTCTTGACACCACCCCACCATTGGCCGTCATCATAGACACAAACTCCAGTGTGAGCAAACATCTGACATCCGCCCTTACTCAGGTGTTGGATGTCTCAAATCATCCGCTGTACACTGGAACAGCCTTCTGCCTGGCACTGAATTTAAACATAGCTTGTGTTTACAATTCCATCCTCACCCTCCTGGTCCCCAGGCCCTCTTGATAGGGAATTCTGGAGCCACAGAGCAGCATTCTGCCTGCCCCATAGAAAGAAGAAGTGCCTGGTGAGTCTGCCCAGAAAGCACACATGAGGATCCACCTCCATGGCCCGCAACGACACCCTAATATCATAGGCCGCTATGGGCACTAAGGTTCTGTCTGACAAAGCCTGAGCTATGACCTCCAGTCAGCCATGCATACAGTGGTTTCCATATCCTTCAGATGGGACCTGCCGTGGCCCAAAATCAACATCTCTGCTCTACCTGGTTATTCAGGCATCTGTCTCCAGACATTAGCCCTGACTATGGGGGTACTTAAAACACAAGAGTTCTCCTCCTTCCCAGTGGCAGGAAATCTGGCCTGTGAGATGGGTGTCCAACTCTCAGAGTGGGAACCAGCTGCATGGGCCTTGAGATCACGGTCACACATGGGAGTCGCCCTGGGCACAAACAGGCATTGTGGCCCTCAGTGTGAGCCTGCTTTTAAACAAACACCCTCGGTAGCTGGACCAGTAGTCCCCAGAGCAAGCCAGTCAGGTTGTTACGGCCAAATCGTCTCCCTCGTTGGTATTTTCCAGGCGCCCAGACCCAGAAACTGTCTCTGGAATCTTTCTCTTGTGGTTAACCTGAGACTGAAAACAGCAGTCTTCCCTTCCCCCAGAGGCACCAAATACTTGGGAGCTGGGCAGAATACCCAGAGACGAAGAATCTCCCATGGCCCCATGAAGCCACCCCTACCTTTTGCGACCATCCTGGACACAGAATCCAGACAATATAGCATAAGCTACTGCCTCCATAACACCTTAATTTCAGTACATTATGAGCTGCCCTCAGGGCCTGCAGATTGGGCCTGTGATCATCTCGGCCCTCACCCTAACCCTAGTTCACGTTTGCAGATTCTGTCTCCAAAACCTTGGCCCTCATGCCCTCCAGGATGGGGCCTCTGGAGCCACAACGGAATACTGTGCCTCCCCTACCGAAGGAAACTCTGCACTCCACTGTTGCCAAAACCCTGAAGATTAAGAGCAAAGTAAAAACCCCCTGAGCCCACCTCTATTTCCCAGTACACTCCGGACACAAGTGCACATTCTGACACATAATGAGCACCTGCCTCCAGGCAGACATCCAAGTCAAAGGCCCTGAATCAGAAAGTTGAACATGCCATGACTATAGGACTTCATCGATACCCTAGTTTAGATGTTTAGGCGCCTGTCACCAGAGGTCTATTCTCCAATACCAACTTATATTACAACATGTGGTCCTTGAGCCACACAACGGAACCCCTGCTGTGTCCAAAAGGATAACTTTCTCTTCATAGCTGTGTCCAAGACTCAGTGTAGGAGAATCCTGCATTGGGCCCCTGATCACCCCAACATTCTAATGTCTCCCTGAATACAAACCAGCATTGTGATCCAACAGCATAAAACTCCATGTCAACTTAGCCCCCTTAAAACTTTGTCCCAGAGCCACCAGATCGAACCTGCCATATTCCTGAGCTGCAATGGTCAATGGAGGTGTGCTTTCCAGGCATCCATGTGGGAGAGCTCTGCTACCGAAAAGTGGGGGACACTGGAGCAAACAAACTAGACTTCCCCTGTCAAGTAGAAGGAAACCTTGCTGTTTGGAACATCTCACAAGCCACAGAGTGGGAAATCCTCCAGGGCCTCTAGACGCCACCCCACCATTTGTCTGTCATCATAGACACAAACTCCAGCATGAGCAAACATCTGACATCCGCCCTTACTCAGGTGTTGGATAACTTGAATCAGCCGCTGCACAGTGGAACTGCCTTCTGATTGGCACTGAATTTAACCGTAGCTTGTGTTTACAATTCCATCCTCACCCTACTTGTCCCCAAGCACTCTTAATACAGAATTCTGGGGGCACAACACAGCATTTTGCCTGCCCTATAGAAAAATAAAAGTGCCTGGTGAGTGCCCAGATCCCCCACATGAGGATCCACCTGCATGACCCTCGAAAATGTCCTAATATCATAGGCCACCATGGGCAGTAAAGGTCTGTCTGACATAGCCTGATCCACGACCTCCAGTCAGCCACTAGACATTGGGACCCATATCCTGGGGGATATGGTGGGACCTGCTGTGGCCTGAAACCATCATCTCTGCTCAGCCTGGTGATTTAGGCATCTGTCCCCAGAACTTAGCTCAAATCCCTTCCTATGGGGGAACTTGAGGCACAAGTTTTCTCCTCCTTCCTGATAGCAGGAAATCTGGCCTGTGAAATGGGTGTCCAACCCTCAGAGTGGGAACCAGCTGCATAGGCCTTGAGACCACGGTCACTCACGGGAGATGCCCTGGGCACAAACAGGCATTGTGGCCCTCAGCGTGAGCCTGCATTCAAACAAACCCCCTCAGTAGCTGCAACAGGAGTCCACAGAGCAGGCCTAAAAGGTTGCTATCCTCGCAAATCCTCTCCCTCATTTGTGTTTTCCAGGCACCCAGACCCAGAAACTGTCTTCAGAATATCTGTTTTCCTGTTCCCCTGATTGAAAACAGCAGTCTTCCCTTCCACCAGAGATACCATCTTCTTGGGAGCTGGGAAGAATGCCCAGAGACGAAGATTCTCCCATGGTCCCATGAAGCCACCCCTATATTTTGCGACTGTCCTGGACAGAGGATCCAGACAAAAGAGCCTGCACTACCGCCTCCATGACACCTTAATTTAAGTACACTATGAGCTGCCCTAAGGGCCTGCAGATTAGACCTGTGATCAACTCGGCCCTCACCCTAACCCTATTTCGCGTTTGCAGATCTGTCCCCAAAGCTCTGGCCTACATGCCCTCCAGGATGGGGACTCTAGTGCAACACCAGATGATTGTGCCAACCCTCCCGAAGGAGACTCTACACTTCACTGTTGCCTAAAACCTGATGATTAAGAGCAAAGTAATTGCCCCTGAGCCCATGTCAATTTTGAAGGACGCGCTGGACTGAAATTTGTATTCTGACACACAATGAGCACCTGCTTCCAGGCAGACATCAAAGTCAAAGGCCCTGAGTCAGAAGATTTGACCTGACATGGCCCTAGGACTTCATTGATACCCTAACTTAGATTTTCAGGTGCCAGCCCCAGAGGTCTGTTCTCCAATACCAACTTATATACCAACATTTGGTCCCTGAGCTATACTACAGAACCCCTCCAGTCCCCAGAAGGATACCTTGCTCTTGGTAGCTTTGTCCAAGACTCATGTAGGAGAATCCTTCAGGGCCCCTGACCACCCCAACATTCTAACATCACCCTGGATACAAACCAGTATTGTGATCCAACAACTCGAAAATCCATGTCAACTAAGGCCAGAAGGAACTTTTACCCAGAGCCACCAGATCGAACCTGCCATGTTCCTCAGCTTCAGTGGTCAATGGTGGTATGCTTTCCAAGCATCTATGCGGGAGAGTTCTGTTACCTAAACTTTCCATATGGAGAATGGTGGAGCAAAAAAGCCAGACTCGCCCTGTCCAGTAGAAGGAATCCTTGCTGTTTGGAGCATCTCACAAGCCCCAGTGTGGGAAATCCTCCATGGCCTCGTGACGCCACCCCTCCATTTGGTGGTCATCATAAACACATACTCCAATATGAGCAAACATCTGACATCTGCCTTACCTAGGTGCTGGATATCTCGAATCAGCCACTACTACACACTGGAACTGCCTTCTGCTTGGCACTGAATTTAACTGTAGCTTATATTTACAATTCCATCATCACCCTCCTGGTCCCCAAGCCCTCTTGATAGGGAATTTTGGAGCCACAATGCAGCATTCTTCATGACCCATAGAAAGAAGAAGTGCCTGGTGAGACTGCCCAGAAACCCCACATGAGGATCCATCTGCCTGGCCCTTAATGGTGCCCTAATATCATAGGCCACCAAGAGCACTCAGGCTCTTTCTGACACAGCCAGAGCCACGACCTCTAGTCTGGCACACGGACAGTGGGCCCCATAAACTGCTGGTGGGAACTGCATTGGCCCGAAGCCGTCCCATTTGCTCAACCTGTATATTCAGGCATCTCTCCCCAGACTGTAGCTCAAATCCCTGCCTATGGGGGAACCTGAATCACAGGAGTACACCTCCTAACCGATGGCAGAAATCCAGGGCTGATTAGATGGTTGTCCAACCCTCAGCATGGGAACCAGCTGCATGGTCCATGAGACCACAGCCACTCATGGGAGCAGCCCTGGGCACAAACAGGCATTGTGACCCTCAGCGTGAGCCTGCTTTCAAACAAACTGCCTTGGTAGCTGGACCAGGAGCACACAGGGGAGGTCTGCTTAGTCCCTAGGGCCAAATCCTAACCCTCGATGTTTTCCAGACGCCCAGTCCAAGAATCTGTCTCTTGAATCCCTCTTTTGGGGGTCCCCTGACTGGGAAACAGCAGTCTTCCCTTCCCCCAGACACATAAAATTCTAGGGAGCTGGGCAGAATCCCCAGAGTCGAAGAATCTCCCATGGCCCCATGAAGAACCCCCTACATTTTGTGACTGTCCTTGACACACAGTCCAGACAGAAAAGCCAGTGCTACGGCCTCCATGACACCTTAATTTCAGTGCACTATGAGGTGCACTCAAGCCCTGCAGATTTGGCCTGTGTTCACACCGGCCCTCACACTAACCATAGTTTGCATTTGAATATTTCTGTCCCAAGGCCCTTGCCAACATGCCCTCCAGGAGAGGGCCTCTGGTGCCACACCAGACGAGTGTGCTTACACTCCCAAAGAAAATTCTGCCCTTCACGTTTTCCAAAACCGTGAATCTTAGGAGCAAAGTATAAAGCACCTGAGCCCAGCTCAATTCCAAAAACGCTCTAGACCCAAGTGCATATTCTGATACACAGTGAGCACCTGCCTCCAGAAAGACATCCAAGTAAAAGGCCCTGAGTCAGAAGATTGAACCTGATATAACTCTAAGTCTTCATTGGTACCCTAGCTTAGATTTTCAGGCTCTTGTACCCAGAGGCCAGTTCTCCAATACCAACTTATATTTCAACATGCGGTCCCTCAGTCACACAACAGAACCCCTCCCATCCCCAGAAGGTAGCTTGCTATTGGTAGCTGTGTCCAAGACTCAGTACAGGACAATCCTGCATGGCCCCGTGACAACCTCAACATTCTAACATCTCCCTGGATAATAACCAGCATTTTGACCCAACAACATATAGCTCCATGTCAACTCAGGCCTCTTAGAACTTCGCCTCTGAGGCACCAGATCAAACCTGCTATGTTCGTCAGCTGCAATGGTCAATGGAGTTGTGCTTTCAGGCATCCATTAGGGAGAGCTCTGCTACACTAATGTTCCATATTGTGGCCCCTGTAGCAAACAAACCAGACACCACCTCTCCAGTAGAAGAAAACATTGCTGTTTGGAACATCTCACAAGTCATAGCCTGGGAAATCCTCCATGGCCTCGTGATGCCACACTTCCATTTGGCAGTCATCATAGACACAAACTCCAGTGTGAGCAAACATCTGATATCCACCCTTACTCAGGTGCTGGATATCTCGTATCAGACGCTGCACACTGGAACTGCCTTCTGCTCATCTCTGCATTTAACCTTAGCTTGTGTTTACAATTCCATCCTAATCCTCCTTTGCCTACACCCTCTTGATAGCGAATTCTTGAGCCACAACACAGCACTCTGCCTGCCCCACAGAAAGAAGTAGTGCCTGGTGAGTATTCCTAGACCCCACATTAGGATCCACAGGCATGGCCTTCAACGGGATCCTAATATCTTAGGCTGTCATGGGCACTCAGGCTCTGTCTGACACAGCCTGAGCTACGACTTTCAGTCAGCCACACAGACAGTGAACCTCATATACTGCAGTGCGACCTGCTGTGGCCTGAAACCGTCACATTTACTCAACTTGGTTATTCAGGCATCTCTCTCCAGACCATAGCTCAAATCCCTGCCTAAGGAGGAAATTGTAGCACAGGAGTACTCTTCCTTCCTGATGGCAGGAATCCTGGCTGTTGAGATGGGTGTCCAACCCTCAGAGTGGGGACCAGATTCATGGCCCATGAGACCACGGTCACTTATGGGAGCTTCCCTGGGCATGAACAGGCATTGTGAACCTCAGCATGAGCCTGATTTCAAACACACCCCCTCGGTAGCTGGATCAGGAGTCTGCAGAGCAGGCCTGCCAGGTCCCTAGGGCCAAAGCCTCACACTCGTTCTTCTTTTCCAGGTGTCCAGACCCAAAAACTGTCTCTGGAATCCCTCTTTTGGCGGTCCCCTGAGACGGGAAACAGCAATCTTCACTTCCCCCTGAGACAGCAAACTCTTGGGAGCTGGGTAGAATTCCCAGACACGAAGAATCTCCCATGGCCCCATGAAGACTCCCACACATTTTGCGACCATCCTGGACACACTATCCAGACAGAAAAGCCTGTGCTACCGCATGATTCCCTAATTTCAGTACACTATGAGCTGCCGTCAGGGCCTGCAGATCAGGCCTGTGATCACCTCGGCCCTCACCCTAACCCTAGTTTGCGATTGCAGATTTCTGTCCCCAAAGCCCATGCCCACATGCCCTCTAGGATGGGGTCTCTGGAGCTCCAGACAAGTGTGTGTACGTTCCTGAAGGAAACTCTGCCCTTCACTCTTGCCAAAACCCTGAAGATAAGGAGTAATGTACAAAGCCCCTGAGCCCACTTCAGTTCAAAGGAAAAGTCTGGACCCAAATGCACATTCTGAAACAAAATGAGGACCTGCCTCAAGGTATACATCCAAGTCAAAGGCCCTGAGTCAAAAGATTGAACCTAACATGTCTCTGGGACTTCATCTATATCCGAGCTTAGGTTTTCAGGTGCCAGTAGCCAGAGACCTGTTCTCTAATACCAACTTATATTCCAACATGTGGTCCTTGAGCCACACAACAGAACCTCTCCTGTCCCCCGAAGGACACGTTGCTTTTGGTAGCTGTGTCCAAGTCTCAGTGTAGGAGAATCCTGCATGGGCCCCTGACCACGCCAACATTCTAATGTCTCCCTGGATGCAAACCAACACTGTGATCCAACAGCATGAAACTCCATGTCAACTTAGGCCTCTTGGAACTTCGCCACAGAGGCACCAGAAGGAACCTGCCATGTTTCTCAGCTGCAAAGGTCAGTGGAGTTGTGCTTTCCAGGCATCCATGCGAGATTGCTCTCCTACCCAAACTTTCCATATGGGGGAAACTGGAGCAAAGAAACCAGACTCCACCTGTCCAGTAGAAGGAAACCTTGCTGTTTGGAGCATCTCACAACCCCAGAGTGGGAAATTCTCCATGGCCTCGGTATGCCACCCCACCAATTGTCGGTCAACATAGACACAAACTCCAGTGTGAGCAAGCATCTAACATCCGCCCTTAGTCAGTTGCTGGATATCTCAAATCAGCCATTGCACACTGGAGCTGCCTACTGCTTGGCACTGAATTGTACCATAGCTTGTGTTTATAATTCCATCCTCAACCTCATGGTCCACAAACCCACTTGATAGGGAATTCTGGAGCCACAATGCAGCATTCTGCCTACCACACAGAAAGAAGTCCTGCCTGGTGATTCTGCACAGAAACCCCACATGAGAATCCACCTACATGGCTCTTGATGGCACACTAATATCACAGGCTGCAATGGGCACTCAGGCTCTGTCTGACACATCCTGAGCCACCACCTCCAGTCAGCCATGCAGACAGTGGTCCTCGTATTCTGCAGGTGGGAAATGCCATGGCCCGAAGCCGTCATCTCTATTCAACCAGGGTATTCAGGTGTCTCTCCCCAGATCGTAGCTCAAATCCCTGCCTATAGGGGAAGCTTAAACACAAGAGTACTCCTCATTCCCGATGGCAGGAAACCTGGCTGTTGAGATGGGTGTCCAACCCTCAGAGTGAGAATCAGTTACATGGCCCATGAGACAGTGGCCACTCATAAGAGCCACCTTGGGCACAAAGAGGCATTGTGACTCTCAGCGTGAGCCTACTTTCAAACAAACTCCCTCAGTAGCTGGACCAGGAGCCCGCAGAGGAGGCCTGCAAGGTTCCTAGATCCATATCCTCACCTTCATTCATGTTTTCCAGGTGCCCAGAACAAGGATCTGTCTCTGGAATTCCTCTTGTGGGTGTCCCCTGAGATGGAAAACAGCAGTCTTCCCTTCCCCCAGAGACACCAAACTCTTGGGAGCTGGGCAGAATCCCCAGAGACGAGGAATCTCCCATGGCACCATGAAACACTCCTACATTTTGCGACCGTACTGGACACACAACGTGCTACCACCTCTATGACACCTTAATTTCAGTACAATATGAGCTTCACTCAGGGCCTGCAGATCAGGCCTGTGATCACCTCGGCCCTCACCCTAACCCTAGTTCGCGTTTCTAGATTTCTGTCCCCAAAGCCCAGGCCCACATACCCTCATGATGGGGCCTCTGGAGCCACACCATAGGACTTTGCCTACCCCCCCAAAGGAAACTCTATCCTCACTGTTGCCAAAACCCTGAAGATTAGGAGCAAAGTACAAAGCCCCTTAGCACACCTCCATTTTGAAGAACGCTCTGGACCCAAATGTGCATTCTGACACACAATGAGACCCTGCCTCCAGGCAGACATCCAAGTCAAAGGTTCTGAGTCAGCTGATTGAACCTTATATGCCTATAGGACTTCATTGATACCAGAGCTTAGATTTTCAGGTGCCTATCCCCAGGGGTCTTTTACCCAATACCAATTTATATTCCAACATGTGGTCCCTGAGCCACACTACAAAAATCCTCCTGTCCCCAGAAGTATACCTTGTTTTTGGTAGCTGTGTCCAAGTCACAGTGTAGGAGAATCCTGCATGGCCCTCTGACTACACAAACATTCTAATTTCTCCATGGATCCCAAGCAGCATTGTGATCCAACAACATGAAACTCCATGTCAACTCAGGCTGTTTGGAACTTAGCCCCAAAGCCACCAGATCGAACCTGCCATATCCTCAGTTGCAATGGACCATGGAGGTGTGCTATCTAGGCATCGACACGGGAGAGCTCTGCTACTGAAATTTTCCATATGGGGAAAGTTGCAGTACATGCTCCTAGCAAACCCTGGAGCAAACAAACCAAAATCCCCCTGTCCAGTAAAAGAAAACCTTGCTGTTTGGAGCATCTCACAAGTCACAGCATGGGAAATCCTCCATGGCCTCTTGTGCCACCCCTCCATTTGTCGGTCATCATAGACACAAACTACAGTGTGAGGAAACATCTGACATCCGCCATTACTCAGGTGTTGGATAGCTCAAATCAGCCTTCTGATTGGCAATGGATTGAAAGTAGTTTGTGTTTACCATTCCATCCTCACCCTCCTGGTCCCCAAGGCCACTTGATAGGGAATTCTGGAGCCACGATGCAGCATTCTGCCTGTCCCACAGAAAAAAAGTGCCTGGTGAGTCTGCCAAGAAAACCCACATAAGGATCCACCTGCATGACCCTTGATGGAGCCCTAATAACATAGGCCGCCATGGGCACTCAGGCTCTGTCTGACACAGCCTGAGCCATGACCTACATTCAGCAATGCAGAGAGTGGGCCCCATATTCTGAAGGTGGGAACTGTTGGCCCAAAGCCTGATGGCCCGAAGCCGTCACATCTACTCAACCTGGATATTCAGGCATCTCTCTCCAGACCATAGCTCAAATCCCTGCCTATGGGGGATACTGAAGCCCAGGAGTACTCCTCCTTCCGGATGGCAGGAAGCCTGGTGTCGTCTTCAACCCGCAAGGATGACAAGAAGCCCCAGTTCAGATGTATCTTCTCTCTCTTTATTTCCACAAGTCTACACACTTATATACTTTTATATGACCAATCAGCAAGCAGGGTGACCAATAAGGGGCCAAGCAATGGGGAGAGCCAATGAGAGTCCTGTTACTATGCTGATTAAATTTGAAACAGTCACAAGAAGACCAATTGTGCCAGCCCATTGTTTGGTAAACTGGAACATATTGCTGAATGTTTGAAATAGCTCTGGGAGGGAAGCTTGTTTCACACGCGTACTATTTACTCGAGTTATCTCAGCCAGAAGGATTCACGTGAAATTTTGAAAATCGTCAGACCAAGCACCCTGTAAATACTGGGAGAGCTGTCGGGAGACATTCTGTAAGTCACTTATATTAGTATAGGCTATGGGAGTTACACAAATTGCCGGGAAGGGTCCTATACATCCCAGTCCCAATAGGGCCCCCAATATGTCCATTTTCTTGAACCAAATACACTCTCTGCTTAACTATCAGGATTCCTTATTCCAGATGTGCATTGATCTGAGTTTGTGTTTGAAGGGCTGCTGCCGTTCCTTCTGCAAGGATGTTCACAGCTTCTGCAGTGGGTATAGTTGCAGCAAGCGAGACTGCTGCTGCCGTGGCAGCTGCTGTAGATATAGCCAATGCTGTCACAATGGCGGCTGTGATACCAAAATCTCTCTTATTTCTGGATAGCACCACCGGTAACTTGTCCTCTGGAATGGAAACTGGGACAGGAACATGGGTAGGGATACGCATAATCACAGCCAGCTTGAAGGCCGTGACATTCCAGCACTGGGAAAGATAGCAATTCTTAGTGCAATTTAACGTATCATTCAACTCACTAGCATTTGTTACAAGGAAAAGGAACGGTGGCGAGATGCTTATGGTAGTGGGCTGATAAGTAATATTATTGGTACAAGACACATTAACTGTTGTCTCAAAGGTACTAGAGTCATTTTGTTTAGAAGAACAGTTGAGAAATTTGCCACCATTTAACAGGGACACTGCTGAGATATCAGTACATGCTCCTAGCAAGTTACAGACCTGCCATGCATCAAAGGGAGAGGAGGGATTGCCTTGCTTTGGATTTTAAAAGGAATAATTGTACCCTGTAAAGGTATTATTTTTATAAGTAGAAAAGCGTGGAGTGAATATAAAGCTATGCATTTCATTGATGTAAACTGAGTGCAAGGTACTCTGACATCCAGACCACTCCAGTGGCCATACCCTTTTATTGGTGCACCTGGGCAACTTAAAAGGATGATATGGCCCCGAGGCATTAATAGGTTTCACAGGGGCCAAACCCTGGATCACAGGTGGTCCCATCCACCAGTAACTTGTCCTCTGGAATGGAAACTGGGATAGGAACATGGGTAGGGATATGCATAAACTGAGCGCAAGGTACTCTGACATCCAGACCACTCCGGTGGCCATACCCTGTTATTGGTGCACCTGGGCAACTTAAAAGGTTGATATGGCCCCGAGGCATTAATAGGTTTCAGGGGCGAAACCGTGGATCACAGGTGGTCCCATTAAGGTATGTTTAGCAAGCCTTCATCTAGGAACCATGGAGCCGCCTTTTCCACTGTATTCAAAAAGGCCTGAACAGTTTTGCTTTTAGTGAAGTTCCATTGGCTTTCAGCAGGTCTTTTAAAGACCCTTCCAACCACACTTTAGATACTTCAGATCCCATTATGAACACTCAGACTGAAAGATCCTGGAGCCGCACCCAAGAATCAAACAGCATGCCTCCACTGGATGCAATTTGCAAGAGGTTTATTGATTACACAGGTGCCTGTGGATGCAACAGCCTTTGTGGGCTGAGTGTGCCGGGCTAAGTTGGGGAGCAGATTATATAGGGCAAGGTTGGGGTAGCGGGAAGAGAGTTTACAGAAGCAGATGCTTGGTTACAGGGATCTGATTGGTTAACCTAAATCAAGCATTGTTAGGCACTGTAACGGTTTGTTCTGGCGGGAAGCGGTGGCGGGAAGCGATCCTACAGAAGCAGATATGCATGGTTACAGGAGTCTAATTAATCAATTTGATTCACGCATGATTGGGCGTTGGGGTCAGGGCGTTCTGGCGGTTCCTTGGGACAGCACTCTGGAAAGTCCCGGTACATTTCATTTCTCATTTGTCTCTCCTTTTGACAGACCAGGTGACCACAGACAATGTGTTGCCATCAGGCTATGGGGACAAAAGTTTGCTAAAACAAACCTTACCAAGGAGGAAGGGGGTCTTTCAATAGGTTGCTAAAACAAACCTTATCAAGGAGGAAGGGGGTCTTTCATTCCCACCTTTTTCTTTATCATGGATAGAATCCTATATCCATTCGCTTTGTTCATGAAGTAAGTCAGCTTGAGAGCCGGTCTGTTTAATTAGTTGATATTGCTGTGTCAGCACCATTGTCTGGATTACTGACAAGCGATCTTTCATGAACTGTACGAGTTTATTTAAGATACAAGGGCCGATTGAGAGAATTAGTAAAAGTATAATAAGGGGCCCTAAAATGGTGGACAGTAATGTGGTGAACCAAGGAGATCAATTAAACCAACCTTCAAACCAGCCCTGGTGGGATTCAAAATCCTTTTTTCTTTGGACTAGTCTCTCTCTGAGTTTATCCATGGTTTCTCTAACAATCCCAGTATGATCAGCATAAAAACAACATTCTTCCTTGAGGGCTGCGCATAATCTTCCTTCCCTTAAGAACAATAAGTCTAGTCCCCTCCTATTTTGCAGAACCACCTCAGAGAGGGAGGTTATGGATTTTTCTAAGGCAGTGATTGATTTTTCTATAGCTTCTAAATCAGCAGTCATGGCCACCTGCAAATGCATAAGCTGGTTGCTTTGGAGTAGGGCAGAAGTTCCCGTTCCGATACCTGCCGCTATTCCCCCAACTCCTAGTAAGATAGCTAATGTCAAGGTAAGGGGCTCTCTTCGATATCTATTTTGCTTCTCAAAGTAGTTGAGGATAGTCTCCGAACTGTGGTAGGTGATTCTAGGCCATAGTTGGACTAATACACAGTAATCTGTGGTGGCATTTAAGAGTTGGGCGGAGATACAGGGAGTCAGGCCGGTATTACATGCCCAGTGGGTTCCGTTGGGGGCTTCTAAGTAGTAGTTACCAGGAGTGATGGTGGTTGTCATGTTGCATAGTGTCTGATGGGAGGTTGGTATTTTGCCTAAACATAGTCCTTGACCTGTTACTTCAGGGAGAGTTAACTTGTGGCTAGGAGAAGAGGAACAGGAGGTGAGGGGGGAAGTATGATTGATGAAGTTAGCGGTTGTAGCTATACTCTCATAATAAGGGGGGCTCGAAACTAGGCAGAGCCAACAATCCTTAGCAAGAAGGGGATTAGAATAATTGAGAGCTTGATACGCCCCTATTACCAGGTTAAGGAGTCGATCTCCGGTACCAGGAGATGGTCTGTTTGAAACCGGTGATATCGAGGAGAAAGCATTGCGGGGGGCGGCGTTAGGAGGAATGATGGTGACGGCGGGTGTCATTCGAGGGCCTTTGGGATGAGGGTTAGGGGCTCTCTGATCTGGCAGGACCGGATTAGGCCCTATGGCGGCAGAGGGGGATTCTATTGAGAGTTTTATAGTAAATATGAGTCCCTCATCATAATTTTCCTTATAGAGTCTAAGGCCCCAGCTATACCCTTTTGTCCGGTGAACTGCTTTCTTTCCAGACTCTGTGAAGGTAATCTTAAGGGGGTGACACCATGCATTTTTACAGTGTTTTCCTTCGTTTGCTCGGTCCCAGTACCCAGGACGAGCCCCCGGGGACTTTTTTATCTCATGGGAGTAATTGGCTGTAACAGTGATAAAATCCCAATGCGAGGTGGGTTTCCAATAGACATCACCCGTAGTTTCACATCCCCAGGCCGCACAGTAGAAGTCATCAGGGCCTCCACATTTATAGGCCCGTCCGCTAGAAATACTATTTCTTGGCACGGGGCAGACATAAAAGGGGAGTGCACTAAGTTTGTAGCGTCGTGGTCCATTTCCACATCCCTGGTTAGGGGGCGACATTCCTTTACTCGTAGGGGATGTTGGTGGCTTATGGGGATTATCGTGTTGGCCTATGTCCCCAAACCCCATAGCTAATTTACAGAGATCCGGATACAGGGCAGGCCACCATGTGTTAGGGGTATGTTGGGCCGTACTGGACCAGATAACTTTCCCCGTTTGAGAGAGAACCTGCCAGGTTAATTGCTTGGGGAGATGTGGGCTGGTGCCATCTCCAGGGCAAAGGAGAGAGAATAAGCAAAAGAGTAAGATTAACGGCGAATAAGTCTTATCTTTATTGGGTTTGGGGCGCATTGGACGGTCCATTTCGAGTTCTGATGACGTTCGGTCTGTCCGTCCAGGTGTGCTGCCTTTACATGGGAGGCGTGGATCCAGGCTGCAATCCCGTCAACTTTTAGCGCCGTGGGCGTTGTTAGGAGCACCGTGTGAGGTCCTTTCCAGCAGGGTTCAAGATTTGTGGCTCGATGCCTGCGGACCCAGACAGTATCCCCGATTTTGTAGGGATGGGGTCGCGATGGGATGTTAAGTTCTTCCTGGTAGGCGGCTGCCAGGGGTTTCCAGATTTCTTGTTGCACCAGCTGAAAAGCTGCAGATGGGCCTGTATGGAGGGGGAAGGGGAGTGAGTGGAGATATCTGCCTCAAAGAACGTGACAGCCGGAGGGGGAGCACCATAGAGGATTTTGAAGGGTGTTAGACCGTGAGGACCAGGAGTGTTTCTGGCCCTATAGAGTGCTAAAGTTAGGAGCTGGACCCAATTTTTACAGCCAGTTTCAATCAGTAATTTAGATAGAGCCTCCTTGATGGTTCTATTCATTCCTTCTACCTGTCCTGAACTTTGGGGTCTGTAAGCTCAGTGTAATTTCCAATCGATCCCCAAAAGCTTGGCCACCGACTGACTTACCTGGGAGACAAAGGCAGGTCAATTGTCTGACACCAGTACCTCAGGCATTCCATACCTTGGGAAAATCTCCTCCAGTAACTTCTTAGCAACTATGTTGGCAGTCTCCTTCTTGGTTGGGAAGGCCTCTGCCCAACCTGAAAAAGTGTCTAGAAAAACTAAGAAATATTTATATCCATACATGCCAGGCTTAATCTCAGTAAAGTCAATTTCCCCATGTGTGCCAGGTCGGAGACCGCATACTCGGACTCCTGGTCGGATACTAGTTTTTCCAGGATTGACTTTGGCACACACTCTGCAATTTGCGGCCGCTTGTCGAAGAAGGAAGTTTCGTTTGGGGAAATAGTTTTCTAAATTGGCTCTATCCATTAAGGATTTCATTTTGTTTGCACTTAGATGAATCAGCCGATGGAGGTGATTTATTAGTTCCTTTGCCATTTTAATGGGCATTATGGCTTTTCCTTGATATTCCCATTGGTTCAGGGTCGGGTTGTAATTGGCCCCCAACCTCTGCACGATGTCTAAATCGGTTTCTTCATAATTCCAAATGGGGGCTTCATTGGTTCCCTCTGTTCCAGTGAGGATGGTGACAGTCAATAGTTGAGGCCCTAAAGCTGCCCGTCGGGCTGTTTCATCGCCAAGCGATTTCCTTTGGCCTCTGGGCTACTTCCTTTTTGATAGCCTGGGCAATGCATTATGCTCAACTTCTTGGGGAGAAATAAGGCCTTTAGTAGGGCCAATATTTCAGTCTTATTTTTAACTTCTTTCCCATCGGAGGTTAGTAGTCCCATTCTCCGATAAATTTCCCCGTGAATATGGGCGGTGGCAAAGGCGTATCTGCTATCTGTGTAAACATTGAGTTTCTTACCTTCTGCCAGTTGGAGGGCCTGGGTTAAGGCGTTTAGCTCTGCCCGTTGGGCTGAAGTGCCTCCTGGTAACGCACTTGCCCACACAATTTGAGAGTCGGTCGTGATGGCGGCTCCTGCCCGTCGTTCTCCATCCCGCAGGTAGCTACTGCCATCTGTGTACCTGGTTAGGTCCGCATCCTTCATGGGTTGGTCGGTTAGGTCAGGTCGTGTTCCATGCGTTTCTGCAAGGATCTGGTGACAATCATGCAAGGGGGCCTCTCCAGGGGTGGGTAGGAGAGTTGCGGGGTTGAGAGTCACCACAGGTCCAAACTGGATCCTGTCTGTGTCCAGGAGGAGGGACTGATAGTGAGTAAGGCGAGCATTAGACAGCCAATGGTCTGGTGGTTGGTGAATTAAAGATTCCACTGTGTGTGGAGCCAGGATTGTTACAGGCTGTCCCAAAGTTAGTTTGGTTGCATCCTTGACTAGGACCGCTATGGCTGCTATCATTTTTAGGCATGGTGGCCATCCTGCTGCTACGGGGTCTAACTTCTTAGAGAGGTAGGCGATAGGACATCTCCAAGGTCCTAGTCTTTGAGTTAGAACCCCCTTAGCAAACCCTTGTTTTTCATCGACAAACAAGTCAAAGGGTTTAGTTATGTCCGGCAGGCCTAACGCTGGGGACTTGAGGAGAGCTTGTTTAATATGATCGAATGCCTGCTGTTGTTGTTCAGTCCAGACTAAAGGGGTATCCTGCTTGGTCAAGGGGTATAGGGGGGCTGATATTTCTGCAAACCCAGGGATCCATAGCCTACAAAAGCCCGCTGTCCCTAGGAATTCCCGCAATTGCCTATGGGTTTGAGGCGTTGGAATGCTGGATATAGTCTCTTTCCTTGTGGCCGTTAGCCATCGCTGGCCGTTATGCAATTCATAGCCCAGGTAGGTGACCTTAGTCTGACAAATCTGAGCCTTCTTTGTGGATGCCCTATATCCCAACTGGCCAAGGGTTCCTAGGAGGTCCCCAGTACCTGTTTGACAGTCCTCCTCATTTGTTGCTTCCAGTAAGATATCATCGACATATTGGAGTAAGATCAGGGAGGGGTGACTTACCCGGAAATCGGCTAGGTCCTGGTGGAGGGCCTCATCGAATAACGTGGGGCTGTTCTTAAATCCTTGTGGTAGCCTTGTCCAGGTTAGCTGACCTGAAATTCCCAATTCTGGGTCCTTCCACTCGAATGCAAAAATGGGTTGACTCTGGGGACTTAGCCTTAAACAGAAGAAAGCGTCCTTTAGATCTAGGACAGTATACCAGGAGTGGGTCGGAGGCAAGGTGCTAAGTAGGTTGTAAGGGTTAGGCACGGTAGGGTGGATGTATTCTACTCATTTATTGACCTCTCTTAGTTCCTGGATCGGCCGGTTAATATACCAGGTTTCTTGACAGGTAGTAGAGGAGTATTCCAGGGAGACCGACATGGGGCTAAAATGCCTTGGTCTAGTAGCCGCCGTATGTGTGGTCTGATGCCTTGGTGGGCCTCGTTAGACATAGGATATTGTCTAACACTGACAGGGATGGCTGTTGCCTTCAACTGTATGTGAATGGGGGGCTGCTGGGCAGCTAGTCCTATCCCTCCCGTTTTTGCCCAGGCATTTGGATAAGATGTGAGCCAGGGCTTTATGTCCCTCTGAGGTGGGGGGGTGCTTTTCGTGCAGTCTATATTCCTCTTCTAACTGTAGAGTGAGTATGTGCAATGGAGTCCCATTTGGGCCGGTCACTGTGGGTCCATCTGATTCGAAATGAATCTGGGCCTTTAGCTTAGTCAATAGATCTCTCCCCAGGAGTGGACAGGGACAGTCAGGTACATGAAGGAACGAATGAGAAACTTTACCTGAGGCCAAATGGACTTTTCTTTCCGTGGTCCAATGGTATTGTTTTCCTCCGGTGGCCCCTGGAACGCATGCCGTCCGGTTACTTAATGGTCCTGGGGTTTTGGTTAGGACAGAATGTTGTGCCCCTGTATCTTTTCCTCCGGTGGCCCCTTGAACGCATGCCATCCGGTTACTTAATGGTCCTGGTGTTTTGGTTAAGACAGAATGTTGTGCCCCTGTATCTACCAAAAAGGTGATTGGTTGCCCCCTGACTGTTAGGGTTATCCTGGGCTCCGGGGGGGGGGGCTCCTGGCCCTGACATCCCTAGTCATCATCTAGGGCCATTAATCTTGTTTTCTGCCTGTTATTTTCCTTGGGGTTATGGGGTCTTTTGGGGCAGTTTTTGGCCCAATGTCCTCTCTCTTTGCAATAGGCACATTGGTCCCAAGCTACCCGAGGCTTTCTTCTGTCTCCTTCCTTGCCTAGCTCTCCTGTTTCTGATCCTTGATTGCTTTGCACTACGGTGGCCAAGATTTTGCTAAGCTCCTTATTTCACTTACACTCTCGCTTATCTTCCTTTTCTTCAGCCTCTTTCCTTAACCTTTCTTTCTTTTCTTCCTGAATTTCTCTTTTATTATTAATTTTTTCTGCCTCCTTTAGCAAATCTTGTAACGAGAAATCTTGTAAATTCTCCAGTCGCTGTAACTTATGTCTAATGTCTGGCGCTGACTGCCAAATGAATGCCATGGACACATTTCCTCTTTGTTCATGGCTATCAGGATCGAAGGGGGTATATCTACGATAAGCCTCTTTAAGTCTCTCTAAGAAAGCGGTTGGAGATTCTCCGGAGCCCTGAGCAACCTGTCTTACCTGAGCCAAATTGGTAGAGCGGCGCCCTGCATTATGGAGGCCTGCTATGAGTAACTGGCGATAAAGATTTAGGTGGGTCCTACCTTCAGCCGTATTGAAATCCCAGTCAGGACGGGTCAAGGGAAAGGTGGCATCAATCACATTCGGGAGCTGGGTAGGTCTTCCATTGTCTCCCGGAACATTTTTTCTGGCTTCCAGATAAACTTTTTGTCTCTCCTCTGTAGTGAGAAGAGTCTGCAAGAGCTGCTGGCAATCATCCCAAGTGGGTTGATGCGTGATTAGAATGGACTCGATCAGAGCGGTCAAAGCTATAGGGTCCTGTGAGAAGGAAGGGTTATGGGACTTCCAGTTATATAAGTCTGAGGCCGAGAAGGGCCAGTATTGGAATTGGTTGCCTGGGCCCCCTCCTTGGCGTAGGGTAAGGAGCTTGGAAGACCCCTCCTTTGCAGGTTCCTTGCGACCCCTAAGTCTTCCCGCCATTGGGGATGGTAAGGGGTGGCGTTCCTCCGGCAGGTTATTCGATTCTTCCTCAGATTCTGAGGAATTTGATGCTTGCGCCGATGGAGGGGGAAGCTGGTAGGGAGGGGGGTTCTCGGTTAAGAGGTCTATTAAGGGGGAGTCATTAGGAGGAAGGACCCTCTTTGGCTTAAGACGCCGGGAAGAGGTGGAATCATCTATTACAGGGTATAAGTTGGAAGAAATAGGAGACTTGGGAGGATCGGCAGGCCAAAGGGGAACAGGGGGAGTGGAAGGTGTTGGGGAAGGGATAGAATCCGGAAGGGGTTTGGGCTTTGGATGAGTGAAAGGAGAAACCCAGGGAGGGGGGTCCTCGACGAGATTTTCCCAGACTACTATGTAAGGGACTTGGTCTGGATGGCCTTGAGGTCCCCGACTGAAGATTTGCTCCTTGACCTGTAGGAGAATAGTGATGTTAAAGGTCCCCTCTTTAGGCCATCCAACATTAAAGGAGGGCCATTCAGAGGTGCAGAGTGTTTGCAATTTTCTTCTTTTGATCTCCATGGACAGATTATTAGCTCGGATTTGCACGTCTCTCCAGTGATCTAATGTGAGACTCAAGGGGGTGGCGATGGTTTGCCCCATTTTTATGGACGATATAGCAGACAAGGGAAAGGGGGACCTTTCAGGTGTTGTCCTGCTCGCGCCCCTCACGGGAACTTAGGAGCATCTTAGCTAAGGTCTATCCGTATAAACCCCGGACCAGGCTACTCCATGGAGTAGATGACCGTTATGCCATATGACGCTCCGCAAGACTCAGGGTGCAGCCCACTCAGACTCCATAGCCAAAGGCGGTGGAGCCACATAAACATTCATTCAGTCATGCATTCCTCAGATTCAAACAGATCAGACATTTTTTCCTAAACAGAATATTACCTTTATAACTGATGCAAAGAACATATAGACACTTAGGACGTTGACAGGACAGTCTGGACACGAGAGATAAAAATAGAAATTGCTGTACGGGTTCGGTTCAGAAACCGAGACTACGGGTTACGGTCAGGAGGAACGCGAGATCCTCCCTGACCGACAGGGTTATGGTCAGGAGGAACGCGAGATCCTCTTTGACCGACAGGTGGCCCAAGATAATGGACCTCTTCAGACACCCCGAGGCGTCCCCCGGGGTGTTACAGATCCCCGAGGCGTCCCTCAGGGTGGCAGGGGAGAAGTCGAGTTCGTCAACTCCTTCTCAATCCTGCCCCTACTACAGATCAACAATGTTGTTGTACAGTTGTGGCGCAAGAACACAAAGACAAGAACATAACATACAATCAGAGAGACAGAGACACAGATGACAGAGACACGGATGACAGAGACACGGATACTAACCAGCTTACCTCCCGGTGGGGACCGGCTAGAGTCTTGGGTGGGACTTCATGAGATCTCGGTGGAACCTCCAAATGAAAGATCCTGGAGCCGCACCCAAGAATCAAACAGCACGCCTCCACTGGATGCAATTTGCAAGAGGTTTATTGATTACACAGGCGCCTGTGGATGCAACAGCCTTTGTGGGCTGAGCGTGCTAGGCTAAGTTGGGGAGCAGATTATATAGGGCAAGGTTGGGGTGGCGGGAAGCGAGTTTACAGAATCAGATGCTTGGTTACAGGGATCTGATTGGTTAACCTAAATCAAGCATTGTTAGGCACTGTAACGGTTTGTTCTGGCGGGAAGCGGTGGCGGGAAGCGATCCTACAGAAGCAGATACGCATGGTTACAGGAGTCTAATTAATCAATTTGATTCAGGCATGATTGGGCGTTGGGGTCAGGGCGTTCTGGCGGTTCCTTGGGACAGCACTCTGGAAAGTCCCGGTACATTTCGTTTCTCATTTGTCACTCCTTTTGACAGACCGGGTGACCACAGACAATGTGTTGCCATCAGGCTATGGGGACAATAGGTTGCTAAAACAAACCTTACCAAGGAGGAAGGGGGTCTTTCAATAGGTTGCTAAAACAAACCTTACCAAGGAGGAAGGGGTTCTTTCAAGACAACAGACGCGGACGTTAAAGACACTAACTAAGACATTAACATTTTATGCATATATACTTCAGTTGACCTTTACTCCCCGCTTTACCGCGGAATTCCCACTTTTGAACGTGGCTAATGTCCCCGCTTACCTGCGGTTTCGATAAGAAAATAGTGGAGTTCTATTGGCTTTCAGCAGGTCTTTTAAAGACCCTTCCAACCGCATTTAGATACTTCAGATCCCATTATGAACACACAGACAACAGACGCGGACGTTAAAGACACTAACTAGCACATTAACTTTTTACACGCATATACTTCAGTCTACCTTTACTCCCCGCTCTACCGTGGAATTCCCACTTTTGAACATGGCTTTTACTTCCTGCTTTACCGCAGAATTCCCACTTTTGAACGTGGCTAATGTCCCTGCTTACCTGCGGACCTTTACTCCCTGCTTTACCATGGATTACCTTGCAAGATTCCTTTACTTAGTTCCCGGGTTTTGGCACCATTTGTCGCCCTCGACCTGCAAGGACAACAAGAAGCCCCGGTTCAGATGTATCTTCTCTCTCATTATTTCCGCAAGTCTACACACTTATGTACATTTAAATGACCAATCAGCGATCAGGGTGACCAATAAGGGGCCAAGCAATGGGGAGAGCCAATGAGAGTCCTGTTACTATGCTGATTGAATTTGAAACAGCCAATGATTATGTCCTCCTTTAGGCGGGCTTCACCAGAACGTTCATTGTTTACTTGCAGCGTATTTTGCTGGCAGTGTGACAAGCGCCATCTTGTAATGGCGGGGACTTTCCCGGCCGGAGGCGGTCCCTGACAGCCTGGCTGTTGGGATGGGTGTTCAACCCTCAGAGTGGGAACCAGCTGCATGGTTCATGAGGCCACGGCCACTCATGGGAGCCTCCCTGGGCACAAACAGGCATTGTGACCCTCAGCCTGAGCATGCTTTCAAACAAGCACTCTCAGTTTCACCACCAGGATCCCGCACTGAAGGCCTGGTATGCCCCTAGTCCCAAATACTATCCCTTGTTGGGATATTCCAGGGGCCCAGACTCAGAGTCTGTTTCTGGAATCCCTGTTTTGGGTCATCCCTAAGATGGAAAACAGCACTCTTCACTTCCCCAAAAAAGCCACCAAACTATTGGGAGCCACTAGGATCCTAAGAGAGGAAAAATTTCCCATGTACCCATGAGAAAACATCTGCATTCTGAGGCCATTCAGGACAAGAGTCCTGATAAAAAAGCTGGTGCTACTGCCTCATATCACCCTAATTACAGATCCTGACGAACTGCCCTCCAGGTCTACGCACTGGGCCTGTGATCACTTCACCACTAACCCTAACCCAAGTTGGTGTTTGCAGACTTCTCTCTCAAACCATGGATCACATTCCCTGCAGGATGGTGTATCTGGAGCCACAACACAGGACTTTGCCTGCCATACCAAAAAAGACTTTGCCCAACCCACTTGGCAAACCCTCCAGATTAGAAAAACCTGCAAGGCCCCTGAGCCCACCCCAATATTGGAGGCTGCTCTAGATGCAAATGCGCAGTCTGAAACATCCTTAGTCCCTACATCTAGGCAGCCAATCAAGTCAATGGTCCGGAGTCTGAAGATTGAATCCCACATGCCCCTAGGACCTCATTGGAACCCCAATAAGGTGTTCATGCATCTGTCCTCAGAGGCCTGTCCTGGAATACCAACTTATGATACACCATGTGGTCCCTAAGCTACACAGCAGAAAAACTGTCCCCAGAAGGAAAACGGCCCATGAGGCCACGGTCAATCATGGGAGCCTCCCTGGGCACAAACAGGTTCTTGGACCTGTGTCAAACCCTCAAGGTAGGAGACTCCTGAATGGCATTTTAGCCACCAGCACAGTCTAAGATCTCCCTGGTAACAAACCAGCATTGTAACCCCTGTGCAAGACATTCCATGTCAAATCAAGGCCTTGATACTTCACGCCAGAGCCACCAGAACAAAACTGCCATGTTCCTCAGCTGCGTGGTCCATTGAGATATGCTTTCCGGGCATCCATGCAGGAGAGCTTTGTTACCCAAAATTTCGATATGGGGGACCCTGGAGCTAACACGCCAAACTCCAACTGTCCAGTAGAAAGAAACCTTGCTGTTTGGAGCAGCTCACAAGCCTCAGCGTGGGAAATCCTCCATGGCCTCTGGATGCCAACCCTCCATTTGTCGGTCATCATAGACACAAACTCCAGTGTGAACAAACATCTGATATCCACCTTTACTCCCAATTTTACAGTCAACGCTGGGCACTAATGCCCTGTCTGACACAATCTGAGTCCAGACCTCCCGACCAACACCCAGACAGCTGGCCACACTCTGAGCATATCTGACCCGCCATGGCCTTAGGTCGTCATCTCTGCCCAAACTCGGCTTTCAGGCTTCAGAACCTAGGTCTTATCTCCAATCACTGCCCAGGAGTGAACGTGATGCAGAAATACGAACTCCTTCTTTTTCATGGCAAGAAACCATGTAGTTGGCATGTTGTAGCACGTTCAGATGAGGAGAAACCAGTGTGGCCCATGAGGCCCCGCCCATGCTTGAGGGCCAGGTTGGGAACAAAATCACATTGTGACCCTCAGCATGAGCCCTGTCCACAAGTAAGGCCTCTCAGTGGCTGGACCACGAGCCAGCACGTGGGGCTTGCCAGGCCCCTAGGCCCCCATTCTAAACCAGAGGTCGGGTTGTCCAGTCACCCCTCCCCAGGGCTCTCCTCTGGAATCCGTCTTTTGGTAGGACACTTGAGGTAAAAAAACAGAAAGGACTTTTTCCATCCCAAATAATGACACCAAATTCTTGGGATCAGGCTAAATCCCCAGAGAGGGATACTCGTCCATGACCGATGAAGCCACCTCGACATTCAACGGCTATCTTTGACACAAAATCCAGAGACAAATGTTTGAGGAAGTGCCTCACATTCTCCCTTTGTTCATATCATGAAGAGCTCTCCTCACCGTCTGTAGATCGGGCCTGCCATACCTACGTCCCCAAACCTGAGCCGAGTATGTGTTTTCAGACTTCTGTCCCCACAGCCCTAGCCCACACACCCTCCTGGATGGGGCCCCTGGAGCCACAGGTCAGGACTATGCCTGCCCTCTCCATGGGAATTCTGCCCATTTTATTGGCCCCAACACTACAGATTAGGAGAAACCTCCAAAGACTCCGAGGCCATCCCAATACTGTGGGACGCCCATGACAAATAGGGGCAATCTGATACAAACTTAACTGCCTCCACTCAGACCCATGGACAGATGTCCCCAGAGAAGAAGATTGAACCGGACACGCCCCTAGGCCCTTATTGGATCCATTGCTTTTGTTTCTAGGCATCTCTTCTCAGAGGCCTGGTTTTCCATACCAGCATATGGGAATTTCCTGAGATACCAATGAGAACAAATGTCATCTCCACTTGGGAAACTTGCTATTCAGAGCTGTGTGAAAACCTCCCCTTAGGAGTATCCTTCAAGGCCCCGTAGTCACTGCCGCATTCCAAGTTCTCCATGGACACAAACCCACATTATAACCCATCCTCAGGAGAGTCCATTTCAACTCAGCCCACTCTGTTGCTCCTTCACAGCCAGCAGATTGAACCTACCTTGTTGCTAGGAGATAATTGGAAAGGGAGACTGGTTGCCTACGCATCCATCCTTAGATCACTGCTCTGGAATCGTTCTGTTTGGGATGTCCTGGAGCCATCCAACAGGTCTCAACAGTCCTAAAGAAGGAATCCTTGTGGTTTGGAGCATCTCACAACTCCCATCATGGGAAAAACTTCATGGCCTCGTGATATCCTCCCCTTCATGAAGGTGCCGTTATGGATAGAAACCCCATCCTGAGCCAACATCTGATCCTCGCCCTGACTTCAGATGCACGAGATCTCAATTTAGCTCTGCAGAGTGTGACTGCCGTGCCCTCGCACCAAACCTAAGCCTAGCTTGTATTCTCAGACTACCGTTCTTACACTCCTGACCCACAAAACGTCCATTTTGGGATTCCAGATGCGCAATGCAGTACTCTGCCTGCCCTCCAGAAGAAAAATGTTGCCCTATGAGGCTACAAGAATCCCCAAATGAGATTGGGACACCACTCGACTGTACCCTGACTATACAGTTTACCCTGGGCCCTGTCTTACACAGCCTGAGCCCGCACCTGTCGACCAATACCCAGACAGCTGGCCACACACTGAGCACATCAGACCTGCCAGGGCCTTAGTTTGTCATCTGTTCTCAACCTCGGTTTTCAGGCTTCAGAACCTAGACCAGGTGGTGGGTATTATAGAGGGCACAGCTTGCATGGAGCACTGGGTGTGGTGAAAAAATAATGAATACTGTTTTTCTGAAAATAAATAAATTGGGAAAAAAAAAAAAAAAAAAAAGAACCTAGACCTTATCTCCCATCACTGCCCAGGGGTGAACGTGAGGCAGAAATCAGAACTCCTCCTTCCCCATGGCAAGAAACCTTGCGGTTGGCATGTTTCCAACGTTCAGTGTAGGAGAAACCAGCGTGGCCCATGAGGCCCCACCCATGCTTGACGGCCACATTGGGCACAAACACGTATTGTGACTCTCAGCGTGAACACTGTCTTCAAGAAAGGCCTCTCAGTGGTTGGACAAAGAGCCCGAATATGGGGCGTTCATACCCCTAGGCCCCCATTCTTAACCAGAGTTCGGGTTTTCCAATTGCCCCTCCCCAGTGCTCTGCTCTGCAATCCCTCTTTTGGTGGGACACCTGAGGTATAAAAACAGAAAGGACTCCTCCTATCCCACTGAATGAACACATAGTCTTGGGATAGGGCCACCTCCCCAGAGAGAAAGACTCGTCCATGTCCCGTAAGGCCACCCCGACATTCCAGGCTCACTGTTGACACAAAATCCAAGACAAAAGCCTGAGCAAGCGCCTCACACTCGCAATTTGTTTATAGCCAGAAAAATTCTTCTCACGGTCTGTATATCAGGCCTGTCATACTTACGTCTTCAAGCCTAAGCCGAGTTTGTGTTTTCAAACTTCTGTCCCCACAGTCCTGGCCCACAAACCCTCCAGGCTGGGGCCCCTGAAGCACACTTCAGGACTGTGCATTCCCTATCCAAGGGAATTCCGCCCATTCCATTGGCCACAATGCCACAGATTAGGACGGGGCGTTTTCTGGCCAATTCCCACGAGCGTTCTGCCCAAACAGGGATCGGTTTGGGCAGAACGCTCGTGAGAATTGGCCGGCATTAGGCAGTCCTGCGGACCACCCTGCTCTCCGTGGCCCAGGGGACTTTCACGCCCGGGGCATGGGGCGGCCGCCAGGAAAAGGCACGGAAACGATGCGGCCAATGAAGGGGCACTGGCACAGGAAGCGTTCCCGGAGCAGAGTTGAAGGAGGGGTGGCGGCAGGGCATGTGCCTCCATCTTTTTGGGCAGATGGGGCGACCAAGGATGGGGCTGACCTCAGTTGGGGCATGGAGGTTTCTCTCGTTCCGGGGCTTGTCTGAAGCGCCGAAAGGCACCGTTGGTGCCGGTGTGGGAGGGGGAGGCATGGCCGTGGGACTCAGGGTTCCTGATATGGAGGCCACGAGGGACAGGACCCCAGAATCAGAAGGCTTGGGAAGCGGGCGAGGGTTCGAGCCCGGGCTTCTTGGCGGGCCCGGCCCCATGGTACTGCACCAGGGATGGGACCAACCAAGGCCGAGGATCAGCAGGCGTCGGCCTTGCCGCAGCCTGCCTCACGGAGGGCTCCTTGGCGGGGTTCAGGCGCAAGTGCTCGCAGTGCCGGACCAGGCCAGGGAGTGCAGCCCTCCAGTCGTGTGTCACCCAAAGCAAGTTCGCCGGGCGTTTTCTGGCCAATTCTCAAGAGCGTTCTGCCCAAACTGTGATTGGCTCCAGTGCAGGGAGCGTTCCCGGAACAGAGTTGAAGGACGGGTGGCGTCCGGGTGTAGGCCTCTGTCTTCAGGGCCAATGGGGCGTCCAAGGATTGGGCTGACCTCAGTTGAGGCATGCAGTTATCTCGCTCCGAGGCTTGTCCAAAGCGCTGAAAGTTACCGTTGGCGCCAGTGTTGGAGCAGGAGGTGTAGCCGCGGGATTCAGGGTTCCCCAGATGGAGGTACTGAGGCACAGGACCCTGGAAGTGGACGGCTGGGAAGCAAGCGAAATTTTGAGCCCGGGCGTCGTGGTGGGCCTGACCCCATGGGACAGCGCCACGGAGGGGACCCCTGCAGCCCGAGGATTAGCAGGAGGCATCAGCCTCGCCACAGCCTGCCTCGCATACGGCTTCCTGGCGGGTTTCGGCGCAATTGCTCGCAATGCCAGGCCAGGCCCGGGGGGCGGACTGGTAGACTTGCGGTGCCCGATGCAAGTTCGCTGGGGGAGGCAGTGGTGTTTTACGACCACTTCTCAAGAGCGCTCTGCCCAAACTGGGATCGGTTTGGGCAGAAAGCTCCTGAGAATTGGCCGGCGTTCAGCAGCCCTGCGAACCAGCCTGCTCTCTGTGGCCCAGGGCCCTTTCTCGCCCGCGGCATGGGGCGGCCACCTGGAAAACGGGCGGAAATGACGCAGCACACGCGGGGGCCCCGTCGCAGGGGAGCATTCCAGGATCAGAGTTGAAGGATGGGTGGCGGCAGGGCATGCGCCTCCTTCTTTTCGCGCAGACAGTGCGCCCAAGGATGTGGTTGTCCTCAGTTGGAGCATGCAGGTTTCTCTCGCTCCAAGGCTTGTCTGAATTGCCAAAAGGCATGGTTGGTGCCAGGGTGGAAGGGGGAGGCATGGCTGCGGGACTCAGGTTTCCCCAGTTGGAGGCACCGAGGGACAGGACCCCAGAAGCGGAAGGCTGGGAATCAGGCGAAATTTCGAGTCTGAGTCTCGGGGCAGCCCCGGCCCCATGGGACAGTGCCAAGGAGGTGACCCCCGCAGGCCGAGGAGCAGGAGTTGTCGGCCACACCACAGCCTGCCTCGCGGAGTGTTTCCTGGCAAGTTTCATGCACAAGAGCTTGTGATGCCGGGCCAGGTTCGGGGTGGAGGGCCCTGCAGACGTATGGTGCCCAAAGTGAGTTCGCCGGGCGTTTTCCGGCCAATTCTCACGAACGTTCTGCCCAAACCGGGATCGAATTAGGCAGAACGCTCGTTGGAATTGGCCGGCATTGGGCAGCCCTGCGGACTGCCCTGATCTCCGGGGCCAAGGGCCCCTTCTCGCCCAGGGCATGGGGAGGCCACCCAGAAAATGTGGGGAAACGAAGCGGCCCATCAAGGGGCCCCGGCACAGGGGAGCATTCCTGGAGCAGAGTTGAAGGATGGGTGGTGGCTAGGCATGCGCCTGGGTCTTTCGGGCAGATGGAGCGCCCAAGGATGGGGCTGACCTCAGTGTTGGCATGCAGGTATCTCTCGCTCCAAGTGTTGTCCGAAGTGCCGAAAGGCACTGCTGGCACCGGCGTGGTAGGGAGACGCGTGGCCGCAGGACTCAGAGTTCCCGATATGGAGGCCATGAGGGACAGGACCCCGGAAGCAGATGGCTGTGGAAGCAGGTGAGGGTTCGAGCCCGGGCTTCGTGATGGGCCCGGCCCCATGGTACAGGGCCTGGGATGGGATGCCCGCAGGCCGAGGATCAGCAGGCGTTGGCCTCGCTGCAGCCTGCCTCGCTGAGGGCTCCTTGGCGGGGTTCGGGCGCAAGCGCTCGCAATGCCAGGCCAGGCCCGGAGGTCGGCCCTGCAGACTTGCGACACCCGTAGCGAGTTCGCCGGGCGTTTTCTGGGAATTCTCAGGAGCGATCTTCCCAAACTGGGATAGGTTTAGGCAGAATGCACATGAGAATTGGCCGGCGTTGGGCAGCCCTGCGGACCGCCCTGCTCTCAGTGGCCCAGGGCTCTTTTACGCCCGGGACACGGGTCGGCCGCCTGGAAAAGGCGCAGAAACGACGCGGCCCAAGCGTGGGCCCCGGTGCAGGGGAGCGTTCGCGGGGCAGAGTTGATGGACGGGTGGCGGCAGGGCGTGTGCCTCCGTCTTTTCGGGCGGATGGGGCGCACAAGGATGCGGCTGTCCTCACCTGGGGCATGAAAGTTTCTCTCGCTCCAGGGCTTGTCCGAAGCGCCGAAAGGCACCTTTGGGGCCGGGGTGGGAGGGGGAGGCATGGCCAAGGGACTAAAGTTTCCCCAGATGGAGGAACCGAGGGACAGGACCCATGAAGCAGAAGGCTGGGGAAGCAGGCGAGGGTTCGAGCCAGGGATTCGTGGCGAGCCCAGCCTCATGGTACAGGGCCAGGGATGGGTCCCCCGCAGGCTGAGGATCAGCAGGCTTCAGCCTCGCCTCAGTCTGCCTCCCGGAGGGCTCCTTGGCGCGGTTCGGGCGCGAGCTCTCGCAATGCTGGGCCAGGCCTGGGGGGGCGGCCCTGCAGATGTGCGACGCCAGAAGCGAGTTCGCCGGGCGTTTACCAGCCAATTCTCATGAGTGTTCTGCCCAAACTGGGATCGGTTTGGGCAGAACGCTCATGAGAATGGGCCGGCGTTGGGCAGCCCTGCAGACCGCCCTGTTCTCTGTGGCCCAGGGCCCTTTCTAGCCCAGGGAAGGGGCGGCCGCCCGGAAAATGAGCAGAAACGACTTGGCCTACCTGGAGGCCCTGGCACAGGGGAGTGTTCCCAGAGCAGAGTTGAATGACTAGTGGCTCCCGGGCATATGCCTCCGTCTTTTGGGTGGATGGGGCGCCCAAGAATGGGGCTGTCCTCAGTTGGGGCATGCAGGTTTCTCTCGCTCCGAGGCTTGTCTGAAGCGCTGAAAGGCACCGTTGGCGCCGGGAAGGGGGAGGCGTAGCCGTGAAACTCAGGTTTCCCCAGTTTGAGGCACTGAGGGACAGGAGCCCGGAAGCGGAAGGCTGGGAAGCAGATAAAATTTCGAGCCCAAGTCTCGGGGCAGCCCCTACCCCATGGGACAGCGCCAAGGAGGGGACCCCCGAAGGCCGAGGAGCAGGAGGTATTGGCCTCGCCACAGCCTGCCTCGCAGAGTGTTTCCTGGCGAGGTTCGTGCGCAAGCGTTTGAAATGCTGGGCCAGGCTCGGGGGGGGGGTAGACCTGCAGATGTGCGGTGCCCAAACCGAGTTCGCCGGGCGTTTTCTGGCCAATTCTCACCAGCGTTCTGCCCAAACCGTTGGGCAGAACACTCGTGAGAATTGGTCGGCGTTGGGCAGCCCTCCATGGCCCAGGGCCCTTTCTCGCCCGGGGCATGGGGCGGCCACCCAGAAAAGGCGCGGAAACGATGTGGCCCACGTGGGGCCTCTGGTGCAGGGGAGCCTTCCCGGAGCAGAGTTGAAGGACGGGTAGTGGCCGGGCGTGCGCCTTTGTCTTTTGGGCAGATGGGGCGCCCAAGGATTGGGCTGACCTCATTGTGGGCCCAGAGCTTTATCTTGCTCGGAGGGTTGTCCGAAGCGCCCAAAGGCACTGTTGGCCCCTGAGTTGTAGTGAGATGCATGGCCAAGGGACTCAGGGTTCCCGATATGGAGGCCATGAGGGACAGGACCCCGGAAGTAGAAGGCTGGGGAAGCAGGCAAGGATTCGAGCCCAGGCTTCGTGTGGGCCCGGCCCCATGGTACAGGGCCAGGGATGGGACCCCTGCAGGCCGAGGATCAGCAGGCATTGGCCTCACCGCAGCCTGCCTCACTGAGGACTCCTTGGCGGGGTTCAGGCGCGAGCGCTCGCAATGCCAGGCCAGGCCCGGGGGGCGGCCATGTAGACATGCGACACCCGTAGCGATTTCGCCGGGCATTTTCTGGCCAATTCTCATGAACGATCTGCCCAAACTGGATAGGTTTGGGCAGAACGCACATGAGAATTGGCCGGAGTTGGGCAGCCCTGCGGACCACCCTGCTCTCCATGGACCGGGGCCCTTTCTCGCCCAGGGCACTGGGCGGCTGCCCGGAAACCACGAGGAAACATTGCGGCCCACCCGGAGGCCCCTGCGCAGGGGAGCGTTCCCGGAGCAGAGTTGAAGGACGGGTGGTGGCCGTGCGGCGCCTCCGTCTTTCAGGTGCATGGGGTGCCCAAGGATGGGGCTGACCTCAGTTGGGTCATGCAGGTTTCTCTCACTCCGAGGCTAGTCCAAAGCACTGAAAGGTAACATTGGTGCTGGTGTGGGAAGGGGAGGCGTGGCCACGGGACTCAGGTTTCCCCATATGGAAGCACTGAGGGACAGGACCCGTGAAGCAGAAGGCTGGGGAAGCAGGCAAGGATTTGAGCCCAGGCTTCGTGGTGGGCCCAGCCACATGGTACAGCGCCAGGGATGGGACCCCCGCAGGCTGAGGATCAGTAGGCGTTGGCCTCGCTGCAGACTGCCTCTCGGAGGGCCCCTTGGCGGGGTTCGGGCGCGAGTGCACGCAATGCCGGGCCAGGCCCTGGTGGGCGGCCGTGCAGATGCATGGCGCCCGAAGCAATTTCGCCAGGCATTCCAGCCAATTCTCAAGAGCGTTCTGCCCAAACCGGGATGGATTTGGGCAGAACGCTCGTGAGTTTTGGCCGGCATTGTGCAGCTCTGCGGACCACCCTGCCCTCCTTGGCCCAGATCCCTTTCTCGCCCGGGACATCGGGCGGCCGCCAGGAAAAGGCACGGAAACAACGGGGCCCACAGGGGACCTTGGCACAGGGGAGCGATCCCGAAGCAGAGTTGAAGGACGGGTGGCGGCAGGGCGTGCGCATCCATCTTTTCGGGCGGATGGGGCTCCCAAAGATGGGGCTGTCCTCAGTTGGGACATGCAGGTTTCTCTCACTCCGAGGTTTGTCCGAAGCGCTGAAAGGCACCGTTGGCGCTGGTGTGGGAGGGTTAGCCGTGGCCGCGGGACTCAGAGTTCCCAATATGGAGGTCACAAGGGACAGGAACCCCGTAGCAGAAGGCTGGGAAAACAGGCGAGGGTTTGAGTCCGGACTAGGTGGCAGGCCTGGCCCCACAGTACTGCGCTAGGGAAGGGACCCCCGCAGGCCGATGATCTGCAGGTGTTGGCCTCACCGCAGACTTCCTCGTGGAGGGCTCGTTAGTGGGGTTCGGGATTGATGTGCTCGCAAATCCGGGCCAGGCCCGGGGGGGGGGTGGCCCTGCCGAAGGGTGATGCCCGAAGCGAGATCGCCGGGCATTTTCTGGCCAATTCTCACGTGCGTTCTGCCCAAACCGATCCCGGTTTGGGCAGAACGCACGTGAAAATTGGCCGGCATTGGGCGGCCTTGCAGACCGCCCAGCTCTCCTTGGCCCAGGGCCCGTTCTCACCAGGGGCATGGGGCGGCCGCCCGGAAATGGCACGGAAATGATACGGCCCATGCTGGGACCCAGGCACAGGGGAGTGTTCCCGGAGCAGAGTTGAAGGACGGGTGGCGGTAGGGCGTGTGCCTCCGTCTTTTCGGGCGGATGGGGCACTCAAGGATGGGGCTGGCCTCATTTGGGGCATGCAGGTTTCTCTCCCTCCGAGGCTTGTCCAAAGCGCCGAAAGGCACCGTTGGCACTGGGGAGGCAGGGCGATGCGTGGCTGCGGGACTCAGGTTTCCCCAGACGGAGGCACCGAAGGACAGGACCCCAGAACCAGAGAGCTAGGTAGCAGGAGAAATTTCAAGCCTGAGTCTCGGGGCAGCCCCGGCCCCATGGGACAGAGCCAAGGACGGGATCCCTGCAGGCCGAGGAGCAGGAGGCATCGGCCTCGCCACAGCCTGCCTTGCAGAGTGCTTTCTGGCAAGGATAGTTCTCGATTGCTCACGATGCTGGTCCAGACCCGGGGGTCGGCCCTGCAGATTTGCTGCGCTGGAAGCGAGTTCGCCGGGCGTTTCCCGGCCAATTCTCACGAACGTTCTTCCCAAACCGGAATCGGTTTGGGCAAAATGCTCGTAAGAATTGCCCAGGGATGGGCAGCCCTGTGGACCGCCCTGCTCTCCGTGGCCCAGGGCCCTTTCTCGCCCGGCCATGGGGCGACCGCCTGGAAACCATGGGGAAATGATGCGGCCCACGGGGGCCCCCGGCACAAGGGAGAGTTCCCGGAGCAGAGTTGAAGGATGTTGGCGGCCGGGCGTTTACCTCCGTCTTTCGGGAAGATGGGACGCCCAAGGGTAGGGCTGACCTCATTGTGGGCACGCAGGTTTATCTCACTCTGAGGGTTGTCCGAAGCACCAAAAAAGGCACCTTCGGCGCTGGCGTGATAGGGAGATGCGTGGTCGCAGGACCTAGGGTTCCCGATATGGAAGCCACGAAGGACAGGTCCCCAGAAGCAGTTGGCTGGGGAAGCAGGCAAGGGTTCGTGCCCGAGATTCTTGGCGGGCCCGGCCCCATGGGACAGCGCCAGGGAGGGTACACCTGAGGGCTGAGGATCAGCAGGCATTGGCCTTACTATAGCCTGTCTCGAGGAGGGCTTCCTGGCAGGGTTCAGGCGCAAGCCGTCTCAATGCAGGGCCAGGCCCGGGGGGGTGGCCTTGCAGACGTGCGGCGCCTGAAGCGAGTTCCCTGGGCATTTTCCGGCCAATTCTCATGAGCGTACTGCCCAAACTGGGATCGGTCTGGGAAGAACGCTCGTGAGAATTGGCCGGCGTTGGGCGGTCAGCCCTGCTCTCCGTGTGCCAGGGCCGTTTCTCATTCGGGGCATGGAACGGCCTCCCGGAAAAGGCGCGTAAACGACTTGGCTCACCCGGTGGCCTCGGCACAGGGGAGCGTTCCCGGAGCAGAGTTGAGGGATGGGTGGCCGCCAGACATGTGCCTCCGACTTTTCAGGTGGATGGGGCGCCCAAGGATGGGGCCTCAGTGTTTTTTTTTTTTTTAAGATTTTATTTGTTTAGGCAGAGAGGCCGGCAGAGAGAGAGAGAGGAGGAAGCAGGCTCCCCACTGAGCTAGAACCCAATGAAGGCCTCGATCCCAGGACTTTGGGATCATGACCTGAGCTGAAGGTAGAGGCTTTACCCCATTGAGCCACCCAGGCGCCCCTGCCTCTGTGTTTTGTTGACTGATTCCTTTGCTGTGCAGAAGCTTTTGAATTGATGAAGTCCCAAAAGTTCATCTTTTCTTTTGTTTGCTTTGTCTTTGGAGACATATCTTGAAAGAAGTTGCTGTGGCCCATGTTGAAGAGGTTACTGCCTATGTTCCCCTCTATGATTCTCATGGATTCCTACCTCAAGTTTCGGTCTTTTATCCATTTCGAGCTCTCTTTGTGTTTGGTGTAAGAGAATGGTTGAGTTTCATTCATCTACACATAGCTGTCCCAATTTTCCCAGCACCATTTATTGAAGAGACTGCCTTTTTTCCACTGTATATTTTTCCTACTTTGTTGAAGACTATTTGACCGTAGAGTGTGTTGCGCATATCTGAGCTCTCTACTCGGTTCCACTGGTCTATGGTTCTGTTTTTATGTGAGTCCCATGCTGTATTGGTGATCACAGCTTTGTATAACACTGGAAATCAGACAACATGATGCTCCCAGTTTTGTTTTTCTTTTTGGCATTTCCTTAGCAATAAAAGGTCTCTTTGATTCTACACAAATTTTAGGCTTGTGTTGGCTCCAACACTTTACAACATACTGGTGGAATTTTCATCGGAAAGGCATTAAAAGGATCGATTGCTCTAGGCAATCACTTAACATTAACTGTCTAGATTTTTTAGCAATGTTTATTCTTCTGATCCATAAGCATGCAATGGGCTTCTGTCATTTTCGTTTTCTTCAATTTCTTTCATGAGTGTTGTGTAGTTCCTCGCTTACAGATCTTTTACCACTTTGGTTTGGTTTATTCCCAGGCATGTTATGGTTTGGGTGTTGTAGTAAACGGAATCAATTCAATAATTTCTCTTTCTGTACTTTCATTGGTAATGTATAAGAAAGCAAATGATTCCTGTACAATGATTTTGTATCCTGCCACATTATTGAATTGCTGAATGAGTTCTAGTAGTTTGGGGGTGGAGACTTTTGGGTATTCCATATAAAGTATGTCAACCGTGAAGAGAGAGATTGGCTTCATTGCCAATTTGGATACATTTTATTTCTTTTTATTGTCTGTTTGCTGATGCGAGGACTTCAAATACTATGTTGAACAAGAGTGGTGAGAGTGGGCATCCTGGTCATGCTTCTGATATTAAAGGGAAGGCTGTCATCTTTTACACATTGAGGGGGATAGTTCCTGTGAATTTTTCATATAAACATTTTATGAAGTTGACAAATATTCCCTCTAACGCTATATTTTGAAGTGTTTTAGTCAGGAACAGATACTGTCAAATGCTTTTTATTCATCAATTGAGAGGACCATGTGGGTCCCTCACCTCTCTTCTTAATTTGTTGTATGACATTGATTTGCGAATATTGAATCTCCCTTGTGACCTAGGGATAGACCTCACCCGGTCATGGAAGATAATATTTTAAATGTACTGTTAGATCGTATTAGCGAGGATCTTGTTGAGAATCTTAGCGTCCATATTCATCACTGATATTGGTCTGAAACTCTCCTTTTTGATGAGGTCTTTGCCTGGTTTGTGGATCAGGGTAATGTTGGCTTCATAAAAAGTGACAGGAAGTCTTCCTTCTGCTTCAATTTTTTG
This sequence comes from Neogale vison, assembly GCF_020171115.1. NCBI lineage: Eukaryota > Metazoa > Chordata > Mammalia > Carnivora > Mustelidae > Neogale > Neogale vison. The sequence goes on along the minus strand of NC_058092.1, from coordinate 113,925,706 downwards.
GAAAAAGCTACAGGAGAAGAGGTTATTTCTTCTCTGATGGTTTGGTAGAAATCCCCAGCAAATCCGTCTGGTCCTGGGCTCATGTTTTTTTGGGAGGTTTATGATCACTACTTCAATACCGTTACTGGATAACAGTCTATGCAGGTTGTGAATTTCTTCCTGGTTCAATGTTGGGATTGTATAGTTTTCTAGGAATTTTACATAGGTGGCTTAGATTATTGACATACAGCTGTTCATTTTTTAAATTTCTTTTCAGTGTTACCCTATTCATTATTTTAGAAGCACACCCTGTGCTCCATGCAATCCATGCCCTCTCTAATACCCAAATATTGGTTCCCACAACCCCCGAACCCCCACCCCTTAAAGTCCTCCGATTCATATTCAGAGTCCATCGTCTCTCATGGTTCGCCTCCCCTTCCAATATCCCTCCACTCCCTTCTCCACTCCATCTCCCCTTTTCTGCCATGCTATTTGTTACACTCCACACAGAAGTGAAACCATATGATAATTGACTCTCTGTGCTTAATTTATTTCACTCAGCAGAATCTCTTCCAGTCCCGTCCATGTTGCTACCAAAGTTGGGTATTCATACATTCTGAATAGAGGCATAACACTCCATAGTGTTTATAGAACACATCTTCCTTGCCCATTCTTCCAATGAAGGGCATCTTGGTTCTTTCCACAGTTTGGCAAGTGTGGCCATTGCTGCTATAAATTTGGGTTACAGATGGCCCTTCTTTTCATGCCATCTGTATCTTGGGGTAAATACCTAGGAGTGTAATTGCAGGGTTATAGGGAAGTTCTATTCTTAATTTCTTGAGGAATATCCACACTGTTTTCCAAAGAGGCTGCACCAACTTTCATTTTCACCCACAGTGTAAGAGGATTCCCCTTTCTCTGCATCCTCTCCAACACATGCTATTTCCCGTCTTGCTAATTTAGGACATTCTAACTCATGTAAAGGGACATCTTAATAGGGTCTTCATTTGAATCACCCTGATGCTTAGTGATGATGAACATTTTTTTCAGGCGTCTGATAGTCATTTGTATGTCTTCATTGGAGAAGTGTCTGTTCATATCTTCTTCCTATTATTTTGATATAATTATCTGTTTTGTGTCTTGAGTTTGAGGAGTTCTTCATAGATCCTGGATATCATCCTTTTGTCTGTCCTGTCATTTGCTAATATCTTTTTTTTTAAAAGATTTTATTTATTTATTTGGCAGAGAGAGATCACAAGTAGATGGAGAGGCAGGCAGAGAGAGAGAGAGGGAAGCAGGCTCCCTGCTGAGCAGAGAGCCCGATGCGGGACTCGATCCCAGGACCCTGAGATCATGACCTGAGCCGAAGGCAGTGGCTTAACCCACTGAGCCACCCAGGCACCCCCATTTGCTAATATCTTATTGCATTCCATGAGTTGACCCTTTTCTTTCTTTACAGTTTCCTTTGAAGTGCAGAAAGTTTTGATTTTCATGAGTTCCCGAAGTTTATTTTGGCTTTTGTTTCTTTTGGTTTGGAGGCATATCTTGAAAGAAGTCGCTGTGGCTGATATCAAAGAGATAACTGCCTATGTTCTCCTCTAGGATTCTGATGGATTCCTGTCTCATGTTGAGGTCTTTTATCCATTATTAGTTTATCTTTGTGTATGGCGTAAGAGGATGGTTGAGTTTCATTCTTCTACATAGAGCTGCCCAGTTTTACCTGGACCAGTTATTGAAGAGACTGTCTTTTTTCCACTGTATATTTTTTCCTGCTTTCTTAAAGATTATTGGCCATAGAGTTGATGGTACAAATCTGAGCTCTCTACTGAGTTCCACTGGTCTATGGGTCTGTTTTTATGCCAGTCTCATGCTGTCTTTGTGATTACGGCTTCATAGTAACCCTTGAAATCGGGCAATGTTTTGCTCCCAGTTTTGTTTCTCTTTTCAGCAATTCTTAGCAATATGGGGTGCCTTCTGATTCCACACAAATTTGAGGCTTGTGTTTGTTCCAGCTCTTTGAAAGATACTGGTGGAATTTTGATTGCAATGGCATTAAATGGATCGATTTCTCTAGGCAGCATAGACATTTTAACAATGTTTATTCTTCTGATCCATGAGAATGCAAAGGTTTTCCGTCTTTTCAGTTTTCTTGCATTTCTTTCATGATTGTTCACTAGTTCCTCAAGTACAAATCCTTTACCTCTTTGGTTTGGTTTATTCCCAGGTTTCTTATGGTTTGGGTGCTGTAGTAAATGGAATTGATTCTCTAATTTCCCTTTCTGTATTTACATTGAAATGTAGGAGATAGCCACTGATTTCAGTACGATGATTTTACATCCTGCCATATTATTGAATTGCAGTATGAGTACTGATAGTTTGAAGGAGGAGTCCTTTGGGTTTTCCATATCAAGTATGTCATGTTTGAGGAGAGAGAGTTTGACTTATTGGCTGCCAATTTGGATACCTTTTATTTCTCTTTGTTGTCTGATTTCTGTTGCTAGGACGTCACATCCTATGTTGAACAAGAGTGATGAGAGTGGGCATCCATGTCATGTTCCTGATTTCAAAATGATGGCTGTCAGCTTTTACACTTTGAGGATGGTATTCACTGTGGGTTTTACATAGAAACACTTTATGAAGTTGACGAACATTCCCTCTATCCCTATACTTTGCATTGTTTCAGTCAGGAGCAGATGCTGGATATTGTCCAATGCTTTTTCTTCACCAATTGAGAGGAACATGTGGTTCTTCTCTCTTCACTTCTTAATTGGTTCTATGAAATTGATTGATTTGCAAATGTCAAACCAATCTTGCAACCCAGGGATAGGTCCTACTCGGTCATGGTGGATAAACATTTTAATATACAGTAGGTTCCTAGGAGCTAGAATCTTGTTGAGAATCTTAGCATCCATATTCATCAGTGATATTGGTTTGAAATTCTCCTTTTTGGTGAGGTCTTTGCCTGGTTTGTGGATCAGGGTAATGCTGGCTTCATAAAAAGTGTCTGGATGTTTTACCTTCTGCTTCAAATTTTGAAAAGATCTTCAGGAGAATAGGTGTAAGTTTTTTTCTTAAAGTTTGGTGGAATTCGCTAGGGCATCCTTCAGGTCCCGGGGTCTTGTCTTTTGGGAGGTTTTTGATCACTGCTTTAATCTCGTTACTGGATAATGATCTATTCAGGTTGTACATTTCTTCCTGGTTCAATTTTGGGATTTTACAGTTTTCTAGGAATGCATCCATTTCACCTAGGTTGCTTAGCTTATTGGCATATACTTTTTTTTTTCCAATTTCTTTTTAGTGTAACCGTATTCATTGTTTAAGCAACACAACCAGTGCTCCATGCGATCCGTGCCCTCTCTATTACCCACCACATCTTTCCCCAACCTCCCACACGCACACTTTCAGTGCCCTCTTAGATACTTTTTCAGAGTCCATTGTCTCTCATTGTTCCCCTCCCCTTCCAATTTTCCTACACTCCCTTCTTTTCTCTATTTCCCCTTGTCCTCCATGCTATATGTTATACTCCACACAGAAGTGAAATCATATGATAAACGTCTCTCTCTGCTTTATTTATTTCACTCAGCAGAATCTGTTCCAGTCCCATCCATGTTGCTGCCAAAGTTGAGTATTCATCCTTTCTGAATGGAGGCATAATACTCCATAGTGTATGTGGACCACATCTTCCTTATCCATTCTTCCATTGAAGGGCATCTTGTTTCTTTCCACAGTTTGGCAATCATGGCCATTGCTGCTCTAAAGATTGCATTAAAAATGGCCCTTCTTTTCAATCCATCTGTCTATTTCGGGTAAATACCTAGGAGTGTAATTGCAGGGTTATAGGGAAGTTCTGTTTTTAATTTCTTGAGGAATCTCCACACTGTTCTCAAAAGAGGCTGCACAAACTTGCATTCCCACCCACAGTGTAACAAGATTCCCCTTTCTCCACATCTTCTCCAACACATATTGTTTCCCGTCTTGCTACTTTAGGCCATTCTAACTGGTGTAAGGTGATATTTAATATGGTTTTCATTTGAATCTCCCTGATGCCTAGTGATGTTGAACATTTCTTCAGGTGTCTGATAGCCATTGTTATGTCTTCATTGGAGAAGTGTCTGTTCATATCTTCTGCCCATTTTTGATATGATCATCTGTTTTGTGTGTGTTGAGTTTGAGGAGTTGTTCATAGATCCTCGATATCAATCTTTTGTCTGTCTTGTCATTTGCAAATATCAGATTTTGATGAAGGTCCCGAAGTTTATTTTGGCTTTTGTTTTCTTTGCCTTTGGAGACATATCTTGAAAGAAGTCGCTGTGGCTGATATCGAAGAGATTACTGCCTATGATCTCCTCTAGGATTTTGATGGATTCTTGTCTCACGTTGAGGTCTTTTATCCATTATGAGTTTATCTTTGTGTATTGTGTAAGGGATGGTCGAGTTTCATTCTTCTACATAGAGCCGCCCAGTTTTCCCTCCACCAGTTATTGAAGAGACTGCCTTTTTTCCACTGTATATTTTGACCTGCTTTCTTGAAGATTATTTGACCATAGAGTGGATGATCCATATCTGAGCTCTCAACTGTGTTCCACTGTTCTATGGGTCTGTTTTTATGCCAGTCCCATGATGTCTTGGCGATCACAGCTTCATAGTAACCCTGGGAATCAGCCAACGTAGTGCTCCTTGTTTTGTTTCTCTTTTCAGCAATTCTTAGCTATATGGGGTCCCTTCTGATTCCACAAAATTTTAGGCATGTCTTTGTTCCAGCTCTTTGAAAGTTACTGGTCGAATTTTGATGGGAATGGCATTAAATTGACCAATTGCTCTAAGCAGTATAAACATTTTAACAATGTTTATTCTTCTGATCCATGAGAATGCAATGCTTTTCCGTCTTTTTGGTTTTCTTGCATTTCTTTCATGAGTGTTCTCTAGTATCACGAGTACTAATCCTTTACCTCTTTGGTTTGGTTTATTCCCAGATATCTTATGATTTGGGTGCTGTAGTAAATGGAATTTATTCTCTAATTTCCCTTTCTGTATTTTCATTGATAATGTAGAAGAAAGCTACTGATTTTTGTATCATTATTTTGTACCAGCCACATTATTGAATTGTTCTTTGATTTCTGGTAGTTTGGGCATGGAGTCTTTTGGGTTTTCCATATCAAGTATGTCATCTGTGAGAAGAGAGAGTTTGACTTCTTGGTTGCCAATGGGATATCTTTTGTTTGTCTTTGTTGTCTAATTGCTGTTGCTAGGATTTCACATCCTATGTAGAACAAGAGTGGTGAGAGTGGATATCCTTGTCATGTTCCTGATTTCAAAGCGAAGGCTGCCATCTTTTACACTTTGAGAATGGTATTCACTGTGGGTTTTTCATAGAAACTTTTTATGAAGTTGACGAATATTCCCTCTATTCCTATACTTTGCATCGTTTTAGTCAGGAGCCATTGCTGGATTTTGTCAAATGCTTTTTCTTTGCCAATTGAGAGGACCATGTGGTTCTTCTGTCCTCACTTCTTAATTTCTTCTATGACATTCATTGATTTGCGAATGTCGAACAACCTTGCAACCCAGGGATAGATCCTATTCGGTCTTGGTGGAATGACTGTTTAATGCACTCTAGGTTCCTATGAGCTAGAATCTTGTTGATAATCTTATCACCCATATTAATCAGTGATATTGGTTTGAATTCTCCATTTTGGTGATATCTTTGCCTGGTTTGTGGATCAGCGTAATGCTTGCTTCATAAAAAGTGTCTGGAAGTTTTCCTTCTGCTTCAAATTTTGGAAAGAGCTTCAGGAGAAGAGGTGTTAGCTCTTATCTTAAAGTTTGGTAGAATTCACTAGGGCATCCTTCAGGTCGCGGGGTCTTGTCTTTTGTGAGGTTTTTGATCACTGCATTAATCTCGTTACTGTTATAACTATTCATTCAGGTTGTACATTTCTTCCGGGTTCAATTTTGGGATTTTACAGTTTTCTAGGAATGCATCCATTTCACCTAGGTTGCTTAACTTATTGGCATATATTGTTTTATTTTTTTTTCATTTTCTTTTCAGTTTAACCGTATTCATTATTTTAGCACCACATCCAGTGCTTCATGCAATCTGTGCCCTCTCTATTACCCACCACGTGTTTCCCCAACCTCCCACCCCTGCTGTCTCAAAGCCCTCAGATTCATTTCAGAGTTCATTGTCTCTAATGGTTTCCCTCCCCTTCCAATTTCCCTCCACTCACTTCTCGACTCCATCTCACCTTGTCCTCTATGCTATTTGTTATACTCCACACATAAGTGAAACCATATGAAAATTGCCTCTCTTTGCTTGATTTATTTCACTCAGCAGAATCTCTTCCCAATCCATCCATTTTGCTACAAAGTTGGGTATTCATCCTTTCTGAATGGAGGCATAATACTCCATGGTGTATATGGACCACATCTTCCTTATCCATTCTTCTGTTGAAGGGCATCTTGGTTCTTTCCACAGTTTGGCACCGTGGCCATTGCTGCTCTCAACATTGGGTAACAGATGGCCCTTCTTTCACTCCGTCTGTATATTTGGGGTAAATACCTAGGAGTGTAATTACAGGTTATAGGGAAGCTCTATTTTTAATTTCTTGAGGAATTCTCACACTGTTCTCCAAAGTGGCTGCACCAACTTGCATTCCCACCAGAAGTGTAAGAGGATTCCCCTTTCTCCACATCCTCTCCAACACATGTTGCTTCCCGTCTTGCTAATTTAGGCCATCCTAACTGGTGTAAGGTGACATCATAATGTGTTTTTCATTTGAATCTCCCTGATGCCTAGTGATGATGAAGATTTCTTCAGGTGTCTGAAAGCCATTTGTATGTCTTCATTGGAGAAGTGTCTGTCCATATCTTCTGCCCATTTTTTGATATGATTTTCTGTTTTGTGCGTGTTGAGTTTGAGGAGTTCTTCATAGATCCTGGATATCAACCTTTTGTCTGTACTGTCATTTGCAAGTATCTGATTTTGATGAATGCCCGAAGTTTACTTTGGTTTTTGTTTCCTTTGCCTTTGGAGACATATCTGGAAAGAAGCCGCTGTGACTGATATCGAAAAGATTACTGCCTATTTTCTCCTCTAGGATTCTGATGGATTCCTCTCTCAGGTTGAGGGCTTTCATCCATTATGAGTTTATCTTTGTGTATGGTGTAAGAGGATGGTCGAGTTTCATTCTTCTACACAGAGTTGCCCAGTTTTCCCTGCACCATTTATTGAAGAGAGTGCCTTTTTCCACTGTATATTTTTTCCTAAATTCTTGAAGATTATTTGGCCATAGAGTTGATGGTCCATATATGAGCTCTCTACTGTGTTCCACTGGCCTATGGGTCCGTTTTTATGCCAGGCTCATGCCTTCTGGGTGATCCCAGCTTCATAGTAACCCTTGAAATTAGGTAATGTGGTGCTCCCAGTTTTGTTTCTCTTTTCAGCAATTCTAAGCAATATGGGGTCGCTTCTGATTCCACACAAATTTTAGGCGTGTGTTTTTTCCAGCTCTTTGAATGATACCAGTGGGATTTTGATTGCAATGGCATTAAATGAATCAATTGCTCTAAGCAGTATAGACATTTTTACAATGCTTATTCTTCTAATACATGAGAGTGCAATGGTATTCTGTCTTTCGGTTTTCTTGCATATTTTTCATGAGTGTTCTCTAGTTCCTCGAGTACAAATCCTTTACCTCTTTGGTTTGGTTTATTGCCACGTATCTTATGGTTTGGGTACTGTATAAATGAAATTTATTTAATTTCCCTTCCTGGATTTTCATTGATAATGTAGAAGAAAGCCACTGATTTCTGTATCATGATTTTGTATCCTGCCACATTATTGAATTGGTGTATGAGATCTGGTTGTTTGGGGGCGGAGTCTTTTGGGATTACCATAACAATTATGTCATGTTTGAGGAGAGTTTGACTTCTTGGTTGCCAATGGGATACCTGTTATTTGTCTTTGTTGTCTGATCGCTGTTGCTAGGACTTCACATCCTATGTTGAACAAGAGTGGTGAGAGTGGGCATCCTTGTCATGTTCTTGATATCAAAGCGAAGTCAGTAATCTTTTACCATTTGAGGATGGTACTCATTGTGGGTTTTCATAGAAACATTTTATGATGTTGACGAATATTCCCTCTATCCCAATACTTTGCAGTGTTTTAGTCAGGACCGGATGCTGGATTTTGTCAAATGCTTTTTAGTCACCAATTGAGAGGACCGTGTGGTTATTCTCTCTTCACTTCTTAATTGGTTCTATAACATTGATTGTTTTGTGAATGTCGAACCAATCTTGCAAACCAGGGAAAGATCCTACTCGGTCTTAGTGGAACGACTGTTTAACATACTGTAGGTTCCTAGGAGCTAGAATCTTGTTGAGAATCTTAGCATCCATATTCATCAGTGATATTGGTTTGAAATTCTCCTTTTTGGTGAGGTCTTTGCCTGGTTTGTGGATCAGGGTAATGCTGGCTTCATAAAAAGTGTCTGGACGTTTTCCTTCTGCTACATATTTTGGAAAGAGCTTCAGGATAAGATATGTCAGTTTTTTTCTTGAAGATTGGTAGAATTCGCTGGGGCATCTTTCAGGTCGCGGGGTCTTGTCTTTTGAGAGGTTTTAGATCAGTGCTTTAATCTCATTACTGGATAATGATCCATTCAGGTTGCACATTTCTTCCTGGTTCAATTTTGGGATTCTACAGTTTTCTAGGAATGCATCCATTTCACCTAGGTTGCTTAGCTTATTGGCATATATTTTTCCCTATTTTTTTCAGTGTAACCATATTCATAGTTTTAGCACCACACCCAGTCCTCCATGCAATCCGTGCCCTCTCTATTACCCACCACGTGTTTCCTCAACCTCCCTCCCCCGCTCTTTCAAAGCCCTCAGGTTCTTTTTCAGAGTCCATTGTCTCTCATGTTTTCCCCCCCTTCCAATTTCCCTCCACTCCCTTCTCTTCTCCATCTGCCCTTGTCCTCCATGCTCTTTGTTACATTCCACACATAAATGAAACCATATGATAATTGCCGCTCTCTTCTTGATTTATTTCACTCAGCAGAATCTCTTCCAGTCCTGTCCATGTTGCTACCAAAGTAGGGTATTCATCATTTCTAAATGAAGGCAAAATACTCCATAGTGTATATGGACCGCATTTTCCTTATCCATTTTTCCATTGAAGGGCATCTTGATTCTTTTCATAGTTTGACATCCGTGACCATTGCTGCTCTAAACATTGGGTACAGATGGCCCTTCTTTTCACTCTATCTGTATATTTGGGGTAAATACCTAGGAGTGTAATTGCAGGGTTATAGGGAAGTTCTGTGTAAATTTCTTGAGGAACCTCCACACTGTTCTCCAAAGAGGCTGCGCCAACTTGCATTCCCACCAACAGTGTAAGAGGATTCCCCTTTCTCTACTTGCTCTCCAAAACATGTTGTTTCCTGTCTTTTGGTTTTTGGCTGTTCTAACTGCTGTCAGGTGCTATTATCAAGGTCTTTTTGAACGCATCTTCCTAATGGCTAGTGATGGTGAGCTTTTTTTCATGTGTCTGATAGCCATTTGTATCTCTTGGTTGGATAAGTGTCTTTTCATATATTCTTCCCATTTTTTTATATGATTATCTGTTCTGTGTGTGATGAGTTTGAAGTGTTCTTTCTAGATCCTGGATATCAGCCTTTTGTCTGTCCTGTCATTTGCAAATATCTACTCGAAACCCGTGGGTTGCCCCTTTGATTTGTTGACTGTTTCCTTTGCTGTTCAGATGCTTTGGATCTTGAGGAAGTCCATCTTCGCTTTTGTTTTCTTTGCCTTTGGAGACATATCTCAAAACAAGTTGTTGTGAGCAATGTTGAAGAGGTTACTGAGTATGTTCTCCAAGATTCTGATGGATTCCTCCCTCATGTTGAGGTCTTTTATCCATTATGAGTTTCTCTTTGTGCATGGTGTCAGAGAATGGTCGAGTTTCATTCATCCACACATAGCTGTCCCCATTTTCGCAGCACCATTTATTGAAGAGACTGTCTGTTTTCCTCTGTATATTTTTTCCTGCTTTGTTGGAAAATTATTTGACAGTAGAGTTGTTGGTCCATATATGAGCCCTCTACTCTGTTCCACTGGCCTATGGGTCTGTTTTTATGCCAGTCCCATGCTGTCTTGGTGATCACAGCTTTGTAGTAACCCTTGAAACCAGGCAACGTGATGCTCCCAGTTATGTTTTTCTTTTTGGCATTTCCTTAGCAATTCCGGTTCTCTTCTGATTCCACACCAATTTTTGGCTTGTGTTTGCTCCAGATCTTTGAGAGATATTGGTGGAATTATGATCAGAAGAGCATTAAAGGGATAGATTGCTCTAGGCTGCACCGGATCCATGGGACAGGGCCAAGGACGGGAGCACTGCAGGCCTAGGAGATGGAGGCATCTGCCTCGCCGGTTCCGCTTTGGTGGCCTATGGATTCGTCGGGTTGGCCTCGAGGTCCCAATCTGCAGGAACAGAGTCCATGTGGCTTTAGACCTACAGAGGTTTTTAGAGCTGCCTTAGGGGTCTGTAGTATGCTCAGCAGTACCGATTCATGCCACTGGATGGCGTGGTGAGTTGTGGTTCCCAGAGCTCATTAGGGTGCAATGCTGCTTGCCCCCAGCGGGGGCAGTGGCGAGCTGCCATGGCCAACACACCAGAAGAGATGACTGTGCAGCCTGCTGGTTCTGAGAGCAGTGATGAGGGGCTGCAGGAAACGTGAGGTACGGCTGCTTGTTGTTCCTGGACAGAGTGTTGAGCTGAAGCCTCTTACCCCATACTCAGGAATGGTGGTAAGAATTGCCTAAGTCAGGCCCCCACTCAGTCAGCACTGTGACCCGTTGCGCCACTTTGATGGGAACGTGCTTTCAGGATGGTTCAGGAGGTCCCTCCTGGTGGGGGACTGAAGACGGGGGAACCCAATTCAACCCATGGTTACTTTGGAACCGAGGGGTGGAGTGTTTGTTTGGAAGAGTCTATTTGCATCTCCAAAAAAGACAAGGGCATGGGCCGGCTTGAGAAGGAAGTGGATGACCACTTAAGAAACAAGCATGTGTCCCTCCTTCTCCCAGGAATTGCAGTAGGTGTGTAGGCTTTATGTGAGAGGTGCCTCAATATCCGCACCTAACAACCCTTCTTCACTCTAGATCCAGGAGACCTAAATTCTGGAAATCAGCATCTAAATCCATCCTGAAGCTTGTCCCAGGATGTCGGCATTCAGAGAAAACAGCAGGCCAGTGGGGCCCAGTGGCACATCCATGCCAACACGGGAGGTCAAAGTTCTCTTTCACCCCAAACATCCTGGATCTTCTCTCACCTCCAGTGGAGCCAAAAAGTCCCATGAATGTAGCTGTCAGCCATGGAGGTGGGTGCTAGGGTTCCTGAGTTTCCTTGCAGGGAGCACCTGGCAGGGGATCTCATTTTCTCTGCTACTTTCTGGCTCCCAGACGTATTTGGAACATCTCTTTCCTAGGCAATGCCTTGGATTCAAAAAGGAAGATGAGATGGACTCAGTGTGTGTTTGGGACATAGAAAGTGTTCCTTTTTCGAACAAGGTTTATTCCATGGGTCCTAGACTGAGGTGGAATGGCCGGCATCTAGAGGGAGGTGGCTGTTTGTGGTCAGATAGAGGCTTGGAGGATGGCTTCTCCTTTGCCAACAGGATGGATCCTAATGGATTTGTCTTTTTATCCAAAGAGTCCTATGAGGGCAGAGGGAACATTGGAAAGGATTCCAAGGAGCCTTGGAGGATTGCAAAGGGAAGCTTGACTTTCTACTTTCACTCAGTGGACCCTCTAGAGAGTTGGCCATGGCATCCTTTCTCTGTAGTAACATGGGTGGTGAAGTCAGAAGGAGAGACTTTGGGAATTCCCCTGGATAGAGGCATTCTGATGGCTTCCCAGGGCATGGCATCAGGAACCTGGGGTGATTTTCTGGGGCTGCTTGCTGGACACTGTCAGAGTCACATTATCCCCCAGGTTTGCTGTTTCCTCCTTAGAAAATTTCTGGCAGGGAAGGTTCTGCATCAGGAGGAATGCTCCTGCAGTGTCGATGGGCATGCGGGTTCTTGCAACCCCTCTGGAAAAGAGCACCATGGTTCCTCTGAATGCTAAAAACAGAACAACCCTAGGGAACAGCAGTTGCCCTCCTAAGAATTTTCCTCAAGGGCAAAAAATGCACAACCAATGGGTTACAAGCACAGTGATATGGACACCAGCATTTTCAACCATAGCAAAACGATGGAGGGTGTCCCAATGTCCATTCGCTGATGAGCGATATATATATATATATGAATGTAGACATCTAATATCACACATATTAAAACTGGAATAGGAGGCAGGTTCAGAAAGAATGTAATCTTACCATTTGCCAGGATGTGGATGAATCTAGATTGGATTTACCTAAGCAATATCAGTAAGAAATGACCAATAGCCATTCATTTACCATCTATGGAATTTCAGAAAGAAAAGATGAACATAGTGGGTGGAGAATGAGAGGACAGTGAGGAACGAGACTCTGACATAGAGCACCAACCGAAGGTAGCTAGAGAGCAGGGGTGTGGAGGAGAAGGATTCAATGGGTGATGTCTCTTAGGGAGGGAAGTCGTTGTGATGAGATCTGGGTGTTCTGTGCAGGCGAGGAATCCTGAACTCCTACACCTGAAGCGTGGGAACGAACACTTCATGGAAAGGAATTGGGATGGAAGTGAAGGAGGGAAATAAGAAGACCGTGTTCTACTTCATGAAGACGGAGGTAAAAATGGAGTGATTTTCACTCTCTTGTGGTCTTGATGATCATTAGCAAACATACTGTGTTACAATCCACTAGATTCTGTTTGCATAAGGCGCCCTCAGAAAGCTGACAGGAAGTTTCAGATGTCAGAGCATGTCCATGTTCCATGGATATGTTCCTTGCAGTTTGCCCAGGTACAAAGGTAAGTGGAGAGAAATAAGGAAGAAGAGGAAAGGAGGTGTGAAGCAGTCAAGAGGTAGCCTTCCCCCTTTAACAAGGAAGCCTTGGGCAGATGTCCATCGAGAAGAAGGAGAGGGGAACACAGAATTTTTGGCAGGCAGGGGTGTTCCAGGTTTGCCTAGTGCTGACAGGGGTCCCTGAAGAGAGCTGAGGTAGGGGTGTTGCATATCAGAACTGCTGATATGGAGGTTGGTTCCGTGAGTAGCCAAGATGAGGATGGTGGTCAGGTGGCACATCATGCTCCATGGGGCAGCAGAACGTGGGTGAGGACTCATGGGGACACAGCATTTTCACTGACTCTGATGGCCCCATGCAGATCCAAACAAACTGGTGACCTGCTAGGTGGCTGGCAGCCTCCTAGAGTGTGACTTCAGGTTTCCCAAGCCAGAGAGGTTGCGAGACAGGCACTGTTGAAGGAAGCTTAAAAAACCACTTAGGGTTCGGGTGATGGACATGGACAATGGCTGCACTGATCTGCCAGGGCCGAGAGGGATCCCTTCAGGGTTGACTTCAGGAAATGGATCCTGCAGTGTGGCAGAATCTGGGTTTGTGGGCAGGAAAAACAACAAGGGTAGAGGTGGTTTACAAGAGAGACCAGGCTGGTTCTGCTCCAACTCGGGATCAACATGGAGAGGACTCTCATGGGGATTGGGCGTAATTGAGGGTCCCTGAGGACCGCCATGACCCAGTGGCCAAGGTCACTTAAAAATCATGGCAGGTGGCGTCCAAAAGAGGCCTTGAGGAACATGCCCCTTGAGGAAGTAAGTTGGGTAAAAAGAGTTGAGGACCCATTACCAGGTCCTGAGTTGAGGAAGAAGGTGAGGGCTCATGCCCGGGACTCGGGGCTGGCCTGGCTCCATGGGACAGTTCCAGGGAAGGGACCACCAGAAGCTGAGGAGCAGGAGGCCTTGGAATCGCCGGGGCCTGACAGCTTTGTATTAACACTTGAACATTCTGGTGGGGTTCGGACATGATCGCTCATGATGCCGGGCCATCTCCAGGAGACAGTCATGCAGACGGGCAGCACCAGAAGCGATTTCTCTCGGTGTTGTCCGGCTAATTCTCAGGAGCATTCTTTCCAAACTGGGATCGGTTTGAACAGAATGCTCCTGAGAATTGGCTGGCGTTGGGCAGCCCTGCGAAACGCCCTGCTCCCTGTGGCCACAGGCTCTTTCTTGCTTGGGACATGTCATGGACACCAGGGAAAAGTGAGAGATGACACGACCCACCTGGTGGCACCAGTGCAGAGGAGCCTTCCTGGAGAAGAGTTGAGAGATGGGTTCCCCTTTCTCCACATCCTCTCCAGACATGTTGATTCCTACCTTGCTGATTTGGGCCGTTCTAACTGGTGTCAGGTGCTATCTCAATGTGTTTTAATTTGAGTCTCCATGAGGGCCAGTGATAATGAACATTTTTTCATGTCTCTAATAGCCATTTGATGTCTTCATTGGAGAAATGTCTGTTCCTATATTCTGCCCATTTTTTTATATGATTGTCTTCTTTGTATGTGTTGATTTTGAGGAGTTCTTTATAGATCCTGGATATCAACATTTTGTCTGTACTATCATTTGCAAATATCTTCTCCCATTATCTGGGTTGCCTCAGTGTTTTGTTGACTGTTTCCTTTGCTGTGCAGAAGCTTTTGAATTGATGAAGTCCCAAAATTCATCTTTTCTTTTGTTTGCTTTGTCTTTGGAGACATATCTTGAAAGAAGTTGCTGTGGCCCGTGTTGAGAGGTTACTGCCTAGGTTCCCCTCTACGATTCTCATGGATTCCTACCTCAAGTTTGGGTCTTTGATCCATTTCGAGTTCTCTTTGTGTTTGGTGCAAGAGAATGGTCGAGTTTCTTTCATCTACACATAGCTGTCCCAATTTTCCCAGCACCATTTATTGAAGAGACTGCCATTTTCCACTGTATATTTTTTCCTACGTTGTTGAAGATTATTTGACCATAGAGTTTATTGCCCATATCTGAGCTCTCTACTTGCTTCCACTGGTTTTGTTTTTATGTGAGTCCCATACTGTATTGAGGATCACAGCTTTGTATAACACTGGAAATCAGACAGCGTGATGCCCCCAGTTTTGTTTTTCTTTTCAGCATTTGCTTAGCAATACAGGGTGTCTCTGGTTCTACACAAATTTTAGGCTTGTGTTGGCTCCAGGGCTTTAAAACATACCCCTGGAATTTTCATCGGAAAGGCATTAAAAGTATCGATTGCTCTAGGCAGTCACTTAACATTAAATGTCTACACATTTTAGCAATATTTATTCTTCTGATCCATACGCATGCAATGGGCTTCTGTCTTTTTCGTTTTCTTCAATTTCTTACATGAGTATTGTGTAGTTCCTCGATTACAGATCCTTTACCAATTTGGTCTGGTTTATTCCCAGGTGTGTTATGTTTTGGGTGTTGTAGTAAACGGAATCAATTCCCTAATTTCCCTTTCTGTATTTTTATTGGTAATGTCTAAGAAATCCAATGATTCCTGTACATTGATTTTGTATCCTGCCACATTACTGAACTGCTGAATGAGTTCTAGTAGTTTGGGGGTGGAGACTTTTGGGTATTCCATATAAAGTATGTCAACCGTGAAGAGAGAGATTGAATTCATTGCCAATTTGGATACATTTTATTTCTCTTTCTGTTTGCTGATGCGAGGACTTCAAATACTATGTTGAACAAGAGTGGTGAGAGTGGACATCCTTGTCATGTTCCTGATCGCAAAAAGAAGGCTGTCAGCTTTTACCCATTGAGGGGTATATTTACTGTGAATTTTTCATATAAACATTTTATGAAGTTGACAAATATTCCCTCTATCCCTATACTTTGAAGCACTTTAGTCAGGAACTGATGCTGTCAAATGTTTTTTCTGCATCAATTGAGAGGACCATATGGTTCCCTCGCCTCTCTTCTTAATTTGTTTTATGCCATTGATTTGTGAATATTGAACCACCCTTGCGACCTAGGGAAAGAACTCACCCGGTCATAGTGGATAATCTTTTTACTGAACTGTTGGATCTTATTAGCGAGGATATTGTTGAGAATCTTAGCATCCATATTCATCAGTGATATTGGTCTGAAATTCTCCTTTTTGATGAGGTCTTTGCCTGGTTTGTGGATCAGGCTAATGTTGGCTTTATAAAGAGTGTCAGAAGTTTTCCTTCAGCTTCAATTTTTGGAAAGAGCTTCAGGAGAAGAGGTGTTCTTTCTTTTCTGAAGGTTTGGTAGAATTCCCCAGCAAATCTGTCAGGTCATGGGCTCTTGTTTTTGGGGAGGTTTTTGATCACTGCTTCATCCCGTTCCTGGATAAAAGTCTATGCAGGTTGTGAATTTTTCCTGATTCAATGTTGGGATTGTATATATTTCTAAGAATGCATCCATTTTACATAGGTGGCTTAGATTATTGGCATACACCTGTTCATTTTTTAAATTTATTTTCAGTGTTACCCTATTCATTGTTTTAGAAGCACACCCAGTGCTCCATGCAATCCGTGCCCTCTTTAATACCCAAGTATTGGTGTCCACAACCCCAAACCCCCACCCCTTAAAGTCCTCTGATTCATTTTCAGAGTCCACCATCTCTCATGGTTCTCCTATCCTTCCAATTTCCCCCCACTCTCTCCTCCACGCCATCTCTCCTTTTCTGCCATGCTATTTGTTATACTCTACACAGAAGTGAAACCATATGATAATTGACTCTTTCTGCTTGATTTATTTCACTCAGCAGAATCTCTTCCAGTCCTGTCCATGTTGCTACCAAAGTTGGGTATTCTTCCGTTCTGAATGGAGGCATAACACTCCATAGTGTTTGTGGACCACATCTTCCTTGTCCATTCTTCCATTGAAGGGCATCTTGGTTCTTTCCACAGTATGGCAAGTGTGGCCATTGCTGCTATAAATTTGCTTTACAGATAGCCCTTACTTTCACACCATCTGTATCTTGGGGTAAATACCTAGGAGTGTAATTGCAGGATTATAGGGAAGTTCTATTTTTAATTTCTTGAGGAGTCTCCACACTGTTCTCTAAAGAAGCTGCACCAACTTGCATTCCTACCCACAGTGTAAGAGGATTCCCCTTTCTCCACATCCTCTCCAACACATACTGGTTCCCGTCTTGCTAATTTAGGCCATTCTAACTGGTGTAAAGTGACATCTTAATATGGTCTTTATTTGAATCTCCCTGATGCTTAGTGATGATGAACATTTTTTTCAGGCGTCTGATAGCCATTAGTATGTCTTCATTGGAGAAGTGTCTGTTCATGCCTTCTTCCTATTTTTTGATATAATTATCTGTTTTGTGTGTGTTAAGTTTGAGGAGTTCTTCATATATCCTGGATATCAACCTTCTGTCTGTCCTGTTATTTGTTAATATCTTATCGCATTCCGTGGGTTGACCCTTTTATTTCTTTACTGTTTCCTATGCAGTGCTGAGGGTTTTGATATCCATGAGTTCCCGAAGTTTATTTTGGCTTTTGTTTCCTTTGGTTTGGAGGCATATCTTGAAAGAAGTCACTGTGGCTGATATTGAAGAGATTATTGCCTATGTTCTCTGCTAGGATTCTGATGGATTCCTGTCTCACTTTGAGGTCTTTTATCCATTATGAGTTTAACTTTGTGTATGGTGTAAGACGATGGTGGAGTTTCATTCTTCTACATAGGGCTGCCCAGTATTCCTTGCACCAGTTATTGAAGAGACGGCCTTTTTTCCACTCTATATTTTTTTCTGCTTTTTTGAAGATTATTGGCCATAGAGTTGATGGTCCATATCTGAGCTCTCTACTGTGTTTCACTGGTCTATGGGTCTGTTTTTATGCCAGTCCCATGCTGTCTTGGTGATCACAGCTTCATAGTAACCTTTGATATCAGGCAACGTGGTGCTCCCAGTTTTGTTTCTCTTTTTAGAAATTCTTAGCAATATGGGGTCGCTTCTGATTTCACACAAACATGAGGCGTTTGTTTGTTCCAGTTCTTTGAAAGATACCGGTGGAATTTTGTTTGGAATGGCATGAAATGGATCGATTTCTCTAGGTAGTGTAGACATTTTAACAGTATTTATTCTTCTGATCCATGAGAATGCAATGATTTTCCATCTTTTCAGTTTTCTTCCATTTCTTTAATGAGTGTTCTCTAGTTCCTCGAGTAAAAATCCTATACCTCTTTGGTTTGGTTTATTCCCAGGTTTCTTATGGTTTGGGTGCTGTAGTAAATGGAATTGATTCTCTAATTTCCCTTTCTGTATTTTCATTGATAATGTAGGAGATAGCCACTGATTTCGGTACGATTATTTTATATCCTGCCACATTATTGAATGGTGGTATGAGTTCTGACAGTTTGAGGGCAGAGTATTTTGGGATTTCCATATCAAGTATATCATGTTTGAGGAGAGAAAGTTTGAATTCTTGGTTTCCAACTTGGATACCTTTTATTTCTCTTTGTTGTCTGATTGCTGCTGCTAGGACGTCACATCCTATGTTGGACAAGAGTGGTGAGAGTGGGCATCCATGTCATGTTCCTGATTTCAAAGCGATGGCTGTCAGCTTTTACCCTTTGAGGATGGTATTTACTGTGGGTTTTTCATAGAAACATTTTATGAAGTTGACGAATATTCCCTCTATCCCTATACTTTGCAGTGTTTTAGTCACGAGCAGATGCTGGATATTGCAAATGATTTTTCTTCATCAATTGAGAGGAGCATGTGGTTCTCTAATCTTCACTTCTTAAATTGTTCTATGACATTGATTGATTTGCAAATGTCGAACCAATCTTGCAACCTAGGGATAGATCCTACTGCGTCATGTTAGATAAACGTGTTAGTGTGCTGTAAGTTCCTATGAGCTAGAATCTTGTTCAGAATCTTAGCATCCATATTCATCTGTGATATTGGTTTGAAATTCTCCTTTTTGATGAGGTCTTTGTCTGGTTTGTGGATCAGGATAATGCTGGATTCATAAAAAGTGTCTGGAAGTATTCCTTCTGCTTCAAATTTTGGAAAGTGCTTCAGGAGAAGAGGAGTTAGTTATTTTCTTAAAGTTTGGTGGAATTCACTTGGGCATCCTTCAGGCCCCGGGGTCTTGTGTTTTGGGAGGTTTTTGATCACTGCTTTAATCCCTTTACTGGATAACGGTCTATTCAGGTTGTACATTTCTTCCTGGTTCAATTTTGAAATTTTACAGTTTTCTATGAATGCATCCATTTCACCTAGTTTTCTTCGCTTATTGGCATATACTTTTTTTTCCACTCTTTTTTCAGTGTAACCGTATTCATTGTTTTAGCACCACACACAGTGCTCCATACAATTCCTGTCCTCTCTCTTACCCACCACGCCTTTCCCTAACATCCCACCCCCACTCATTCAATGCCCTCTTAGATTCTTTTTCAGAGTCCATAGTATCTCATGGTTTACCTCCCCTTCTTATTTCTCTCCACTCCCTTCTCCTCTCCATCTCCCCTTGTCCTACATGCTATTTGTTATACTCCACACAGAAGTGAAACCATATGATAATTGCCTCTCTCTGCTTGATTTATTTCACTCAGCATAATCTCTTCCAGTCCCGTCCATGTTGCTACCAAAGTTGGGTATTCATCCTTTCTGAATGGAGGCATAATACTGCATAGTGTATACGGACCACATCTTCCTTATTCATTCTTCTGTTGAAGGGCATTTGTTCTTTCCACAGTTTGGCAACCATGACCATTGCTGCTATAAATTTGGGTTACAGATGGCCCTTCTTTTCATACCATCTGTATCTTTTGGGTAAATACCTAGGAGTGTAATTGCAGGTTATAGGGAATTTTGATTTTTAATTTCTTGAGGAATCTCCACACTGTTCTCTAAGGAAGCTGCACCACCTTGCACTCTCACCTACAGTGTAAGAGGAGCCCCCTTCTCCATATCCTCTCTAACACATGTGGTTTCCCATCTTGCTAATTTAGGCCATTCTAACTGGTGTAAAGTGACATCTTAATATGGTCTTAATTTGAATCTCCCTGATGCCTAGTGATGATGAACATTGATTTCAGTGTCAGATAGCTTTTTGTATGTCTTCATTGGAGAAGTGTCAGTTCATATCTCCTGCCTATTTTTTTTATATAATTATCTGTTTTTTGTGTGTTGAGGTTGAAGGGTTCTTCATAGATCCTGGATATGAACCTTTTTTTCTATACAGTCATTTTTAAATATCTCATCGCATTCCGTTTGTTGCCTCTTTGCTTTCTTGACTTTTTCCTATGCAGTGAAGAAGCTTTTGGTTTTGATGAAGTCCCAGGAGTTTATTTTGGCTTTTGTTTCCTTTGGTTTGGAGGCATATCTTGAAAGATGTGGCTGTGGCTGATATCAAAGAGATTACTGCCTATGTACTCCTCTAGATTCTGATGGATTCCTGTCACACGTTGAGGTCTTTTATCCATTATGAGTTTAACTTATGTATGGTGTAAGAGGATGATCGAGTTTCATTCTTCTACATAGAGCTGCCCAGTTTTCCCTGCACCAGTTATTGAGGAGACTGTCATTTTTCCACTGTATAATTTTTTTCCTGCTTTCTGGAAGATTGTTTGGCCATAGAGTTGATGGTCCATATCTGAACTCTCTACTGTGTTCCACTGGTCTATGGGTCTGTTTTAATGCCAGTTCCATGCTGTCTTGGTGATCACAGCTTCATAGTAACCCTTGATATCGGGCAATGCGGTGCTCCCAGTTTTGTTTCTCTTTTCAGCAATTTTTAGCAATACGGAGTCACATCTGATTCCACACAAATTTTATTTTTTTTTAATTTATTTTATTTATTTATTTATTTGACAGGCAGAGATTACAAGTAGGCTGAGAGGCAGGCAGAGAGAGAGAAGGAGGAAGCAGGCTCCCTGCTGAGCAGAGAGCCTGATGCGGGGCTCGATCCCAGGACCCTGGGATCATGACCTGAGCTGAAGGCAGAGGCTTTAACCCACTGAGCCACCCAGGTTCCCCTGATTCCACACAAATTTTAGGCGTGTGTTTGTTCCAGCTCTTTGAAAGATACCGGTGGAATTTTGATTGGAATGACATGAAATGGATCAATTTCTCTAGATAGTGTAGACATTTTCACAGTATTTATTCTTCTGATCCATGAGAATGCAATGATTTCCCGTCTTTTCAGTTTTCTTCCATTTCTTTAATGAGTGTTCTCTAGTTCCTCAAGTACAAATCCTTTACCTCTTTGGTTTGGTTTATTCCCAGATTTCTTATGGTTTGCGTGCTGTAATAAATGGAATTGATTCTCTAATTTCCCTTTCTGTATTTTCATTGATAATGTAGGAGATAGCCACTGATTTCGGTACGATTATTTTATATCCTGCCACATTATTGAATGGCGGTATGAGTTCTGACAGTTTGAGGGTAGAGTATTTTGGGATTTCCATGTCAAGTATATCATGTTTGAGGAGAGAATGTTTGACTTCTTGGTTTCCAACTTGGATACCTTTTATTTCTCTTTGTTGTCTGATTGCTGCTGCTAGGACGTCACATCCTATGTTGAACAAGAGTGGTGAGAGTGGGCATCCATGTCATGTTTCTGATTTCAAAGCGATGGCTGTCAGCTTTTACCCTTTGAGGATGGTATTCACTGTAGGTTTTTCATAGAAACATTTTATGAAGTTGACGAACATTCCCTCTATCCCGATACTTTGCAGCATTTTAGTCAGGAGCGGATGCTGGATATTGTAAATGATTTTTCTTCATCAATTGAGAGGACCATGTGGTTCTCTAATCTTCACTTCTTAATTTCTTCTATGACATTGATTGATTTGCAAATGTCGAACCAATCTTGCAACTCAGGGTTAGATCCTACTCGGTCATGGTAGATAAACGTTTTAGTGCCCCAAAACCGATCCCGGTTTGGGCAGAATTCTCATGAGAATTGGCCAGAAAATGCCTGGTGAACTTGCTTTGGATGCCGCACATCTGCAGGGCCGCCCCCTCGTGCCTGTTCCATCATTGCAAGTGCTTGCTCCCGAACCCCGCCAAGAAGCCCTCCGAGAGGCAGGCTGTGGTGAGGCCGATGCCTCCTGCTAATCCTCGGCCTGCAGGGGTCCCATCCCTGGTGCAGTACCATGGGGCCTGGCCTGTCACGTAGCCCGGGCTCGAAACCTCACCTGCTTACCCAGCCTTCTGCTTCCGAGGTCCTGTCCCTCGTGGCCTCCATATCGGAAACCCTGAGACCAGGGGCCACGCCTCTCCCTACCACGCCAGCACGATCGGGAGAATTGGATGGAAAACGCCCGGCGAACTCATTTCGGGTGTCGCACGTCTGCAGGGTCGCCCCCAGCCCCGGGCCTGGCCCGGCATGCGAACGCTCGCTCACTAATCTCGTCAGGAAGCCCTCCGTGAGGAAGGCTGTGGCAAGGCCAACGCCTCCTGCTCCTAGGCCTGCGGGGGTCCCCTCCTTGGCGCTGTCCCATGGGAACGGGGCTGCCCCGAGGTTTGGGCTTGAAATTTCGCCTGCTTCCCAGCCTTCTGCTTCTGGCGTCCTGTCCCTTGGTGGCTCCATATGGGGAAACCTGAGTCCCACGGCCTCGCCTCCCCCTCCCACACTGGCGTCATCGCTGCCTTTCGGTGCTACGGAGAAGCCTCAGAGCGAGAGAAACCTGCATGACCCAGCTGAGGTCAGCCCGATCCTTGGGCGCCCCATCAGTCCAAAAAGACGGTGACACATGCCCGGCTGTCACCCTTCCTTCAACTCTCCTCCGGGAACGCACCCCTACGTTGGAGCCCCCGGGTGGGCTGCGTCGTTTCCTTGGCTTTTCCAACGGGCGGCCGCCCCATGCACCGGGCGAGAAAGGGCCCTGGGCAACGGAGAGCTGGGCGGTCCACAGGGCTGCCCGACGCCAGCCAATTTTCACGTTCGTTCTGCACAAACCGATCCCAGTTTGGGCAGAACGATCGTGAGAATTGGCCAGAAAACACCCAGCAAACTCGCTTCACGCATCACACATCTGAAGGGCCGCCACCCAGGGCCTGGCCCGGCATTGCAAGCGCTCGCTCCCGAACCACGCCAAGAAGCCCTCCTCGAGGCAGACAGCGGCAAGGCTGACGCCTGCTGATCTTCGGCCTACGGGGTTCCCATCCCTGGCGCTGTACCATGGGCCGGGCCCGTCACAAAGCCCGGGCTTGAACCCTCGCCTGCTTCCCCAGCCTTCGGCTTCCGGAGTCCTGTCCCTCGTGGCCTCCATATCGGGAACTCTGAGTCCCACGGCCACGCATCTCCCTACCACGCCACGCCAGCGGTGCCTTTGCACTTCAGACAACCCACGGAGTGAGATAAAACAGCGTGCCAACAATGAGGGGAGCCCCATAATTGGGTGCCCCATCTGCCTGAAAGACGGAAGCGTAGGCCTGGCCGCCACCCTTCCTTCTACTCCGCTCCGGGAACGCTCCACTGTGCCGGAGTCCAAGGGTGGACCGCATCCTTTCCGCGCATTTTCCGGGCGGCTGCAGCTTGCCCTGGGTGAGAAAGGGCCCTAGGCCACGGAGCCCAGGCTGGTCTGCAGGGTTGCCCAACGCGGGCCAATTCTCAAGAGCGTTCTGCCCAAACTGATCCCTGTTTGGGCAGAACGCTCTTGAGAATTGGCCGGTAAAAGCCCAGCGAACTGCTTGGGGCGTCGCACGTCTGCATGGGCCGCCCCCCTGTGCCTGGCGTGGCATTGTGAGCAATAGCGCACGAACCCCACTAGGAAGCCCTCCGCGAGGCAGGCTGTGGCGAGTCCGACGCCTCTTGCTCCTCGGCCTGCGGGGGTCCCCTCCCTGGCCCTGTCCCATGGGGCTGGGCCCACCAAGAAGCCTGGGCTCGAAATTTCGCCTGCTTCCCAGCCTTCCGCTCCCCGGGGTCCTGTCCTTCGGTGCCTCCATGTGGGGAACCCTGAGTCCCGCGGCCACGACTCACCCTCCCACACTGGTGCCAACGGTGCATTTCAGCACTTCGGACAAGCCTCAGAGCGAGAGAAACCTACATGACCCAACTGAGGACAGCCCCATCCTTGGGCGCCCGTTAAGCCTGAACAGACGGAGGCGCACACCCTGCCGCCACCCGTCCTTCAACTCTGCTCCGGGAACGCTCCCCTGCGCCGGAGGCCCCTAAAGGGCTGCATCATTTCTGAGCCTTTTCCGGGTGGCCGCCCCATGCCCCAGGCGAGAAAGGGCCCTGGGCCATGGAGAGCAGGGTGGTCTGCAGGGCTGCCCAATGCCGGCCAATTCTCACGAGCGTTCTGCCCAAACTGTGTTCGGTTTGGGCAGAACGCTCGTGAGAATTGGCCGGAAAATGCACGCCAAACTCGCTTCGTGTGCCACAGGTCTGCATAGCCGCCCCCCGGGCCTGGCCTGGCATTGCGAGCAATATCGCTTGAACCACGCCAGAAAGCCCTACATGAGGCAGGCTATGGGGAGGCCAACACCTTCTGCTAATCCTTGGCCTACAGGTGTCCTCGCCCTGGCGCTGTCCCATGGGGCCGGACCCGCCACAATGCCCGGGCACTTAATTTCACCTGCTTCCCAGCCCTCAGCTTCTGGGGTCCTGTCCCTCGGGGCCTCCATCTGGGGAACCCTGAGTCCGACGGCCACACCTCCCGCTCCCACATAGGCGCCAACTGTGCCTTTCGACGCTTCGGACAAGCCTCAGAGCGAGAGAAACCTGCATGCCCCAACTGTGGTCAGCCCCATCCGTGGGCTCCCCATGCGCCCGAAAGTGAGTGGCGTATGCCGGCTGCCACCAGTCCTTCAACTCTGCTCCGGGAACGCTCCCCTGCCCCGGGGCCTCCGGGTGGGCCGCGTCCTTTCAGCATGTTTTCTGGGTGGCCACCCCATTTCCCGGGCGAGAATGAGCCCTGGGCCACAGAGAACAGGGCAGTCCGCAAAGCTTCCCAACGCCGGCCAATTCTCAAGAGCGTTCTGCCCAAACCGAACCCGGTTTGGGCAGAACGCTCTTGAGAATTGGCCAGAAAACGCCGGCGAACTCGCTTCGGCCATCGCAGGTCTGCAGGGCCGCCCCCCCTGGGGCCTGGCACAGCATTGGGAGCACTCGTTCTGGATCCCCGCCAAGGAGCCCTCCGTAAGGAAGGCTGCGGTGAGGCTGACACCTGCTGATCCTAGGCCATTGGGGGTCCCTTCCCTTGTGCAGTACCTCCTGTCCCTCGTGGCCTCCATATCGGGAATCCTGCATCCTACAGCAATGCATCTCCCTGTCATGCTGGCGCCAACGGTGACTTTCGGCGCTTCGGACAAGCCTTGGAGCGAGAGGAACCTGCATGCCACAACTGAGGTCAGCCCCACACTTGGATGCCCCATCCGCCCGAAAGACGGACGCGTATGCCTGGCCGCCACTCGTCCTTCAACTCTGCTCCAGGAATGCTTCCCTGTGCCCTTGCCCCCGGGTGGGCCGCATTGTTTCCTCACGATTTCCAGTCGGCCGCAGCATGCCCCGGACGAGAAAGGGCCCTGGGCCACGGATAGCAAGGTGGTCCGCATGGCAGCCGAAAGCCATGCCGCCACCAATCCTTCAACTCTGCTCTGGGAATGCTAGCCTGCGCCGGGGCCCCCTTGTGGGCCGCATCGTATCCGCGCCTTTTCTGGGTGGCCGCCCCATGCCCCGGGCGAGAAAGGGCACTGGGCCACAAAGAGCAGGGCGGTCCACCAGGCTACCCAACGACGGCCAATTCTCACGAGCGTTCTGCCCCAACCGATCCCAGTTGGGGCAGAACGCTCGTGAGAATTGGCCAGAAAATGCCCGGTGAACTCGCGTCGGGCATCACACGTCTGCAAGGCTGCCCCCCGGGCCTGGCCCGGAATTTTGAGCGCTCGCGCCTGAACCCCACCAAGGTGCCCTCCGCAAGGCGGGCTGCAGCAAGGTGGATGCCTGCTGATCCTCAGGCTGTAGGGGTCCCATCCCTGGTGCTGTACCATGTGGCCGGACCCGCCACAAAGCCCGGGCTCAAACCCTCGCCTGCTTCCCCAGCCTTCTTCTTCACGGGTCCTGTCCCTCGGTGCTTCCATATGGGGAAACCTGAGTCCTGCGGCCACACCTCCCCCTCCCACACCAGCGCCAACATTGCCTTTCAGTGCTTTGGACAAGCCTCGGAGTGAGAGAAACCTGCATGACCCAACTGAGGTCAGCCACATCCTTAGGCGCCCCATGCACCTGAAAGATGTAGGTGCCGCACGGCCACCACCCGTCCTTCAACTCTGCTCCGGGAATGCTCCCCTACGCCGGGGCCTCCGGGTGGGCCGCGACGTTTCCCCATGGTTTCCGGGCAGCCGCCCAGTGCCCTGGATGAGAAAGGGCCCTGCTCCACGGAGAGCAGCGTGGTCCGCAGGGCTGCCCAACGCTGGCCAATTCTCACGTGCGTTCTGCCCAAACCTATACCAGTTTGGGCAGATCGTTCGTGAGAGTTGGCCAGAAAATGCCCGGGAAAATCGCTACGGGTGTCGCACGTCTACAGGGCCACCCCCCGGGCCTGGCCCGGCATTGCGAGCGCTCGCGCCTGAACCCCACCAAGGAGTCCTCAGCGAGGTAGGCTGCGGTGAGGCCGACGCCTGCTGATCCTCGGCCTGTGGGCGTCCCATCCCTGGCCCTGTACCATGGGGCCGGGCCCGCCACGAAGCCCGGGCTCGAATCCTTGCCTGCTTCCCCAGCCTTCTGCTTCCGGGGTCCTGTCCCTCATGGCCTCCATATCGGGAATCCTGAGTCCCGCAGCAACGCATCTCCCCACTACGCCAGTGCCAACGGTGCTTTTCGGCGCTTCGGACAAGCCTCGAAGCGAGAGAAACCTTCATGCTCCAACTGAGGTCAGCCCCAAACTTGGGTGCCACATCCGTCCGAAAGACGGACACGTACGCCCAGCTGCCACACGTCCTTCCACTCTGCTCGGGGAATTCTCCCCTGTGCCTGTGCCCCCGGGTGGGCCGCGTTGTTTCCACGCGGTCACATCATGCCCCGGCTGAGAAAGTGCCCTGGGCGACGGAGAGCAGGGGGATCCGCATGACTGCCTAACGCCATGTCGCTACCAGTCTTTCAACTCTGCTCCGGGAATGCTCCCCTGCAACGGGGCCCCCTCTTGGGCCGCATCGTATCCGCGCCTTTTCCGGGTGGCCGCCCCATGCCCCGGGCGAGAAAGGGCCCTGGGCAACGAAGAGCAGGACGGTCCGCCGGGCTGCCCAACGACGGCCAATTCTCACGAGCGTTCTGCCCAAACCGATCCCGGACAAGGGCAGAACTCTCATGAGAATTGGCCGGAAAACGCTCGGCGAATTAGCTTTGGGTGTCGAACGTCTACAAGGCCGCCCCCCCGGGCCTGGCACGGAATTGCGAGCGCTCGCGCCTGAACGCCGCCAAGGAGCCCTCCGCAAGGTGGGCTGTGGCGAGGCAGATGCCTGCTGATCCTCGGCCTGCAGGGGTCCCATCCCTGGCGCTGTTCCATGGGGCCGGGCCCGCCACGAAGTCCGGGCTCAAACCCTCGCCTTCTTCCCCAGCCTTCTGCTTCCAGGGTCCTGTCCCTCGTGGCCTCCATATGGGGAACCCTGTGTTCCGCGGTCACGCATCTCCCCACCACGCTGGCGCCAACGGGGCCTTTTGGTGCTTCGGACAACCCTCGTAACGAGAAAAACCTGCGTGCCCACAATGAGGTCAGACCCATCCTTGGACGCCCCATTTGCCCAAAAGATGGAGGTGAACGCCCGGACGCCACCCATCCTTCAACACTACTATGGGAACGCTCCCCTGCACTGAAGCCCCCGGATGGGCCGCATCATTTCTGCGCGTTTTCCGGTTGGCCACAGCATGCCCCCGACGATAAAGGGCCCTGGGCCACGGAGAGCAGGACGATCCGAAAGGCTGCCCAACGCCGGCCTATTCTCACAAGCGTTCTGCCGAATCCGATCCCGATTTGGGCAGAACATTCGTGAGAATTGGCCGGAAAACGCCTGGTGAACTCGCTTCAGGTGCCGCACGTCTGCAGGGCCGACCCCCGGGCCTGGCCCGGCATCGCGAGCACTCTCGCATGAACCTCCCCAGGAAGCCTTCTGCGAAGCAGGCTGCGGTAAGGCCGACGCCTCCTTCTCCTCGGCCTGCATGGGTCCCCTCCTTGGCGCTGTCCCATGGGGCTGGGGCTGCTATGAGACTCGGTCTTGAAATTTCGCCTGCTTCCCATTCTTCCACTTTCGGAGTCTGTCCCTCGGTGCCTCCATTTGGGGAAACCTGAGTCCGGCGGCCACGCTTCCCCCCCCCTACACCAGCGCCAATGGTTCCTTTCGGCGCTTTGGACAAACCTCGGAGCGAGAGACACCTGTATGCCCCAAATGAGGACATCCTCATCATTGGGCGACTCATCCGCCCGAAAAGATGGAGGCGCATGCCCTGCCGCCATGAGTCCTTCAACTCTGCTCTGGGAATGCTCCACTGCGCCGGGGCCCAGCATTGGCCCCGTCGTTTCTGCGCCTTTTACGGGCGACAGCCCCATATCCTGGGCCACAGAGAGCAGGGTGGTGCGCAGGACTGCCAAACGCCATCCAATTCTCAGGAGCGTTCTGCCCAAACCGATCCTGGTTTGGGCAGAACGCTCCTGAGAATTGGCCAGAAAACATCCGGTGAACTCGCTTCAGGCGCCGCACGTCTTCAGGGCTGAACCCCCGGGCTTGTCCCGGCATCGCGAGCGCTCGCGCCCGATAACCGCCAGGAAGCTCTCCGCGTGGCGGGCTGAGATGAGGCCTACGCCTCCTACTCCTTGGCCTGCGAGGGTCTCCTCACTGGTGGTGTTTCATGGGAACAGGCCCGTGCTGAGGGCTGGGTTTGAACCACTGCCTGGTTCACCAGCCTTCGGCTTTCCGGGACCTGTCCCCGGGGCCTTTATCTGGGGAACACTAAGTCCCGTGGCCACTCCGCCCCCTCCAACCCCGGCACCAACGGTTGTTTTTGGCACTTCGGACAAGCCTCAGAGAGAGAGAAACCTGCATGCCCCAACGTAGGTCAGCCCCATCATTGGGCGCAACAGCCACATGAAAAGTTGGAGGCACACGTCCAGCCGCCACCCGTCTTTCAACTCTGCTCCGGGAAAGCTCCACTGCATCGGGGCCCTCGGCTTTGCCGTGTCATCTCGGCGCATTTTCCCGGCGGTCGCCCATTGCCCCGGGCTGGAAAGGGCCCAGCTGGGCCACTCGGAGCAGGTTGGTCCGCAGGGTTGCCCAATTCTGGCCAATTCTCACGAGCGTTGTGCCCAAACCGATCCCGGTTTGGGCAGAACGCTCATGATAATTGGCCGAAAAACGCCCGGTGAATTCACTTCGGGGCTTCAGACAAGCCTTGGTATGAGAGAAACCTTCGTGACCCCACTGAGGTCAGCCGCATCCTTGGGCACCCCTGTTGCCTGATTAGACAGAGTCATTCGGCCTGCTGCCACCCGTCCCTCAACTCTGCTCCAGGAACGCTCCCCTGCTCCTGCATATTGGCCCTTTTATTCTTTTGCAAGCCAAATGCCCTGATTTTTAAGCGACCTTGGCCACTGGGCACATGTTGGTCCTCAGGGCCTTTCAATTCTGGCCAATTCCCACGAGCATCCTCGCCATGTTGATCCTGAGTTGGAGCTGAACCAGCCTGGTCTCTCTTGTAAACCACCTCTACCATCGTAGTTTTCCCTGTCTACAAACCCAGATTATGCTGCACTACAGGATCCATTTCCTGAAGTCAAACCCGAAAGGAGCCCTCTCGGCACTGGCAGATAGGTGTAGCCATTCCCCATGTCAATTACCCTAACCCTAAGTCGTGTTTTCAAGCCTCCTTCGACAGGGTCTCTCTTGCAAACTCTCTACCTGGGACCCGAAAATCACACCGTAGGAGTCCAACAGCCACCTAACAGATCACCAGTCTGTTTGGAGCTGCACGAGGCCATCAGAGCCAGTGAAAAATGCCATGTCCCCATGAGTCCTCACCCACGATCTGCTGCCCCCGGAGCATGATGTGCCACCTGACCACCATCCTCATCTCGGCTCCTCGCGGATCCAACCTCCAGATCAGCAGTTCAGATATGCAACACCCCTACCTCAGCTCTCTTCAGGGACCGCTGTCAGCTCTAGGTGGACCTGGAACACCCCTGCCTGCCAAAAATTCTGGGTTCCCCTCTCCTTCTTCTCGATGGACATCGGCCCAAAGCTTCCTTGACAAAGGGGAAAGGCTACCTCTTGACTGCTTCACACCTCCTTTCCTCTTCTTCATTATTTCTCTCTACTTACCTTTGTACTTGGGCGAATTGCAAGGAACATATCCATGGAACATGGACATGCTCTGACATCTGAAACTTAATGGAAGCTTTCTGAGAGCACCTTATGCAAACAGAATCTAGTGGATCGTAACACAGTATGTTTGCTAATGATCATCAAGACACCAAGAGAGTGAAAATCACTCCATTTTTACCTCCGTCTTCAGGAAATAGAACACGGTCTTCTTCTTTCCTTCCTTCATTTCCATTCCAATTCCTTTTTATGCAGTGTTCATTACGACGCTTCAGGGGTAGGAATTCAGGATTCCTTGCCTGCACAGAACACCCAGAGCTCATCACAACGACTTCCCTCCCTAAGAGACATCACCCATTGAATCCTTCCCCTCCACACCCCTGCTCTCTAGCTACCTTTGGTTGGGGCTCTATGTTGGAGTCTCTTTCCTCAATGACCTCTCTTTCTCCCCCCACTATGTTCATCTTTTCTTTCTGAAATTCCATAGATGGCAAATGATCGGCTATTGGTCATTTCTTACTGATATGGTTTAGCTAAATCCGCTCTAGATATATCCACATTCCTGCAAATGGTAGATTACATTCTTTCTGAACCAGGCTCCTGTTCCAGTTTTAATATGTGTGATATTAGATGTCTACATATATATATATATATGTATATATATATATACATATATATATATATATATCGCTCATCAGTGAATGGACATTGGGACACCCTCCATCGTTTTGCTATGGTTGAAAATGCTGGTGTCCATATCACTGTGTTTGTAACCCATTGGTTGTGCATTTTTGTGCCCTTGAGGGAAATTCTTAGGAGGGCAACTGCTGTTCCCTAGGGTTGTTCTGTTTTTAGCATTCAGAGGAACCATGGTGCTCTTTTCCAGAGGGGTTGCAAGAACCCGCATGCCCATCGACATTGCAGGAGCATTCCTCCTGATGCAGAACCTTCCCTGCCAGAAATTTTCTAAGAAGGAAACAGCAAACCTGGGGGATAACGTGAGTCTGACAGTGTCCGGCAAGGAGCCCCAGAAAATCACCCCAGGGTTCCTGATGCCATGCCCTGGGAAGCCATCAGAATGCCTCTATCCAGGGGAATTCCCAAAGTCTCTCCTTCTGACTTCACCACCCATGTTACTACAGAGAAAGGATGCCATGGCCAACTCTCTAGAGGGTCCACTGAGTGATAGTAGAAAGTCAAGTTTCCCTTTTCAATCCTCCAAGGCTCCTTGGAATTCTTTTGAATGTTCCCTCTGCCCTCATAGGACTCTTTGGATAAAAAGACAAATTCATTAGGATCCATCGCATTGGACAAAGGAGAAGCCATCCTCCAAGCCTCTATCTAACCACAAACAGCCGCCTCCTTCTAGATGCCAGCCATTCCACCACAGCATAGGACCCATGGAATCAACCTTGTTCGAAAAAGGAACGCCTTCAATGTCCCAAACACACACCGAGTCCATCTCATCTTCCTTTTTGAATCCAAGGGATTGCCTAGGAAAGAGATGCTCCAAATATGTCTGGGAGCCAGAAAGTAGCAGAGAAAATGAGATCCCCTGCCAGGTGCTCCCTGCAAGGAAACTCAGGAACCCTAGCACCCACCTCCATGGCTCACAGCTACGTTCATGGGCCTTTTTACTCTACTGGAGGTGAGAGAAGACCCAGGATGTTTGCGGTGAAAGAGAACTTTGACCTCCCGTTTTGGCATGGATGTGCCATTGTGCCCCACTGGGCTGCTGTTTTCTCTGAATGCCGACGTCCTGGGACAAGAGGCAGGACCGATTCAGACGCTTATTTCCAGACTGTAGGTCTTGTGGAGACAGAGCGAAGAAGGGTTGTCGGGTGCAGTTATGGAGGCACCTCCCACATAAAGCCTACACACCTGCTCCGATTCCTATGAGAAGGTGAGACACATGTTTGTTTCTTAAGTGGTCATCCACTTCCTTCTCAAGCCGGCCCATGCCCTTGTCCTTTTTGGAGAAGCAAATAGACTCTTCCAAACAGACACTCCACACCTCGGTTCCAAAGGCACCATGGGATGAATTGGGTTCCCCCGTCTCCAGTCCCCCACCGGGAGGGCCCTCCTGACCCATCCTGAAAGCACATTGCCATCAACGTGGGGCAACGGTTTACAGTGTTGGCTGAGTTGGGGCCTGACTCCAGCAATTCTTACCACCATTCCTGAGTATGAGGTAAGAGGCTTCAGCTCAACCCTCTGTCTACGAACAACAAGCAGCTGTACCTCACGTTTCCTGCAGCCCCTCACCACTGCTCTCAGAACCAGCAGGCTGCACAGTCATCTCTTCTGGTGTGTTGGCCATGGCAGCTCCCCGCTGCCCCCATTGGGGGCAAGCAGCATTGCACCCTAATGAGCTCTGGGAACCACAACTCACCACGCCGTCCAGTGGCATAAATCGGTACTGCCGAGCATACCACAGACCCCTAAGTCAGCTCTAAGAGCCTCTGTAGGTCTAAAGCCACATGGACTCTGTTCCTGCAGATTGGGACTTCTAGGCCAACCCGACAATCCATAGGCCACCAAAGCGGAACCAGCGAGGCTGACGCCTCCATGTCCTAGGCCTGCGGTGTTCCCATCCTTTGTCCTGTACCATGGATCCGGTCCAGCCTAGAGAAATCTATCCTTTTAATGCCATTCTGATCAAAATTCCACCGGTATCTTTCAAAGAGCTGGAGCAAACACAAGTCAAAAATTGGTGTGGAATCAGAAGAGACCCCGTTTTGCTAAGGAAATGCCGAAAAGAAAAACATCAATGGGAACATCACATTGCCTTGTTTCAAGGGTTACTACAAAGCTGTGATCACCAAGACAGCATGGGACTGGCATAAAAACAGACCCATACGCCAGAGGAACATAGTAGAGTGCTCAGATGGACCAACAACTCTACAATCAAATAATTTTCCAACAAAGCAGGAAAAAAATATACAGAGGAAAACAGACAGTCTCTTCAATAAATGGTGCTGTGAAAATTGGGACCACTATGTGTAGATGAATGAAATTTGACCATTCTCTGACACCATACACAAAGAGAAACTCATAATGGATGAAAGACCTCAACATGAGGCAGGAATCCATCAGAATCATGGAGAACATACTCAGTAACCTCTTCAACATTGCTCACAACAACTTTTTTCGAGATATATCTCCAAAGGCAACGGAAACAAAAGTTATGATGGACTTCCTCAAGATCCAAAGCATCTGAACAGCAAAGGAAACAGGCAACAAAACAATGGGGCAACCCACGGAATTCAAGTAGATATTTGCAAATGACAGGACAGACAAAAGGCTAATATCCAGGATCTAGAAAGAACACCTCAAACTCATCACACACAAAACAGATAATCATATCAAAAAATGAGCAGAAGATATGAAAAGACACTTCTCCAACCAAGACATACAAATGGCTATCAGACACATGAAAAAATGCTCACCATCAGTAGCCATTAGGGAGATGCAAACTAATTTTAGTATATGTGCTGCCGAAGTGAGCACAGGGAGATGCAAACTAAAACGACCTTGAGATAGCACCTGACACCGGTTAGAACAGCCAAAATCCGCAAGACAGAAAACAACATGTGTTGGAGAGGATGTGGAGAAAGTGGAATCCTCTGACACTGTTGGTGCGAATGCAAGTTGGTGCAGCGTCTTTGGAGAACAGTGTGGTGATTCCTCAAGAAATTTAAAATAGAACTTACCTATAACCCTGCAATTACACTTCTAGATATTTATGCCAGAGATTCAGTTGGAGTGAAAAGAAGGGCCATCTGTAACCTATTGTTTAGAGCAGCTATGGCCACGGTTGCCAAACTGTGGAAAGAACCAAGATGACCTTCAATGGAAGAATTGATAAGGAAGGTCCATATACACTATGGAGTATTATGCCTCCATTCAGAAAGGATGAATACCCAACTTGAGTAGCAACATGGATGGGACTGGAAGAGATTCTACTGAGTGTAATAAATCAAGCAGAGAGAGTCAATTATCATATGGTTTTACTTCTGTGTGGAGTATAACAAATAGCATGGAGGACAAGAGGAGATGGAGAGGAAAAGGAAATGGAGAGAAATTGGAAAGGGAGTGAAGCCATGAGAGACTATTGACTCTGAAAATGAATCTGAGGGCTTTGAAAGAGTGGGGGTGGGAGGTTGGGGAAACACGTGGTGGGTAAAAGAGAGGGCATGGATTGCATGGAGAACTAGGTGTGGTGCTAAAACAATGAATACAGTTACACTGAAAAGTAATTGGAAAAAGAAATATATGTGAATATGCTAAGCAACCTAGGTGAAATGGATGCATTCCTAGAAAAGTGTAAAATCCCAAAATTGAACAAGGAAGAAATGTACAACCTGAATAGACCATTATTTAGTAACAAGATTAAAGCAGTGATAAAAAAAACCTCTGAAAAGACAAGACTCCAGGACCTGAAGAATGCCCTATTGATTTCTACCAAACTTTAAGAAAAGAACTAACACCTCTTCCTCTGAAGCTCTTTCCAAAATATGATGAAGAAAATCATGGTACAGAAATCAGTGGCTTTCTTCTACATTAGCAATAAAAATCCTTAAAGGGAAATTAGAGAATCAATTCCATTTACTACAGCACCAAAACCATAAGATACCTGGGAATAAACCAAACCAAAGAGGTAAAGGATTTGTACTTGAGATACTAGAGAACACTCATGAAAGAAAAGCAAGAAAACCAAAAAGACGGAAAACCATTGCATTCTCATGGATCAGAAGAATAAACATTGTTAAAATGTCTATACAACTTAGCGCAATTGATCCATTTAAAGCCATTGCAATCAAAATTCCACCAGTATCTTTCAAAGAGCTGGATCAAACACACGCCTAAAATTTGTGTGGAATCAGAAGCGGCCCCGCATTGCTAAGAATTGCTGAAAAGAGAAACAAAAATGGGAGCAACATGTTGCCTGATTTCAAGGGTTACTATGAAGCTGTGATTACCAAGACAGCATGGGACGGGCATAAAAACAGACATATAGACCAGGGGAACACTGTAGAAAGCTCAGAATGGACCATCAACTCTATGGCCAAATAATCTTCAAGAAAGCAAGAAAAAATATACAGTGAAAAAAAAGACAGTCTCTTCAATAAATATTGCAGCAAACCTGGGCAGGTCTATGTAGAAGAATGAAACTCGTCCATCCTATTACACCATACACAAAGATAAAATAATAATGGGTAAAAGACCTCAGTGTGATACAGGAATCCATCAGAATCCTAGCAGAGAACATAGGCATTAATCTCTTCGATATCAGTCACAGCGACATCTTTCAAGATATGTCTCCAAAGACAAAGGAAACAAAAGCCAAAATAAACTTCGGGGACTTCACCAAATTGAAAAGCTTCTACACTGCATAGGAAACAGTCAAAAAAGCAAAGAGGCAACCCACGGAATGCAATAAGATATTAGCAAATGACAGGAGAGACAAAAGGTTGGTATGCAGGATCTATGAAGAACTCTTCAAACTCAACACACACAAAACTGATAGTCATATCAAAAGATGGACAGAAGATCTGAACAGACAATTCTCCAATAAAGACATACCAATGGCTATCAGACACCTGAAAAAATGTTCATCATCACTAGACAACAGGAGATTCAAATGAAAACCACAATAAGATGTCACCTTACACCAGTTAGGATGGCCTAAATTAGCAAGACGGGAAACAACATGTGCTGGAGTGGATGTAGAGAAAGTGGAATTCTCTTACACTGTGGGTGAGAAAGCATGTTGGTGCAGCCTCTTTGGAGAACAGTGTGGAGAATCCTCAAGAAATTAAAAATAGAACTTGCCTATAACCCTGCAATTACACTCCTAGGTATTTACACCAAATATACAAATGGAGTGAAAAGAAGGGCCATCTGTACCCAATGTTTAGAGCAGCAATGGCCACAGTTGCCAAACTGT
This sequence comes from Neogale vison, assembly GCF_020171115.1. NCBI lineage: Eukaryota > Metazoa > Chordata > Mammalia > Carnivora > Mustelidae > Neogale > Neogale vison. The sequence continues at coordinate 113,889,548 of NC_058092.1, read as the reverse complement.
GGAAAGAACCAAGATGACCTTCAACTGAAGAATGGATAAGGAAGATGTGGTCCATATACACTATGGAGTATTTTGCCTCCATTTAGAAAGGATGAATACCCTACATTGGTAGCAACATGGACAGGACGTGAAGAGATTCTGCTGAGTGAAATAAATCAAGCAGAGAGTGGCAATTATCATATGGTTTCATTTATGTGTGGATTGTAACAAATAGCATGGAGGACAAGGGCAGATGGAGAGGAGAAGGAAGTGGAGAGAAATTGGAAGGGGAGCGAAACCACGAGAGACAATGGACTCTGAAAAGAACCTTAGGGCTTTAAAAGAGCGGGGGAGGGAAGTTGGGGAAACAGGTGGTGGGTAATAGGGCACGGATTGCATGGAGGACTGGGTGTGGAGCTAAAACAATGAATACGGTTACACTGAAAAGAAATAGGGGGAAAAAAACAATATATGCCAATAAGCTAAGCAACCTAGGTGCAATGGATGCATTCCTAAAAACTGTAGAATCCCAAAATGGAACCAGGAAGAAATGTTCAACCTGAATGGATTGTTATCCAGTATTGAAATTAAAGCAGTGATAGAAACCTCTCAAAAGACAAGACCCCGCGACCTGAAAGATGTCCTAGCGAATTCTACCAATCTTTAAGAAAAAAAAAACTGACACATCTTTTTCTGAAGCCCTTTCCAAAATTTGTAGCAGAAGGAAAACGTCCAGACACCTTTTATGAAGCCAGCATTACCCTGATCCACAAACCAGGCAAAGACGTCAACAAAAAGAATTTAAAACCAATATAACTGATGAATATGGATGCTAAGATTCTCAACAAGATTCTAGCTCCTAGGAACCTACAGTACATTAAAAAGTTTATCCACCATGACCGAGAAGGATCTATCCCTGTGTTGCAAGGTTGGTTCGACATTCGCAAAACAATCAATGTCATAGAACCAATTAAGAAGTGAAGAGAGAAGAACCACACGGTCCTCTCAATTGTTGAAGAAAGAGCATTTGATAAAATCCAGCATCTGCTCCTGACTAAAATGCTGCAAACTATTGGGATAGAGGGAATATTCGTCAACTTCATAAAATGTTTCTATGAAAAACCCACAATGAATACCATCCTCAAAGGGTAAGAGATGACAGGCTTCGCTTTGAAATCAGGAACATGAGAAGGATGCCCACTCTCACCACTCTTGTTCAACATAGGGTGTGAAGTCCTAGCAACAGCGATCAGACAACAAAGAGAAATAAAAACTATCCCATTGGCAAACAAGAAGTCAAACTCTCTCTCCTCAAACATGACATAATTGTTATGGAATTCCTAAAAGACTCCACCACCAAACTACCAGAACTCATACAGCAATTCAATAATGTGGCAGGATACAAAATTAAGGTACAGAAATCAGTGGCTTTTTTCTACAATATCAATGAAAATCCAGAAAGGGAAATTAGGGAATCAATTCCATTGATACAGCACCCAAACCATAAGATACCTGGGAATAGACCAAGCAAAGAGTTAAAGGATTTGTATTCAAGCAACTAAGGACACTAATGATAAAATGCAAGAAATCCAAAAAGACGGAAAACCGTGGCATTCTCATGGATCAGAAGAATAAACATTGTTAAAATGTCTATACTGCCTAGAGCAATCGATTCATTTAACGCCATTCCAATCAAAATTCCACCGGTATCTTTCAAAGAGCTGGAACAAACACATGCCTAAAATTTTTGTGAAATCAGAAGCGACCCCTTATAGCAAAGAATTGCTAAGAAGAGAAACAAAATTGGGAGCAATACGTTACCTAATTTCAAGGGTTACTAGGAAGCTGTGATCACCAAGACAGCATGGGACTGGTATAAAAACAGACCCATACACCAGTGGAACACAGTAGAGAGCTCACATATGGATCATCCACTCTATGGTCAAATAATCTTCAAGAAAGCAAGAAAAAATATACAGTGGAAAAAAGGCAGTCTCTTCAATAAATGTTGCAGGGAAAACTGGGCAGCATCCTCTTACACCATACACAAAGATAAACTCATAATGGATAAAAGGCCTCAACGTGAGGCAGGAATCTATCAGAATCCTAGAGGAGAACAAAGGCAGTAATCTCTTCAATATCCGCCACAGAGACTTCTTTCAAGATATGTCTACAAAGGCAAAGGAAACAAAAGCCAAAATAAACCTCGGCGACTTCATCAAAATCAGATATTTGCAAATGACAGTACAGACAAAGGTTGATATCCAGGATCGAAGAAAAACTCCTCAAGCTCAACACACGCAAATCAGATAATCGTATCAGAAAATAGGCAGAAGTTATGAACAGACACTTCTCCAATGAAGACATACAAAGGGCTATCAGACACCTGAAGAAATGTTCATCATCACTAGGTAACAGGGAGATTCAAATGAAAACCACATTAAGATGTCACCTTGCACCAGTTAGGATGGCCTAAATTAGCAAGATGGGAAACAATATGTGTTGGAGAGGATGTGGAGAAAGGGGAATCCTCTTACACTGTGGGTGGGAATGCAAGTTGGTGCAGCCTCTTTGGAGAACAGTGTTGAGATTCCTTAAAAAGGGGTGTTAGAGAGGAGAAGGGAGTTGGGGTAAATTGGAAGGGGAGGGGAACCACGAGAGACTATGGACTCTGAAAAACAATCTCAGGGGTTTGAAGTGGTGGGGGTGTGGGAGGTTGGGGTACCAGGTGGTGTGTATTATAGAGGGCACGCATTGCATGGAGCACTGGGTGTGGTGAAAAAATAATGAATACTGTTTTTCTGAAAATAAATAAATAAAGTATTAAAAATATGGGGAAAAATTAAAAAATAGAACTTCCCTATAACCCTGCAATTACACACCTAGTTATTTATCCCAAATATACAGATGGATTGAAAAGAAGGGACATCTGTAACCCAATGTTTAGAGCAACAATGGCAACGGTTGCCAAACTGTGGAAAGAACCATGATGCCCTTCAACAAAATATATTGTGTTTTTCCACATATGGAAGATGTGGTCCATATACAGTCTGGAGTATTATGTCTCCATTTAGAAAGGAAGAATACCCAACTTTGGTAGAAACATGGACAGGACTGGAAGAGATTCTGTTGAGTGAAATAAATCAAGCAGAGAGCGGCAATTATCATATGGTTTCATTTATGTGTGGAGTGTAACAAATAGCATGGAAGACAAGGGCAGATGGAGAGGAGAAGGGAGTGGAGGGAAATTGGAAGGGGAGGGAAACTATGAGAGACAATGAACTCTGAAATAGAACCTGAGGGCTTTGAAAGACTGGGGGGAGGGAGGTTGGGGAAACAGGTGGTGGGTAATAGAGAGGTCACGGATTGCATGGAGCACTGGGTGTGTTGCTAAAACAATGAATACGGTTACACTAAAAAGAAATTGGAAAAAAAAAGTATATGCCAATAAGCTAAGCAACCTAGGTGAAATGGATGCATTCCTAGAAAACTGTAAAATCCCCAAATTGAACCAGGAAGAAATGTACAACCTGAATAGACTGTTATCCAGTAACGGGATTTAAACAGTGATCAATAACCTCCCAAAAGACAAGACCCCGGGTCCTGAAGGATGTCCCAGCAAAATCCACCAAATTTTAAGAAAAGAACACCGCTTCTCCTGAAGCACTTTCAAAATTTGAAGCAGAAGAAAATCTTCCAGACACTTTTTTTTGAAGCCAGCATTGCCCTGATCCACACAGCAGGCAAAGACATCACCAAAAGGAGACTTTCAAACCAATATCATTGATGAATATGGATGCTAAGATTCTCAACAAGCTTCAAGCTCCTAGGAAATTACAGAATATTAAAATTTTATACACCATGACTGAGTAGGATCTATCCCTGGGTTGCAAGGTTGGTTCAACATTCATAAATCAATCAATGGCATAGAACTAATTAAGAAGTGAAGAGAGAAAAACCACATGGTCCTCTCAATTGATGAAGAAAAAGCATTTGACAAAGTCCAGTGTCTGATCCTGACTAAAACGCTGCAAAGTATAGGGATAGAGGGAATATTCGTCAACTTCATAAAACATTTCTATGAAAAACCCGCAGTGAATACCATCCTCAAAGGGTAAAAGATGACAGCCTTCATTTTGAAATAAGGAGCATGACAAAGAAGCCCACTCTCACCACTCTTGTTCAACATAGGATGTGAAGTCCTAGCAACAGCAATCAGACAACAAAGACAAATAAAATGTATCCAATTGGCAACCAAGAAGTCAAACTTTCTCTCCTCACAGACGACATACTTTATATGGAAAACCCAAAAGACTCCGCCCCCAAACTACCGGAATTCATACAGCAATTCAATAATGTGGCAGGATACAAAATCATGATACAGTAATCAGTGGCTTTCTTCTACATTATCAATGAAAATCCAGAAAGGGAAATCAGGGAATCAATTCTATTTACTACAACACCTAAACCATAAGATACCTGGGAATAAACCAAACCAAAAAAGTAAAAGATTTGTACTCGAGATACTAGAGAACACTCATGAAAGAAAAGCAAAAAAACCAAAAAGACAGAAAACCATTGCACTCTCATGGATCAGAAGAATAAACCTTGTTAATATGTCTATACTGCCTAGAGCAATATATTCATTTAATGCCATTCCAATCAAAATTCCATCGGTATCTTTCAAAGAGCTGGAACAAACACACATCTGAAATTTGTGTGGAATCAGAAGTGACCCCGTATTGCTAAGAATTGTTGAAAAGAGAAACCAAATTGGGAGCAAAACGTTGCCTGATTTCAAAGGTTACTAGGAAGCCGTGATCACCAAGACAGAATGGGACTGGCATAAAAACAGAGTCATAGAGTAGTGGTACACAGTAGAGAGATGAGGTATGGACCATCAAATCTATGGTCAAATAATCTTCAAGAAAGCAAGAAAAAATATACAGTGGAAAAAAGGCAGTCTCTTCAATAAATGGTGCAGGGAAAACTGGGTAGCTCTATGTAGAAGAATGAAACTCGACCATCCTCTTACACCATACACAAAGATAAACTCATAATGGATAACAGACCTGAACGTGAGACAGGAATCCATCAGAATACTAGAGGAATACATAGGCAGTATTCACTTCGATATCAGCCACAGCGACTTCTTTCAAGATATGCCTCCAAACCAAAGGAAACAAAAGCCAAAATGAACTTATGGAATTTCATCATTATCAAAACCTTCTGCAGTGCATAGGAAACAGTCAAGAAAGCAAAGAGACAATCCACGCAATGTGATATGATATTTGCAAATGACAGGACAGACAAAAGGTTGATATCCAGGATCTAGGAAGAACTCCTCAAACTCAACACACACAAAACATATAATCATATCACAAAATGGGCAGAAGATATGAACAGACACTTCTCCAATGAAGACATACAAATGGCTATCAGAGAGCTGAAGAAATGTTCATCATCACTATGCATCAGGGAGATTCAAATGAAAACCGCATTAAGATGTCACCTTACACCAGTTAGAATGGCCTAAATTAGCAAGACAGGAAACAACATGTGTTGGAGAGCATGTGGAGAAAGGGGAATCCTCTTACACTGTGTTTGGGAATGTAGGTTGGTGCAGCCTCTTTGGAGAACAGTGTGGAGATTCCTCAAGAAATTAAAAACAGATCTTCCCTATAACCCTGCAATTACACTCCTACGTATTTACCCCAAAGATATAGATGGCGTGAAAAGAAGGGCCGTCTGTAACCCAAATTTATAACAGCAATGGTAACAGTTGCAAACTGTGGAAAGAATCAAGATGCCCTTCAACGGAAGAATGAATAAGGAAGATGTGGTCCATATATACTATGGAGGATTATGCCTCCATTCAGAAAGGATGAATACCCAAATGTGGTAGCAACATGGATGGGACTGGAAGAGATTCTGCTGAGTGCAATGATTCAAGGAGAGAGAGGCAATTATCTTATGGTTTCACTTCTGTGTGGAGTATAACAAATAGCATGGAGGACAAGGGGAGATGGAGAGGAGAAGGGAGTGGAGGGAAATTGGAAGGGGAGGGGAACCATGAGAGACTATGGACTCTGAAAAAGAATCTGAGGGCACCTTTTATTTCTCTTTGTTGTCTGATTCCTGTTCTGGGACTTCTAATATTATGTTGAATAAGAGGTGTGAAAGTGGGCATCCTTGTCTTGTTCCTGATCTCAACGGGAACGCTGCAAGCTTTTTCCCATTGAGGATGATATTTGCTGTGGGTCCTTCATAGCTAGATTTGATGAAGTTCAGGAATGTTCCCTCTATCCCTATACTTTGAAGCATTTTAATCAGGAACGGATGCTGAAGTTTGTCAAATGCTTTTTCTGCATCAATTGAGAGGACCATGTAGTTCTTCTCTCCTCTCATATTAATTTGTTCTATCACATTGATTGATTTTTGAATGTTTAACCAACCTTGTAGGCCAGGGATGAATCCCACCTGCTCAGGTGGATCATCTTTTTTTTGGGGGGTAAGAATACAGAATTTTAGGGGCGCCTGGGTGGCTCAGTGGGTTAAAGCCTCTGCTTTCGGCTCAGGTCATAATCCCAGGGTCCTGGGATCGAGCCCCACATCGGGCTCTCTGCTCAGCAGGGAGTCTGCTTCCTCCTCTCTCTCTGCCTGCTTCTCTGCCTACTTGTGATCTCTGTCAAATAAATAAATAAATACATCAACAAAAAAAAAAAGAATACAGAATTTTAATTATTTTTTTTCAATTTATTTATTTTCAGAAAAACAGTATTCATTATTTTTTCACCACACCCAGTGCTCCATGCAAGCCGTGCCCTCTATAATACCCACCACATGGTACCCCAACCTCCCACCCCCCCACCACTTCAAACCCCTCAGACTGTTTTTCAGAGTCCATAGTCTCTCATGGTTCACCTCCCCTTCCAATTTACCCAAATTCCCTACACCTCTCTAACGCCCCTTGTCCTCCATGCTATTTGTTATGCTCCACAAATAAGTGAAACCATATGATAATTGACTCTCTCTGTTTGACTTATTTCACTCAGCATAATCTCTTCCAGTCCCGTCCATGTTGCTACAAAAGTTGGGTATTCATCCTTTCTGATGGAGGCATAATACTCCATAGTGTATATGGACCACATCTTCCTTATCCATTCATCCGTTGAAGGGCATCTTGGTTCTTTCCATAGTTTGGCGACTGTGGCCATTGCTGCTATAAACATTGGGGTACAGATGGCCCTTCTTTTCACGACATCTGTGTCTTTGGTGTAAATACCCAGGAGTGCAATGGCAGGGTCATAGGGAAGCTCTATTTTTAATTTCTTGAGGAATCTCCACACTGTTCTCCAAAGAGGCTGCACCAACTTGCATTCTCACCAACAGTGTAGGAGGGTTCCCCTTTCTCCACATCCTCTCCAACACATGTTGTTTCCTGTTTTGTTAATTTTGGCCATTCTAATTGGTGTAAGGTGATATCTCAATGTGGTTTTAATTTGAATCTCCCTGAGGGCTAATGATGATGAGCATTTTTTCATGTGTCTGATAGCCATTTGTATTTCTTGATTGGAGAAGTCAGACACTTTTTTTGATGCCAGCATTACCCTGATACACAAACCAGGCAAGGACCTCACCAAAAAGGAGAATTACAAACCAATATCACTGATGAATTGGATGCTAAGATTCTCATCAATATTTAGCTCCTAGGAACCTATAGTACCTTAAAATGTTTATCCACCATGACCGAGTAGGATCTATCCCTGGGTTGCAGGGTTGGTTCGACGTTCGCAAATCAATCAATGTCATAGAACCAATTAAGAAGTGAAGAGAGAAGAACAATATGGTCCTCTCAATTGGTGAAGAAAAAGCATTGGACAAAATCCAGCATCTGTCCCTGACTAAAACACTACAAAGTATAGGGATAGAGGAAATATTCATCAACTTCCTAAAATGTTTCTATGAAAAGGCCACAGTGAATACCTCCTCAAAGGGTAAAAGCTGACAGCCATTGCTTTGAAATCAGGAACACTACAAGGATGCCCACTCTCATGAATCTTGTTCAACATAGCATGTGAAGTCCTAGCAACAGCAATCAGACAACAAAGAGAAATAAAAGGTATCCAAATTGGCAACCAAGAAGTCAAATTTTCTCTCCTCACAGATGACGTACTTGATATGGAAAACCCAAAAGACTCCGCCCCCAAACTACCAGAACTTATACAGCAATTCAATAATGTGGCAGGATACAAAATCATGGTGCAGAAATCAGTGGCTTTCTTCTACATTATCAATGAAAATAAAGAAAGGGAAATTAGAGAATCAATTCCATTTACTACAGCACCCAAACCGTAAGATACCTGGGAATATACCTAACCAAAGAGGTAAAAGATTTGTACTCAAGGAACTAGTGAACACTTATGAGAGAAATGGAAGAAAAGCAAAAAGCCGGAAAACCATTGCATTCTCATGGATCAGAAGAATAAATATTGTTTAAAAGTCTATATTGCCTAGAACAATTGATCCATTTAATGCCATTACAATCAAAATTCCACCAGTATCTTTGAAAGAGCTGGAACAAACACATGCCTAAAATTTGTGTGGAATCAGAAGCGACCCCGTATTGCTAAGAATTGTTGAAAAGAAAAAAAAAAACAAAACTAGGAGCACCACGTTGCCTGATTTCAAGGGTTACTATGAAGCTGTGATCACCAAAACAGCATGGGGCAGGCCTCAAAACAGACCCATAAACCAATGGAATCCAGTAGAAAGCTCAGATATGGACCATCAACTCTTTGGCCAAATAATCTTCAAGAAAGCAGGAAAAAATATATACAGTGGAAAAAAGACAGGTTCTTCAATAACTGGTACAGGTAAAACTGGGCAGCTCTATGTAGATGAATGAAACTATACCATCCTCTTACACCATACACAAAGATAGACTCATAATGCATAAAAGATCTCAACGTGAGACAAGAATCCATCAGAATCCTAGAGGAGAACATAGGCAGTAATCTCTTTGATATCAGCCACAGCGACTTCTTTCAAGATATGTCTACAATGGCAAAGGAAACAAAAGCAAAAATAAACTAAGGGGACTTCATCAAATTCAAAACCTTCTGTGCTGCATAAGAAACAGTCAAGAAAGCAAAGAGGAAACACACAGAATGCGATAAGATATTTGCAAATGACAGGATAGACAAAAGGTTGATATCCAGGATCTAGGAAGAACTCCTCAAACTCAACAAACACAATACACATAATCATATCAAAAAATGTGCAGCAGATATGAACAGACACTTCTCCAATGAAGAAATACAAATGGCTATCAGACATCTGAAAAAATGTTCATCATCACTATGCATCAGGGAGATTCAAATGAAAACCACATTAAGATGTCACCTTACACCAGTTAGGATGGCCAAAATTAGCAAGACGGGAAACAACATGTGTTGGAGAGGATGTGGAGAAAGGGGAATTCTCTTACACTGTGAGTGGGAATGCAAGTTGGTGCAGTCTCTTTGGAGAACAGTGTGGAGATTACTCAAGAAATTAAAAATAGATCTTCCCTATAACCATGTAATTACAATCCTAGGTATTTACACCAGGGATACAGTTGGAGTGAAAGAAGGGCCATCTGTAACCCAATGTTTAAAGCAGCAATGGCCACAGTTGCCAAACTGTGGAAAGAACAAAGATACCCTTCAACGGAAGAATAGATAAGGAAGATGTGGTCCATATACACTATGGAGTATTATGCCTCCATTCAGAAAGGATGAATAACCAACTTTGGTAGCAACATGGATGGGACTGGAAGAAATTCTGCCAAGTGAAATAATTCAAGCAGAGAGTGGCAATTATCATATGGTTTCACTTATGTCAGGAGTGTAACAAATAGCTGGAGGACGAGGGGAAATGGAAATGAGAAGGAAGTGGTTGGAAAATGGAAGGGGAGGGGAAAATGAGAGACAATGGACTCTGAAAATGAATCTGAGGGCTTTGAAACAGAGGGGGTGGGAGTTTGGGGAAACGTGGTGGGTAATATAGAGGGCACGGATTGCATGGAGGACTCGGTGTGGTTCTAAAACAATGAATATGGTTACACTGAAAAGAAATAGGAAAAATTTAAGCAATATATGCCAATAAGCTAAGCAACCTAGGTGAAATGGATGCATTCCTAGAAAGCTGTACTATCCCAAAATTGAACCAGGAAGAAATGGACAACCTGAATGGACCGTTACCCAGTAACAGGATCAAAGCAGTGATCAAAAACCTCCCAAAAGACAAGACCCTGCCACCTGAAGGATTCCCTAGAGAATTCCACCAAACTTTAAGAAAAGAATTAACACCTCTTCTCCTGAAGCTGTTTCAAAAATTTGTAGCAGAAGAAAAACGTCCAGACACTTTTTATGAAAACACCATTACCCTGATCCACAAACCAGGAAAAGACATCACCAAAAAGGATAATTTCAAACCAATATCACTGACGAATATGGATGCTAAGATTCTCAACAAGATTCTAGCTCATAGGAACCTATAGTACATTAAACAGTCATTCCACCAAGACCGAGTAGGAAAGGTTGCAAGGTTCGTTGCAAGGTTGGTTCGACATTCGCAAATCAATCAATGTCATAGAAGAAATTAAGAAATGAAGACAGAATAACCACATGGTCCTCTCAATTGGAGAAGAAAAAGCATTTCACAAAATCCAGCATTCGCTCCTGACCAAAATGCTGGAAAGTATAGGAATAGAGGGAATATTTTTCAACTTCATAAAATGTTTCTATGAAAAACCCACAGTGAATACCATCATCAAAGGGTAAAACCTGACAGCCTTCACTTTGAAATAAGGAACATAACAAGGATGCCCACTCTCACCACTGTTGTTCAACATAAAATGTGAAGTCCTAGCCACTGCATTCAGACCACAAAGAGAAGTAATATGTATCAAATTGGCAACCAAGAAGTCAAACTCTCTCTCCTCACAGATGACATAATTGATATGGAAAACCCAAAGACTCTGAACCCAAACTACCAGAAATCAAACAGAAATTCAATATTGTGGCAGGATACAAAATCACGATACAGAAATCAGTGGCTTTCTTCTACATTATCAATGAAAATACAGAAAGGGAAATTAGAGAATCAAATCCATTTACTAAGCACCCAAATCATAAGATACCTGGGAATAAACCAAACCAAAGAGGTAAAGGATTTGTACTTGAGAAACTAGAGAACACTCATGAAAGAAATGCAAGAAAACCCAAAAGACGGAAAACGATTGCATTCTCATGGATCAGAAGAATACACATTGTTAAAATGTTTATGCTGCTAGAGCAATTGGTCCATTTAATGCCATTGCAAACAAAATTCCATCAGTACATTTCAAAGAGCTGAAATGAACACATGTCTAAAATTTTTGTGGAATCCTAAGTGACCCCGTAATACTAAGAATTGCTGAAAAGAGAAACAAAACTAAGAGCAAAATATTGCCTGATTTCAAGGGTTACTAGGAATCTGTGATCACCAAGAAAGCATGGGACTGGCATAAAAACAGACCCATAGACCAGGGAACACAGTAGAGAGCTCAGATATGGACTATCGACTCTATGGTTAAATAATCTTCATGAAAGCAGGAAAAAATATACAGTGGAAAAAAGACATTCTCTTCAATAACTGGTGAAGGGAAAACTGGGCAGCTCTATGTAGAAGAATGATAATCGACCATCCTCTTACACCATACACAAAGATAAACTCATAATGGATAAAAAACCTCAACGTGAGACAGGAATCCATCAGAATCCTAGAGGAGAACATAGGCAGTATTCTCTTCAAATTCGGCCACAGCGACATCATTCAAGAATGCTACCAAACCAAAGGAAACAAAAGCCAAAATAAACTTCTGGGACTTCATCAAAATCAAAAGCTTCTGTGCTGCATAGGAAACAGTCAAGAAAGCAGAGAGGCAACCCACAGAATGCGATAATATATTTGCAAATGACAGGACAGACAAAAGGTTGATATCCAGGGTCTATGAAGAACTCCTCATACTCAAAACACACAAATCAGATAATCATATCAAAAAAGGGGAGGTGAACCATGAGAGACTATGGACTCTGAAAAACAGTCTGGGGGGTTTGAAGTGGCGGGGGGGTGGGAGGTTGGGGTACCATGTCGTGGGTATTATAGAGGGCACGGCTTGCATGGAGCACTGGGTGTGGTGAAAAAATAATGAATACTGTTTTTCTGAAAATAAATAAATTGGGAAAAAAGGGGCAGTAGATCTGAATAGACACTTCTCCATGAAGAAATAAAAATGGCTATCAGACAGCTGAAGAAATGTACATCATCATTAGGCATCAGGGAGTTTCAAATGAAAACAACATTAACTGCCACCTTACAGCAGTTAGAATGGCCTAAATTAGCAAGACGAGAAACAACATGTGTGGGAGAGGATGTGGAGAAAGGGGAATCCTCTTATGCTGTGGGTGGGAAAGCAAGTTGGTTCAGCCTCTTTAGAGAACAGTGTGGAGATTCCTCAAGAAATTAAAAATAGAACTTCCCTATAACCCTGAAATTACACTCCTAGGTATTAACCCCAAAGACACAGATGGTGTGAAAGAAGGGCCATCTGTAACCCAAATTTATAGCAGCAATGGTCACAGTTGCAAACTGTGGAAAGAACCAAAATGCCCTTCAACGGAAGAATGAATAAGGAAGATGTGGTCCATATACACTATGGAGTATTATGCCTCCATTCAGAAAGGATGAATACCCAACTGTGGTAGCAACATGGACTGGACTGGAAGAGATTCTGCTGAGTGAAATAAATCAAGCAGAGAGAGGCAATTATCATATGGTTTCATTTATGTGTGGAGTATAACAAATAGCATGGAGGACAAGGGGAGATGGAGAGAAGAAGGGAGTGGAGGGAAATTGGAAGGGGAGGGGAATCATGAGAGACTATGGACTCTGAAAAAGAATCTGAGGGCGCCTTTTATTTCTCTTTGTTGTCTGATTCCTGTTCTGGGACTTCTAATATTATGTTGAATAAGAGGTGTGAAAGTGGGCATCCTTGTCTTGTTCCTGATCTCAATGGGAATGCTGCAAGCTTTTTCCCATTGAGGATGATATTTTCTGTGGGTCCTTCATAGATAGATTTGATGAAGTTCAGGAATGTTCCTTCTATCCCTATACTTTGAAGCATTTTAATCAGGAACGGATGCTGGAATTTGTCAAATGCTTTTTGTGCAGCATTTGAGAGGACCATGTGGTTCTTCTCTCTTCTCATATTAATTTGTTCTATCACATTGATTGATTTGCAAACGTTTAACCATCCTTGTGAGACAGGGATGAATCCCACCTGGTCATGGTGGATAATCTTTTTAATGTGCTGTTGGATCCTGTTTGCTAGGATCTTGTTAAGAAATTAGCATTCAGATTCTTCAGTTATATTGGTCTGAAAATCTCCTTTTTGGTAGGGTCTTTGCCTGAAAAACAACCTGAGGGGTTTGAAGTGGCATGGGGGTGGGTGGTTGGGGTACCAGTTGGTGGGTATTATAGAGGGCACAGATTGCATGGAGCACAGGGTGTGGTGAAAAAAATAATGAATACTGTTATGCATAAAATAAATAAATTTAATTTAAAAATCTATACAAAAGTAAAAAAATTATCTGTGACATTGAAAGAGAGGGGTTGGGATGTTGGGGAAACACGTGGTGAGTAATAGAGTGGGCACACATTGATGCAGCACTGGGTGTAGTGCTAAAACAATGAATATGGTTACACTGAAAAGACTTGGGAAAAAGAAAACAAGCATATGCCAATAAGTTAAGCCACCTAGGTGAAATGGATGCATTCCTAGAAAATTGTAAATACCAAAATTGAACCAGGAAGAAGTGTACAACCTGAATATACCGATATCCAGTAACGAGATTAGCGCAGTGATCGAAAACCTCCCAAAAAACAAGACCCCGTGACCTGAAGGATGCCTTAGTGAATTCTACCAAAATTTTAAAAAAGAACTAACACTTCTTCTCCCAAAGCTCTTTCCAAAATCTGAAGCAGAAGGAAAACTTCCAGACACTTTTTATGAAGCCAGCATTACCTGATCCACAAACCAGGCAAAGACCTAACGGAAAAGAAGAATTTCAAACCAGTATCACTGATGAATATGGATGCTAAGATTCTCAAAAAGATTCTAGCTCCTAGTAAACCTCAGTATATTAAAACGTTTATCCACCATGACCGAGTAGAATCTATCCCTGGATTGCAAGGTTGGTTCGACATTTGCAAATAAATCAATGACATAGAACAAATTAAGAAGAGAAGACAGAAGAGCCACATGGTCCTCTCAATTGGTGAAGAAAAAGCATTTGACAACATCCAACATCTGCTCCTGACTAAAACACTGCAAAGTAGAGGGATGGAGGGAATATTTGTCAACTTTATAAAATGTTTCTATGAAAAACCCACAGTGAATATCATCCTCAAAGGGTAAAAGCTGACAGCCATCACTTTGAAATCAGGAACATGACAAGGATGCCCACTCTCACCACTCTTGTTCAACATAGGATGGGACGTCTAGCAACAGCAATCAGACAACAAAGAGAAATAAAAGGTATCCAAGTTGGCAACCAAGAAGTCAAATTCTCTCTCCTCCAACATGACATACTTGATATGGAAAACCCAAAAGACTCTGCCCCCAAACTATCAGAACTCATACAGCAATTCAATAATGTGGCAGGATACAAAATCATGATATAGAAATCATTTGCTGTCTTCTACATTATCAATGAAAATCCAGAAAGGGAAATTAGAGAATCAATTCCATTTACTACAGCACCCAAACCATAAGAATCCTGGGAATGAACCAAACCAAAGAGGTAAAGATTTGTACTCGAGAACTAGAGAACACTCATGAAAGAAATGGAAGAAAACTGAAAAGGCGGAATACCATAGCATTCTCATGGATCAGAAGAATAAACATTGTTAAAATGTCCATACTGACTAAAGAAATTGAACTATTAAATGACATTGCAATCAAAATTCCACTGCTATCTTTCAAAGAGCTGGAACAAACACATGCCTCAAATTTGTGTGGAATCAGAAGTGACCCCGTATTGCTAAGTATTGCTGAAAATGGTAAAAAAACTAGGAGCACCACATTGCTTGATTTTAAGGGTTACCATGAAGCCGTGATCACCAGACAGCATGGGACTGGCATAAAAACAGACCCATAGACCAGTGGAACACAGTAGAGACCTCAGATATGGACCATCAACTCTATGGCCAAATAAACTTCAAGAAAGCAGGAAAAAATATACAGTGGAAAAAAGACAGGCTCTTGGGGTGCCTGGGTGGCTCAGTGGGTTAAGCCGCTGCCTTTGGCTCAGGTCATGATCTCAGGGTCCTGGGATCGAGTCCCGCATCGGGCTCTCTGCTCGGCGGGGAGCCTGCTTCCTCCTTTCTCTCTCTGCCTGCCTTTCCATCTACTTGTGATTTCTCTCTGTCAAATAAATAAATAAATAAATAAAATCTTTTAAAAAGACAGGCTCTTCAATAACTGGTGCAGCGAAAACTGGGCAGCTCTATGTAGAAGAATGAAACTAGACCATCCTCTTACACCATACACAAAGATAGACTCATAATGCATATAAGATCTCAACATGAAATAAGAATCCATCAGAATCCTAGAGGAGAACATAGGCAGTAATCTCTTCGATATCAGCCATAGCGATTTGTTTCAAGATATGCCTCCAAACCAAAGGAAACAAAAGCCAAAGTAAACTTCAGGAACTCATCAAAATCAAAAGCTTCTGCCTTGCATAGGAAATAGTAATGACAGAAAAGAGTCAACCCATGGAATGCGATAAGATATTAGCAAATGATAGGACAGACAGAAGGTTGATATCCAGGATCTATGAAGAACTCCTCAAACACAACACTCACAAAACAGATAATCATATAAAAAAATTGGCAGAAGACGTGAACAGACACTTCTCCAATGAAGACATACAAATGGCTATCAGACACATGAAACAATGTTCATCATCACTAGGTATCAGGGAGATTTAAATGAAAACCACATTAAGATGTCATCTTACACCAGTTAGGATGGCCTAAATTAGCAAGACGGGAAACAACATGTGTTAGAGAGGATGTGGAGAAAGGGGAATCCTCTTACACTGTGGGTGGAATGCAAGTTGGTGCAGCCTCTTTGGAGAAGAGTGTGGAGATTCCTCAAGAAATTACAAATAGAACTTCCCTATAACCCTGCAATTACACTCCTAGGTATTTACCCCAAAGATAAAGAAGGACTGAAAAGAAGGGCCATCTGTAACCCAATGTTTAGAGCAGCAATGGCCATGGTTGCCAATCTATGGAAAGAAACAGGATGCCCTTCAATGGAAGAATGGATAAAGAAGATGTGGTCCATATACACTATGGAGTGTTAAGCCTCCATTCAGAAATGATGAATACCCAGCTTTTGTAGCAACATGGACGGGACTGGAAGAGATTCTGCTGAGTGAAATAAATCAAGCACAGAGAGTCAATTATCATATGATTTCACTTAAGTGTAGAGTATAACAAATAGCATGGCGGAAAAGGGGAGATGGTGTGGAGAAGGGATTGGAGGGTAATTGGAAGGGGAGGCGAAACATGAGAGACGATGGACTCTGAAAATGAATCAGAGGACTCTAAGGGGCGGGGGTTCGCGGGTTGTGGGAACCAATACTTGGGTATTAGAGAGGGCACAGATTGCATGGAGCACTGGGTGTGCTTCTAAAACAATGAATAGGGTAACACTGAAAAGAAATTTTAAAAATGACAATTGTATGCCAATAATCTAAGCCACCTATGTAAAATGGATGCATTCCTAGCAAACTATACAATCCCAAAATTGAACCAGGAAGAAATTCACAACCTGCATGACTGTTATCCAGTAATGCAATTGAAGCAGTGATCAAAAACCTTCCAAAAAAACAAGAGCCCAGGACAAGAAGGATGCCCTAGCGAATTCTACCAATCGTTAAGAAAAGAACTAATACCTCTTCTCCTGAAGCTCTTTCCAAAATTTGTAGCAGAAGGAAAGCGTCCAGACACTTTTTATGAAGCCAGCATTGCCCTGATCCACAAACCAGGCAAAGATGTCACGAAAGAGGAGAATTTCAAACCAATATCACTGACGAAGATGGATGCTAAGATTCTCAACAAGATTCTAGCTCATAGGAACCTATAGTACATTAAACAGTCATTCCACCAAGACCAAGTGGGATCTATCCCTGGGTTGCAAGGTTGGTTTGACATTCGCAAATCAATCAATGTCATAGAAGAAACTAAGAAGTGGAGAGAGAAGAACCACATGGTCCTCTCAATTGGTGAAGAAATAGCATTTGACAAAATCCAGCATCCGCTCCTGACTAAAATGTTGCAAAGTAGAGGGATAGAGGGAATATTTGTCAACTTCATAAAATGTTTCTATGAAAAACCCACAGTGAATACCATCTTCAAAGGCTAAAAGATGACAGGCTTCACTTAGAAATCAGGAAATGACAAGGATGCCCACTCTCACCACTCTTATTGAACATAGGCTGTGAAGTCCTAGCAACAGCAATCATACAACAAAGAGAAATAAGAGGTATCCAATTGGCAACCAAGAAGTCAAACTCTGTCTCCTCAAACTAGACATAATTGTTATGGAAAACCCAAAAGACTCCGCCCCCAAACTACCAGAAATCAAACAGCAATTCAATAATGTGGCAGGATACAAAACCATGATACAGATATCAGTGGATTTCTTCTACATTATCAATGAATATACAGAAAGGGAAATTAGAGAATCAATCCCATTTACTACAGCAACCAAACCATAAGATACATGGGAATAAACCAAACCAAAGAGGTAAAGGATTTGGACTCGAGGAAATAGAGAACGCTCATGAAAAAAATGCAAGAAAACAAAAAAGACGGAAAACCATTGCATTCTCATGAATCAGAAGAATAAACATTGTGAAAATGTCTATACTGCTTAGAGCAATTGATCCATTTAATGCCATTGAAATCAAAATTCCACCGGTATCTTTCAAAGAGCTGGAACAAATACACACCTAAAATTTGTGTGGAATCAGAAGCGACCCTGTATTGCTAAGAATTACTGGAAAGAGAAACAAAACGGGAGCACCAAGTTGCCTGATTTCAAGGGTTACTATGAAGGTGTGATCACCAAGGCAGCATGAGACTGGTATCAAAACAGACCCGTAGGCCAGTGGAACAGAGTAGAGAGCTCAGATATGGACCATCAACTCTATGGCCAAATACTCTTCAAGAAAGCAGGAAAAAAATATACAGTGGAAAAAAGGCAGTCTCTTCAATAAATGGTGCAGGGAAAACTGGGCAGCTCTATGTAGAAGAATGAAACTAGACCATCCTCTTACACCATACACAAAGATAAACACATAATGGATAAAAGACCTCAACGTGAGACAGTAATCCATCAGAATCCTAGAGAAGTACATAGGCAGTAATCTCTTCGATATCAGCCACAGCGACTTCTTTCAAGATATGTCTCCAAAGGCAAAGGAAACAAAAGCCAGAATAAACTTCGGGGACTTCATCAAAATCAGATATTTGCAAATGACAGTACAGACAAAAGATTGATACCGAGGATCTATGAAGAACTCCTCAAGCTCAACACATGCAAAACAGATAATCATACCAAAAAATGAGCACAAGATATGAACAGACACTTCTCCAATGAAGACAGACAAATGGATATTAGATACCTGAAGAAATCTTCATCATCACTAGGCATCAGGGAGATTCAAATGAAAACCACATTAAGATGTCACCTTAAACCGGTTAGAATGGCCTAAATTAGCAAGACGGGAAACAACATGTGTGGGAGAGGATGTGGAGAAAGGGGAATATCTTACACTGTGGGTGGGAATGCAAGTTGGTGCAGCCTCTTTAGAGAACAGTGTGGAGATTCCTCAAGAAATTAAAATAGAACTTTCCTATAACTCTGCAATTACACTCCTATGTATTTACCCAAAGATATAGATGGCGTGAAAAGAAGGGCCGTCTGTAACCCAAATTTATAGCAGCAATGGCCACGCTTGCAAACTGTGGAAAGAACCAAGATGCCCTTCAACAGAAGAATGGATAAGGAAGATGTGGTCCATATACACTATGGAGGATTATGCCTCCATTCAGTATGGATGAATACCCAACTCTGGTAACATGGACGGGACTGGAAGAGATTCTGCTGAGTGAAATAAATCAAGCAGAAAGAGGCAATTTTCATATGGTTTCACTTCTGTGTATAACAAATAGCATATAGGAGAAGTATAACAAATAGCATATAGCTATTAACAAATAGCACAAATGAGTATAACAAATAGAATATAGGAGAAGGGGAGATGGAGAGGAGAAGGGAGTGGAGGGAAATTGGAAGGGGAGGGGAACCATGAGAGACTATGGACTTTGAAAAAGAATCTGAGGGCACATTTATTTCTCTTTGTTGTCTGATTCCTGTTGCTAGGACTTCTAATAGTATGTTGAACAAGAGTGGTGAAAGTGTGCATCCTGTCTTGTTCTTAATCTCATCGGGAATGCTTCAAGCTTTTTCCCATTGAGGATGATATTTGCTGTGGGTCTTTAATAGATAGATTTGATGAAGTTCAGGAATGTCCCCTCTATCCCTATACTTTGAGGCATTTTAATCAGAAACGAATGCTGGAATTTGTCAAATGCTTTTTCTGCATCAATTGAGAGGACCATGTGGTTCTTCTCTCTTCTCATATTAATTTGTTCTATCACATTGATTTGGGAACGTTTAACCATCCTTGTAGCCCTGGGATGAATCCCACCTGGTCATGGTGGATAATCTTTGTAATGTGCTGTTGGATCCTGTTTGCTAGGATCTTGTTGAGAATCTTACCATCCATATTCATCAGTGATATTGGTCTGAAATTCTCCTTTTCCGTAGGGTCTATGCCTGAAAAACAATCTGAGGGGTTTGAAGTGGCATGGAGGTAGGAAGTTGGGGTAAAAGGTGTGGTGGGTATTGTAGTGGGCTCAGATTGCATGGAGCACAGGGTGTGGGGAAAAATAATGAATACTGTTATGCAGAAAATAAATAAATTTAATTTAAAAAATCTATACAACAGTAAAAAAATTATCAGAGGCATTGATAGGGGGTGGGAGGTTGGTGAACACGTTTTGGGTAATAGAGAGGGCACGGATTGCATGGAGCACTGGGTGTGGTGCTAAAACAATGAAGACGGTAACACTGAAAAGAAATTGGAAAAAAAGCACAAGTATATGCCAATAAGCTAAGCAACCTAGGTGAAATGGATGCATTCCTAGAAAACTGTAAAATCCCAAAATTGATCCAGGAAGATATGTACAACTTGAATAGACCATTATCCAGTAACGAGATTAAAGCAGTGATCAAAAGCCTCCCAAAAGACAAGACCCTGGGACCTGAAGGATTCCCTAGCGATTTCCACCAAACTTTAAGAAAAGAACTAACACCTCTTCTCCTGAACCTCTTTCCAAAGTATGAAGCAGAAGGAATACTTCCAGACACATTTTTTGAAGCCAGGATTACCCTGATGCACACATCAGGCAAAGTCCTCACCAAAAAGGAAAATTTAAAGCTAATACCTTGAAGGATATGGATGCTAAGATTCTCAACAAGCGTCAAGTTCCTAGGCATCTACAGTACATTAAAACGTTTATCCACCATGATAGAGAAGGATCTATCCCTGGGTTGCAAGATAGGTTCGACATTTGCAATTCAACCAATGTCATAGAACAAATTAAGAAGTGAGGATTAGAGAACCACATGGTTCTCTTAAATGATGAAGAAAAAGCATTGGACAATATCCAGCTTCTGTCCCTGACTAAAACACTACAAATTATAAGTATAGAGGGAATATTCGTCAACTTCATAAAATGTTTCTATGAAAAACCCACAGAGAATACCATCCTCAAAGGGTAAAAGCTGTTCGCGATCGCTTTGAAATCAGGAACATGACAAGGATGCCCAATCTCACCACTCTTGTTCAACATAGGATGTGAAGTTCTAGCAACAGCAATCAGACAACAAAGAGAAATAAAAGGTATCCAAATTAGCAATGAAGAAATCAAACTCTCTCTTCACAGATGACATAATTTATATGGAAAACCCAAAAAACACCGCCCCCAAAATACCAGAACTAAAACAGCAATTCAATAATGTGGCAGGATATAAAACCCTGGCCAGAAATCAGTGGCGTTTTTTCTACATTATCAATGAAAATACAGAAAGAGAAATTAGAGAATCAATTCCATTTACCATAGCACCCAAAAGAAAAGATACCTGGGAATAAACCAAACCAATGTGGTAAACGATTTGTACTCGAGGACCTGAGAACACTCATGAAAGAAATGGAAGAATACCAAAAGACGGAAAACTATTGCATTCTCATGGATCAGAAGAATAAATATTGTTAAAATGTCTATTATGCCTAGAGCAATCGATCCATTTACTGCCATTCCAATCAAAATTTCACCGGTACCTTGAAAAGAGGTGAAACAAACACACGCCTAAAATTTGTATGAAATCAGAACTGACACCGTATTGCTAAGAATTGCTGAAAAGAGAAACAAAACATTGAGAACCACGTTGCCTGATTTCAAAGGTTACTGTGAAGCTGTGATCACCAAGAGAGCACGGGACTGGCATAAAAACAGACCCCTAGACAAGTGGAACACAGTAGGGAGCTCAGACATGGATCATCAACTCTATGGTCAAATAATCTTCAAGAAAGCATGAAAAATATACAGTGAAAAAAAGTCTGCCTCTTCAATAACTTGTGCAGGGAAAACAAGGCAGCTCTATGTAGAAGAATAAAACTAGACCATCCTCTTACACCATACACAAAGTTAAACTCATAATGGATAAAAGACCTCAACGTGAGACAGGAATCCATCAGAATCCAAGAGGAGTACATAGGCAGTAATCTCTTCAATATCAGCCACAATGACTTCTTTCGAGAAATGTCTCCAAAGGCAAAGGAAACAAAAGCCAAAATAAACTTCCGTAACGATTCAAAATCAAAAGCTTCTGCAGTGCATAGGAAACAGTAATGAAAGTAAAGGGGAAACTCACGGAATGCAATAAGATATTTGATAATGACCGTACAGACAAAAGGTTGATATCCAGGATCTATGAAGAACTCCTCAAAACAACACACACAAAACAGATAATCATATCAAAAAATGGGCAGAAGGTATGAACAGACACTTCTCCAATGAAGACATACAAATGGCTATCAGACACCTGAATAAATGTTCATCATCACTAGGCATCAGGGAGATTCAAATGAAAACCTCATTAAGATGTCACCTTACATCAGTTAGAATGGCCTAAAATTGCAAGATAGGAAACAACATATGTTGGAGAGGATCTGGAGAAAGGGGAATCCTCTTACACTGTGCGTTGGAATGCAAGTTGGTGCAGACTCTTTGGAGAAGAATGTGGAGATTCCTCAAAAAATTAAAATAGAACTTTCCTATAACCCTGCAATTACACTCTTAAGTATTTACCCCAAAGACAGAGATGGTGTGAAAGCAAGGGCCGTCTGTAACCCAAATTTATAGCAGTAATGGCCATGGTTGCCAAACTGTGGAAAGAACCAAGATGCCCTTCAATGGAAGAATGGACAAGGAAGATGTGGTCCATGTACACTATGGAGTGTTATGCCTCCATTCAGAATGGATGAATACCCAACATTGGTAGCAAAATGGACAGGACTGGAAGAGATTCTGCTGAGTGAAATAAATCAAGCAGAGAGAGTCAATTATCATGTGGTTTCTCTTCTGTGTAGAGTATAACAAAGAGCATGGTGGAAACAGGGAGATAAATGTGGAGAAGGGAGTGGAGGGAAATTGGAAGGGGAGGCGAACCATGAGAGATGATACTTTGAAAGTGAATCATACGACTTTAAGAGGCGGGGGTTCGGGGATTGTGGGAAGCAATACTGGAGTATAAGGGAGGGCATGGATTGCATGGAGCACTGGGTGTGCTTCAAAACAATGAATAGGGTAACACTGTAAAGAAATTTAAAAAATGAACAGTTGTATGTCAATAATCTAAGCCACCTATGTAAAATGGATGCATTCCTAGAAAACTATACAATCTCA
Source organism: Neogale vison (assembly GCF_020171115.1). Taxonomy (NCBI): domain Eukaryota; kingdom Metazoa; phylum Chordata; class Mammalia; order Carnivora; family Mustelidae; genus Neogale; species Neogale vison. The sequence goes on along the minus strand of NC_058092.1, from coordinate 113,866,373 downwards.
ACATTGAACCAGGAAGAAATTCACAACCTGCATAGACTGTTATCCAGCAACGGGATTGAAGCAGTGATCAAAAACCTAACAAAAACAAAACAAAACAAAACAAAACAAAAAAACAAAACAAAACAAAACAAAACAAAACAAAACAAAACAAAAAAAAAAAAAAAAAAACAAGAGCCCAGGACCTGACGGATTTGCTAGGGAATTCTAACAAACATTCAGAGAAGAAATATCACCTCTTCTCCTGAAGCTCTTTCCAAAAATTGAAGCAGAAGGAAAACTTCCAGACACTTTATATGAAGCCAGCATTACCCTGATTCACAAACCAGGCAAAGACCTCATCAAAAAGGAGAATTTCAGACCAATATCACTGATGAATATGGATGCTAAGATTCTCAACAAGATCCTCGCTAATAGGTTCCAACAGTACAATAAAAAGATTATCTGCCATAACCGGGTGAGGTCTATCCCTAGGTCGCAAGAGTGGTTCAATATTCGCAAATCAATGTCATAGAACAAATTAAAAACAGAGGCGAGAGAACCACATGGTCCTCTCAATTGATGAAGAAAAAGTATTTGACAGAATCCGTTCCTGATTAAAACGCTTCAAATACAAAGATAGAGGGAATATTTGTCAACTTCATAAAATGTTTATATGAAAAATTCACAGTAAATATCCTCCTCAATGGGTAATAGCTGACAGCCTTCCCTTTGAGATCAGGAACATGACAAGGATGCCCACTCTCACCACTCTTGTTCAACATAGTATTTGAAGTCCTCGCATCAGCAAACAGACAATAAAGAGAAATAAAATGTATCCAAATTGGCAATGAAGTCAATCTCTCTCTTCACAGTTGACATACTTTATATGGAATACCCAAAAGTCTCCACCCCCAAACTACTAGAACTAATTCAGCAATTCAATAATGTGGCAGGATACAAAATCATTTTATAGGAATCATTGGCTTTTTAGACATTACCAATGAAAATACAGAAAGGGAAATTAGATATTTGATTCTATTTACTACAACACGCAAATGATAAAATACCTGGGAAGAAACCAAACCAAAGAGGTAAAGGAAAAAATAAACAGTGGAAAAAACTCAGTCTCTTCAATAAATTGTGCTGGGAAAATTGGGACAGGTACGTGTAGATGAATAGAAGTTGACCATTCTCTTACACCAAACACAAAGAAACTCGAAATGGATAAACGGCCTAAAATTTAGGTAGGAATCCATGAGAATCATAGAGGGGAACATAGGCAGTAACCTCTTCAACACGGGCCACAGCAACTTCTTTCAAGATATGTCTCCAAAGACAAAGCAAACAAAAGAAAAGATGAACTTTTGGGACTTCATCAACTCAAAAGCTTCTGCACATCAAAGGAAACAGTCAACAAAACACAGAGGCAACCCAGGGAAAGGGAGAAGATATTTGCAAATGATAGTACAGACAAAATGTTGATATCCAGGATCTGTAAAGAACTCCTGAATCTCAACATACACAAAGCAGACAATCATATAAAAAATGAGCAGAATAGGAGCAGGCAATCATATAAAAAATGGGCAGAATATAGGAACAGACATGTCTCCAATGAAGACATACAGAATGCTATCAGACACATGAACAAATGTTCATCATCACTAGCCCTCATGGAGACTCAAATTAAAACACATTGAGATAGCACCTGACACCAGTTAGAACAGCTCAAATCAGCAAGATGGGAATCAACATGTTTGGAGAGGATGTGGAGAAAGGGGAACCCATCTCTCAACTCTTCTCCAGGAAGGCTCCTCTGCACTGGTGCCCCCAGGTGGGTTGCGTCATCTCTCCCATTTTCCAGGTTTCCGAGACATGTCCGAGCAAGAAAGGGCCCATGGCCACGGGGTGCAGGGCATTCCGCAGGGCTGCCCAAGGCCAGCCAATTCTCAGGAGCATTCTGTCAAAACTGATCCCAGTTTAGGAAGAACGCTCTTGAGAATTGGCTGGAAAGCACCCAGCGAACTCGCTTCTGGTGCTACACGCCTGCATGACCATCTCCTGGGCATGGCCCCGCATCATGAGCGATCATATCTGAACTCCACCACAATGTTCAAGTGTTAATACAAAGCTGTCAGGCCCCAGTGATTCCAAGGCCTCCTGCTCCTAAGCTTCTGATGGTCCCTTCCCTGACACTGTCCCATGGAGCCAGGCCTTCCCTGAGACCTGGGCACGAACCCTCACCTTCATCCTCAACTCAGGACCTGGTAATAGGTCTTCAATTCTTTTTCCCCAACTTTCTCCTTCAAGGGGCCAATCCCTCAAGGTCTCCAACTAGGGAGCCCTGAGTCCTGTGGCCACTCCTCCCCCTCCCACCACTACACCAACGGTGATTCTTGGCACTTCGGACAAGCCTCAGAGCGAGAGAAACCTGCATGCCCACACTGAGGTCAACCCCATCCTTGGGCGCCCAGCCACCCGAAAAGCCAGAGGCACATTCCCGGCCACCACCCGTCCCACAACTCTGCTCCGGGAACACTCCCCTGTGTGCGACCCTTGGGTGGGCGCGTCGTCTCTGCGCGTTTTCTGGGCGGAATAGGTTTGGGCAGAACGCTCATGATAATTGGCTGCAAAACGCCCGGTGAACTTGCTTCCGCTGCCGCATGTGTGTTGGACTGCTTCTCCGGGCCTGGTCCGGCATTGTGAGTGAACCCCGCCAGGAAGCCCTCCTCGAGGCAGGCTGCCCAACACCGGCCAATTCTCACGTTCATTCTGCCCCAACCAATCCCAGTTTGGGCAGAACGCTCGTGAGAATTGGCCAGAAAATGCCCGGCAAACTCGCTTCAGGAGTCGCATGTGTGCAGGGCCACCCCCCAGGGCCTGCCCTGGCATTGCGAGTGCTCGGTCCTGAACCCTTCCAAGGAGACCTCCTTGAGGCAGACTTTGGTGAGGCCGACGCCTGCTGATCCTCGGCCTGCGGAGGTCCCATCCTTGGCGCTGTACCATGGGGCCGGGCCCATCACGAAGCCCGGGCTCGAACCCTTGCCTGCTTCCCCAGCCTTCTGCTTCTGGGGTCCTATCCCTTGTGGCCTCCATATCGGGAACCCTGATTCCCGGGGCCACGCATCTCCCTACCACGCCGGCACTAACGGTGCCTTTCAGCACTTTGGACAACCCTCGGAGCGAGATAAACCTGCGTGCCCACAATGAGGTCAGCCCCATCCTTCGGCGCCCCATCAGCCACCCTGCCCTCCATGGCCCAGGGCCATTTCTCACCCGGGGCATGGGGCAGCTGGCCGGAAAACGCGCAAAAACTTCGCGGCCCACCTGGAGGCCCCGCCGCAGTGGAGCGTTCCCGGAGCAGAGTTGAAGGATGGGTTGCGGCCAGGCATACACCTCCGTCTTTCAGGAGGATAGGGCGCTCAATTATGGGGCTGATCTCAGTAGGGGCATGCATGTTTCTCTCGCTCCGAAGCTTGTCCATAGTGCTGAAAGGCACCGTTGGCTCCGATGTGGGAGGTGGAAGCGTGGCCACGGGACTCAGGGTTCCCCAGATGTAGGCATCGAGGGACAGGACCCCAGGAGCAGACGGCTGGAAAGAAGGCGAAATTTAGAGCCAGGGCTTCTTGTCAGGCCCAGCCCCATGGGACAGCGCCAGGGAGGGAACCCCAGGAGGCCGAAGATTAGCAGGAGGCATCTGCCTCACCACAGCCTGCCTCACGTAGGCCTCCTTGCGGGATTCGGGCGCGATTGCTCTCATGGCCGGACCAGGCCGGGGGGAGGGGGTGGCCGTGCAGATGTGCGGCACCCGAAGCGAGTTAGCCGGGTGTTTTCCGGCCAATTCTCACGAGTGTTCTGCCCAAACCGAGAATAGGCCGGCGTTGGGCAACCCTGCGGAAAGCCCTGCTCTCCGTGGCCCAGGGCCCTTACTCGCACAGGGCATGATGTGGCAGACCGGAAATGTGCAGAAACCATGCGGCCCACCCAGGGGCGCCGGCTCAGGGGAGCATTCCTGGAACAGAGTTGAAGGACCGGTGGCGGCTGGGAGTACGCCTCCGACTTTTTGGGCAGATGGGGCGCCCAAAGATGGGGCTGACCTCAGTGTGGGCACGCAGGTTTATCTCGCTCTGAGGGTTGTCCAAAGTTCCAAAAGGCACCGTTCGCGCCTGGGTGGCAGGGGGAGTCGTGGCTGCGGGACTCAGGGTTCCCCAGATGGAGGCCCCGAGGGACAGGACCCCGGAAGCGGAAGGCTGGGAAGCAGGCGAAATTTCGAGCCCTGGTCTTGGGGCAGGCCTGGCCCCATGGGACAGCACCAAGGAGGGAACCCCTCAGGCCGAGGAGAGGGAGGCTTTGGCCCCACCACAGCCTGCCTCGTGAAGGGTTTCCTGTCATGGTTCGTGCGTGAGCATATGCGATACCGGGCCAGGCTTGGTGGGGTGGCCGAGCAGATGTGCGGAGCCTGAAGCGAGTTCAACGGGCATTTTCTGGCCAATTCTCACGATCGTTTTGCCCAAACTGGAATCAGTTTGGGCTGAACACTCGTGAGAAATGGCCGGAGTTGGGCAGCCCTACGGACCGCCCTACCCTCCATGACCCAGGGCCCTTTATCACCCGGGGCATGGGGCGGCCGCCCCGAAAACGCTCGGTAATGACGTGGCCCACCCGGGAGTCCTGGCTCAGGGGAGCGTTACGAGAGCAGAGTTGAGGGACGGGTGGCGGCCGGGCGTGCGCCTCTGACTTTTCGGGCGGATGAGGCGCCCAAGGATGGGGCTGACCTCAATAGGGGCATGAAGATTTCTCTCGCTCTGAGGCTTGTCCAAAGAGCCGAAAGGCACCGTTGGTGCCAGGGTGGGAGGGGGAGGCGTGTCCGCGGTACTCAGATTTCCCCAAATGGAGGCCCTGAGGGACAGGACCCCGAAGTCGGATGGCTGGGGAAACAGGCGAGTGTTCGATCCCGGACCTCGTGGCGGGCCCGGCCCAATGGGACCGCGCCAGGGAGATGGCCCCCACAGGGCGATTATCAGCAGACTTCCGCCTCGCCGAGGCCTGCCACGAGGAGGGCTTCCTGGCGGGGTTCACTCGCGATGCCGGGCCAGGCCCGAGAAATCAATCCAGCACATGTGCGGACCTGTAGCGAGTTCTCCGGGCGTTTTCTGGCCAATTGTCACGAGCGGTCTGCCCAAACCTATCCCTCCTGGAAAACACGGTGAGAAGACGCGCCCACCTGGGGGCCCCGGCACAGGGGAGCGTTCCTGGAGTAGAGTTGTGGCACAGGTGGTGGCTGGGCATGTGCCTCCGACTTTTCGGGTGGCTGGGGCGCCCAAGGATGGGGTTGACCTCAGAGTGGGCACGCTGGTTTCTCTCACACCGAGGCTTGTCCGAAGTGCTGAAAATCACCGTTGGCCCAGGGGTAGGAGGGGGAGGAGTGGCCGGGGAGTCAGGTTTCCCCAGTTGGAGGCCTTAGGGACAGGCCCTTTGAGGAAGGAAGTTGGGGAAAAAGAATTGAAGACCCATTACCAGGTCCTGAGTTGAGGAAGAAGGTGAGGGCTCGTGCCTGGGACTCAGGGCAGGCCCGGGTCCATGGGACAGTGCCAGGGAAGTGACCACCATAAGCTGAGGAGCAGGAGGCCTTGGGATCACTGGGGCTTGACAGCTTTATATTAACACTTGAATATTCTGGTGGGGTTCGGATATGATCGCTAATGATGCTGGGCCATGCCCAGGAGACGGTAATGCAGACGTGCGGCAACAGAAGCGAGTTCGCTGGGTGCTGTCCAGGGAATTCTCAGGAGCGTTCTTCCCAAACTGGGATCGGTTTTGACAGAATGCTACTGAGAATTGGCTGGCCTTGGGCAGCCCTGTGGAACGCCCTGCTCCCCATGGCCATGGGTCCTTTCTTGCTCGGGACATGTTGCAGAAACCTGGAAAATGGGAGAGATGATGGGACCCACCAGGGGGCACCAGGGCAGAGGAGCCTTCCTGGAGAAGAGTTGAGAGATGGGTTCCCCTTTCTCCACATCCTCTCCAAACATGTTGATTCCTATCTTGCTGATTTGAGCTGTTCTAACTGGTGTCAGGTGCTATCTCAATGTGTTTTAATCTGAGTCTCCATGAGGGCTAGTGATGATGAACATTTGCTCATGTGTCTGATAGCCTTATGTATGTCTTCATTGGAGACATGTCTGTTCCTATATTTGGCCCAATTTTTATATGATTGTTTGCTTTGTGTGTGTTGACTTTGAGGAGTTCTTTTTAGATCCTGGATATCAACATTTTGTCTGTACTATCATTTGCAAATATCTTCTCCCATTCCCTGGGTTGCCTCTGTGTTTTGTTGACTGTTTCCTTTGCTGTGCAGAAGCTTTTGAATTGATAAAGTCCCAGAAGTTCATCTTTGCTTTTGTTTGCTTTGTCTTTGGAGACATCTTGAAAGAAGTTGCTATGGCCAGTGTTGAAGAGGTTACAGCCTATGTTCCCCTCTATGATTCTCATGGATTCCTACCTCAAGTTTAGCTCTTTTATCCATTTCGAGTTTCTTTGTGTTTGGTGTAAGAGAATGGTCGAGTTTCATTCATCTACACATAGCTGTCCCAATTTTCCCAGCACCATTTATTGAAGAGACTACCTTTTTTCCACTGTATATTTTTTCCTACTTTGTTGAAGATTATTTGACCATAGAGTTTATTGCCCATATCTGAGCTCTCTACTCGGTTCCACTCGTCTATGGTTCTGTTTTTATGTGAGTCCCATGCTGTATTGAGGATCACAGCTTTGTATAACACTGGAAATCAGACAACCTGATGCTCCCAGTTTTGTTTTTCTTTTCGGCATTTCCTTAGCAATACAGGGTGTCTCTGGTTCTACACAAATTTTAGGCTTGTGTTGGGTCCAGCGCTTTAAAACATACTGGTGGAATTTTCATCGGAAAGGCATTAAAAGTATCGATTGCTCTAGACAGTCACTTAACATTAAATGTCTACACATTTTAGCAATGTTTATTCTTCTGATCCATAATCATGCAATGGGATTCTGTCTTTTTCGTTTTCTTCAATTTCTTTCATGAGTGTTGTGTAGTTCCTTGCTTACAGATCGTTTACCTCTTTGGTTTGCTTTATTCCCAGGTATGTTATGGTTTGGGTGTTGTAGTAAACGGAATCAATTCCCTAATTTCCCTTTCTGTATTTTCATTGGTAATGTCTAAGAAAGCCAGTGATTCCTGTACAATGCTTTTGTATCCTGCCACATTATTGAACTGCTGAATGAGTTCTAGTAGTTTGGGGGTGGAGACTTTTGGGTATTCCATATAAAGTATGTCAACCATGAAGAGAGAGATTGACTTCAATGCCAATTTGGATACATTTTCTCTTTATTGTCTGTTTGCTGATGCAAGGACTTCAAATACTATGTTGAACAAGAGTGGGGAGAGTGGGCATCCTTGTCATGTTCCTGATCTCAAAGGGAAGGCTGTCAGCTTTTACCCATTGAGGAGGATATTTACTGTGAATTTTTCATATAAACATTTTATGAAGTTGACAAATATTCCCTCTATCCCTATACTTTGAAGCGTTTTAATCAGGAATCGATGCTGTCAAATTCTTTTTCTGCATCAATTGAGAGGACCATATGATTCTTTCGCCTATCTTCTTAATTTGTTCTATGGCATTGATTTGTGAATATTGAACCACCCTTGCGACCTAGGGAAAGACTTCACCCGGTCATGGCGGATAATCTTTTTACTGTACTGTTGGATCTTATTAGCGAGGATCTTGTTGAGAATCTTAGCATCTATATTCATCAGTGATATTGGTCTGAAACTCTCCTTTTTGATGAGGTCTTTGCCAGCTTTGTGGATCAGGGTAATGTTGGCTTCATAAAAAGTGTCAGGAAGTTTTCCTTCTGCTTCAATTTTTCGAAAGAGCTTCAGGAGAAGAGGTGTTCTTTCTTTTCTGAAGGTTTGTTAGAATTCTCCAGCAAATCCGTCAGGTCCTGGGCTCTTGTTTTTTTGGGAGGTCTTTGATCACTGCTTCAATCCCGTTACTGGATAATAGTCTATGCAGGTTGTGAATTTCTTCCTGGTTCAATGTTGGGATTGTATAGTTTTTTGGAATGCACCATTTTACATAGGTGGCTTAGATTATTGGCATACAACTGTTCATTTTTTAAATTTCTTTACAGTGTTACCCTATTCATTGTTTTGAAGCACACCCAGTGCTCCATGCAATCCGTGCCCTCTTTAATACCCAAGTATTGGTTCCCACAACCCCCGAACCCCCGCCCCTTAAAGTCCTCCGATTCATTTTCAGAGTCCATCGTCTCTCGTCGCTCGCCTCCCCTTCCAATTTCCCTCCACTCCCTTCTCCACTCCATCTCCCCTTGTCCTCCAATGCTCTTTGTTATACTCCACACAAAGGTGAAACCATATGATAATTGACTATCTCTGCTTGATTTATTTCACTCAGCAGAATCTCTTCCAGTCCTGTCCATGTTGCTATCAAAGTTGGGTATTCATCCATTCTGAATGGAGGCATAACACCCCATAGTGTATATGGACCACATCTTCCTTGTCCATTCTTCCATTGAAGGGCATCTTGGTTCTTTCCACGTTTTGGCAACCGTGGCCATTGTTGCTATAAACATGGGTTACAGACGGCCCTTGTTTTCACGCCATCTAATCATGGGGTAAATACCTAGGAGTGCAATTGCGGGCTTATAGGGAAGTTCTGTTTTTAATTTCTTGAGGAATCTCCAAACTCTTCTCCAAAGAGGCTGCACCAACTTATATTCCCACCCACAGTTTAAGAGGATTCCCCTTTCTCCACATCCTCTCCTACACATGCTGTTTCCCGTCTTGCTAATTTAGGCCATTCTAACTGGTGTAAAATGACACCTTAATATGGTCTTCATTTGAATCTCCCTGATGCTTAGTGATGATGAACATTTTTTTCAGGTGTCTGATAGCCATTTGTGTGTCTTCATGGAGAAGTGTCTGTTCATACCTTCTGCCTATTTTTTGATATAATTATCTGTTTTGTGTGTGTTGAGTTTGATTAGTTCTTCAAAGATCCGGGATATCAACCTTCTTTCTGTCCTGTCATTTGTTAATTATCTTATCGCATTCCATGGGTTGAACCTTTTCTCTCTTTACTGTTTCCTTTGCAGTACTGCATGTTTTGATTTTCATGAGTTCCGGAAGTTTATTTTGGCTTTTGTTTCCTTTGGTTTGGGGGCATATCTTGAAAGAAGTCACTGTGGCTGATATCGAAGAGATTACTGCCTATGTACTCCTCTAAGATTCTGATGGATTCCTGTCTCACATTGAGGTCTTTTATCCATTATGAGTTTGACTTTGTGTATGGTGTAAGAGGATCGTCAAGTTTCATTCTTCTACATAGCGCTGCCCAGTTTTCCCTGCAGCAGTTATTGAAGAGCCTGTCCTTTTTCCACTGTATATTTTTTCCTGATTTCTTGAAGATTATTTGGCCATATAGTTATGGTCCATATCTGAACTCTCTACTGTGTTCCTCTGGTCTATGGGTTTGTTTTTATGCCGGTTCCATGCTGTCTAAGTGATCATGGCTTCATAGTAAGCCTTTAAGTCAGGCAACGTGTAGCTTCCAGTTTTCTTTCTCTTTTCAGTAATTCTTACCAATACGGGGTCGCATCTGATTCCACACAATTTTGAGGTGTGTGTTTGTTCCAACTCTTTGAAAGATACCAAATGAATTTTGATTGGAATGGCATGAAATGGATCGATTTCTCTAGGTAGTGTAGACATTTTAACAATATTTATTCTTCTGATCCATGAGAATGCAATGATTCTCCGTCTTTTCAGTTTTCTTCCTTTTCTTTCATGAGTATTCTCTATTTCCTCGAGTACAAATCCTTTACCTCTTTGGTTAGGTTTATTCCCAGGTTTCTAATGGTTTGGGTGCTGTAGTAAATTGAATTGATTCTCTAATTTCTCTTTCTGTATTTTCATTGATAATGTAGGAGATAGTCACTGATTTTGGTACAATGATTTTATATCCTGCCACATTATTGAATTGCGTTATGAGTTCTGACAGTCTGAAGGTGTAGTATTTTGGGATTTCCATATCAAGTATGTCATTTTGAGGAATAAGAGTTTGACTTCTTGATTGCCAACTTGGATACCTTTTATTTCTCTTTGTTGTCTGATTGCTGTTGCTAGGACGTCACATCCTTTGTTGAACAAGAGTGGTGAGAGTGGGCATCCTTGTCATGTTCCTGATTTCAAAGATTGGGCTCTGAGCTTTTACCCTTTGAGGATGGTATTCACTGTGGGTTTTTCATAGAAACATTTTATGAAGTTGACGAATATTCCCTCTATCCCTATACTTTGCAGCATTTTAGTCAGGAGCAGATGCTGGATATTGTAAATGCTTTTCCTTTACCAATTGAGAGGACCATGTGGTTCTCTAATCTTCACTTCTTAAATTGTTCTATGGCATTGATTTGCAAATGTCGAACCAATCTTGCAACCCAGGGATAGATCCTACTCAGTCATGGTAGATAAATGTTTTATGTATTGTAAGTTCATATGAGCTAGAATCTTGTTGAGAATCTTAGCATCCATATTTATCAGTGGTATTGGTTTGAAATTCTCCTTTTCATTGAGGTCTTTTCCTGGTTTGTGAATCAGGGTAATGCAGGCTTCATAGAAAGTGTCTGGAAGTATTCCTTTTGCTTCAAATTTTGGAAAGAACTTCAGGAGAAGAGGTGTTAGTTTTTTTCTTAAAGTTTGGTGGTACTCTTTCGGGCATCCTTCAGGTCCTGGGGTCTTGTCTTTTTGGAGGTTTTTGATCACTTCTTTAATCCCTTTACTGGATAACACTCTATTCAGGTTTTACATTTCTTCCTGGTTCAATTTTGGGATTGTATAGTTTTCTAGGAATGCATCCATTTCACCTAGCTTGCTTCCCTTATTGGCATATACTTTTTTTTTTTTATTTTCCACTTTCTTTTCAGTGTAACCATATTCATTGTTTTAGCACCATGCCCAGTGCACCATGCAATCCCTGCCCTCTCTATTACCCACCACGTTTTTCCCCAACATACCACCCCCACTCATTCAGTGACCCCTTAGATTCTTTTTCAGAGTCCATAGTCTCTCACGGTTTCCCTCCCTTCCAATTTCTCTCCACTCCCTTCTCCTCTCCATCTCCCCTTGTCCTCCATGCTATTTGTTATACTCCACAGATAGTGAAACCATATGATAATTGCCTCTCTCTGCTTGATTTATTTCACTCAGCAGAATTTTTCCAGTCCCATCCATGTTGCTACCAAAGTTGGGTATACATCCTTTCTGAATTGAGGCATAATACTCCATAGTTTATATGGACCTTCCTTATCTCTTCCGTTGAGTGCATCTTGGTTCTTTACACAGTTTGGCACCGTGGCCATTGCTGCTCTAAACAATTGGTTACAGATGGCCCTTCTATTCACTCCAACCGAATCTCTGGCGTAAATGCCTAGGAGTGTAATTACATGGTCATAGGGAAGTTCTATTTTTAATTTCTTGAGGAATCTCCACACCGTTCTCTAAACAGGCTGCACCAAATTGCATTCCCACCAACAGTGTAAAAGGATCCCCTTTCTCCACATCCTCTCCAACACATGGTGTTTCCTGTTTTGCAGATTTTGGCATTCTAATTGGGTCAGGAACTATCTCAAGGCCGTTTTAGTTTGCATCTCCCTAATGGCTAGTGATGGTGAGCATTTTTTCATGTGTCTGATAGCCATTTGTATGTCTTCATTGGAGAAGTGTCTTTTCATATCTTCTGCCCACTTATTGATATGATTATCTGTTTTGTGTGTGTTGAGTTTGAGGTGTTCTTTCTAGATCTTGGATATCAGCCTTTTGTCTGTCCTGTCATTTGCAAATATCTACTTGAATTCCATGGGTTGCCCCTTTGTTTTGTTGACTATTTTTCCTTTGCTATTCAGAAACTTTGGGTCTTGAGGACATCCCAAAAGTTCATCTTCGCTTTTGTTTCCTTTGCCTTTGGAGACATATCTAGAAAAAATTTGTTGTGAGCAATGTTGAAGAGGTTACTGAGTATGTTCTCCAAGATTCTGATGTATTCCTGCCTCATGTTGAGGTCTTTTATCCATTATGAGTTTCTATTTGTGTACGGTGTCAGAGAATGGTCGAGGTTCATTCATCTACACATAGCTGTCCCAATTTTCACATCACCATTTATTGAAGAGACTGTCTGTTTTCCTCTGTATATTTTTTCCTGCTATGTTGGAAAATTATTTGACTGTAGAATTGTTGGTCCATATCTGAGCCCTCTACTCTGTTCCAATGGACTATGGGTCTGGTTTTAGGCCAGTCCAATGCTCACTTAGTGATCACAGCTTTGTAGTAACCCTTGAAACCAGGCAACGTGATGCTCCCACTTATGTTTTTCTTTTCGGCATTTCCTTAGCAAAACGGAACTCTTCTGATTCCACAGCAATTTTTGGCTTGTGTTTGCTCCATCTCTCTGAAAGATACCGGTGGAATTTGGATCAAAAAGCCATTAAAAGGATAGATTGCTCTAGGCTGGACTGGATCCATGGGACAGGGCCAAGGAGGGGAACACCACAGGCCTAGGACATGGAGGCGTTGTCCTCGCCGGTTCCGCCTTGGTGGCCTATGGATTTGTCAGGTTGGCCTAGAAGTCCCAATCTGCAGGAACAGAGTCCATGTGGCTTTAGACCTACAGAGGCTTTTGTAGCTGCCTTATGGGTCTGTGATATGCATGGCAGTACCGATTCATGCCACTGGATGGCGTGGTGAGTTGTGGTTCCCAGAGCTCATTAGGGTGCAATGTGGCTTGCCCCCAGCGGGGGCAGCGGCGAGCTGCCATGTCCAACACACCAGAAGAGCTGACTGTGCAGCCTGCTGGTTCTGAGAGCAGTGGTGATGGACTGCAGGAAATGTGAGGTACGGCTGCTTGTTGTTCCTGGACAGAGTGTTGAGCTGAAGCCTTTGTTTCCCATACTCAGGAATGGTGGTAAGAATTGCTGGAGTCAGGCCCCCACTCATTCAGCACTGTGACCCGTTGCCCCACGTTGATGGTAATATGCTGTCAGGATGGTTCAGAAGGGCCCTCTGGGTGGGGGACTGGAGATGGGGGAACCCAATTCAACCCATGGAGCCTTTGGAACCGAGGGGTGGAGGGCTGTTTGGAAGAGTCTATTTGCTTCTCCAAAAAGGACAAGGGCATGGGCCGGCTTGAGAAGGAAATGGATGACCACTTAAGAAACAAGCATGTGTCTCTCTTTCTCCCAGGAATCGGAGCAGGTGTGTAGGCTTTAGGTGGGAGATGCCTCCATATCCGCACCTGACAACCCTTCTTCGTTCTGGCTCCACGAGCCCTACACTCTGGAAATCAGCGTCTGAATCCATCCTGCAGCTTGTCCCAGGACGTCAGCATTCAGAGAAATCAGCAGGCCAGTGGGGCACAGTGGCACATCCATGCCAACACAGGAGGTCAAAGTTCTCTTTCACCCCAAACATCCTGTGTCTTCTCTCACCTCCAGTGGAGCTAAAAAGTCCCACGAACGTAGCTGTCAGCCATAGAGGTGGGTGCTAGGGTTCCTGAGTTTCCTTGCCGGGAGCACCTGGCAGGTGATCTCATTTTCTCTGCTTCTTTCTGTCTCCCAGACATATTTGGAGCATCTCTTTCCTAGGCAACCCCTTGGATTCAAAAAGGACAATGAGATGGACTCGGTGTGTGTTTGGGAAGTTGAATGCGTTCCTTTTTCCAACAAGGTTGATTCCATGGATTCTAGGCTGAGGTGGAATGGCCGGCATCTAGAGGGAGGTCGCTGTTTGTGGTCAGACAGAGGCTTGGAGGATGCCTTCTCCTTTGCCCAACGGGATGGATCCTAATGGATTTGTCTTTTTTATCCAAAGATTTCCTATGAGGGCAGAGGGAACATTCGAAAGGATCCCAAGAGCCTTGGAGGATTGAAAAGGTAAGCTTGACTTTCTACTTTCACTCAGTGGACCCTCTAGAGAGCTGGCCATGGAATCCTTTCTCTGTAGTAACATGGGTGTTGAAGTCAGGACAAGAGTCCTTGGGAATTCCCCTGGATAGAGGCATTCTGATGGCTTCCCAGGGCATGGCGTCAGGAACCCTGGGGTGATTTTCTGGGGCTCCTTGCCGGACACTGTCAGAGTCACGTTATCCCCCAGGTTTGTGGTTTCCTACTTAGAAAATTGCTGGCAGGGAAGGTTCTGCATCAGGAGGAACAATCCTGCACTGTCGGTGGACTTGCGCATTCTTGCAGCCCCTCTGGAAAAGAGCATGGTTGTTCCTCTGAATGCTAAAAGAGAACAACCCTAGGAAACAGCAGTTGCCCTCCTAAGAATTTCCCTCAAGGGCACAAAAATGCACAATGAATGGGGTAAAAGCACCGTGATATGGACACCAGAGTTATCAACCATAGCGAAACGATGGAGGGTGTCCCAATGTCCATTCGCTGATTATATATATATATATATCCCAATGTCCATTCGCTGATTATATATATATATTCATATATATATATAATCAGCGAATGGACATTGGGATATATATATATATATATATATATATATATGAATGTAGACATCTAATCTCCTACATATTCTCACTGTAATAGGAGCCAGGTTCAAAAAGAATGTAATCTTTCCATTTGCGAGGATGTGGATGGATCTAGAGTGGATTTAGCGAAGCCATATTGTAAGAAATGACCAATAGCCTATCATTTGCCATCTATGGAATTTCAGTAAGAAAAGATGAACATAGTGAGGGGAGAATGAGAGTTCAGTGAGGGAAGAGACTCCATCATAGAGCACCAACTGAAGGTAGCTAGAGAGCAGGGGTGTGGAGGGGAAGGATTCAATGGGTGATGGCTCTTAGGGAGGGCAGTCGTTGTGATGACCTCTGGGTATTCTGTGCAGGCGAGGAATCATGAACTCCTACACCTGAAGCATCGGAACGAACACTGCATGGAAAGAAATTGGAATGGAAGTGAAGGAAGGAAAGAAGAGCGTGTTCTACTACATGAAGACGGAGGTAAAAATGGAGTGATTTTTGTTCTCTTGTTGTCTTGATGATCATTAGCAAACATACTGTGTTACGATCCACTAGATTCTGTTTGCATAAGGCGCCATCAGAAAGCTGCCAGGAAGTTTCAGATGTCAGAACATGTCCATGTTCCATGGATATGTTCCTTGCAGTTCTCCCAGGTACAAAGGTAAGTGGAGAGAAATAAGGAAGATTAAAGGAGGTGTGAAGCAGTCAAGAGGTAGCCTTCCCACTTTGTCAGTGAAGCCTTGGGCCGAAGCCCATCGAGAAGAATGAGAGGGGAACCCAGAGTTTTTGGCAGGCAGAGGAGTTCCAGGTCTGCCTAGAGCTGACAGGGGTCCCTGAAGAGATCTGAGGTAGGGGTATTGCATATCCGAACTGCTGATCTGGGGGTTGGATCCGCGAGGAGCCAAGATGAGGATGGTGGTCAGGTGGAGCATCATGCTCCGTGGGTCAGCATAACATGGGTGAGGACTCATGGGGACACGGCATTTTTCACTGGCTCTGACGGCCCCATTCATCTCCAAACAGACTGGTGACTTGCTAGGTGGCTGGCGGGCTCCTACGGTGTGACTTATGGTTTCCCAGATAAAGAGTTTGGGAGAGTGGCCCCTGTCGAAGGAGGCTTGAAAATACGACTTAGGGTTAGGGTGATGGACATTGGGAATGGCTATACCGATCTGCCAGTGCCAAGAGGGCTCCCTTCAGGGTTGACTTCAGGAAATGGATCCTGCAGTGTGGCAGGATCTGGGTTTGTAGACAGGGAAAACAAAGAGGGTAGAGGTGATTTACAAGAGAGACCAGGCTGGTTCAGCTCCAACTCGGGATCAACATGGATAGGACGCTCGTGGGAATTAGCCAGAATTGAAAGGCCTGAGGACCAATGTGACCCCAGTGGCCAAGGTCGCTTAAAAATCAGGGCAGTTGGTGTCCAAAAGAAAACAAGGGCCAATACGGTGGCACAGGGGAGGGTTACTGGAGCAGAGTTGAGGGACTGATGGCATCAGTCCGAGTGACTCTGTTTATACAGCTGAAAGGGGTGCCCAAGGATGGGGCTGAACTCAGTGGGGGCACTCAGGTTTCTCTCGTACCGAGGAATGCCCAACAGAAGAAAAATACAGAGGATGGACGTTCTGCAACAGAGCTAACAGCTATCAACATGGACAATATGTAGGAAAGAGAATTCAGGCTAACAATTATCCAGGCAATAGCTAGGTTGGAGAAAGCCATGGATGACCAAACAGAATTGATTAGGGCCAAACAGAAAGCGACCAGACAGGATGTTCACAATGTTAGGGCGGAGCTTAAAGCTACCAGGGATGAGGTTCACAATGCTCTTAATGAGTCCCAATCTAATCTAAACTCTCTCAAAGCTAGGGTAACTGAGACAGAAGATAGAATTAGTGATCTGGAAGACAAACAGATAGAAAGGATCAGGAGGAAACCTTGAACAAACAGCTTAGAAACCACAAAAAAAAATCAGGGAAATAAATGATGCCATGAAGCATTCCAATGTCAGAATTATTGGAATCCCTGAAGGGGAGGAGAAAGAAGGAAGTCTAGAAGATTAGTTTAACAAGTCCTTCATGAAAATTTTCCCAGTCTCGCGAATGAAACCAGCGTTCATGTACTAGAGGCTAAAAGGTCTCCACCCAAGATTATACATTCCAAAAAACATCACGACACCTGATAGTCAAATTGAGGAATTATAATTGTAGGTATAATCTCCTGAAAGCCGCCAGGGCAAAGAGGCTCCTTACTTACAGAGGGAAGCCCATCAGAATAATGTCAGACCTGTCCACAGAGACCTGGCAAGCCGGAAGAGGCTGGCAAGATATATTCAGGGCACTAAATGAGAAGAACATGCAGCCAAGAATACTTTATCCAGCAAGACTGACATTCAAAATGGATGGAGAGATAAAGAGTTTTCAAGACTGGCAAGGCTTAAAAGACTATGCAACCTTACACCAGTTAGAATGGCCAAAATTAACAAAACAGGAAACAACATGTGTTGGAGAGGATGTGGAGAAAGGGGAACCCTCTTACACTGTTGGTGGGAATGCAAGTTGGTGCAGCCTCTTTGGAGAACAGTGTGGCGATTCCTCAAGAAATTAAAAATAGAGCTTCCCTACGACCCTGCAATTGCACTCCTGGGTATTTACCCCAAAGATACAGATGTCGTGAAAAGAAGGGCCATCTGTACCCCAATGTTTATAGCAGCAATGGCCACAGTCGCCAAACTATGGAAAGAACCAAGATGCCCTTCAACGGATGAGTGGATAAGGAAGATGTGGTCCATATACACTATGGAGTATTATGCCTCCATCAGAAAGGACGAATATCCAACTTTTGTAGCAACATGGACGGGACTGGAAGAGATTATGCTGAGTGAAATCAGTCAAGCAGAGAGAGTCAATTATCATATGGTTTCACTCATTTGTGGAGCATAACCAATAGCATGGAGGACAAGGGGCGTTAGAGAGGAGTAGGGAATTTGGGTAAATTGGAAGGGGAGGTGAACCATGAGAGACTATGGACTCTGAAAAACAGTCTGAGGGGTTTGAAGTGGCAGGGGGGTGGGAGGTTGGGGTACCAGGTGGTGGGTATTATAGAGGGCACAGCTTGCATGGAGCACTGGGTGTGGTGAAAAAATAATGAATACTGTTTTTCTGAAAATAAATAAATTGGGGAAAAAAAAAAAAAGACTATGCAACCACCAAGCTGACACTGCAGGAAATATTAAGGGGGTTCTCTAAAAGAGGAAAAATCCCAAGAATAGCATTGAACAGAAATATAGAGACAGTCTACAGAAAGAAATACTTCAAAGGTAACTCGATGTCAATAAAAATGTATCTATCAATAATCATTCTCAATGTGAATGGCCTAAATGCACCCATAAAACGGTACAGGGTTGCAGATTGGATAAAACGACAGGACCAATCCATATGTTATCTACAAGAGACCCATTTTGAATCTAAAGATACATGCAGACTGAAAGTGAAAAGATGAAGAAGCATCTTTCATGCCAATGGGCCTCAAAAGAAGGCTGGGGTAGAAATTCTCATATCAATTAGACTTCAAACTAAAGTCTGTAGTCAGAGATACAGAAGGACACAATATAATCCTTAAAGGGACTATCCACCAAGATGATCTAACATTTGTAAATATCTATGCTCCCAATATGGGAGCAACCAATTACTTAAGAAAACTGTTAATCAAGATAAAGAGTCATATTGATATGAATACACTAATCATAGGAGATCTTAACATGCTTCTTTCAGAATTAGACAGATCATTGAAGCAGAAAATCATAAAGAGACAAGAGCATTGAATGACACATTAGACCAGATGGACCTCATAGATATATAAAGAACATTCCACCCTAAAACAACAGAATACTCATTCTTCTCAGGTGCACATGGAACCTTCTCCAGAATAGATCACATACTGGGTCACAAATTAGTACTCAACCAATACCAAAAGACTGAGATTATTCCCTGCACATTCTCAGATTACAATGCTTTGAAACTGGAGCTCAATCACAAGGAAAAGTTCAGAAGGAACTGAAACACCTGGAAGCTAAAGACCACCTTGCTTAAGAATGCTTGGAGAGATCAAAGAAGAACTAAAACAGTTCATGGAAACCAATGAGAATAAATACACTTCGGTCCAAAACCTATGGGGTATGGCAAAGGCAGTCCTAAGGGAAAAATACATAGCCATCCAAGCCTCCCTCAAAAAAAATTGAAAAATCTAGAACACATCAGCTGACTCTACACCTTAACTGGAGAATCAACAACAAATCAAACCAACTCCACACATAAGAAGGGAAATCATCAAGATTAGAGCTGAGATCAATGAGGAAGAAACCAGAGATACAGTAGAACGTATCAAAGAAAGTAGAAGCTCTTTTTTTGAAAGAATCAATAAGATCAATAAACCACTGGCCACACTAATTCAAAAGAAAAGAGAGAAAGCCCAAATTCATAAAATTATGAATGAAAAAGGAGAGATCACAACTAACACCAAGGAAGTAGAAACAATCATCAGAAGTTATTATCAACAGTTATATGCCAATAAGCTTAGCAACCTAGGTGAAATGGATGCTTTCCTGGAAAAATATAAACTACCAACATTGAACCAGGAAGAAATCGACAACCTGAATAGACCGATATCTAATAACGAGATTGAAGCAGTGATCAAAAACTTCCCAAAAAACAAGAGCCCAGGACCTGACGGATTCCCTGGGGAATTCTACCAAACCTTCAACGAAGAAATAACACCTATTCTCCTGAAGCTGTTTCAAAAAATTGAAGCAGAAGGAAAATTTCCAGACTCTATGAAGCCAGCATTACTCTGATCCCCAAACCAGGCAAAGACCCTACCAAAAAAGAGAATTTTAGGCCAATATCACTGATGAATATGGATGCTAAGATTCTCAACAAGATCCTAGCCAACAGGATCCAACAGCACATTAAAAAGCTTATCCACCATGATCAGGTGGGATTCATCCCTGGGCTACAAGGATGGTTCAACATTCGCAAATCAATCAATGTGATACAACAAATTAATATGAGAAGAGAGAAGAACCACATGGTCCTCTCAATTGATGCATAAAAAGCATTTGACAAAATCCAGCATCCGTTCCTGATTAAAACACTTCAAAGTATAGAGATAGAGTGAACATTCCTGAACCTCATCAAATCTATCTATGAAAGACCCACAGCAAATATCATCCTCAATGGGAAAAAGCTGGCAGCCTTCCCATTGAGATCAGGAACAAGTCAAGGATGCCCACTTTCACCACTCTTGTTCAACATAGTATTAGAAGTCCTAACAACAGCAATCAGACAACAAAGAGAAATAAAATGTATCAAAATTGGTAATGAAGAAGTCAAACTCTCTCTCTTCACAGATAACATGATTCTATATATGGAAAACCCAAAAGACTCCACCCCCAAACTACTAGAATTCATACAGCAATTCAGCAACGTGGCAGGATACAAAGTCAATGTACAGAAATCAGTGGCTTTCTTATACACTAACAATGAAAATACAGAAAGGGAAATTAGGGAATCGATTCCATTTACTATAGCACCATGAACTATAAGAAACCTGGGAATAAACCTAACCAAAGAGGTAAAGGATCTGTACTCGAGGAACTACAGAACACTCATGAAAGAAATTGAAGAAGACACAAATAGATGGAAGACCATTCCATGCTCTTGGATCAGAAGAATAAACATTGTTAAAATGTCTATATTGCCTAGAGCAATCTATACTATTAATGCCATTCCGATCAAATTTCCACCGGCATTCTTCAAAGAGCTGGAGCAAATAACCCTAAAATTTGTATGGAATCCAAAGAGACCCCGAATCACTAAGGAGATGTTGAAAAACAAAAATAAAGCTGGCGGCATCACGTCACCTGATTTCAAGCTTTATTACAAAGCTGTGATCACCAAGACAGCATGGTACTGGCAGAAAAACAGACACATAGACCAGTGGAACAGATTAGAGAGCCCAGATATGGACCCTCAACTCTATCGTCAATTATTTTTTGACAAAACAGGAAAAAATATACAGTGGAAAAAAGACAGTCTCTTCAATAAATGGTTCTGGGAAAACTGGACAGCTATATGTAGAAGAATGAAACTCGACCATTCTCTTACACTGTACACAAAGATAAACTCAAAATGGATAAAAGACCTCAACGTGAGACAGGAATCCATCAGAATCCTAGAGGAGAACATAGGCAATAATCTCTTCGATATCAGTCACATCAACTTTTTTCAAGATACGTCTCCAAAGGCAAAGGAAACAAAAGCGAAAATAAACTTTTGGGACTTGATCAAAATCAAAAGCTTCTGCACAGCAAAGGAAACAGTCAAAAAAAAAAAAAAAAACAAAGAGGCAACCCACGGAATGGGAGAAGATATTTGCAAATGACAGTACAGACAAAAGGTTGATATCCAGGATCTATAATGAACTCTTCAAACTCAACCCACTCGAAACAGGCAAACTTATCAAAAAATGGGCAGAAGATATAAACAGACACTTCTCCAATCAAGACATAAAAATGGCTATCAGACACATGAAAAAATGTTCATCCTCATTAGCCCTCATGGAGATTCAAATTAAAACCACATTGAGATATCACCTTACACCAATTAGAATGGCCAAAATTAACAAAACAGGAAACAACATGTGTTGGAGAGGATGTGGAGAAAGGGGAACCCTCTTACACTGTTTGTGGGAATGCAAGTTGTTGAAGCCTCTTTGGAGAACAGTGTGAAGATTCCTCAAGAAATTAAAAATAGAGCTTCCCTATGATCCTGCAATTGCACTCCAGGGTATTTACCCCAAAGATACAGATGTCGTGAAAAGAAGGGCCATCTGTACCCCAATGTTTATAGCAGCAATGGCCACAGTCGCCAAACTATGGAAAGAACCAAGATGTCCTTCAACGGATGAACGGATAAAGAAGATGTGGTCCATATACACTATAGAGTATTATGCCTTCATCAGAAAGGATGAATACCCAACTTTTGTACCAACATGGACGGGATTGGAAGAGATTATGCTGAGTGAAATAAGTCAAGCAGAGAGAGTCAATTATCATATCGTTTCACTTATTTGTGGAGCATAACAAATAGCATGGAGGACAAGGTGTGTTAGAGAATATAAGGGAGTTGGGGGAAATCGGAAGCGGAGGAAAACCATGAGAGACTATGGACTCTGAAAAACAATCTGAGGGGTTTGAGGTGGTGGGGGGGAGGGAGGTTAGGGTACCAGGTGGTGGGTAATATAGAGGGCACAGATTGCATGGAGCACTGGGTGTGGTGAAAAAATAATGAATACTGTCTTTCTGAAAATAAATAAATTGAAAAAAAAAAAACAGAAAATACTCCTCCCATCCTACAGAATGTACACAAACTCTAGGGAACGGGCCAAACCCCCAGAGAGGGAGACTCGTCCATGGACCATGAGGCCACCCCAGCATTCCACGGCCATTGTTGACACAAAATCCAGAGACAAAAGCCTGAGCAAGTGCCTCACTCTCGCCCTTTCTTCATATCCCGAAGAGATCAACTCTCGGTCTGTAGTTCGGGCATGCCATACCTATGTCCCCATACCTAAGCTGAGTATGTGTTTTCAGACATCTTCAATACAGCGCTGGGTCACACACCCTCCAGGCTGGGGCCCCTGGAGCCACACCTCAGGACTGTGCCTGTCCTCTCCAAGGGAATTCTGCCCATTCCATTAGCCACAACCCTACAGATTAGGAGAAACCTCCAATATACCTAGGCCATCCCAATAAAGTAGGCTGCTCGGTACAAATAGGGGCAATCTGACACAACCTGAGCAACGACCTTCAATCAAACTCGTAGACAGATCTCCCCAGAGAAGCAGATTGAACCGGATAGGACACTAGGCCCTAATCAGATCCATTGCTTTGGTTTCCAGGCATCGATCCACAGAAGTCTGCTTTCCAATATCTGCATATGGGGGTTTCCTGAGACACCAATCAGAGAAGATATCATCTCCACATGGAAACTTGCTCTTTGGAGCTGTGTCAAAACCTCCATTTAGGAGAATCCTTCAGGGCCCTGGTGCCACCGCTCCATTGCAAGGTCTCCATGGACTCAAACCCACATTATGACCCATTCTCAGGAGACTCCATTTCAACTCAGCATCCTCGGTTGCTCCCCCAGAGTCAGCAGATCGAACCTGCCTTGTCGCTAGGAGACAACTGGAATGGGATGTGGGCTTCCCAGGTATCTATCCTTAGAAACCTGCTCTGGAGTTGCTCCATATGGGAAGTCTTGGAGCCATCCAACAGGTCTCGACTGTCTCACAGAAGGAATCCTTGTGGTTTGGAGCATCTCACATCTCCCATTGTGGAAAAACATCCATGGCCTCATAAGACCATCACCCTTCATGAAGGGGGCATCATGGACAGAAACTCCAACCAGCCCAATGTCTGATCCTCGCCCTGATTTCAGATGCACGAGTTCTTGTATCAGCTCTGCAGAAAGTGCCTGCCATGACCTCACCCCGAAACATAAGCCTAGTTTGTGTTCTCAGACTTCTGTCCTCACACTCCTGGCCCACAAGCCCTCCAGTTTGGGAAATCCAGAGCCACAATGCAGCATTCTGACTGTCCTCCAGAAGTAAAACCTTGTCCTATGGGGATACCCAGAAACGCCAAATGAGGATCAACCTGCATTCCACTAGACTACACCCCAATGATACAGCCTATCACATGCACTAATGCAGAGTGTGACACAGCCTGAGCCCAGACCTCCCCACTGACACCCAGACAGCTGGCCGCACACTGAGCACATCGGACCCACCAGGGCCTCAGGTCATCATCTCTTCCTAATTCGGTTTTTGGACTTCAGAAACTAGACCTTATCTCCAATCACTGCCCAGGGGTGAACGTGATGCCAAAATCAGAACTCCTCCTTCCCTATGGCCAGAAACCTTGTGGTTGGCATGTTGTCCAATGTTCAGTGTAGGAGAAACCAGCATGGCCCATGTGGCCCCGCCCATGTTGAGGGCCACGTTGCGCATAAACACGCTTTGCGACCCTCAGCATGAGCTCTGTCCTAAAGAAAGGCCTCTCAGTGGCTGGACCAAAGCAGGCATATGTGGCTTTCCGTGCCCCAGGGCTCCAAATCTTAATCTGGTGTCGGGCTGTCCAGTCGCCCATCCCTAGGGCTCTACTCTGGAATACATCTTTAGGTGGGACAACTATGTTAAAACGACAACAACAACAAAACATAAAACCACATAAAGGACTCATCCCATTCCACAGAATGTATCCAAAATCTTGGGATTGGGCCAAATCCCCAGAGAAGGAGACTCGTCATGGACTATGAGGTCACCCCAACATTCCACGGCCATCATTCACACAAAATCCAGAGACAAAAGTCTGAGCAATCTCCTCACATTCACCCTTCATTCATATCCCTAAGAGATCTCCTCACGGTCTGTAGATCGGGCCTGCCATACTCACGTCCCCAGACCTAAGCGGATTTTGTCTTCTGAAACTTTTGTCCCCACAGCCCTGGCTTAGGACCCTGGAGCTACACCTCAGGACTGTGCCTGCCCTCTCCAAGGGAATTAAGCCCATTCCATTGGCCACAACCCTACAGATTAGGAGAAAACTCCAAACTCAAAAAGGACATGCCAAGAGTGTAGGATGCCAGGGACTAACAGGGGCGATCTGATACAAGCTGAACAACGACCTCAACTCAGACGCATAGACAGATGTCCCCAGAGATGCAGATTGAAACGGACAGTCCCCTAGGCCCTAATCAGATCCATTGCTTTGGTTTCCAGGCATCTCTACTCAGAGGCCTGGTTTCTAATACCACCATACAGGGGTTTCCTGAGGCACCAATCAGAAAAAAATATCATCTCCACATAGGAAACTTGCACATCAGAGCTGTGTCAAAACCTCCGGTTAGGAGAATCCTTCAGGGCCCCGGTGCCACCGCCCCATTCCAAGGTCTCCATGGACTCAAACCCACATTATGACCCATCCTAAGGAGAGTCCATTTAGCTTAGCCCTCTGGGTTGCTCCCCCAGAGCCAACAGATTGAACCCTCCTTGTCGCTAAGAGACAACTGTAATGGGAGGCAGGTTGCTCTGGAGTTGTTCCTTATGGGACGTCCTGGACCATCCAACAGGTCCAGAATGTCCAGCTGAAGGAATCCTTGCGGTCTGGAGCATCTCTCAACTCCCATCATGGGAAAACCACCATGGACAGGTGGGACACTCTCCCTTTTTCAAGGGGCTAGCATGTACAGAAGCTCCAACCAGCCCAATGTCTGATCCTCGCCCTGAATTCAATTGTAGGAGATCTCAATTCAGATCTGCAGAGTGTGCCTGCCAGTCCCTCACCCCGAAACCTAAGCCTAGCTTGTGCACTCAGACTTCCGTCCTCACACTCCTGGCCCCCAAACCCTCCAGTTTGGGAATTCTGGAGTCACAATGCAACATTCTTCCTGTATTCCAGAAGTAAAATGTTGCCTTATGGGGCCACCCCAAAAAGACAAATGAGGATCAACCTACACGCCACTCAACTGTACCCTATGAAACAGTCTACCCTCAGCCCTAATGCCCTGTCTGACATGGCCTGAGTCCACAACTTCTGACCGAAATCCAAATAGCTGGCTTCACACTGAGCACATCAGACCCGACAAGGCCTTAGGTCGTCATCTCTTCTCAACCTCGGTTTTCAGGGTTCAGAATCTTGACATTATCTCCAAGCACTGCCCAGGGGTGAACATGATGCAGAAATCAGAACTCCTCCTTCCCCATGGCCAGAAACCTTGTGGGTGGCATGTTGTCCAACTTTCAGTGTAGAAGAAAGCAGCATCGCAAATGGGCCCCACCCATGCCTCAGGGCCACAATGGGCACAAACACACATTGTGACTCTCAGTGTGAGCTGTGTCCTCAATTAAGACCTCTCAGAGGCTGGACCAAGAGCCCACATATGGACCTTGCCATGCCCCTAGGCCCCCAATCTTAACCAGAGTTAGGGTTGTGCAGTCGCCCCTCCTCAGGTCTCTGCTCTGGAATCCCTCTTGTGGTGGGACACCTGAGGTAAAAAAAAAAAAAAAAAAAAAAAAAAAAACAGAAAATACTCATCCCATCCTATAGATGTACCCAAACTCTTGGGATCTGACCATATCCCCAGAGAGGGAGATTCGTCCATGGACCATGAAGCTACACCAATATTGCATGGCCATTGTTGACACAAAATCCATTGCTTTGGTTTCCAGGCATCGATCCACAGAAGTCTGCTTTCCAATATCTGCATATGGGGGTTTCCTGAGACACCAATCAGAGAAGATATCATCTCCACATGGAAACTTGCTCTTTGGAGCTGTGTCAAAACCTCCATTTAGGAGAATCCTTCAGGGCCCTGGTGCCACCGCTCCATTGCAAGGTCTCCATGGACTCAAACCCACATTATGACCCATTCTCAGGAGACTCCATTTCAACTCAGCATCCTCGGTTGCTCCCCCAGAGTCAGCAGATCGAACCTGCCTTGTCGCTAGGAGACAACTGGAATGGGATGTGGGCTTCCCAGGTATCTATCCTTAGAAACCTGCTCTGGAGTTGCTCCATATGGGAAGTCTTGGAGCCATCCAACAGGTCTCGACTGTCTCACAGAAGGAATCCTTGTGGTTTGGAGCATCTCACATCTCCCATTGTGGAAAAACATCCATGGCCTCATAAGACCATCACCCTTCATGAAGGGGGCATCATGGACAGAAACTCCAACCAGCCCAATGTCTGATCCTCGCCCTGATTTCAGATGCACGAGTTCTTGTATCAGCTCTGCAGAAAGTGCCTGCCATGACCTCACCCCGAAACATAAGCCTAGTTTGTGTTCTCAGACTTCTGTCCTCACACTCCTGGCCCACAAGCCCTCCAGTTTGGGAAATCCAGAGCCACAATGCAGCATTCTGACTGTCCTCCAGAAGTAAAACCTTGTCCTATGGGGATACCCAGAAACGCCAAATGAGGATCAACCTGCATTCCACTAGACTACACCCCAATGATACAGCCTATCACATGCACTAATGCAGAGTGTGACACAGCCTGAGCCCAGACCTCCCCACTGACACCCAGACAGCTGGCCGCACACTGAGCACATCGGACCCACCAGGGCCTCAGGTCATCATCTCTTCCTAATTCGGTTTTTGGACTTCAGAAACTAGACCTTATCTCCAATCACTGCCCAGGGGTGAACGTGATGCCAAAATCAGAACTCCTCCTTCCCTATGGCCAGAAACCTTGTGGTTGGCATGTTGTCCAATGTTCAGTGTAGGAGAAACCAGCATGGCCCATGTGGCCCCGCCCATGTTGAGGGCCACGTTGCGCATAAACACGCTTTGCGACCCTCAGCATGAGCTCTGTCCTAAAGAAAGGCCTCTCAGTGGCTGGACCAAAGCAGGCATATGTGGCTTTCCGTGCCCCAGGGCTCCAAATCTTAATCTGGTGTCGGGCTGTCCAGTCGCCCATCCCTAGGGCTCTACTCTGGAATACATCTTTTGGTGGGACAACTATGTTAAAACGACAACAACAACAAAACATAAAACCACATAAAGGACTCATCCCATTCCACAGAATGTATCCAAAATCTTGGGATTGGGCCAAATCCCCAGAGAAGGAGACTCGTCATGGACTATGAGGTCACCCCAACATTCCACGGCCATCATTCACACAAAATCCAGAGACAAAAGTCTGAGCAATCTCCTCACATTCACCCTTCATTCATATCCCTAAGAGATCTCCTCACGGTCTGTAGATCGGGCCTGCCATACTCACGTCCCCAGACCTAAGCGGATTTTGTCTTCTGAAACTTTTGTCCCCACAGCCCTGGCTTAGGACCCTGGAGCTACACCTCAGGACTGTGCCTGCCCTCTCCAAGGGAATTAAGCCCATTCCATTGGCCACAACCCTACAGATTAGGAGAAAACTCCAAACTCAAAAAGGACATGCCAAGAGTGTAGGATGCCAGGGACTAACAGGGGCGATCTGATACAAGCTGAACAACGACCTCAACTCAGACGCATAGACAGATGTCCCCAGAGATGCAGATTGAAACGGACAGTCCCCTAGGCCCTAATCAGATCCATTGCTTTGGTTTCCAGGCATCTCTACTCAGAGGCCTGGTTTCTAATACCACCATACAGGGGTTTCCTGAGGCACCAATCAGAAAAAAATATCATCTCCACATAGGAAACTTGCACATCAGAGCTGTGTCAAAACCTCCGGTTAGGAGAATCCTTCAGGGCCCCGGTGCCACCGCCCCATTCCAAGGTCTCCATGGACTCAAACCCACATTATGACCCATCCTAAGGAGAGTCCATTTAGCTTAGCCCTCTGGGTTGCTCCCCCAGAGCCAACAGATTGAACCCTCCTTGTCGCTAAGAGACAACTGTAATGGGAGGCAGGTTGCTCTGGAGTTGTTCCTTATGGGACGTCCTGGACCATCCAACAGGTCCAGAATGTCCAGCTGAAGGAATCCTTGCGGTCTGGAGCATCTCTCAACTCCCATCATGGGAAAACCACCATGGACAGGTGGGACACTCTCCCTTTTTCAAGGGGCTAGCATGTACAGAAGCTCCAACCAGCCCAATGTCTGATCCTCGCCCTGAATTCAATTGTAGGAGATCTCAATTCAGATCTGCAGAGTGTGCCTGCCAGTCCCTCACCCCGAAACCTAAGCCTAGCTTGTGCACTCAGACTTCCGTCCTCACACTCCTGGCCCCCAAACCCTCCAGTTTGGGAATTCTGGAGTCACAATGCAACATTCTTCCTGTATTCCAGAAGTAAAATGTTGCCTTATGGGGCCACCCCAAAAAGACAAATGAGGATCAACCTACACGCCACTCAACTGTACCCTATGAAACAGTCTACCCTCAGCCCTAATGCCCTGTCTGACATGGCCTGAGTCCACAACTTCTGACCGAAATCCAAATAGCTGGCTTCACACTGAGCACATCAGACCCGACAAGGCCTTAGGTCGTCATCTCTTCTCAACCTCGGTTTTCAGGGTTCAGAATCTTGACATTATCTCCAAGCACTGCCCAGGGGTGAACATGATGCAGAAATCAGAACTCCTCCTTCCCCATGGCCAGAAACCTTGTGGGTGGCATGTTGTCCAACTTTCAGTGTAGAAGAAAGCAGCATCGCAAATGGGCCCCACCCATGCCTCAGGGCCACAATGGGCACAAACACACATTGTGACTCTCAGTGTGAGCTGTGTCCTCAATTAAGACCTCTCAGAGGCTGGACCAAGAGCCCACATATGGACCTTGCCATGCCCCTAGGCCCCCAATCTTAACCAGAGTTAGGGTTGTGCAGTCGCCCCTCCTCAGGTCTCTGCTCTGGAATCCCTCTTGTGGTGGGACACCTGAGGTAAAAAAAAAAAAAAAAAAAAAAAAAAAACAGAAAATACTCATCCCATCCTATAGATGTACCCAAACTCTTGGGATCTGACCATATCCCCAGAGAGGGAGATTCGTCCATGGACCATGAAGCTACACCAATATTGCATGGCCATTGTTGACACAAAATCCAGAGACAAAAACCTGAGCAAGCGCCTCACACTTGCCCTGTGTTCATATCCCAAAGAATTCCCCTCATGGTCTGTAGATCGGGCCTGCCATACCTACATCCCCAAATCAAAGCCGAGTTTGTGTTTTCAGACTTCTGTCCCACAGTACTCACCAACACACCCGCCTGGCTATGGCCCCTGGAGCTACAACACAAGACTGTGCCAGCCCTCTCCAAGGTAATTCTGCCCATTCCATTAGCCACAACCCTACAGATTAGGAGAAACCTCCAATGTCCCTGAGGCCACCTAATAGTGTAGGCCACCCGTGACAAATAGGGGCGATCTGACACAACCTGAGAAACTACCTCCAATCAGACCCATAGACAGATGTCCCCAGAGAAGCAGATTGAACCAGACATGATCCTAGGCCCTAATAGTATTCATTGCTAATAGGATTCCAGGCATCTCTCCTCAGAGGCCTGGTTTTCAATATCAGCATATGGGATTTTCCTGAGGCACCAATCAGAACAAATGTCATCTCCACAAATTGTTCTTAGGAGCTGTGTAAAAATTCCATTTAGGAGAATCCTTCAGGGCGCTGTAGCCACCGCCCCATTCCATGATCTCCATTTCAACTCAGCTCCCTCGGTTTCTCTCCCAGAGCCAGCAGATTGAACCTGCCTTGTCGCTAGGAGACAACTGGAAAGGGAGGTGGGCTGTCCAGGCATCCATCCTTAGAACCCTGCTCTGGAGTCATTCCATATAGTATGTCCTGGAGCCATCCAACACATCTCGAATGTCCTGCAGAAGGAATCATTGTGGTTTGGAGCATCTCACAACTCCCATTGTGGGAAAATATCCATGGCCTCATGAGACCATCCCCATTCATGTAGGGGATACCATGGACAGAAACTCCTACTATCCCAGTGTCTGATTCTCGCCCTGACTTCAGATGCACGAATTCTCCATTCCGCTCTGCAGTGGGTGCCTGCCATGCCCTCACCCCGAAACCTGAGCCTAGCTTGTGTTCTCAAACTTCTGTCCTCACACTCCTGGCCCAAAAGCCCTCCAGTTTGGGAATTCTGGAGCCACAATGTAGCATTCTGACTGTCCTCCAGAAGTAAATCATGGCCCTATGGGGATACCCAGAATCCCCAAATGAGGATCAACCTGCACGCCACTCGACTGTACCCCAATTATACAGTCTATCCTGAGCACTAATGCTCTGTCTGACACAGCCTGAGTCCGGACTTCCTGACCAAGACACAGACATCTGGCTGCACACTGAGCACATTGGATCCATCAGGTCCTTAGGTCTTCATCTCTTCCCAACCTCGGTTTTCAGGCTTCAGAATCTAGACCTTATCTCCAATTACTGTCCTGGCATGAATGTGATGCAGAAATTAGAACTCCTCTTTTCCCATGGCAAGAAACCTTATGGTTGGCAAGTTGTCCAGCAATCAGTGTGGGATAAACCAGCGTGGTCAGTGAGGCCCCGTACATGCTTGAGGGCCGTGTTGGGAACAAACACGTGTTGTGACCCTCAGCGTGAGCCCTGTCCTCAAGAAAGGCCTCTCAGTGTCTAGACCAAGAGCCCATATATGGGGCTTGCCATGCCCCTAGGCTCTCAATCTTAACCAGAGGTCTGGTCGTCCAGGTTCCCCTGGCAAGGGCTCTGCTCTGATTCCTTCTGCAGGACATTCGAGATGTGTTGGATGGCTCCAGGACATCCTATATGGAATGACTCCAGAGCAGGGTTCTAAGGATGGATGCCTGGGCAGCCCACCTCCCATTTTTGGTGGGATACCTGAGGTTTAAAAAAAAAAGCAGAAAATACTCCTCCCATCCCACAGAATGTACTCAAAGTCTTGGGATCAGGCCAAATCCCCAGAGAAGGACACTCGTCCATGGACCATGAGGCGACCCCAAATATTCCACGGCCATTGTTGACAGAAAATCCAGAGACAAAAGCCTGAGAAAATACCTCACACTCGACCTTTGTTCATATCCCAACGAGTTTTCCTCATGGTCTGTAGAACGTGCCTACCATACCTACATCCCAAATCCTATGCCAAGTATGTGTTTTCAGACTTCTATCCTCACAGCCTTGACACACAGACCCTCAAGGCTGGGGTCCCTGGAGCCACACCTCAGACTGTGTTTGCCCTCTCCATGTGAATTCTGCCCATTGTCCACAACCGTACAGATTGGGAGAAACCTCCAATGTCTCCGAGGCCATCCCAATAGTGTAGGCCGCCAAGGAAAAACAGGGGATATCTGACACGAGCGGATCAAATACCACCCCTCAGACTCATAGACAGATATCCCCAGAGAAAAAAATTGAACCGGACAGGAACCTAGGCCCTAAGCAAATCCATTGATTTGTTTTCAGGCATCTTTCCTCAGAGGTCTGGTTTCCAATACCACCATATGGGGTATTACTTAGGCACTCATTAGAAAAATCTCATCTCCACATAGGAAACATACTCCTTGGAGCTCTGTCAAAACCTCTGGGTAGGAGAATCCTTCATGGCCGCAAATCAAATGCTCCATGTACACAAATGCACATTATGACCCAACCTCAGGAGAGTCCATTTCAACTCAACCCCTCGGAATCTCCCCCAGAGCCAGCAGATAGTACCTGCCTTGTCACTAGGAGAAAACTGGAATGGGAGGTGGGCTGCCCAGGCATCCATCCTTAGAACCCTGCTCTAGAGTGGTTCCATATGGGACGTCCTGGAGCCATCCAACAGGTCTCGAGTGTCCCACAGAAGGAATCGTTGTGGTTTGGAGCATCTCACAAGTCCCATCATGGGAAAACCTCCATGGCCCCGTGAGACGCTCCCCTTTATAAAGGGGCAGTCATGGACAGCAACTCCAACCTGAGCAAACGTCTGATATTTGCCATGGCTTCAGGTTCACGAGATCTTGATTCAGTTCTGCAGAGTGTGTCTGCCATGCGCTCACACCAAAACCTAAGCCTAGCTTGTGTTCTAAGACTTCTGTCCTCACACTCCTGGACCACGAGACCTCCAGTTTGGGAATTCTGGAGACACAATGCAGCACGGTGCCTGCCCTCCAGAAGAAAAACGTTGCCCTATGGGTATATCCAGAAACCCCAAGTGAGGATCAACCTGCACGCCACTTGACTGTACCTCAATAAACAGTCTATCCTGGGCACTAATGCCCTGACACAGCTTGAGCCCGCACCTCCCGACCGACTAGCAGACAGCGGGCTGCAATCTGAGCACATGGGACCCGCCATGGTCTTACGACATCATCTCTTCCCAACCTCGGTTTTCAGGCTTCAGGCCTAGACCTTATCTCCAATCACCACGCAGGGGTGAACGTGATGCAGAAATCAGAACTCCTCCTTCCCCATGGCAAGAAACCTTACAGTTGGCATGCTGTCCAACGTTCAGTGTAGGAGAAAGCAGCATGGCCCATGAGGGCCCGCCCATGCTTCATGGCAGCATTGGGCAAAAACACGCATTTTGACTCCCAGCGTGAGCCCTGTCCTCAAGTAAGACCTCTCAGTGGCTGGACCAAGAGCTTGCATATGGGGCTTGCCATGCCCCTAGGCCCTAATTCTTATTCAGAGGTCAGTTTCTCCAGTCGCCCTTCCCCAGAGCTCTGCTCTGGAATCCCAATTTTGGTGGGACACCTGAGGTAGAAAAAAAAAAAAAAAAAAAAGAAAAGGACTCCTCCCATCCCAAAGAATTACCCCAAACTCTTGGGATCAGGCCAAATCCCTAGAACGGGAAACTCGATCATGGCCGATGAGTTCACCCCGACTTCCACGGCCATGGTTGACACAAAATCCAGAGACAAAAGCCTGAGCAAGCGCCTCACCCTTGCCCTTTGTTCATATCCCGAAGAGTTATCTTCACAGTCTGTAGATCGATCCTGCCATACCTACGTCCCCAAATCTAAGCCGAGTTTCTGTTTTCAGACTTCTGTCCCAACAGCCCTGGTCCACACACCCTCGAGGCTGGGGTCCCTGGAGCTACACCTCAGGACTGTGCCGGCCCTCTGCAAGGGAATTCTGCCCATTCCATTGGCTAAAACCTTGCAAATTAGGAGAAAACTCCAGAGTCCCCGAGGCCATCCCAATATTGTAGGCCGCCCGGGACAAACAGGGGCGATCTGACAACAGCTGAGCAACTAGCTCAACCTAGACCCGTAGACCGATGACCACACAGAAGAAGTTTGAACCGGAAAGGCACATGGGCCCTAGTCAGATCCATTCCTTTGGTTTCCACACATCTCTCTTCAGAGGCCTGGTTTCCAATATCAGAATATGAGGTTTCTCTGAGGCACCAATCAGAAGACATCTTGTCTCCACATGGGTAACTTGCTCGTTGGACCTGTGTCAATACCTCCAGTTAGGAGAATCCTACAGGGTGCTATGCAACTGCATCATTCCAAGGTCACCATGGAGACAAACTCACATTATGACCCATCCGTAGGAGAGTCCATTTCAACTCAGCCCACTTGGTTGCTCTCGCAAAGCCAACAGATTGAACCTGTCATCTCGCTAGGAGACAATTGGAATGTGAGGCGGGCTCCAGTTTGGGATTCAGGCATCCATCCTTAACACTACTCTGGAGTCGTTCTGTATGGGACGTCCTGGAGCCATCCAACAGTTCTCGACTGTCCCGCAGAAGGAATCCTTGTGGTTTGAAACATCTCACAACTCCCATCGAGGGAAAATATCCATGGCCTCATGGTGACCACCCTCCTTCATGATGGGGCCATTATAGACAGAAACTGAAACCTGAGCAACCGCCTGTCCTTGACCAGACTTCAGATGCATAATCTCAATTCAGCTCTGCAGAGTGTGCCTGCTGTGTCCTCGCCCCGAAACCTAAGCCTAGCTTGTGTTACTAGACTTCCAGCCTCATAGTCTTGGCACACAAGCCCTCCATTTTGAGAGTTCTGGAGACACAATGCAGGACTCTGCCTGCCCTCCAGAAGAAAAAACGTTGCCCTATAGGGCCACCCAGAAACCCCAAGTGATGATCAACCTGAACGCCTCTCGAATGTATCCCAAATATACAGTCTAGCCTGGACACTAATGCCCTGTCTGACACAGCCTGAGCCCTCACCTCCCAACCGACACCCAGAAAGTGGGCCTCACTCTGAGCACATGGGACCCACCATGGCCTTAGGTCGTGATCTCTTCCCAGCCTCGTATTTCAGGCTTCAGAACCTAGACCTTATATCCAATCACTGAGAGGGGGTGAACGTGATGCAGAAATCAGAACTCCTCCTTCCCCATGGCAAGAAAACTTGCAGTCGGCATGCTGTCCAACATTCAGTATAGGAGAAAACAGCGTGGCCCATGAGGGTCCGCCCATGCTTGAGAGCAGCATTGGGCACAAACACGCATTGTTACCCTGGTCGTGAGCCCTGTCCTCAAGTAAGACCTCTCAGTGGCTGGACCAAGAGCCTGCATATGGGGCTTGCCATGCCCCTAGGCCCCCATTCTCATCCAGAGGTCGGGTTCTCCAGTCGTCCCTGCACTGAGCTCTGCTCTGATTCCCAATTTTGGTGGGACACCTGAGGTAAAAAAAAAAAAAAAAAAAAAAAAAAAAACAGAACGGATTCCTCTCATCCCACAGAATGATCCCAAACTCTTGGGATCTGGCCACAACCCCAGAGAGGGAACCTCGATCATGGCCAGTGAGGCCACCCCTACATTCCACAGCCATCGGTGACACAAAATCCAGAGACAAAAGCCTGAGCAAGTGTCTCAAACTCACCCTTTGTTTATACCCCGAAGAATTCTCCTCACGGTCTGTAGATCAGGCCTGCCATACCTATGTCCCCAAACCTAAGCCAAGTTTCTGTTTTCAGACATCTGGCCTCAGTCCTGGCCCACACAACCTCGAGGCTGGCGTCCCTGGAGCCACACCTCAGCATCTCATCCTCAGGACTGAGCCTGCCCTCTGCAATGGAATTCTGCCCATTCCATTGGACACAACCTTGCAAATTAGGAAAAACCTCCAAAGTCCCCAAGGCCATCCCAATATTGTATGCCACCCGGGACAAACAGGGGCGATCGGACTACAGCTGATCAACTAGCTCCACCTAGACCCGTATACCGATGTCCACAGAGAAGAAGTTTGAACCAGAGAGGCCCCTAGGCCCTAATGGATTCCACTGATTTGGTTTCCATGCATCTCTCCTCAGAGGCCTGGTTTCCAATACAAGGATATGGAGTTTTCTTGAGTTACCAATCAGAAGAAATCTTGTTTCCACATGGGTAACTTGCTCGTTAGAGCTGTATCAAAACCTCCAGTTAGGAGAATCCTTCAGGGCCCTGGTGCAACCGCCCCATTTCAAGGTCTCCATGGAGACAAACCCACATTAAGACCCATCCATAAGAGAGTCCATTTCAACTCAGCCCACTCGGTTGATCTCCCAGAGCCAGCAGATTGAACCTGTCTTCTCACTAGGAGACAATTGGAATGTGAGGCGTGTTGCCCAGGCATCCATCCTTAACACTGCTCTGGATTCATTCCACATGGGACGTCCTGGAGCCATCCAACAGGTCTCCACTGTCTCGCAGAAGGAATTTTGCAGTTTGGAGCATCTCACAACTCCCATCGTCGGAAAACCTCCATGGCCATGTGATGCCCCCACCCTTCATGAAGGGGCCATTATGGACAGAAACTCCAATCTGATCCACAGTCTGTTCTTGACCTGAATTCAGATGCATGATAATGATTCAGCTCTTCAGAGTGTGCCAGCCATGCCATCGCCCCAAACCCTAAAGCTAGGTTTTGTTCTCAGACTTCTGTCCTCACACTCCTGACACACAAGCCCTCCAGTTAAGGAATTCTGGAGACACAATGCAGCATTCTGCCTTCCCCGTAGCAAGAAGAAGTGCCTGATGAGTCTGCCCAATAACCCCATGTGAGGATCAATCTGCTCAGCCCTCGAGGGTACCCTGATTTAGAGGCTGCCTGGCCACTAGTGCTGTGTCTGACAGACCCTGAGCCCCAGCCTCATAACAGCCACCCAGAGAGCGGGGCCCATATCCAGCATGTGAGACTGGCCATGGCCAAAGTCCGTCCACTCTACCCACCCTTGGTATACAGGCACCTGTCCCCAGACCTTTGCTGGAATCCCTGCCAATGGGGGAAACTGAAGCACAATAGAGAACTGCATCTTCCTCATGGCAGGAAACGTGGCTATTGGGATGGGTGTCCAACCCTCACAGTGGGGGCCAATTGCATGGCCAATGAGACCACGCCTACAGTTGAGGGATGCCTGATCACAAAAGGCATTGTGAACCCCAACCTGAGCATACTTTCAAACAAGCCCTCTCTGTTGCACCACCTGGATCCCGCATTGCAGGCCTGGGATGTCCCTAGGCCCAAATCCTAACCCTTGGTGAGATTTTCCAAGCTCTCACACCCAGAGCCCGTCTCTGGAATCCCTGTTTTGTGGCACCCCTAACATGGAAAACAGCACTCTTCCCATCCTGAAAAGCCATCAAACTATTGGTAGCTGCCAAGATCCTTAGAGAGGAAAAACCTCCCATGGACCCATGAGTCAGCATCTGTGTTCCGAGTCCATACTAGACACATAATCCAGATATAAATGCCCATGCTTCCACCTTTGAGCCACCCTAATTACAGTTACTGACGAGCTGCCCTCCAGGTCTATGCATTGGGCCTGTGATCACCTTGCCACTAACCCTAACCCAAGTTTATGTTTGCATACGTCTCTCCCAAAACCATGGCTAACATGCCCTCCATGATGGGGTCTCTGGAGCCGCACCTCAGGACTGTGCCTGCCATCCCCAAGGAAACTGTGCCTGCCAAAGTTGCTAAAACATTCGACATGAGAAGAAATCTGCAAAGTCCCTGAGCCCAACCCAATATTGGAGGCCGCTCTGGACACAAATGTGCAGTCTGAAACACCCTGATTACCTATATCCAGGCAGACACCCAAGTCAATGATGCTGAGTCAGAAGATTGAAACTGACATGCCCCTAGGACCTCATTGGAACCCTAGATTATGTTTTCATGCATCTCTCCTTAGAGGCCTGTTCTGTAATACCAACATATGATACATCATGTGGTGCCTGAGCCACACAACAGAACCTTTCCTGTCCCCAGAAAGAAACTATGGACTTTGGCCTGTGTCAAACCCTCAGGATAGGAGAATCCTGCATGGGTCCTTAACCACTAGCAAATTATAAAATTTCCCCGGTAACAAACCACCATTGTGATCCATCTGCAAGAAATTTATGTCAACTCAAGGCCTTGGTACTTTGCCCCAGAGCCACCAAAATGAACCTGCTATGTTCCTACGCTGCAATGGTAAATAGAGGTGTGCTTTCCATGCATCCATGTGGGAGAGATCTGCTACCCAAACTTTCTAACTGGGGGACCCTGGAGCAAACAAACAAGACTCCACCCGTCCTATAGAAGGAAACCTTTCTTTTTGGAGCATCTTTCAAGCCCCAGCGGGACAACTTCTCCATGGCACTTGACGTCACCCCTATATTTGTCAGTCATCATAGACACAAGCTCCAGTGTGAGCAAACATCTGACATCCACCCTTCCTCAGGTGTTGGATATCTCAAATAAGTCGCTGCACATTGGGACTGCCTTCCATTCGGAACTGAATTTAACTGTATTGTATTTAAAATTTTTGTATTTAAAATTTGTTGTTTGTATTTAAAATTTGATCCTTACCTTCCTGGTCCCCAAGTCCTCTTGATAGGGAATTCTTGAACCACAATGCATCATTCTGCCTTCCCCATAGAAAGAGCAAGTGCCTGGTGAGTCTGCCCAAAAACCTCACATGAGGGATCAGAATGTTCGGCCCTCAAGGGAATCCCAATGTATATGCTGCCCTGGCCACTAGTGCTGTCTTTGACAGAGCCTGAGCCCCGACCTCATATAAGCCACCCAGAGAGTGGGGCCCATATCCAGCATGTGAGACCAGCCTTGCCCGAAATCCGTTATCTCAACCCATCATTGCTATAAAAGCATCTGTCCCCAGACCTTTGCTGGAATCACTGCCAATTACGGAACCTGAAGCCCAATAGACAACTCTTCCTTCCCCATGGCAGGAAACCTGGCTGTTGGGACTGTAGTCCAACCCCCAGTGTCAGGGCCAGCTGCAAGGTAATTGAGACAATGCCCACTCTTGGTTGCCACCCTTGGCATAAGCAGGCATTGTGACCCTCAGCCTGAGCCTGCGTTCAAACAAGCCCTCTCAGGTTCACCACCAGGACACCACATTACAGGCCTGGTACACCCCTGGGCCCAAACTTAACACTTGGTTGGATTTTCCAGGTTCCAAGAACCAGAGGCAGACTTTATTCCCTATTTTGAGGCATTCATAAGATGGAAAACAGCAATCTTCCCTTCCCTGTAAAAGCCACCAAACTATAGGGAGCCGCCGGGATCATTAGAGAGGAAAAAATCTCACATGGAGCCATGAGACTAAACATGCATTCTGAGGCCATCCTGGACACACAATGCATATACAAAAGCCTGTGCTACCCCCTTCGAGTCATCTAATTTACAATTCCTGACGAGTTGCTTTCCAAGTCTATGCATTGGGCCTGCGATCACCTCGCCACTAATCCTAACCTGAGTTTGTGTTTGCAGACTTTCCTCCCAAAACCATGGCTCACGTGCTCTCCAGGTTGTGGTATCTGGAGCCACAACTAAATCCAGATAGAAAAGCTTGTGTTTTCGCCTTCCAGTCACCCTAATTACAGTTCCTGATGAGCTGCACTCCAGGTCTATGCATTGGGCCTGCGATCACCTTTCCACTAACCCTAACCCACATTTGTGTTTGCAGACTTCTCTCCCAAAACCATGGCTCATATGCCCTCCACTATAGGGTCTCTGGATCCACACCACAGGACTGTGCCTGCTATCCCCAAGGAAACTGTGCCCGTCAAAGCTGCCCAAACCTTCCAGATTAGGAGAAACATGCAAGACCCCTGAGCCAACCCCAATATTTTCAGCAGCGCTGGACACAAATGACAGTCTGAAACACCCTGATCACCTACATTTAATCAGACAGCCAAGTCAGTGTTCCTGGGTCAGAAGATTGAAATTGACATGCCCCTCGGACCTCTTTGGAACCCTAGATTAGGTTTTCAGGCATCTGTCCTCAGGGTCCTGTTCTGGAAGACCAAATTAGGATACAACATGTAGTCCCTGAGCCACACAAAAGAACATCTCCTGTCACCAGAATTAAACCGTTCCCTTCTACCTGTGCCAAACCCTTAGGGTTGGAGAATCCTACACAGCACCTTAGACACCAGAACATACGCTAGTTTGTGAATTGCTCCAAACCACAAGATTTCCATTTGCAGGACAGTCGATTCCTGTTGAATGGCTCTAGGACGTCCCATACGGAAAGACTGGAGTGCAGGGTTCCAAGGATGGATGCCTGTACAACATATCTCACATTCCAATTGGCTATTAGTGACAAGACATGTTTGAATTGCTTGCTCTGGGGCAAGCTACCCAGGGGTTGAGTTGAAATGGACTCTCCTGAGGATGGGTCGTAATGTGGGTTTGTGTCCATGGAGAACCTGGAATGTGCTGGTGGCTCAGGGGCCTTGCAGAATTCGCCTAACCAATGGGTTTGATACGGCTCCAAAAAAAAGCTCCCCATGTGGAGATGAGAGAGTTTCTGTTTGGTGCCTCAGAAAAGCTCCAGATGCTGGTCTTCAAACAAGTTCTCTATGGAAAGACACCTGGAAACCAAAGCTAGGTTTCAGATTAGGGCCTAGGTGCCTGTCCATTTCAATCTTCTGTCTCTGGAGACACTGTCTGAGTGTCTAAGTGGAGATAGTTGCTCAGCTGGTGTCAGAGTGCCCCTTTTAGTCCAGGGAAGCCTACACTATTGGCATGGTCTCGGGGGCCTTGGAGGTTTTTCCTAATCTGTAGGGTTGTGGTCAATGGATTGGGCACAGTTTTCTTGAAGAGGTCAGGCACAGTCCTTCAGTGTGTCTCCATAGGCCCTATCCTGGAGCATGTGTGGGTCCGGGCTGTGGGCACTGAACTCTGAAAACACAAACTCGGCTTAGGTGTTGTGCCGAGGGTATGGCAGGCTGGATCCACCGACAGTGAGGGGAGCTCCTCGGCTTATGAGAGAAGGGCGAATGGGAGGCAGTCGTTCAAGCTTTTGTCTCTGGATGTTGTGTCCCCCATAGCTATGGAATGTAGGAGTGGCCTCAGGGGCTATGGAAGAGTCACCCTCTCTGAGGAGCTGGGACAGCTCCAACGATTTTGGGGTCATTTTGTGGGAAGGGTGGAGTCCTGTTCTCTGGCTCAGGTGTTTCTCCAGTAGAGGGACTCGAGATCACAATCCTGGGTACAAGTGACTGGAAAACTAGAACTCTGATGAGGATTGGAAGCATAGGGGCTTGGCAACACATATGCGGGCTCTTGGTCCAGGCCCTGAGAGGCCTTACTTCGACATGGGGCTCACGCTGAGGGTCACAATGCGAGTTTGTGCCCAAGGCACTCACATTTGGGCTTGGCCTCAGGGGTCATGAAGGTTTCTCCTACCCTGAAGGTGTGACTTCATGCCAAAAGCAAGCTTTCCAGCTATGGGGAAAGAGGAGTTCTGATTTGTGCTTCACATACCCACGTGTGCTGGGATTTGATATAATGTCTAGGTTCAGATGTCTGAAAACCCAGGTTGGGAAGAGATGACGGCGTAAGGCCATGGGGAGTCCGATGTGCTGGTTGTGCGGCCAGCTCTCTTTTTGTCTGTTGGGACGTCTGGCCTTAGCCTATGTCAGACAGAGCATTAGTGCCCAAGGCAGCCTATTCAATTGGTGTGCAGTAGAGGCCCGAGCAGGTTGATCCTCATTCGGGGTTTCTGGAGAGCCACAAAGGGCAACGTTTTTCTTCTGGTGGGCAGGCAGAGGGCTGTGTTGTGGTTCCAGAATTCCCAGTCTGGAGGACTTGTTTGCCAGGAGTGTGAGGAAAGAAGTCTGCAAGCACAAGCTAGGTTTAGGTTTGGGGCCGAGGGCATGGCAGGCCCACTCTGCAGAGGCTGAATCGAGATCTCCTGCATCTGAGGTCAGGCGAGTATCAGATGTTGCCTCAGGCTGGAGTTAGATTCCATGATATGCCCCTTCCTGAAGGGGGTGGGGCTGTCATGAGGCCAGGGAAGTTTCCCTACACTGGGAGTTGTGAGCTGCTCCAAACCTCAAGATTTCATTCTGTAGGACAGTCGAGTCTTATTGGATGGTTCCAGGACGCCCCATACGGAAAGACTCGAGAGCAGGGGTCTTAGCATGGATGCCTGGAAACAACACCTCACATTCCCACTGGCTGCTCAGGGCAAGGCAGGCTCAATCTGCAGGCTCTTGAGCAAGCTACCTAGAGGGCTGAGTTGAAATGGACTCTCCTGAGGATGTGTCATAGTGTGGGTTGGTGGCCATGGAGACCTTGGAATGTGGCAGAGCATCAGGGACTCTGCAGGACTCTCCAACCTGAATGATTTGACACAGCTCCAACAAGGAAGCTTCCCTTGTGGAGACGAGAGGTGTTCTGTTTGGTGTCTCTCGTCATATGCTCATCTTTGGACCCCGGCCTCTGAGGAATGACACATGGAAACCAAAGAAAGCGTTCAGATTAGGGCTTAGGGTCCTGTCCGGTTCAATATTCTGTCTCTGCAGACATCTGTCTGCGTATTTGTGTGGAGGTAGTTGCTCAACTTGTGTCAGGATGCCCTGTTTGTCCAGGGCGGCTTACAGTAGTGGGATGTCCTCATGGGCCTTGAGGTTTCTCCTGTTCTGTGGGGTTGTGGGCAATGGAATGGGCACAGTCTCCTAGGAGAGAGCAGGACAGTCCTGTGGTGTGACTCCAGAGGCATCAGCCTGGAGGCTGTGTGGGCCAGGGCTGTGAGGACAGACGTCCAAAAATACAAAGTCAGCTGAAATTTGGGGACGAGGAGGGCAGGAGTGATCTACAGTCCGTGAGGGGAGCTCTTTGCGATTATAAAGGAGGGCGGGTGAGAGGCGGTCGTTCAGGTTTATGTCTCTGTATGTTGTATTCACGATGGTCATTTAATGTAGGGGTAGCCTCATGGGCCATAGAAGAGTCTCCCTCTCTGGTTATTTGCCCAGCTCCCAAGAGTTTGGGCTCATTCTGTGGGAATGGAGGAGTCCTGTATTCTGCCTCATGTGTCCCACCAATAGAGGGATTCTAGAGCAGAACTGGGTACAGACAACTGGAATACCATCCGTCTGGTTAGGTCTGAGTGCCTATAGGCATGGCAAGCCCAATATGTGCGCTCTTGGTCCTGCCACTGAGAGGCATTACTTGAAGAGTGGACTCACGCTGAGGGTCACAATGCATGTTTGTGCCAAGGCGGCCCTCAATCATGGGCGGGGCCTCATTGAGCATGCAGGTTTCTCCTACACTGAACCTTGGACATGACAACCTCAAGGTTTCTTGCCATGGGAATGGAGGAGTTCTGATTTCTGCATCACGATCACCTCTGGGCAGTGATTGGAGATAAGGTCTAGGTTCTGAGGCCTGAAAACAGAGGTTGGGAAGAGATGACGACATAATACCATGGCAGGTGTGATGTGTTCAGTTTTGGGCCAGCTTTCTAGGTGTCGTTGAGGAGGTCTGCACTCAGGCTGTGCCAGACAGGGCATTTGTGCCCAGATAGGCTGTAAAATTGGGGTACAGTCGAGTGGCGTGCAGAAGATAATTATTTGGGTTTCTCGGTAGCCACATATGGCAAAGTTTTTCTTCTGGAGGGCAGACAGAGTGCTGCATTCTCGCTCCGGAATTGCCAGACTGGAGGGCTTTTGGGCCAGGAGTGTGAGGATGTAAGTCTTAGAACAGAAGCTTGGCTTTGGTTTCGGGGCAAAGGCACGGCAGGCACACTCAGCAGAGCTGAATCGAGATTTCATGCATCTGAAGTCACGGCGAGGTTCAGACATTGGCTGAAGTTGGACTTTCTGTCCATGATGGCCCCTTCATGAAAGGGGGTCATCACGAGGCCATGGGGGATTTCCCATGATAGGAGTAGTGAGATGCTCCAAACCACAAGGTTTTCTGTGGGTCAATTGAAACCTGTCGGATGGTCCAGGACATCCCTTATGGAACAACTCCAGAGCAGGGTTCTAAGGATGGACGTCTGGGCAGCCTGTCTCACATTCTAATTGTCTCCTAGAGACAGGACACATTTG
Organism: Neogale vison; assembly: GCF_020171115.1. NCBI lineage: Eukaryota > Metazoa > Chordata > Mammalia > Carnivora > Mustelidae > Neogale > Neogale vison. The sequence continues at coordinate 113,823,018 of NC_058092.1, read as the reverse complement.
ATCTGCTGGGTCTATCGTAGCAACCGATGGGACTGAGTTGAAATGGATTCTCCTGAGGATGGGTCATAATGTGGGTTTGTGTCCATGGAGACCTTGGAATGGGGCGGTGGCTCCAGGGCCCTGAAGGATTTTCCTAACTGGAGGTTTTGACACAGCTCCAATGAGCAAGTTTCCCAAGGGGTGACAAGATTTATTCTCATTGGTGCTTCAGTAACCCCCCATATGCTGGTATTGGAAACCACAACTCTGAGGAGAGATGCCTGAAAACCAAAGCAATGGATCTGATTAGGGCCTAGGGTCCTGTCCGGTTTAATCTTCTTCTCTCGGGTCATCTGTCTAGGGGGCTGAGTGGAGGTAGTTCCTCAGCAGGTGTCAGATCACCCCTGTTCACGCCAGCAGTCTACACTATTGGGATGGTCTCTGTGACTTTGGAGGTTTTTCCTAATTGGAAAGTTTGTGGCCAATGAAATGGGCAGAATTCCTTTGCAGAGGGAAGGTACAGTCCTGAGGTGTGGCTCCAGGGGCCCAAGTGTGGAGGGTGTGTGGGCCAGAGCTGTGGGGACAGATCTGAAAACAGAAACTCTACTTAGGTTTGGGGACGTAGGCATGGCAGGCCCGAGCTACAGACCTTGAGAACTCTTCAGGATAAGAACAAAGGGTGAGTGTGAGGTGCTTGATCAGGCTTTTGTCTCTGGATTTTGTGTCACTGATGACCGTGGAATGTTGGGGTGGCCTTATGGGCCATGGACGAGTCTCCCTCTCTGGGGATTTGGCTCTATCCCAAGATTTTGGGGTCATAATGTGGGATGGGAGGAGTCCGTTCTGATATTTTACCTCAGGTGTGCCACTGAAAGAGGGATTCCAGAGCAGAGCCCTGGTGAAGGGCGACTGGACAACCCGAACTCTGGTTAAGATTGGGGGCCTAGGGGCATGGCAAGCCCCATATGCGGGACCTTGGTCCAGCCACTGAGAGGTCTTACTTGAGGACAGGGTTCACACTGAGGGTCACAATGCATTTTGTGCCCAACGCAGCCCTCAAGAGTGGGCGGGGACTAATGGGCCACATTGGTTTCTCCTACACTGAACTTTGGACAACAGGCCACCTACAAGGTTTCTTGCCATGGGGAAGGAGGAATTCTGATTTCTGCATCACGTTCACCCCTGGGCAGTGATTGCAGATAAGGTCTAAGTACTGAAGCATGAAAACCGTGGTTGGGAAGAGATGATGGCCTAATGCCATGGCGGTTCTCATGTGCTCAGTGTGCGGACAGCTGTCTGGGTGTTGGTCAGGATGTCCGGGCTCAGGCTGTGTCAGACAGTGCATTAGGGCCCAGGTTAGACTATATAATTTGGGTACAGTTGAGTGCCGTGTAGGTTTATCCACATTGAAGGTTTCTGTGAAGCTCATTAGGGCAAAATTTTTCTTCTGGAGGGTAGGCAGAGTGCTGCCTTGTGTGTCCGGAATTGCCAAACTTGAGGGCTTGGGGGGCAGGAGTGTGCAGACAGAAGTCTGAGAACACAAGCTAGACTTAGGTTTCAGGGCAAGGGCATGGCAGGCACCCTCTGCAGAGCTGAATCGAGATCTCGTGCATCTGAAGTCAGTGCGAGGATCAGAAATTGGCTCAGGTTGGAGTTTCTGTCCATGATGGCCTCTTCATGAAGGGGGTGGAATCTCGAGGCCATGAAGTTTTCCCACGTTGGAAGTTGTGGGATGCTCCAAACCACAAGGATTCCTTCTGCAGAACTACTGAGTCCTCTTGGATGGCTTCTGGACGTCCCATATGGAATGACTCCAGAGCACCATTCTAAGGATGGATGCCTGGGCAGCCTGCCTAGCATTCCAATGGTCTCTTAGCAACAAGACAGGTTCTATCTGATATCTCTGTGGGAGCAAGCAGGGGGGCTGATTTGAAATGGAGTCTCCTGAGGATGGGTCCTAATGTGTGTTTGTGTCCATGAGGACTTTGGAATAAGGCAGTGGCACCGGGACCCTGAAGGATTCTCCTAACCAGAGGCTTTGACACAGCTCTAACGTGCAAGTTTCACATGTGGAGACAAGATTTGTCCTGATAGGTGCCTCAAGAAACAGCCATATGCTGCTATTGGAATCCAGGCCTCTCAGGAGAGATGCCTGGAAACCAAAACACTGGATCCGATCCCAATTGTTTTGGGTCAATCTGTGGGATGGGAGGGGTCCTTACAGGTTTTTTTTTTTTTTTTAACCTCAGGTATCCCACCAAAAGAGGGATTCCAAAGCAGAGCCCTGGGGAGGGGCGAATGGACAAACCGAACTATTGTTAAAAATTGCGGCCTAGTGGGAAGACAAGCCCAATATGCCATCTCTTCGTCCAGCTACTGAGAGGCCTTACTTGAGGACTGGGCTCATGCTCAGGGTCACAATGCGTGTATGTGACTAACTCGGCCCTCAAGCATGGATGGGGCCTCATGGGCCACACTGGTTTCAACTACACTGAACGTTGGACAACATGCCAACCACAAGGTTTCTTGCCATGGGGAAGGAGTTCTGATTTCTGCATCATGTTCAAACATGGGCAGTGATGGGAGATAAGGTCTAGGTTCTGAAGCCTGAAAACCGAGGTTGGGAAGAGATGACGACCTAAGGCCATGGCGGGTCCAGTGTGCTCAGTGTGCGGCCAGCTGGCTGGTTGTGGGTCGGGAGGTCGAGGCTCAGGCTGTGTCAGAAAGGGCATTAGTGCCCAAGGCAGCCTGTATAATTGGGGTATAGTCAAGTGGCATGCAGTTTGATCCTCATTTGGGGTTTCTGGGTAGCCCCAGAGGGCAATGTTTTTCTTCTGGAGGACAGGTCAAGTGCTGCATTGTAGTTCTGGAATTGCCAAACTGGAGGGCTTGTGGGCCAGGAGTGTGAAGACGGAAGTCTGAGAACACAAGCTAGGCTTCAGTTTCTGGGGGAGGGCACGGCAGGCACACTCTGCAGAGCTGAATCGAGTCTCATGCATCTGAAGGCAGGGAGAGGATCAGAGGATCACTCAGATTGGAGTTTCTGTCCCTATTGGCCACTTCATTAAGAGGGTGTGGATCACAAGGCCATGGAGGTTTTCCCAATATGGGAGTTGTGAGATGCTCCAAACCCAAAGATTGTTCTGCGGGACCATTGAGACCTTTTGGTTGACTCCAGGGCTTCCCATATGGAACGATTCGAGCGGGGTTCTAAGAATGGATGGCTGGGCAGCCTGCCTCTAATTCCAATTGTTTCCTAGCGACAAGACAGGTTAGATCTGCTGGATCTGGGGGAGCAACCGAGGGGGCTGATTTGAAATGGACTCTCCTGCGGATGGGCTCTAATGTGGGTTTGTGTTCATGGAGACCTTGGAATGAGGCGGTAGCACCGGGGCCCTGAAGGGTTCTCCTAACCAGAGGCTTTGACACAGCTCCAACGTGCAAGTTTCACATGTGGAGACAAGATTTATCCTGATGGGTGCCTCAAGAAACAGCCATATGTTGCTATTGGAATCCAGGCCTCTCAGGAGAGATGCCTGGAAACCAAAACACTGGATCCGATTAGGGCCTAGGGGCCTGTTCATACCAATTTACATCTGGGAACATCTGTGTATGAGTCTGAGTGCAGGTAGGTGCTCAGATGGGCTCAGATTGCCCCTGTACGTCTTGGGCAGCCACCACTATTGGGGTGGCCTCAGGCGCTTTGGAGGTTTATTGTATTTGTAGGGTTGTGGCTAATTGTATGGGCAGAATTCCCCTCGAAAGGGCAGGTCCAGTCCTCAGGTTTGGCTCCAGGGGCCTGAGCATGTAGGGTGTGTGGGCCAGGGCTGTGGGGACAGTTGTCTGAAAACACAAACTCAGCTTAGGTTTTGGGTCTTAGGTATGGCAGGACTGATCTACAGACCGTGAGAAGAACTCTTCAGGATTTGAACAAAGGACGAGTGTGAGGCACTTGCTCGGCTTTTGTCTCTGGATATTGTGTCACCGATGGCCGTGGAATGTCGAGATGAACTCATGGGCAATGGACGAGTCTTCCTTTCTGGGGATTTGGCTCTATCCCAAGAGTTTGGGGTCATTCTGTGGGATGGGAGGAGTCCGTGTTTTTTTTTTTTTTTTTTTTTAACCTCAGGTGACCCACCTAAAGAGGGATTCCAGAGAAGAGCCCTGGGGAGGGGCGACTGGACAACCAGAAATCTGGTTAAAAATTGGGGCCTAGGGGCATGGCAAGCCCATTAGGACGTCTAATGGTCCAGTCACTGAGAGGACTTAATAGAGGACAGGACTCACGCTGAGGGTCACAATGCATGTTTATGCCCTCGCTGCACTCAAGCATGGACGGGGCCTCATGGTGAATGCTGGTTTCTCCTACACTCAACGTTGGACAACATGCCAACCATAAGGGTTCTTGCCATGGGGAAGGAGGAGTTCTGATTTCTGCATCACGTTCACCCCTTGGCAGGGTTTGGAGTTAAGGTCTAACTTCTGAAGCCTGAAAAGCTAGATTGGGAAGAGATGACGAGGTAAGGCCATGGCGGGTCCGATGGATTCAATGTGCTGTCAGCTGTCTGGGTGTTGGTCTGGAGGTCCGGGCTCAGGCTGTGTCAGACAGTGCATTAGGGCCCAGGTTAGACTATATAATTTGGGTACAGTAGAGTGCCATGTAGGTCTATCTTCATTTGGGGTGTCTGGGAAGCTCCATAGGGCAACATTTTTCTTCTGGAGTGCAGGAAGAGTGCTGCATTGTGTGTCCGGAATTGCCAAACTTGAGGGCTTGGCGGCCAGAAGTATGAGGATGGAAGTCTGAGAACACAAACTAGACTTAAGTTTCAGGGTGTGCAAGGCAGGCACACTCTGCAGAGCTGAATAGAGGTCTCATGCATCTGAAGTCAGGGCGAGGATCAGACGTTGGCTCAGGTTGGATATCCTGTCCATGATTTCCCCTTCATAAAGAGGGGTGGCATCACAAAGCCTTTGAGGTTTTTCCACATTGGGAGTTGTGAGATGCTCCCAAATGCAAGGATTCCTTCTGCAGGACATCTGAGACCTGTTGGATGGTTCCAGAACATCCCATACGGAAGGACGCCAGAGCAGAGTTCTAAGGATGGATGCCTGGGAAGCCTGCCTAGCATTCCAATTGTCTCCTAGTGACAAGAGAGGTTAGATCTGCTGGATCTGGGGGAACAACCAAGGGGGCTGAGTTAAAATGGAATCTCCTGTGGATGCGTCCTAATATGTGTTTGTGTCCATGGAGACCTTGGAATGGAACGGTGGCACTGGGGCCCTGAGATTTTGAGACAGCTCCAAAGAGCTAGTTTCCCATGTGGAGACAAGATTTGTTCTAATTGGTGCCTTAGGAAACCCACATATGCTGGTATTGGAAACCAGGTCTCTGAGGAAAGATACCTGGAAACCACAGCATTGGATCCGATTAGGGCCTGTCTGGTTCAATTTTCTTCTCTGGCAACATCTGTCTATGGTATGAGTGGAGGTAGTTGCTCAGCTGGTGTCAGACCACCCCTGTTTGTCCGGGCGGCCTACACTATTAGGATGGCCTTGGGGACTTTGGAGGTTTCTCCTAATTTGTACGATTATGGGCAGTGGAAGAGGCAGAATTCTCATGGAGTAGGCAGGCACAGTCCTGATGTGTGGCTCCAGGGACCCCAGCCTCGAGGGTGTGTGGGCCAGGACTGTGGGGACAGATGTCTGAAAACACACACTAGGCTTAGGTTTGGGGACGTAAGTATGGCAGGCCTGAGCTACAGACCGTGAGGAGAATTCTTTGGGATATGAAGAAATGACGAGTGTGAGGTGCTTGCTCAGGCTTTTCTCTCTGGATTTTGTGTCAAAGATGGCCATGGAATGTCAGGGAAGCCTCATGGGCCATGGACGTGTCTTTGTCTCTGTGGATTTGACCCAATCCCAATTGTTTTGGGTCAGTCTGTGGGATGGGAGGAGTCCTTTCTGTTTTGTTACCTCAGGTGTCCCAGGAAAAGAGGGTTTCCAGAGCAGAGCCCTGGGCAGGGGCAAATGGACAACCAGAAATCTGGTTAAAAATTGGGGCCTAGGGGCATGGCAAGCCAAATATGCCTTCTAATGTTCCAGCCACTGAGAGGCCTTCCTTGAGGACAGAACTCACGCTGAGGGTCACAATGTGTGTTTATGCCCTCATGGCGCTCAAGCATGGTTGGGGACTCATGGTGCACACTGGTTTTTCTCCTACACTGAACATTGGACAACATGCCAACCACATGTATTCTTGCCATGGGGAAGAAATAGTTCTAATTTCTCTATCTCATTCACCCCTGGGCAGTGACTTGAGAAAAGGTCTAGGTTGTGAAGTCTGAAAACCGAGGTTGGGAAGAGATGACGACCTAAGGCCATGTCGGGTCTGATGTGCTCAGAGTGGAGTCAGCTGTCTGGGTGTTGGTCGGGAGTTTCAGGCTTAGGCTGTGTCAGATACGGCATTAGTGCCCAGGGTAGATTGTATAATTGGGGTAGAGTCAAGTGCCATGCAGGTTGATCCTCATTTGGCGTTTCTTGGTAGCCCCAAGGGCAACGTTTTACTTCTGGAGGGCAGGCAGAGTGGCTGCCGAATTCCCAAACTGGATGCCTTGTTGGCAAGCAGTGTGAGGACGGAAGTCTGAGAACACATTTTAGGCATAGGTTTCGGGACGAGGGCATGGAAGACACCCTTTGCAGATGTGAATCGGGATTTTGTGCATCTGAAGTCAGGGCGAGGTTCAGATCTAGGCTCAGGTTGGAGTTTCTGTCCATTTTGGCCCCTTCATGAAGGGGGCAGCATCTTGAGTCCATGGAGGTTTACCCACGGTGGGAGTTGTGAGATGCTGTAAACCACAAGGATTCCTTCTAATCAACAATTGAGACCTGTTGCATCACTCCGGGACATCCCATATGAAACAAAGCCAGAGCAGAGATATAAGGATGGATGCCTGGGCAGCCCGCCCTCGCATTCCAATTGTCTCCTAGCGAATAGAGAGGTTTGGTATGCTGGCACTAGGGGAGCAACCGAGGGGGCTGAGTTGAAATGGACTCTCCTGCAGCTAGGTCCCAATGTGGGTTTGAGTCCATGGAGACCTTGGAATGGGGCGGTGGCACACTGGCCCTGAAGGATTCTCCTAACTAGAGGATTTGAGACATCACCAAAGGACAAGTTTCCTATGTGGAGATGAGATTTGTTATGACTGGTGTCTCAGGAAACCCCCATATCCTGATATTGGAAATCAGGCCTCTGAGGAGAGATACCTGGAAACCAAAGCAATGGATGTGATTAGGGCCCAAGGGTCTCTCTGGTCCAATCTTCTTCCTTGGAGACATCCATCTACGGTATGAGTGGAGGTAGATGCTCACCTGTTGTTAGATCACCCTTGTTTGTCCCAGGCAGCCTTCACTATTGGGATGGCCTCTGGGACTTTGAAGATTTCTCCTAATTTGTACGAATCTGGACAATGGAAGGGGCAGAATTCCCATTGAGTGGGCAGGCAGAGAACTGATGTGTGGATCCAAGGGCCTCAGCCTGGAGGATGTGTGGGCCTGGACTTGGAGAAAGATGTCTGAAAACACAAACTCGGCTTAGGATTGGGGACGTAGGTATGGCAGGCCCAATCTCAGACCATGAGGAGAACTCTTTGGGATATGAAGAAAGGGCGAGTGTGAGTTGCTTGCTCATGCTTTTGTCTATGGATTTTGTGTCAACGTTTGCCGTGGAATGTCGGGGAGGCCTCATGGTTCATGGAAGAGTCTTCTTCTCTGTGGATTTGGCCTGATCCCAATTGTTTTGGGTCAATCTGTGGCACGGGAGGAGTCCTTTCAGTTTTGTTACCTCAGGTGTCCCACCAAAAGAGGGATTCCAAAGCAGAGCCCTGGGGAGTGGTGAATCGACATCCCGAACTATGGTTAAAAATTGGGGCCTAGGGCCATGGCAAGTCCAATATGCTGTCTCTTGGTCTAGCCACTGATAGGCCTTACTTGAGGACTGGGCTCACGCTGGGGGAACAATGTGTGTTTGTGACCAACGCAGCCCTCAATCATGGGCAGGGCCTCATGGGCCAAACTGGTTTCAACTTCACTGAAAGTTGGACAACATGCCAACCACAAGTTTTCTTGCCATGGGGAAGGAGTTCTGATTTCTGCATCATGTTCAACCCTGGGCAGTGATTGGAGGTAAGGTCTAGGTTCTGAAGCCTGAAAACCAAGGTCGGGAAGAGATGATGACCTAAGGCCATGGAGGGTCCAACGTGCTCAGTGTGCGGCCAGCTGGCTGGTTGTGGGTCGGGAGGCCGAGGCTCAGGCTGTGTCAGAAAGGGCATTAGTGCCCAGGGCAGCCTGTATAATTGAGGTAAAGTCAAGTGGCGTGCAGGTTGATCCTCATTTGGGGTTTCTGGGTAGCCCCAAAGGGAAATGTTTTTCTTCTGTAGGACAAGCAGAGTGCTGCATTGTAGTTCTGGAATTGCCAAACTGGAGGGCTTGTGAGCCAGGAGTGTGAGGATGAAAGTCTGAGAACACAAGATAAGCTTAGGTTTCTGGGCGAGGACACGGCAGGCACACTCTGCAGAGCTGAATTGAGATCTCGTGCATCTGAAGTCAGACCGATGATCAGACAGTCACTCAGGTTGGAGTTTCTGTCCCTAATGGTCCCTTCATGAAGGGGGGTTGGATCTCGAGGCCATGGAGATATTCCCACGATGGAAGTTATGAGATGTTCCAAACTGCAAAAATTCTTCTGCAGAACAACTGAGACCTGTTTGTTGGCTCCAGGACTTCCCAAACAGAATGATTCCTAGCTGGCTTTAGGGATGAATGGCTGGGCAGCCTACCTCTCATTCCAATTGCCTCCTAGCGACAAGACAGTTTAGATCTGCTGGATCTGGGGGAGCAACAGAGGAGGCTGAGTTTAAATGGAATCTCCTGCGGATGGGCCCTAATGTGGGTTTGTGTCCATGGAGACCTTGGAATGATGCAGTGGCACCGAGACCCTGAAGGGTTCTCCTAACCAGAGGTTTTGACCCAGCTCCAATGCACAAGTTTCCCATGTGGAGAAGAGATTTGTTCTGATGGGTGCCTCAAGATACAGCCATATGCTAATATTGGAAACCAGGACTCTCAGGAGAGATGCCTGGAAACCAAAGCAATGCATTCGATTAGGACCTAGGTGCCTGTTCATTCTAATTTACTCTGGAGACATCTGTCTATGGGTCTGAGTGCAGGTAGGTGCTCCGATGGGCTCAGATTGCCCCTGTTTGTCCTGGGCAGCCAACACTATTGGGATGGATTCAGTGACTTTGGATGTTTATCGTATTTGTAGGGTGGGGTCCTCCAATGGAATGGGCAGAATTCCCTTGGAGAGGGCAGGTCCAGTCCTCAGATTTGACTCCAGGGGCCTGAGCCTGTAGGGTGTGTGGGCCAAGGCTGTGGAGACAGTTGTCTGAAAACACAAACCCGGCTTAGCTTTCGGGTCATAGGTATGTCAGGACTGATCTACAGACCGTGAGAACTCTTCGGGATATGAACAAAGGGCGAGTGTGAGGTGCTTGTTCAGGCTTTTGTCTCTACATATGGTGTCACCAATGGCCTTGTAATGTCCGGGTGGCCTGATGGCTAATGGACGAGTCTTCCTCTCTGGGGATTTGGCCCGATCCCAAGAGTTTGGGGTCATGCTGTGCGATGGGAGGAGTCCATTTTGTTTTTTTACCTCAGGTGTCTCACCAAAAGAGGGATTCCAGAACAGAGCTTTGGGGAGGGGCGACTAGAGAACCAGAAATCTCGTTAAAAATTGGGGCCTAGGGGCATGGCATGCCCATTATGACGTCTAATGGTCCAGCCACTGAGAGGACTTTCTAGGGGACAGGACTCACGCTGAGGGTCACAATGCGTGTTTATGCCCTCGCTGCACTCAAGCATGGGTGGGGCCTCATGGTGAACACTGGTTTTTCCTACACTGAACGTTGAACAACATGCCAACCACAAGGTTTCTTGCCATGGGTAAGGAGGAGTTCTGATTTCTGCATCACATTCACCCCTGTGCAGTGATTGGAGATAAGGTCTAGGTTCTGAAGCCTGAAAACCAAGACTGGGAAGAGATGAGGACCGAGGTCATGGCAGATCCGGATGTGCTTAGTGTGCTCCCAGCTGTCTGGATGTGGGTCGGGAGGTCCAGGCTCAGGCTTTGTCAGACAGGACATTAGTGCCAAGGGTAGACTGTGTAATTGGGGAACCGCCGAGTGGCATGCGTGTTGATCCTCATTTGGGGTTTCTGGGTAGACCCAGAGGGCAATGTTTTTTCTTCTGGAGGGCAGGCAGAGTGCTACACTGTGGCTCCGGAATTCCCAAACTCGAGGGCCTGTGGGCCAAGAGTGTGAGGACAATAATCTTAGTGTAAGGGTGGGGCAGACTGAGTGGAGTCATCCAATCAGTAGGCCGTATGTATATCCACTGGGAAGGTTGAAATTCAATTGGCCACCTGTGTAGGGGCGGGGCTCAACCACCCCCATAAAGGTTGCTCTGCCAGGCTGCCAAGGGGGGCTCCTGCAGGAGAGCCAGGGGGCTCCTGCAGGAGGGCCGGTGGCTGCTGCAGGAGAGCAGCGGCTGCTACAGGAGGGATGGAGTCGGCAGAGAGCGGTGAAGTCGGCGGAGAGCGGTGGAAGTCCGCAGAAGGCGGTGAAGTCGGCGGAGAGCGATGAAGTGGAGCGGAGAGCGGTGGAAGTCGCAGAAGAGCAGGGGAGTCAACGGTGTATAGAAGAGCTGTAACAGCTCTTGTAAGAGCTATAACCGCGTTTGGCGGTCTAGCCTCCAGCCTCCGGCGACCCCGAGCGGCTGCCGGCAGCCTCCAACCTCGGCGGCGGCGCCGAGCCGCCGCCTGCAGCGTGCAGCCTCCGGCGGTGGCCCCGAGCGCCGCCGCCTGCAGCGTGCAGCCTCCGGCGGCGGCCCCGAGCGCCGCCGCCTGCAGCTTCCATCCTCCGGCGGCGGCCCCGAGCGCCGCCGCCTGCAGCTTCCAGCCGCCGCCTGCAGCTTCCATCCTCCGGCGGCGGCCCCAAGCGCCGCCGCCGGCAGCCTCCGGCGGCGGCCCCGAGCGCCGCCGCCTGCAGCTTCCATCCTCCGGCGGCGGCACCGAGCGCCGCCGCCTGCAGCTTCCATCCTCCGGCGGCGGCCCCGAGCGCCGCCGCCTGCAGCTTCCATCCTCCGGCGGCGGCCCCGAGCGCCGCCGCCTGCAGCTTCCATCCTCCGGCGGCGGCCCCGAGCGCCGCAGCCTGCAGCTTCCAGCCTCCGGCGGCGGCCCCAGGCGCCGCCGCCTGCAGCCTCCGGCGGCGGCCCCGAGCGCCGCCGCCTGCAGCTTCCAGCCTCCGGCGGCGGCCCTGAGCCATCGCCTGCAGCCTGCAGCCTCCGGCGGCCCAGCAGTCCAGTCATCTGCGGTCCAGTTGACAGCGGTCTCTCGACGCCTGCGGTCCTGAGACATCTGCGGTCCAGTTGTCAGCGGTCCCTCGACGCCTGCGGTCCTGAGACATCTGCGGTCCAGTTGTCAGCGGTCCCTCGACGCCTGCGTTCCTGAGACATCTGCGGTCCAGTTGTCAGCGGTCCCTCGACGCCTGCGGTCCTGAGACATCTGCGGTCCAGTTGTCAGCGGTCCCTCGACGCCTGCGGTCCTGAGACATCTGCGGTCCAGTTGTCAGCGGTCCCTCGACGCCTGCGGTCCTGAGACATCTGCGGTCCAGTTGTCAGCGGTCCCTTGACGCCTGCGGTTCTAGCGGCCCTGCCCCGCACTCCAGGACTCTCAGCAGTGACACAGTGAGAAACGACCTAGATGTCAGCAACCTCATTGGGAGTAGGCTCGCCGGGGTCAAAGTTGTCATCTTTTATAAAAGAAAGCCCTGACCGGTCAGTGCGATTCATGATGCTTGGCGCGAAATAAAGCTTTGCTTGACCTTCGCTTTGTATCAGTCTCGTTCCTTTGATCACGGACCCTACATTTGGGGGCTCGTCCGGGATCAAACGACGAGAACTGAGCCAGCATCAGAATTTTTAGGCAAAGCCTCCGGAGGTATTGGGTTTCGAGGTATTGGGTTTCGAAGTATTGGGTTTCGAGGTATTGGGTTTCGAAGTATTGGGTTTCGAAGTATTGGGTTTCGAAGTATTGGGTTCCGAGGTATTGGGATCCTATCCGTCTGTCTGGTTGGAGCTCCAGGGTATAGCCCACCGGGGAGAAGCTGGACGCAGCCATGCTCCCCAGGGCTGGAGTGGATGCGGGGACGCCCCATCCCTCTGCTGATAGATCGACAGGGGGTTCTAGTCCCCCTGGGCGGTCGGGGGGTTCGAGTCCCCCTGCGCGGTCGGGGGTTCGAGTCCCCCTGGGCGGTCGGGGGGTTCGAGTCCCCCTGCGCCGTCGGGGGGGGTTCGAGTCCCCCTGCACCGTCGGGGAGGTTCGAGTCCCCCTGGGCGGTCGGGGGGTTCGAGTCCCCTGCCTTCCCTTTGACAGTTGAGGGGTTCAAGTCCCCTTAGACGGTTGGGGATAAAGATAGCCCCCACCAGTGGCAAGCTCTGGGTAAATTAAAAAAGTGCATAGAAATCAATGCACTCCATAAATTTGGTCAGGAGGACAAAGAGAAAAATCCAATTAGGAAATCCATTGGGCTATACAAAAACAAAAACAACACACCAAAGCTTATGGAATGCCATTAAAACAGTACTTAAAGGGAAATTATAGCAGTAAGCACCTGTTTTAAAGGATGAAGTTAAACTTCTACCTCATACAATATACAAAATTCTAAAAGGATCAGAAACCTATATTGTACTCTATAAGGCAACTGATCTATGCTATAATATTGATGACCCTTGAAAACATTAGGCCAAATTAAAGAAGCCAGTGATAAAAGACTACATGTATGATCCTGCTTATATGTGAAATGTCCAGAAAACTCAGATCTATAGGAACAGAAAGTAAATTAATAGTTACTTAAGATAGGTTTCCAAGAGATGTGAGTGACCAATGTTTGAATGGGGTTTCATTTAGGATGGTGAAAATGTCCAGAACTTGATTGGACACAATTCATACTTTTAAAGTATACATTTCAATAAACCATTTAAAGGTTATAGGAACTCTAAAGGAACAACAAATAGAAAGGTAAATAACAAGATAATGGGAGAATATGAAAAAGCTCATGGAGCTCAGGAAAGGAAGTCCCCCCCTCCAGCAGCAGGCTCTGGATGAGGGCTACTGGGGTTGTGGTTATTTGTTTGTTTGTTTGTTTGTTTTGTTGTTGTCTATTGTGTTTTGTTATGGTTGAAGGAATGTGGCAAGCAGAGAGTAAGGGGACGCTAGCTTTCATCTCTCTGTTCCTCATAATAGATGTGGGGCTTCTCCCTCACTCATTTTGTGTGTTAAGGGCTATAACGAGCTACCTGGAGTTAGTCAAATGCCGGGTTAAGGTGTCCAATGCTGATGCTCATTAGAGCCGGGCATGGAAAATAAGTGCCTAGTGGGCCACTTTTGGTAAGCAGAACTGGTACTGTGGGATGAACCAACCTCGAGACAGAGACTTTAAGGAATATTCCCAAGCAGCTGCCGAAACTTCTTTTGTTTCGGGGAATTCCTTGCCTTCTCTGGCCCGACGTGGACTGCCTGGCCCCTCCCCCTTGCTGGCAGGGAAAGCATGGCATCTGAAGTGGAATGGGCCCAGGTGGAACATGAGGTCAGTTGGCGAAGGGATGGCTGGGCTGATGGTTAACTGTCTGTTTCAAGGGTTTAATGAGTAATTGTTAAAGTGGCTTCCGAAGTCTTTGATAACCTGAAACTGTGAAGGGTTGCTTGAATGACAAATGGAGTTAAATTTGTTGGACATCTAGATCCTAACCAAATGGGATGAAATGCTAGGGCGCTGTTTGCTGGAACTGGGTTTGTACTTTTGAAATCTGCTGGTGAACACATTCTGTGCTTAACTGATTGATAAATTTGCCATCTAAAGAATTCTGTTGTAACAACTCACCATTGGTTTATATTTAGTCTTAAGTAGAGGTTAAGGTATTTCTAAGAGTACAAAATTCTGTTAAGTGTAATTAAGACTGATGGAAATGAGAAAAGCAACTCTGTATGTAAAAAGTAGGAGATATGTAAAAGAGAGATAAACAGCCCTAAGGCCACTGTCAGAGCTAAATCCATTCGTAAAAGAATGGAAGGGGAGACTGATCACCTCCCATTAGCCAGGGATACCAAAAGGGGAGGATGTCCAACCTGTTTGAATCTGGAAAATGCCTGACTGTGTGAATGTATCTCTATGGCTCCACCGCTTCCACTATGGAGTCTGAATGGACTGCACCCTAAATCTTGCAGGGCTTCATATGGCATAACGGTCATCTACTCCATGGAGTAGCCCAGTCCAGGGTTTATACAGACAGACCTTAAATAAGACGCTCCTAAGTTCCCACGAGGGACACGAGCAGGACAGCATCCAGGGACAGCCCTGCTCCAATGGCAGAGCAGATCACAGCTGTCCTCTCTGGGCTCCTCCACCCAGAATCTGGGAGATGGAACAGGGGAAATTCTGTGCAATGAATTTGGACTCTGCTTAGCACCTCTGTGTTGGCTCTCAGCCCTAGAAAAACGAGAGCCTGAGGGTCCACTTTGAGTCTAGGAAGCCATCTTCCAAGAGGAAGAAAACTCTCTGAAACTCCGTGAGCTGCTCGTCCCTCTTCTCTGATGTCTGGACTCGATGGGTCACACAAGGGCCTATGGGAGGAGCTCGGGAGTCAAGACTTCAAATCTTGGCCATCGGAGGCTGCCAGGGACCTGACCCGATTGATACACGTGCAGCTGCTGGCACGTTTCTGAATATGCTGGCTCTCTGCAGCCTCTGCATCTTTGAACAACATGTCCATCTGTCTGAAACATCATTCTGTTCCAAGCACTTAGAAACCCTCCACTACCTCCTCCTTTGTACAGAATGGGTATGACCACAAGGCATCAGTAGCCCAAGAAGGCCAGGGGCCAATGTAACTATGAACGAGAGAGATATGGTAGCTAACCAAGCCTGGACAAATTAAGGTAACAGTAGGGTATGAGAAAGTTCAGCTTCCTCCAGCAAGGGGAGGACGGTTCCATGTTATATAGGGTGTCACGTACACTCATCTGAGAATATCGGGTAAGAACCTTATGATTGTCTACGGCCATACCACCCTGAACGCGCCCGATCTCGTCTGATCTCGGAAGCTAAGCAGGGTCGGGCCTGGTTAGTACTTGGATGGAAGACTGCCAGGGAATACCGGTTGCTTTTGCTTTGATCTCCAAGAGGGAATTTCTTGGGACGGTGGGCTACTGCAGGCTGTGGATGCTACCTTCACGGAGATGGCACAACCTCTCTACGAACTGGCTAAGGGAGGACTCACTATGGTAGAGTGTGGACAGCTGAGGCAGAAGGAGCATTTCGGGAATTACAAAGAGCCTTACTGTGTGCCCCAGCATTGGTCATCCCAGATGTTACCAAGCCCTTCCACTTGTATGTGAAGGCAGGGCTGACTAAAGAAGTTTTGACTCAGACTCTAGGGTATGGTGAAGGCCAGTGGTCTATCTTAGCAAGAAACTAGATCCAGTAGCAGCTGGGTTCCCCCTTTGCTTCTGCATAATTGCTGCCATGGCCCTCCTAGTCAAGGATGCATGCAAATTGACTCTGGGTCAAAATCTCATATTGACCACCACCCACGTTATCAAGGGCCTTCTCCGGACTCCACCAGACCGATGGATGACGAACGCCCGGGTAACGGGGTATCAGGCCCTTCTCCTCAATGAACCAAAAGTGGCCTTCCGACCCCCAGCAGTGCTAAATCCAGCCACACTGCTGCCAGAAGAGCTAGCTGACCACACGACTGTGGGGAGGTCTTAACCCAAGTCACAGGAATAAGGCCGGATCTCAGAGACACTCCCCTCCCGGATGCGGAAATGACTCTGTTCACAGAAGGGAGTAGTTACATGGTCAGTGGAAAAGAGGTATGCGGGGGCTGCAATGGTTTCTCCTGGGCAGAGACTCTGGATGTCAGCCCTGCCACATAGGATCTCGGTGGAAAAGCAAAGCTGACTGCATTCACCAAGGCACTACAGATGGCCGAGGCCACAGGCACTAACTGGAAACTACAGTGTGCCTACTGGCCCCAGAGCTCTGAGCAAGGAGAATGAACCAGACTCTCGAAAAGACCTTGACAAAGTTAATTCTGGAGGCTGGCGGTGGATAGAAAATCTCCTTCCTTTTACTCTCAGGGCACGATGTAATAAACAAGGTGACCCCATTTAAAATAATGTTTGGGAGCTCTGTCCTAGGTTACAGGAGGTTGCCCTAGCAGAAATGACTGATCAGTCTATACCCCAGTCACTGCAGGCATTACAGTCTGTCTTAAAAAGAAGGGATCCAAACTGCCTATACTGGAACAGAGACGGTGGAACCACATCCTTACCAACCCGGGGACTTGGTTTGGATACGTCGCTATCAAGTGGGGAATTTGGAGCCTCGTTGGAAGGGACCATTTACTGTTATCCTAACCACCCCCACAGCAGTAAAAGTGGAAGGCATCAGGGCCTGGGTTCATGCGGGTCATGTCAAACGAGCTGAGAGTAAGGATGCCCTCCAGAAATGGGAAATGCAGCCAAAAGACCCTGCTGACCATAGACTGAAACTAAGACTAAAGAAACTGTGAGTGTATTGTTGCTATACTAAAGAAAATTGGGGCGATAAAATGTTAGTCTTATATGTTCAATATAAGGTAGAACCATCTGAAAAGTCAAGGATTTGACTAATCTCCAAAGAAAAGGGGGGAATGTAAGGGTGGGGCAGACTGAGTGGAGTCATCCAATCAGTAGGTCGTATGTATATCCACTGGGAAGGTTGAAATTCAATTGGCCACCTGTGTAGGGGCGGGGCTCAACCACCCCCATAAAGGTTGCTCTGCCAGGCTGCCAAGGGGGGCTCCTGCAGGAGAGCCAGGGGGCTCCTGCAGGAGGGCCGGTGGCTGCTGCAGGAGAGCAGCGGCTGCTACAGGAGGGATGGAGTCGGCAGAGAGCGGTGAAGTCGGCGGAGAGCGGTGGAAGTCCGCGGAAGGCGGTGAAGTCGGCGGAGAGCGATGAAGTGGAGCGGAGAGCGGTGGAAGTCGCAGAAGAGCAGGGGAGTCAACGGTGTATAGAAGAGCTGTAACAGCTCTTGTAAGAGCTATAACCGCGTTTGGCGGTCCAGCCTCCAGCCTCCGGCGACCCCGAGCGGCCGCCGGCAGCCTCCAACCTCGGCGGCGGCGCCGAGCCGCCGCCTGCAGCGTGCAGCCTCCGGCGGCGGCCCCGAGCGCCGCCGCCTGCAGCTTCCATCCTCCGGCGGCGCCCCCGGGCGCCGCCGCCTGCAGCCTCCGGCGGTGGCCCCGAGCGCCGCCGCCTGCAGCTTCCAGCCTCCGGCGGCGGCCCCGAGCCATCGCCTGCAGCCTGCAGCCTCCGGCGGCCCAGCAGTCCAGTCATCTGCGGTCCAGTTGACAGCGGTCTCTCGACGCCTGCGGTCCTGAGACATCTGCGGTCCAGTTGTCAGCGGTCCCTCGACGCCTGCGGTCCTGAGACATCTGCGGTCCAGTTGTCAGCGGTCCCTCGACGCCTGCGGTCCTGAGACATCTGCGGTCCAGTTGTCAGCGGTCCCTCGACGCCTGCGGTCCTGAGACATCTGCGGTCCAGTTGTCAGCGGTCCCTTGACGCCTGCGGTGCCAGCGGCCCTGCCCCGCACTCCAGGACCCTCAGCAGTGACACAGTGAGAAACGACCTAGATGTCAGCAACCTCATTGGGAGTAGGCTCGCCGGGGTCAAAGTTGTCATCTTTTATAAAAGAAAGCCCTGACCGGTCAGTGCGATTCATGATGCTTGGCGCGAAATAAAGCTTTGCTTGACCTTCGCTTTGTATCAGTCTCGTTCCTTTGATCACGGACCCTAACACTTAGAACACAAGCTTGGCTTAGGTTTTGGAGCGACGGCACGGCAGGCACACTCTGCAGAGCTGAATCGAACCTCATGCATCTGAAGTCAGGGCGAGGATCCGACGTTGGCTCAAGTTGGAGTTTCTGGCCATGATGGCCCCTACATGAAGGGGGGGGTCATCACGAGGCCATGGAGGTTTTCCCACGATGGGAGTTGTGAGATGCTCTAAACCACAAGGATTCTTTCTGCGGGAAGATTGAGACCTGTGAATGCTCCAGTACATCCCATACGGAATGACTCCAGAGCAGGGTTCTGAGTATGGATGCCTGGGCAGCCTGCCTTGCATTTCATTTGTCTCCTAGTGACAAGACAGGTTCGATCTGCTAGCTCAGGGGGAGCAACAGAGGGAGCTGAGTTGAAATGGACTCTTCAGCAAATGGGTCCTAATGTGGTTTTGTGTCCATGGAGACATTGGAATTGGGAGAATTTCCTTATAGGGACAGGAGATGTTCTGTTGCTTGACTCAGGGAACAGATGTTGTATCATAAGTTGGTTTTAGAGAACAGCCATCTGAGGAGGGATGTGTGAAAACCTATTCTTGGGTTCCAATGATGTCCTAGGGGCATGTAAGGTTCCATTTTCTGACTCAGGATTATTGATTTGGGTGTCTGCCTGGATGTAGGTGATCAGGGTGTTTCAGACTGTGCATTTGCATCCAGCGCCGCTTCCAATATTGTGGTGGGATCAGGGGCCTTGGAGGTTTCTCCTAATCTGGGGGGTTTGAGCAAATGTGATGGGCAAAGTTTCCTTCGGGATGGCAGGCACAGTCCTTTTGTGTGGCTCCAGAGACCCCGTCCTGGAGGACATGTGAGGCATGGTTTTGGGAGAGAAGTCTGCAAACGGAAACTAGGTTTAGGCTTAGTGGTGCAGTGATCGCACCCCAATGCATCGATCTGGAGGGCAGCTCATCAGGAACTGTAACTAGGGTGACTCGATGACAGTAGCACAGCCTTTTGTATCGGCATTGTGTGTCCAGGATGACCTCGGAATGGAGATGTGGTCTCATGGGTCCATGGGAGATTTTTCCTCTCTAAGGATCCTGGAGGATCCCCATAGTTTGGTGGCTTTTTCGGTGAAAGGGAAGAGTGCTGTTTTCCGTCTTAGGGATGCCCAAAAACAGGGATTCGAGAGGTTGGGCTATGGGTCTGGGTGTCAAGAAATTCCCACCAACAGTTAGGATTTGGGCCTAGGGGCGTACTGGGCCTGCAATGCGGGATCCTGGTGGTGCAACTGAGAGGGCTTGTTTGAAAGCATGCTCAGGCTGAGGATCACATTGCCTGTTTGTTCCCAGGAAACCCTTCAGGAGTGGGAATGGTCTCATTGCCCATGCACCTGGATCTCTCTCTGAGGGTTGGACAACCATCCCAATGGCTAGGTTTCCTGCCATGGGGAAGGAGCAGTTCTCTCTTGGACTTCAGGTTCCCCCATAGGCAGGGATTCCAGCAAAGGTCTGGAGAGAGATGCCCGAATACCAAGGATGGGTAGTGAGGATGGACTGGGCCATGGCCGGTCTCACATGCTGGATATGGGCTGTGCTCTCTGGGTGGCTGACACGAGGTTGGGTTCAGGCTTTGTCAGACACAGCACTAATGGCCAGCTCAGCCTAAAAATCGGGAATCAGTGAGTGCCGAGCAGATGATACTCATGTGGGTTTTTTGGGCAGTCTTACCAGGCACCACTTTTTTCTATGGGGAGGGCAGAATAATGCATTGTGGCTCCAGAATTCACTATCCAGAGGGTTCGGGACCAGTAGGGTAAGGATGGAATTGTAAACACAAGCTAGGGTTAAATTTAGTTCAAAGTAGAAGGCAGTTCCTATGTGTAGCAACTCATTCAAGACATCCAGCACCTGAGTAAGGGCGGATGAAAGATGTTTGCTCACACTAGAATTTGTGTCTATGATGACCGACAAATGGAGAGGTGGCGTCAAAAGGCCATGGAGGATTTCACATGCTGAAGCTTGTGAGATGCTCCAAATAGCAAGGTTTCCTTCTACTGGACAGGTGGAGTCTGGTTTGTTTGCTATGGGGTCCTCCATGTGCAAATTTTTGGTAGCAGAGCCCTTCCACATGGATGCTTGGAAAGCACAAGTCCAATGACCATTGCAGCTTACGAACATGACAGGTTCATAATGGTGGGTCTGGGGTCAAATACCAAGGCCTTCAGTTGACATGGAATCTCTTGCAGTTGGGTCCCAGTGCTGGTTTGTTACCCAGTATGCCTTAGAATGTGCTGGGGGTTAAGGGACCATGAAGGATTCTCCTACCCTGAGGGTTTGTCACAGGTTGAAGAGCACAGTTTCTTTCTGGGGAAAGGAGATGTTCTTGTCAATGGCTCAGGGACCACATGTTATATCATAAGTTGGTATTCCAGAACAAGCCTCTGAGGACAATGCCTTTAAACCTAATCTAGGATTCCAGTTAGATCCTAGGGGCATGCCAGGTTCAATCTTCTGACTCAGGACCATTGACTTGGGTGTCTGCCTGGATGTAGGTGATCTAGGGTGTTTCAGACTGTGCATTTTTGTCTAGAGCATCTTACAGTATTGGAGGGGGTTCAGGGGCCTTGCCTTTTTTTCCTAATCTGGAGTGTTTGGGCAACTGTGATGGGCAAATATTACTTGGGGATGGCAGGCACAGTCCTGTGGTGTGGCTCCAGAGATCCCATTCAGGAGGGCATGTGAGTAATGGTTTTGGGATAGAACTCTGCAAACAAAAACTCAGGTTAAGCTTAGTGGTGCAGTGATGACAGGCCCAATGCATTGACCTGGAGGGCAGCTCGTCAGGAACTCGACTCGAGTCATGGTGACTCGATGGCAGTAGCACAGGCTTTTCTATCTGCATTGGTGTCCAGGATGGCCTCAGAATGCAGGTGTGGTCTCATGGGTCCATGGGAGATTTTTCCTCTCTAAGGATTCTGGTGGCTCCCAATTGTTCGGTGGCTTTTTTGGGGAAGGGAAGAGTGCTGTTTTCCATCTTGGGGTGCCACAAAACAGGGATTCCAGAGATGGGCTCTGAGTTTGGGCACCAATAAATTCCCACCAAGGGTTAGGATTTGGCCTAGGGGCGTACCAGGGCTGCAATGTGGGATCCTGGTGGTGCAATTGAGAGGGCTTGTTTGAAAACATGCTCAGGCTGAGAGTCATAATGCCTGTTTGTTCTTAGGGTACCCCTTAGGAGTGGGTATGATCTCATTGCCCATGCAGCTGGCTCCCTCTATGAGGGTTGGACAACCATCCCAAGAGCTAGGTTTCCTGCCTTGGGGAAGAAGCAGTTCTCTATTGGACTTCAGGTTCCCCCATTGGAAGGGATTCCAGTAAAGGTCTGGAAACAGATGCCCGAATACCAAGGATGCAGATAAAGGACGGATTGGGTCATGACCAGTCTCACATGTGGGATATGGGCCCTGCTCTCTGGGTGGCTGACATGAGGTTGAGTGTTGGGTTCTGTCAGACACAGCACTAGTGACCAGGCAGTCTATAAATCGGGGATCCTCGAGGGCTTTCTGGGCAGATTCACCAGGCAGGAATTTTTTCTGTGTGGTAGGCAGAATGCTGGGTTGTGGCTCCATAATTCCTTATCAAGTGGGTTTGTGGACCAGGAGGTTGAGGATGGAATTGTAAACACAAGCTATGTTTAAATTCAGTGCCAAGTGGAAGGCAGCTCCAGTGTGCAGTGGCTAATTTGAGATATCAAGCACTTGACTAAGGGCGGATGTCAGGTGCTTGCTCACACTGGAGTTTGTGTCTATGATGACCGACAAATGGTGGTGTGGTGTCCCGAGGTCATGGAGGATTTCCCACACTGGGGCATGTGAGATGTTCTAAACAGCAAGGTTTCCTTCTACTGGACAGGGGGAGTCTGGTTTCTTTGCTCCAGTGTCCCCCATTTGGAAAGTTTGGGTAGCAGATCAATCTC
The DNA here is from genome assembly GCF_020171115.1 of Neogale vison. Classification (NCBI taxonomy): domain Eukaryota; kingdom Metazoa; phylum Chordata; class Mammalia; order Carnivora; family Mustelidae; genus Neogale; species Neogale vison. Next base: position 113,801,127 of record NC_058092.1, on the reverse strand, counting down.
ACATGGATGCAGGGAAAGCACAACTCCATTGACATTGGCAGCTGAGAAACATGGCAGGTTTGATCTGGTGCGTCTGGGGCAAAGTTCCAAGAAGTCTGAGTTGATATGGAGTTTCATGCTGTTGGATCACAGTGCTGGTTTGCATCCAGTGAGATGTTAGAATGTTGGCGTGGTCAGGGGCCATGCAGGATTCTGCTACACTGAGTCTTGGACACAGCTACCAAAAGCAACGTATCCTTCTGGGGACAGGAAAGGTTCTGTTGTGTGGCTCAGAGACCACATGTTGGAATATAAGTTGGTATTGGAGAACAGGTCTCTGGCGACAGGCACCTGAAAACCTAAGCTCGGGTATAGATGAAGTCCCAGAGGCATGTCAGGTTCAATTTTCTGACTCAGGGCCTTTGACTAGGATGTCTACCTGGAGGCAGGTCCTCACAGTATTTCAAATGTGCATTTGGGTCCAGAGTTTGTTTTTTTTTTTTTTTTTTTTTTTTTTTTTTTTTGTATTGATGTGGGCTCAGGGGCTTTGTACTTTGCTCCTAATCTTCAGGGTTTTGGCAACAGTGAAGGGAAGAGTTTCCTTTGGGAACATACGCACACTTGTCCGGGGCTCCAGAGAACCGATCCTGGAGGGCATGTGAGCCTGGGCTTTGAGGATTGTAATTTGCAAATGCAAACTAGGGTTAGTGTGAGGGCCGGGGTGATCACAGGCCCGATCTGCAGACCCTGAGGGCAGCTCATAGTGTACTGAAATTAAAGAGTCATGGAGGCAGAAGCACAGGCTTTTCTGTCTGGATATTTTGTCCAGGATGGTCGCAAAATGTATGGGAGTTTTCATTGGGCCATGGGAGATTCTTCGTATCTGGGGATTCTACCCAGCTCCCAAGAGTTTGATGTCTCTGGGGAAGTGAAAACTGCTGCTTTACATCTCAGGGGACAGCCAAAATAGGGAATCCAGAGACCATTTCTGGGTCTGGGTGCCTGGAAAACATTAATGAGTGTGAGACTTTGGCCCTAGGGACCTGGCAGGGCTGCTCTGCAAACTCCTGGTCCAGTTCCTGAGGGGGTGTGTTTGAAAGCAGGCTCACATTGAGGGTCACAATGCCTGTTTGTGCCCAGAGTAGCCCACATGAGTGGCCGTGGTCTCATGGGCCATGTAGCTGGTTTCCATGCTGAGGGTTGGACACCCATCTCAAAAGCCAGGATTCCTGCCATCGGGAAGGAAGAGTACTCCTGTGCTACAATTTCCCCCTTAGGCAGGGGTTTGAGCTACAGTCTGGGACAGATGCCTGAATAACCAAGTTGAGTAAATATGACGGCTTCGGGCCACGGCAGGTCCCACCTGCAGTATATGAAGTTCACTGTCTGCCTGGCTGACTGAACGTCGTACCTCAGGCTGTTTCAGACAGAGCCTGAGTGCCCATGACTGCCTAAGATATTAGGTTCCTGTAGAGGGCCATACTGGTAGATCCTAATGTGGGGTTTCTGGGAAGACTCACCAGGCACTTCTTCTTTGTGGCTCAAGAATTCCCTATCAAGATGGAATGGGCAAAAGGAGGGTGAGGATGGAATTGTAAAAACAAGCTAATGTTAATTGCAGTGAAAAGCAGAAGGCAGTTCCAGTGTGCAGCGGCTGATACAAGATATCCAGCACCTGAGTAAGGGTGGATATCAGATGTTTGCTTACACTGGAGTTTGTGTTTATGATGACTGCCAAATGGAAGGGTGGCATCACGAGGCCATGGAGGATTTCCCATGCTGAGGTTTGTGAGATGCTCCAAACAGCAATGTTTCCTTCTACTGGACAGGGGGAGTCTGGTTTGTTTGCTACAGGGTACACATTATGGAACGTTTGTGTAGCAGAGCTCTCCCTCATGGATGCCTGAAAGCACTACTCCACTGATCTTTGCAGCTGAGGAACATGGAAGGTTTGATATGGTGCCTCTTCGGCGAAGTTCCAAGAGGCCTGTGTTGACATGGAGTTATATGCTGTTGGGTCACAATGCTGGTTGTTATCCAGGGAGATGTTAGAATGTTGGGGTTCTCACGGGGCCATGCAGAATTCTCCTGCACTGAGTCTTGGACACAGCTACCAAGAGCAAGGTATCCTTCTGGGGACAGGATGGGTTCTATTGTGTGGCTGAGGGACCACAATACCAATATAAGTTGGTATTGGAGAATAGGCCGCTAGGTACAGGAGCCAGAAAACCTAAGCTACGGTACTGATAAAGTCCTAGAGGCATGTCAGGTTCAATCTTCTGACTCAGGGCCTTTTACTTGGATGTCTGTCTGAAGGAAGGTGCTCATTGTGTATCAGAATATGCACTTGGGTCCAGAGCATTCTTTGAAATTGAGCTGGGCTCAGGTGCTTTGTACTTTGCTCCTAAGATTCATGGTTTTGGCAAACTTGAAGGGCAGAGTTTTCTTCGGGAGTGTAGGCACACTCATCTGATGTTGCACCAGAGGCCCAATCCTGCAGGGCATGTGGGCGAGGGCTTTGGGGAAAGAAATCTGCAAACACAAACTTTGGTTAGGGTTAGGGCCATTGTGATCACAGGCCAAATCTGCAGGGCGTGAATGCACCTCATAGTTACTGAAATTAAGGTGTCATGGAGGCCGTAGTGCTGGCTTTTCTGTCTGGACTGTGTGTCTAGGACAGTCGCAAATTGTAGGGGATTCTTCATGGGGCCATGGGAGATACTTCGTCTCTGGGGATTCTGCCCAGCTCCCTAGAGTTTGGTGAGTCTGGGGGAAAGGAAGACTGCAGTTTTCCGTCACAGGGGACCGCCAAAAGAGGGATTCCAGAGACAGTTTCTGGGTCTGGGCATCTGGAAAACACGAAAGAGGGAGAGGATTTGGCCCTAGGGTCTTGGCAGGGCTTCCTCATGTGCTCCTAGTCCAGCTACCAAGGCAGTTTGTTTGAAAGCAGGCTCATGCTGAGGGTCACAATGCCTGTTTGTGCCCAGAGTGGCCCACATGAGTGGCCGTGGTGTCATGGGCCATGTAGCTCGTTCCCACCCTGAGGGTTGGACACCCATCTAAACAGCCAGGATTCCTGCCATCGGGTAAGAGGAGTACTCCTGTGCTTCAGGTTCCCCCATAGGCAGGGATTTGAGCTATGGTCTAGGGAGAGATGCCTGAATATCCAGGTTGAGTAGATGTGATGGCTTCGGGCCATGACTGGTACCACCTGCAGGATATGGAGCAAACTGTGTGGCTGACTAGAGGTCGTGGCTCATGCTGTGTCAAACTGAGCCTTAGTGCCCATAGCGGTTTATGATATTAGGGTGCCGTTGAGAGCCATGTAGGTGGATCCACATGTGGGGTTTCTGAGCAAACTCACCAGGCACTTCTTCTGTCTATGGGGTAGGCAGAATGCTGCGTTTTGGCTCCAGAATTCCCTGTCAAGAAGGCTTGTTGACCAGGAGGGTGAGGATAAAATCATAAACACAAGCTACTGTTAAATTCAGTGCCAAGCGGAAGGCAGTTACAATGTGCAGTGCCTGATTCGAGATACCAGCATATGAGTAAGGGCTGATGTAAGATGCTTGCTTACACTGGACTTTGTGTCTATGATGACCACAAAATGGAGGGGTGGCGTCATGAAGCCATAGAGGATTTCCCACACTGGTGCTTGTAAGATGCTCCAAACAGCAAGGATTCCTTGTACTGGACAGTGCGAGTCTGGTTTGTTTGCTCCACCGTACCGCATATGGATAGTTTGGGTAGCTGAGATCTCCCACATGGATGCCTGTAAAGCACACCTCCATTGACCATTGCAGCTGAGGAACATGGCAGGTTCATTCTGGTGACTCTGGGGAAAAGTTCCAAGCGGCCTGAGTTGACATGGAGTTTCATGCTGTTGGATCATAATGATGGTTTGTATCCAGGGTTACATTAGAATGTTGGGGTGTTCAGGGGCCATGCAAGATTCTCCTACACTGAGTCTTGGACATAGCTACCAAGAGCAAGCTACCCTACTGGAGACAGGAAGGATTCTGTTTTGTGGCTCACAGACAACATGTTGGAATTCAAGTTGTTATTGGAGATAAGGTCTCTGGGGACAGGCGCCTGACAATCTAATCTATGGTATCGTTGAAGTCCTAAGGGCATGTCAGGATCAATATTCTGACTCAGGGCCTTTGACATGGATGTCTGCCTGGAGGCAGGTGCTCATGGTGTGCCAGAATGCGCATTTTGGTCCAGAGTTTTCCTCACAATCGAGGTAGGCTCAGTTACTTTGTACATTGCTCCTAATCTTCATGGTTGGGGCAACAATGAAGGGAAGAGTTTCCTTTGGGAGGGTAGGCACAGTCGTCTGGTGTTGCTCCAGAGGCCCCATTCTGGAAGGCATGTGGGCCAGGGCTTTGGGGACAGAAATATGCAAACACAAACTAGGGTTAGGGTGAGGGCCGAGTTGATCAAAGGTCCTGAGGGTAATTCATAGTGTACTGAGATTAAGGTTTCTTGGAGGCTGAAGCACAGGCTTTTCTGTTGGGATTGTTTGTCCAGGATGGTCGCAAATGGTAGGGGGAGCTTCATGAAGCCATGGGTGATTCTTAGTCTCTGGGGATTCTGCCTGTGGCTCCCAAGAGTTTGGTGTCTCTGGGGGAAGGGAAGACTGTGGTTTTCCGTCTCAGGGAACACCCAAATGTGGGATTCCAGATATAGGTTCTGTGTCTTAGTGCAATGAAACATGAACTAGGGTAAGCATTTGGTATTAGGGACCTGGCAGGCACACTCAGTGGGCTCCTGGTATAGCTACCAAGGGCGTTTATTTCAAAGCAGGCTCACACTTAGGGTCACAATGCCTGTTTGTGCCAAGTGCGGCTCCCAAGAGTGGCTGTGGTCTCATGGTCCATGCAGGTATTTCCCACTTTAAGGGTTGGACATCGATCTCAACAGCCTTTTTCCTGTCATATGGAATGAGGAGTACTCTTGTGCATCAGGTTCCCCCATAGGGATTTGAGCTATGGTCTGGGGAGAGATGCCTCAATATCCAGGTTCAGCAAATGTGACAGCTTCGGGCAAAGGCAGGTCCCACCAGCAGGTTATGGAGCCCACTCTCCATGTGCCAGATTAGAGTTCGTGGCTCAGACTGTGTCAGACAGAGCCTGAGTGTTCTTGGTGGCATATGATATTAGGGTGCCGTCAAGGGCCATGCAGGTGGATCCTCATGTGGGGTTTCTAGGCAGTCTCACCAGGCATTTCTTCTTTTTGTGGGGCATGAAGAATGCTGCCTTGTGGCTCCAGAATTCCCAATCAAGTGGGCTTGTGAACCATGAGGGTGAGGATGGAATTGTCAACACAAGCTACAGTTAAATTCAGTGCCAAGCAGAAGGCAGTTCCAGGGTCTAGTGGCTGATTCGAGATATCCAGCACCCGAGTAAGGACAGATGTCATACGTTGGCTCATACTGGCGTTTGTGTTTATGATGACCACAAAATGGAGCGGTGGTGTCATGAGGCCATGGAGGACTTCCCACACTGGGGCTTGTGAGATGCTCCAAACAGCAAGGATTCATTCTACTGGACAGGATGAGTCTGGCTTTTTTGCTCCACCTTTCTCCATATGGAAAGTTTGGGTAGCAGAGCTCTCCCACATGGATGCCTGGAAAGCACACCTCCATTGACCACTGCAGATGAGGAGCATGGCAGATTAGATCTGGTGGCTCTGCGTAAAAGTTCCTTCCTGCTTGAGTTGACATGGAGTTTCATCCTGTAGGATTACAATGCTGGTTTGTATCAAGGGAGATATTAGAAAGTTGGGGTGGTCAGGGGCCATGCAGGATTCTCCTACATGAGTCTTGGACAAAGCTACCAAGAGCAAGGTATCCTTCGGGGGACAGGATGTGTTCTGTAGTGTGACTCAGGGACCACATGTTGGAATGTAAGTTGGTATTGGAGAACAGACCTCTGGGGCTGGCATCTGAAAATCTAAGTTAGGGTATCGATGAAGTCCTAGGGGCATGTCAGGTCCAATCTTCTGACTCAGCGCCTTTGACTTGGATGTCTGCCTGGAGGAAGGTGCTCATTGTGTGTCAGAATGTGCATTTCAGTCCAGAGCATCCTTCAAAATTGACATGGGCTCAGGGAAATTTACTTTGCTCTTAATGTTCAGGGTTGGGCAACAGTGAAGTGTAGAGTCTCCTTCGGTAGGGTTGGCACAATCATCTGGTGTTGCACCAGAGGCCCCATCCTGGAGGGCATGTGGGCCTGGGCTTTTCAGACATATCTGCAAATGTGAACTAGGATTAGGGTGAGGACTGAGGTGATCACAGGCCTGATCTGCAGGCCCTGAGGGAAGCTCATAGTGTACTGAAATTAAGATGTCATGGAGGCGGTAGTGCAGGCTATTTTTTCTGGATTCTGTGTCCAGGATGGTCGCAAAATATAGGGGTGGCTTCATGAGGCCATTGAGATTCTTCATCTCTGGGTATTCTGCCCAGCTCCCAAGAGTTTGGTATCTCTGAAGGAAGGGAAGACTGCTGTTTTCTGTCTCATGGGAACCAGAAAAGAGAGATTCCAGAGACAGTTTCTGCGTCTGGGTGCCTGGAAAACACCAACGAGGGAGAGGATTTGGCTGTAGAAACCTGGTAGGCCCACTCTGCAGACTCCTGGTACAGCTACTGAGGGCATTTGTTTGAAAGCAGGCTTACGCTAAGGGTCACAATGCCTGTTTGTGCCCAGGGCATCTCCCATGAGTGACCGTGGTCTCAAGGCCCATACAGCTGGTTCCCACTCTGAGGGTTGGACACCCATTTCACAGGCCAGATTTCCTGCCATCGGGAAGAATGAGAACGCTTGTGCCTCAAGTTCCCCCATAGGAAGGAATTTGAGCTAAGTTCTGGGGACAGATGCCTGAATAACCAGGTTGAGCAGAGATGACGGTTTCTGACCGCAGCAGGTCCCACCTGCAGGATATGGGGCCCAATGTCTAGGTGGCTGACTGGAGGTCGGGGATCATGCTATGTCATACAGTGCTTTAGTGCCCATGGTGTCCTATGATATTAGGGCATTGTCAAGGGCCATGCATGTGGATCGTAATGTAGAGGATATGGGCAGACTCACCAGGTACTTCTTCTTTCTATGGGGCAGGCAAAATGCTGCGTTGTGCCCCCAGAATTCCCTATTAAGAGGGCTTGTGGACAAGTAGCGTGAGGATGGAATTGTAAACACAAGCTACTGTACAATTCAATGCCAAGTAAATGGCAGTTCCAATGTGCAGCGGCTGATTCAAGAGATCCAGCATGTGAGTCAGGGCCGTTGTCCAATGTTTGCTCAAACTGGAGATTGTGTCTATGATGACCGGCAAATGGAGGGGTGGCGTCAAGAGGCCATGGAGGATTTCCCACACTGAGGCCTGTGAGATGCTCCAAACAGCTAGATTTCCTTCTACTGGACAGGTTAAATCTGGTTTATTTGCTCCAGCGTTCCCCATGTGGAAATGCTGGGTAGCAAAGTTCTCCAACATGGATGCCTGGAAAGCACACCTCCATTCTCCATTGCAGCTGAGGAACATGGCCGGTTCATTCTGGTGGCTCTGGTGGGAAGTACCAAGGGCGATGAGTTAACATGGAATCTCTTTCAGATGGGTCACACTGCTTGTTTGTTATCAGGGAGATCTTAATGTGCTGGTGGCTAAGGTGTGGTGTAGGATTGTCCTCTGTGGGTTTGGCACAGGTCGAAGAGCACGGTTTCCTTCTGGGGACAGGAGATGTTCCGTTGTGTGGCTCAGGGACCACATGTTGTATTATAAGTTGGTGTTCCAGATTAGGCCCCTGAGGACAGATGCCTGAAAACCTAATCAAGGGTTCCAATGAGGTCTAAGGGCATGTCAGGTGCAATCTTCTGACTCCGGACCCTTGACGTGGTTTTCTAGTTGAATGTAGCTGATCAGGGTGTTTCAGACTGTGCCTTTGCATCCAGAGTGGCTGCCAAAATTGGGGTGGGCTTAGGGACCTTGCAGGTTTCTCTTAATCTGTAAGGTTTGGGCAGCTGTGATAGGCATAGTTACCTTGGGGAATGCAGCCACAGTCCTTTGGTGCACCTCGAGTGACCCCATCCTGGAGGGCATGTGGGCCATGATTTTGGGAGAGAAGACTGCAAACACAAATTCGGGTTCGGGTTAGTCACGAGGCGATTGTAGGCCAAATGCATAGACCTGGGTGTCAGCTCATCAGGAACTGTAATTAGGGTGACTAGAAGACGGTAGCACAGACTTTCCTATCTGGATTGTTTGTCCAGAAAGAACTTGGAATGTAGATGAGTTCTCATGGTTCCATGGAGGACTTTTATTCTCTAAGGATCCTGGAGGCTCCCCTTAGTTGGGTGGCTTTTTCGGGGAAGGTAAGAGTGCTGTTTTCCATCTTAGAGGTACCCCAAAACCGGGATTCCAGAGACGGGTTCTGGGTCTGGGCGACTGGAAAATCCCACCAAGGGTTAGGATTTGGGCCTAGGGACGTACCAGGACTACAATGCAGGAACCTTGTGGTGGAAATGATAGGGTTTGTTTGAAAGCATTCTTGGCTAAGGGTCACAATGCCGGTTTGTGCCCCAGGGAGCCCTCAGGAGTTGGCGTGGTCACATTGGCCATATACCTTGCTCCCGCTTTGAGGGCTTGACACCCATCCCAACAGCTAGGTTTCTTTCCATGGGGAAGGAGTAGTACTCTATAGTGCCTCAGGTTCCCCCATTGGAAGGATTTCAGCAAAATCTGTCAAAAGGTGCCATTATACGAAGTATGGGTAGAGATGACAGACTTGGGCCTTGGCCAGTCCCACATGCTGGATATGGGGCCCGCTCTCTGGGTGACTGACACTAGGTCGGGGCTCAGGCTCTGTCATAGACAACACTAGTGGCCAGGGCAGTCTATAAATTGAGGTTCCTTCCAGGGCTGAGCAGACTCATCAGGAACTTCTTCTTTATTTGGGGTAAGCAGAATACTGCTTTGCGACTCCAGAATTCAATTTCAAGAGCAATTTCAATTTCAATTCCTCTCCTTGGGGAGCAGTAGGGTGATGATGGAATTGTAAACACAAACTACTGTACAATTCAGTGCCAAGCAGAATGCAGTTCCAATGTGAAGCATCTTTTTTGAGATATCCAGCACCTGAGTAAGGGTGAAAGTTAGATGTTTGCTCACACTAGAGTTTGTGTCTATGATGACCTACAAATGGAGGGATGGCATTAAGAGACCATGGAGGATTTCCCCCGCTGAGGCTTGTGAGATGCTCCAAACAGCAAGGTTTCCTTCTACTGGACAGGTGGAGTCTGGTTTGATGCTCCACGGTACCCCATGTGTAACGTTTGGGTAGCAGAGCTCTTCGCCATGGATGCCTGGAAAGCACACCTCCATTGGCCACTGCATATGAGGAGCATGACAGGTTCGTTCTGGTGACTCTGGGGTGAAGTACCAAGCCCTTGAGTTGACATGAAATCTCTTGCACATGGGTCACAATTCTGGTTTGTTACTAGGGAGATCTTAGAATGTGCTGTTTGCAAAGGGGCCTTGCAGGATTCTCCTACCCTGAGCATTTGACACAGGTCCAAGAGCACGGTTTCTTTCTGGGGACAGGAGTTGTTCTGTTGTGTGGCTCAGGGACCACATGTTGTATCATAATTTGTTATTTCAGCACAGGCCATTGAGGACAGATGCCTGAAAAAATAATGGAGGGTTCCAGTGAGGTCATAGGGGCATGTCTGGTTTAATATTCTGACTCAGGACCATTGACTTGGGTGTCTGCCTGGACGTAGGGAATCAGGGTGTTTCACAGTGTGCATTTGCATACAGAGTGTCCTCCAATATATGGGGTGGGCTCAGGTACCTTGCAGGTTTCTCCTAATCTAGAGGCTTTGGGCAACTGTGATGGGCAAAGTTTCCTTGGGAATAGCAGGCACAGTCCTGTGGTGTGGCTCCAATGACGAAATCCTGGAGGGCAAATGAGCCATGGTTTGGGAGAGACATCTGCTAAGAAAAACTTGGGTTAGAGTTAGTGTCGAGGCGATTGCAGGCCCAATGTGTAGACCTGGATAGCAGCTCGTCAGGAACTCTAAAGAGAGACACACAAATGCAGTAGCACAGGCTATTATATATGGATTGTGTTTCCCGGATTGCTTTGGAATGCAGATGTTCTCTCATGGATACATGGGAGATTATTCCTCTCAAAGGATTCTAGCGGCTCCCAATAGTTTGGTGTCCTTTTAGGGGAAGGGAAGAGGGATATTTTCCATATTATGAGTGCCTCAAAACAGGAATTCCAGAGACGGGCTCTGGGTCTGGGTGCCTGGAATATCCCACCAAGTGTTAGTATTTGGTACTAGGGTATTACCAGGCCTGCAATGTGGTATCTTGGTGGTACAACTGAGAGGGCTTGTTTGAATGCATGCTCAGGCTTCGGGGCACAATGCCTGTTTGTGCCCAGGGTGGCTCCCATGAGTGACCATGGTCTCATGGGTCATGCAGCTGTTTCCCACTCTGAGGGTTGGACACCTATCTCAACAGCCAGGTTTCCTGCCATCGGGAATGTGGGGACCAGGAAGGTGAGGATGGTATTGTAAACGCAAGCTACGGTTAAATTCAGTGCCAGGCGGAAGGCTGTTCCAGTGTGTAGCAGCCGAATTGAAACATCCAGCACCTGAGTAAGGGCGGATGTCAGATGTTTGCTCACACTGGAGTTTGTGTCTATAATGACGGACAATGGTGGGGTGGCGTCAAGAGGCCATGGCAGATTTCCCATGCTGCGGCTTGTGAGATGCTCCAAAAAGCAAGGTTTCCTTCTACTGGACGGGGGGGGGGTCTGGTTTCTTTGCTCCAGTGTCCCCCATATGGAAATTTTTGGTAGCAGTGCTCTCCCACATAGATGCCTGGAAAGCACACTTCCATTAGGGTGAGGGCCTAGGTGTTCACAAGACCGATCAGCAGGCCCTGAGGACAACTCATAGTGTACTGAAATTAAGGTGTCATGAAGGCGGTAGCACAGGCTTTTCTGTCGGGATTGTTTTTCCAGTACACTGGCAAAAGGTAGGGGTGGCTTCATGAGACCATGGGAGATTCTTCGCCTCTGGGGATTCTGGCCAACTCCCAGTGTTTGGTGTCTCTTGGAGAAGGGAAGACTGCTATTTTCCATCTCAGGGTACCCCCAAAAGAGGGATTCAAAACACATCTTCTGGGTCTGGGCACCTGGAAAGCACAAACAAGGGTGAGGATTTGGCCCTAGGGACCTGGCAGGCCCACTCTCTGGACTCCTGTTCTAGCTATCGAAGGTGATTTCTTGAAAGCAGGCTCATGCTGAGGGTCACAATACCTGTTTGTGCCCAGGGCGTCTCCCATGAGTGGCCGTGGTCTCATGGGCCATGCATCTGGTTCCCACTCTGAGGGTAAGACACCCATCTCAACAGCCAGGTTTCCTGCCATTGGAAAGGAGAAATAATCATGTGCTTCAGGTTTCCCCATAGGCAGGGATTTGAGCTATGGTCGGGGACAGATGCCTGAATATCCAGGTTGTGTAGAGATGATGGCTTCGGGACATGGCAGGTACACCTGCAGGATATGGGGTACACTCTTTGCATGGATGCCTGGAGGTCGTGGCTCCAGCTGTGTAAGACAGAGTCTTGGTGCCCATCGTGTCCTATGATATTATGGTGCTGTTGAGTGTCATGCAGGTGGTTCCTCATGTGAGATTTCTGGGCAGACTCACCAGGCACTTCTTCTTTCTGTGGGGAAGGCAGAATGTTGCATTTTGGCGCCAGAATTCCCTATCAAGAGGGCTTGGGGACCAGAAGGGTGAGGATGGAATTGTAAACAAAAGCTACAGTTAAATTCAGTGTCAAGTGGAAGGCACTTCCAGTGTGCAGTGGCTGATTCGATACATCCAGCACCTGAGTAAGGGCGAATGTCAGATGTTTGCTCATACTGGAGTTTGTGTCTATGATGACCGACAAATGGAGGGGAGGCGTCATGAAGCCATGGATGATTTCCCACCCTGCTGCTTGTGACATGTTTCAAACAATAAGGTTTCCTTCTACTGGACAGGGGGAGTCTGGTTTGTTTGTTCCAGGGTCCCCCATATGGAAAGGTTGGTAGCAGAGCTCTCCCTCTTAGATGCCTGGGATGCACTACTCCATTGACCATTGCAGCTCTGGAACATGGCATGATTGTTCTGTTGGCTCTGAGGAGAAGTTCCAAGGGGGCTGAGTTGACATGGAGTTTGATGCTGTTCAATCACAGTGCTGTTTTGTATCCAGGGAGACACTGGAATGTTGGGATGGTCAGGGGTAATGCAGGATTCTAATACACTGGGCCTTGGACATAGCTAACAAGAGCAAGGCATCCTTCAGGGACAAGAGGGGTCTGTTGTTTGGCTCAGAGACAAGATGTTGGAATATAAGATGGTATGGGAGAACTGTCCTCTCGGGACAGGTGCCTGAAAACCTAAGCTAGGGCATCGATGAAGTCCTAGGGGCATGTCAGGTTCCATCTTCTGACTTAGGGCCTTTAACTTAGATGTTTGCCTAGAGGCAGGTGCTCATTGTGTGCCACAATGTACACTTGGGTCCAGCCCATTCTTGGAAATTGAGGTGGGCTCAGGGGCTTTGTACTTTGCTCCTAAGCTTCAGGGTTTGGGCAACAGTGAAGGGCAGATTTTCCTTCAGGAAAGTAGGCACAGTCGTCTGGTGTGGCTCCAGAGGCCCCATTCTGGAGGGCATGTGTGACAGGGTTTTGGAGACAGAAATCTGCAAAGGCGAACTAGCGTTTGGGTAAGGCCCGAGGTGATCACAGCCCCGATCTGCAGGCTCTGAGGGCAGCTCACTGTGTAGTGAAATTAAGGTGTTATCGAGGCAGTTGGGCAGGCTTTTATGTCTGAATTGTGTGTCGAGAACGGTCGCAAAATATAGGGTTGGCTTCATGGGGCCATGGGACATTCTTCATCTCTGGGGATTCTGCCCATCTCCCAAGATTTTGCTGTCTCTGGGGGAAGGGAAGACTGCTGTTTTCAGTCTCAATGGACCCCCACAAAGAGGGATTCCAGGGACAGTTTCAGGGTCTAGGCAACTGAAAAACACCAACGAGGGTGAGGCTTTGCCCCTAGGGACCTGGATATCCCATTCTGCAGGCTCCTGGTATTGGGTTTGTTTGGATGCAGGTTCATGCTGATGGTCACAATGCCTTTTTGTGCCCAGGGTGGCTCCCATGTGTGGCCGTGGTCCCACGTCCATGAAGCTGGTTCCCACTATGAAGTTGGACACCCATCCATAAAGCCAGATTTCCTGCCATCAGGAAGGAGGTGGTACCCCATATCAGGTACCCCATAGGCAAGGATTTGAGCTATGGATTGGGCACAGAGGCTTGAATATCCTGGCTGAGTAGAGATGACGGCTTTGGGCCACAAAAAATCCCACCCGCAGGAAATGGGTCCCACTGTCTGGGTGGCTGACTGAATGTCGTGGTTCCGACTGTGTCAGAGAGAGCCTTAGTTCCCATGGTGGCCTAAAATATTAGGGTGCCGTCGAGGGCCATGGAGGTGGATCCTCATGTGGGGTTTCCGGGCAGACTCACCAGGCAATTCTTCTTTCTTGGGGCAGGCAGAATGGTGCATTGTTGCTCCAGAATTCCCTATCAAGAGGGCTTATGGACCAAGAGAATGAAGTTGGAATGGTAAACACACGCAACTGTTAAAGTCATTACCAAGGCAGTTCCAGTGTGCAGCGGCTGATTGGAGATATCCATCACCTGAGTAAGGGCGGATGTCAGCTGTTTGCTCACACAAGAGTTTGTGTCTATGATGACCAACAAATGGAGGGTGGCATCAAGAGGTCATGGAGGATTTCTCAGGCTGGGGCTTGTGAGATGCTCCAAACAGCAAGGTTTCCTACTACTGTACAGATGGAGTCTGGTTTGTTAGCTTCAGTGTGTCCCATGTGGAAAGATTGGGAGCAGAGCTCTTATGCAGCATTGCCTGGAAAGCACACTCCCAATGACCATTGAAGCTGAGGAATGTGGCAGATTCCTTCTGGTGGCTCTGGGGAGAAGTAACAAGGCCTTGAGCTGACACTGAATCTCTTGCAGATGGGTCACAATGCTGGTTTTTTACCACAGAGATCTTAGAATGTGCTTGTAGCTAAGGGGCCATGCAGGATTCTCCTATGCTGAGGGTTTGACACAGGTTCAAGAGCACCATTTCCTTTTGGGGACAGCAGATGTACTGTTGTGTGGCTCAGGGACCACATGTTATATCATAAGTTGGTATTCCATGGAAACCGTGCTCTTCGACCTGTGTCAAAACCTCAGGGTAGGAGAATCCTGCCGGGCACGTTAGCCACCAGCATATTCTAAGAACTTCCTGGTAACAATCAAGCATTGTGACCCATTCCTGAGGACAGGTGCCTGGAAACCTAATCTAGCGTTCCAGCGTGCCAATGAGGGCCTAGGGGCATGTCAGGTTCAATTGTCTGACTCAGGAACATTGATTGGTGTCTGCCTGGATGTATGTGATCAGGGTGTTACAGACTGTGCATTTGTGACCAGAGCAGCCTCCAATAAGGGGGTAGGCTCAGGGGCCTTGCAGGTTTCTCTTATTCTGGACGGTTTGGGAAACTGTGATGGGCAAATTTTCCTTGGCGATGGCAGGCACAGTCCTGTGATGTGACTCTAGAAAGCCCATCGAGCAGGGATTTGAGCCATGGTTTTGGGAGAGAATTCTGCAAACACAAATTCAGGTTAGGGTTAGTGGCGAGGTGATATCAGGCTCAATGCATAGACCTGGAGGGCAGTTCGTCAGGAACTGTAATTAGGGTGACTTGAAGGCAGTAGCGAAGGATATTCTATCTGGATTGTGTGTCCAGGAAGGCCTCGGAATGTAGGTATGGTCTCATGGGTCCATGGGAGACTTTACCTCTCTAAGGATCCCGGCAGCTCCCAATAATAGTGGCTTTTTTGGAAAAGGGAAGAGTGCTGCTTTCCATCTTAGGGGTGGCCCAACAGAAATTATATACGTGGGCACTGGGTCAGGGAACCTGGAAAATCCCATGCAGGGTTAGGATTTGGGCCTAGGGGCGTACCTTTCCTACAATGCAGGATCCTGGTGGTGAAACTGAGAGGGCTTGTTCGAAAAGCATGCTCAGGCTAAGGGTCACAATGCCTGTTTGATCCCAGGGCAGCCCTCAGGAGTGGGTGTGGTCTCATTGGCGATACCACTGGCTCCCACTCTGAAGGTTGCACACCCATCCCAACAGCCAAGATTCCTGCTATTTGGAAGGAGGAATTCTCTATTGTGCTTAAGGTTCCCCCATTGACTGGGATTCCAGCAAAGGTCTGGGGACAGATGCCTGAATACCAAGGATGGGTAGAGATGATGGACTTGAGCCATGGCCGGTCTCACATGCTGGATATGGTCGCTGGTCTCTAGGTGGCTCACACGAAGTCAGGGCTCAGGCTCTGTCAGACACAGCACTAGTGTCCAGGGCACCCTATAAATCGGGGTTCCCTTGAGGATTGAGCAGATTGATCCTCATGTGGGCTTTCTGGGAAGACTGACTGGCATTTCTTCTGTCTGTGAGGGAGGCAGAATGCTCTGACGTGGCTCGAAAATTACCTATCAAGAGGCCATGGAGACCTTGAGGGTGAGGATGGAATTGTAAGCACAGGCTACGGTTAAATTCAGTGCCAAGCGGAAGGCAGCTCCAGTTTGCAGTGGCTGATTTGAGATATCCAGCACCTGAGTAAGGGCGGATGTCAGATGTCTGCTCACACTGAAGTTTGTATTTATTATAACCGACTAAAGGAAGGGTGGCATCAAAAAGCGATGGAGGATGTCCCACACTGGGGCTTGTGAGATTCTCCAAACATCAAGGCTTTCTTCTACTGGAGTTGGGGAGTCTGGTTTGTTTGCTCCAGTGTCCTCCATGTGGATAGTTTGGGAGCACATCTTTCCCGCATGGCTGCCTTGAAAGCCCACCTCCATTTTCCACTACTGCTGAAGAATATGGAAGGTTCGTTCTGGTGGCTCTGGTGTGAAATACCAAGGGAGATGAATTAACATGGAATCTCTTTCAGATGGGTCAAAATGCTGGTTTGTTACCAAGGAAATCTTAGAATGTCCTGGTGGCTAAGGGGCCATGCAGGATTCTCCCACCCGGAGGGTTTGACACAAGTCGAAGGGCATGGTTTCCTTCTGGGGACAGGAGATGTTCTGTTCTGTGGCTCAGGAACCACATATGTATCATAACTTGGTAGTCCAGAACAGGCCTCTGAGGACAGATGCCTGAATATCTAATCTAGGGTTCCAGTGAGGTCCTAGAGGCATGTTAGTTTCAATCTTCTGACTCAGGAACACTGACTTGAATGTCTGCCAGATGTAGTTGATCAGGGTGTTTCAGAATACACATTTACTTCCAGAGTGGCCTCCAACATTGTGGTGGGCTCAGGGGCCTTGCAGGTTTCTCCTAATCTGGAGGGTTTGGGAAACTTGGGCAGGCAAATTTTCTTTGGGATGACAGGCACAGTCCTGTGGTTTGGCTCCAGAGACCCCATCCTGGAGGGCATTTGAACCATGGTTTTGGGAGAGAAGTCTGCAAACATAAACTCGGGTTAGGGTTAGTGGCGAGGTGATCACAGGCCCAATGCATAGACCTGGATGGCAGCTCGTCAGGAACTGTACTTAGGGTGGCTTGAAAGAGGTAGCACAGGCTTTTCTATATGCATTCTGTGTCCAGGATGGCCTCGGATTATAGGTGTGGTCTCATGGGTCAATGGGATATTTTTCCTCTCTACGTATCCTGGCAGCTCCCAAAACTTTGGTGGCTTTTTAGGGCAAGAGAAGAGTGCTGTTTTCCATCTAAGGGGTGCCTCAAAAGAGAAATTCCAGAGATGGGAATTGGGTATGGGCAACTGGAAAATCTCACCAAGGGTTAGAATTTGGGCCTAAGGGTGTACCAGGCTGGCAAAGCAGGATCCTGGTGTTGAAACCGAGAGTGCTTGTCTGAAAACATGCTCAGTCTGAGGATCACAATGCCTCTTTGATCCCAGGGTGGCCCTCAGGAGTGGGTGTGGTCTCATTGGCAATGCAGCTAACTCCCACACTGATGGTTGGACACCCATCCCAACAGCCAGGTTTCCTGCCATGGGGAAGGAGAAGTTCTCTATTTTGCTTCAAGTTCCCCCATTGTCAGGTTTTCCAACAAAAGCCTGGGGACAGATGTCTGAATAACAAGGATGGGTAGAGAGGACAGACTTGGGCCATGGCTGGTCTGCATGCTGGATATGGGCCCCACCGTCTGGTTGGATGACACGAGGTACGGGCTCAGGCTCTGTCAGACACAGCACTAGTGGCCAGGGCAGCCTATAAATTGGGGTCCCCTCGAGGGCTGAGCAGATTGATCCTCATGTGGGTTTCTGGGCAGACTCACCAGGTACTTCTTCTTTCTATGGGGAAGGCAGAATGTTGCTTTGTGGCTCCAGAATTCCCTCTCAACAAGGCTTGGAGACCAGTAGGGTGAGGATGGAATTGTAAACACAAGCCACGGTTCAATTCAGTGCCAAGTGGAAGGCAGTTCCAGTGTGCAGTGGTTGATTAGAAATATCCAACACCTGAGAAAGGGCGATGTCAGACTTTTGCTCACACTGGAGTTTGTGTCTATGATGACTAACAAATGGAGGTGTGTTATCAATAGACCATGGAGGATTTCCCTCACTGGGACTTGTGAGATGCTCCAAACAGCAGGGTTTTCTTCTATTGAACAGGTGGAGTCTGGTTTTTGTGATCCATGTCCCCCATGTGGAAAGTTCGGTATCAGAGTCCTCCCCAAAGATGTGTGGAAAGCACACCTCCAATGACAATTGCAGCTGAGGAACATGGGAGGTTTGTTCTGGTGGCTATGGGGCGAAGTATCAAGACCTTGAGTTCACATGAAATCTCTTGCTGATGGGTCTCAATGCTAGTTTGTTACCAGGGAGATCTTAGAATGTGCTGGTGGCTAAGGTGCCATGCAAGATTCAACTACCCTGAGGGTTTGACACAGGAAGAAGAGCATGGTTTCCTTATGGGGACAGGAGATGTTCTGTTGTGTGGCTCAGGGACTACATGTTGTATCATAAGTTGGTATTCCAGAACTGGCCTCTGAGGACAGATGCCTGAAAACCTAACCTAGGATTCCAATGAGGTCCTGGGGCATGTCAGTTTCAATCTTCTGACTCAGGACAATTGACGTGAGTGTCTGCCTGGACGTAGGTGATCAGGTTGATTCAGACTGCACATTTGCGTCCAGAGTGGCCTCCACTACTGAGGTGGGCACAGGGTCCTGGCAGGTTTCTCCTAATCAGGAGGGTTTGGGCAACTGTGATGGGCAGAGTTTCGTTGGATATTGCAGGCACAGTCTGTGGTGTGGCTCCAGAGATGCCATTCTGGAGGACATGTGAGCCATACTTTTGGGAGAGAAGTCTGCAAACACAAATTCGGATTAGGGTTAGTGGCTAGGTGATCGCAGGCTTAATGCATAAACATGGAGGGCACCTCGTCAGGAACTGTAATTAGGTTGACTCAAACGCAGTAGCATAGGGTTTTATGTCTGGAATGTGTGTCCTGGATGGCCTCGGAATGCAGGTGTGGTCTCATGGGTTCATGGGAGATGTTTTCTCTCTAAGGATCTTGTCATATCCCAATAGTTTGGTGGCTTTTTCAGCAAAGGGAAGAGTACTGTTTTCCTTCATAGGGGAGCCCCAAAACAGGAATTCCAGAGACGGACTCTGGGTATTTGCACCTGGAAAATCAAACCAAGGGTTAGGATTTGGGCCTAGGGGCGTACCAGGCTTGAAGTGCGAGATCCTGGTGGTGCAACAGAGAGGGCTTGTTTGAAACTAGGCTCAGCCTGAGGGTCCGAATGACTGTTTGTGCCCAGGGAGGACCTCAGCAGTGGTCGTGGACTCATTGGCCATGCAGCTGGCTCCCACTCTTAGGTTTGGACACCCATCCCAACAGCCAGGTTTCCTGCCATGGGGAAATAGGTGTTTTCTATTGTGTTTGAGGTTTCCCAATTGGCATGGATTCCAGCGAAGTTCTGGAATCTGTCTAATACCAAAGATGGGTACAGATGACAGACTTGTACTAAAGCCGGTCTCATATGTTGGATATGGGTCCATCTCTCTGGGTGGCTGACACGAGGTTGGGGCTCAGGCTCTTTCAGACACAGCACTAGTGGCCAAGGAAGCCTATTAATCGGAATTCCCTCGAGGGCTGAGAAGATTGATCCTCATTTCCGGTTTCTGGGCAGTCTCACCAGGTATTCTTCTTTCTATGGGTAAGGCAGAATGCTGCACTGTGGCTCGATAATCTCCTATCAAGTGGGCTTGGGGACCAGTAGGATGGGGGTGGAATTGTAAAACCAAGCTACAGTTAAATTCAGTGCCAAGCGGAAGGCAGTTCCAATGAGCATTGACTTATTGGAGATATCCAGCACCGGATTAAGGGTGGATATCAGATGATTGCTCACACTGGAGTTTATATCTATGATGACCAGGAACAGGAGGGGTGGTGTTAAGAGGCCCTGAGGATTTCCCACGCTGAGACTTGTGAAAAGTTCCAAACAGCAAGGTTTCCTTCTACTGGACATGAGGAGTCTGGATTGTTTGCTCCAGTGTCCCCCCATTGGAAAATCTGGGTAGTAGAGCACTCTTGCATGGATGCCTGGGAAGAACATTAATTGACCATTGCAGCTGAGGAACATGGCAGGTCTCTTCTGGTGGCCCTGCCGAGAAGTACCAAGGCATGATTTGACATGGAATCTCTTGCAGAGGGGTCACAGTGCTGATTTGTTACCAGGGAGATTTTAGAATGTGCTGATGGCTATGGTGCCATGCAGGATTCTCCTACCCTGAGTGTTTGGCACAGGTCAAAGAGCACAGTTTCCTTCTGGGGACAGGAGATGTTCTGTTGTGGGCTCAGGGACCACATGTTGTATCATAAGTAGGTATTCCAGAACAGAACCCTGAGGACAAATGCCTGAAAACCTAATCTAGGAATCCAATGAGGTATTAGGGGCCTGTCAGGTTCATTCTTCTGAGTGAGGAACATTGACGTGGGTGCCTGCCTGGACGGAGGTGATCAGGGTGTTTCAGATGGCACATTTGTGTCCAGAGCGGCCTAAAAAAATTGGGGTGGGCTCAGAGGCCTTGCAGGTTTCTCCTAATCTGGAGGTTTTGGGCAACTGTGTTGGGCACAGTTTCCTTGGGCTTGGCAGGCACAGTCCTGTTGTGTGGCTCCAGAGACCCCATCCTGGAGAGCATGTGAGCCATTGTTTTGGGAGAGAAGTCTGCAAACACAAACTCGGTTCAGGGTTAGTGGCGAGGTGATCGTAGGCCCAATGCATAGACCTGGAGGGAAGCTCAGCAGGAGCTGTAAATCCAGTGACTCGAAGGCAGTTATCACAGACTTTTGTATCTGGATTTTGTGTCCATGATGGCCTCGGAATGCACGTGTGGTTTCATGGGTCAAAGGGAAATTTTTCCTCTCAAGGATCCTGGCGGCTCCCAATAGTTTGGTGGCTTTTTCAGGGAAGGAAATAGTATTGTTTTCCATATTAGGGGTATGAAAGAGCAGGGATTCCAGAGACGGGCTCTGGGTCTGGGCGCGTGGAAAATTCCAACAAGGGATAGGATTTGGGCCAAAGGGTGTAGCAGGTCTGCAATGCGAGATACTGGTGGTGCAACAGAGAGAGCTTCTTTGAAAGTATGCTCAGGCTGAGTGTCACAATGCTTCTTTCTTTCCAGGGATGACCTCATGAGTGGGCGTGGTCTCATGGCCATGAAGCTGGCTCCCATTCTGAGGGTTGGACATCCAACTGAAAAGCCAGTTTTCCTGTCATGGGGAAACATGAGTTCTCTATTGTGCTTCAGGTTCCCCCAATGTCAGGGATTCAGCAAGGTCTGGGGACAGTTGTCTGAATACCAAGGATGGGTAGAGATTACGGACTTGGGCCATGGCCAGTCTCACATGCTGGATATGGGTCCCATTATCTGGGTGGCTGACATGAGGTCAGGGCACAGGCTCTGTGAGACACAGCACTACTGGTCTTGGTGGCTTATAAATTGGGGTTCCTTCTAGGGCCGAGCAGATTGATCGTCATGTGGCGTTTCTAGGAAGATTCACCAGGCACTTCTTTCTATGGGGTAGGCAGAATGCTGCGTTGTGACTCCAGTATTCCCTATCAAGAGGGCTATCAAGAGGGCTTTTCCCTATCAAGTCGAGAAAAGATGGAATTATTAACACAAGCTAAGGTTAAATTCAGTGCCAAGGGGAAGCCAGTTTCAATGCGCAGCAGCTGATTCAAGATATCCAGCACCTGAGTAAGGGTGGATGTCAGATATTTGCTCACATTGGAGTTTGTGTCCATGATGTATGACAAATGGAAGGGTTCAGTCAAGAGGCCATGGAGGATTTCCCACGTGGAGACTTGTGAGATGCTCCAAACAGCAAGGATTCCTTCTACTGGATATTTTTGCTCCAGGGTCCCCCATGTGGAAAATTTGGGTAGCAAACTTTCCTGAATGGATGCCTTGAAAGCACAGCTCCATTGACCTATGCAGCTGAGGAACATGGCAGGTTCAATCTGGTGACTCTGAGGTGAAGAACCAAGGCCTTGAGTTGACATGGAATCTCTTTCAGATGGATCACAATGCTGGTTTGTTACCAGGGAGATCTTACAATGAGCTGGTGGCTAAGAGGCCATGCAGGGTTCTCCCACGTTGAAGGTTTGACACAGGTCGAAGAGCACGGTATCCGTCTGAGGACAGGAGATGTTCTATTGTGTGGCCCAGGGACCACATGTTGTATCATAAGTTGGTATTCCAGAACAGGCCTCTGAGGACAGATGCCTGAAAACCTAATCTAAAATTACAATGAGGTCCTAGGGGCCAGTCAGGTTCAATGTTCTGACTCAGGAACATTGATGTGGTTGTCTGCCTGGACGGAGGTGATCAGGGTATTTCAGACTGCGCATTTGCGTCTAGAGCGGCCTAAAAAAATTGGGGAGGGTTCAGGGGCCTTGCTTGGTTTCTCCTAATCTGGAAGGTTTGGGCAACTGTGTCAGGCACAGTTTCCTTGGGGATGGCAGGCACAGTCCTATGGTGTGGCTCCAGAGACCCCATCCTGGAGAGCATGTGAGCCATTGTTTTGGAAGAAAAGTCTGTAAACACAAAGTGGGGTTAGGTTTAGTGGTGACGCGATCGCAGGCCCAATGCAGACCTGGAGGTCAGCTCATCAGGATTTGTAATATAGGTGACTCGAAAGTGGAAACATAGGCTTTTCTATCTGGATTGTGTATCCAGGATGGCCACAGAATGCATGTGTGGTCTCATGGGTCCATCAGAGATTTTTCCTCTCTAAGGATCCTCTCGGCTCCCAATAGCTTGGTGGCTTCTCCGAGGAAGGGAAGAGTGTGTTTTCTATCTTAGGGGTGACCCAAAACAGAAATTCCAGAGACAGTCACTAGGTCTGGGCGCTTGTAAATTCCCACCAAGGGTTAGGATTTGGGCCTAGGGGCATACCAGGCCTGCAAAGCAGGATTCTGGTGGTACAACTGAGACAGCTTATTTGAAAGCATGCTCAGTCTGAGGGTCACAATGCCTGCTAATGCCCACGGCGACCCTCAGGAGAGGGGGCGGTCTCATTGGCCACGTAGCTGATGTAGCTGATTCCCACTCTGAGGGTTGGACACCCGCCCAATGGCCAGGTTTCCTGCCATGGGAAAATAGGAGTTCTCGATTGTGCTTCAGATTTCCCCACTGGCATAGATTCTAGCAAAGGTCTGGGGACAGATGCCTGAATACCAAGTTTAGGTAGAGATGACGGACTTGGGCTATGGCCGTTCTCAGATGCTGGATATGGGCCCTGCTCTCTGGGTGGCTGGCACGAGGTCGGGGTCAGGCTCTGTCATACCCTGCACTAGTGGCCAGGATAGCCTATAATTGGGGGTCCCATTGAGGGCAAAGCAGATTGATCCTCATATGAGCATTCGTGCAGTCTCTCCAGGCACTTCTTCTTTCTATGGGGAAGGTGGAATGCTGCGTTGTAACTCCAGATTTCCCTATCAAGAGCGCTTGGGAACCAGTAGGGTGAGGATTGAATTTTAAAAACAGCTACGGTTCAATTCATTGCCAAGTGGAAGGCATTTCTAATGTGCAATGGCTGATTTGAGATATCCAGCACCTGAGTAAGGGCCGATGTCAGATGTTTGCTCACATTGGAGTTTGTGTCTACGATGATCGACAAATGGAGGGGTGGTGTCAAGAGGCCACGGAGAATTTCCCATGCTGAGGATTGTGAGATGCTCCAAACCCCAAGGTTTCCTTCTACTGGACATGTGGAGTCTGGTTTGTTTGCTACATGGTCCTCCATGTGGAAAGGCCTTGGTACTTTGCCCCCGAGCCACCAGAACGAATCTGCCATGTTCCTCAACTGAAATAGTCAATGGATGTGTGCTTTCCAGGCATCCATGCCTGAGAGCTCTGCTTCACAAACTTTGCACATGGGGGAGCCTAGAGCAGACAAACCAGACTTCACCTGCCCAGTAGAATGAAACCTTACTGTTTGGAGCAGCTCACAGGCCTCAGCATGTGAACTCTTCCATGGCTTCTTGATGCCACCCCTCCATTGGTCAGTCACCATAGACAAAAACTCCAGTGTGAGCAAATATTCGACATCCACCCTTATTCTGGTGCTGGATGTCTCGAATAAACTGCTACACATTGGAAGTGCCTTCCGCTTTGCACTGAATTGAACCGTAGCTTGTGTTTACAATTCCATTCTCAACTGACTGGTCCCAAGCCCTCTTGATAGGGAAATTTGGAGCCACAACACAGCATTCTGCCTTCCCTATCGAATGGAGAAAGGCATGGTGAGTCTGCCCAGAAACTCCACATTAGGATCAATCTGCTCAGCCCTCGAGTCAACCCTGATATACAGGCTGCCATGGCCACTTCTGCTGTGTCTGACAGAGCCTGAGCCCCGATCGAGTTTCTGCCACCAGAGAGCAGATCCCATATCTAGCATTTGGGATTGCCATGGCCCAAGTATGTCATCTCTACCCATCTTTGGTATTCAGGCACCTGTCCCCAGACCTTGGCGAGAATCCCTGAAAATGGGGAACCTGAAGCACATTAGAGAACTCCACTTACCCCATGGCAATAAACCGGGCTGTTGGGATGGATGTCCAACCCTCAAAGGGGGAGCCAGTTACAACATCAATGAGACAATGGCAACTCCTGAGGGCCGCCCTGGGCACAAACAGGCATTGTGACCCTCAGCCTGAGCATGCTTTCAAACAATTCCTCTCGGTTGCACCACCATGATCCCACATTGCAGGCCTGGTACACCTCTAGGCACAAATCCTAAAACTTGGTGGGATTTTCCAAATGCCCAGAAACAGAGCCAGTCTCTGTAATCCCTGTTTTGGTGCACCCCTAAGATGGAAAACAGCACTCTTCCCTTCCCGGAAAAAGCCACCAAACTATTGCAAGCCACCAGGATCCATAGAGGGGAACAGTCTCCCATGGAACCATAAGAACACACCTGTATTCTGAAGCCATCCTGGACAAACAATACAGAGAGAAAAGCCTCTGCTACCACCTTCCAGGCACCCTAATTACAGTTCCAAATGAGCTGCCCTCCAGGTCTATGCATTGGGTCTGCGATCACCTCGCCACTCACCCCAATCCAAATTTGTGTTTGCAGACTTCTCTACCAAAACCATGGCACACATGCCCTCCAGGATGGAGTCACTAGATCCAGACGACAGCATAGTCCCTGCCATCCCCAAACAAACTGTGCCTGTCACAGTTGCCAAACCTTCTAGATTAGAAGAAACCTGCAAGGCCCCTGATCTTACCCCAATATTGGTGGTCGCTCTGAACAAAAATGTGCAGTCTGCAACCTCCTGAACACCTACATCCAGGCAGACAGCCAAATCCATGGTCCTGAGTCAGATTAGTGAACCTAATATGCCTCTGGGACGTCATTGGAAACCTAGATTTAGTTTTCAGACATCTTTCCTCAGAGGACTGTTCTGGAATGCGAATTTATGATACAACATGTGGTCCCTGGGCCACACAACAGAACATGTCCTGTCCCCAGATGGATACCGTGCCCTTCCATCTGTGCCAATGCCCAGGGTAGTAGAATCCTGAACAGCACCTTAGCCACCAGCATATTCTAAGATCTCCCTGGTAACAAACCTGCATTGTGACCCATCTACAAGAGATCCCATGCCAACTCAAGGACTTGATACTTCGCTCCAGAGACAAGAGAATGAACCTGCCATGTTCCTCAGCTGCAATGGTCAATGGAGTGAGCTTTCCAGGCATCCATGCGGTAGAGCTTTGCTACCCAAACTTTCTACATGGGGGAACCTGGGGCAATAAACCAGACTCCACCTGTCCAGTATAACGAATACTTGCTGTTTAAAGCAGCTCATCAGCCTCAACATGAAAACCCCTCCATGGCCTCTTGATGCCACCCCTCCATTTCTCAATCATCATAGACACAAACTCCAGTGTGAGCAAATATCTAACATCCGCCCTTATTCTGGTGCTGGATATCTCGAATAATCCGCTGCACATTAGAACTGCATTCTGCTTGGCACTGAATTGAACCGTAGCTTCTGTTTACAACTCCATCCTCACCCGACTGGTCCCCAAGCCCTCTTGATAGAGAATTCTGGAGACAACGCAGCATTCTGCCTTCCTTATAAAAAGAAGTGCCTGGTTATTCTGGCCAGAAAACCCACCTGAGAATCAATCTGCTTGGCCTTTGATTCAACCCCGTTTTATAGGTTACCCTGGTCACTAGTGCTGTGTCTGACAAAGCCTGAGCCCCGACCTAGTGTTAGTCACCAGA
The DNA here is from genome assembly GCF_020171115.1 of Neogale vison. NCBI lineage: Eukaryota > Metazoa > Chordata > Mammalia > Carnivora > Mustelidae > Neogale > Neogale vison. The sequence continues at coordinate 113,775,245 of NC_058092.1, read as the reverse complement.
GAGTGGGCCCCACATCTAGCATTTGGGATTGCCATGGCCCAAGTACGTCATCCCTACCCATCCATGGTATTCAGGCACCAGTCCCCAAACCTTTGCTGGAATCCCTGCCAATGGGGAAAGCTTAAGCACAATAGAGAACTCCTCCCTCCTCATGGCAGGACGTTTGGCTGTTGGGATGGATGTCCAACCCTCAAAGGGGGAGCCAGTTACAAGAACAATGAGGCCACGCCCACTCCTGAGGGCTGCCCTGGGAGCAAACAGGCTTTGTGACCCTCAGCCTGAGCATGCTTTCAAACAATCCCTCTCAGTTGCACCACCATGATCCCGCATTGCAGGCCTCATATGGCCCTAGGCCCAAATCCTAACCATTGGTGGGATGTCCCAGATTCCCAGAATCAGAGCCCGTCTCTGGAATCCCTGTTTTGGGGCACCCCTAAGATGAATAACAACACTCTTCTGTTCCCCGAAATACCCACCAAACTATGGAGAGCCTCCAGGATCCATAGGGAGTAAAAGACTCCCATGGACCCATGAGACCACACCTGCATTCCGAGGCCATCCTGGACACACAATCCAGAGAGAAAAGCCTGTGCTACTGCCTTCCAGTCAACCTAATTAAATTTCCTGACGAGCTGCCCTCAAGGTCTACGCATTGGGCCTGCGATCACATCACCACCGAATTTCTGTTTCCAGACTTCTCTCCCAAAACCATGGCTCACATGCCTCAAGAATGGGATCTCTGGAGCCACACCACAGAACTCTGGCTGCCATCCCCAAGGACACGGTGCATATCAGAGTTGCCCAAACCTTCCAGATTAGGAGAACCCTGTGTGGCCCATTAGCCAACCCCAATATTGCCGGCCACTCTGGATGCAAATGTGCAGTCTGAAAAACCCTGATAACTTACATCCAGGGAGATAGCCAAATCAATGATCGTGAGTTATAAGATTGAACCTGAAATGCCCCTAGGTCTTCAATGGAACCACATTAGGTTTTCAGGCATCTGTGCTCAGGGGCCTGTTCTAGAATACCAATTTATGACACATCATGTGGTCCTAAGCCACACGACAGAACATGTCCTCTCCCCAGAAGTATCCATGCTCTTCGACCTGTGCCATACCCTCAGATTTGGAGAATCCTGCACAGCACCTTAGACACCAGCACATATGCTAGTTTGTGTGTTGCTCCAAACCACACGGTTTCCATCTGCAGTCCATTCGAGTCCTGTTGAATGGCTCCAGGATGTCCCATACGGAAGGACTGGAGAGCAGGGTTTGAAGGATGGATGCCTGTACAGCATACCTCGCATTCCTATTAGCTCTTTGCGACAAGACATGCTTGAACTACTGGCTCTGGGGCGAGCTACCCAGGGGGCTGAGTTGAGAGGGACTCTCTTGAGGATGGGTAGTAATGTGGGATTGTGTCCATGGAGACCTTGAAATGGGCTGGTGACTCAGGGGCCTTGAAGAATTTGCCTAACCAAAGGGTTTGATATGGCTCCAATTAAAAAGCTCCCCATGTGGAGATGAGAGAGGTTCTGTTTGGTGCCTCAGAAAAGCCCCATATGCTGGTCTTTGAAACCAATCCTCTGAGGAGGGATACCTGGAAACCAAAACTAGGGTTCAGATTAGGGCCTAGATGTCTGTCCGCTTCAATCTTCTGTCTCTGGGGAGACTGTCTGAGTGTCTAAGTAGAGATAGTTGCTCAGCTGGTGTCAGAATACCCCTCTTAGTCCAGGGCAGCCTATGCTGTTGTTATGGCCTCGGAGGCCTTGGAGGTTTCTCCTAATCTTTAGGGTTGTGGCCAATGGACTGGGCACAGTTTTCTTGGAGAGGACAGACACAGTCCTTCGGTGTGTCTCCAAAGGCCCTAACCTGGAGGGTGTGTAGTCTGAGCTTTGGGCACAGATGTATGAAAACACAAACTCTCCTTAGGTGTGGCACTGAGGGTATGGCAGCCGCATCCACAGATGTTGGAGGGATATCCTCAGCTTATGAAAGAAGGGCGAATGGGAGGCAGTCACACAAGCTTTTGTCTCTGGATGTTGTGTCCCTCATAGCTGTGGAATGTAGGGGTGGCCTCAGGGTCTATGGAAGAGTCTCCCTCTCTGAGGAGTTGGGCCAGCTCCCAAGATTTTGGCGTCATTTTGTGGGAAGGGTGGAGTCCTGTTGTCTGGCTCAGGTGTTCCTCCAAGAGTGGGACTCCAGATCATAGCCCGGGGTACGAGTGAAAGGAAAACTTGAACTCTGGTGAGGATTGGGAGCATAGGGACTTGGCAAGACCAATATGCGGGCTCTTGTTCCAGGCCCTTAGGGGCCTTACTTCGACATGGGGCCCACACTGATGGTCACAATGCGAGTTTGTGCCCAAGGAGGCACTAAATTTTGGGCTTGGCGTCAGGGGCCATGAAGGTTTCTCCTACACTGAAGGTGTGACTCCATGTTAACAGCAAGCTTTACAGCCATGGGGAAGGAGGAGTTCTGATTTGTGCTTCAGGTAGTCACATGTGCCGGGATTTGATATAATGTCTAGGTTCAGATTTCTGAAAACCCATGTTGGGAAGAGATGACAGTGTAAGGTCATGGAGTGTCCGATGTGCTGGGTGTGCAGCCAGCTGTCTCCTTGTCTGTCAGGACGTCTGGCCTCAGGCTGTGTCAGACAGAGCATTAGTGCCCAGAGAAACCTATCCAATTGGGGTGTGATCGAAGCCTGAGCAGGTTGATCCTCATTTGTTGTTTCTGGAAAGCCCCCAAGGGCAATGTTTTTCTTCTTGTGGGCAGGCAGAGGGCTGTGTTGTGGTTCGGGAATTCCCAGTCTGGAGGGCTTGTTTGCCAGGAGTGTGAGGAAGGAAGTCTGAAAACACAACATAGCATGAGGTTTGGGGCCGAGGGCACGGCAGGCCCACTCCGTAGAGGCTAAATCGTTATCTCCTGCATCTGAGGTCAGGGCGAATATCAGGCGTTGCCTCAGGCTAGAGTTTGTGTCCATCATGGCCCCTTCTGAAGGGGGTGCGGGCGTCATGAGGCCAGAGAGGTTTCCCTAGTCTGGGAGTTGTGAGATGCTCCAAACCTCAAGGTTTCCTTCTGCAGGACAATCCAGTCCTATTGGATGGTTCCAGGATGCCCCATATGGAAAGACTCGAGAGCAGGGGTCTAAGCATGGATGCCTGGAAATGCCACCTCACATTCCCACTGGCTGCTCGGAGCAAGGCAGGCTCAATCTGTGGGCTCTTGGGCGAGCTACCCAGAGGGCTGAGTTGAAATGGACTCTCCTGAGGATGAGTCATAATGTGGGTTGGTGCCCATAGAGACCTTGGAATGTGGCGGTGGCTCAGGGACTCTGCAGGATTCTCCAACCCGAAGGGTTTGACACAGCTCCAACAAGCAAGTTTCCCATGTGGAGACGAGAGGTGTTCTGTTTGGTGCCTCAGGAAAGCCCCATATGCTGGTCTTCGAACCCAGCCCTCTGAGGATTTACACCTGGAAACCAAAGCAAGAGTTCAGATTAGGGCCTAGGGGCCTTTCTGTTTCAATCTTCTGTCTCTGCGGACATCTGTTTGTGTGTCTGTGTGGAGGTAGTTGCTTAGTTTGTGTCAGGATGCCCCTTTTTTTCTAGGGTGGCTTACAGTAGTGGGATGTCCTCGGGGGTCTTGAGGTTTCTCCTATTCTGTGGGGTTTGGTCAATGGAATGGACACAGTCTCCTAGGATAGAGCAGGACAGTCCTGTGGTTTGGCTCCAGAGGCCCCATCCTGGAGGCTCTGTGGTCCAGGGCTGTGGGGACAGACGTCCAAAAACACATACTTGGCTGAGGTTTGGGTCGAGGTTATGGCAGGAGTGATCTACAGTCCATGAGGGGAGCTCTTTGCAATTAGAAAGGAGGGCGAGTGAGAGGCGGTCATTCAGGTTTATGTCTCTGGATGTTGTATTCACGATGGTCGTTTAATGTAGGGGTGGCCTCATGGGCCGTGGAAGAGTCTCCCTCTCTGGTGATTTGCCCAGCTCCCAAGAGTTTGGGGTCATTCTGTGAGAAGGGAGAAGTCCTGTTTTCTGCCTCATGTGTCCCCCCAAAGAGGGATTCTATAGCAGAACACTGGGTACAGACTGCTGGACTACCCGCCCCCTGGTTAGGCCTGGGAACCTATGGGCATGGCAAGCCCCATATGCGGGCTCTTGGTCCAGCTACTGAAAGGCGTTACTTGAAAAGTGGTCTCACGCTGAGGGTCACAATGCGTGTTTGTGTCGAACGAAGACCTCAAGCATCGGCAGGGCCTCATGGGCCACGCTGGTTTCTCCTACACTGAATGTTGGACAACATGACATCCACAATATTTCTTGCCATGGGGAAGGATGAGTTCTGATTTCTGCATCACGTTCACCCCTGGGTAATGATTGGAGATTAGGTCTAGGTTCCAAAGCCTGAAAAACGAGGTTGGGAAAAGATGACGACCTAAGGCCATGGCGGGTCTAATGTGCTCAGTGTGTGGCCAGCTGTCTGGGTGTCGTTCAGGAGTTCTGGGCTCAGGCTGTGTCAGACAGGGCATTAGTGCCCAGGGATAGACTGTATAATTGAGGTAGAGTCTAGTGGTGTGCAGGTTGAAAGTCACTTGGTGTTTCTGGGTAGTCCCAGAGGGTAACGTTTTTCTTCTGTCGGGCAGGTGGAGTGCTGCATTGTGGCTCCAGTAGTGTCAAACTGGAGCACTTGAGGGCCAGGAGTGTGAGGACGGAAGTCTGAGAACACAAAATAGGCTTAGGTTTCCGGGCGAGGGGATGGAAGGCACCCTCTGCAGAGCTGAATCGAGATCTCATGCATCTGAAGTCAGGGTGAGGTTCAGACGTTGGCTAAGTTTGGTGTTTCTGTCCATGATGACCCCTTCATGAAGAGGGGGGGGGGCATCACGAGGCCATGTAATTTTTCCCACAGTGGGAACTGTGAGATGCTCCAAACCGCAAGGATTCCTTCTGTGGGACAATTGAGACCTGCTGGAATGCTCCAGGCCGTCCCATACGGGAGGACTCCAGAGCAGGGTTCTAAGCATAGATGCCTGAGCAGCCCACCTTGCACTCTAATTGTCTCATAGTGACAAGACAGTTTTGAATGGCTGGTTCAGGGAGAGTAACAGAGGGGGCTGAGTTGAAATGGGCTCTTCTGCGGATGGGTCCTAATGTGGGTTTGGGTCAATGGAGACATTGGAATGGGGAGAATTTCCTTCTCGGGACAGGAGATGTTCTGCTGTGTGACTCAGGGAACAGGTGCTGTATCATAAGTTGGTTTTAGAGAACAGCCATCTGAGGACAGATGCCTGAAAACCTATTCTTGGGTTCCAGTGTTGTCCTAGGGACATGTTGTGTTCAATTTTCTGACTCAGGATCATTGACATGGGTGTCTGCCTAGAAGTAGGTGATCAGGGTGTTTTAGACTTTGCATTTGCATCCAGAGCCACTTCCAATATTGCAGTGGGATCAGGAGCCTTTCAGGTTTCTCCTAATCTGGAGGGTTTGGGCAACTGTGATGGGCAAAGTTTCCTTGGGGATGTCAGGCACAGTCCTGTGGTGTGGCTCCAGAGACCCCATCCTGGAGGACATGTGAGGCATGGTTTTGGGAGAGAAGTCTGCAAACAAAAACTATGTTTAGACTTCGTGGTGCGGTGATTGTAGCCCAATGTGTCGACCTGGAGGGCAGCTCGTCAGGAACTGTAACTAGGGTGACTTGATGACGGTAGCACAGGCTTTTCTATCGGCATTGTGTGTCCAGGATGACCTCGGAATGGAGGTATGTTCTCATGGGTCCATGGAAGATTTTTCCTCTCTAAGGATCCTGGTGGCTCCCAATTGTTTGGTGGATTTTTCAGGGAAGGGAAGAGTGCTGTTTTCCATCTTTGGGTGCCTCAAAACAGGGATTCCCGAGACGTGCTCTGGGATTGGGCACCAAGAAATTCCCACCAAGGGTTAGGTTTTGGGCCTAGGGGCGTACCGGGCCTGCAATGTGGGATCCTGGTGGTGCAATAGAGAGGGATTGCTTGAAAGCATGTTCAGGCTGAGGGTCACAATGCCTGTTTGTTCTTAGGGCGCCCCTCAGAAGTGGACATGGTCTCATTGCCCATGCCTCTGGCTCCCTCTATGAGGGCTGGACAACCATCCAAACAGCTAGGTGTCCTGCCATGGGGAAGGAGCAGTTCTGTCTTGGGCTTCAGGTTCCCCCATTGGAAAGGATCCCAGCAAAGGTCTGGAGACAGATGCCCGAATACCACGGATGCAGAGAGAGGACGGATTGGGTCATGACCAGTCTCACATGCTGGATATGGGCCCCGCTTTCTGGGTGGCTGACACGAGGTTGGGTGTCAGGCTCTGTCAAAGACAGCACTAGTGTCCAGGGAAGCCTATAAATTGGGGATCCTTGAGAGCCCAGCAGATGATCCTCATGTGGGTGTTTTGGGCATTCTTACCAGGAACTTCTTTGTTCTATGGGGAAGGCAGAATGCTGCGGTGTGGCTCCAGAATTCCCTATCAAGAGGGCTTGGGGACGAGTAGGGTGAGGATGGAATTGTAAACATCAGCTACGGTTAAATTCAGTGCCAAGCAGAAGGCAATTCCATTGTGCAGCGACTAATGTGAGATATCCAGCTGAGTAAGGGCAGATGGCAGATGTTTGCTCACACTGGAGTTTGTGTCTATGATGGCCGACAAATAAAGGGGTGGCTTCAAGAGGCCATGGAGGATTACCCATTCATAGGATTGTGAGATGCTCCAAACAACAAGGTTTCCTTCTACTGGACAGGTGGTGTCTGGTTTGTTTGCTCCGGGGTCCCCCATGTGGAAAGTTTGGGTAGCAGAGCTCTCCCGCATGGATGCCTGTAAAGCACACGTCCAATGAACATTGCAGCTGATGGACATGACAGCTTATTTCTGGTATTTCTGGGGCCAAGTGTCAAGGCCTTGAGTTGACATGGAATCCCTTACAGATGGGTCCCAATGCTGGTTTGTTACCATGGAGATCTTAGAATGTGCTGGTGGCTAAGGTGCCATGCAGGATAATTCTACACTGATTGTTTGGCACAGGGCGAAGAGCACAGTTTCCTTCTTGGGACAGGAGATGTTCTGTTGTGTGGCTCAGGGTCCACATGTTGTATCCTTACTTGGTATTCCAGAATAGGCCTCTGAGTACAGATGCCTGAAGCCTAATCTAGGGTTCCAAGTATGTCCTAGGGGCATGTCAGGTTCAATTTTCTGACACAGGATCATTGACTTGGGTGTCTGCCTGGATGTAGGTGATCAGGGTGTTTCAGACTTTGCGTTTGCATCCAGAGCGGCTTCCTATATTGGGGTAGGATCGGGGGGCATTTGACGTTTCTCTTAATCTGGAGGCTTTGGGCAACTGTGATGGGCAAAGTTTCCTAGGGGATGGCAGGCACAGTCCTGTGGTGTGGCTCCAGACACGCCATCATGGAGGACATGAGAGGCATGGTTTTGAGAGAGAAGTCTGCAAACGAAAAGTAGGTTTAGGCTTAGTGGCGCAGTGATCCCAGTCCAATGCGTTGACCTGGAGGGCAGCTCGTCAGGAACTGTAATGAGGGTGACTCAATGACGGTAGCATAGCCTTTTCTATGAGCATTTTGTGTCCAGGATGGCCTCAGAATGCAGGTGTGGTCTAATGGGTCTATGGGAGATTTTTCCTCTCTAAAGATCCTGGTGGATCCCCATAGTTTGGTGGCTTTTTTGGGGGAAGGGAAGAGTGCTCTTTTTCATCTTAAAGGTGCCCAACAACAGGAATACCAGAGACAGGTCTGGGTACCAGGAAATTCCCACCAAGGGTTAGGATTTGGGCCTAGGGGCCTACCAGGCCTGTAATGAAAGACTGTGGTGGTGCAACTGAGAGGGCTTGTTTGAAAGCATGATCAGGCTGAGGGTCACAAATCCCGTTTGTTCCCAGGACACCCTTTAGGAGTGGGAATGGTTTCATTGCCCATGCAGCTGGCTCCATCTCTGAAGGTTGGGCAACCATCACAACAGCTGGGTTTCCTGCCATGGGGAAGGGGCAGTTCTCTCTTGGGCTTCAGGTTCCCCCATTGGCAGGGATTTCAGCAAAGGTCTGGAGACAGATGTCCAAATACCAAGGATGGGTAGTGAGGACGGACTGGGCCATGGCCGGTCTCACATGCTGGATATGGGTCCTGCTCTCTAAGTGGCTGACACGAAGTTGGGGCTCAGGCTCTGTAAGACACAGCATTATTGTCCAGAGCAGTCTATAAATCAGTGATCTGTGAAGGTCGAGCAGATGATACTCATGTGGGTTTTTTGGGCAGTCTTACCGGGCACTTCTTCTTTCTATGGGGAAGGCAGAATGCTATGTTGTGGCTCCAGAATTCCTATCAAGAGGACTTCGGGCCCAGTAGGGTGAGGACGGAATTGTAAATAGAAGCTGGAGTTAAATTTATTTCAAAGTAGAAGGCAGTTCAAATGTGCAGTGACTCATTCGAGACATCCAGCACCTGAGTAAGGGCAAATGAAAGATGTTTGCTCACACTCCAGTTTGTGTCTATGATGACCGACATATGGAGAGGTGGCGTCAAGAGGCCATGGGGGATTTCCCATGCTGAGGCTTGTGAGATGCTCCAAATAAGGTTTTCTTTTACTGGACAGACAGAGTCTGGTTTGTTTGCTCTGGTGACCCTCATGTGGAAATTTTCGGTAGCAGAGTCCTTCCACATGGATGCATGGAATGCACAAGGGCAATGACCATTGCAGCTGACGAACATGACAGGCTCGTATTGGTGGCTCTTGGGCCACATGCCAAGGCCTTGACTTCACATGGAATCTCTTACAGATGGGTCCCAATACTGGTTTGTTACCCGGTAGGTCTTAGAATGTGCTGGTGGCTAAGGGACATGAGGGTTTCTCCTACCCTATGGGTTTGACACAGGTCGAAGTGCACAGTTTCCTTCTGGGACAGGAGATGTTCTGTTGTGTGGCTCAGGGAACACATGTTGTATCCTAACTTGGCATTCCAGAAGAGGCCTCTGAGGACAGATGACAGAAACATAATCTAGGGTTCATATGATGTCCTAGGTGCATGTCAGGTTCCATTTTCTGACTCAGGATTATTGATTTGGGTGTCTGCCTGGATGTAGGTGATCAGGGTGTTTCAGACTTTGCTTCCAATATTGGGGTGGGATCAGGGGCCTTGGAGGTTTCTCCTAATCAGGAGGGTTTGGGGAAATGTGATGTGTAAAGTTTCCTTGGGGATTGCAGGCAAAGTCCTGTGGTGTGGCTCCAGAGACCCCATCCTGGAGGGCTTGTAAGCCATACTTTTGGGAGAGAAGTCTGCAAACAGAAATTCGGGTTAGTTTTAGTTGCAAGGTGGTTGAAGGCCCAATCCATTGACATTGAGGGCAGGTCGTCAGGAACTGTAATTAGGATGATTGGAAGTTGGCATCACAGGCTTTTCTATCTGGATTGTGTGTCCAGGATGTGCTTAGAATTTAGGTGGGGTCTCATGGGTCCATGGGAGACTTTTCCTCTCTAAAATTCCTGGCGGCTTACCATAGTTTGGTGACTCTTTCGGGGAACTGAAGAGTGCTCTTTTCCATCTTAGGGGTGTCCAAAACAGGGATTCCAGGGATGGGCTCTAAGTCTGGGTGCCTGGAAAATCCCAACAAAGGTTAGGATTTGGGCCTAGGGGCATACCAGACCTACAATGCGGGATCCTGGTGGTGCCACTGGGAGGACATGTTTGAAAGCATGCTCATGCTGAGGGTCACAATGCCGGTTTGTGCCCAGGGTGGCCCCTAGGAGAGGGCGTTGGCTCATTGGCCAAGGAGCTGGCTCCCACATTGAGGGTTGGACACCCATCCCAACTGCCAGGTTTCCTGCCATGGGAAGAAGGATTTCTCTATTGTGCTTCAGGTTGCCCTAATGGCAGGGATTCCAGCAAAGGTCTGGGGACAGGTGCCTGAATACCAAGGATTTGTAGAGATGAAGGAGTAGGGCCATCGTCAGCCCCACCAGCTAGATATAGGTCCTGATCTCTGGGTGGCTGACACTAGGTCGGGGCTCAGCCTCTGTCAGACACAGCACTAGTGGCCAGGACAGCCTATAAATTGGGGTTCCCTCGAGGGCTGAGCAGATTGATCCTCATGTGGGTTTTCTGGGTAAACTCACCAGGCACTTCTTATTTCTATGGGGAAGGCAGAATGCTGTGTTTAGGCTGTAAAATCCCTTATCAAGAGACCTTGAGGACCAGTACGGTGAGGATGGAATTGTAAACACTAGCTAGGGTTCAATTCAGTGCCAAGCGAAAGGCAATTTCAGTGTGCAGTGGCTGATTCAAATATCCAGCACCTGAGGAAGGGCGATTGTCTGATATTTGCTCACACTCAAGTTTGTGTCTATTATGAACGACAAATGGAGGGGTGGCGTCAAGAGGCCATGGAGGATTTCCCACACTGAGGCTTGTGAGATGCTCCAAACAACAAGGTTTCCTACCACTGGACAGGTGGAGTCCGGTTTGTTTGCTCAAGGGTTCTACATGGGGAAAGTTTAGGATGCAGAGCTCTCCTGCATGGATGCCTGGAAAGCACACCATAATTGATGATTGCAGCTGAGGAACATGACAGGTTCTTTCTGGTGGCTGTGGGGCGAAGTACAAAGGCCTTGATTTGACATGGAATGTCTTGCAGATGGGCCACAATGCGTGTTTGTAAACAGGGATATCTTAGAATGTGTTGGTGCCTAACATGCAAGATTCTCCTAGTCTGAGGATTTGGCACAGGTGGAAGAGCACGGTTTCCTTCTGGGGACAGGAGATTTTCTGTTTTGTGGCTCAGGGACCACATGTTCCATCATAAGTAGGTATTCAGAACAGGTCCTTGAAGGCAGGTGCCTGAAAACCCAATCTAGGGTTCCAATGATGTCCTAGGGGCATGTCAAGTTCAATCTTCTGACTCAGGACCATTGATTTGGCTGTCTGCCTGGATGGAGATGTTCAGGTTGTTTCAGACTGCACATTTGCATCCAGAGTGGCAGACAATATTGGGGTGGGCTCAGGTGCCTTTCAGTTTTCTCCTAATCTGTAAGGTTTGGGAAACTGTGATGGGTACATTTTCCTTGGGGATGGCAGGCACAGTCCTGTGGTGTGCCTCAAGGGACCCTATCCTGGAGGGCATGTGAGACATGGTTTTGGGAGAGAAGTCTGAAACACAAATTCGGGTTCGGGTTAGTTGCAAGGCGATCACAGGCACAGTGCATAGACCTGGAGGGCAGCACATCAGGAACTGTATTTAGGGTGATTGGAAGGTGGTTGCATAGGCTTTTCTGTCTGGATTGTGTGTCCAGAATGGCATCGGAATGCAGGTGTATTCTCATGGGTCCATGGGAGACTTTTCCTCTCTAAGGACCCTGGAAGCTCCCCACAGTTTGGTAGCTTTTTCGGGGAAGGCAAGATTGCTGTTTTCCATTTTAGAGGTGCCCCAATACAGGGATTCCAGAGACGGGTTCTGGGTCTGGGCGCCTGTAAAATCCAACCGAAGTTTAGAATTTGGGCCTAGGGGCGTACCAGGCCTGCAATGCGGGAACCTTGTGGTGGGACTGAGAGGACTTGTTTGAAAGCATACCCAGGCTGTGGGTCACAATGCCTGCTTGTGCCCAGGGCAACCCTCATGCGTGGGCGTGGTCACATTGGCCATGCAGCTGGTTCCCACTTTGAGGGTTGGACACCCATCCGAACAGCCAGGTTTCCTGCATTTGGGAAGGAGGAGTTCTCTATTGTGCTTAGGTTCCCCCATTGGCAGTGATTCCAGCACAGGCCTGGAGACAGATTCCTGAATACCAAGGATGGGTAGAGTTGATGGACTTGGCCCATGACTGGTCTCACATTCTGGATATGGGCCCCTCTATCTGGGTGGCTGACATGAGTTCGGGGCTCAGGATCTGTCGGACACACCACTAGTGGCCAGGGTAACCTGTAAATCGAGGCAGCCTATAAAACCCTCGATGGCTAAGCAGATTGATCCACATTTGGCATTTCTGGGCAGACTCACCAGGCACTTCTTCTTTCTATGGGGAAGGCAGAATGCTGCAATGTGACTTGAGAATTCCCTACCAAGAGGGATTTGGGTACATGTAGGTGAGGATGGAATTGTAAACCCAAGCTACAGTTGAATTCAGTGTCACCCAGAAGGCAGTTCTAGTGTGCAGTGGCTTACTCGAGATATTCATCACCTGAGTAAGGACAATGTCAGAGTTTTGCTCACACTGGAGTTTGTGTTTTTTAAGACCAACAAATGGAGGGGTGGATTCAAGAGGCCATGGAGGATTTCGCTCGCTGGGGCTTGGGAGATACTCCAAACAGTAAGGTTTCATTCTACTGGACAGGTGGAGTCTGGTTCGTTTTCTCCAGTGTCCTCCATGTGGAAAGGTTGGGTAGCAGAGAACTTCCACAAGGATGTGTGGAAAGCACACCTCCAATGACCATTGCAGCTGTGGAATATGGTAGGTTCGTTCTGGCGGCGCAAAGTATCAAGGTCTTGAGTTGACATGGAATCTCTTGCAGATCGGTCTCAATGCTAATTTGTTACCAGGGAGATCTTAGAATGTGTTGGTCACTAAGGGGTCATGCAGGATTCTACCATTCTGAGTGTTTGACACAGGTCAAAGACCATGGTTTCCTTCTGGGGACAGGAGAAATTCTGATTTTTGGCTCAGGGAACACATGTTGCATTATAAGTTCATTTTCCAGAACAGGTCTATGAGGACAGATGCCTGAAAACCTAATCTGAGGTTTAAAACCTCATCTGGGTTCCAATGAGGTCCTGGGGACATGTCAGTTTAAATCATCTGACTCAGGACCATTGATTCATGTGTCTGCCTGAATGGAGGTGATCTGGGTGCTTCAGACAGGGCTTTTCCACCCAGAGCTGCCTCCCATATTGGGGTGATCTCAGGAGCCCTTCAGGTTTATCCTAATCTGGAGAGTGTGGACAACTGTGACGGGAACATTTTCCATGGGCATGGCAGGCACGGTCCTATGCTGTGGCTCCAGAGACCCCATTCTGGAGGACATGTGAGCCATGGTTTTGGGAAAGAAGTCTGCAAACCCAAATCGGGTTATGGTTAGTGGTGAGGTGATCACAGGCCCAATGCGTAAACCTGAAGGGCAGCTCATCAGGAAATGTAATTATGGTGACTTGAAGGCGGTAGCACAAATTTTTCTATCGGGATTGTGTGTTTAGGATGGCCTCGGAATGCATGTGTGGTCTCATGGGTCCATGGGATATTTTTTCCTCTCTAAGGATCCTGGTGGTTCCCCATAGTTTGGTGGCTTTTTCAGGGAAGGGAATAGTGCTGTTTTCCATCTAAGGCATGCCCTAAAACATCCATTCCAGAGCCAGGCTCTGGGTCTGGGCACCTTTTAAATCCCACGTGTGTTATGATTTGGACCTAGGGGCATACCAGGCCTGCAATGTGGGATCCTGGTGGTGTAGCTGAAAGGGCTTCTATGAAAGCACGCTCAGGCTGAGGGTCACAATGCCTGTTTGTGCCCAGAGCTGCCCTCAGGTTTGGGTGTGGTTTCATTGACCATGCAGCTAACTCCCACTCTGAGTGTTGGACACCAATTTCAACAGACAGGTTCCTGCCATCTGGAAGAAGGAGTTCTCTATGGTGCTTAAGGCTCCCCTGTAAGGGTCTGGTTGGCCAGAGGGAGTCATTTTTTGTTTATGTAGTGAACTCAGATTGACCCTAAGCAGTAAACTTAGATTGACCCTGCCCTTCCAAGAGGAACTTACTTGCAAAGCATAGATACAAGGGCAGTTCAGGCCAGGTGAAGACATCCAATCAGTGGGGCATGCATATGTCTACTAGGGTAAATTGAAATACAATTGGGCACCCGTGTGTTACCTTGCATTTTTTTATTCTGTGTTTGGTGGTCTGGCATGACAGTGCAGTGTTCTCTGTGTATTGCAGTCTCATTGGCCACGTGTGTATAGCCCGGCTAAATACCTCTATAAAAGTTAGTCTGTGAGGCTGGGAGGTTTTGATTCTTTGCAAGAGATGACCCTGACCAGTCAGTTTGATTCTCAATGCTGGCGTGATATAAAGCTTTGCTTGACCTTCATTTTGTATCAGTCTCGCTCCTTTGATTATGGACCCTAACATTGGAGGGGGCACCTGGATTCAAACGACGAGAACTGAGCCAGCATCCGAATTTTTGGGAAAAGCATCCGGAAGTAAGATCACGGGATCCTATCCGTCTGTCTGCTTAGAGCTCCAGGGTACGGCCCACCAGGGAGAAGATGGATGCAGCCGTGCCCTCCAGGGCTGGAGTGGATGCGGTGATGCCCCATCCCTCTGTTGGTAGATCGATGGGAGGGTTTGAGTCCCCTAGGAGGTCGGGTGCTTCGAGTACCCCTAGGCTGTCGCCGGGGTGTTCGAGTCCCCAAGTTAATCAGGGGCCTGCCGGGGTTTCGAGTCCCCTTAGGTGGTTGGGGGATTCGAGTCCCCCTAGACAGCCAGGGGCTTCAAGAACTCCTAGATGGTTGGGGGTTCGAGTACCCCTTGGTGGTTGGGGGGTTCAAGTCCCCTTTGACGGCCATGGGGTTCAAGTCCCCTAGAAGGTCAAGGGGTTCGAATCCCCATGCGCAGTCAGGGGGTTTGAGTCCTCCTAGACAGTCGAGGGGTTCAAGTCCTGCTGGGCGGTTGGTGGTTTGAGTACCCGTGTGTGGTTGGGGGTGTTCGGGTCCCCCGAGGGGTTCGAGTCCCCCTAAGCGGTCTGTGGATAAAGCCCCCACCACTGGAAGGTTATGGGTAAGAATTTTTGGACTTGCGGTTGTCTTTGCCTGGTCCTTTTGTTGTCTGTTGTGTTGTTTGTTATGATGGAAGGAATGGGGCAAGCAGAGAGTAAGGGGACTCTGACTTCATCTCTCCATTCTTCATAATAGATGTAAGGCTTCTCACTCACTCATTTTGTGTGTTAAGGGCTAAGACAGGAGTCAACTGGGGTTAGTCTCATGCCGGGTTAAGGTGCCCAATGCTGGCTTATTGGAGACAGGCGTGGAATATAGTGCCTAGTGGGCCACTTTTGGTAAACAGAACTGGCACTGAGGGATGAACTGACCTCGACACAGAGACTTTAAGGAATATTCCTTAAAGAAGCTGCAGAAACTCCCTTTTTTGGGGGGAATTCCTTGCCTTTTCTGGTCCAACATGGACTGCATAGGCCCTCCCCCTTGCTGGTGGGAAAGCATGGCATCTGACGTGGAGATGGTTATTTGTCTGTCTCAAGGTTTTAATGGGTAATTGTTAAAGTGGCTTCATAAGTCTTTGGTAACCTGAAACTCTGAAGGGTTGCTTGAATGACAAATGGAATTAAATTTGTTGGACATGTAGGTCTTAACCAAGAGGGATAAAATGCTAGAGCGTTGGCTGCTGGAACTGGGTTTGTGCCTTGAAATCTGCTGGTGACCACGTTCTGTGCTTAACTGGTTGATAAATTTACCATCTAAAGAATTCTGTTGTACTAACTCACAATTGGTTTATATTTAGTCTTCAGTAGAGGTTCAGGTATTTCTAAGAGTACAAAATTCTGGTAAGTTTAAATAACACGGAGGGAAATGAGAAAAGCAACTCGTACGTAAAAAGTAAGAGATATGTAAAAGTTTGAATCTAAAAAGTGCCTGACTGTGCGAATGTGTCTGTATGGCTCCACTTCCACTACGGATTCTGAGTGGGCTGCACTCTGAGACTCATGGGGCTTCATATGGCATAACGGTCATATATTCCACAGAGTGTCCTGGTCTGGGGTTTATACGAACACACCTTAGCTAAGATGCTCCTAAGTACCCATGAGGGACGCGAGCAGGACAGCATATGAAAGATCTCCCTCCCTTTGTCTGCAACATCATTCACGATGGGAGGGAAACCTAGTAATCTCATTACCTGCTTATTTAAGAAAAAAAGACACTGGTATAGAAAAGCTGGTTTTCTCTCTGTTTAAAAAGACAACGTTTTCTTAAATTAATTGATCTGTTATGGTTTTCTCTTTGCCTGCCCAGAAAATTCAGTTTCTATGTTTTGTTTTATCAGGTGTTTAACATCCTTAATTATATGTAGGCATGTGTTTTAAAACTTTCTAAGGTTTTAGCAATTGTTGACAGGATTTAAACCAATCATGCACCTTGGGTTACATTACGGAAAATGTAACCCAATTTCTAAAGTTTTAATACATTGATAGATCATCACTTGATATTGTGATTATGGAAATGTTACGTGTCACAGAAGTAACCTGATTCTCTTGCCAGTTACATTTTAAATTCTCTTCCTACCAACTCTTTACCATATCTGTTCTGAGTTTTTGTCATTTGTAATTGTTTTAATTCTCTTGGAAGATAAATTCTGTCTCAAAGAAAATTCAAATGGGAGACTTTCAGGACAAATACAGGTTTTTGATATGTTGAAATTCTGGAACTGAAATGGGTAAGAATTTACAGAAGTAAAAGCTGCATTCGGACTAAACCAGAATTATTAACATGGGACTAGGTGAACTGAAAGACTGTAATGTTGAATCTCTTGATGTTTCGTCTTATGTTTGCTCTTCCAGACTAGGGAAACTTATTCTTAAGTTATCTGTAACTTATAGAGATAAAATGTAGTCATTTGTAACCAAAATCAAGGTATTCAACTCTTTCCCTCTATTTGAACCCTCTGAAATCAAAAGGCCTCAGCAAGTATTCTTTCTTCCATGGCAATCAGTCATTTTCATAAGTTCAATAAGAATCTGTTCTCCTTGTAACAATACACCTTTAGAAACATTGGTTATTTTATTTTACCATGGCTTTGGCTGGAATGCCATATTATAAAAGGCTCAGATATGACTAGACAGCTTAAAGGAACTAAGGTTGACTTTATAAAACATGGAACCATAAAGGCTTTTGGAGCTGTTGGCCTGATACCTGATACCTTGCTTACAGAGCTCCCAGCAGCCTCACCAGGTGAGTAAAGGATGTTATTTCCTGGCAGATGAAGGAACCTAAGGATTCTTTGGGGGCCTCAGGAAGAGGAATTCACCCAAATCAACAGGTATTGCAGGCATGTCTGATGGCAAGTATGTAGCTTGGCTTCTGGCCTGGAGAGGCTTTCATAAGTTCAACCTAGAGATTCCTTATGAGAAGTTCCAGCAGAGCAGATTCTAAAAGATATATATGATACCCCACTGTCCTTGCTGAGCTTAGGTAAATAATTAGGCCAATCTTGTTAAAACTGGACTTGTTTTTCAAATAAATTAGTCCTGATTTGGCTATCTCTGAAAACGAAGGTTATTTTAGAGAGAAAAAATTATGTTTTAATAACACATCTTTATGGATGTAAAATTCTAGATTTGATTGTCTTTAAATGTTTGTTTACATAAGCTGGACAACTTGAGGTAAACATCAGGGAAATTTCAGGATAGCTCACTTAGACGATCTTGCTTTGTCAGTCAGTCAGCCCCAGATATAGGAAATTACAGAAAATTGAAGGATTTAAAGGGAAGAATCTGACTGAGTTAGTGGGAATAGCAGAAAAGGTGTTTAACAACAGGGATGCACAGGAGGATGAAAAACAGAGAAAAAATTGGTTAAGGTTTTGGCATTATATGAGGCAGAGAAGAGATGGGTAGGGGACAGTAAATGGAAGGAAAAGCCTAAGCACAGAGAAGGCAGGCAGGTAGACTTAGATTCAGATCAGTGTGCTTATTGTAAGGAAAGAATACATTGGGCCAGGGAGTTCCCCAAAAGGAAGACAACAATGCTTGCCACCAGCGATTTAAGTGTTTAAGGTTTGGAGCCCCTCCTCGAACCTTGGATAAAAATTGAAGTGGAGGGGAAATCAGTTTATATTTTGGTGGACATGGGAGCCCAATTTTCATCATTACTTAAACCTATTGGAACACTACTTGGAGAGGAAGTCTGAGTACAAGGAGCAAATGGCACAGAGAGACATAAAAGGCAAAGAAAGGACCTTATATTTGGCCTCGGGAATAGTTAAATATCAATTTTTCGTCCTCCCTAAGGCCCCATATAACTTGATGGGAAGAGATCTCCTCCACAAGTTAAGAGCTGGCATTCAGTTCTCAGAAGGTGGCATGACTGTAACCTTGAGACAACCCATTGTACAAGTGCTTATGGCAGCAGTAGATGAATACCTCCTTTACAAGCCAGTCTCAAAACCTGAGGAAACAGTCTGAGGGGTCTGAATTGGCGGGGGGGTGGGAAGTTGGGGTACCAGGTGGTGGGTATTATAGAGGGCACAGCTTGCATGGAGCACTGGGTGTGGTGAAAAAATAATGAATACTGTTTTTCTGAAAATAAACAAATTGGGGAAAAAAAAAAAAAACAAAAAAAAAAAAAACAAAAAAAAAACCTGAGGAAACAAAGTTGGGGGCGCCTTCTCCAAATCCTACAGGAGGAGTTTCCAGAAGGGAAGCCCCCTGGCTTGGCCAAAGAACAACCTCCAGTGGTAGTACAATTAAAGGTGACAGCTATGGCTGTCGCGTTCAGCAATACCCACCTTCCCCGGGAAGCAAAAGAAGGGATAAAAAAACACATTAACCATCTCCAAGGAGAGGTCATCCTAGTTCCTTACAAATCTCCAGGGAACACACCTTTGTTGCCCGTCAAAAAGGCCGAGACTGGGGAGTACCGACCGGTCCAGGACTTGCGGGAATTTAATAAATGGGTTGAAGATATCCACCTGATGGTGACTAACCCTACTCTCCCTCCTAGGCCCCAAAAGAACTGTGTCTACCGTCTTAGAGCTCAATGATGCATTTTTTCTGTATGTCTTTAGCAAAGGAATACTCAGCACCTTTTTGCTTTTGAGTGGTCTGACCCACAGGAAGGATTCCAAGGCCAGCTCTCCTGGACAAGACTTCCCCAAGGGTTCAAGAATTTGCCCACTATCTTCGACGTGGCCCTACATGAGGAATTGTGTGAGTACAGAACATTCAACACAGGACTCACTCTGTTACAGTATGTTGATGACTTGCTAGTAGCCACTGAGGACTATGAGTCATGTTGCGGGAGACAAGAGCTCTCTTACAGACTCTGCAAGAAAAAGGGTATTGGGTGTCAGCAAAGAAAGCACAGCTCTGTCAGAGCTTTGATCTCCATGAGGGAGTGCATTCACTGTCTGAGTCCAGGAAACAGGTGATCACCCAATATGCCCGCCACACCAAGTCCCAACAAGTGAGGGAGTTTCTTGGGAGAGTGTGCTACTGTAGGCTGTGGATACTGCAGTTTGGAGAGATTGCCTGACCTCTCTATGGACTGGCAAAAGGAGTCCTCACTATGATAGAGTTGATAGCTGAGGCAGAAGGAGAATTTCAGGAATTACAAACAACCTTAATGAGTGCCCCAGCATTGCCATCCCAGATGTTATGCCCTTCCACATTGCCTGGGACACCAAAAGGAGATGGATCTGATTTCAAAAGGAAACCACTTAGAAGATCAAGCCGCAAAGCAAGCAGACCGAGAAACAGTGCAAGAGCTGGTTACACTCCCGGTTCTAGCCCTACCAGAAAAAAACAGACTATTCAGAGGAAGATTTAAACTACTTACCAAAATGGGATAAATTACTCTATGAAGGAGTTTGGGTTAAGACTAAAAGAGGAAATTTAATTCTTCTTTGAAGACTAAGTAAGAAGTTAGTAGACCAGATACATCAGGGTACTTATTTGGGGATACACATACCCAATGACCTTATAGGCAAGCAATTCCAGGTTTCTAAATTAGGGCATATGGTTCAGGATGTAGTTGATAGATGTGCTCAATGCCAGGCAGTTGAGGTGGGAGGAACTGGAATTGGAAGAGGAAAAAGAGAAAGAAGTAAGGAAACAGGAATTTATTGGGAAATGAAACCTCTAAAATATGGACACAATTACATGTTAGTTTCTGTAGATACCTTTTCAGGCTGGGTAGAGGATTTTTCCACCAAACGTGAGATGGCAGGAGAGGTAGGCCAAAAAAAAAAGGTTACTAGAAGAAATAATTCCTAGGTTTGGGCTGCCTCTAGTGATTGGGTCAGACAATGGCCCTGCATTTGTGAGCTCAGTCTCAAAGACATTGGCCAAGGCCGTGGACACAAATTGAAAACTACATTGTGCCTATCGACCCCAGAGTTCCAGGCAAGCAGAGAGAATAAACCGGACTCTTAAAGAGACATTGACAAAGCTAATTCTGGAGACTGGCATTGTATGGGTGGATCTCCTTTCTTCGCCCTCCTCAGGGAATGATGTACACCCTATTTAAACAAGTTGACCCCATTTGAAATAATGTTTAGGAGACTGCCTCCTCCCAGCTCTGTCCTCAGCTACAAGAGGTTGCCCTAGCAGAAATGGTTGATCAGTCTGTACTCCAGTCACTGCAGGCATTACAGTCTGTCTTAAAAAAAAAAAAAAAAGCCCATGCCGGGATCTGGACTGCCCACACTGGCATGGAGATGGAGGTGGAGCCACATCCTTACCAACCCAAGGACTTGGATTGGATACGTCGACATCAAGTGGAGAACTTGGAGTCTCACTGAAAGGGACCGTTTACTATTATCCTGACCACCCCCACAGGAATAAAAGTAGAAAGCATCAGGGCCTGGATTCACGAGGGTCACGTCAAGTGAGCTGAGGATAAAGATGTCCCCCGGAGGTAGAAGCCTCAGCCAATGGACCCCGCTGACCATGGACTAAAGTTAAGACTCAAAAGACAATGTGTTTATTGTTGCTCTTATTTGTTACCTGTTTATGTAAAGTATAAGTAGGAAATTAGATGAAGCGGAAAATGGTTATCTCAGCCGACTGTGCATTAGTGTCATTTGTACAAAAGAAAACTTGTACAAAAGTGTCATTTATACAAAAGAGCAATAAAAATGTTGGACTTACATGCTCAATATAACCCCTTACAACCAGAGAACATAGAACTGGCTGAAAAGTCAAGGATTTGACTAATCTCCAAAGAAAATAGGGAATGTAAGGGCCTGGTTGGCCAGAGGGCGTCATTTTGAGTTTATGTAGTTTACATAGATTGACCCTATGCACGAAAATTAGAATGACCCTGCCCTTCCCAGAGGAACTTAATTGCAGAGCCTAGATACAAGGGCGGGTCAAGCCACGTGAAGACATCCAATCATTAGGGCAGGCATATATCTCCTGGGGTAAATTGAAATTCAGCTGGGCACTCGTGTGTTACTTAGCTTTTTTTTTTTTTCTGTGTGAGGCAGACAAACCATGCATGTGCAGTATTCTCTGTGTACTGCAATCTCATTGGCCACCTGTGTATAGCCTGGCTAAACTACCCATATAAAAGAGTCTGTGAGTCTATGAGGGGTCGCCTCTTTGCAAGAGACTACCCTGACCGGTCAGTTTGATTCTCAATGCTTGGCACGAAATAAAGCTTTGCATGACCTTCACTTTGTATCAGTCCTGCTTCTTGGATTATGGACCCTAAACCCCAATTTGCAGGGATACCGGGAAAGGACTGGGTACAGATGCCTGAATAACAAGGATGGGTAGAGATGATGGACTTGATCCATGCCTGGTTATGGGACCCACTCTCTGGGAGGAGGGCTCTAGGTCAGGGCTCAGGCTCTGTCAGACAAAGAACTAGTGGCCAAAGCAGCCTATAAATCAGGGTTTCCTCGAGGGCCGAGCAGATTGATCCTGAAGTGGGGTTTCGGGACAGATTCACCAGGCACTTCTTTCTATGGGGATTGCAGAATGCTGTGATGTGGCTGGATAATTCATTTGACTTCAAATGGAATTTCTTGCTGATGGGTCTCAATGCTAGTTTGTTACCAGGGAGATCTTATAATGATCTGGTGGCTAAGGGGCCATGCAGGATTCTCGCACCTTGAGGGTTTGACACAGGTCGAAGGGCACAGTTTCCTTCTAGGGACAGGAGATGTTCTGTTGTGTGGCTCAGGGAACACATGTTGTATCCTAAGTTGGTATTCCAGAACAGGCCTCTGAGGAAAGATGCCAGAAAACCTAATCTAGGGTTTCAATGAGGTCCTAGGAGCATGTCAGTTTCAATCTTCTGACTCAGGACAATTTACTTGGGTGTCTGCCTAGATGTAGGTGATCTGGGTGTTTCAGACGCACATTTGCGTCCAGACCAGCCTCAAATATTGGGATGGGCTCAGGGGCCTTGCAGGTTTCTCCTAAACTGGAGCGTTTGGGCATATGTGAAGCCCACAGTTCCCTTGGGGATGGCTGGCATAGCCCCTGGTGTGGCTGCAGAGACCCCATCCTGGATGTCATGTGAGCCATGGTTTTGGAAGAGAAGTCTGCAAATACGAACTCAGGTTAGGGTTAGTGGTGAGGTGATTGCAGGCCCAATGCATAGAACTGGAGGACAGCTGATCAGGAACTGTAAATAGGGTGACTCAAAAGTGGTAGTACAGGCTTTAATATCTGGGTTGTGTGTCCAGGATGGCCTCGGAATGCAGGTGTGGTCTCATGGGTCCACGGAAGATTTTTCCTCTCTAATTAACCCAGTGGCTCTCAGTACTTTGGTGGCTTTTTCGTGGAAGGGAAGAGTGATGGTTTCCAACATAAGGGTTCCCCCAAATAGGGATTCCAGAGATGGGCTCTGGGTCTTGGCACTTTGAAAATCCCACCAAGGGTTAGTATTTGGTCCTAGGGGCATACCAGGCTTTAAATGGCCGATTCTTGTGGTGCAGCTGAGAGGGCTGGCTTGAGAGCATGCTCAAGCTGAGTGTCACAATGCCTGTTTGTGCCCATGGTGGCACTCATGAGTGGTCGTGGTCTCATTGGCCATGCAGCTGGCTCCCCCTCTGGGGGTTGGAAAACCATCCAAAAAGCCACGTTTCCTGCCTTGGAAAAATAGGAGTTCTCTATTGTGCTTCAGGTTCCCTCATTGGCAGGGATTCCAGCGAAGGTCTGGGGACAGATGCCTGAATACTAAGGATGGGTAGAGATGACGGACCTGGGACATGGCTGGTCTAACATGCTGGATATGGGCCCGGCTCTCTGGGTGGCTGACAGGAGGTCAGGGCTCAGGCTATGTCTGACACAGAACTAGTGGCCAGCATAGCCTATAAATCGAGGCAGCCTATAAATCCCTCGAGGGCCGAGCAGATCAAACTTCATGTGGGATTTCCTGGCAATCTCACCAGGCACTACTTCTTTCTGTGGGGAAGGCAGAATGCTGTGTTGTGGCTCCAGAATTCCCTATCAAGGGGCCTTGGCGACCAGTAGGGTGAGGGTGGAATTGTAAACACACCCTATGGTTAATTCAGTGCCAATAGGATGGCAGTTCCAATGTGCAGCAGATGAATCGAGATATCCAGCACCTGAGTAAGGGCAGATGTCAGATATTTGCTCACACTGGAGTTTGTGTCTATGATGACCACCAAATGGAGGGGTGGCATCAAACGGCCATGGAGGATCTCCCAAGCTGAGGCTTGTGAGATGCTCCAAAGAGCAAGGTTTCCTTCTACTGGACAGGTGGATACTGGTTTGTTTGCTCCACGGCCCTCCATGTTAAAAGTTTGGGTAGCAGAGCTCTACCACATGGATGCCTGGAAAGCATACCTCCATTGACCATTGCAGCTGAGGATCATGGCAGGTTCATTCTGATGGCTCTAAGGCGAGTACCAAGGACTAGAGTTGAAATGTAATCGCTTGCAGATGGGTCAAAATGCATGGGTTGTTGGCTAAGGGGCCGTGCAGGATTCTCCCAACCTGAGGGTTTGACACAGGTCTAAGAGCACGGTTTCCTTATGGGTATAGGAAATGTTCTGTTGTGTGGCTCAGGGGCCACATGTTGTATCATACGTTGGTATTCCAGAACAGGCCTCTGAGGACAGAGTCCTGAAAACCTAATCTAGGGTCCCAATGAGGTCCTAGGGGCATGTCAGGTTCAATCTTCTGACTCAGGAAGATTGAGTTGGGTGTCTGCCTAAATGGAGGTGATCAGGGTGTTACAGACTGTGCATTTGAATCCTCAGTGGCCTCCAGTATTGGGGTGGGCTCTGGGACCTTGCAGGTTTCTCCTAATCTGGAAGGTTTGGGCAACTGTGATGGGCACATTTTCCTTAGGAATGGCACGCACAGTCCTGTGGTGTGGCTCCAGAGGTCCCATCCTGGATGGCATGTGAGGCATGGTTTTGGGCGAGAAGTCTGCAAACACAAACTCGGGTTAGGGTTATTGGAGAGGCGATCACATGCCCAATGCATAGACCTGGAGGGCAGTTTGTCAGGAACTGTAATTATGGTGATTCGAAGGTGGTAGCACAGGCTTTTCTATCTGGATTGTGTGTCAAGGATGGCTCGGAATGCAGGTGTGGTCTGATGGATCCATGGGAGATTTTTCCTCTCTAAGAATCCCAGCGGTTCCCAATAGTTTGTTGGCTTTTTTCAGGGAAAGGAAGAGTGCTGTTTTCTATTTTAGGGGTGTCCCAAAACAGGGATTCCAGAGACGGACTCTGGGATGGGCGCCTGGAAAATCCCACCAAGGTTTAGGATTTGGGCCTAGGGGCGTACCAGGCTTTCAAAGCTAGATCATGGCGGTGTGACTAAGAGGGCTGGCTTGAAAGCATGCTCAGGCTGAGGGTCACATGCCTGTTTGTGTCCAGGGCAGCCCCCACGAGTAGGCGTGCTATCATTGGCCATGCAGCTGGCTCCTTTGCTGAGGGTTGGAAAACCATCCCAAAAGCCACATTTCCTGTCTTGGGGAAATCAGAGTTTTCTATTGTGCTCAAGGTTCCCCCATTGGTAGGGATTCCAGCACAGGTCTGGGTACAGATGCCTGAATACCAAGTATGAGTAGAGAGGACGGATGTTGGCCATGGCCGGTCTTACATGCTGGATATGGGCCCGACTCTCTGGGAGGCTGAAACAAGGTCGGGGCTCAGGCTCTGTCAGACACAGCACTAGTTGCCAGTGAACCTATAATACCGGTTCCCTCGAGGGCCGAGGAGAGAAATCCTCATGTGGGATTTCCTGGCAGTCTCTCAGACACTTCTTCTTTCTATGGGGAAGACAGAATGCTGTGTTGTGGCTCTAGAATTCCCTATCAAGAGGGCATGGTGAAGAGTAGGGTGAGAATGGAATTGCAAACCCAAGCCACGGTTAAATTCATTGCCAGGCCTAAGAGATGTCTAATGTGCAGTGTCTTATTTGAGATATCCAGCACGTGAGTGAGAAAGGGTGGATGTCACATGTTTGTTCACACTGGAGTTTGATCTATGAAGAGCATCAAATGGAAAGGTGGTGTAAAGAGGTCCTGGAGGATTTACCACACTGAGGCTGGTGAGATGCTCCAAACAGCAAGATTTCCCTATACTGGACGGGTGGAGTCTGATTTGATTGCTCCATGTTTCCCCATGGGGAAAGTTTGGGTAGCAGAGAGCTCTCCCGCATGGATGACTGGAAAGCACATCTCCATGGACTCTGCAGCTTAGGAGCATGGCAGGTTCATTCTGGTGGCTCTGTGACGATGTACCAAGGCGTTGAGTTGACATGGAATCTCTAACAAAGGGGTCACCATGCTGTTTTTTTTTTTTTTTTTACAAGGGAGATCTTGGAATGTGTTGGTGGCTAAGGTGCCATGCAGGATTCTCCTTCGCTGAGGTTTTGACACAGGTCCAAGAGCATGGTTTCCTTCTAGGGGCAGGAGTTTTTCTGTTGTATGGCTCAGGGACCACATGTTGTATTATAAGTTGTTATTCCAGAACAGGCCTCTGAGGACAGATGCCTGAAAACCTAATTAGAGTTCTAATGCGGTACTAGGGGCGTGTCAGGTTCAATTTTCAGACTCAGAACCATTGACTTAGATGTCTGTCTGGATGTAGGGAATCAGGGTGTTTCAGACTGTGCACTTGTGTCCAGAGTGGCCTACAATATTGGGGTGGGCTCAGGGGCCTTGCAGGTTTCTCCTAATCTGGAGGGTTTGGGCAACTGTGACAAACACAGTTTCCTTGGGGATGGCATACACAGTCCTGTGGTGTGGCTCCAAAGACCATATCCTGGAGGGCATGTGAGCCGTGGTTTTGAGAGTGAAGTCTGCAAACACAAACTTGGGTTAGGATTAGTGGCGATTTGATCGCAAGACCAGTGAGTAGACCTGAAGCACAGATCGTCAGGAATTGTAATTAGGGTGTCTCTAGGCAGTAGCACAGGCTTTTATATCTGGATTGTGTGTCCACGATGGCCTCAGAATTCAGGTGTTCTCTCATGAATCCATGAGAGATATTTCCTATCTAAGGATCCTGGCAGCTCCCAATAGTTTGGTGGCTTTTTCCGGAAAGGGAAGAGTGCTGTTATCATCTAAGGGGTCTCCCAAAACAGGGATTCCAGGGACAGACTCTGTGTCTGGGTACCTGGATAATCCAACCAAGGGTTAAGATTTGGTCCTAGAGGGGCCCCACGCCTGCAATGCGGTATCCTGGTGGTGTAACTGTGAGGGATTGTTTGAAAGCATGCTCAGGGTGAGGGTCACAATGCCGGTTTGTGCCCAGGGCAGGTCTCAGGAGTGGGCGTGGTCTCATTGGCCATGCAGCTGGCTCCGACTTTGAGGGTTGGACACCCATACCAACAGCCAGGTTTCCTGTCATGGAGAAGGAGGAGTTCTCTATTGTGCTTCAGGTTCTCCCATTGGCAGGGATTCCAGCAAAGGTCTGGGAACAGATGCCTGAATACCAAGGATGGGTAGAGATGATGGCCTTGGGCCATAGATGGTCTTACATGATGTATTCGGCCCCGCTTTCTGGACGGCTGACATGAGGTCGGGGCTCAGGCTCCGTTAGACACAGCACTAGTGGCCAGGACAGTCTATAAATCAGGGTTCCCTCAAGGCAGGAGTAGAATGATCCTAATGTGGGGTTCCTGGGCAGACTCACCAGGCACTTTTTCTTTTTATGGGGAAGGCAGAATGCTGCGTTGTGGCTCCAGAATCCCCTATTCAGTGGGCTTGGGATCCAGTAGGGTGAGGATGGAATTGTAAACACAAGCTATGGTTAAATTCAGTGCCAGGCGGAAGGCAGTTCCAATGGGCTAATTCTTATGCGAGATATCCAGCATGTGAGTAAGGGTGGTTGTCAGATGTTTGCTCACACTAGAGTTTGTGTCTATGATGACCGACAAAAGGAGGGTTGGCATCCAGAGGCCATGAAGGATTTCCTGCGCTGAGGCCTGGGAGATGATCCAAACAGCAAGGTTTCCTTCTACTGGACTGTCGGAGTTTGGCATGTTAGTTCCAGGGTCCCCCATATGGAAATTTTGGGTAACAGAGCTCTCCCGCATGGATGCCCAGAAAGCATATCTCAATAGACCACACAGCTGAGGAACATGGTAGTTTCGTTCTGGTGGCTCTGGGGTGAAGTACCAAGGTCTTGAGTTGACATGGAGTGTCTTGCACAGGGGTAACAATGCTGGTTTGTTACCAGGGAGATCTTAGACTGTGCTGGTGGCTAAAATGCCATTCAGGATTCTCCTACCTTGAGGGTTTGACACAGGTCCAAGAGCACGTTTTCCTTCTGGGGACAGGAGTTTTTCTGCTGTGTAGCTTAGGGACCACATGTTGTATCATAAGTTGGTATTCCTGAATGGGCCTCTGAGGACAGATGCATGAAAACCTAATTGGGGTTCCAATAAGGTCCTAGGAGCATTTGTGTTTCAATCTTCAGACTCCGGACCATTGACTTGATTGTCTGCCTAGATGTAGGGACTAAAGGTGTTTCATACTGTGCACTTGCATCTAGAACAGCATCCAGTATTGGGGTGGGCTCAGGGCCCTTGCAGGTTTTTCTAATATGGAGAGTTTGGGCAAGTGGGTTGGGCAAAGTTTCCTTGGGTATGGCACACAAAGTCCTGTGGTATGGCTCCAGAGACACCATCCTGGAGGGAATGTGATCCATGGTTTGAGAGAGAAGTCTGCAAACACTAACTAGGGTTAGGTTTAGTGAAGATGTGATCGCAGGCCCAGTGCATAGACCTGGAGGGCAGTTCGTCAGGAACTGTAATTAGGGTGATGCAAGGCAATAGCACAAGCTTTTATATCTGGGCTCTTGTCCCGGATGGCCTCAGAATGCAGATGTTGTCTCAAGGATACACCGGGAAATTTTTCCTCTCTTAGGATCCTAGCGGCTCCCAATAGTTTGGTGGCTTTTTTGGGGAAGTGAAGAGTGCTGTTTTCCATCTTAGGGGTGACCCAAATCAGGGATTCCGGAAACAGGCTCTGGTTCTGGGCCCCTGGATTATCCCAACAAGGGATAGTATTTGGGACTAGGGGCATACCAGTTCTTCAATGCCGGATCCTGGTGGTGCAACTGAGAGGGCCTGTTTGAAAGCATGCTCAGGCTGAGGGTCACAATGCCTCTTTGTGCCCAGGGCGGTTCCCATGAGTGACCGTGGCCTCCTGGACCAAGCAGCTGGTTCCCACTCAGAGGGTTGAATATCCATCCCAACAGTCAGGTTTCTTGCCATCGGGAAGGAGGAGTACTCCTGGGCTTCAGTTTCCCCATAGGTAGGTATTCGTTCTATGGTCTGTGGAGAGATGCCTGAATATCCAGGTTGAGTAGATTTGACGGCTTTGGGCCATCAGGCTTGGGCCAACAGTTCCCACCTGCAGAATATGGGGTCCACCATCTGTGTGGCTGAATGGAGGTTGTGGCTCAGGCTGTGTCAGACAGAGCCTGAGTGCCCATGATGGCCTATGATATTAGGGTTCCGTCAAGGGTCATGCAGGTGGATCCTAATGAGGGTTTTCTTGGCTGAGTCACCAGGCACTTTTTTCTGTGGGACAGGCAGAATGCTGCATCATGGCTCCAGAATTCCCTATCAAGAGGCCTTGGGGACCAGGAGGGTGAGGATGGAATGGTAAACACAAACTACAGTTCAATCCAGTGCCAATCAGAAGGCTGATTTGAGCTATCCAGCACCTGAGTAATGGCGGATGTCAGATGTTTGCTCACACTCTAATTTGTGTCTATGGTGACTGACAAATGGAGAGGTGGTACAAGAGGCCATGGAGGATTTCCCATTCTGTGACTTGTGAGATGCTCCAAACAGCAAGTTTTCCTTTTACTGGACAGGGGGATTTTGGTTTGTTTGCTCCAGGGTCCCCCATATGGAAAGTTTGGTTAGCAGAGTTCTCCAGCATCATAGCCTAGAAAGCACACCTCCATGGTCCACTGTAGCTGAGGAAATGGCAGGTTCGATCTGTTGGCTTTGGGGTTAAGTTCCAAGCAGCCTGAGTTGACATGGAGTTTCATGCTGTTGGATCACAATGCTGGTTGGGATCCATGGAGAAGTTAGAATATTGGTGTGGTCAGAGGGCCATGCAGGATTCTCCTACACTGTGACTTGGACACAGCTACCAAAAGCAAGGTATACTTCTGGGGACAGGAGGGGTTCTATAGTGTGGCTCAGGGACCACATGTTGGAATATAAGTTGGTTTTGGGTAAAAGGCCCCTGGGGATAGGCACCTGAAAATCTAAGCTCTGGTATCAATGAAGTCCTAGAGGCATGTCAGGTTCAATCTGCTGACTCAGGGCCTTTGACCTGAATGTCTGCCTGGAGGCAGGCTCTCATTGTGTGTCAGAATGCGTTTATAGGTCCATAGTGTTCTTCAAAATGGAGGTGTGCTCAGGGGCTTTGTACTTTGCTCCTAATCTTCAAGGTTTTAGCAACAGTGAGGATAGAGTTTCCTTCGGGAGGGTAGGCACAGTCATCTGGTGTGGCTTCAGATGCTCCGTACTGAGGGTATGTGGGCCAGGGCTTTGGGGACAGAAACCTGCAAACGTGAACTAGGGTTAGGGTGAGGGCCGAGGTGATCACAGGTCCGAACCGCAGGCCCTGAGTGCAGCTCACAGTGTATTGAAATTAAGGTGTCATAGAGGCGGAAGCACAGGCTTTTCTTTGTGTATTGTGTGTCCAGGACGGTTGCAAAACGTAGGAGTATTTCATGGTGTCATGGGAGATTCCTCATCTCTGGGGATTCTGCCCAACTCCCAAGAGTTTGGTGTCCCTGGGGGAAGGGAAGACTGCTGTTTTCCATCTCAGGTGACACCCACAAAAGGGACTCCAGAGACAGATCCTTGTTCTGGGCACCTGGAAAACACGAATGAAGGTGAGGATTTGGACCTAGGAACCTGGCAGGCCTGCTCTCGAGCTCCTGGTCCAGCTACCAAGGGAGTTTGTTTGAAAGTAGGCTCATGCTGAGAGTCACAATGCTTCCTTGTGCCCAAGGCGGTTCCCATGAGTGACCGTGGTCCTTAGACCCATGCAGCTGGTTCCCACTCTTAGGGTTGGACACCCATTTCACAGGCCAGATATCCTGCCATCAGGAAGGAGGAGAACACTTGTGCCTCAAGTTCCTCCATAGGAAGGGATTTGAGCTAAGTTCTGGAGACAGATGCCTGAATAAACAGGTTGAGTAGAGATGATGGTTGTGGGCCACAGCAGGTCCCACCTGCATGATATGGGTCTTAATGTCTAGGTGGCTGACTGGAGGTCGTGGATTAGGCTATGTCAGACAGAGCTTTAGTGCCCATGGTGGCCTATGATATTAGGGCATTGTTGAGGACCATGCAGGTGGATCCTCATGTGGAGGATCTGGGCAGACTCACCAGCACTTTTATTTTTTTCTATGGGGCAGGCAAAATGCTGTGTTTTGCCCCCAGAATTCTTTATTAAGAAGGCTTAGGGACAAGTAGGGTGAGGATGGAATTGTAAACACAAGCTATGGCTCAATTCAGTGCCAAGCAGAAGGTAGTTCCAATGTGCAGCAGCTGATTCAAGCTATCCATCACCTGAGTAAAGGCGGATGTCAAATGTTTGCTCACACTGGAGTTTGTGTCTATGATGACAGACAAATTGTGGGGTGGCATCTAGAGGCCATGGAGGATTTCCCACTCTGTGGCTTGTGAGATGCTCCAAACAGCAAGATTTCCTTCTACTGGACAGGGGGAGTCTGGTTTGTTCGTTCCAGTGTCTCCCATATGGAAATTTTGGGTAGCAGAGCTCTCCCACATAGATGCCTCGAAAGCACACCTCCATTGACCATTGCAGCTCAGGAACATGGCAGGTTCGATCTGATGGCTCTGGGACAAAGTTTTAAAGGGGCTAAATTGACATGGAGTTTCATGCTGTTGGATGACAATGCTGGTTTGTATCCAGGGAGACTTTAGAAATTTGGGGTGGTGAGGGGCCCATGCAGGATTCTATTACACTGAGTCTTGGACACAGCTACGAAGAGCAATGTATCCATCTCGGGACAGCAGGGATTCTGTTGTGTGGCTCAAGGACCACATGTTGGAATATAAGTTGGTATTGGAGAACAGGCCTCTGGGGACAGGTGTCTAAACATCTACACTAGGGTATTGATAAAGTCCTATAGTCATGGCATGTTCAAACTTCTGATTCAGGGCCTTTGACTAGGATGTCTGCCTGGAGGCAAGTGCTTTTTATGTGTCAGAATGTACGTTTGGGTCCAGAGTGTACTGGGAAATTGAGGTTGGCTCACGGGTTTTGCACTTTGCTCTTAATCTTCAGGGTTTTGGCAACAGTGAAGGGCAGAGTTTCCTTCTGTAGTGTAGGCACAGTATTCCTTTGTGCTTCCAGAGGCCCCATCATGGAGTGCATGAGGGCCAAAGTTTTGGAGACAGAATCTGCAAACCCTAACTAGGGTTAGGGTGAGGGCCGAGGTGATCACAGGCCCGATCTGCAAGCCCTGAGGACAGATCATAATGTACTGAAATTAAGGTGTCATGGAGGCAGTAGCTTATGCTATATTGTCTGGATTCTGTGTCCAGGATGGTCGCAAAATGTAGGGATGGCTTCATGGGACTATGGGAGATTCATCGTCTCTGGGTATTCTGCCCAGCTCCCAAGAGTTTGGTGCCTCTGGGGGAAAGGAAGACTGCTGTTTTCAGTCTCAGGTTAACAACAAAAGAAAGATTCCGGAAACAGTTACTGGGTCTGGGCGCCTGGAAAATACCAACGAGGGTGATGATTTGGCCGTAGCAACCTGGCTGGCTTGCTCTGCGGACTCCTGGTCCAGCTACTGAGGGCGTTTGTTTGAAAGCAGACTCACGATGAGTGTCACAATGCTTTTTTGTGCCCAGGGTGACTCCCATGTGTGACCATGATCTCAGGCCCATGCAGCTGGTTCCCACTCTGAGGGTTGGACACCCATCTCACAGGCCAGATTTCCTGCCACCGGAAAGGAGGAGAACTCTTGTGCTTTAAGTATCCCCATAGTCAGGGCTAATGTCTGGAGACAGATGCCTGAATAACCAGGTAGAGCAGAGATGTTGATTTCGGGCCACAGCAGGTCCCATCTGCAGGATATGGGAACTACTGTCTGCGTGGCTGACTGGAGGTCGTGGCTCAGGCTGTGTCAGACAGAGCCTTAGTGCCCGTGGCGGCCTATGATATTAGGGGGCCATTGAGGGACATGCAGGTGGATCCTCATGTTTGCATTCTGGGAAGACTCAACAGGCACTTCTTTCTATGGGGCAGGCAAAATGCTGTGCTGTGGCTCCAGAATTCCCTATCAAGAGGGTTGGGGACCAGGAGGATGAGGATGGAATTGTAAACACAAGCTATGTTTAAATTCAGTGCCAAGCAGAAGGCTGTTCCAGTGTACAGCGGATGATTTGAGACATCCAGCACCTGAGTAAGGGCGGATGTCAGATGTTTGATCACAGTGGAGCTTGTGTCTATGATGACAGCCAATGGTGGGGTTGCGTCAAGAGGCCATGGAGGATTTCCCACGCTGCGGCTTCTGAGATGCTCCAAACAGCAAGGATTCCTTCTACTGGACAGGGGGAGTCTGGTTTGTTTGCTCCAGTGTCTCCCATATGGAAATATTGGGTAGCAGTGCTCTCCCGCATGCCTGGAAAGCACACAACCATTGACCATTGCAGCTCAGGAACATGGTAGGTTCGATCTAGTGGCTCTGGGACAAAGTTATAAGTGGGCTGAATTGACATGGAGTTCCATGCTGTTGGATCACAATGCTAGTTTGTATCCAGGGAGACTTTAGAATGTTGGTGTGGTCAGGTCCATGCAGGATTCTCCTACACTGAGAATTGGACACAGCTACCAAGAGAAATGTATCCTTCTGGGGCAGCAGGGGATCTGTTGTATGGCTCAAGGACCACATGTTGGAATATAAGTTGGTATTGGGTAACAAGCCTCTAGGGACAGGCGCCTAAACATCTAAACTAGGGTATCAATAAAGTTCTATAGTCATGGCATGTTCAAACTTCTGATTCAGGGCCTTTGACTTGGATGTCTGCCTGGAGGCAGGGGCTCATTGTGTGTCAGAATGCGTATTTGGATCCAGAGCATTCTTTGAAAATGAGGTGGGCTCAAAGACTTTGTACTTTGCTCCTCATATTCAGGGTTTGGGCAACAGTGAAGGGCAATTTCCTTCGGGAGTGTAGGCATACTTGTCCAGTGTGGGACCATAGGTCCCATTCTGGAGGGCCTGTGGCCCAGGACTTTGGGAACAGAAATTGCAAACACAAACTAGCATTAGGGTGAGGGCCGAGGTGTTCACAAGACCGATCAGCAGGCCCTAAGGGCAGCTCTTAGTGTACTGAAATTAAGGTGTCATGGAGGTGGTAGCACAGGCTTTTCTGTCGGAATTGTGTCTCCAGGACAGTCGCAAAAGGTAGGGGTGGCTTCATGAGGCCATGGTATATTCTTCTTCTCTGAGATTCTGCCCAGCTCCCAGTGTTTGTTGTCTCTCACAGAAGGGAAAACAGCTGTTTTCCGTCTCAGGGGACCGAATTTGAGAGACAGGTTCTGGGTCTGGGCACCTGGAAAGCAAAAATGAGGGTGAGGATTTGGCCCTAGGGACCTGGCAGGCCCACTATGTGCACTCCTGGTCTAGCTACCGAGAGTGTTTGTTTGAAAGGAGGCTCACGCTGAGAGTCACATGCCTGATTTTGCCCAGGGAGTCTCCCATGAGTGACCCTGGTCTCATGGGCAATGCAGCTGGTTCCCACTCTGAGGGTAAGACACCCATCTCAACAGCCAGGTTTCCTGCCATCAGAAAGGAGGAATAATCCTGTGTTTCAGGTTCCCCCATAGGAAGTGATTTGAGCTACGGTCTGGGGACAGATGTCGGAATATCCAGGTTGTGTAGAGATGATGACTTCGGGCCATGGCAGGTCCACCTGAAGGATATGGGGGTCCACTGTCTGTGTGGCTGCCTGGAGGTCGTGCCTCCGGCTGTGTGAGACAGAGTCTAAGTGCCCATGGCACCCTACGTTATCATGTTGCTGTCAAGGACTGCGTAGGTGGTTCCTCATGTGGGGTTTCTGCACAGAATCACCAGAAACTTCTTTCTGTGGGGAACGCAGAATTGCGTCGTGGCTCCAGAATTCCCTATCAAGAGGGCTTGGGAACCAGGAGGGTGAAGATGGAATTGTTAACACAAGCTATGGTTAAATTCAGTGCCAAGCAGAAGGCACTTCCAGTGTGTAGTGTGATTCGAGACATCCAGCACCTGAGTAAGGGCGGATGTCAGATGTTCGCTCACACTGGAGTTTGTGTCTATGATGACCGACAAATGGAGGGGAGGCGTCATGAAGCCATGGAGGATTTCCCACCCTGGGACTTGTGAGGTGTTACACACAGCATGGTTTCCTTCTCTCTCTCTCTTTTTTTTTAAAGACCCTATTTATTTCTTTGACAGAGAGAAATCACAAGTAGATGGAGAGGCAGGCAGAGAGAGAGAGGGAAGCAGGCTCCCCGCTGAGCAGAGAGCCCGATGCGGGACTCGATCCCAGGACCCTGAGATCATGACCTGAGCTGAAGGCAGCGGCTTAACCCACTGAGCCACCCAGGCGCCCCAGCAAGGTTCCCTTCTAATGGACAGGTGGCGTCTCATTTATATGCTCCAGGGTCCCCCATGAGGAAAGTTTGGGGAACAGAGCACTTCGGCATGGATGCCTGGAAAGCCCACCTCCAGTGTCCATTTCAGATGAGGAACATGGCAGTTTCATACTGGTGACACTGGGGCGAAGTTCAAAGTCACTGGTATTGACTTGGAGTTTCATGCTGTTGGATCACAATGCTGATTTGTATCCAGGGAGACATTAGAATGTTGGGGCAGTCAGGGGCCATGCAGTATTCTCTTACACTGATTCTTGGACACAGCTCCCAAGAGCAAGATATCCTTAAGGGACAGGAGGGGTTCTGTTGTGTAGCTCAGGGACCACATTTTGGAATATAAGTTGGTATTGAAGAATAGGCTAATCTAAGCTAGGGTATTGATAAAGTCCTAGAGGCATGTCAGGTTCAATCTTCTGGCTCAGGGCCTTTGACTTGGATGTATGCCTGGAGGCAGGGGCTCATTGTCTATCAGAATGCGCACTTGGGTCCAGAGTTTTCATCAGAATTGAGGTGGACTCACGGGCTTTGCACTTTCCTCCTAATCTTCAGGATTTGGGCAACCGTGAAGGGCAGAGTTTCCCTCGGGTGTGTAGGCACAGTTGTCTGGTGTGGCTCCAGAGGCCCCATCCTGGTGGGCATGTGGTCCAGGGCTTTGGGACAGAAATCTACAAACACGAACTAGGGTTAGGTTGAGGGCTGAGGTGATCACAGGCCCGATCTGCAGGCCCTGTTGGAAGTTCATAGTGTACTGAAGTTAAGGTATCATGGAGGTGGTAGCGCAGGCCTTCCTGTCTGCATTGTTTGTCCCGGACTTTCGCAAAATGTAGGTTTGGCTTCATGGGGCCTTGGGAGATACTTCAACTGTGGGGATTCTGCTCAGCTCCCAGGGTTTTTTTGTCTCTGGGAGAAGGGGACACTGCTGTTTTCCGTCTCAGGAAACCCCAAAAGAGGGATTCCAGAGACAGGTTCTGTGTGTGGGCGCCTGGAAAACATGTACGAGGGTGAGTGTTTGGCCCTAGGGTGGTAGGCCTGCTCTGTGTGCTCTTCCATATGGGTGCCTGTAAAGCACACCTGCATTGACCATTGCAGCAGAGGAACATGGCAGGTTCATTCTGGTGGCTCTAAGGTGAAGTACAAAGGCCTTGAGTTGACATGGAATCTCATGAAGATGGGTCATAATTCAGGTTTGTTTCCAGGGAGATCTTAGAATGTGCTGGTGGCTAAGGCGCCGTGCAGTATACATCTAACGTAAGGGTGTGACACAGGTCCAAGAGCACGGTTTCCTTCTGGGTACAGGAAATATTCTGTTGTGTGGCTCAGGGACCACATGTTGAATCATAAATTGGTATTC
This sequence comes from Neogale vison, assembly GCF_020171115.1. NCBI lineage: Eukaryota > Metazoa > Chordata > Mammalia > Carnivora > Mustelidae > Neogale > Neogale vison. The sequence goes on along the minus strand of NC_058092.1, from coordinate 113,739,005 downwards.
CAGAACAGGCCTCTGAGGACAGGTGCCTGAAAACCTAATCTAGGGTTCTAATGAAGTACTAGGGGCATGTCAGGTTCAAATAGCTGACTCAGGCCCATTGACTTGGGTGTCTGCCTGGATATAGGTGATCAGGGTGTTTCAGACAGCACATTTGAGTCCAGAGCAGCCTCCAAAATTGGGGTGGGCTCAGGGGCCTTGCAGATTTCTCCCATCTGCTGGGTTTGGGCAACATTGATAGCACAATTTCCTTGGGTATGGCAGGCACAGTCCTGTGGTGTGGCAACAGAGACCCCATCCTGGAGGGTATGGAAGTCATGGTTTTGGGAGTGAAGTCTGCAAACACAAACTCGCTTTCAGGTTAGTGGTGAGGTGATCGCAGGCCCGATGCATAGACCTGGAGGGCAGCTCATCAGGAATGGTAAATCGGGTGACTCGGAGGCGGTAGCACAGGCTTTTCTATCTGGATTGTGTGTCCAGGATGGCCTCAGAATGCAGGTGTGGACTCATGGTTTCATGGGAGATTTTTCCGCTCTAAATATCCTGGCGGCTCCCATTGTTTGGTGGATTTCTCGGGGATAGAAGAGTTCTGTTTTCCATCTTATGCGTGCCCCAAAACAGGAATTCCAGAGACGGGCTCTGGGTCAGGGTGCTTGGAAAATCCGACCAAGGCTTAGTATTTGGGCTAAGGGGAATACCAGACCTTCAATGTGGGATCCTGGTGGTGCTACTGAGAGTGCTTGTTTGAAAACATGTTCAGGCTGAGGGTCACAATGCCTGTTTGTGCTCAGCGTGGCCCTCAGGAGTGGGCATGGTTTCATTGGCCATGCAGCTGGCTCCCACTTTGAGGGTTGGACATCCATACCAACAGCCAGAATTCTTGCCATGGGGAAAGAAGAGTTCTCTATTGTGCTTCAGGTTCCCCCATTAGCAGGGATTCCAGCCAAAGTCTGGGGACAGGTGCCTGAATACCAAGGATGGGTAGAGATGACAGACTTTGTCCATGGCCAGTCTCACATGCTGGATATGGGGACCGCTCTCTGGGTTGCTGACACTAGGTAAGCGCTCAGGCTCTGTCAGACACAGCACTAGTTTCCAGGAAGCCTATAAACCGGGATTCCCTCGAAGGCCGAGCAGAATGAATCTTATGTGGGGTTTTTGGGCAGACCCACCCTGCACTTCTTCTTTCTATGGGGAAGGAAGAATTCTGAGTGGTAGCTCCAGAATTCCCTATCAAGAAGGCTTGGGGACCAGTAGGGTGAGGATGGTACTGTAAACATAAGCTATGGATCAATTCAGTGCCAAGCAGAAGGCAGTTCCTTTGTGCAGCGGCTTATATGGGATATCAAGCACCTAAGGGTGGATGTCAGATGTTTGCTCACACTGGAGTTTGTATCTATGATGACCGACAAATGGAGGGGTGGTGTCAAGAGGCCATGAAGGGTTTCCCACTCTGAGGCTTGTGAGATTTTCCAAACAGTAAGGTTTCCTTTGACTGGACAGGTGTAGTCTAGTTTGTTTGCTCCAGGGCCCCCATGTGGAAATTTGGAAAGCAGAGCACTCTGCATGGTTGCCTGGAAAGCCCACCTCCAGTGTCCATTTCAGATTAGCAAATGGCAGTTTTGTACTGGTGACGCTGGGGTGAAGATCCAAGTCGCTGGTGTTGACATGGAGTTTCATGCTGTTGGATCACAATGCTGGTTTGTATCCAGGGAGACATTAGAATGTTGGGGCGGTCAGGGGCCATGCAGTATTCTCTTACACTGAGTCTTGGACACAGCTCCCAAGAGCAAGATATCCTTAAGGGACAGGAGGGGCTCTGTTGTGTGACTCAGGGACCACATGTTGGAATATAAGTTAGTATTGACGAACAGGCCTCTGCGGACAGGCACCTGAAAATCTAAGCTAGGGTATTGATAAAGTCCCAGAGGCATGTCAGGGACAATCTTCTGGCTCAGGGCCTTTGACTTGGATATATGCCTGGAGGCAAGGACATGTTGTGTGTCAGAATGTGCCCTTGGGTCCAGAGTTTTTGTTAGAATTGAGGTGGACTCACGGGCTTTGCACTTTCCTCCTAATCTTCAGGATTTGGACAACTGTGAAGGGCAGAGTTTCCCTCAGGTGTGTAGGCACAGTCGTCTGGTGTGTCTCCAGAGGCCCCATCCTGATGGGCATGTGGTCCAGGGCTTTGGGACAGAAATCTGCAAACACGAACTAGGGTTAGGTTGAGGGCTGAGTTGATCACAGGCCCGATCTGCAGGCCCTGTTGGAAGCTCATAGTGTACTGAAGTTAAGGTATCATGGAGGCAGTAGTGCAGGCTTTTCTGTCTGTATTGTTTGTCCTGGAATTCCGCAAAATGTAGGTTTGGCTTCATTAGGGCCATGGGAGATATTTTGGCTCTGGGCATTATGCTCAGCACCCAACAGCTTTTTGTCTCCGGGAGAAGGGAACACTGCTGTTTTCTGTCTTAGGGGACCCCCAAAAGAGGAATTCCAGAGACAGGTTATAGGTGTGGGCATCTGGAAAATACCTACGAGGGTGAGTGTTTGGCCCTAGGATGGTAGGCATGCTCTGCGGGCTCCTGGTCCAGCTACTGAAGGGTATTTTCTGAAAGCAGCCTCACGCGGAGGGTAACAATGCAAGTTTGTTCCCACAGTGTTCCCATGAATGACTGCAGTCTCATGGGCCATGCAGCTGGTTCCCACTCTGAGGGTTGGACACCTATCTCAACAGCCAGGCTTCCTGCCTTCAGGAAGGAGGAGTACTCTTGTGCTTCAGGTTTCTCCATAGTCAGGGATTTGAGCTACAATCTTGGAAAGATGCTTGAATATCCAGATTGAGTAGAGATGATGCTTTTGGGCCACGACAAGTCCAACCTGCAGGATATGGGGCCCACTATCTGCATGGCTGACTCTAGGTTGTGGCTCAGGCTGTGTCAGACAGAGTCTTAGTGCCCATCTCAACAACCAGGTTTCCTGCCATCGGGAATAAGGATATTCCTGTGTTCCAGGTTCCCCTAGAGGAAGGGATTTTAGCTACGGTTTGGGAAAGATGACTGAATACCCAGGTGAATAGAGATGACGGCTTCCGGCCACGGCAGGTCCTACCTGCAGGATATGGGGCCCACTGTCGGTGTGGCTGCCTGGAGGTCGTGGCTCCAGCTGTGTCAGACAGAACCTGAGAGCCCATGGTGGCCTAAGATATTAACATGCCATCGAGAGCCATGCAGGCGGATCCTAATATGAGGTTTCTGGGCAGACTCACCAAGCACTTCTTCTTTCTATGGGGAAGGAAGAATGCTGCATTGGGGCTACAGAATTCCCTATCAAGAGGGCTTGGAGACCAGAAGGGTCAGGATGGAATTAAAAACACAAGCTACGGGGGGCGCCTGGGTGGCTCAGTGGGTTAAGCCGCTGCCTTCGGCTCAGGTCATGATCTCAGGGTCCTGGGATCGAGTCCCGCATTGGGCTCTCTGCTCTGCAGGGAGCCTGCTTCCTCCTCTCTCTCTCTCTGCCTGCCTCTCTGCCTACTTGCAATCTCTCTCTGTCAAATAAATAAATAAAATCTTAAAAAAAAAACAAAACACAAGCTACGGTTCAATTCAGGGACAAATGGAAGGCACTTCCAGCATGCAGCGGCTGATTCGAGACATCCAGCACCTGAGTAAGAGTGGATGCCAGATATTTGCTCACACTGGTGTTTGTGTCTAAAATGACGGACAAATGGTGGGTTTGCTTCAAGAGGCCATGGAGGATTTCGCACTCTGCGGCTTTTGAGATGCTCCAAACAGTAAGGTTTCCTTCTACTGGATAGGAGGAGTCTGGTTTGTTTTCTCCAGGGTCCCCTGTATGGAAAGTTTGGTAGCATAGCTCTCCCTCATGGATGCCTGGGAAGCACTACTCCATTGACCATTGCAGCTCAGGAATATGGCAGGTTTGATCTGGTGGCTCTGGGGCGAAGTTCCAAGGGGGCTGAGTTGATATCGAGTTTGATGCTGTTCGATCAAAATGCTGGTTTTTATCCAAAGAGACACTGGAATGTTGGAATGGTCAGGGGAAATGCAGGATTCTAATACACTGAGTTTTGGACACAGCTACCAAGAACAAGGTATCGTTCTGGGAAAAGAGGGGTCTGTTGTGCGGCTCAGGCACAACATGTTGGAATATAAGACAGTATGGGGGAACAGTCCTCTCAGGACTGGCGCCTGAAAACCTAAGCTAGGGCATCGATGAAGTCCTAGGAGCATGTCAGATTCAATCTTCTGACTCAGGGCCTTTGACTTGGATGTTTGCCTGGAGGCAGGTGCTCACTCTGTGTCACAATGTACACTTGGGTCCAGACCATTCTTGGAAATTGAGGTGTGCTCAAGGGCGTTGTGCTTTGCTCATAAACTTCAGGGTTTGGGCAACAGTGAATGGCAGAGTTTCCTTTGGGAGTGTAGGCACAGTTGTCCGGTGTGGCTCCAGAGGCCCCATTTTGGAGGGCATGTGCAACAGGGATTTGGAGACAGAAATCTGCAAAGGCGAACTATTGTTAGGGTGAGCCTCAAGGTGATCACAGTCCCGATCTGCAGGCTCTGATGGCAGCTCATTGTGTAGTGAAATTAAGGTGTCATTGCGGCAGTTAGGCAGACTTTTCTGTCTGGAATGTGTGTCCAGAACGGTCGCAAAATGTAGGGATGTCTTCATGGGGCCATAGAACATTCTTCATCTCTGGGGATGCTGCCCATCTCCCAAGAATTTGCTATCTCTAGGGAAAGGGAAGACTGCTATTTTCCGTCTCAGTGGACCCCCCCAAGAGGCATTCCAGGGAAAGTTTCTGGGTCTAGGCGACTGAAAACCACCAACGAGGGTAAGGATTTTCCCCTAGGGGCCTGGATGTCCCACTTCTCAGGCCCCTGGTCCAGCTACCATGGGGATTTGTTTGGAAGCAGATTCACACTAACGGTCACAATGCCTGTTTGTGTCCAGGGTGGCTCCCATGTGTAGCCCTGGTCTCATGTCCATGCAGCTGGTTCCCACTCTGATGGTTGGACACCCATCCCAACAGCCATATTTCTTGCCATCAGGAAGGAGGTGTACCCTTGTGCGTCAGGTACCACATAGGCAGGGATTTGAGCTACGGACTGGGCACAGAAACTTGAATATCCAGGTTGAGTAAAGATGACGGCTTTGGGCCACAACAAGTCCCACCTCCAAGAATTGGGGTCCACGGTTTGGGTGGTCTACTGGAGGTCGTGGCTCAGGCTCTGTCAGAGAGATCCTTAGTTCCCATGGTGACCTAAGATATTAGGGTGTCATCGAGGGCTCTGCAGGTGAATCCTTATGTGGGGTTTCTGGGCAGACTCAACACGCAATTCTTCTTTCTTGGGGCAGGCAGAATGCTGCGTTGTTGCTCCAGAATTCCCTATCAAGAGGGTTTGTGGACCAGGAGGATGAGGATGGAATGGTAAACACACGCATCTGTTAATGTCATTACCAAGTGGAAAGCAATCCACCGTGCAGCAGTTGATTGGATATATCCAACACCTGAGTATGTGCGGATGTCAGCTGTTTGCTCACACAAGAGTTTGTGTCTATGATGACCAACAAATGAAGGGTGGCGTCAAGAGGTCATGGAGGATTTCCCATGCTGGGGCTTGTGAATTGCTGCAACAAGCAAGGTTTCCTTCAACCAGACAGGGGGATTCTGGTACCTTTGCTCCAGGGTACCCCATGAGGAAAGTTTGTGTAGCAGAGCACTCCCATATGGATGCCTGGAAAGCACACCTACATTGACTATTGCAGCAGAGGAACATGGCAATTTTGTTCTGGTGGCTCTAAGGCGAAGTACCAAAGCCTTGAGTTGACATGGAGTCTCATGAAGATGGTTCACAATGCTGGTTTGTAATCAGGGAGATCTTAGAATGTGCTGGTGGCTTAATGGGCCGTGCAGGATTCATCGACACTGAGGGTTTGACACAGGTCCAAGAGCACGGTTTCATTCTGGGGACAGGAAATGTTCTGTTGTGTGGCTCAGGGACCACATGTTGAATTATAAGTTGGTATTCCAGAACAGGCCTCTGAGGACAGGTGACTGAAAACCTAATCTAGGGTTCCAATGAAGTAGTAGGGGCAAGTCAGGTTCAAACATCTGACTCAGGCCCATTGACTTGGATGTCTGCCTGGATGTAGGTGATCAGGGTGTTTCAGACTGCGCATTTGAGTCCAGAGAGGCCTCCAAAATTGGGGTGGGCTCAGGGGCCTTGCAGATTTCTCCCATCTGGTGGGTTTGGGCAACTTTGACGGCACAATTTCCTTGGGGATGGCAGGCACAGTACTGTAGTGTGGCTACAGAGACCCCATCCTGGATGGAATGTAAGTCATGGTTTTGGGAGAAAAGTCTGCAAGCACAAACTCGGCTTAGGGATAGTGGTGAGGTGATCACAGGCCCAATGCATAGACCCCGGAGGGCAGCTCGTCAGGAACCGTAAATTGGGTGAATGAAAGGTGGTAGCACAGTCTTTTGTATCTGGATTGTGTGTCCAGGAGGGCCGCGGAATGCAGGTGTGGACTCATAGATCCATGGGAGATTTTTCCGCTCCAAAGATCCTGGCGGCTCCCATTGTTTGGTGGCTTTCTCGGGGAAGGGAAGAGTGCTGTTTTCCATCTTATGTGTACCCCAAAACAGGGATTCAAGAGACTGCCTCTGGGTCAGGGTGCTTGGAAAATCCCACCAAGGCTTAGGATTTGGGCAAAGGGGCATACCAGGCCTGCAATGTGGGATCCTGATGGTGCAACTGAGAGGACTTGTTTGAAAACATGCTCAGGCTGAGGATCACAATGCCTGTTTGTGTCCTGCAGGGCCCTCAGGTGTAAGCGTGATTTCTTTGGCCATGCAGCTGACTCCTACTTTGAGGGTTGGACCCGTATCCCAACAGCCAGGTTTCCTGCCATGGGAAGGAGGTGTTCTCTATTGTACTTCAGGTACCCCCATTAGCAGGGATTCCAGCCAAAGTCTGGGGACAGGTGCCTGAACACCAAGAATGGGTAGAGATGACAGATTTTGTCCATGTCCAGTCTTACATGTTGGATATGGGGCCCGCTCTCTGGATTGCTGACACTAGGTAAGGGCTCAGGCTCTGTCAGACACAGCACTAGTTGCCAGGAAGCCTATAAATCGGGGTTCCCTCGAAGGCCGAGCAGAATGAATCTCATGTGGGGTTTTTGGGCAGACCCACCTTGCACGTCTTCTTTCTATGGGGAAGGAAGAATTCTGAGTGGTAGCTCCAGAATTCCCTATCAAGAAGGCTTGGGGACCAGTAGGGTGAGGATGGTACTGTAAACATAAGCTACAGATCAATTCAGTGCCAAACAGAAGGCAGTTCCTTTGTGCAGAGGCTTATATGGGATATCAAGCACCTAAGGGTGGATGTCAGATGTTTGCTCACACTGGAGTTTGTATCTATGATGACCGACAAATGGAGGGGTGGTGTCAAGAGGCCATGAAGGGTTTCCCACTCTGAGGCTTGTGAGATTTTCCAAACAGTAAGGTTTCCTTTGACTGGACAGGTGTAGTCTAGTTTGTTTGCTCCAGGGCCCCCATGTGGAATGTTTGGGTCACAGAGCACTCCCGCATGGATGCCTGGAAAGCGCACCTCCATTGATCATTGTAGCTGAGGAACATGCAGGTCCATCTGGTGGCTCTGGGGTGAAGTATCAAGGCCTTGAATTGACATGGAATCTCTTGAAGAGGGGTCATAATGGTGGTTTCTTATTAGGGAGATCTTACAATGTGCTGTTTGTTAAGGTGCCGTGCAGGATTCATCTACTCTGAGGGTTTAACAGAGGTCAAGGAGCACGGATTCCTTCTGGGGACAGGATATCTTCTGTTGTGGGGCTCAGGGACCACATGTTGTATCACAAGTTGGTATTCCTGAAAGTTCACTGAGGATAGATACCTGAAAACTTAATCTAGGGTTCCAATGAGGTCCTAGGGGCATGTCAGTTTCAAACTTCTGACTCAGGACCATTGACTTGGGCGTCTGCCTTGATGTAGGTGATCAGGGTGTTTCAGACTGGGCATTGCGTGCAGAGGGGCTGTCAATATTGAGGTGGGCTCTGTGGCCTTGCAGGTTTCTACAAATTTGAAATGTTTGGGCAACTGAGATGGGCACAGAATCCTTGGGGATGGCAGGCACAGTCCTTTGCTCTGGCTCCACAGACACCATCCTGGAAGGCAAGTGAGCCATGGTTTTGCAAAAGAAGTCTGCAAGGACAAATTAGGGTTAGGGTTAGTGGTGAGGTGATCGCATGCCCAATGTGTACTCCTGGAGGGTAGCTCATGAGGAACTGTAGTTAGGGTGACTCGAAGGCGGTAGCACAGATATTTTTATCTGCATTGTATTTGCAGGATGGCCTCAGAATATAGGTGTGGCCATGGGCCCATGGGAGATTTTTCCCCTCTTAGGATCCTGACAACTCCCCAAGTTTGGTGGCTTTTTCAGAAACAGGAACTGCGCTGTTTTCCGTCATTAGGTTGCCCCAAAACAGGGATTCCAGAGACGGGCTATCAGACTGGGTGCCTGGAAAATCACACCAAGGGTTATTATTTGGGCCTAGGGTCGTACCAGGCCTCCAATGCAGGTTTCTGGCCGTACCAATGAGAGGGCTTATTTGTAAGTGTGATCAGGCTGAGGGTCATAATGCCTGTTTGTGCCCAGGGTGGCCCTCAGGAGTTGGTGTGATCTCATTGTCCATGAAGCTGGCTCTCACTGTGTGCTTTCGACAAATATCCCAACTGCCAGGTTTCCTGTTATGGGAAAGGAGGAATTCTCTATTGTACTTCATGTTCCCCTATTGGCAGGTGTTCCAGCAAAGTCTAGGGAAAGGTGCCTGAATCCCATGATGGATAGAGATGACGGACTTGGGCCATGGCCATTCTCACATGCTGGATATGGGGCCCGCTCTCTGGCTGGATGATACTAGGTCGTGGCTTAGGCTCTATCAGACACAGCACTAGTGGCCAGGACAGTCTATAAATCAGAATTCCTTCGAGTGCCAAGCAGATAGATTCTCATGTGGTGTTTCTGGGCAGACTGTCCAGGCAATTCTTCTTTCTATGGGGAAGGCAGAATGCTGTGCTGTGGCTCCAGATTCTTCACCAAGAGGGCTTGGGGACAAGTAGGTTGAGGATGCAATTGTCAACAAAGTTACCGCTCAATTCAGTGTCAAGTGGAAGGGAATTCCAATGTGCAGAGGCTAATTCGAGATACCCAGCACTGAGTAAGGGTGGATGTCAGATGTTTACTCACACTGGAGTTTGTGTCTATGATGATTGACAAATAGAGTGGTGGCGTCAAGAGGCCATGGAGGATTTCCGAGGCTGGGGCTTGTGAGATGCTCCAAATAGCAAAGTTTCCTTCTACCAGACAGGGGGAGTCTGGTTTGCTAGCTCCAGGGTCCCGCATGTGGGAAGATTGGGAGCAGAGCTCTTCCGCACGGATACCTGGAAAGCACACCCCCAATGACCATTGCAGTTCAGGAACATGGCAGGCTCCTTCTGGTGGCTCTGGCGCGAAATAACAAGGCCTTGAGTTGTCACTGAATCTCTTGCAGATGGGTCACAATGCTGGTTTCTTACCACGGAGATCTTAGAATGTGATAGTGGCTATGGGGCCATGCAGGATTCTCCTACCCTGAGGGTTTGACACAGGTCCAGGATCACAGTTTCCTTTTGGTGACAGGAGATGTACTGTTGTGTGGCTCAGGGACCACTTGTTCTATCATAAATTGGTATTCCATTGAAACCGTGCTCAATGCTCTGTGCTCAATCCATAGACTTGGAGGGCAGTTTTTCAGGAACTGTAATTAGTATGACTCGAAGACAGTAGAAAAGGATTTTCTATCTGGATTGTGTGTCCAGGAATGCCTTGGAATGTAGGTATGGTCTCATGCGTCCATGGGATACTTTACGTCTCTAAGGATCCTGGCAGCTCCAAATAGTTTAGTGGCTTTTTCGGGGAAAAGAAGAGTGCTGCTTTCCATCTTAGGGGTAGCCCAAAACAGAAATTTCATAGACGGGCACTGGGTCAGGGTGCCTGGAAAATCCCACCAAGGGTTAGGATTTGGGCCTAGGGGCGTACGAGGCCTACAATGCGGGATCCTGGTGGTGAAACTGAGAGGGATTGTTTGAAAGCATGCTCAGGCTGAGGGTCATAATTCCTGTTTGATCCCAGGGTGGCCCTCAGGAGTAGGCGTGGTCTCACTGGCCATATAGCTGGCTTGAGTGGACATGGAATCTCTAGCAGATGGGTCACAATTCTGGATTGTTACCAGGGAGATCATAAAATGTGCTGGTGGCTAAGGTGCTATGCAGGATTCTCCTCCCTGAGGGTTTGCAAAGGTTGAAGATCATGGTTTCCTTCTGGGGACAGGAGATGTTCTGGGGTGTGGCTCAGAGAAAACCCTTTGTATCATTAGTTGGTATTCCAGAACAGGCCTCTGAGGACAGATCCTGAACACCTAATCTAGGGTTCCAATGAGGTCCTAGGGGTATATCAGTTTCCATCTTCTGACTCAGGACCATTGATTTGGTTGTCTGCCTGGATATAGGTAAGCAGGGTGATTCAGACTGTGCATTTTTGTCCAGAGTGGCCGACAATATTGGGGAGGGCTCAGGAGCCTTGCAGGTTCCTCCTAATTTGCAATGTTTGGGAAACTGTGATAGGCACATTTTCCTTGGGCATGGCAGACACAGTCCTATGGTCTGGCTCCAGGGACCCTATCCTGGAGAGCATGTGAGCCATGGTTTTGAGAGTGAAGTCTGTAAACAAAAATTTGGTCAGGCAGGCACACTCTGCAGAGCTAAACTGAGATCTCATGCATCTGAAGTCAGGGCAAGGATCAGACGATGGCTCAGGTTGGAGTTTTTGTCCATGATGGTCCCTTCATGAAGGGGAGGGGGACATCATGATGATATGGAGGTTTTCCCATGATGGGAGTTGTGAGATTCTCCAAACCACAAGGATTCCTTCTTCAGGACAATTGAGACCTGTTGGATGGCCTAGGACATCCCATAGGGACGACTCCAGAGCAGGGTTCTAAAGATGGATGCATCGGCTGCCCACCTCGCATTCCAATTTTCTCCTTGCGATAAGACAGATTCGATCAGTGCTCTCTGGGTGAGCAACCGAGGGTGCATAGTTGTAATGGACTCTCCTACACATGGGTCATAATATGGGTTTGTGTCCATGGTGACCTTGGAATGAGGCGGTGGCACCAGGGTCCTGAAGGTTTCTACTAACCACAGGTTTTGACACGGTTCCCACGTGCAAGCTTCCCATAAGGAGACGAGATTTTTTCTGATGGGTGCCTCAGGAAAGGCCCATATGCTGCTATTGGAAACCAGACCTCTGAGGTGAGATGGCTGGAAACCAAACCAATGGATCTGATGGGGTCCTAGGGACCTGTCTGGTTCAATCTTCTTCTCTGGGGACATCTGTCTTCGGGTCTGAGTGGAGGTAGTAGCTCAACTGGTGGCAGATAGCCCCTGTTTGTCCCGGGTGGCCTACACAGTTAGGATAGCCTTGGGGACGTTGGAGCTTTCTCCTAATTTGTTCAGATTGGTGCCATCCCGGCATTCCATGGCCATAACTGACACAAAACCCAGTGACAATCTCTGAGCAAGCACCTCACACTCGTCCTTTGTTCATATCCCCAAGAGTTCTCCTCAAGGTCTATAGACCATGCCTGCCATACCTACATCCCCAAACCTAAGTCGAATTTGTGTTTTCAGACTTCTGTCCCCACAGCCCTGGCCAACCCTCCCTCCAGGCTGGGGCCCCTGGAGCCACACCTCAGGACTGTGCCTGCTTTCTCCAAGGGAATTCTGCCCATTCCATTGGCCACAACCATACAGATTAGAAGAAACCTCCAAAGACCCTGAGGCAATCCCAATAGTGGAGGCAGCCCGGGACAAACAAGGGCGATCTGACAAAGAGGGGCCATGTGACACACAATGAGCAACTAACTCCAATATGACCTGTAGACTGATGGCTCCAGAGAAACAGATTGAACCGGAGAGGCCCCTAGGCCCTAATCGGATCCATTGCTTTGTTTTCCAGACTTCTCTCCTCAGAGGCCTGGTTTCCAATACCAGCATATGTGGGATTCCTGAGGCACTCATCAGAACAAATCTCGTCTCCATATTGGAAACTTAATCTTTTGAGCTCTGTCAAAACATCCGGTTGGGAGAATCCTTCAGGGCCCCGGACCACTGCCCCATTCCAAGATTTCCATGGACACAAACGCACAATATAAGCCATCTTCCGGAGAGTCCACTTCAACTCAACCCCCTCGGATGCTCCCCCAGAGCCACCAGATTGAACCTGCCTTGTCGCTAGGAAATAATTGGAATGTGAGGCGGGAACAACAGGCATCCATCCTTAGAATTATACTCTGGAGTCATTCCGTATGGGACCTCCTGAAGTCATCCAACAGTTCTTGAGGGTCCTACAGAAGGAATCCTTGTGGTTTGGGGCATCTCAAAATTCCCATCGTGGGAATACCTACATGGCCTCTTGAGAACCTCCCCTTTCATGAAGTGGCCATCAAGGACTGGAACTCCAACCTGAGCCAAAGACTGATCCATGCCTGGGTACAGACGCACAACATCTCGATTAAGTCCTGAGAGTGTGCCTGCCATGTCTTCGCCCCGAAACCTAATCCTAACTTGTGTTCTCAGACTTCCGCCCTCACAATCCTGGCCCACAAGCCTTCCAATTTGGAAATTCTGGAGCCACAATGCAGCACTCTGCTTGCCCCCCAGAAGAAAAACTTTGTTCTATGGGGATACCCAGAAACCCCAAGTGAGGATCAACCTACATGCCACTCGACTGTACCCCAATTATACAGTCTACGCTGGGCACTAATGCCCTGTCTGACACAAACTGAGTCCGGACCTCCCGACCTACCCCCAGACAGCTGGCCGCACACTGAGCACATCAGACCCGACCATGGCTTTATGTCGTCATCTCTTCCCTAACTCGGTTTTCAGGCTTCAGACCTAGACCTTATCTCCAATCACTGCCCAGGGTTGAACATGATGCAGAAATCAGAACTCCTCTTTCCGCATGCAAGAAACCATGTGGTTGGCATGTTGTTGAATGTTCATATTAGGAGAAACCAGCATGGCCCATGAGGCCCCACCCATGCATGAGGGCCAGGTTGGGCACAAACTCGCATTGTGACACTCAGCGTGAGCCCTGTCATCAAGTAAGGCCTCACAGTGGCTGGACCAGGAGCCAGCATATGGGGCTTGTCATGTCCCTAGGCCCCCATTCTAAACCAGATGTCGGGTTGTCCAGTTGCCCCTCCCCAGGGCTCTCCTCTGGAATCCATCTTTTGTTGTGACACTTGAGGTAAAAAAACAGAAAGGACTCCTCCCTTCCTAAAGAATGACCCCTAACTCTTAGGATCAGGCCAAATTGCCAGAAGGGATACAAGTCCATGGTCAATGAAGCCACCTCGACATTCAACAGCTATCCTTGATACAAAATCCAGACAAAAGCCTCAGCAAGCGCCTTATACTTGCTCTTTGTTCGTATCCCGAATAGTTCTCCTTGAGGTCTGTAGATCGGGCCTGCCATACCTCCATCCCCAAACCTAATCCGAGTTTGTGTTTTCAGGCTTCTTTTGTCACCACAGCCCTGGCCCACACACCCTCCAGGCTGGGGTCTCTGAAGCCAAAACTCAGGACTGTCCCTGCCTGTTTGAAAGGAATTCTGCCCATTCCATTGGCCACACCGTACAAATTAGAGGAACCTCCAAAATCCCCAAAGTTATCCCAATGGTGTATGTTGCAGGGAACAAACAGGGGTGATCTGCCACCAGCTGAACAACTACCTCCTCTCAGATCTGTAGACAGATATCCCCAGAGAAAAACATTGAACCCGACATGCCCCTAGGCCTTAATCAGATCCATGGCTTTCGTTTCCAGTCATCTCTCCCCAGAGGCCTGGTTTCCAATACCAGCATTTGGGGTTTCCTGAGGCACCGATCAGAACAAAAGTCATCTCCACAAGTTAAACGTGCTCTTTGGAGCTGTGTCAAAACCTCCAGTTAGGAGAATCCTTCAGGTTCCCAGTGTCACTGCCCAATTCCAAGGTCTCCATGGACACAAATCCACATTATGACCTATCTGCAGCAGAGTTCATTTTGACTCAGCCCCCTTGGTTGCTCCCCCAGACTAAGCAGATCGAAAATATCTTTTTGCTAGGAGACATTTGGAATGTGAGGCGTTCTGCCCAGGCATCCATCCTTAGAACACTGCTCTGGAGTCATTTCCTATGCGACGTCCTAGAGCCATCCAACATTTCTCAAATGTACCACAGAAGGAATCTGTGGTTTGGAGCATCTCACAGTACCATGGGAAAACCTCAATGACCTCCTGATGCTGCCCCCCCTCCATGAAGGGGCCATCATGGACAGAAACTCCAATGCGAGCCAACGTCTGATCCTCGCCCTGACTTCAGATGCACGAGATCTCAATTTAGCTCTGCAGAGTGTGCCTGCCCTGCCCTCGCCCCGAAACCTAAGACTAACTTGTGCTCTCAGATTTTCTTCCTCACACTCCTGGCCAAAATGCCCTCAACTTTGGGAATTCTGGAGACACAATGTAGCAGTCTGCCTGCCGTCCAGAAGAAAAACGTTGCCCTATGGGCTACGCAGACACCTCAAATGATGATCAACCTGCAGGCCACTCACTCATCTGTACCCCAATTATACAGCCTTCCCTGGACACTATTGCCCTGTCTGACACAGCCTGAACTCAGACCTCCTGACCGACACCCAGACATCTGGCTGCATACTGAGTACATGGCACCTGCCATGTCCTTAGGTCATCATCTCTTCCCAATCTCGGTTTTCAGGCTTCAGAACCTAAATCACTGCCCAGTGGTGAACGTGATGCAGAAATCAGAACTCCTCCTTCCCCATGGCAAGAAACCTTGTGGTTGGCATGTTGACCAACATTCAGTGTAGGAGAAAACAGTGTGGACCATGAGGACCCGCCCATGCTTGAGGGCCACGTTGGGCACAAACAGTCATTGTGACCCTAAGAGTGAGCCCTGTCCTCAAGTAAGGCCACTCAGTGAGTGGAACAAGAGCCCCCATATGGGGCTTGCCATGCCCCAAGGCCGTCAGTCTTAAAGAGAGGTCGAGTTTACCAGAAACCCACTTGGGGAGTCACCCCTCCCCAAGGCTCTACTCTGGAATCCCTCTTTTGGTGAGACACCTTAGGGGAAAAAAAAAAAAAAAACAGAAAGCATTACTCTCATTCCACAGAATGACTCCAATCTCTTGGGATTGGGCTAAATCCCCAGTGAGGAAGACCCGTCCATGGCCCATGAGGCCATCTCGACATTCCATGGTTATTTTTTATACTAAATCCAGAGACAAAAGCCTTAACAAGCGCCTCACACTCGCCCTTTCTTCATATCATGAAGAGTTCTCCTCTTGGTCTGTATTTCAGGCCGTCCATACCTTCGTCCCCAACCCTAAGCCGAGCTTGTGTTTTCAGACTTCTATCCCCACAGTCCTGGCCCACATACTCCGGGCTGGGGCCCCTGGAGCCACACCTCAGAACTGTTCCTGTCCTTGCCAAGGGAATTCTGCTCATTCCTTTGGACACAACCTGACAGATTAGGAGAAACCTCCAAAGTCCCCAAGGACATCCCAACACTGCCAGGCGCCCATGACAAACAGGGGAGATCTGTCACAAGCTGAGCAATGACCTCCACTCAGACCCATAGACAGATATACCCAGAGACGAAGATTGAAACAGACAGGCACCTAGGCCCTAATTGGATCTATTGCTTTTGATTCCAGGCATCTCTCCTCAGAGGCCTGGTTTCCAATACCAGCATATATGGGTTCCCGGAGCTTTCAGTCAGAACAAATCTCGTCTCCATATGGGAAACTTGCTCTCTGGAGCCATGTCAAAACCTCAACTTAGGAGAAACCTTCAGGTACACGGAGCCACTACTCCCTACCAAGGTCTCCATGGACACAAACCCACATTATGAACCCTCCTCAGGAGAGTATATTTCAACTCAGCCCCTTGTTTGCTCCCCCAGAGCTAGCAATCGAACCTGCCTTATCACAAGTAGATAACTGGAATGGGAGGCGGGCTGCTCAGGATTCCATCCTTAGAACGTTGCTCTGGCATCGTTCTGTAATGGATGTCCTGGAGCCATCCGACAGTTCTCGACTGTCCCGCAGAAGGAATCCTTGGGGATTGGAGCATCTCACTACTCCCATCTTGGGAAAACCACCATGGCCTCATGATGTGCCCACCACTTTGTGAAGGGGGGAAATGGACAGAAACACCAACCTGAGCCAAAGTCTGATCCTCGCCCTGACTTCATATCCACGAGATCTCGATTCAGCTCAGTAGAGTGTGCCTGCTGTGCCCTCATTCCGAAACCTATGCCTAGCTTTTGTTCTCAAAATTCCATTGTCACACGCCTGGGCCACAAGCCCTCCAGTTTGGGAATTCTGGAGACACAATCCAGCACTGTGCCTGCCCTCCAGAATAGAAACACTGCCCTATGGGGCTATCCAGAAACCACAAATGAGGATCAACCTGCAAGCCACTCACTGTACCCCAATTGTACTACCTAACCTGGGCACTAATGTGCTGTCTGACACAGCCTGAGTCCAGATCTCCTGATCGACACCCAGACAGCTGGGGCCGCACCTCAGGACTGTGTCTGCCCTCTCCAAGGGAAATCTGCCCATTCCATTGGGCACAACCCTACAGATTATAAGAAACATCCAAAGACCCCGAAACCATCCCAGGAGTGTAGGACTCCCGGGAGAAACAGGGTCGATCTGACACAAGCTGAGCAATGACCTCCTCTCAGAACTGTAGACAGATATTCCCAGAGAAGATTGAAGTGGACAGGATCCATTGCTTTGGTTTCCAGGCATCTCTCCTCAGAGGCCTGGTTTCCAATACCAGCTTATGGGGTTTCCTGAGGCACCAATCAGAACAAATCTTGTCTCCACATGGGAAACTTGCTCTTTGAATGTGTGTCAATACCTCTGGTTAGAATCCTTCAGGGCACCGGGGCCACTGCCCCAGTCCAAGCTTTCCATGGACACAAAACCACATTATGACCCATCCTCGGGAGACTCCATTTCAACTCACCCCCCGTCGTTGCTCCCCCAGAGACAACAGACCGAAAATGCATTGTCACTAAGAGAAGATTAGAGTACAAGTTGAGCTGCCCAGGCATCCATCGTTATAACCCTGCTCTGGAGAAATTTTTTATGAGACATCCTTGATCCATCCAACAGGTCTCGACTGTCCTGCAGAAGGAATCCTTGTGGTTTTCAGCATCACACTATCCCACCTTGGGAAAAACTACATGGCTGTGTGATGTCCCCACCTTCGTAGCAATCATCATGGACAGAAACTCCAACCTGAGGTAATGTCTGATCCTTGCCCTGACTTAAGATGCACGAGATCTCAATTCAGCTCTGCAGAGTGTGTCTGCCGTGACCTCTCCCCAAAACCTAAGCCTAGCTTGTGTTCTCAGACTTCCGTCCTTCCACTCCTGGCTCACAAGGCCTCCAGTTTGGGAATTCTGGAGATACAATGCAGCACTCTGCCTACCTTACAGAAGAAAAACATTGCCCTATGGGGCTATCCAGAAACCCCAAATGAGGATCAACCTGCACGCCACTCGACAGTACCCCAATTACACAGTCCAGCATGAGCAGTAATGCCCTGTCTGACTCAGCCTGAGCCCATACCTCGTGACCGACACCCAGACACCTGGCCGCACACTGAGCACATTGGACACGCCATGGCCTTAGGTCATCATCTCTTCCCAACTTCGGTCTTCAGGATTCAGAACCGAAACCTTATCTCCACTCACTGACAAACGGTGTATGCGATGCAGAAATCGGAACTTCTCCTTCTCTATGGCAAGAAACCTTGTGGTTGGTATGTTGTCCAACGTTCTGTGTAGGAGAAAACAGCATAGCCCATGAGGCCCTGGCCATGCTTGAGAGCCTCAATGGGCACAAACACACATTGGGACCATCATCGTGAGCCCTGTCCTCAAGTAAAGCATCTCAGTGACTGGACCAAGACTTCGCATATGGGACTTGCCAAGCCCGAGTCCCCCAATCTTAACAAGAGCTTGAGATGTCTAGTAACGCCTACTCGGGTCTCTCCTCTGTTATCCCTCTTTGGTGGGACACCTGAGGTAAAAACAAACAAACAAACAAAAATGCAGAAAGGACTCTTTACATCCACAGAATGAACCCAAACACTTGGGATCTGGCCAAATCCCGAAGAGAAAGACTCGTCCATGGCCCATGAGGCCACCCCATCACTCCACGGCTAACATTGACACAAAATCCAGAGACAACAGCTGAGTAAGCGCCTCACACTCGCCATTTGTTCATAGCCCGAAAAATTCTCCTCACAGTCTGTATATCGGGCCTGCCATACCTATGTCCCCAAACCTAAGCCAAGTTTGTGTTTTCAAATTTCTGTCCCACCAACTCTGGCCCACACACCATCCAGGCTGGGCCCCCTGGAGCCAAAATTCAGGACTGTGCCTGCCCTCTTCAAAGGAATTCTGCCCATTTCATTGGCCACTAGCGTACAGATTAGGAGAAACCTCCAAAGACCCTGAGGCCATCCCAATAGTGTAGGTCGCCCAGGACAAAGAGGGGCAATCTGTCACAAGCTGAGCAAAGACCTCCACTCAGACCCGTAGACAGGTAATCCCAGAGAAGAAAATAGAACTTTACGGGGATGCCCACCCTAATCAGATCAATTGTTTTTGTTTCCAGTCATCTCTCCTCAGAGGCCTGGTTTCCAAAACCATCATATCAGGGTTTTCTGAGGTACCAATCAGAGCAAATCTTGTGTCCACATGGGCAACTTTTCTTTGGAGACGTTTCTCTAGTAGGGAGAAACCTTCATGTCCCTGGAGATACTGCCCCATTCCAAGGTCTCCATGGACATAGACCCACATTTTGACCCATCCTCAGGAGAGTCCATTTCAACACAGCCCCTTCAGTTGCTCAACCAGAGCCAGCACATCGAACCTGTCTTGTCGCTAGGAGACAATTAGAATGCATGGCGGGCTCTCTAGGCCTCCACCCTTAACAGCCTGCTCTGGTGTCTTTCCATATGGTATATCCTGGAGCCATCTGGCAGGTTTTGAATGTCCTGGAGAATGAATCCTTGTGGATTGGAGCATCTCAAAACTCCCATCGGGGGGAAACCTCCATGGAATTATGATGCCTGTCCCCCTTCATGAAGGGGGATCATGGACAGAAAAGCCAACTTGAGCCAACATCTGATCCTCGTCCTGAGTTCAGATGCACGAGATCTCAATTTAGCTCTGCAGAGTGTGCCTGCTATGCCCTCCACCCGAAGCATAAGCTTAACTTGTATTCTCAGAATTCTGTCCTCACTCTCCTGGCCCACAAGCCCTCCAGTTTGGGAATTCCGGAGCCACAATGCAGTACTATGCCTGCCCTCCAGAAAAAAAAAAAATACATTGCCCCGTGGGCTACCAAGAAACACCAAATGAGGTCAACCTACATGCCAATCAACTGTACCCCAATTATACAGTCTACCGCACACTAATGTCCTGTCCAACACAGCCTGAGCCGGGACCTCTTGACCGACACACAGTCAGCTGCGGCCATACCAAAGGACTGTCCTGCCCTCTGCAAGGGAATTCTGCCCATTCCATTGGCCACAACCCTACAGATTAGGAGAAACCTCCAATGTCCCTGAGACCATGCCAATAGT
Source organism: Neogale vison (assembly GCF_020171115.1). Lineage (NCBI taxonomy): Eukaryota > Metazoa > Chordata > Mammalia > Carnivora > Mustelidae > Neogale > Neogale vison. Next base: position 113,719,183 of record NC_058092.1, on the reverse strand, counting down.
GTATCCTGCACGGGACAAACAGGGGCGATCTGACATATGCTGAGCAACAACTACTACACAAGACCATAGACTGATGTTCTCAGAGAAAAAGATTGAAGTGGACAGGCCCCTAGGCTCTAATTGGATACATTGCTTTGGATTCCAGGCATCTCTCCTCAGATGTCTGGTTTCCAATACCAGCTTATGGGGTTTCCTGAGGCAACAATCAAAACAGATCTTGTCTCCACATGGGAAACTTGCTCTTTGGAACAGTCTCAAAACCTCCAGTTAGGAGAATCCTTCAGGGTGCCGTACTACTGCCCCATTCCAAGGTCCCCACGGACACAAAGCCACATTATGACCCATCCTCCGGAGAGTCCATTTCAACTCAGCCCCCTCGGTTGCTCCCCCAGAGCCAGCAGATTGAACCTGTAATGTCACTAGGAGACAACTGGTATGTGAGTTGGGCTGCTGAGGCATCCATCGTTAGAACCACGCTCTGGAGAAGATCCTTATGGGACGACCTTGATCCATCAGACAGGTCTCGAATGTCCAGCAGAAGGAATCCTTGTGGTTCACAGCATCACACACTCGCACCGTGGGAAAACCTCCATGGCCTCGTGATGCCCCCTCCTTCATGTAGGGATCATCATGGACAGAAACTCCAACCTGAGGCAATGTCTGATCCTCACCCTGACTTCAGATGCATGAGATCTCGACTCAGCTCTGCAGAGTATGCCTGTTGTGCCCTCGCCCCAAAACCTAAGTCTAGCTTGTGTTTTCAGACTTCTGTCCTCACACTCCTGGCTCACAAGCCCTCCAGTTTGGGAATTCTGGAGACACAATGCAGCACTCTGCCTGCCATCCAGAAGAAAAACGTTCCTCTATGGGGCTACCCAGAAACCCCAAATGAGGATCAACCTGCATGCCACTCGACAGTACCCCAATTATACAGTCTACCCTGGGTACTAATGCCCTGTCTGACTCAGCCTGAGCCCAGACATCGTGACCGACACCCAGACAGCTGTCTGCACACTGAACACATCAGACAGGCCATGGCCTTTGGTCATCATATCTTCCCAACTTCGGTCTTCAGGCTTCAGAACCTAGACCTTATCTCTGCTCACTGCCAAGTGGTGTACGTGATGTAGAAATCAGAACTTCTCCTTCCCCATGGCAAGAAACCCTGTGGTTGGCATTTTGTCCAACGTTCAGTGTAGGAGAAACCCACATGTCCCATGAGGCCCCGGCCATGCTAGAGGGCTGCAATGGATACAAACACATATTGGGATCCTCAGTGTGAGCCCTGTCCTCATGTAAAGCCTCTCAGGGGCTAGACCAAAAGCCCATATGGGCTTGCCACGCCCCTAGTCCCCCAATCTTAACCAGAGCTCGAGAAGTCTGGTCACCGCTATTCAGAGCTCTTCTCTGGAATGCCTCTTTGGTGCGAAACATGAGGCAAAAAAAAAAAAAAAAATAGAGAGAGAAAGGACTCCTATCATCCAAAGAATGACCCCAAACACTTGGAATCGGGCCAAGTCCCCTGATAGCAATACTTGTCCATGGCCGAAGAGGCTAGCCCAACATTCCACGGCCACCGTTGACACAAAATCCGGGGACAAAACCTGAGCAAGCGCCTCACACTCGCCCTTTGTTCATAGCCCGAAAAATTCTCCTTACGGTCTGTAGATTGGGTATGTCATACATACATCCCCAAACCTAGGCCGAGTTTGTGCTTTCAGGCTTCGGTCCCCACAGTCCTGGCCCACACACCCTCCAGGCTCAGGCCCCTGGAGCCAAACCTCAGGACTGTGCCTGCCCTCTCCAAGAGAATTCTGTTCATTTCATTGGCTACAACCCTACAAAGGAAGAAACCTCCTAAGTCCCTGCAGCCATCTCAATAGTGTAGTCCGCCCAGAACAAACAGGGGCTACCTGTCACAAGCTGAGCAATGACCTCCACTCAGACCCATAGACAGATGTCCCCAGAGAAGAAAATTGACAGGGACAGGCACCTAGACCCTAATCGGATCCATTGTTTTTGTTTCCAGGCATCTCTTCTCAGAGGCCTGGTTTCCAATACTAGCATATGGGTTTTTCCAGAGATACCAATCAGAACAAATCTCGTCTCCACATGGGAAACTTGCTCTTTGGAGCTGTGTCAAAACTTCCAGTTAGGAGAAACCTTCAGGTCCCCGGAGCCACTGCCACATTACAAGGTTTCCATGGACACAAAACCACATTATGACCCATCCCCAGGAGAGTCCATTTCAACTCACCCCCTCCATTGCTAACACAGAGCCAGTAGATCAAACCTGCCTTGTTGTAGGGAGAAAATTGGAATACGAGTTGGGCTACCCAGGCATCCATCTTTAGAACCCTGCTCTGGAGAAATTTTTTATGAGACTTCCTGGAGCCATCCAACAGTTCTGGACAGTCCCGCAGAAGGAATCCTTGTGCTCTGCAGCATCACACACTCTCACCTTGGGAAAAGCTCCATGGCCTCGTGATGCCCCAACCTTCATTTAGGGGACATCAAAGACAGAAACTCCAACCTGAGGCAATGTCTGATCCTCACCCTGATTTTAGATGCACGAGATCTCAATTCAGCGATGCGGAGTGTGCCTGCCGTGCCCTCGTCCCAAAACCTAAGCCTAGCTTGTCTTCTCAGAATTCTGTCCTCACACTCCTGGCTCACTAGTCCTCCAGTTTGGGAATTCTGGAGACACAATGCAGCGCTCTGCCTGCCCTCCAGAAGAAAAACGTTGCCCTATGGGGCTACCCAGAAAGCCCAAATCAGGACCAACTTGCATGCCTCTAGACTGTACTCCAATTAAACAGTCCAGCCTGTGCAGTAATGCCCTGTCTGACACAGCCTGAGCTCAGACCTTATGACTGACAACCAGGCAGCTGGCTGCACACTGAGCGATGGATACAAACACACATTGGGACCCTCAGCATGAGCCCTGTCCTCAAGTAAAGTCTCTCAGGGACTGGACCAAAAGCCTGCATATGGGGCTTGCCATACCCCTAGTCCCCCAATCTTAGCCAGAGCTCGAGAAGTCTAGTCAACACTATTCTGAGCTCTTTTTTGGAATCCCTCTTTGGTGGGATTCCACCTCCACCATGAGGTAAAAAAAAAAATAGAGAAATGACTCCTACCATCCAAAGAATGACCACAAACACTTGGAATCGGGCCAAATCCGCAGAGAGAAAAACTTGTCCATGGCCAATGAGGGAAGCCCGACATTCCACGGCAACCTTTGACACAAAATCTGGAGATAAAAGCATGAAACACACCTCACACTCGCGCTTTGTTCATAGCCCAAATATTCTCCTCACAGTCTGTAGATCCGGTCTATCATACCTAGGTACCCAAACCTAAGCTGATTTTGTTTTCAGACTTCTGTCTCCATTGTCCTGGCCCACACACCCTCAAGGGTGGGGCCCCTGGAGCCACACCTCAGGACTGTGCCTACACTCTCCAAGGGAATTCTGCTCATTCCTTTGGACACAACCCTGTAGATTAGGAGAAACCTCCAGTGTTCCCGAGGAAATCCCAAGAGTGTAGGATGTCCAGGACAAACAAGGGCGATCTGACACAAGCTGAGCCACTACCTCCACTCAGACCCATAGACAGATATGCCCAGAGAAGAAGATTGAACCCAACAAGCACCTAGGTCCTAATCGGATCCATTGCTTTGGTTTCCAGGCATCTCTCCTCAGAGGCCTGGATTCCAATACCGGCGTATGGGGTTTTCCGGAGGTACCAATCAGAATAAATATTGACTCCACATGGGAATCTTGCTCTATGGAGCTGTGTCAAAACCTCCAGTTAGGAGGTTTTGGTCACCGGAGGTGACTTGAGGTCACCGGAGCCACCGCCCCATTCCAATGTCTCCATGGGCACAATCCCACATTATGACACATCTTTAGGAAAGTCCATTTCAACTAAACCCCGTCAGTTGCTCCCCCAGAGCCAGCAGATCGAACCAGCCTTGTCGCTAGGAGACAATTGAAATGCAAGGCAGGCTCTTAAGGCATCCATCCCTAGAACCCTGGTCTTGTGTCGTTCCTTATGGGACGTCCTAGAGCCAATCGAACAGGTCTCGACTGTCCCACAGAAGGAGTCCTTGCACATGGACTATCTCACAACTCCCATCATGGGAAAACTTCCAAGGCCATATGATGCCCCCAATCTTCATGAAGGCGGATCATGGACCAAAACTCCAACCTGAGCTAACGGCTGATACTTGCCTTGACTTCAGATGCACGAGTTATTGATTCAGCTCTTCAGAGTGTGTCTGCCATGCCCTAGCCCTGAAACCTAAGCATAGCTTGGGTTCTCAGACTTCCGTCCTCACTCTCCTGGAACACACACACTTCCAGTTTGAGAATTCCAGAGCCACAATGCAGCACTCTGCCTGCCCTCTGGAAGAAAAACGTTGGCCTAATGGGGCTACCCAGAAATTCCAAATGAGGATCATCCTGCACACCACTCGACTGTACCCCAATTATACAGTCTACCCTGGGCACTAATGCCATGTCTGACACAGCCTGAGCCCAGACCTCCCGACTGTCACACGAATAGCTGGGGACACATCTCAGGACTGTGCCTGTGCTCTCTAAGGGAATTCTACCTATTCCATTGGCCACAACCCAACAAATTAAGATAAACCTCCAAAGTCCAGAGACCATCCCAGTAGTGTAGGCTGCCAGGGACAAACAGGGTCAGTCTGTTACAAGCTGAGAAACGACCTCCACTCAGAACCATAGACAGATGTGCCAAGAGTAGATTGAAGCAGACAGGCCTCTAGACACGAATCAAATCAATACTTTGGATTCCAGGCATCTCTCCTCAGATGCTTGGTTGCTAATACCAGCGTATGGGGGTTCCTCAGGCACCAATAAGAACAAATCTCATCTCCACATGGAAATCTAGCACTTTGGAGCTGTGTCAAAACCTCTGGTTAGGAGAATCCTTCAAAACCCTGGAGCCACTGCCCATTCCAAGGTCTCCATGGACATAAACCCAATTATGACCCATCTTCAGGAGAGTCCATTTCAACTCAAGCTCCTCAGTTGCTCACCCAGTGCCAGCAGACCGAACCTGCCTTGTCAGTAGGAGACAATTGGAATAAGAGTTCACTGCCGAGACATCCATCATTAGCACCCTGCTCTGGAAAAGTTCCTTATTGGGCGTCCTTGATCCATCCAACAGGTCTTGACTCTCCCACAGAAGGAATCCTTGTGGTTTGCAGCATCACACACTCTCACTGTGGGAAAACCCCCATGGCCTAGTGAGCCCCCACCTTCATGTAGGATACATTGTGGACAGAAACTCCAACCTGAGCCAACATCTGGTCCTCGCCCTGACTTCAGAGGCACAAGATCTCGATTCAGCTCTGCAGAATGTGCCTTCCATGCCCTCGCCCCAAAACCTAAGCTTAGCTTGTGTTCTCAGACTTCTGTCCTCACACTCTTGGGCCACAGCCCTCCAGTTTGGGAATTCTGGAGACACAATGCAGCACTCTGCCTGCCCTCCAGAAGAGAAATGTTGCTCTATGGGGATACCCAGAAACCCCAAATGAGGATCAACCTGCACGCCACTCGACTGTACCCCAATTATACAGTCTAGCCTGGGCACTAATGCCCTATCTGACACAGCCTGAGGCCTGACATCCCAACCGACACCCAGACAGCTGACGTACACTGAGAACTTCTGAACCACCATGGCCTTAGGTCGTCATCTCTTCCCAACCTAGGTTTTCAGGCTTCAGAATCCTAGACCTTATTTCCAGTCACTTCCAATGCGTGAACGTGATGCAGAAATCAGAACTCCTCCTTCCCCCTCACAAGAACCTTGTGGTTGGCATGTTGTCCAACGTTCAGTGTAGGAGAAACTAGCTGGCCCATGAGGCCCCGCCCATGCTTGAGGGCCGCGATGGGCACAAACACACATTGGGACCCTCTGCGTGAGCCCTGTCTTCAAGTAAATCCTCTCAGGGGCTGGACCAAGAGCGCATATGGGGCTTGTCATGCCCCAAGTCTACCAATCTTAACCAGAGGTCGAGATATCTGGTCACCCCTACTCAGGGCCCTGCTCTGGATTCCCTCTTTGGTGGGACACCTGAGGTAAATAAATACAGAAAGGACTCCTCCCATCCACAGAATGACCCCAACCACTTGGGATTGGGCCAAATCCCCAGAGAGAAAGATTCTTCCAGGGCTGATGAGGCCACCCCGATATTCCACAGCCACTGTTGACACAAAATCCAGAGACATAAGCCTGAGGAAGCGCCTCACACTGACCCTTTGTTCATAGCCCCCAAAATTCTCCTCATGGTCCATAGATTGGGCCTGCCATACCTATGTCCACAAACATAAGGCGAGTTTTTTTTTTTTTTTTTTCAGACGTCTATACCCACATTCCTGGCCCACACACCCTCCAGGCTGGGGCCCCTGGAGCCACACCTCAGGACTGTGCCTGTTCTCTCAAAGGGGATTCTTCTCATTACTTTGTGGATATAATCCTACAGATTAGGAGAAACTCCAAAGTCCCCGAGCCTATCCCAATAGTGTAGGACGTCCAGGACAAACAGGGGCGATCTGACACAGGCTAAGCCTCTACCTCCACTTAGACCCGTAGACAGATATACATAGAAAAGAAGATTAAACAGGACAAGCACCTAGGCCATAATCGGATCCATTGCTTTTGTTTCCAGGCATCTCTCCTCAGAGGCCTGGATTCCAATACCTGCATATGGGGGTTTCTGGAGGTACCAATCAGAACAAATCTCATCTCCACATGGGAAACTTGTGCTATGGAGCTGTGTCAAAAGCTCCAGGTAAGAGAAATCTTCAGGTCACCGGAGCCACTTCCCCATTCCAATATCTCCATGGACACAATCCCACATTGAGACCTATCCTCAGGTGAGTCCATTTCAAATCAACCCCCTTGGTTGCTCCCCCAGAGCCAACAGAACGAACATGCCTTGTCACTAGGAGACAATTGAAATGAGAGGTGGGCTCTTCAGGCATCCATCCTTAGAACCCTGCTCTGGTGTCGTTCCTTATGGGAAATCTTGGAGCCATCCAACTGCTCTCGACTGTCCTGCAGAAGGAGTCCTTGCGGATTGGAGCATCTCACAACTCACATCATGGGAAAACGTCTATGGGCACTTGATGCCCCCAATCTTCATAAATGCGGGTCATGGATAGAAACTCCAACCTGCGGGCGCCTGGGTGGCTCTGTGGGTTGAAGCCTCTGCCTTCGGCTCAGGTCATGATCCCAGAGTCCTGGGATCGAACCCCACATCTGGCTCTCTGCTCGGCAGGGAGCCTGCTTCCTTTCCTCTCTCTCTGTCTGCCTCTCTGCCTGCTTGTGATCTCTGTCTGATAAATAAATAATTAAAAAAAAAAAAGAAACTCCAACCTGAGCCAATGACTGATCCTCGCATTGAATTCAAATGCACAAGATCACGATTCACCTCATCAAAGTGTGCCTGCCGTGCCCTTGCCCCGAAACCTAAGCATAGCTTGAGTTCTCAGACTTCCATATTCACTCTCCTGGACCACATGCCCTCTAATTTGGGAATTCCGGAGCCACAATGCAGCACTCTGCCTGCCCTCTGGAAGAAAAATGTTGCCCTATGGGTCTACCCTGAAATGACAAATGAGGATCAACCTGCATGCCACAAGACTGTATCCCAATTATACAGCCTACCCTGGGCACTAATGCCCTGTCTGACACAGCCTGAGCCTGGACCTCCTGACGGTCACCCGGACAGCTAGGGACACATCTCAGGACTGTGCCTGCACTCTCTAAAGGAATTCTGCCTATTCCATTGGCCACAACCCTACAGATTAGGAGAAACCTCCAAAGTCCCCAAAACCATCCCACTAGTATAGGCCACCCGGGACAAACAGGGTTGATCTGACACAAGCTGAGCAAGGGCCCCCACTCAGAACCATAGACATATATTCACAGAGAAGATTGAAGCAGACAGTCCCCTAGGTGTGAATCGGATCCATTGCTTTGGATTCCAGGCATCTCTTCTCAGATGCCTGGTTTCCAGTACCACCTTATGGGGGTTCCAGAAGCACCAATAAGAACAAATCTCTTCTCCACATGGGAATCTTGCTCTTTGGAGCTGTGTGAAAACCTCTGTTTAAGAGAATGCCCCAGAGCCAACACCCTATTCCAAGGTATCCATGGACACAGTCTCACATTATGACCGATTCCCAGGAGAGTCCATTTCAACTCAGTCCCCTCGGTTGCTACCAGGATCGAACCTGGTCACCAGCAGATCGAACCTGCCTTCTCACTAGGAGACAATTGGAACGTGAGGTGGGCCGCCCAGGCATCCATCGATAGAACCCTGCTCTGGAGAACTTCCTTACAGGACGTCCTGGATCCATTCAGGTCTCGACTGTCCCATAGAACGAATCCTGGCGGTTTGGAGAATCACATACTCCCACTGGGAAAAGCTCTATGGCCTCGTGATGCCCCCCCCACCTTCATGATGGGGCCACCACGGACAAAAACTACAAACTGAGCCAACATCTGATCCTATGTCCCCAAACCTAAGCTGAGATTGTGTTTTCAGATTTCAGTCCCAATAGCCCTGGCCAACACACCCTCACAGCTGGGTCCCCTGGAGACACAACTCAGGAAAGTGCCTGCCCTCTCCAAGGCAATTCTGCCCATTCCATTGGCCACTACTGTACAGATTAGGAGAAACCTCCACAGTCCCCAAGGCCATCCCAATAGTATAGGTCGCCCAGGACAAACAAGGACTATCTGTCACAAGCTGAGCAACTACCTCCCCTCAGACCCGTTGACAGATATGCCCAGAGAGGAAGATTGAACCGGACAGGCACCTAGGCCCTAACTGGATCCATTGCTTTTGTCTCGAAGCATCTCTCCACAGAGGCTTGGGTTCCAATACCAGCATATGGGGGTTTCCTGAGGTACCAATCAGAGGAAATCTCATCTCCACATGGGAATCTTGTCCTTTGGAGCTGTGTCAAAACCTCCAGTTCAAACAAATATTCAGGTCACCAGAGCAACCGCCCCATTCCAAGTTCTCCATGGATACAAAACCACATTATGACCCATCCGCAGGGGAGTGCATTTCAAATCAGTCCCCTGGTTGCTCTCCCAGAGCCAGCAGATGGAACCTGCCTTGTTGCTAGGATACAACTGGAATGTGATGAGGGCTCTCCAGGGATAGTTCCTTAGAACCCTGCTCTGGCGTTGTTCCATATGTGATGTCCTAGAGCCATCCAACAGGTCTCGACTGTCCAGCAGAAGGAATCCTTGCAGATTGGAGCATCTCACAGCTCCCATCGTGGGAAAAACTCCATGGCCTCTTGATGCCCCCTTCCCTTCATGAAAGGGCCATCCTGGACAGAAATTCCAACCTAAGACAATGTCTCATCCACGCCCTGACTTCTGATGCATGAGATCTTGTTTCAGCTCTGCAGAGTGTGCCTTCCGTGCCCTTGCCCCGAAACCTAAGCTTAGCTTGTGATTTCAGACTTCCTTCCTCAGATTCCTGGCCCACAAGCCTTCCTGATTGGGAATACTGGGGCCAAAACAAAGCACTCTTCCTTCCTACTGGAAGAAATACATTGTCTATGGCCTTGCCCAGAAACCCAAAAGGAGGATCAACCTGCTCGGCCCTCGACAACACCCCAACTGCATATGCTAGCCTAAACACTAATGCTCTGTCTTACATAGCCTGAGCCCAGACCTTCTGACAGACACTGAGACAGCTGGCCACACACCCAGCACCTTGGACCCACCATAGTCTTAGGGCATTCGTCCCTTCCCATTGACCTGAGTGTCTTCCTAGAGGTATGTTCTGAGGCTGTGTCAGACTGTGCATTTTTCCAGAGCAGCCTATGGAACTGGGGTGGGATTAGGGACCTTGCAGATTTCTGCTAATCTGGAGGGCTTGGGAAACCGAGATGGGCAGAGTTTCCTCGGAAAAGCAGGCCCAGTGATGTGATGTGGTTCTGGAGGCCCCATCCTGGAATACACGTGGGTCAGGACTTTGGAACCAAAGTCTTCAGACAAAAACTTAGGTAAGAGTTAAAGGGGAGGTGATGGCAGAACCGATATGCAGACCCTGAGGGCAGCTGCTCTGGATTTGAATTTCGGATGGCTGGGAGGCAGGAGCACAGGATTTTCTGTCTGGATTGTGTGTCTAGGATGGCCATGGAATCGAGGGGTGGTCTCATGGATCAATGGGAGAGTCTACCTCTCTGTGGATTCTGCCTGACACCCCAGATTTTAGTGTCTTTCTGGGGGAAGTGGCGAGTGTGGTTTTCTATCTCTGGGGTCCCATCCAAAGAGGCATTCCAGAGATTGGTTCTCGGTCCGGACACCTGGATAACCTGACCAAGGCTTAGGATTTGGGCCTAGGAGCATGACAGGCCTGCTCTGTGGGCTCCTGGTCCAGCTCACGAAGGGGCTTGTTGGAAAGGGTCTTAGGGTGAGGGTCACAATACCTGTTAGTGCCCAGCTGCCCTTCCTGATTGAGCATGCTCTCAGGCCATGCACCTGGCTCCCACTCTTAGGGTTGGACTGTCATCTCAAAATTCAGTTTTCTTGCCATGGGGAAGGAGTAGTACTCATTTCTGCGTCAGGGACCCCCATGTGGAGGAATTTGAGCTAAGTTCTGGGACAGGTACCTGATTACCCAGGTTGCTTCAAGATGACGGCCTCGGGCCAAGGCAGGGCCCACCTGCCGGATATGGGGCCCGCTGTCTGGGTGGCTGACCAGAGGTCAGGGCTCAAACTGTGTCAGACAGAGTATTCGGGCAGAGGGCAGCCTATGATATTGGGGTGCCATTGAGAGCTGTGCAACTGGATCCTCATGTGGGGTTTCTACGGAGACCCATAGGGCACTTCTTCTTTCTGGTGGGCAGGCAGTAGGCTGCATTGTGGCTCCAGAATTCCCAATATGGAGGGCTTGTAGGCGAGGACTGTGAGGACAGAAGCCTGAAAACACAAGCTATGGTTAAGCTCAGTGCCGAGCACATATCCGTTCCAATGTATAGCAGTTATTTCGAGATCTCCAGCACCTGAGTGTGGTCGAGGGTCAGATGTCTGCTCATGATGGAGTTTGTATCCATGATGGCCAACGAATGGTGGGGTTTTCTCAACAAGCCTTGGAGGTTTTCCCAAGCTGGAGCTTGTGAGCTGCTCCAAACAGCAAGGTGTCCTACTGTGGGACAGGGGAAGTCTGCTTTGAGGGCTCCAGGTTCCCCCATATAGAAGATTCGATAGCACAGGTTTCTGAATGGAGGCATGGGATGCCCACCTTGCATTACCATTACAGCCGAGGAACAGGGCAGGCTTGATCCACTGTCTCTGGCTCCAAGTTCCAAGTGATCTGAGTTGACGGAAGTTCTCAGTCTAACGGGTCCCAATGCTGCTTCGTGTCCAGAGAGACCTTAGAATGTGGTGGAGACCCTGAGGCCATGCTGGATTCTCCTATCCTATGGGTTAGACCCAGTTCCTAGGAGCCAGTCTTCCTTCTCGGGACAGGAGAGGTTCTCCTGTATGGCTCACGGACCACAGGTTGGAACATATATTGGTTTTCCAGAACAGGCCTCTAGGGACCGAGGCCTGAAAACCTAAGCTTCAGTTCTGATGAGCTTCCAGAAGCAAGGCAGATTCAATCTTCGGACTCATCGCCATTGACCTGCGTGTCCTCCTGGGGGTAGGTGCAGAGGCTGTGTCAGACAGAGAATTTTTTTTTCCAGAGCAGCCTATGAAATTGGGGTGAGCTCAGGGGCCTTGCAGGTTTCTCCTAATGTGGAGGGTTTGGGCAACTGAGATGGGCAGAGTTTCCTCCGGAGAACAGGCCCAGTGATGTGCTGTGGTTCTGGAGGCCCCATCCTGGAACGCATGTGGCTCAGGGCTCTGGGACCAAAATATTCAGACAGAATATTGGGTAAGAGTTAGGGGTGAGGGGTTGGCGGGCCCGATCTGCAGACCCTGTGGGCAGCTCCTCGGATTTGAAATCCGGGTGGCTGGGAGTCAGGAGCACAGGCTTTTCTGTCTGGATTGTGTCTAGGATGGCCACGGAATGGATGGGTGTCCTCATGTGCCCATGGGAGTTTCTTCCTATCTGGAGTTTCTGCCCGGTACCCAAGATTTTGGTGCCTTACTGGGGAAGGGGAGATCATGTGTTACTGTGTCAGGGTTCCTGTCAAAACATGGATTCCAGAGATGGGTTCTGTGTCCTGGTGCCTGGGTAAGCACCCCAAGGCTTAGGATTTGGGACTAGGGGTCTGACAAGTGTGCTCTGTGGGGTCCTCGTCCAGCTCCCACAGGGTGAGGGTCACAATGCCTATTTGTGCCCAGGTCCCCATCCTGAGTGGGTGCTGTTTCTTGTTCCATGCACCTCGATACCAATCTGAGGGTTAGACAATCATCTGAATGTTTACTTTTCCTTCCATGGGGAAGGAGGAGTACTCTTTTGTGCTTCAGGGTCCCCTATGGGCAGGAATTTGAGCTATGTTCTTGAACAGGTACCTGAATACCTAGGTTGGTTCGAGATGAAAGACTCAGGTCAAGGCAGCACACACCTGTAGGATATGGGGCCCACTATCTGTGTGGCTGCCAGGTGTTCGGGGCTTGGGCTGTGTCAGACAGAGCATTAGTGCACAGGGTGGCCTATTATATTGGGGTGCCATAGAGGGCTGTGCAGGTGGATCCTTATGTGGATTTTCTGCACAGACCCATAGGGCACTTCTTCTTTCTGGTGGGCAGGCAGAAGGCTGCATTGTGGCTCCCAAAATCCCAATATGGAGCGTTTACAGGCGAGGAGTGTGAGGACAGAAGTCTGAATAGACAATCTTCATTTAAGCTCAGTGCTGAGCACATTGGCATTCCAATGTGCAGAGGTTTTTTCGAGATCTCAGCACCTGAGTATGGGCGAAGTCATATGTATGCTCACGCTGTAGTTTTTATCTCTGATGGCCAACGAAGGAGATATCCAGCACCTGAATAAGGGTGGATGAATTATGTTTGCTCACACTGGAGGTTGTATCTATGATGACCGACAAATGGAGAGGTGGCGTCAAGAGGCCATGGAGGATTCCCAACACTAATGCTTGTGAGATGCTCCAAACAACAAGGTTGTTTTATCTACTGACAGGTGGAATCTGGTTTGTTTGCTCCAGAGTCCCCAACGTGGAAAGTATGGATAGCGGAGCTCTTCTGCCTGGATTTCTGGAAAACACACCTCGAATGTCCATTGTAGCTGAGGAACATGGCAGGTTCCTTCTGGTGGCTCTGGGGTGAAGTACCAAGGCCATGAGTTGACATTGAATCTCTTGCAGATGGGCCACAATGTTGGTTTGTTACCAGGGAGATCTTATAATGTGCTAATAGCTAAGGTGCCATGCAGGCTTCTCCTACTCTGAGACTTTAACACAAGTCAAAGAGCTGTGTCCCCTTCTGGGGACAGGAGATGTAGTGTTCTGTGGCTAAGGGACCATGTGTTGTATCATAAGTTCATATTCCAGAACAGGCCTCTGAGGACAGATGCCTAAAAACCTAATCTAGGGTTCCAATGAAGTCCTTGGGGCATGTCAGGTTCAATCTTCAGACTCAGGAAAGTTGACTTGGGTGTCTGCCTAGATGTAGGTGATCAGAGTGTTTTAGACTGTGCATTTGTGTTTAGAGCGGCCTCCAATATCGCGGTGTGCTCAGGGCATTTGCAGGTTTCTCCTAATCTGGAGGTTTGGGAAACTGTGACGTGTACATTTTTTAGGGGATGGAACGCACAGTACTGTGGTGTGATTCCAACACCCCCCTGGAGGGCATGTGAGCCATGGTTATGGAGAGAAGTCTGCAAACACAAACTCAGGTAGGGATAATGGCGAGGTGATCGAAGTCCCAATGTGTAGACAAGGAGGGCAACTCATCAGGAACTGTAATTCGGTTGATGAGAAGGCAGTAGCACAGGCTTTTATATCTGGATTCTGTATCCAGGATGGCCTCGGAATGCAGGTGTGGTCCATGAGTCCATGGGAGATTTTACTCTCTAAAGATCCTGGCATCTCCCAATAGTTTGGTGGGTTTTTCGGGGAAGGGACGAATGCTGTTTTCCATCTTAGGCGTGCCCCAAAACAGGGATTCCAGAGGTGGGCTCTGGGTCTGAAAGTTTGGAATATCCCACCAAGGTTTAGGATATGGGCCTAGGGGCATCCCTGGCCTATAAAGCGGGATCCTGGTGGTGCAACTGAGAAGGCTTGTTTGAAAGCATGCTCAGGCTGAGGGTCACAATGCCTGTTTGGGCCCTAGGTGGCCCTCATGTGTGGTTGTGGTCTCATTGGCCATGCAGCTGTGTCCAACACTGAGAGTTGAACACCCATCCCAACAGTTAGGATTCCTGTCGTGGAAAAGGTGGAGTTCTCTGTTGTGCTTCAGGTTCCCCCCTTGGCATGGATTCCAGCAAAGGTCTGAGGACAGATGCCTAATTACCAAGGATGAGTAGGGATGATGGAGTAAGGCCATGTTCAGTTCCACATGCTGGATACGGGGCCCACTCTCTGGGTTGCTGACACTAGGTCGGGGCTCAGGCTCTGACAGACAGTGTACGAGAGGCCAGGGCATCCTATAAATTGGGTTTCCCTCCAGGGCCTCGCACTTGATCTTCATGTGGGTTTTCTAGGCAGACTCACCAGGCACTTATTCTTTCTATGAGGAAGGCAGAATACCGTGTTGTGACTCTGGAATTCCATATCCAGAGGGCTTGGGGACCAGTGGGGTGAGAATGGAATTGTAAACACAAGCTACGGCTAAATTAAGTGCAAGGTGGAAGGCTGTCCCCATCTGCAGCGAATTTTGTGAGATATCCAGCACCTGAGTAAGGGAGGCTGTCAGATGTCTGCTCACACTTGAGTCTGTGTGTATGATGACTGACAAATGGGGAGGTGGCATCAAGAGGCCATGGAGGATTTCCAACGCTGGTGCTTGAGAGATGCTCCAAACAGCAAGGTTTCCTTCTACTGGACAGGTGGAGTCTGGTTTGTTTGCTCCAGGGTCCCCCATGTGATAAGTTAGGTAGTAGAATTTTCCCAGATGGATGCCTGGAAAGCACACCTCCATGGTCCATTTCAGCTGAGTAACATGGCAGATTTGATCTGGTGGCTCTGGGGATAAGTTCCAAGCAGCCTGATTTAACATGGAGTTTCATGTTGTTGCATCACAATGCTGGTTGATATCCACGGAGAAATTAGAATGTTGATTCATCAGAGGTCATTGCAGGATTCTCCTACACTGTATCTGGGACACAGCTACCAAGAGCAAGGTATCCTACTGGGGACAGGAAGGGTTTTTTAGTGTGGCTCAGGGACCACATGTTGGAATATAAGTTGGTATTAGGGAACAGGCCCGTGTGGACAGGCACATGAAAACCATAGCTCGGGTATCGAAGACGTCCTAGAGGAATGTCAGGATCAATCTTCTGACTCAGGGCCTTTTACTTTAATGTCTGCTTGGAGGCAGGTCCTCAATGTGTGTCACAATGAGCATTTGGGTCCAGAACATTCTTCAAAATGGAGGTGGGTTCAGGGGCTTTGTACTTTGGTCATAATCTTCAGGGTTTGGGCAACAGTGAAGGGCAGAATTGCCTTCGGGAGTGTAGGCACACTTGTCCGGTGTGGCTCCAGAGGCCCCTTCTTGATGGCATTTGGGTCAGGGCTTTGGGGAAAGAAATCTGCAAATGCGAACGGGGGTTACGGTGAGTGCCGAGGTAATCACAGGCCCGATCTGCAGTCCCTGAGTGCAGCTCAGATTGTACTGAAATTAAGGTCCTACAATCCAGGAGACAAACCTGGATTGTATGTCCAGGATGGTCTCAAAATGTAGGGGTGGATCATGGGGTCATGGGAGATTCTTCGTCTCTGGGGATTCTGCTCGGATCACAAGAGTTTGGTTTCTCTGTGGGAAGGAAAGACTGCTGTTTTCAGTCTCGGGTGACCCCCAAAAGAGGGATACCAGAGAGAGGATTTGGGTGGGAGTGTGGAAATAATGAAAGAGGGTGAGGATTTGGCCCTAGGAACCTAGGAGGTCTCCTCTGCGGGCTCCTGGCCCAGCTACTGAGGGGGTTTGTTTGAAAGCAGGCTCATGCTGAAGGTCACAAAGCTTGTTTGTGCCCAGGGCGGCTCTCATGAGTGACCGTGGTCTTATAGCCCATGCAGCTTGTTCCACTCTGAGGGTTGGACACCTATCTCATCAGCCAGGTTTCCTACCATCGGGAAGGAGGAGTATACATGGTCTTCAGGTTCCCCCATAGGCAGGGATTTGAGCTATGGTCTGGGGAGAGATGCCTGAATATCAAGGTTGAGTAGATGTGACGGCTTCTTTCCACGGCAGGTCCCTCCTGCAGGATATGCGGTCCACTGTCTAAGTGGCTTTTTTGGAGGTCGTTGCCCAGGCTGTGTCAGACAGATCCTCAGGGCCCATGGAGACCTATGATATTAGGGTGACTCATGTGGGTTTTCTGTGCAGACTCACCAGGCACTTTTTCTGTGGGGCAGGCAGAATGCTGTGTTGTGGCTCAAGAATTCCCTATCAAGAGGGCTTGAGGACAAGGAGGGTGAGGATGGAAATGTAAACACAATCTACCGTTCAATTCAGTACAAGCGGAAGGCAGTTCCAGTGTGCAGTGGCTGATTTGAGATATCCAACAACTGAGTAAGGGTGGATGTCATATGTTTGCTCACACTGGAGTCTGTGTCTATGATGACTGCCAATTGGAGGGGGGGCGTCATGAGACCATGGAGGATTCCCCACCCTGGAGCTTGTGAGATGCTCCAAACAGCAAGATTTCCTTCTATTGGACAAGGGGAGTCTGGCATTTTTGCTCCAGGGTCTGCATATGGAAACTTTGGGTAGCAGAGCTCTCCCTCATGGATGCCTAGAAACACAACTCCATTGACCATTGTAGCTGAGGAACATGACAGGGTCGATCTGGTGGCTCTGGGGCGAAGTTCCAAGTGGCCTGAGTTGACATGGAGTTTCATGCTGTTGGATCACAATGCTCATTGGTATCCAGGGAGACGTTAGAATATTGCAGTAGTCAGGGTTCCATGCAGGTTTCTCCTACAATGAGTCTTGGACACAGCTACCAAGATCAAGGGATGCTTTTGGGGAGAGGAGGGGTTCTGTAGTGTGGTGCAGGGACCAGATGTTGGAATATAAGGTGGTTTTGGAGAAAAGGCCTCTGGGGAGAGGCGCCTGAAAATCTCAACTAGGGTATTGATGAAGTCCTACAGGCATGTCAGTTTCAATCTTCTGACTCAGGGCCTTTGACTTGGATGTCTGCCTGAAGGCAGGTGCTCATTGTGTGTCAGAATGTGCATTAGGGCCAGGCCGTTCTTCAAAATTGAGCTGGGTCCAGGGGCTTTGTACTTTGCTCCTAATCTTCAGGGTTTGGGCAACCATGAAGGGAAGAATTTCCTTTGGGAACGTAGGGACAGTCGTCCGGTGTGGCACCAGAGGCCACATCCTGGTGGGCATGTTGGCCAGCACTTTGGGCACTGAAATCTACAAAAGCAAACTAGGGTTAGGGTAAGGGCCATGGTGATTACAGGCCCAATCTGCAGGCCCTGTGGGCAGCTCATGTAGTACTGAAATAAAGGTGTCATGCAGGTGGTAGGTCAGGCTTTTCTGTCTGGATTGTGTGTCTAGGACAGTCGCAAAATGTAGGGTAGTCTTCATGGTGCCATGGGAGATTCTTCATCTCTGGGGATTTTGCCCAGATCCCAAGAGTTTGTGTCTTGGGGGGAAGGAATGACTGCTATTTTCCGTCTCAGGAGACCCCCAAAAGAGGAATTCCAGAGATAGTTTCAGGGCCTGTGTGCCATGAAACACGAACAAGGGTGAGCATTTGGTTCTAGGGACCTTGCAGGAATGCTCAATGGGCTCCTGGTCTAGCTACCGAGGGCATTTGTTTGAAAGCAGGCTCATGCTGAGGGTCACAATGCCTGCTTGTGCCCAGGGCAGCTACCAAGAGTGGCCGTGGTCTCATGGGCCATGCAGCCGGTTCCTGCTCTGAGGATTGGACACCCATCTCAACAGCCAGGTTTCCTGCCATCTGGAATGAGGAATACTCTTGTGCATCAGTTTCCTCCATACTCAGTGATTTGAGCTATGGTCTGGGGAGAGATGCCTGAATACCCAGGTTGAGTAGATGTGACAAGGCAGGTCCCACCATCAGGTTATGGGGTCCACTGACCACGTGCCAGACTATAGGTCATGGCTCAGGCTCTGGGAGACAGAGCCTGAGTTCTCTTGGCCGCTTCTGATATTAGGGTGACTTTGAGGGCCATGCATGTGGATCCCCATGTGGGGCTTCTGGGCAGTCTCAGCACGTGATTCTTCTTTTTGTGGGCCATGCAGAATCCTGAGTTGTTGCTCCAGAACTCCCTATCAAGAGGGCTTGGGGACCAGGAGGGTGAGGATGGAATTGTCAACACAAGCTACAGTTAAATTCAGTGCCAAGCAGAAGGAAGTTCCAGTGTGTAGTGGCTGATTAGAGATATCCAGCACCTGAGTAAGGGCAGATGTCAGATGTTTGCTCATACTGGAGTTTGTGTTTATAATGATCACCAAATGGAGGATGGCGTCACGAGGCCATGGAGGATTTCCCACGCTGGGGCTTGTGAGATGCTCCAAACAGCAAGGATTCCTTTTACTGAGAGGTCAAGTTTGGTAATTTTTGTTCCACAGTACCCCATATGGAATGTTTGGGTAGCAGAGCTCTCCCACATGGATGCATGGAAAGCACACCTCCATTGACCACTGCAGATGAGGAACATGGCAGGCTCGATCTGTTGGCTCTGGGGAAAAATTCCTTATGGTTTGAATTGACATGGAGTTTCATGCTGTTGGATCAAAAAGCTGGTTTTTATCCAGGCAGATGTTAGAATGTTGGGGTGTTTAGGGTCTATGCAGGATTCTCCTACACTGAGTCTTGGACAAAGCTACCAAGAGCAAGGTATCCTTCTGGGGACAAGATGGATTCTGTAGTGTGGCTCAGGGACCACATGTTGGAATATAAATTGGTATTGGAGAACAGGCCTCAGAGGACTGGCACCTGAAAATCTAAGATATGGTATCTATGAAGTCCTAGGGGCATGTCAGGTTCAATCTTCTGACTCAGGGTCTTTTACTTGAAAGTCTGTCTGGAGGCAGGTGCTCATTGTGTGTCAGAATAGGCATTTCGGTTCAGAGCATCCTTTGAAATTGATATGGGCTCAGGGGCTTTTACTTTGCTCTTAATCTTCAGGGTTTGGGCAACAGTGAAGTGTAGAGACTCCTTCGGGAGGGTTGGCACAATCATCTGGTGTTGCACCAGAGGCCCCATCCTGGAGGGCATGTGGGCCAGGGCTGTGGGGACAGAAATCTGAAAACGTGAACTAGGGTTATGGTGAGGACCGAGGTGATCACAGGCCCGGTCTGCAGGCCCTTAGGGCAGCTCATATTGTACTGAAATTAAGGTGTCATGGAGGTGACATGTATTTTGTCTGGGTTCTGTGTCCAGGACGGTCACAAAGTATGGGGTGGCTTTATGGAGACATGGGATATTCTTTGTCTCTGTGTATTCTGCCCAGCCCCCAAGAGTTTGGTGTCTCTGGGGGAAGGGAAGACTGCTGTTTTCAGTCTCAGGGGAACCCAAAAAGAGAGGTTCTGGAACAGTTTCTGGGTCTGGGTGCCTGGAAAACATCAACGAGGGAGAGTATTTGACCATAGCAACCTGGTAGGCCTGCTCTGCGGGCTCCTGGTGAGGGGTATTTTTTGAAAGCAGGCTCACGCAGTGGGTCACAATGCCATTCTGTACCAAGGGCATCTCCCATGAGTGACCGTGGTCTCAAGGGCCATGCAGCTGGTTCCCACTCTGAGGGTTGGACAACCATTTCACAGGCCAGATTTCCTACCATTGGGAAGGAGGAGTACTCTTGTGCTTCAGATTCCCCCATAAGCAGGGATTTGAGCTAAGTTCTGGGGACAGATGCCTGAACAACCAGGTTGAGCAGAGATGACGGTTTCAGGCCACGCCAGGTCCCACTTGCAGGATATGGTGCCCAATGTCTAGGTGGCTGACTGGAGGTTGTGGATCAGGCAATGTCAGACAGAGCTTTAGTGCCCATGGTGGTCTATGATATTAGGGCGTTGTTGAGGGCCATGCAGGTGGATCCTAATGTGGGGGATCTGGGCAGAGTCACCAGGCACTTTTTCTTTCTATGGGGCAGGAAGTTCCAATGTGCAGGGGCTTATTCGAGATATCCAGAACCTGAGTAAGGGCTGATGTCAGGTGTTTTCTCACACTGGAGTTTGTGTCTATGATGGACGACAAATGATGTGTGGCGTCAATCGCCATGGAGGATTTTCCACGCTGAGACTTGTGACATGCTCCAAAGAGCAAGGTTTCATTCTACTGGACAGGGGAATCTGGTTTGTTTGCTCCAGGGTCCCCCATGTTGAAATTCTGGATAGTGGAGATCTCCGACATGGATGCCTGGAAAGCACACCTCCATTGACCATTGCAGCTGAGGAACATGGCGGGTTCGTGTTTTTCGCTCTGGAGCGAAGTACCAAGGGTGATGAGTTAACGTGGAATCTCCTTCAGATGGGTCACAATGCTGGTTTATTACCAGGGAGATCTTAGAATGTGCTGGTGGCTAAGGTGCCGTGTAGGATTCTCTTATCCTGAGGGCTTGACACAGGTCAAAGAGCATGGTTTACTTCTGGGGACATGAGATGTTCTTTTGTGTGTCTCAGGGACCACATGGTGCATCATAAGTTGGTATTTCAGAATAGGACCCTGAGGACAGATGCTTGACAACCTAATCAAGTGTTCCAATGAGGTCCAAGGGCATATCATGTTCAATCTTCTGACTCAGGACCATTGACGTAGCTATCTGCCTGGATGAAGGGGATCAGGTTGTTTCAGACTGCGCATTTGCATCCAGAATGGCCACCAGTATTGGGGTAGGCTCAGGGGCCTTTCAGGTTTCTCTTAATCTGTAAGGTTTGGGCAACTGTGATAGGCATGGTTTCCTTGGGGATAGCAGCCACAGTCCTTTGGTGCACCTCGAGTGACCCTATCCTGGAGGATATGTGAGCCATGGTTTTGGGAGAGAAGTCTGCAAACACAAATTCTGGTTCAGGTTAGTCAAGAGGAGAATGAAGGCCCAATGCATAGACCTGGGGGGCAGCTTGACAGAAACTGTAATTAGGGTGACTGGAAGATGGTGATACAGACATTTCTATTTGTATTGTGTGTCCATAATGGCCTCCGAATGCAGGTGAGGTCTCATGGGTCCATGGGAGACTTTTCCGCTCTAAGGATTCTGGTAACTCCACATAGTTTGGTGGCTTTTTTGGGGGAAGATAAGAGTGCTATTTTCCATCTTAGAGGTTCCCCAAAACAGGGATTCCAGAGATGGGCTCTGGGTCTGGGCACCTGGAAAATCCCAATAAAGGGTTAGGATTTGGGCCTAGGGTCATACCAGGCCTGCAGTGTGGGAACCTTGTGGTGGAAATCAGAGTATTTGTTTGAAAGCATACTCAGGTGAGGGTCAAAACGCCTGTTTGTACCCTGGGCAGCCCTCAGGAGTTGGTGCGGTTATATTGGCCATGCATCTGGCTCCCACATTGAGGGCTGGGTACCCATTCCAACAGGCAGGATTCCGTCCATGGGGAAGGAGTAGTACTCAATTATGCTTCAGGTTCTCCCATTGTAAGGATTCCTGCAATGTCCGGGGAAAGGTGCCAGAATACCAGGATGTGTAGAGATGCTGATCTAGGGCCATGGTCAGGCCCACATGCTAGATATGGGGCCAGCTCTCTGGGTGACTGACACTAGGTCAGGGCTCAGGCTCTGTCAGACACAACACTAGTGGACAGGACAGTCCATATATCAGGGTTCCCTCTAGAGCCAAGCAGATTGGTCCTCATGTAAGGATTCTGGACAAACTCAGCAGGCAATATTTCTTTCTATGGAGGAGGCAGAATGCTGCACTGCGGCTCCAGAATTCAATATCAGGAGGCCTTGGGGACCAGTAGGGTGAGGATGGAATTGTAAACAAAAGCTACAGTACAATTCAGTGCCAGAAGAAAGCAGTTCGAATGTGAAGCGTCTTTTTCAAGATATCCAGCACCTGAGTAAGGGCAGATGTCAGATGTTTGCATACACTGGAGTTTGTGTCTATGATGAGCAACAAATGGAAGGGTGGCATCAAATGCCCATGGAGGATTTCGCCCACTGAGGCTTGTGAGATGCTATAAACAGGAAGGTTTTCTTCTACAGGAAAGATGGAGTCTGGATTGTTTGCTCCACGGTATTCCATGTGGAAAGTTCGGGTAGCAGAGCTCTTCTGCATGGATGCCTGCGAAGCACACCTCCATTCTTCATTGCAGCTGAGGAACATGACATGTTCATTCTGGTGGCTCTGGGGCGAAGGACCAAGCCTTCTAGTTGACATGGAATCTCTTGCAGATGGGCCACAATGCTGGTTTGTTACCAAGGAGATCTTAGAATGTGCTGGTGGCTAAGGTGCCGTGCATGCTTCTCCTACACTGAGGATTTGGCACAGGTCGAAGAGCACGATTTCCTTCAGGGGACAGGAGATGTTCTTTTGTGAGGCTCAGGGACCACCTTTTGTATCATAAGTTATTCCAAAACAGGCCCCTGAGGACAGATGACTGAAAACCTAATCTAGGGTTCCAATGAAGTCCTACAGGCATGACAGTTTCAATCTTCTGACTCAGCACCCTTGACTTGGCTGTCTGCCTAGATGTAGGTGATCACGGTTTTTCCGATGCACAGTTGCGTCCAGAGCATCCCCCTATATTGGGGTAGGCTCAGGGGCCTTGCAGGTTTCTCCTAATCTGGAAGGTTTGGGCAACTGTGACATGAACAGTTTCCTTGGGGATGGCAGGCACATTCCTGTGGTTTGGCCCCAGAGACCCCATCCTTGAGGACATGTAACACATGTTTTGAGAGAGAACTCTGCAAACACAAATTCGGGTTAGGGTTATTGGCGAGGTGATCGCAGGGCCAATGCATAGACCTGGATGGCAGCTCGTCAGGAAATGTAAAGGTGACTGAAAGGCGGTAGCACACGCTTTTTTATCTGGATTGTATGTCCAGGATGGCCTCAGAATGCAGTTGTGGTCTCCTGTGTCAATGGGAGATTTTTCTTCTCTAAGGATCCTGGCGACTCCCCATAGTTTGGTGGCTTTTTCGGGGAACAGAAAAGTGCAGTTTTCCATCTTAGGGATGCCCCAAAACAGGAATTCCAGAGACGGGCTCTGGGTCTCGGTGCCTGGAAAATACCACCAAGGGTTAGGATTTCGTCCTAGGGGAGTACCAGGCCTGCAATGCGGGATCATGGTGGTGCACCTGAGAGGGTTTGTTTGAAAGCATGCTCAGGCTGAAGGTCACAATGCCTGTTTGTGCCCAGGGCGGACTGAAGGAGTGGGCGTGGTCACTTTGGCCATGCACCTGGTTCCCACTCTGAGGGTTGGACACCCATCCCAACAGTTAGGTTTCCTTCCATGGGGAAGGAGTAGTTCTCAATTGTTCTTCAGGTACCCTCATTGGCAGTGTTTCCAGCAAAGTTCTGGGGACAGTTGCCAGAATACCAAGGATGTGTAGAGATGATGGACTTGGTCCATAGCCTTTCTTACATGCTTGTAATTGGACCCACTCTCTGTGTGGCTGACACTCTTTCGGGGCTCATGCTCTTTCAGACACAATGCTAGTGGCCAGGACACCCTTTTAAATGGGGTTCCCTCCAAGGCCAAGCAGATCGATCCTAATGTGGAGTTTCTGGGTAGATTCACCAGGCACTTCTTCTTTCTATGGGCAAGGCAGAATGCTGCTTTGGGGCTCCAGAATTCAATATGACGAGGCATTGAGAAGCAGTAGGGTGAGGATGGATTTATAAACACAAGCTACAGTTCAGTTCAGTGCCATGCGGAATCTACTTCCAATGTGCAGCGGCTTATTCAAGATATCCAGAATCCGAGTAAGGGTAGATGTCAGATGTTTGCTCACACTAGAGTTTCTATTTTGATGACCCACAAAAAAAGGGGTGGCGTCAATATCCTATGGAGGACTTCCCACGCCGAGGCCTGTGATATGCTCCAAACCGCAAGGTCCTACTACTGGACAGGTGGAGTCTGGTTTGTTTGTTTGAGGGTCCCTCATGTGGAAAGTTTGGGTAGCAGAACTCTTCTGCATGTAAATCTGGAAAGTTTGGGCAACTGTGATGGGCACAGTTTCCTTGGGGATGGCAGTCACAGTCCTGTGGGATCCAGAGACCCCATTCTTGAGGCCATATGAGCCATGTTTTTGGAAGAGGAGTCTGCAAACACGAATTCGGGTTAGGGTTAGTGGTGTGGTGATTGCCGGCCCAAGGTGTAAACCTAGAGAGCAGTTTGTCAGGAACTGTAATTAGCATGACTGGAAGGCAGTAGCACAGGCTTTTCTATCTGGATTGTGTGTCCTGAATGGCCTGGGAATGCAGGTGTGGTCTCCTGTGTCCTTGGGGATTTTTCTTCTCTAAGGATCCTGGTGGTTCCCCATAGTTTGGTGGCTCTTTCGTGGAAAAGAAGAGAGCTGTTTTCAATCTTAGGGGTGCCCCACAACAGGGATTTCAGAGACAGGTTCTGGGTCTGGGTGACTGGAAATCCCACCAAGCGTTAATATTTGGGTCTATGGGCATACCAGGCCTGCAATGTGGGATCCTGTTGGTTCAATTGAGAGGGCTTGTTTGAAAGCATGCTCAGGCTGGGGGTCACAATGCCTGTTTGTGCCAAGGGTGGACCTCAGGAGTGGGCGTGGTCTCATTGGCCATGCAACTTGCTCCCACTTTGAGAGTTGTACATCCATCCCACGACACAGGTTTCCTGCCACGGGGAAGGAAGAGTTCTCTATTGTGCTTCAGGTTCCCCCATTGACAGGGATTCCAGCAAAGGTCTGGGGACAGGTGCCTGCATACCAAGGATGAGTAGAGATGATGGATTTGGGCCATGGCCGATCTCACATGTTGGATAAGGAGCCGGCTTTCTGGGTGGCTGACATAGGTCAGGGCTCAGGCTTTGTCAGACACAGCACTAATGGCCAGGGAAGCCAATAAATCGGGGTTCCCTCGAGGGCCGAACAGATTGATCTTCATGACGAGTTTCTGGACAGACTCACCAGGCACTTCATCTTTCTATGGGGAAGGAAGAAGGCTGCATTGTGGCTCCAGAATTCCCTATCAAGGGGGCTTGGTGACCAGTAGGGTGAGGATGGAATTCTAAACACAAGCTTCTGTTCAAATTAGTGCCAAGCAGAAGGGAGTTCCAATGTGCATCAGCTTATTCTAGAGATCCAGCACCTGAGTAAGGGTGAATGTCAGAAGTTTGCATATACTGGAGTTTGTGTCTATGATGACGGACCAATGGAGGGGTGGCCTCAAGAGGTCATAGAGAATTTCCGACGATAAGGCTTTTGAGATGCTCCAAACAGCAAAGTTACCTTATACTGGACAGATGGAGTCTAGTTTGTTTGCTCCAGAGTCCCAAATGTGGAAAGTCTGGGTAGTAGAGCTCTCTGACATGGATGCCTGGAAAGCACACCTCCATTGACCATTGCAACTGAGGAACATGGCAGGTTTGTTCTGATGGCTCTGGGGCGAAGGACCAAGGCCTTGAGTTGACATGGAATCTCTTGCAGATGGGCCACACTGCTGGTTTGTAACTAGGGAGATCTTAGAATGTTCTGGTGGCTATGGTGCCGTGCAAGGTTCTCTTATCCTGAGGGTTTGACACAGGTCAAAGGGCACGGTTTCCTTCTCGGGACAGGAGATGGTCTGTTGTGTGGGTCATGGACCACATGGTGTATCATAAATTGTTATTCCAGAACAGGCCCCTCAGGACAGATGCCTAAAAACCTAATCTAGGTTTCCATTGAGGTGCTAGGGGCATTTCTGTTTCAATCTTCTGACTCAGGAACATTGACTTGGCTATCTGCCTGGATGCAGGTGATCAGGGAATTTCATACTGCACATTTTCGTAGAGAGCGGCCACCAATTTAGGGGTGGGTGCAGGGGTCTTGCAGCTATCTCCTAATCTGGAAAGTTTGAGCAATTTTGATGGGCACAGTTTCCTTGGGGATGGCAGGCACAGTACTGTGGTGTGGATCCACAGACCCTATCCTGGAGGTCATGTGACCCATGGTTTTGGGAAAGAAGTCTGCAAAGACAAATTCGGGTGAGTGTGTTGGCGAGGTGGTCATAGGCCCAATGAATAGACCAGGGGTGCAGCTCATCAGGAACTGTAATTAGGAAGCCTGGAAGATGTAGCACAGGCTTTTTTATGTGAATTGTGTGTCCAGGATGGCTTTGGATTGCAGGTGTGGTCTCATGGATTCATGGGAGACATTTCCTCTTAAGGATCCTGAGAGCTCCCTGTAGTTTGGTGGCTTTTTAGGGAAGGGAAGAGTGCTGTTTTCCAATTTAGGGGTGCCGCAAATCAGGGATTTCAGAGGAGGGCCTGGATGTGCTTGCCTGGAAAATCGCACCACGGGTTAGGATTTGGGCCTGGGGCATATCAGACCTGAAATGTGGGATCCTGGTGGTGCAAACAAGAGGGATTGTTTGTAAACCTGCTCAGACTGAGGGTCACATTGCCTGTTTGTGCCCAGGGCAGCCATCAGGAGTGGGCATGGTCTCATTGGCCATGTAGCTGTCTCCCACGTTGAGGGTTGGACACCCATCCCAATACCCAGGTTTCCTGCCATGGGGTAGGAGGAGTTCTCTATGTGCTTCAGGTTCCCCCATTGGCAGGGATTCCACCCAAAGTCTGGGGAAAGGTGCCCGAATACGAAGGATGGGTAGAGATGACAGACTTGTCCCATGGCGGGTATCATATGATGGATAGGGGACCCATTCTCTGGGTTGCTGACACTAGGTCGGGTCTCAGGCTCGGTCAGACACAGTACTAGTGGCCAGGGAAGCCTATAAATTGGGATTCCCTTGAGGGCCGAGAAGATTGATTCTCATGTGGGGTTTCTGGGCAGACACACCAGGGACTTCAATTTTCTATGTGTAAGGCAGAATGCTGCCTTGTGGCTCCAGAATTCCTCATCAAGAGGGCTTGGGGACTACCAGGGTGAGGTTGGAATTTTAAACACAAGGTACAGTTCAATTCAATGCCAAGCAGAAATCAATTCCAATGTGCAGCGGCTGATTAGAGATATCCATCACTTGAGTAAGGACGGATGTCAGATGTTTTCTCATACTGGAGTTTGTGTCTGTGATGACCTACAAATGGAGGGGTGTCGTCAAGAGGCCATGGAGGATTTCCCACGCTAAGGTTTGTGGGATGCTCCAAACAGCAAGGATTTCTTCTACTAGGCAGGTGGAGCCTGGAATTTTGCTCCAGGGTTCCCCATGTGGAAAGTTTGGGGAGCAGAGCTCTCCCACACAAATACCTGGAAAGCACACCTCCATTGACTATTGCAGCTGAGGAGCATGGCAGGTTTGTTCTGGTGGCTCTGGGGGTAAGTACCAAGTGTCTTGAGTTGACATGGAGTCTCAGGACGGTGGGTCACAATGCTGGATTTTTACCAGCGAGATCTTAGAATGGGCTGGTGGCTAAGCTGCCTTGCAGGAGTCTCCTACACTGATGCTTTGGCATAGATCAAAGAGAACGGTTTCCTTCTGGGGACAGGCGATGTTCTGTTGTGTGGCTTAGGGACAACATGTTGTACCATAAGTTGGTATTCCAAAACAGGTCCCTCAGGACAGACTCCTGAAAACCTAATCTAGGGTTCCAATGAGGTCCTAGGGTCATGTCAGGTTCAATCTTCTGACTCAGGACCATTGACTTGGCTGTCTTGTGGATGTAGGTGATCAGGGTGTTTCAGACAGTGAATTTGTGTCTGGAGCAGATGGAGCTGGAAGGTTTAAGCAACTGTGAGGGGTACAGTTTCCTTGGGGATGGCAGGTACAGTCCTGTGTTGTTGCTCCAGAGGCCACATCCTGGAGGGCATGTGAGCCATGGTTTTGGGAGAGAAGTCTGAAAACACAAATTCAGTTAGGGTTAGTGGTGAGGTGATCGGAGACCCAATGGGGAGTCCTGGAGGGCAGCTCTTCAGGAACTGTGATTAGCGTGACTGGAAAGCGGTTGCCTAGGCTTTTCTATCTGTATTGTTTGTTCAGGATGGCCTTGGAATGCAGTTGTGGCCTCATGGGTTCATGGGAGATTTTTCCTCTATAAGGATACAAGTGGCTCCCCATAATTTGGTGCCTTTTTCGGGGAAGGGAAGAGTGTGGTTTTGCATCTTAGGGGTGCCCCAAAACAGGGAATCTTGAGACGGGCCCTCTCTCTCTTGGCCTGGAAAATCCCACCAAGAGTTAGAATTTAGGCCTAGGTGCGTACCAGGTCTGCAATGCAGGAACCTGATGGTGCCACTGAGAGGGCCTCTTTAAAAGCACACTCAGGCTGAGGGTCACAATGCTTGTTTGTGCCTAGGCGGCCGTCAGGAGAGGGCTTGGCCTCATTGGCTATGCAGCTGTCTTCAACTTTGAGGTTTGGACACCCATCCCAATACCCATGAGATTTCCATGGGGAAGGAGGAGTTCTCTATGTGCTTCAGGTTCCCCCATTGGCAGGGATTCCATCAAAAGTCTGGGGGCAAGGTGCCTGAATACCATGGATGGGTAGAGATGAAGGATTTGTCCCATGGCGGGTCTCACATGACGGAATGGGGCCCAATCTCTGGATTGCTGTAACTAGGTCGGGGCTCAGGCTCTGTCAGAAACAGCACTAGTGGCCAGGGCTCCTGTGGCAGAGCAGATTGGTTCTCATGTGGTGTTTCTGGGCAGACTCACCAGGCACTTGTTCTTTCTATGGAGAAGGCAGAATGCAGCGTTGTGGCTCCAGAATTCCCTATCAAGGGGGCTCCAGGACCAGTAGGGTTAGGATGGAATTTTAAACACAAGATATGGTTCAATTCAGTGCCAAGCGGAAGGCAGTTCCCATGTGCAGTGGCTTATTCGAGATATCCAGTACCTGAGTAAAGGGCGGATGTCAGATATTTGTTCACACTGGAGTTTGTGACTTTGATGACTGACAAATGGAGGGGTGGCGTCAAGATGTCTTAGAGGATATCCAACATTGAGGCTTGTGTGATGCTCCAATCTGCATGGTTTCCTTCTACTGGACCGGTACAGACTGATTTGCTTGCTGCAGGGTCCCTCATGTGGAAAGTTTAGGGAGCAGAGCACTCCCGCATAAATACCTGGAAGGCACACATCCATTGAGCATTGCAGCTGAGGAACCTATCAGGTAAGTTCTGCAGGCTCTGGGGTGAAGTACCAAGGCCATGAGTAGACATGGAATCTCTTGAAGATGGGTCACAATGCTGGTTTGTTACCAGGGAGATATTAGAATGTGGTGTTGTATAAGGTGCCATGCAGGATTCTCCTATCCTGAGGGTTTGGCAAAAGTCGAAGAGCACGGTTTCCTTCTGGGGACAGGAGATGTTCTGTTGTGTGGCTGAGGGACCACATGTTCTTTCCTAAATTGGTGTTCCAGAACAGGCCTCTGAGGACAGAGGCCTGAAAACCTATTATAGTGTTCCAAGGAGGTCCTAGGGGCATGTCAGGTTCAATCTTATGACTCAGGACCATTGACATGGCTGTCTGCTTCGATGTAGGTGAACAGAGTGTTTCAGACTGCACATTTGAGTCCAGAGTGGCCTCCAATATTGTGGTGGGCTCAGGGGACTTGCAGGTTTCTCCTAATCTGGAAGGTTTGGAAAACTGTGATGGGCACAGTTTCCTTGGGGATGGCAGGCACAGTCCTGTGGTATGGATCCAGAGACCCTACCCTGGAGGTTATGTGAGTCATTCTTTTTGGAGAGAATTCTGTAAAACCAATTTGGATTAGGGTTAGTGGCATGTTGATAGCAGGCCCAATGCATAGACCTGGAGGGCAGCTTGTCCGGAACTGTAATTAGGGTGACTGGAAGGCCATAGCACAAGCTTTTCTATCTGGTTTATGTGTCCAGGATGGCTTCGGAATGCAAGTGTGGTCTCTTGGGTCCATGGGAGACATTTCCTTTCTACGTATCCTGGTGAATCTCCATAGTTTGGTGGCTTTTTCGGGGTAGGGAAGAGTGTAGTTTACCATCTTAGGGGTGCCCCAATACAGGGATGACAGTGAAAGGCTCTGGGTCTGGATGGCTGGAAAATCACACCAAGGGTTGGGATTTGGGCTAGGGGCGTACCAGGCCTGCACTGCAGGATCCTGCTGGGGCAACAGAGATGGCTTCTTTGAAAGCATACTCAAGGTGTGGGTCACAATTCCTCTTTGTTTCAAGGGTGGCCCTCCTACTGAGGAGTAGACGTGGTCTCCTTGGCCATGCAGCTTGCTTCCACTTAGAGGGTTGAACACCCATCTGAATAGCCAGGTTTCCTGCTTTGGGGAAGGAGGAGTTCTCCATTGGGCTTCAGGTTCCCCCATTGGCAGGGATTCCAAAAAGGGTCTGGGGACAGGTGCTTGAATACCAAGCATGGGTAGAGATGGTGGAGTAAGGCCATGGCCGGTCCCACATGCTAGATATGGGGCCTGCTCTCTCGGTAGCTGACACTAGGTTGGGGCTCAGGCTCTGTCAGACACAGCACTAGTGTTCAGCATATAAATAGAGTTTCCCTCAGGTGCCTAGCAGATTGATCCTCATATGGGGTTTCTGGGCAGACTCACCAGACACATCTTCTTTCTATGGGGAAGGTGGCATGCTGTGTTGTGGCTCCAGAATTCCCTATCAAGAGGGCTTGTGGACCAGGTGGTTGAGGATGGAATTGTAAATCCAAGCTAGGTTAAATTCAGTGTCAGGCGAAAGGCACTTCCAGTGTGCAGCAGTTGAATCGAATATCTAGCTCCTGAGTAAGGGCGGATATCAGATGTTTACTCAAGCTGGAGTTTGTGTCTATGAAGACTGACAAATGGAGGGGTGTTGTGAAGAGGCC
Organism: Neogale vison; assembly: GCF_020171115.1. NCBI lineage: Eukaryota > Metazoa > Chordata > Mammalia > Carnivora > Mustelidae > Neogale > Neogale vison. The sequence goes on along the minus strand of NC_058092.1, from coordinate 113,688,140 downwards.
ATGGAGGATTTCCCACACTGGGGCTTGTGAGATGCTCCAAACTGAAGGTTTCCTTCTACCAGACGGACAGTCTGGTTTGTTTGCTGCAGGGTCTCCCATGTGGAAAGTTTGGGTATCAGAGCACTCTCCCATGGATGCATGGAAAGCACACCTCCGTTGACCATTGCAACTTAGGAACATGGCACGTTCTTTCTGGTGTCTCTGGGGCGAAGTACCAAGGACTTGATTTGACATGGAATCTCATGAACACGGGTAATAATGCTGGTTTGTTACCAGGGAGATCTTAGAATGTGCTGGTAGCTAAGGTGCTGTGCAGGATTCTTCTACCCTGAGGGTTTGGCTCAGGTCGAAGAGCACAGTTTCCATCTGGGCACAGAAGATGTTCAGTTGTGTGGCCCAGGGACCTCATGTTCTATGATATTGGTATTCCAGAACCGACCTCTGAGGACAGATGTCTGAAATCTAGGGTTCCAATGTGGTCCTAGGGGCATGTCTGTTTCAATCTGCTGACTCAGGACCATTGACTTGGCTGTCTTCCTGGATGTAGGTGATCAGGTTGTTTCAGACTGTGCATTTGTGTCCAGAGCCGCTGCCAATATTGGGGTGGGCCCGGAGGCCTTGCTGGTTTCTCCCAATCTGGAAGGTTTGGGCAATTGTGACGGGCACAGTTTCCTTTGGGATGGCAGGCACAGTCTTGTTGTGTGTCTCCATAGACCCCGTCCTGGAGGGCATGTGTGCCATGGTTTTTGTAAAGAAGTCTGCAAACACAAACTCGGGTTTGGGTTAGTGGCGTGGTAGTCACAGGTCCAAAGCATAGACCTGGAGGGCAGCTCGTCAGGAACTATAATTAGGTTGACCTTACGGTGGTAGCACAGGCTTTTCTATCTGGATTGTGTGTCCAGGATGGGCTCCGAATGCAGGTGTGGTCTAATGGGTCCAATGGACACTTTTCCTCTCTATGGATCCTGGCAGCTCCCCATAGTTTGGTGGCTTTTTCGGGGAAGGGAAGGGTGTTGTTTTCTTCCATAGCAGTGCCACAAAACAGGGATTCCAGAGATGGTCTCTGGGTCTGGGCAGTAGCAAAAATCCCACCAAGGTTTAGGGTTTGGGCCCAGGGGCATACTAGGCCTGGAATATGGGATCCTGGTGGCTCAACTGAGAGGGCTTCTTTGAAATCATGCTCAGGCTGAGAGTCACAATGCCTGTTTGTGCCCAGGGCAACCCTCAGGATTGGGCGTGGTCTCACTGGCCATTCAGCTGGCTCCCACTCTGAGGGTTGGACATCCATCCCAACAGCCTGGTTTCCTGCCTTGGGGAAGGAGGAGTTCTCTATTGTGTTTCAGGTTCCCCCATTGCCAGGGATTCCAGGAAAGGTCTGGGGACAGGTTCCTGAATACCAAGGATGGATATAGCTGAAGGATTTTGGTCATTTCCAGTCTCACATGCTGCATATGGGGCCCACTCTCTGGGTGGCTGGCACTAGGTCGGGGCTCAGGTTCTGTCAGACACAGTTCTAGTGTCCAGGGCAGCCTATAAATCGGGGTTCCCTCAAGGGCTGAGCATATTGATCCTCAACTGGGGTTTCTGCACAGACTCACCAGTACCTTCATTTTACTAAGGGGAAGGCAGAATGATGGGTTGTGACTCCAGAATTTTATTCAAAAGGGCTTGGGGACTGGTAGGGTGAGGATGAAATTGTAAACACAAGCTAGGGTTCAATTCAGTGCCAAGCAGAAGGCAATTCCAATGTGCATTGGCTTATTCGAGGAATCTAGCACCTAAGTAAGGGCGGATGTCAGATATTTGCTCTCACTGGAATTTGCATCTATGATGACCGACACATGGTGGGGTGGCTTCAAGAGGCCATGGAGGATATCCCATGCTGAGGATTGTGAGATGCTCCAAACAGCAAGGTTTCCTTCTTCAGGACAAGTGGAGCTTGTTTTTTTTGCTCGAGGTTCCCCCATTTGGAAAGTTTGGTAGCATAGCTCTCCCGCATGGATGCCTGGAAAGCACAACTCCATTTAACATTGGAGCTGAGGAACATGTCAGGTTTGTTCTGGAGGCTCTTGGGTGAAGTGCCAAGGCCATAGTTGACATGGAATGTCTTGCACATGGGTCACAATGCTGATTTGTTACCACAGAGATCTTAGAATGTGCTGGTGGCTAAGGTGCTGTGCAGGATTCTCCTTCCCTGAGGGTTTGGCACAGGTCGAAGAGCACGGTGTCTTTCAGGGGACAGGGGATGTTCTGTTGTGTGGATCAGGAACCACATGTTGTATCATAAGTTGGTATTCTAGAACAGGCCTCTGAGGACGGATGCCTGAAAACCTAATCAAGGGTTCCAATGTGGTCCTAGGGGCATATCAGGTTCAATCTTCTGACTTCGAAACATTGACTTCACTGTCTCCTGGACGTAGGTGACCAGGTTGTTTCAGAATGTGCATTTGCATACAAAGCAGCCGCAAATATTGCGGTGGTCTCAGGGGCCTCAGGTTTTTCCTAATCTGGAAGGTTTGGGCAACAGTGATGATCACAGTTTCCTTGGGGATGGCACGCACAGTGCTGTGGTGTGGCTCCAGAGACCCCATCCTGGAGGGCATGTGAGCCATGGTTTTGGGAGAGAAGTCTGCAAACACAAGTTCAGGTTAGGGTTAATGGCGATGTGGTCGCAGGCCCAATGTGTAGACCTGAGCGCTGCTCGTCTGAACTGTAATTAGGGTGACTGGAAGGTGGTAGCACAGGCTTTTCTATCTGGATTGTGTGCCCAGGATGGCCTCGTAAAGCAGGTGTGGTCTCCTGTGTCCATGGGGGATTTTTCCTCTCTAAGTATTCTGGCAGCTCCCCATAGTTTGGTGGATTTTTCAGGAACTGGAAGAGTGCTTTTTTCCAACTTAAGGGTGCCCCAAAAAGGAATTCCATAGACAGGCTCTGGTTCAGGGTGCCTGGAAAATCCCACCAAGGGTTAGGATTTGGATTAGGGCTGTACCAGGCCTGCAATGCGGCATCCTGGTGGTGCAACTGAGAGGGTTTGTTTCAAAGCATGCTCAGGCTGAGGGTCACAATGCTGGTTTGTGCCCAGGGCAACCTTCAGGAATGGGCGTGGTCTCATTGGCCATGCAGCTGACTCCCACTCTGAGGGTTGGACACCTGTCACAATAGCCAGGTTTTGTGCCATGGGTAGGAGTAGTCCTCTATTGTGCTTCAGGTTCCCCTTTGGCAGGGATTCCAGCAAAGTCTGGGGACAGGTACCTGCATACCAAGATGGGTAGAGGTGACGGACTTGGGCCATTGCCAGTCTCACATGCTGGATATGGGGCCCGTTGTTTTGGTGGCTGACACTAGGTAGCGGCTCAGGTTCTGTCAGACACAGCATTCGTGGCCAGGGGAGCCTATCATACGGGGTACCCTCGAGGCCTATCATATTGATCCTCATGTGGGGTTTCTGGGCAGACTCACGACGCACTTCTTCTTTCTATGGGGAAGTCCTAGTGCTGCGTTGTGGCTCTAGAATTCCCTATCAGGAGGGCTTGGGGAGCAGTAGGGTGAGGATGGAATTGTAAACACAAGCTAGGATTCAATTCAGTGCCAAGCAGAAGGCAGTTCCTATGGGAAGCATCTTTTTCTAGATATCTAGCAACTGTGTAAGGGCGGATGGCAGATGTTTTCTCTCATTGGGGTTTGTGTCTATGATGACTGACAAAAGGAGGGGTTGTGTCAAGAGGCCATTGAGGATTTCCCAAGCTGAGGTTTGTGAGATACTCCAAACAGCAAGGTTTCCTTCAACTGGACAAGTGGAGTCTGTTTTGTTTTTGTTTTTGTTTTTTTTGGCTCAAGTGCCCCCCATGTGGGAAGTTTGTGTAGCATAGCTCTCCTGCATGGATGCCAGGAAAGCACACCTCCATTGAACATTGCAGCTGAGGAACATGTCAGGTTTGTTCTGGAGGATCTGGGACGATGTACTAAGGCATTAGTTGACCTGGAATCTCTTGCAGATGGGTCACAATGCTGGTTTGTTACCAGGGAGGTCTTAGAATGTGCTGGTAGCTAAGGTTCCGTGCAGGATTCTCCTTCCCTGAGAGTTTGGCACTGGTCAATGTTAGGGTCCGTGATCAAAGGAACGAGACTGATACAAAGCGAAGGTCAAACAAAACTTTATTTCGCGCCAAGCATCAGGAATCAAACAACCAGTCAGAGCTACCTCTTACGAAAAGGCGGTGACGATGAACCCAACAAGGTCACTTCCAAGAAGGCCACTCTGGACGAGGCCGCTCTAGATGACGCTGCTGCTCCGCAGATGAGGCCGCTCCATGATTGGAGCCGTTCCCAAGAAGAGGCCACTCCCAAGACAAGGCCACTGCTCAATGAAGTTGCTCCCCGGACAAGGCCGCTCCCAAGAAGAGGCTGTTCTGGACAAGACCATTTCCTGGATGAGGCCACTCCCAATGACGAAGAAGCAACAATGACAAGGAGGACAACCCAGATGACACAGACTCTGCTCCCCACGATGCTACTCTGACCAGGCTTCCACCCGGAGGAAGCCACCACTGCGGACAAGGCCACTTGTGGTTTGGGGTGGCGAGGCATTTTGCAGAGAGGCTGCTGGTGTCTAGGGGCCGTTGGAATCTCAGGGCTGCTTACGCCTCCAGACCGCTGGCATCTAGGGGCTGCAGGTGTCAGGACCGACTGCTGGCATCTAGGGTCTGTAGGCATCAGGACCGCAGGCGTCGAGGGACCACTGGCAACTGGACCGCAGATGTCTCAGGACCGCAGGCGTCGAGGGACCGCTGACAACTGGACCGCAGATGTCTCAGGACCGCAGGCGTCGAGGGACCGCTGACAATGGACCGCAAATGTCTCAGGACCGCAGGCGTCGAGGGACCGCTGACAACTGGACCGCAGGCGTCGAGGGACCGCTGACAACTAGACCGCAGATGTCTCAGGACCGCAGGCGTCGAGGGACCGCTGACAACTGGACCGCAGACAACTGGACTGCTGGGCCGCCGGAGGCTGGAGGCTGCAGGCGATGGCTCGGGGCCGACGCCGCCGGAGGCTGGAAGCTGCAGGCGGTGGCGCTCGGGGCCGCCGCCGGAGGATGGAAGCTGCAGGCGGTGGCGCTCGGGGCCGCCGCCGGAGGATGGAGGCTGGACCGCCAAACGCGGTTATAGCTCTTACAAGAGCTGTTACAGCTCTTCTATACACCGTTGACTCCCCTGCTCTTCTGCGACTTCCACCGCTCTCCGCTCCACTTCACCGCTCTCCGCCGACTTCACCGCTCTTCGCTCCACTCTCTGCGGACTCGGATCCACCACTCTCCTGCAGCAGCCCCGGCCCTCCTGCAGCAGCCCCTGCTCTCCTGCAGCAGCCCCCGGCCCTCCTGCAGCAGCCCCCCTTGGCAGCCTGGCAGAGCAACCTTTATGGGGGTGGTTAAGCCCCGCCCCTACACAGGTGGCCAATTGAATTCCAACCTTCCCAGTGGATATACATACGGCCTACTGATTGGATGACTCCACTCAGTCTGTCCCACCCTTACATTCCCCACTTTCCTTTGGAGATTAGTCAAATCCTTGACTTTTAAGCTTGTTCTATGTTATTTCAAGCATATAAGGTAAATATTTTGTCATTTCTTTAGTATAGCAACAATACACTCACAGTTTCTTTAGTCTTAGTTTCAGTCCATGGTCAGCAGGGTCTTTTGGCTGCATTTCCCATTTCTGGAGGGCATCCTTACTCTCAGCTCGTTTGACATGACCCGCATGAACCCAGGCCCTGATGCCTTCCACTTTTACTGCCGTGGGGGTGGTTAGGATAACAGTAAATAGTCCCTTCCAACGAGGCTCCAAATTCCCCACTTGATAGCGACGTATCCAAACCAAGTCCCCGGGTTGGTAAGGATGTGGTTCCACCGTCTCTGTTCCAGTGTGGGCAACTCGGATTCCTGTATAGGCTTTTTTTAAGACAGATTGTAATGCCTGCAGTGACTGGAGTACAGACTGATCCGTCATTTCTGCTAGGGCAACCTCCTGTAGCCGAGGACAGAGTGGGGGGAGTCTCCCAAACAATATTTCAAATGGGGTCACCTTGCTTAAATAGGGTGTACATTGGGCTCTAAGGAGGGCAAAAGGAAGGAGATCTACCCATCCACCGCCAGTTTCCAGAATTAGTTTTGTCAAGGTCTCTTTAAGAGTCCGATTCATTCTTTCTACTTGCCCCGAACTCTGGGGCCTGTATGCACAATGTAATTTCCAATTTGTGCCCACAGCCTTGGCCAATGCCTGTGAGACTGAACTTACGAATGCAGGGCCATTGTCTGACCCAATTGCAAGAGGCAGCCCGAACCTAGGGATTATTTCTTCTAGTATCTTTTTTGCTACTACCCCTGCGGTCTCATGCTTGGCAGGAAAAGCCTCCACCCAGCCTGAAAAGGTATCCACAAAAACCAACATATACTTGTGCCCATATTTTCCAGGTTTCATTTCTGTAAAATCTATTTCCCAATAAATTCCTGGTTCCTTACCTCTTTGTCTTTTCCCTCTTCCCATTTTAGTTCTTCCTACATTAACTGCCTGGCATTGGGCACATCTATCAACTACATCCTGAACCATATGACCTAATTTAGAAACCTGGAACTGCTTGCCTATAAGCTCCTTGAGTTTTCGTGTCCCCAAATGAGTACCCTGATGTATCTGGCCTACTAACTTCTTACCTAGTCTTCAAGGAAGAATTATTTTTCCTATTTTTGTCTTGGTCCAGTCCCCTTCATAGTCTAATTCAACCCATTTCTGTAAATACTTTAAATCCTCTTCTGAATAGTTTGGTTTTTCTGGTAGTGCTGGAGCCGGGAGTGCAACTAGTTCTTGCACTTTTTCTCGAGCTGCTTTCTTTGCGGCTTGATCTGCTGAGTAGTTTCCTTTTGAAATCAGATCAGTCCCCTTTTGATGTCCTGGGCAATGCATAACAGCCACCTCTTTCGGGTCCCAAATAGCCTGGAGGAGAGCTAATATTTCTCTTCTGTTTTTAATTCCTTTTCCTTCTGCTGTTAATAGGCCCCTTTCTTTATAAATAGCCCCATGTATGTGCAGTGTAGCAAAGGCATACCTGCTGTCCGTATAGATGTTGGTGGTTTTTCCTTTGGCCATCTGCAGTGCCTTCGTGAGTGCAATTAGTTCTGCTCTCTGTGCTGAAGTTCCATGTGGCAGGGGTGCTGTCCAGAGTCTCTGCTCAGGAGAAACCACCGCGGCCCCTGCATACCTCTTTCCATTTACTATGTAGCTGCTCCCATCTGTGAACAGAGTCATCTCGGCATCTGGGAGGGGAATGTCTCTGAGATCCGGCCTTATTCCTGTGACTTGGGTTAAGACCTCCCCACAATCGTGTGGATGGTCAGCTAGCTCTTCTGGCAGCAGTGTGGCTGTATTTAGCACTGCTGGGGGTCGGAAGGCCACTTTTGGTTCATTGAGGAGAAGGGCCTGATACCCCGTTACTCGGGCGTTCGTCATCCATCGGTCTGGTGGAGTCCGGAGAAGGCCCTCAATCGCGTTTGTGGTGGTTATAACAAGATTTTGGCCCAAAGTTAATTTGCTCGCATCCTTAACCAGGAGGGCTATTGCGGCAATTATGCGGAGGCAAGGAGGGAACCCAGCTGCTACTGGGTCTAGTTTCTTACTAACGTAGGCCACTGGTCTTCGCCAAGGTCCCAGAGTCTGAGTTAAAACTCCTTTGGGCACTCCCAATTTTTCATCCACGTATAATTGGAAGGGTTTGGTTACATCTGGGATGGCCAATGCTGGGGCACTCATCAAGGCTGTCTGTAATTCCCGAAATGCTCCCTCTGCTTCAGCTGTCCACTCAATCCTAGTGAGCCCTCCTTTTGTCAGTTCATAGAGCGGTCGGGCAATCTCTGCAAACCGTGGTATCCATAGCCTACAGTAGCCCACTGTTCCAAGAAACTCCCTTACTTGTCGGGATGTGGTGGGACGGGGGTATCGGGTAATCACCTGTTTCCTGGATTCAGACAGTGAACGTACTCCCTCATGGAGGTCAAAGCCTAGATAAGTGGCATAGCTCTGACAGAGCTGTGCTTTCTTTGCTGACACCCGATGCCCTTTTTTCTGCAGAGCCTGTAAGAGAGCTCTCGTCCCCCACAAACACGACTCATAGTCCTCGGCGGCTACTAGCAAGTCATCAACGTATTGTAACAGAGTGACTCCTGGATTAGAAATTCTGTACTCACGCAAATCCTCATGCAGGGCCTCATCAAAAATGGTGGGTGAATTCTTGAATCCTTGGGGAAGTCTTGTCCAGGTGAGCTGGCCTTGAAACCCCTCCTGTGGGTCAGACCACTCAAAAGCAAAAAGGGGCTGAGATTCCCTTGCTATAGGTATACAGAAAAATGCATCCTTTAAATCTAAGACAGTATATACAGTTCTTTTGGGGCCCAGGAGGGAGAGTAGGGTATAGGGGTTAGGCACTGTCGGGTGTATATCTTCAACCCATTTGTTAACTTCCCGCAAGTCCTGAACTGGTCGGTATTCCCCAGTCTCGGCCTTTTTGACGGGGAGCAAAGGAGTGTTCCATGAAGATTTACAAGGAACTAAAATCCCGTCTCCTCGGAGGCGGTTAATGTGTTTCCTGATCCCTTCCTTTGCTTCCTGGGAAAGAGGATACTGCCGGACACGTATAGCCGTAGCTGCCGCCTTTAATTGTACCACCACTGGAGGTTGTTCTTTAGCCAAGCCAGGGGGCTTCCCTTCTGCCCAGACCTCAGGAAACTCGTTCCGTAGGATTTGGAGGAGGCTTTCCCCCTTTGTCTCCTTTGGTTTTGAGACTGGCTCGTAAAGGCGGTATTCATCCACTGCTGCCATAAGCACCTGTACAGTGGGTTGTCTCAATGTTACAGTCATATCTCCTTCTGAAAACTGAATGCCAGCTCTTAACTTGTGGAGGAGATCTCTTCCCATCAAATTATATGGGGCATTAGGGAGGACCAAAAATCGATGTTTAACTAATCTCGAGGCTAAATTTAAAGTCCTTTCTGTTGTCCATTTATGTCTCTCTGTGCCATTTGCTCCTTGTACCCAAACTTCCTCTCCAGATAGTTTTCCCATAGGTTTAAGTAACGATGAAAATTGGGCCCCTGTGTCTACCAAAAAATCAACTGATTTCCCCTCCACTTCAATTTTTACCCGAGGTTCAGGGAGGGGTTCCGAACCATGGCCCCTTCAATCTCTGGTGGCAAGCATTGCCGTCTTCCTTTTAGGGCACTCCCTGGCCCAATGTCCTTTTTCTTTACAGTAAGCACACTGATTGGAATCTAAGTCTTCCCGCCTGCCTTCTCTCTGCTTAGGTTTTTCCTTCCATTTACCATCCCCTAGCCGTCTCCTCCCCGCCTCATGTAATGTCAAAACCTTAACCAATTTTTTGGTCTCTTTTTCATCCTCTTGTGCATCCCTGTTGTTAAATACCTTTTCTGCTATTCCCACTAACTCAGTCAGATTTTTTTCCTTCAAATCCTTCGATTTTCTGAAGTTTTCTCCTTATATCTGGGGCTGACTGACTTGCAAAAGCAAGATTCATTGCCCTCTGATTTTCAGGTGCCTCAGGATTGATCGGGCTATACATTTTATAGGCTTCAATTAGCCTTTCTAGGAAGGCTCCTGGAGACTCATTCTTACCTTGAGTCACTGTACTAATTTTGGATAAATTTATGGGTCTCCTTGCAGCTGCACGGAGGCCTCCCAATAGAGCCTGGCGGTAGAAACGTAAGCTCTCCTTACCTTCATCAGAGTTTGGATCCCAGTCGGGAGATTCCCTCGGGCAGTAGTCCTCCATCTGGCGGGGATCGAGGTCCCTGCCAAGTCTCTCGCTTATCACCTTATGGGTTTCTCGCATGATGCGATCCCGTTCTTCCCCATTAAAGAGAGCCATAAGGAGCTGTTGAACATCTACCCAGGTGGGTTGATGAGTAAGAAAAACAGTTTCCAAGAGGCTAATTAAATCCTGAGGGTGATCAGAAAAGGATTTGTGTTGGGTTTTCCAGTTATAGATGTCAGAAGAGGAGAAAGGGATATAGCTTAAGTAAGGCCGCCCTCTCCCCTCTGGTAGAGCAACCTCACGAAGAGGCAGCATCGGCGCAGACCGTACCAGTGAGGTAGAGGAAGGCTGAGGAGGATAGAGGAAAGGGGAAGTATCAGGGCAGTCTCGCCGCATGGTGATCCCATAGGTGGACCCCGACCGTGTATGAGGTGGACTTGTAAAGACATTTTGGGACCGAGAGTCAGATTTACAAGACAAATAAAGGGGGGTGAATTCCGCATCCTCCATATCTGATGGAGGTAGAACGGTCTTCTTCCCTGAATCCCCCTCATCTGCTTGTTCTGGTTTTGGTGCTCCAACCTGCCTTAGAGGGAGAGAAATAATTTCATTAGCGGGTGGAAGATGGGACTTGAGCCATGACGGTGGCTCTTCTATCAGGTATTGCCAGGCCACAATATATGGTACTTGGTCTCGATGTAGATCCAAGACCTCACTCAGGGTAGAATATATCTGAGTCAAGGCAAACGTTCTTTCCGGTGGCCACCCTGTGGAGAAATTGGGCCATTCTAATTGACAGAGTGTTTTTAGTTTTCCTGGATAAACCTTCTCACCTGACTGAGTGGCTTTACCTTGAAAATCTTTGAAATGTTCAAGAACAAGACCTAGGGGTGTCACAGGCCCCTTATTCTCTGTTTGTCCCCTTTCTCCAAATACAACAAACAGCACAACAGACAACAACAAAAGAACAAGACAAAAACAAACGTAGACCCAGTGATCCTTATCCAGAGCCTGCTGCTGGGGAGGGCTTTTTTGGTCCACAACACACCACACAATAGATAACAAAAGAACCAGACAAAGACAACTGCAGACCCAGCGATTCTTACCCCAAATTTGCCACTTATGGCGGCTATTTTCATCTTCCAACCGCCTAAGGGGACTCAAACCCCTCGACCGCCCAGGGGGACTCGAACCCCCTGACCGCGCAGGGGGACTCGAACCCCCGACCGCCCAGGGGGACTCGAACCCCCTGACCGCGCAGGGGGACTCGAACCCCCCGACCGCCCAGGGGGACTCGAACCCCCTGTCGATCTATCAGCAGAGGGATGGGGCATCCCCGCATCCACTCCAGCCCTGGGGAGCATGGCTGCGTCCAGCTTCTCCCCGGTGGCCTATACCCTGGAGCTCCAACCAGACAGACGGATTGGATCCCAATACCTCGGAACCCAATACTTCGAAACCCAATACTTCGAAACCCAATATCTCGAAACCCAATACTTCGAAACCCAATACCTCGAAACCCAATACCTCGAAACCCAATACCTTGAAACCCAATACCTCCGGAGGCTTTCCCTAAACATTCTGATGCTGGCTCAGTTCTCGTCGTTTGATCCCGGACGAGCCCCCAAATGTTAGAGTCCGTGATCAAAGGAACGAGACTGATATAAAGCGAAGGTCAAGCAAAGCTTTATTTCGCGGCAAGCATCATGAATCGCACTGACCGGTCAGGGCTTTCTTTTATAAAAGATGACAACTTTGACCCCGGCGAGCCTACTCCCAATGAGGTTGCTGACATCTAGGTCGTTTCTCACTGTGTCACTGCTGAGGGTCCTGGAGTGCGGGGCAGGGCCGCTGGCATCGCAGGCGTCGAGGGACTGCTGACAACTGGACCGCAGATGTCTCAGGACCGCAGGCGTCGTGGGACCGCTGACAACTGGACCGCAGATGTCTCAGGACCGCAGGCGTCGAGGGACCGCTGACAACTGGACTGCAGATGTCTCAGGACCGCAGGCGTCGAGGGACCGCTGACAACTGGACCGCAGACAACTGGACTGCTGGGCCGCCAGAGGCTGGAGGCTGGGCGGCGGCGCTCGGGGCCGCCGCCGGAGGCTGGAAGCTGCAGGCGATGGCTCGGGGCCACCGCCGGAGGCTGGAAGCTGCAGGCGGCGGCGCTCGGGGCCGCCGCCGGAGGCTGGAAGCTGCAGGCGGCGGCGCTCGGGGCCGCCGCCGGAGGCTGGAAGCTGCAGGCGGCGGCGCTCGGGGCCGCCGCCGGAGGATGGAAGCTGCAGGCGGCGGCGCTCTGGGCCGCCGCCGGAGGCTGGCAGCTGCCGGCGGCGGCGCTCGGGGCCGCCGCCGGAGGCTGGCAGCTGCAGGCGGCGGCGCTCGGGGCCGCCGCCGGAGGATGGAGGCTGGACCGCCAAACGCGGTTATAGCTCTTACAAGAGCTGTTACAGCTCTTCTATACACCGTTGACTCCCCTGCTCTTCTGCGACTTCCACCGCTCTCCGCTCCACTTCACCGCTCTCCGCCGACTTCACCGCTCTTCGCTCCACTCTCCGCGGACTCGGCTCCACCGCTCTCCTGCAGCAGCCCCGGCCCTCCTGCAGCAGCCCCGGCTCTTCTGCAGCAGCCCCTGGCCCTCCTGCAGCAGCCCCCCTTGGCAGCCTGGCAAAGCAACCTTTATGGGGGTGGTTAAGCCCCGCCCCTACACAGGTGGCCAATTGAATTCCAACCTTCCCAGTGGATATACATACGGCCTACTGATTGGATGACTCCACTCAGTCTGCCCCACACTTACAGTCTGTGGACAGGTGCCTGAATACCAAGGATGGGTAGAGATGACAGACCTAGGCCATGGCCAGGCTCACATGTTGTATACGGTACCCACTCTCTGGGTGGTTGACACTAGGTAGGTGTTCAGTGTCTCTCAGACACATCACTAGTGGCAAGGTCAGCCTATAAATCAGGGTTCCCTTGAGTCCAGAGCAGATTGATTCTCACGTGGGCTTTCTGCGCAGACTCACCAGACATTTCTTTCTATGGGTAAGGCAGAATGCTGCATTGTGTCTCCAGAATTCCCTACCAAGGGGTCGTAGGAACCAGTAGGGTGAGGATGAAATTGTAAACACAAGCTACAGTTTAATTTTTTGCCAAACGGAAGGCAATTCCAATTTGAAGCGGCTTATTTGAGATATCCAACACCTGAGAAAGGGCAGATGTCAGATATTTGCTCACAATGGAGTTTGTGTCTATGAAGGCAGACAAAAGGACGGGTGTCTCCGAGAGGCCATGGAGGATTTTCCACACTGAGGCTTGTGAGATGCTCCAAACAGCAAGGTTTGCTTCTACTGGGAAGGTGGAGTCTCGTTTGTTTGCCCCAGCATCCCCCATTTGCAAAGTTTGTGTAGCAGAGCTCTTCCACATGGTTGCCTTGAATTCACACCTCCATTGACAATTGCAGCTAAGGAACATGGGAGGTTCGTTGTGGTGGCACTGGGGCAAAAGACCAAGGCCTTGAGTTGACATGGAGTATCATGAAGATGGAAGACAATGCTGATTTGTTACCAGGGAGATATTACAATGTGCTGGTGTCTAAGGTGCCATGCAGGATTCTCTTACACTGAGGGTTTAACACAGGTCCAATAGCATGTTTCCTTCTGGGGACAGGAGATGATGTTTTGTGGGGTTCAGGGACCACATGTTGTATCATAAGTTGGTATTCCAAAACAGGCCTCTGAGAAGAGATGCTGAGAACCTAATCTAGGGATCCATTGAAGTCCTAGGGGCATGTCAGTTTTAATCTTCTGACTCAGGACCATTGACTTGGGTGTCTTCTGGACAGAGTGCGCTTTTGCATCCATAGTGGCCTCCAGTATTGGGGTTGGCACAGAGGCCTTGCAGATTTCTCCTCATCTGGAGGTTTTGGGCAACTGTGATGGGCACAGTTTCCTTGGGCATGGCTGGACCGGTCCTGTGGTGTGACTCCAGAGACCCCATCTTGGAGGGCTTGAGAGCCATGGTTTTGGGAGAGGAGTCTACAAAAACAAATTCAGGTTATGGTTAGTGACGAGGTGACCACAGGCCCGATGCATAGACCTGCAAGGCAGCTCCTCAGGAACTGTTATTAGGGTTACTGGAAGGCAGAAGCACAGGCTTTTCTATCTGGATTGTGTGACCAGGATGACCTCGTAATGCAGGTGTGGTCTCATAGGTCCATGCGAGATTTTTCCCCTCTAAGGATCCTGTGGTGGTTCTCTCCCAAAAGCATGGCTTACATACCCTCCAGGATGGGGTCTCTGGAGCCACACCACAGGACTGTGCCTGCCATCCCCAAGGAAACTGTGCCTGTCACAGTTGCCCAAACCCACCAGATTAGGAGAACCCTGCAAGGCCCCTGAGCCTATCCCAATAATCGAGGCCACAGTGGATGCAAATGGGCTGTCTGAAACACCCTGATCACCTCCAACGAGGCAAAAACCCAAGTCAATGGGACTGAGTCAGAAGATTGAACCTTACATGACCCTAGGACCTCACTGGAACCCTAGATTTTGTTTTCAGGCATCTTTCCTCAGGGACCTGTTCTGGAATACCAACTTATGATACAACATTCGGTCCTTGAGCCCCACAACTGAACATCTCCTGTCCCAAGAAGGAAACCTTGCTCTTGGACCATTGTCAAACCCTCAGGTAGATGAATGCTGTACAGCCCCTTAGACACCAGCACATTCTAAGATCTCCCTGGTAACAAACCAGATTTGTGACCCATCTACATGAGACCCCATGTCAACTCAAGGCATTGCTACTTCACCATAGAGCCACCAGAACGATCCTGCCATGTTCCTCAGCTGCAATGGTCAATGGAGGTGTGCTTTCCAGGAATACATGTGGGAGTGCTGTGCTACCCAAACTTTCCACACGGGGGACCCTGGAGCAAACAAATAAGACTCCCCCTATCCGGGGTGCCTGGGTGGCTCAGTGGGTTAAGCCGCTGCCTTCGGCTCAGGTCATGATCTCAGGGTCCTGGGATCGAGTCCCGCATCGGGCTCTCTGCTCGGCAGGGAGCCTGCTTCCTCCTCTCTCTCTCTGCCTGCCTCTCTGCCTACTTGTAATCTCTCTCTGTCAAATAAATAAATAAAATCTTTAAAAAAAAAAAAAAAGACTCCCCCTATCCGGTAGAAGAAAACCTTGCTGTTTGGAATATCTCACAAGCCCGAGCGTGGAAAATCCTCAGTGGCCCTTGATGCCAACCCTCCATTTGTTGATCATAATAAACACAAAATCTAGCATGAGCAAACATCTGATATCCGCCCTTACTCAGGTGCTAGATATTCGATTCAGCCACTGCAAAATGGAACTGCCTTCTTCTTGGCACTGAATTGAACCTTAGCTTGGGTTTACAATTCCATACTCACCCTACTGGTCCCCAAGCCCTCTTGATAGGGAATTTTGGAGCCACAACACAGCATTCTGCTTACCCCATGAAAGACGAATTGCCTCGTGAGGCTTCCCAGAAACCCCACATGAAAATCCACCTGCAGGGCCCTCGATGACACCCTAATATCATTGGTCACCATGGGAACTAAGGATCTGTTTGACACAGCCTGAGCCATGATCTCCTGTCAGCCACCCAGACCATGGGCCCCATTTCCTGCAGCTGGGACTTGTCGTGGACCAAAGCCGTCATGTCTACTCAACCTGGATATTCAGGCTTCTGTGCCCAGCCCATAGCTCAAATCCCTGTCTATGGGGGAACCTGAAGCACAAGGGTATTCCTCCTTCCCATTGGCCAGAAAACTGGCTGGTGAGATGGGTGTCCAACCCTCAGTGTGGGAACCAGCTGCATGGACATGAGACCACAGCCACTCATGGCAGCCTCCCTGGGCACAGACAGGCATTGTGACCCTCAGCGTGAGCCTGCTTTCAACAAACCCCCATGGTAGCTGGACCAGGAGCCTTCAGAGCGGGACTTCCTGGTCCCTAGGGGAAAATCCTCACCCTTATTGGTGTTTTTCAGGCACCTAGATCCAGAACCTGTCTCTGCAAACCCTATTTGGGGGTCAGCTGAGACGGAAAACAGCAATCTTCCCTTATCCCAGAGATACCAAACTCTTGGGAGATGGGAAGAATCCCCAGAGATGAAGAATGTTCCATGGCCCTATGAAGCCACCCCTAATTTTGTTACCGTTCTGGACACACAATCCAGGCAGAAAAGCCTTCCCCACCGCCTCCATGACACCTTCATTTCACTACACAATGAGCTGCCCTCAGAGCCTGCAGATCGGGGCTGTGATCACCTCGGGCCTCACCTTAACCCTAGATCGCATTTGCAGATTTCTGTCTCCAAAACCTTGGCCCTCATGCCCTCCAGGATGGGGCCTCTGGGGCCACACCAGATGACTGTGCCTACCCTCCCGAAGGAAACTCTGCCCTTCACTGTTCCCCAAATCCTGAAGCTTAGGAGCAAAGTACAAAGCCTCTGAGTCCACATCAATTTCCAAGAACGCTCTGGACCCAAGTGTACATTGTGACACACAGTGAGCACCTGCCTCCAGGTAAACATCCAAGTCAAAGACCCTAAGTCAGAAGATTGAAACTGACATGTTCCTAGGACTTTATAGATGCCCTAGCTTAAGTTTTCAGGTGCCTGTCCCAAGAGGACTCTTCCTCCATATCATCTTATGAGCCAACATGTTGTCCCTGAGCCCCACAACAAACCCCTCCTGTCCCCAGAAGGATACCTTGCTCTTGGTAGCTGTGTCTAAGACTCAGTGTAGGAGAATCCTGCATGGGCCCTGACCACCCAAACTTCCCAGCATCCCTCTGGATACAAATTAGCCATGTGTTCCAACAGCATGAAACTCCATGTCAACTCAGCCCCCTTGGAAATTTGCTCCAGAGCCCCAAGATCGAACCTGCCATGTTCCTGAGCTGCAATGGTCAATGGAGGTGTGATTTCCAGGCATCCATGCTGGAGAGCTCTTCTCCCCAAACTTTCCATATGGAGGACCCTGGAGCAAACAAACCAGGCTCCCCCGTACAGCAGAAGAAAACCTTGCTGTTTGGAGCATCTCACAAGGCTCAACTTGGAAAATCCTCCATGGCCTCTTGACGGAACCCTTCCATTTGTCAGATATTATAGACACAAACTCCAGTGTGAGCAAATATCTGACATTCACCCTTACTCAGGTGCTGGATATCTCGAATCAGCTGCTGCCCAATGCAACTGCCTTCCTCTTGGCACTGAATTTAACCTTAGGTTGTGTTGACAAGTCTATCCTTTCCCTACTCGTCCCCAAGCCCTATTGATAAGGAATCCTGGAGCCACAACACAGCATTCTGCTTACTCAATTGAAAGAAGTGCCTGGTGAGTGTGCCTAGTAACCCCACATGAGGATCAACCTGCTCGGCCCTAGAGGGAACCCCGGTTTATAAGCTACCATCACCACTAGTGCTGTGTCTGACAG
Organism: Neogale vison; assembly: GCF_020171115.1. Taxonomy (NCBI): domain Eukaryota; kingdom Metazoa; phylum Chordata; class Mammalia; order Carnivora; family Mustelidae; genus Neogale; species Neogale vison. Next base: position 113,670,864 of record NC_058092.1, on the reverse strand, counting down.
AGCCTGAGCCCCGACCTCATGTCAGCCACCCAGAGAGTGGGACCCATATTCAGCATGTGCGGCTGGCCATGGCCCAAGTCCCTCATCTCTACACATCCTTGTTATTCATACAACTGTACCCAGACACATCACTAGTGGCAAGGTCAGCCTATAAATCAGGGTTCCCTTGAGTCCAGAGCAGATTGATTCTCACGTGGGCTTTCTACGCAGACTTGCATATGGGGGAATCCTGAAGCACAATAGAGAACTCCTATTCCCCATGGCAGGAAACCTGGCTGTTGGGATGGGTGTCCAAACCTCAGAGTGGGAGCCAGCTTTATGGCCAATGAGACCACGCCCACTCATGAGGTTCTTCCTGGGAAGAAAGAGGCATTGTGTCCCTCAGCCTGAGTATGCTTTCAAACAACCTCTCTCAATTGCACCACCAGAATCCCGCATTGCAGGCCTGGTGCACCATTCGGCCCATATCCTATCAGTTGTTGGAATTTTCCACGTGCCCAGACCCAGAGCTCATCTCTGTAATCCCTGTTCTGGGTACCGCTAAGATGGAAAACAACAATCTTCCCTTCCCCAAAAAAGCCAGCAAACCATGGGGAGTCGCCAGGACTCTTAGAGAGGAAAAATCTCCCAAGGACCTAGGAGACCACAGCTGCATTCCAAGGCCATCCTGTACACACAATCCAGATACAAAAGCCTTTGCTTAAGCCTTCGAGTCAGCCTCATTACATTTCCTAGGGAGCTGCCCTCCAGGTCTATGCATTGGGCCTGTGATCACCTCATGACTAAACCTAACCCCAGTTTGTGTTTGCAGACTTCTCTCCCAAAACCATAGCTCACATGCTCTCCAGGATGGGGTCTCTGGAGCAACAGCACAGGGCTGTGCCTGTCATCACCAAGGAAACTGTGCCCGTTCACATTTGCCCAAACCCTCCAGATTAGGAGAAACCTGCAAGACCCCTGAGCCCACCACAATATTGGTGGCCACTCTGGACTTCAATGCACAGTCTGAAACAATCTGATCCCGTCCATCCAGGCAGACAGCCAAGTCAAAGTTCCTGAGTCAGAAGATTGAACCTGACATTCCCTTTGACCTCATTGGAACCCTAGATTAGGTTTTCAGGCATCTGTCCTGAGAGGCCTGCTCTGGAATACCAACTTATGATACAATATGTGAACCCTGAGCCACACAACAGAACATTTCCTGTCCTCAGAATGAAACCGTGCTCTTCTACCTGTGCCAAACCCTCAGGGTAGGAGAATCCTGCATGGCAGCTCAGCCACCAGCACATTCCAAGATCACCATGCTTATAAATAAGCATTGTGACCCATCTGCAAGAGATTCCATGTCAACTCAATGCCTTGGTTCTTCGCCCCTGAGTCACCAGAACGAACCTGCCATGTTTCTCAGCTGCAATGGTCAATGGAGGTGTGCTTTCCAGGCATCTATCTATGTGGGAGTGCTCTGCTACCCCAACTATCCACATGGGTACCCTGGAGCAAACGAACCAGACACCACCTGTCCAGTAGAAGGAAACCATGCTGTTTGGATCATGTCACAAGCCTCAGCGTGGGAAATCCTCCATGGCCTCTTGATGCCACCCCTTATTTGTTGGTCATCATAGACACAAAGTCTAGTGTGAGCAAACATCGGACATCCACCCTTACTCAAGTGCTGGATATCTCGAATAAGCTGCTGCACATTGGAACTGTCTTCTGCTGGCACAGAATTGAACCCTAGCTTGTGTGCACAATTCCATCCTCACCTACTGGTCCCCAAATCCTTTTGATAGGAAAATCTGTAGCCACAACGCAGCATTCTGCCTTTCCCATAGAAGGAAGAAGTGCCTGATGAGTCTGCCCAGAAACCCCACATGAGGATCAATCTGCTAGGCCTTTGAGGTAGCACCAATTTTTTAGGCTGCCCTGGCCACTAATTCTGTGTCTGACAGAGCCTGAGCCCCGACCTAGTGTCAGGCACCAGAGAGCGGGCCCCATATCTAGCATATGGGACTGTCCATGGCCCAAGTCTGTCATCTCTACCCATCTTTGGTGTTCAGACACCTGTCCCCAGACCTCTTCTGTAAGCCTTGCCAATGGGGGAACATGAAACACAATAGAGAACTACTCCTCCCCCATGGCAGGAAACCTGGATGTTGGGATGGGTGTCCAACACTCAAAATGGGAGCCAGCTGCATGGCCAATGAGAACACGCCCACTCCTAAGGACCTCCCTGGGCACAAACAGGCATGGTTACCCTCAGCCTGAGCATGCTTTCAACAAGCCCTCTACGTTGCCCCACTAGGATCCCACATTGCATGCCTGGTACGCCCCTAGGCCCAAATCCTAACACTTGGTGGAATTTTCCAGGTTCTCAGTCTGAGACAGTCTCTGGAATCACTGTTATGTGCCACCCCTAATATGGAAAACAGCCTGTTTCCCTTCCCCGAGAAAGCCACCAAACTATGGGGCACCACCAGGATCATTATAGAAGAAAAGTCTCCCATGGACCCATGAAAAAACAGCTGCATTCTGAGGCCATCCTGAACACACAATACAGGTAGAAAATCCTGTGCTCTTGTCTTCCATTCACACTCATTACAGTTACTGACGATCTGCGCTCAAGGTCTACACATTTCACCTGCGATCACCTCGCCATTAACCCTAACCTGAACTTGTGTTTGCAGACTTCTCTCCCAAAACCATGGTTCACATGCCCTCCAGGATGAGGTCTCTGGATACACACACAGGAATGTGCCTGTCATCCCTAAGGAAACTGCCCATCACAGTTGCCTTAACCTTCCAGATTATGAGAAACTTGAAAGGTCTTTGAGCCCACCCCAATATTGGTTGCAGCTCTGGAGGCAAATGCACATTTTGAAACACGCTGATAACCTAGATTCAGGCAGACAGCCAAGTCAATGCTCCTGAGTCAGAAGATTGAACATGACATGCCCTAGCACCTCATTGGAACCCTAGATTATGATTTCAGGCATCTGTTCTCAGGGGCCTGTTCTGGAATACCAATTTATGATACAACATATGGACCCTGAGACACAGAACAGAACCTCTCCTGTCCTCAGAAGGAAACCGTGCTCTTCAACCTGTGCCAAACCCTCAGGATAGAGAATCCTGCACGGCATCTTAGATACCACCACATTCTAAGATCTCCCTGGTAACAAACCAGCATCGTGACCCATCTGCAAGAGATTCCAAGTCAACTCAAGACCTTGGTACTTCGCCACAGAGCCACCAGAATGAATCTGCCATGTTCCTCAGCTGCAATGGTCAATGGAGGAGTGCTTTTCAGGCATCCATGCGGGAGAGCTCTGCTACTCAAATTTTCCACCGGGGGACACTGGAGCAAACAAACCAGGATCCACCTGTCCAGTAGAAGGAAATCTTACTGTTTGGAGCATCTCACAAGCCTCACCATGAGATATCTTGCATGGGTTCTTGATGCCACCCCGCCATTTGTCAGTCATCATAGACACAAACTCCAGTGTGAGCGAACATTTGACATCTGCCCTTACTCAGGTGCTGGAGATCTCAATTAAGCCACTGCACATTGGAACTGCCTTCTGCTTGGCACTTAATTGAACTCTAGCTTGTGTTTACAATTCCAACCTCACCCTATTTTTCCCCAAGCCCTCTTGATAGGGAATTCTGGAGCCACAACGCATCATTCTTCTTTCCCCATAGAGAGAAGTGCCTGGAGAGTCTACCCAGAAACCCCCCATGAGGATCAATCTGCTCAGTCCTCAAGGGAACCCGTATTTATACAGTGCCCTGGCCACTAGTGCTGTGTCTGACAGAGCTTGAGGCCCGACCTAATGTCATCCAACCAGAGAACGGGGCCCATATCCAGCATGTGAGACCGGCCATGGCCAAAGTCTGTCATTTCGCCTATCTTTGGTATTCAGGCACCTGTCCCCAGACCTTTGCTGGAATCCTTGCCAATGGGGGAATCTGAAGTCCAATAGAGAACTCCTCAATCCCCATGTCAGGAAACCTGGATGTTGGGATGGGTGTCCAAACCTCATAGTAGGAGCCAGCTGCATGGCCAATGAGGCCACGCCCACACCTGTGGGCCACCCAGGGCAGAAACAGGCATTGTGACACTCAGCCTGAGCATGCTTTCAACTAGCCCTCTCAGTGGCACCACCAGGTCCCCACATTGCAGGCTTGTGACACCACTATACCCAAATCCTAACCCTTGGTGGGATTTTCCAGACGCCACGACCCAAAGCCCACCTTGTAATCCCTGTTTTGGGGCAGCAGTAAGATGGAAAACAGTACTCTTCTCTTCCCCGAAAAAGCCGCCAAACTATTGGCAGTCGCCAGGATCCTTAGAAAGGAAAAATCTCCCATGGACCCATGAGACCACACCTGCATTCCGAGGCCATCCTGGACACACAATCCAGATACAAAAGCCTTTGCTTAAGCCTTTGAGTCAGCCTAATTACAGTTCCTGATGAGCTGCCATCCAGATACGCATTGGGCCTGTGATTACTTCACCACTAACCCTGACCTGAATTTGTGTTTGCAGACTTCTTTCCCAAAACCATGTCTCATATGCCTTCAAGGATGGGATATCTGGAGCCACACGACAGTACTGGGCCTGCCATCCCCAAGGAAACTGTGCCCATCACAGTTGTCCAAACTTTCCAGATTAGGCGAAACCTGCAGGACCCCTGTTCCCACCCCCATACTGGCGGCTGCTCTGGACGCAAATGCGCAGTCGAAAACATCCTGATCACCTCCATCCAGGCAGACAGCCATGTCAATGGTCCTGAGTCAAATGGTTGATCCTGACATGCCTCTAGGACCCATTGGAACCCTAGAATAGCTTTTCAGGCATCTGTCCTCAAAGGCCTGTTCTACAATACCAACTTAGGATACAACATGTGGTCCCTGAGCACAACAACAGAACTTCTCATGTCCCCAGAAGGAAACCGTGCTCTTCGACCTGTGCCAAACCTTCAGGATTGGAGTAACCTGCATGGAACATTAGCCACCAGCATAATCTAAGATCTGCCTGGTAACAAACCATCATTGTGACCCATCTGCAAGAGATTCCATGTCAACTCCAGGCCTTGGTACATGGCCCCAGAGCCACCAGAACGAACCTGCCATGTTCCTCAGCTGCAATGGTCAATGCAGAACCCTGCATCCATGCTGGAGAGCTCTACTACCCAAACTTTCCACATGGGAGGCGCTGGAGCAAACAAACCAGACTCCACCTGTCCAGTAGAAGGAGACCTTGCTTTTTGGAGCATCTCTCAAGACTCAGCGAGGGAAATCCTCCATGGACTCTTGACACCACCCCTCCATTTTTCAGTCATCATAGACACAAACTCCAGTGTGAGCAAAAACCAACATCTGGCCTAACTCATGTGCTGGATATCTAGAATAAGCTGCTGCAAATTGGAATGACCTTCTGCTCGGCACTGATTTGAACACTAGCTTGTGTTTACAATTCCATCCTCATCCCACTGGTCACCAAGTCCTTTTTTTTAAGATTTTATTTATTTATTTGATAGAGAGAGATCACAAGTATGCAGAGAGGCAGGAAGAGAGAGAGAGAGGAGGAAGCAGGCTCCCTGCAGAGCAGAGAGCCCGATGCGGGACTCGATCCCAGGACCCTGAGATCATGACCTGAGCCGAAGGCAGCGGCTTAACCGACTGAGCCACCCAGGCACCCACCAAGCACGTTTTAAAGGGAATTCTGAAGCTACAACCCACCATTCTGCCTTCCCCATAGTAAAATGAAGTGCCTGGTGAGTCTACACAGGTACGCCCGTTGAGGATCAATATGTTCGGCCCTCAAGGGTACCCCAATTGATAGGCTGCCCTGGCCAGTAGCGCTGTGCCTAACAGAGCCTGAGCTCAGACCTAGTGTCAGCCAAGAAGAGAGCGGGCCCCATACCCAGCATGTGACTGGCCATGGCCCAAGTCCTTCATGGCTACCTATCCTTGGTATTCAGGAATCTCTCCCCAGACCTTTGCTGGAATTTCTACCAATTGGGGAACCTAAAGCAGAATAGAGAACTCCTCCATCCCCATGGCAGGAGACCTGGCTGTTCAGATGGTTGTCCAACCCTCAAAGTGGCAGCAAGCTTCATGGCCAGTGAGACTGCACCAGTACTGAGGGATGCCCTGGGCAAAAAAAAAAAAAAAAAAAAAAAAAAAAGGCATTGTGACCCTCAGCCTGAGCATGCTTTCAAACAAGCCTTCTCAGCTGCACCAACAGGATCCCACACTGCAGATCTGGTATGCCCCTAGACCCAAATCCTAACCCTTGGTGGGAATTTCAAGGCTTCCAGACCCAGAGCCCGTCTCTGGAATCCCTGTTCTGGGGAAACCCTAAGATGGAAAAGAACATGCTTCCTTTTCCCCAAAAAGCCACCAAATTATGGGGAGCCGCCAGGATCCTTAGGGAAGGAAAATCTCCCATGGACCCATGAGACCACAGCTGCATTCCAATTCCATCCTGCTCACACAATCCAGATAGAAAAGCCTGTACTACCGCCTTCCAGTCACCATAATTACAATTCCTTCCAAGCTGCCCTCCAGGTCTACACACTGGGCCTGCGATCACCTTGCCACAAACCCTAACCCGAATTTGTGTTTGCAGACTTCTCTCCCAAAACTCTGGCTCATATGCCCTCCAGGATGTGATCTCTGGATCCACACCACAGGACTGTGCCTGCCATCCCCAAGGAAACGGAGTCTGTCACAGTTGCCCAAAACTTTCAAATCAGGAGAAACTGGAAAGGCCCCTGAGCCCCCCCCAATATTGAGGGCCCCTCTGCATGCAAATGCGCAGTCTGATACAGCCTGATCACCTACATCCACAAGACAGCAAAGTCAATGGTCCTGAGTCAGAAGATTGAACCTGATATGCCCCTAGGACCTCATTGGAATCCTAGATTAGGATTTCAGGCATCTGTCCTCAAGGGTGTGTTCTGGAATACCAACTTATGATACAACATGTGGTCCCTGAGCCACTCAACAGAATGTTTCATGTCCGGAGAAGGAAACCGTGCTTTTCGACCTGTGCCAAACCCTCAGGGTAAGAGAGTCCTGCATGGCATCTTAGCCACCAGCACATTCTAAGATCTCCATGGTTAACAATCCATCATTGTGACCCATCTGCAAGAGACTGCATGGCAACTCAAAGCCTGGTGTTCGCCCGAGAGCATCCAGAACGAACTTGCCATGTTCCTAACCTGCAGTGGTCAATGGAGGTGTTCTTTCCAGGCATCCATGCGGGAAAGCTCTGCTACCCAAACTTTCCAGATGGGGAACCCTGGAGCAAACAAACCAGGCTCCACATGTCCAGTAGAAGGAAACTTTACTCTTTTGATTATCTCACAAACCTCAACGTGGGACATCCTCCATGGTCTCTTGACCTCACCCCGCCATTTGTCAGTCATCATAGACACAAACTCCAGTGTGAACAAACATATGACGTCCTCCCTTATTCGGGTGTTGGATACTTCGAATAAGAGGCTGCACATTGAAAATGCCTTCCACTTGGCACTGAATTGAACCCTAGCTGTGTTTACAATTCCATCCTCACCCTACTGGTCCCCAAGCCCTCTTGATAGGGAATTCTGGAGCCACTATGCAGAATTCTGCCTTCCCCATAGAAAGAAGAAGAGCCTGATGAGTCTGCCCAGAAACCCCACATGAGAATCAATCTGCTCCGCCCTCAAGGGAACCCCGATTTATAGGCTGCCCTGGCCACTAGTTTTGTGTCTGACAGAGCCTGAACCTGGACCTAGTGTCAGCCACCCAGAGAGTGGGCCCCATATCCAGCCTGTGAGACTGGCCATGGCCCAAGTCTGTCATCTCTACCTATCCTTCGTATTCAGGCAACTGTCCCTAGACTTTTTCTGGAATCCCTGCCAATGGGGAACTGGAAGCATAAGAGAGAACTCATCCTTCCCCATGTCAGGAAACCTGGCTGTTGGGATGGGTGTCCAACCCGCAAAGTTGGAGTCAGCTGCATGGCCAATGAGATCACTCCAATTCCTGAGGGCCTCCCTGGGCACAAACAGGCATTGTGACCCTCATCCTGAGCATGCTTTCAAACACGCCTTCTCAGTGGCACTACTAGAATCCAGCATTGCAGGCCTGGTTCGTCCCTAGACCCAAATAATAAACCTTGGTGTGATTTTTCCAGGCGCCCAAAGAGTCTGTCTCTGGAATCCCTGTTCTTGGGCACCTCTAAGATGGAAAATAGCACTCTTCCTTTTCCTGATAATGCCACCAAACTATGGGGAGCTGCCAATATCCTTAGAGAAGAAAAATCTCCCATGAACCCATGAGACCACACCTGCATTCCGAGGCCATCCTAGACACACAATCCAGATAGAAAAGCGTGTGTTACCACCTTCCAGTCATCCTAATTACAGTTCCTGACGAGTTGCCCTCACATCTACACATTGGGCCTGTGATCACCTCACCAATAACCCTAAGCCAGATTTGTGTTTGCAGACTTCTCTCCCAAAACCATGGCTCACATGCCCTCCAGGATGGGGTCTCTCGAGCCACACAACAGGACTGTGCCTGACATTCCAAAGGAAAATGTGCCCGTCACAGTTGCCCAAACCTTTCAAATTAGGAGAAACCTGCAAGTGCCCTGAGCCCACCGCAATATTGGCCTCCCCTCTACATGCAAATGCGCACTCTGAAATAGCCTAGTCACTTACAACCATAAGACAGCCAAGTCAATGGTCTTTGTCAGAAGATTGAACCTGACATGACCCTACGACTTCATTGGAACTCTAGTTTAAGTTTTCAGGCATCTTTACTCAGGGACCTGTTCTGGAATACCAACTTATGATACAACATGTGGTCCTGGAGCCACACACAGAACATCTCCTGTACTCAGAAGGAAACCGTGCTTTTCCACATGTGACAAACCCCAGGGTAGGAGAATCCTGCACAGCACCTAAGCCACCAGCACATTGTTAGATCTCCCTGGTAACACTCCAGCATTGTGACCCATCTTCAAGAGATTCCATGTCAGCTCAAGGACTTGGTACTTTGCCCTAGAGCCACCAGAACAACCTGCCATGTTCCTCGGTTGCAATGGTCAGTATAGGTGTGCTTTCCAGGCATCCATGCAGGAGAGCACTGCTACACAAACCTTCCACATGGGGGACCCTGGAGCAAATAAACCAGGCTCCACCTGCCCAGTGAAAGAAATCTTACTGTTTGGAGCATCTCACAAATCTCAGGGTGGGAAATCGTCCTTGGACTGTTGACACCACCACTCTATTTGTTGGTCATCATAGACACAACCTCCAGTGTTAGCAAACATCTCACATCCGCCCTAACTCAGGTGCTGGATATCTCGAATAAGCCACTGCACATTGGAACTGCCTTTCACTTGGCACTGAATTTAACCATAGCTTGGGTATTGAATCCAATCTTCACCTTACTGGTCCCCAGGCCCTCTTGAATGGGAATTATGGAGCCACATTGCAGCATTCTGCCTTACCATAAAAAGAGCAGCTGCCTGGTGAGTCTTCCCAGACACCCCACATGAGGATCCATCAGATCAGGCCTTGAGGAAACCCTGATTTAATGGCTGCCCTGGCCACTAGTGCTGTGTCTGACAGCCTGAGCCCCGATCTAGTGTCAGCCACCCAGAGAGCGGGGCCCATATCCAGCATATGAGACCGGCCATGGACCATGTCTGTCATGACTACCCATCTTGGTATTCAGGCATCTGTCCCCAGTCCTTTGCAGGAATCCCTGCCAATGGGGGATTCTGAAGCACAGTAGAGAACTCCTCCTTCCCCATGGCAAGAATACTGGCTGTTGGGATGGGCAAACAACCCTCAGAGTGGGAGTCAGCTGCATGGCCAATGAGAACACGCCCACTCATGAAAACCACCCTGGGCACAAGCACGCATTGTGCCCCTCACTCTGAGCATGCTTTCATTCAAGCTCTCGAAGTTGTACCCAGGATCCCGCATTTCAGGGCTGGTTCGCCCGTAGGCTCAAATCCTAACCCTTGGCGGGATTTTCCAGGCGCAGAGACCCAGAGCCCGCCTCTAGAATTCCAGTTTTGGGAGACCTAAGATGGAAAACAGCACTCTTCCCTTCCCCGAGAAAGCCAACAAACTATGGGGAGCTGCCAGGATCCATAGAGAGGAAAAATCTCCCATGGACCCATGAGCCCACACCTGCATTGGAAGGCCTACCTGGACACACAATCCAGATACAAAAGCCTGTGCTACTGCCTTCGAGTCACCCAGTTTATAGTTCCTGAGGAGCTGCCTTCCAGGACTATACATTGGGCCTGCGATCACCTCGCCACTAAGCATAACCAAAGAATGTGTTTGTAGATTTCTCTCCCAAAGCCATGGCTCACAAGCCCTCCAGAATGGGGTCTCAGGAGCCACAACACAGTACTGGTCCTGCCACCCCCATGGAAACTGTGCCCATCACAGTTGCCCAAAGTCTCCAAATTAGGAGAAACCTGCAAGTCCTCTGAGCCCACCCCAATAATGGAAGCTTCTCTAGTCACAAATGTGTAGTCTGAAACACCCCGATCACCTCCATCCAGGCAGACACCCAAGTCAATGGGCCTGAGTCAGAAGATTGAAACTGACAAGTCCCTAGGACTTCATGGGAACCCTAGATTAGGTTTTCAGGCATCTGTCCTCAGAGGCCTGTTCTGGAATACCAACTTATGATACAACATGTGGTCCCTAATCCCCACAACAGAACATCTCCTGTCCCAGTAATGAAACCATGCTCGTGGACCTCTGTCAAACACTCAGGGTAGATTAATCCTACATAGCCCCTTAGCCACCAGCACATTCTAAGATCTCCCTGGTAACAAACCATCATTGTGACCCATCTTCATGAGACTCCATGTCAACTCAAGGCCTTGGTACTTCGCCACAGAGCCACCAGAATGAAAATCCCGTGTTCCTCAGCTGCAATGGTCAATGGAGGTGTGAATTCAAGGCATCTATGCGGGAGTGCTCTGCTACCGAAACATTTTTCATGGGGATCCTGTAGCAAGCAAACCAGACTATCCCTGTCCAGTACAAGGAAACCTTGCTTTTTGTAGCATCTCACAAGCCCCAGCATGGGAAATCCTCCATGGCCTCTTGATGTCACCCCTCTATTTGTAAGTCAACATAGAAACAAACTCCAGCATGAGCAAACATCAGTCCTCCGTCCTTACTCAGGGGCTGGATATCTGGAATCAGACGCTGCACAATGGAACTGCCTTCTGCTTGGCACTGAATTGAACCGTAGCTTGGGTTTACAATTCCATCCTGACACTACTCTTCCACAAGCCCTCATGATGTGGAATTCTGCAGCCACAATGCAGCATTCTGCTTTCCCCATAGAAAGAAGAAGGGCCTGGTGAGTCTGACCAGAAACTCCACATGAGGATCAATCTGCTCTTCACTCGAGGAAACCAGGATTTATAGGCTGCCTGGCCACTAGTGCTCTGTCTGACAGCCTGAGCTCTGGCCTCATGACAGCCACCCAGAGACTGGGGCCCATATTCACCATGTGAGAGAGGCCAATGCCCAGGTCCGTCATGTCTACACATCCTTGGTATTCAGGCATCTGTCCCCAGACCTTTGCTGGAATCCCTTCCAATGGGGGATCCTAAAGCACAGTAGAGAACTCCTCCTTCCCCATGGCAGGAATCCTGGCTTTGGGATGGGTGTCCAACCTTTAAGGTGGGATGCAGGTGCATGGGCAATGAAAACAAGCACACTCATGAGGACTGCCCTGGGCACAAACAGGCATTGTGGCCCTCAGCCTGAGCATGCTTTCAAACAAGCCCTCTCTGTTGCACCCAGGATCCCACATTGCAGGCCTGGTTCACACCTAGGCCTAAATCCTAACCCTTGGCGGGATTTTCCAGGTGCAGAGACCCAGATTCCGCCTCTAGAATCCCTTTTTTGGGGCACCCCTAAGATGGAAAACAGCAGTCTTCCCTTCCCCGAGAAAGACACCAAACCATGGGGAGCAACCAGGATCCTTAGAGAGGAAAAATATCCCATGGATCCATGAGACCACACATGCATTCTGAGCCCATCCTACACATAATCTAGATACAAGAGACTCTGCTACTGCGTTCGAGTCACCCAATTTACAGATCGTGAGGAGCTGCATTCCAGGACTATGCATTAGGCCTGTGATCACCTCGCCACTATCCATAACGGAGCTTGTGTTTGCAGACTTCTCTCCCAAAACCATGGCTCACATACCCTCCAGAATGGGGTCTCGGGAACCACAACACAGTAGTGGTCCTGCCACCCCCACAGAAATTGTGCCCGTCACAGTTGCCCAAACCCTCCAGATTAGGAGAAACCTGCAAGGCCCCTGAGCCCACCGCAATAATGGAAGCTGCTCTGGACACAAATGTGCAGTCTGGGGGCGCCTGGGTGGCTCAGTGGGTGAAGCCGCTGCCTTCGGCTCAGGTCATGATCTTGGGGTCCTAGGATCGAGTCCCGCATCGGGCTCTCTGCTCAGCAGGGAGCCTGCTTCCCTCTCTCTCTGCCTGCCTCTCTGTCTACTGTGATCTCTCTCTGTAAAATAAATAAATAAAATCTTAAAAAACAAACAAACAAACAAACAAAAAATGTGCAGTCTGAAAAACACCCTGATCACCTCCATGCAGGCAGACACCCAAGTCAATGGGCCTGAGTCAGAATATTGAAACTGACAAGCCCCTAGGACTTCATTGGAACCCTAGATTGGGTTTTCAGGCTAATCCTCAGAGGCTCTGTCCTCAGAGGCCTGTTCTGGAATACCAACCTATGATACAATATGAGGTCCCTGAGCCCCACAACAGAACATCTCCTGTCCCAGTAATGAAACCGTGCTCGTGGACCTGTGTAAAACCCTCAGGGTAGATGAATCCTGCACATCCCCTTAGCCAACAGCACATTCTAAGATCTCCCTGGTAACAAACCAGCCTTGTGACCCATCTACATGAGACTCCATGTCAACTCAAGGACTTGGTACTTCACTCCAGAGCCAGTAAAACGAACCTACCATGTTCTTCAGTTGCAATGGTAAATGGAGGTGTGCTTTTCAGGCATCCATGGGGCAGTGCTTTGCTAACCAGAGTTTCCACATGGGGGATGCTGCAGCAAATAAACCAGACTGCCCCGTCCAGTAGAGGGAAACCTTGCTGTTTGGAGCATCTCACAAGCCCCAGCGTGGGAAATCCTCCAAGGCCTCTTGATGTCGCCCTTCCATTTGTGGGTCATCATAGACACAAACTCCAGCGTGAGCAAACATCTGACATCTTCCCTTACTCAGGTGCTGGACATTCGAATAGGCTGCTACACACTGGAACTGCCTTTCGCTTGGCTTGAATTTAACAGTAGCTTTGGTTTATAATTCCATCCTCACCCTACTGGTCCCCCAACCTTCTGATAGTGAACTTCGGAGCCACAATGCAGATTTCTGCCTTCCCCAGAGAAAGAAGAAGGGCTTGGTTACTCTGCCCTGAAACTGCACATGAGGATCAATTTTTTTGGCCCTCGAGGGAGCCCCGATTTATGGGCTGCCCTAGACACAATATCTGTGTCTGACAGACCCTGAGCCTCGACCTAGTGTCAGCCACCCAGGGAGCTGGGCCCATATCCAGCATGTGAGAATGGCCAAGCCCAGGTCCGTCATTTCTACCCATGCTTGGTATTCAGGCAAATGTCCCTAGACCTTTGCTGAAATCCCTGCCAATGTGGGAACCTGAAGCACAGTAGAGAACACCTCCTTCCCCATGGCAGGAATACTGGCTGTTGGGATGGGTGTCCAACCCTCAGAGTTGGATGCAGGTGCATGGGCAATGAAAACAAGCACACTCATGAGGACTGCCCTGGGCACAAACAGGCATTGTGGCCCTCAGCCTGAGCATGCTTTCAAACAAGCCCTCTCAGTTGCACCTGCACGATCCTACTTTGCAGGCCTCTTACGCCTCTAGCCCCCAATCCTATCATTCGGTGGTATTTTCCAGGTGCACAGACCCAGAGCCTATCTCTGGAATTCCTGTCTATGGCACCCTTAATATGGAAAACAACACTCTTCCCTTCGCCAAGAAACCCACCAAACTATGGGAAGCTGCCAGAATCCTTAGAAAGGAAAAATCTCCCATGGACCGATGAGACAACACCTGCCTTCCTAGCCCATCCTGAACACACAATCCAGATAAAGCCTGTGCTACCTCCTTTGAGTGTCCCGATTCACAGTTCCTGATGAACTGCCATCCAGGTATCTGCATTGGGCCTGCGATCACCTCACCACTAACCCTAACCCGAGTTTGTGTTTGCAGAATTCTCTCCCAAAACCATGGCTCACATGTCCTCCAGGATGGGGTCTCTGGAGCCACACCACAGGACTGGGCCTGCCATACACAAAGAAACTGTGCCCGTCACAGTTGCCCAAACCCTCCAGATTAGGAAAAACCTGCAAGGCCCCTGATCCCACCCCAATATTGGAGGCTGCTCTGTTCCCAAATGCGCAGTCTGAAACACTGTGATCACCTCCATCAAGGCAGACACCCAAGTCAATGGTCCTGAGTCAGAAGATTGAACCTGACATTCCACTAGGACTTCATTGGAACCCTAGTTTAGGTTTTCAGGCATCTTTCCTCAGAGGCCTCTTCTGGAATACCAACTTATGATACAACATGTGTTCCCTGAGCCATACAACAGACCATCTCCTGTCCCCAGATGTAAGTCGTGCTCTTGGACCAGTGTTAAACCCTCAGGGTAGATGAATCCTTCATGGCCCTTTAGCTACCAGCACATACTAAGATCTTGCTGGTAACAAACCATAATTGTGACCCATCATCATGAGACTCCATGTCAACTCAAGGCCTTGATACTTTGCCCCAGAGCCACCAGAATGAACCTGCCATGTTCCCCATCTGCAATAGTCAATGGAGGTTTGCTTTACAGGCATCCATGAGGGAGTGCTCTGCTACCAAAAATTTCCACATGGGAAACTCTGGAGCAAACAAAACACACTCCCCATCCTATTGAAGGAAACCTTGCAGTTTGGAGCATCTCACAAGTCCCAGCTTTGGAAATCTTCCATGGCTTCTTGAAGCCACCCCTTCATTTGTTAGTCATAGACACAAATTCCAGAGTGAGCAAATGTCTGACATCCATCCTTCCTCAGGTGCTGGATATCTGGAATCAGCCACTGCACACTGGAACAGCCTTTCACTTGGCACTGAATTTAACCGTAACTTGGATTCACAATTCCATCCTCAACCTATTAGTCTGCAAGCACGGTTGGTAGGGAATTCTGGAGCCAAAACACAGCATTCTGCCTTCCCCATAAAGAGAGGATGGGCCTGGTGAGTCTTCCCAGAAAATACAAATGAGGATCGATCTGCTTGGCCCTCGAGGGAACCACGATTTATAGGCGGCCCTGGCCACTAGTGCTGTGTCTGACTGAGCCTGAGCCCTGACCTCGTGCCAGTCACCCAGAAAGCGGGACCCATATCCAGCATGTGAGACCAGCCTGGCACAGGTCATCATCTCTAACCATCCTTGGTTTTCAGGTATCTGTCCCCAGACCTTTTCTGGAATCCCTGTCAATGTGGGATACTGAAGCACAATAGGAACGGCTCATTCTACACGGCAGGAATCCTTGCTGTTGGGATGGCTGTGCAACCCTCAGAGTGGGAGCCAGCTCCATGGCCAAAGAGACCACACCCACTCCTCTGAGCCTCCCTGGGCACAAGCAGGCATTGTGACCGTCAGCCTGAGCATGCTTTCAAACAAGAACTTTCAGTTGCACCTCCAGGATCCTGCATTGCACAACTGGTATACCCCCAGCACAAATCCTAACCCTTGGAGGGATTTTCCAGGTGCCGAGACCTGGAGCCCATCTCTGGAATCCCTGTTTTGGGGCACCTCTAAGATAGAATACAGCACTCTACCCTTCTCTGCGAAAGCCAACATACTATTGGGAGCCTCCAGGATCCTTATGAAAAATTTCCCATGGACCCATGAGACCACACCTGCTTTGTGAGGCCATCCTGGACACACAATCCAGATAAAAAAGCCTGTGCTACCACCTGATTTACAGTTCGAGTCACCAGATCTACAGTTCCTGATAAGCTGCCCTCCAGGTCTATGCATTGGGCCTGTGATCACCTCGCTACTAACCCTAACCCGAGTTTATGTTTGCAGACTTCTCTCCTAAAACCATGGCTCACATGTCCTCCAGGGTGGGATATCTTGAGTCACACCACAGGACTGTGCCTGCCATCCACATGGAAAATGTGCCCGTCACATTTTCCCAACCCCTCCAGATTTGGAGAAACCTGCAAGGCCCCTGAGCTCACCCCAATATTGGAGGCTGCTCTGGATGTAAATGTCTATTCTGAAATACCCTGATCACCTCCATCCTGGCAGACAACAAAGTCAATGGTCCAGAGTAAGAAAATTGACATGCCCCTAGGACCTCATTAGAATGCTAGATTAGGTTTTCAGGCATCTGCCCTCAGAGTCCAATTCTGGAATACCAACTTGTGATACAACATGTGGTCCCTGAGCCCCAAACTGAACATATCCTGTAAACAGATGGAATCCGTGCTCTTGGACCTGTGTCAAACCCTCAGGAGAGATGAATCCTGCATGGCCCCTTAGCCACCATGATATTCTAAGATCTCCTTGGTAACAAACCAGCATTGTGACCCATCTTCATGTGACTCCATGTCAACTCATGACCTTGGTACATTACCCCAGAGCCACCAGAACGAACCTGCCATGTTCCTCAGCTGCAATGATCAGTGGAGGTGTGCTTTCCAGGCTTCCATGTGGGAGTGCTCTGTTACCCAAATTTTCCACATGGGGGAACCTGGAGCAAACAATGAGACTGTGCCTGTCCGGTAGAAGGGAACCTTGCTGTTTGGAGCATTTCACATGCCCCAGCGTGGGAAATCCTCCATGGCTTCTAGATGCCACCCCTCCATTTGTCGATCATCATAGAAACAAACCCCAGCATGAGCAAACATCTGACTTCTGCCCTTATCTGGATATTTGAATCAGCCGCATCACACTGGAAATGCCTTTTGCTTGGCACTCAATTTAACCATAGCTTGGGTTTATAATACCCTTCTCAACCTACTGGTCCAAAAGGGAATTCTGGAACCACAATGCAGCATTCTGCCTTCCTATTAAAAAGAAGAAGGGCCTGATGAGTCTGCCCAGAAACTCCACATGAGGATCAATCTGCTCGGCCGTCGAGAAAACCCCGATTTATAGGCTTCCCTGGCCACTAGTGCTGTGCCTGACAGAGCCTGAGACGCATCCTCATGTCAGCCTACCAGAGGGCAGGGCCCATATCCAGCATGGAGACCGGCCATGGACCAGGGCCATCATCTCTACCCGATATTGATATTCAGGCATCTGTCCCCAGACATTTCCTGGAAACCCTACAAATGGGAAAACCTGAAGCACAATAGAGAACTCCACCTTCTCCATGGCAGGATTCCTGGAAGTTGGAATGGGTGTTCAACCTTCAGATTGGGAGCCAGCAGCATGGCCAATGAGACCACACCCACTCCTTACAGCTTCCCCGGGCACAAGCAGGCATTGTGACCCTCCACCTGAGCAGGCTTTCAAACAAACGCTCTCAGTTGCACCCCAGGACCCACATTGCAGACCTGGTACACCCCTAGGCCCAAATCCTAACCCTTGGTGGGACTTCCAGGTGCCCAGATTCAGAGCCCGACTCTGGAATCCCTGTTTTGGTGCACCCCTAAGATGGAAAAGGGCACTCTTCCCTTCCCCGAAAAACGAACCAAACTATGGGGAGCAGCCAGGATCCTTAGAGACGAAAAATCTCCAGGGAACCATGAGACCATACCTGCATTCAGAGCCATTTTTGACACACAATTGAGATACAAAAGTGTGTGCTACTGCCTTTGAGTCATCTGATTTACAGTTCCTGACGAGTTACCCTCCATGTTTAAGCATTGGGCCTGCGATCACCTAGCCACTAACCCTAATTCGAGTCTGTGTTTGCAGACTTCTCTCCCAAAACCATGGCTCACATTAGCTCCAGGATGGGGTCTCTGGAGTCACACCACAGGAATAGGCCTGTCATCCCCAAGGAACTGTGGCCCTCACAGTTGACCAAACCCTCCAGATTAGGAGGAAACTTCAAGTCCCCTGAGCCCAACCCCTATTGAAGGCCGCTATGGACACAAATGTGCCGTCTGAAACAACCTGATCACCTACATCCAGGCAGAACTCCAAGTCAAAGGTCCTGAGTCAGAAGATCGAAACTGACATGCCCCAAGAACCTCATTGGAACCCTAGATTAGGTTTTCAGGCTTCTGTCCTCTGAGGCCTGTTCTGGAATACCGTAAACTTATGTTACAACATGTGGTCACTGAGCTACACAACAGAACATCTCCTGTCCCCAGAAGGAAACCGGGCTCTTCGACCTGTGCCAAACGCTCATGGTAGGAGAATCCTGCACGGCACCTTAGCCACCAGTACATTCTAAGATCTCCCTGGTAACAAACCAGCACTGTGGTCCTTCTGTAGGAGATTCCATGTCAACTCAAGGCCTTGGTACTTCACCCCAGAGAAAACAGAACGAACCTACCATGTTCTTTAACTGCAAGGGTCAATGGAGGTCTGCTTTCCAGGCATCCATGCCGGAGACCTCTGCTGCCCGAACAATCCACATGGGGGACGCTGGAGCAAACAAACCAGACTCCACCTGTCCAGTAGACGGAATCCTTGCTGTTTGCAGCATCTCACAAGCCTCAGCGTGGGAAATAACCCATGGCCTCTTGACACCACCCTTACATTTGGTCGTCATCATAGACACAAACTCCAGTGTGAGCGAACATCTGAAAACCGCCTTTACTCAAATGCTGGATATCTCGAATCAATCGCTGCACATTGGAACTGCCTTTTGCTTGACACTGAATTGAACCGTAGCTTGTGTTTACAATTCCATCTTCACCTTACTAGTCCCTAAGCCTGCCTCATAGGGAATTCTGGAGCTACAACACGGCATTCTGCCTTCCCTAAAGAAAGAAGAAGTGCCTGATGAGTCTACCCAGAAAACCCACATGAAGAACAATCTGCTTGGCCCTCGAGGGAACCCCAATTTAGAGGCTGCCTTGGCCAATAGTGTTGTGTCTGACAGAGCCTGATCCCCAACCATGTGTCAGCCACCCAGAAAGCAGCATGTGAGACCGGCCAAGGTCCAGCCCCGTCATCTCTACCCAAATTTGGTATTCAGACACAAGTCCCCAGACCTCTGCTGGAATCCCTTCCAATGGGGAACCTGAAGTACAATAGAGAACTCCTCCTTCTCCATGGCAGGAAACCTAGCTGTTGGGATGGGTGTCCAACCCTCTCAGTGGGAGGCAGTTTTATGGCCAATGAGAACACACCCACTCCTGAGGACCGCCCTGGGCACAATCAGGCATTGTGGCCCTCAGCCTGAGCATGCGTTCAAACAAGCCCTCTCTGTTGCACAACCAGGATCCCGCATTGCAGGTCTGGTACTCCACTAGGCCCAAATCCTATTCCTTGTTGATATTTTCAAGTTGCCCAGACTCAGAGCCCATCTCTGGAATGCCTGTTTTGGGGCACCCTTAGATGGAAAACAGCACTCTTCCCTTCCCCCAAAAAAGCCAGCAAAGTAAGTAGAGCCACCAGGATCCTTAGAGAGGAAAATTCTCCCATGGACACATGAGACCACACCTGCATTCTGAGGATATCCTGGACACACCATCCAGTTAGAAAAGCCTGTGCTACCAGCTTCCCGTCACCCTAATTACAGTTCCTGACGAACTGGCCTCCAGGTCTATGCATTGGGCCTGCAATCACCTTGCCACTAACCCTAACCCTAATTTGTGTTTAGAGACTTCTCTCCCACAACAATGGCTCACATGGCCTCCAGGATGGGGTCTTTGGAACCACACCACAGGATGATGCCTGCCATCCCCAAGGAAACTGTCCCGTCATAGTTGCCCAAACCTTCCAGATTAGGAGAATCCTACAAGGCCCCTGAGCCCACAATATTGATGGCCACTCGAAGAAAATGCACAGTCTTAACAACCTGATCACCTACATCCAGGCAGAAAGCAAGTCAATGGTCCTGAGACATTGAATCTGACGTGCCACTAGTACAACATTGGAACCTCAGATTAGGTTTTCAGACATCTGTCATCAGGAGCTTGTTCTGGAATACCAACTTATGATGCAACATGTGGTACCTGAGCCACACAACAGAACATCTCCTGTCCCCAGAAGGTTACCATGCATTTTGACCTGTGCCAAACCCTCAGGGTAGAATAATCCTACAGGGAACCTTAGCCACCAGCACATTCTAAGATCTCCCTGGTAAAAAACAAAAAACAAAAAACAAAACAAAAACAAAACAAAACAAAACAAAACAAAAAAAAAACCCAGCATTATTACCCATGTGCCTGCCATCCCCAAGAAAACTGTGCCCATCATATTTGCCCAAACCTTCCAGATTAGGAGAAACCCGCAAGACCCCAAAGCCCACACCAGTATGGGCAGCCACTCTGGACACAAATGTGTGGTCTGAAACAGCTTGATCACCTACATCCAGGCAGAAGTCCAAGGCAATGGTCTTGAGTCATAAGATTGAACCTGACATCCCCCCACGACCTCACTTGAACCCTAGATTAGGTTTTCAGGCATCTGTCCTCAGAAGCCTGTTCTGGAATTCCATAAACTTATGTTACCACATGTGGTCCCTGAGCCACAAAACAGAACATCTCCTGTCTCCAGAAGGAAACCATGCTCTTCGACCTGTGCCAAATGCTCACGGTAGGAGAATCCTTCATGGCACCTTAGCAACCTGCACATTGTAAGATCTCCCGGGAAACAAATCTGCATTGTGGCCCATCTGCAAGAGATTCCATGTCAACTCAAGGTTTTGGTACCTCAGCCCAGAGCCACCAGAATGAGCCTGCCATGTTCCTCAGCTGCCATAGTCAGTGGAGGTGTGCTTTCTAGGCATCCACGCTGGAGAGTTCTGCTCTCCAAACTTTCCACATGGGGGAACCTGGAGCAAACAAACCAGACTCTACCTGTCCAGTACAAGAAAACCTTGCTGTTTGGAGAATCTCACAAGCCTCAGCGTGGGAAATCATCATGACCTTTTGACTCCACCCCTCCATTTGTCAGTCATCATAGACACAAACTCTAGTGTAAGCGACCATCTGACATCTGCTTTTACTCAGGTGCTGGATATCTCGAATAAGCCGCTGCACATTGGAACTGCCTTCCGCTTGGCACTTAATTGAACCATAGCTTGTGTTTACAATTCTATCCTCACCTACTGCTCATCAAGTCCTCTTGATAGGGAATTCTGTAGCCACAACACAGAATTCTGCCTTCCCCATAGAAAGAAAAAGTGCCTACTGAGTCTGTCCAGAAACCCCACATGAGAATCAATCTACTCGACCCTCGAGGGAACCCCTATTTAAAGGTTGTCCTGGACACTAGTGATGTGTATGACACCCTGAGCCCCGAAATAGTGTTAGCCACCCAGAGAGCGGGCCCCATATCCAGCATGTGAGAATGGCCATGGCCAAATTCTGACATCGCTACCCATCCTTGGTACTCAGGCACCCATCCCCAGACCTTTGTTGGAATCCCTGCCACTGGACGAACCTGAAGCATATAGAAAACTCCTCCTTCCCCATGGTAGGAAACCTGGCTGTTTGTATGGGTGTCCAATCTTCTAAGTGGGAGTCAGCTGCATGCCAATGAGACCACTCCCAATCCTGAGGGCCGCCCTGGGCACAAACAGGCAGTGTGACCCTCAGCCTGAGCATTTGTTCAAATAAGCCCTCTCAGAGGCAAAAGAAGATTCCTGCATTGCAGGCCCGGTAAGCCTCTAGGCCCAAATCCTAACCCTTGGTAGGATTTACCACTCGCCCAGACCCAGAGTCCGTCTCTGGAATCCCTGTTTTGGGGCACTGCTCAGATGGGAAACAGCACTCTTCCCTTCCCTGAAAAAGTCACCTAACATAGGGGAGCCTCCTGGGTCCTTAGAGAGGAAAAGTCTCCAATGGACCCAGGAGACCACACCTCTAATCAGAGGCCATCCTTGACACACAATACAGATAGAAAAGCCTGTGCTAACACCTTCCAATCACCTAAATACAGTTCCTGATGAGCTAACCTCCAGGTCTAGGCATTGGGCCTGCGATCACCACGCCATGAACCCTATCCTGAATTTGTGTTTGCAGACTTCTCTCCCCAAATCTTGGCTCTTATGCCCTCCAGGATGGGGTCTCGGGAGCCACACCATAGGACTGTGCCTGCCATCCCCAAGGAAACTATGGCCGTCACAGGTGCCCAAAACACCCAGATTAAGAGAAATCTGCAAGGACCCTGAGCCCACCCCAATAATGGAGGCCACTCTGGACACAAATACACTGCCTGAAACACCCTGATTATCGAAAATAGGCAGAGAGCCAATTAAATGATCGTGAGTCAGAAGTTTGAAACTTACATGCCCCTAGGACCTCTTTGGAACTCTAGATTAAGTTTTCAGGCGTCTGCCCTCAGGGGCCTGTTCTGGAATACCAACTTATAATACAATATGTGGATTCTAAGCCACACAACAGAATATCTCCTGTTTCTAGAAGGAAATCTTCGACCTGTGCCAAACCCTCAGGTAGGGGAATACTGCATAGGACCTTAGACCCCAGCACATTCTAAGATCTCCCTGGTAACAAATCAGCATTGGACCCATCTACAAGATATTCCATGTCAACCCAAGACCTTGGTACTTCGCCCCAGAACCACCAGAACGAATCTGCCATGTTCCTCAGCTTCAAGGGTCAATGGAGGTGTACTTTCCAGGCATCCATGCCGGAGAGCTCTGCTACCCAAACATTCCACATGGGGAATACTGGGGCAAACAAACGAGACTCCAGATGTCCAGTAGAAGGAAGCCTTGCTGTTTGGAGCATCTCACAAGCCTCAGCGTGGGAAATCCTCCATTGTCTCTTGAAGCCACTCCTCCATTTGTCTGTCATTATAGACACCATCTCCAATGTGAGCAAATATCTGAAACCCTCCCTTACTCTGGTGCTTGGATACCTCTAATCAGCCGCTGCATATTAGAACCACCTTCTGCTTGGCAATGAATTGAACCGTAACTTGTGTTTACAATTCCATCCTCACTCTACTAGACCCCAAGCCCACTTGATAGGGAATTCTGAAGGCACAATGCAACATTCTGCCTTCCTTATAGAAAGAAGTGCCTGGTGATTCTGCCCAGAAACCACACATGAGGAACAATCGAATTGGCCCTCCAGGGAACCACAATTTATAGGCTGCCCTGGCCACCTAGTGCTGTGTCTAAAAGAGCCTGAGCATTGACTGTGTGTCAGCCACCCCAAAAGCGTACCCCATATCCAGCATGTGAGACCGGACATGGCCCAAATCCGTCATATCTACACATCCTTGGTATTCAGGCCCCTGTCCCCAGTACTTTGTTGGAATCCCTGCCAGTGGGGAACCTGAAGCACAATAGAGAACTCCTCCTTCCCCAGGGCAGGAATCATGGCTGTTGGGATGGGTTTCCAAACCTCAGAGTGGGAGCCAGTCCAATGAGACCATGCCCACTCCTGTGGGCCGCCCTGGGCACAAATAGGCATTGTGAATCTCAACCTGAGCATGCTTTCAAACAAGCCCTCTCAGTTACACCACCAGGATCCCACATTGCAGGCCTGGTACACCACTAGTCCCAAATCCTAAACCTTGGTGGGATTTTCCAGGTGCCAAGACCCAGAGCCCATCTCTGGAATCCCTGTTTTGGGGTACCCCTAAGATGAATAACAGCACTCTTCCCTTCCCTGAGAAAGCCACCAAACTATTGGGTGCTGCCAGGAACCTTAGAGAGGAAAAGTCTCCCTTGGATCCAGGAGAGCACACCTGCATTCTGAGGCCATCCTTGACACACAATCCCAAAAGAAAAGCCTGTGCTACCGCCTTCCAAACACCCTAATTACAGATCCTGATGAGCTGCCCTCCAGTCTATGCATTGGGCCTGCCATCACCTCACCACTAACGCTAACCTGAAATTGTGTTTGCACACTTCCCTCCCACAACAATGGCTCACATGCCCTCCAGGATGGGTTCTCTGGATCCGCACCACAACACTGTGCCTGATATCCCTAAGGAAGTTGTGCCCGTCACAGTTGTCCAAACCTTCCAGATTAGGAGAAACCTGCAAGGCCCCTGGGCCTACCCCAATTTTGGCAGCCGCTCTAGATACAAATGTGCAGTCTAAAACACCCTGGTCACCTACATCCAGCCACACAGCCAAGTCAAAAGTCCTGAGTCAGAAAATTGAAACTGACATGCTCCAGGACCACATTGGAACCACAGATGAGGTTTTAATGTATCTGTCCTCAGAGGCCTGCTCTGGATACCAACTAATGATACAACATGTGGTCACTGAGCCACAAACAGAACATCTCCTGTCCCCAGAAGGAAACCGTGCTCTTGGACCTGTGTTAAACCAACAAGGTAGATGAATCCTGCATGGCCCCTTAGCCACCAGCACATTTTAAGATCTCCCTTGTAACAAACCAGCATTGTGGCCCATCTGCAAGAGATTCCATGTCATCTCAAGGCCTTGGAACTTCGCCCATGACCCACCAGAACAAACCCGTTTTGTTCCTCAGCTGCAATGGTCAATGGAGGTGTGCTTTACAGGCAACCATGCAGGAGAATTCTGTTACCCAAACTTTCAACATGGGGGACCCTGGGGCAAACAAACCAGATTCCACCTGTTCTGTGGAATGAAACCTTGCTGTTTGGAGCATCTCACAAGCCTCAGCGTGGGAATTCCTCCATGGTCTCTTGACGTCATCACTCCATTTTTTGGTCATAAAGACAGAAACTCCAGTGTGAGAAAACATCTGACATCCGCCCTACTCAGGTGCTGGATATCTCAAATCAGTTGCTGCAAATTAGAACTACCTTCCCCTTGGCACTGAATTAAACCAATTTGTGTTTACAATTCCATCCTCACCCTACTGGTCCACAAGCCCTCTTGATAGGGAATTCTGGAGCCACAACCCAGCATTCTGCAGTCCATAGAAAGAAGTGCCTGATGAGTCTGCCCAGAAACCCCATATGAGAATCAATCTGTTCGGCCCTTGAGGGAACCCCGATTTATAGGCTGCCCTGGGCACTAGTGCTGTGTCTGACAGAGCCTGAGCACTGTCCTAGTATCGTCCACAGAGAACGGCCCCCATATCCCGCAAGTGAGACCTGCCATGGACCAAGTCCATCATTTCTACCCATCCTTGGTATTCAGGCAACTGTCCCCAGACCTTAACAAAAATCACTGCCTATTGGGGAAATTGAAGAACAATAGAGAACTCCTCATTCCCCATGGCAGGGATCTGGCTGTTAGGATGGGTCTCTCACCCTCAAAGTGGAACGAGCTGCCTGGTCAATGAGACCACGCCCACTCCTAATGGCCTCCCTGGGCACAAACCGGCTTTCTGACTTTCACCCTGTGAATGCTTTAAATCAAGCCCTCAGTTGCACCTCAAGTATCCCGCATTGCAGGCCTGATATGCCCCTAGGCCCAAATCCTAACACCATCAGCTGCAATGGTCAATGGAGGTGTGCTTACCAGGCATCCATGTGGGAGTGTTCTGCTACCGAAACTTTCCACATGGGGGAAGCTGGAGCAAACAAACCAGACTGCCCCTGTACGGTAGAAGGAAACCTTGCTGTCTGGAGCATCTTACCAGCCCCAGCGTGGGAAATCCTTCATGGCCCCTTGATGCCACGCCTCCATTTGTCGGTCATCATAGACACAAATTCCAGCATGAGTAAACATCTGACATCCACCCTTACTCAAGTGCTGGATATTTGAATCAGCCATTGCACACTTGAACTACCTTTCGCTTGACTATGAGTTTAACCATAGCTTGGGTTTAAAATTCCATCCTCACCCTACTGGTCCCCAAGCCCTCTTGATAGTGAATTCTGGAGCCACAATGCAGCATTCTTCCTTCCCTATAGATTTTTTTTAATTTATTTATTTGACAGAGAGATCACAAGTAGGCAGAGAGGCAGGCAGAGAGAGAGAGAGGAGGAAGCAAGATCTCAGCTCAGCAGGGAGCCTGATGCAGGACTCGAACCCAGGACCCTGAGATCATGACCTGAGCCAAAGGCAGCGGCTTAACCCACTGTCTGCCTTCCCTATAGAAAGAAGAAGGGCCTGATGAGTCTGACAGAAACTCAATATGAGGATCAATCTGCTCGGCCCTCGAGGGAACCCCATTTAATAGGCTGCCCTGGTCACTAGTGCTGTGTCTGACAGAGCCTGAGCCCCGAATTAGTGTCAGCCACCCAGAGGGCGGGGCCCATATCCAGCATGTGAGAGCAGCCATGGCCCAAGTCCGTCATCTCTACACATCCTTGATATTCAGGCATCTGTCTCCAGACCTTTGCTGGAATCCCTGCCAATGGGGGAACCTGAAGCACAATAGAGAACTCTTTCTACCCATGGCAGGAATCTTGGTTTTTGTGACGGGTGTCCAACCCTCAGAGTCGGAGCCAGCTTAATAGCCAATGAGGCCATGCCCACTCGTGAGGGGAGCCATGGGCACGAGCAGGCATTGTGACATTCAGACTGAGCAAGCTTTCAAGCAAACACTCTCAGTTGCACCCCCAGTATCCCGCATTGAAGGCCTTGTATGCCCCTAGGCCCAAATCCTAACCCTTGGTGCAATTTTCTAGGCGCCCGGATCCAGAGCCCGACTCTGGAATCCCTGTTTTGGGGCACCCCTAAGATGGAAAACTTCCGTTTTCCCTTCCCCGAAAAAGCCACCCAACTATTGGGAGCAGCCATGATCCTTAGAGAGGAAAATTTCCCATGGACCCATGAGACCACACCTGCATTCCGAGGCCATCCTTGGCACACAATGAAGATACAATGGTCTGTGCTACCACCTTCAGGTCAACCAATTTACACTTCCTGACGAGATGCCCTCCAGGTCTGTGCATTGGGCCTGCAATTACCTCACCACTAACCTTAACTTGAGTTTGTGTTTGCAGACTTCCCTCCCCAAACCATGCCTCACATGCCATCCAGGACGGGGTCTCTGGAACTACACCACAGGACTGTGCCTGCCATCCCCAAGGAAACGTTTCCAGTCACAGTTGCCCAAACCCTACAGATTAGGAGAAACCTGCAAGGCCTCTGAGCCCACCCCAATATTGGAGGCCACTCTATAGAAATGCACAGTCTGAAACACCCTGATCACCTTATTTCTGGCAGACACCCAAGTCAATGGTCCTGAGTCAGATGATTAAACCTGACATGCCCGATGGACTTCAGTGGAAACCTAGATTATGATTTCTGACATCTGTCCTCGGAGGCCTTTCCTGGAATACCAACGTATGATACAACATGTGGTCCCTGAGCCCCCAACAGAATATCTCCTCTCCCCAGAAGGGAGCCGTGCTCTTGGAGCTGTGTCAAATCCTCAGATGAATCCTGCCCGACCCCTTAGTCACCAGCACATTCTAAGATCTCCCTGGTAGCAATCCAGCATTGTGACCCACATTAATGAGACTCCATGTCAACTCAAGGCCTTGGTACTTTGCACCAGAACCACCAGTAAGTATCTCCCATTTCGTCAGCTGCAATGGTCAATGGAGGTGTGCTTTCCAGGCATCCATGCGGGAGTGCTCTGATACCCAAACATTCCACATAGGGGACCCTGGAGCAAACAAACCAGACTCCCCGTTTCCGGTAGAAGGAAACCTTGCTATTTGGAAGATCTCACCAGCCCCAGCATAGATAATCCTCCAAGGCCTCTTGACGCCACCGCTCCATTTGTCTGTCATCATAGACACAATCTCCAGCATGAGCAAACATCTGACATCTGCCCTTACTCAGGTTCTGGATATCTGGAATCAGTCGTTGCACACTGGAAATGCCTTTTGCTTGACACTGAATTGAACCGTAGCTTGGGTTTACAATTCCATTCTCAGCCTACTGGTCCCCACACATTCTTGATAGGGAATTCTGGAGCCACAACACAGCATTCTGCCTTGCCCACAGAAAGAAGAATGGCCTGGTGAGTCTGCCCAGAAACTCCACCTGAGGATCAATCGACTCGGCCCTTGAGGGAACCCCGATTTATAGGATGCCCTGGCCACTAGTGCTGTGTCAGACAGAACCTGAGACCCGACCTAGTGTCAGCCACCCAGAGACCTGGGCCCATATCCAGCATGTGAGACCGGCCAAGGCCCAGCTCCGTCATCTCTACCCATCCTTAGTATTCAGGCATCTGTCACCAGACCTTTGCTGGATTCCCTACCAATGGGGGAACCTGAAGCACAGTAGAGAACTCCTTCCCCATGGCAGGAATCCTGGTTGTTGGGATGACTCTCCAACCCTCAGAATTGGAGCCAGCTGCATGGACAATGAGAACCCCCCCACTCAAGAGTGCAGCCTTGGGCACAAGCAGGCATTGTGACCCTCAGACTGAGCATGCTGCAAACAAGCCTTCTCAGTGGGTCCAACAGGATACTGCATTGCAGGCCAGTTATGCCCCTAGACCCAAATCCTAACGCTTGTGGTATTCCAGGCACCCAGACCCAGAGCCGGTCTCTGGAATCCCTGTTCTGGGGCACCCCTAAGATGGAAAACAGTATTCATTCCTTCCCTGAAAAGCCACCCAACTATGGGGAGCCACCCAGATCCTTAAAGGGGAAAACTCTCCCATGGATCCATGAGACCACATCTGCATTACGAGGCCATCCTGGACACACAATCCATTTAGAACAGACTGTGCTACCGCCTTCCAGTCACTCTAATTACAGTTCCTGACGAGCTGCCCTCTAGGTCTGTGAATTGGGCCTACCATCACCACGCCACTAACCCTAAGCCGAATTTCTGTTTTCCAGACTTTTATCTCAAAAGCATGGCTCACATGCCCTCCATAATGGGGTCTCTGGAGCCACACCATAGGACTGTGGCTGCCATCACCAAGGAAACTGTGTCTGTCATAGTTACCCAAACCTTCCAGTATAGGAGAAATCTGCAAGGCCACTGAGCCCACCCCAATATTGTCGGCTGCTCTGGACGCAAATGCGCAGTCTGCAACACCCTGATCATCTACATCAGGGCAGACAGCCTACTTAATTGGCCTGAGTAAGAAGATTGAACCTGACATGCCCCTAGGACTTAATTGGAAACCTAGATTAGGTTTTCAGGCCTCTGTCATCAGCGGCCTGTTCTGCAATACCAACTTATGATACAACATGTGTCCATGAGCCACACAACAGAATATCTCCTGTCCCCAGAAGGAAACCGTGCTCTTCGACCTGAGCCAAACCCTTAGGGTAGGAGAATCCTACAGGACACCTTAGCCACCAGCACATTCTAAGATCTCCCTCGTTACAAACCAGCACTGTGACCCATCTACAAGAGATTCCATGTAAACTCAAGGCCGTGGTACTTCACCCCAGAGCCTCCAGAACTAACAGGCCATGTTCCTCGCTGCAATATTCAATGGAGGTGTGCTTTCCAGGCATTCATGCGGGAGAGCTCTGCTGCCCAAACTTTTCCCATGGGGGACATTGGAGCAAACAAACCAGACTCCCCCAGTACGGTAGAAGGAAACCTGAGTCACAAGTCTCAGCATCTTGGAGATCTTGGAGCATCTCACAAGCCTCAGCGTGGGAAATCATCCATGGCCTCTGGATGCCACTCCTCCATTTGTCTGTCATCATAGAAACAAACTCCAGAGTGATCAAACATCTGAAATCCGCCCTTACTCAGATTCTGGATATCTTGAGTAGCCCCTACATGTTGGAACTACCTTTCACTTGGCACTGAACTGAACCATAGCTTGCGTTTACAATTCTATCCTCACCCTTCTTATCCCCAAGCCCTCTTGATAAGGAATTCTGGAGCCACACCACATCATTCTGCCTTCCCCATAGAAAGAAAATGTGCCTAGTGAGTCTGTCCAGAAACCCCACATGAGGGTCAATCTGCTCGGCCCTCGTGGGCACCCCGATTTATTGGTTGCCCGGGGAACTAGTGCTACGTCTGACAGAGTCTGAGCCCCACCTAGTGTCAGCCACCCAGAGAACGAGCCCCATATCCAGCATGTGAGACCGGCCATGGCCCAAGTCCGTCATCTCTACTCATCCTTCGTATTCAGGTACCTGTCCCCGGAACTTTGCTCGAATTTCTGCCAAAGGAAGAACCTGAAGCACAATAGAGAACTCCTCCTACCCCTTGCCAAAAAACCTGGCTGTTGGGATGGGTGTCCTTCCCACTAAGTGGGAGCCAGCTGCATGGCCAATGAGACTAACCCCACTCCCAAGGGCCGCACTGGCCACAAACAGGCACTGTGACCCTCAGCCTGAGCATGCTTTCAAAGAAGCCCTCTCAGTTGCACCACCTGGGTCCCTCATTGCAGGCCTGGTACGCCTCTAGGCCCAAATCCTAACACTTGGTGAGATTTTCTAGATGCCCAGACCCAGAGGCCGTCTCTGCAATCCCTGTTTTGGGGCACCTATGATGTAAAACAGCACTCTTCCCTTCCCCAGAAAAGCCACCAAATTATGGAAAGCCACCAGTATACTTAGAGAGGAAAAAATCTCCCATGGACCCATGAGACCAGACCTGCATTCCGAGTCCACCCTGACACATAATCCAGATAGAAAAGCCTGTGATACAGCCTTCCAGTCACGCTAATGACAGTTCCTGATGAGCTGCCCTTCAGGTCTACGCATTGGGCCTGCAATCACATCGCCACTAACCCTATC
Organism: Neogale vison; assembly: GCF_020171115.1. Classification (NCBI taxonomy): domain Eukaryota; kingdom Metazoa; phylum Chordata; class Mammalia; order Carnivora; family Mustelidae; genus Neogale; species Neogale vison. The sequence continues at coordinate 113,640,007 of NC_058092.1, read as the reverse complement.
CTGAATTTATGTTTGCAGACTTCTCTCCCAAAACGATGGCTCACATGACCTCCCTCTTGGGGTCTCTGCAGCCACACCACATGACTGTACCTGCAATCGTCAAGGAAACTGTACCCTTCAAAGTTACCCAAGCCCTCCAGATTAGGAGAAACCTGCAAGGGTCATGAGCCTACCCCAATATTGGCAGCTGCTCTGAATGCAAGTGCACATACTGAAACACCCTGATCACCTATATCCAGGCAGGAGGCCAAGCCAATGGTCCTGAGTCAAAAGATTGAACCTGACATGCCCCTAGGACCTCATTGGAACAGATTAGGTTTTCAGGCATCTGTCCTCACGGGCCTGTTCTGGAACACCAATTTATGATACAACATGTGGTCCATGGGCCATACAACCGTGATCCTTGGTCTGTGCCAAACCCTCAGGGTATGGGAATACTACACGGACCTTTAGCCACAAGCACATTCTAAGATCTCCCAGGTAATGAACCAGCATTGTGGCCCAACTGCCAGAGATTCCATGTCAACTCAAGGCCTTGGTACTTCACCCACGAGCCACCAGAACGATCCTGCGATGTTCTTCAGCAAGAATGGACAATGGAGGTGTGCTTTCCAGGCATCCATGCAGGAGAGTTCTGCTAAGCAAACTTTCCACTAGGGGGACCCTGGAGCAATCAAACCAGAATCCATCTGTCCAGAAGAAGGAAACCTTGCTGTTTGGAGCTTCTCACAATCCTCAGCGTGGGAAGTCCTTGATGGCCTCTTGATACCACCCCTCCATTTGTTGGTCATTATAGACACAAACTCCAGTGTGAGCAAACATCTGACATTAGCCGTTACTCAGGTGCTGGATATCTTGAATAAGCCACTGCACATTGGAACTGCTTTCCTCTTGGCATTGAATGGAAGCGGAGATTGTGTTTACAATTCCATCTTTACCTGACTGGTCCCCAAGCCCTCTTGATAGAGAATTCTGGAGCCACAGTGCAGCATTCTGCCTTCCCCAAGGAAAGAAGTAGTGCCTCGTGAGTCAGCCCAGAAGCCCCCCATGAGGATCAGTCTGCATGGCCCTCGAGGAAATCCCGATATATAGGGTGCCCTGGCCACTAGTGCTGTGTCAGACAAAGCCTGAGCCCTGACCTCTTGTTAGCCACCCGGAGAGAGGGCCCCATATCTAGCATGTGAGACCAGCCATGGCCCAAGTCCATCAACTCTACCCATCCTTGGTATTCAGGTACCTGTCTCCAGACCTTTGCTGGAATTTCTGCCAATGGGGGAACTTGAAGCAAAATAGAGAACTCCTCCTTCTCCATGGCAGGAAACCTGGCTGTTGGGATGGGTGTCCAACCCTCAAAATGAGAGCAGCTACATGACCAATGAGACCATGCCCATTCCTAAGGGCTGCCCTGGGAACAAACAGGCATTGTGACCCTCATCCAGAGTAAGCTTTCGAACAAGCCCTCTCAGTTACGCCAGCAGTTTCCCGAACTGCAAGCCTGGGATGCCCCTAGGCCCAAATCCTAACCCTTGGTAGAATTTTCCAGGGGCCCAGACCAAGATCCCATCTCTGGAATCCCTGTTTTGTTGTACCACTAAGATGGAAAACAGCACTCTTCCCTTCCCCAAAAAAGCCACCAAAGTATTAGGAGAAGCTGGGATCCTTAGAGAGGAAAAATCTCCCATGGACCCATGAGACCATACCTGCATTCCGAAGGCATCCTGGTCACACAATCCAGATATAAAATCCTGTGCTACCTCATTCCAGTCACACTAATTACAGATCCTGACAAGCTACCCTCCAGGTCTATGCATTGGGTCTGCTATCACCTCGCCACTAACCCTAACCTGAGTTTGTATTTGCAGACTACTCTCCCAAAACCATGGCTCACATGCCCTCCAGGATGGGGTCTCTGTAGCAACATCACAGGACTGGGCCTGCCGTACCCAAGGAATCTTGACAGTCACAGTTGCACAAACCCTCCAGATTAGGAGAAATCTGCAAGGACCCTGAGCCAACTCCAATATGGAGGCCGTTCTGGAAGCAAATGCGCAGTCTAACAGACCCTTATCACCTAAATGCAGGCAAACACCCAAGTCAATGGGCCTGAGGCAGAAGATTGTACCAGAAATGCCCCTAGGACCTCATTGTATCTCTAGAATAGGTTTTCAGGCATTTGTTCTCAGAGGCCTGTTCTGGAATACCACCTTATAATACAACTATTTGTCCATGAGCCACACAACAAAACTTGTCCTTTCCTCAGAATGAAACCGTGCATTCAAGCTATGTCAAACCCTCAGAATTGGAGAATCCTGTATGGTACCTTAGTCACCAGCACACTCTATGATCTCTCTGGTAACAAACCATCATTGTAGCTCATCTGTAATAGATTCCATGTCAACTCAAGGCCTTGGTACTTCTCCCAGAAACACCAGAATGAACCTGCCATGTTCCTCAGCTGCAACCATCAATGGAGGGGTGCTTTCCAGGCATCCATGAGGGAGAGCGTTGATACCCAACCTTTCCACATAGGGAACACTGGAGCAAACATACCAGATTGCCCCTGCCCGGTAGAAGGAAACTTAGTTGTTTGGAGCATCTGGCAAGCGTCAGCATGGGAAATTCTCCAAGGCTTCTTTATGCAACCGTTCCACTTGTTGGTCATCATAGACACAAACTCCAGTGTGAGCAAACATCTGACATCCGCCCTTAATCAGGTGCAGGATATCTTGAATCCGACACTGCACATTGGAAGAGCTATATGTTTAGCACTGAATTGAACCGTAGCTTGTGTTTACAATTCCATCCTCACCCTACTGGCTCCCCAGGCCTCTTGATAGGGAATTCTGGAGCCATAATGCAGCATTCTGCCTTCCCCATATAAAGAAGAAGTGCCTGGTGAGTCTGCCTAGCATCCCACATGAGGATCCATCTGCTCGGTCCTCGAGGGAACCCCGATGTATAGACTGCCCTGACCACTATTGCTGTGTCTGACAGAGCCTGAGACCAGACTTAGTTTCAACCACCCAGAAAGCGGGCCCCATATCCAGCAAGTGAGGCCGGCCATGGCACAAGTCTGCCATCTCTACCAATCTTTGGTATTAAGGCATTTGTCCCCAGACACTTGCTGGAATCCATGAAAATGGGGGAACCTGAAGCATAAGAGAGAACTCCTCCTTTCCCATGCGAGGAAACCTGGGTATTGGGATGGGTGTCCAACCCCCAAAGTGGGAGCAAGCTGCGTGGTCAATGAGGCCATGCCCACTCCTGAGGGCTGCCCTAGGCACAAACAATCATTGTGACTCTCATCCTGAGCATGCTTTCAAACAAACCCTCTCGGTTGCAGCACCAGTATCCAGCATTGCAGGCCTGGTACGACCCTAGGCCCAAATCCTAACCCTTGGTGGGATTTCCCAGGCGCCCAGACCCAGAGTCCGTCTCTGGAATCCCTGTTTTGGACACCCCTAAGATGGAAAACAGCACTCTTCCCTTCCCCGAGAAAGGTTCCAAACTATTGGGAGCCGCCAGGATGCTTAGAGAGGAAAAATATCCCATGGACCCATGAGACCACACCTGCATTCCGAGGCAATCTGGGACACACAATCCAGATACAAAAGCCTGTGCTACCACCTTTGAGTCACCTGATTTACAGTTCCAGACGAGCTGCCCTACAGACCTACTTATTGGGCCTGTGATCACCTTGCCATTAACCCTAACCCAAGTTTGTGTTTGCAGACTTCTCTCCCAAAACAATGGCTCACATGCTGCCCAGGATGGGGTCTCTGGAGTCACACCACAGGAAAGTTCCTGCCATCCCAAGGAAACTGTGTCAGTCACAGTAGCCCAAACCCTAGAGATTAGGAGAAACCTTCAAGTCCCCTAAGCCCAGTCCAATATTGGCGGCCACTCTGGTCGCAAATACGCAGTCTGAAACACTGTGATCACCTCCATCCAGGCAGACACCCATGTCAATGGTCCTGAGTCAGATGATTGAACTTGACATGCCCCTAATACCTCATTGGAAGCCTAGGTTACCTTTTCAGGCATTTCGCCTCAGAGGCCTATTCTGTAATACCAATATGATACAACATATGGTCCCTGAGCCCCCACAATAGTATAACTCCTGTCCCCAGATGGAATCCGTGCTCTTCAACTTGTGTCAACCCTCAGTGTATATGAATTCTGCACAGCCCCTTAGCCACCAGCACATTCTTTGATCTCCTTGGCAACAAACCAGCATTGTGACCCATCTTCATGAGACTCCATGTTACATCAAGTCCTTGGTAATTCGTCCAAGAGACACCAGAATGAATCTGCCATGTTCCTAAGCTGCAATGGTCTGTGGAGGTGTGCTTTCCAGGCATCCATGTGGGACTGCTCTGCTAACCAGTCTTTCCACATATGGACCCTGGAGCAAACAAACCAGACTGCAATTGACTTGTAGAAGGGAACCTTCTGTTTGGAGCATCTCAGAAGCACCAGCGTGAGAAATCCTCCATGGCCTCTTGACACAACCCCTCCATTTGTCGGTCATCATAGACACAAACTCCAGAATGAGTAAACATCTGCCATCTGCCCTTATTTAGGTTCTGGAATTTCGTTTCCACTGCTGCACAATGGAACTGTGTTTCACTTGACACTAAATTTAACCATAGCTTGGGTTTAGAATTCCATCCTCAGCCTCCTGGTCCACAAGCCCTCTTGAGAGGGAATTCGGGAGCCACAAAGCAACATTCTGCATTCCCCATAGAAAGAAATAGGGCCTGGTGAATCTGCCCAGAAACTCCACATGAGGATCAATCTACTTGGTGCTAGAGAGAACGTTGATTTATAGGCTGTCTTGGGCACTGGTACTGTGTCTGACAGAGCCTGAGCCAAGACCTAGTTTCATCCATCCAGAGTTCTGAACCCATATCCAGCATGTGAGATCGGCCAAGGCCCAAGTCCGTCACCTCTACCCATCCTTGGTATTCAGGCATCTGTCCTCAGACCTTTGCTAGAATCCCTGTCAATGGGAGGACCTGAAGCACAATAGAGAACTCCTCCTTCCCCATGGCAGGAATCATGATTGTTGATATGGGTGTCCAAACCTCAAAGTGGGAGCCAGCTTCATGACCAAGGAGACAACGCACACTCATGAGGGCTGCCCTGGGCACAAGCAGCCATTGCGATCCTCAGCTTGAGCATGCCTTCAAACAAACGCTCTCAGTTGCACCTCCAGGATCCTGCATGCAGGCCTGGTATGCCCCTAAGACCAAATCCTAACACGTGGTTGGATTTTGCAGAAATCAGAATTCCTCCTTCCTCATGGCAAGAAACCTTGTGGTTGGCATGTTGTCTAAAGTTCAGTATAGGAGAAACCAGCGTGGCCCATGAATCCCCGCCCATGCTTGAAAGCTGCATTGGACACAAACATGCATTGTGACCCTCAGTGTGAGCCATGTCCTCAAGTAAGACCTCTCAGTGGCTGGACCAAGATCCCGCATATGGGGCTTGTCATGCCCCAGGGCCCCCAATCTTAACCAGTGTTCGGGTTGTCCAGTCGCCCCTAATCAGGGATCTGCTCTGTAATCCATCTTTTAGTGGCACACCTGAGGTAAAAAATCAGAATGGACTCATCCCATCCCACAGAATGACCCCAAAATCTTGGGATCGGGCCAAATCCCCAGAGAGGGAGACTCATCCATGGTCTATGAGGCCACCCCGACATTCCACGGCCATCGGTGACACAAAATTCAGAGACAAAATCCTGATCAAGCACCTCACACTCACCCTTTGTTCATATCCTGAAGTGTTCTCCTCAAGGTTTGTAGATCGGACCTCCTGTACCTATGTCCTGAAAACTAAGCTGAGTTTCTGTTTTCAGACTTCTGTACCCACAGCTCTGACCCACACACCGTCCACACTTGGACCCCTGGAACCACACCTCAGGACTGTGCCTTCCCTCCTCAAAGGAATTCTGTCCATTTCATTGGCCACAAACTTGCAAATTAGGAGAAACCTCCAATGTCACAGAGGCCTTCCCAATAGTGTAAACCGCCCGGGACAAACAAGGGTGATCTGACACCAGCTGAGGAACTACCTCCACTCAGACCCGTAGACAGATGACTCAGGAGAAGAAAATTAACCCGGACAGGATCCTAGGCCATAATAAGTTCCATTGCTTTGGTTTCCAGGCATCTCTCCTCAGAGTTCTGGATTCCAGTACCAGCATATGGGGGGGGCTACTGAAACACCAATGAGAACAAATCTTGTCTCCAATGGGAAACTTGCTCGTTGGAGCTGTGTCAAAACCTCCTGTTAGGAGAAACCTTCAGGGCCCCGGTGCCACTGCCCCATTCCAAGGTGTCCATGGATACAAAAGCACATTTTTACCCATCAACAGGAGAATCCATTTCAACACAGCCCCATTGGTTGCTACGCCAGAGACAGCAGGTAAAACATGTCCTGTCACTAGGAGACAATTAGAATATGAGGCGGGCTGCCCAGGCATCCATCCTTAGAACCCTGCTCTGGAGTCGTTCCATAGGGGATATCCTGAAGTCATCCATCAGGTTTCAGTTGACCCGCAGAAAATCCTTGTGGTTTGGAGCATCTACTACTCCCATCATGGGAAAATACCCATGGCCTCGTGATGACCTCCCCTTCATGAGGGGGCCATCATGGACAGAAACTCCAACCTGAGCCAACGTATGAACCTTGCCCTGACTTCAGATGCACGAAATCTCGATTCAGCTCTGCAGAGTGTATCTGCCGTGTCCTTGCCCCAAAACCAAAGCCAAACTTGTGTCCTCAGACTTCTGTCCTCACACTCCTGGCCCAAAATCCCTCCAATTTGGCAATTTCTGAACCAGAATGCAGCACTCTCCCTGCCCTCCAGAAGAAAAAACTTTGCCCTATGGGGCTACCGAGAAATCCCAAATGATTATCTTCTGCATGCTACTCGACTGTACCCCAAATATACAGCCTATCTGAGCACAAATGCCCTGTCTGGCACAGCCTGAGCACAGACCTCCTGAACGACACTTAGAAAGCTGGCCCTAAACTGAGCACATTGGAACTGCCATGGCCTTAGGTCGTCATCTCTTCCCAACCTCGGTTTTCAGGCTTCAGAACCTAGACCTTATCTCCAATCACTTTCCAGAGGTGAACATGATGCAGAAATCAGAACTTCTCCTTCCCCATGGCAAGAAACCTTAGGTTGGCAGGTCCAAGGTTCAGTGTAGGAGAATCTTGCATGCTCAATGAGGCCCCGCCCATGATTGAGTGCCACCTTGGGCACAAACATACATTGTGACACACAACGTGAGTACACTATTCAAGTAATTCCTCTCAGTGGCTGGACAAAGAGCCCAAATATGGAGCTTGCCATGCCCATAGGCTCCCAGGCCTAACCAGAGGGCGGGTATTCCAGTTGTCTGTGCCCAGTGTTCTTCTCTAGAATCACTCTATTGGGGGGACACCTGAGGTAGAAAACAGGACTCCTCCATTCCCACAGAATGACCCCAAACTCTTGGGAGCTGGGCAAATCACCAGAGAAGGAGACTCTTCCACGACCCATGAGTCCACCCCTACATTAAACGACCATCGTGAATACAACATCCAGAGACATAAACCTGAATGACCGCCTCTCACCCGCCCTACTTTCTAATCGCTAAGAGCTCACCTCACAGACAGTAGATCACTCCTGCCTTAACCTCGGCCCCAAACTTCATCCGAGTTTGTGTTTTTGGACGTCTGTCCCCACAGCCCTGTCCCACAGAGCCTCCAGGCTGGGGCCTCTGGAGCCACACCACAGGAATGTTCTGCTCTCTCCTAGGAGACTGTGCCCATTCCATTGCCCACAACCCTACAGAATAGGAGAAACCTCAAGGCCCCCTTGGAAATCTCACTCCTGTAAGCCACCCTGGACAAACAGTGGCATCATGACACAATCTGAGCAACTACTTCCACACAGACATGCAGACAGGAGATTGAAATGGACAGGGCCCTAGGCCCTAATCTGAACTCTTGCTTTGGTTTCCAGGTGTCAATCCTCAGAGGCCTGGGTTCGAAGACCACCATATGGGGCTTTCCTGAGGCCCCAAAGAGAACAGTTCTCAACTCCACATGGGAAGCTTCCTTGTTGGAGCTGTGTCAAACCCTTCAGGTCGGAGAATCCTGCAGAGTCCCTGAGCCACCGCCACATTCCAAGGTCTCCAGGCCACCAACCCAGATTATGACTCATCCTCAGGAGAGTCCATTTCAACTCAGCCCTCTGGGTAGTTTGCCCAAGAGCCTGCAGATTGAGCCTGCCGAGCAGTCAGTGGGAATGTGAGGTGGTGTTTCCAGGCATCCATGCTTAGACCCCTGCTCTCGAGTCTTTGTGTATGGGGCGTCCTGGAACCACACAATAGGACTCGACTGTCATACAGAAGGAAACCTTGAGGTTTGGAGCAGCCACAACTCTCAGCGTAGGGAAACCTCCCTGGCCTCATAACGCCTCCACACCCTTCAGGATGGGGCCTTCATGGTCACAAACTCCAGCCTGAGGCAACGTCTCATACTCACCCTGACCTCAGACTGAGGAGATCTCGATTCAGCCTCTGCAGAATGGGCTTGCTGTGCCCTCAGCCCCCAAACCTAATGATAGCTTGTGTTTTCAGACTTCCTTCCTCACACTCCTGGCAAACAAGACCTCCAGATTGGGAATTCCAGAACCACAACGCAGCCCTCTGCCTTCCCACCAGAAGAAAAACGTTGCCCTATGGGGCTCTCCAGAAACCCCAAATGAGGATCAACCTGCTCAGGCCTCGACTGCACCCCAATTGGATAGGCTCCCCTGGGCACTAATGCTCTGTCTGACACAGCCTGAGGCCAGACGTCCCTACAGACAAGGAGAGAGCTGGCCGCACACTCAGCACATCGGACATGCCGTGGCTTTATACAATCATCTCTTCCCAACCTGGGTTTTCAGACATTTGAACCTCGACATTATGTCAAATCCCGGCACACGTGGGTAACTGAAGCACAAATCAGAACTCTTCCTTCCCCATGGCTGTAAAGCTTGCTGTTGGCATGGAGTCACACCTTCAGGGTAGGAGAAACCTTCATGGCCCCTGAGGCCAAGCCCAAACTTGAGTGTCTCCTTGGGCACAAACTCGCATTGTGACCCTCAGCGTGAGCCCCATGTCGAAGTAAGGCCTCTCAGGGCCTGGACCAAGAGCCCACATATGGGGCTTGCAAGCATCTATGCTCCCAATCCTCACCTGAGTTCGAGTTTTCCCATCACTCGTACCCAGGACTGTGATCTGGGGTCCCTCTCCTGGAGGAACACCTGAGCCAGACAACAGGACTCCACCCTTCCCACAAAATGACCCCAAAAATCTTTGGATCTGGCCCAACTCCTCAGAGAGTGAGACTCTTCCATAGCCCCTGAGGCCACCCCTATATTCCACAGCAATGGGGGACACAATATCCAGAGAAAAAAGCTTGCCCGACTGCCTCCCATTCACCCTTCTTTCATAAGCTGAGGAGCTCACCTCACGGTCAGTGGATCCGACCTGCCATACCCTCAGCCCCACACCTAAGCCGAGTTTGTGTTTTCAGACTTCTTTGCCCACAGCCCGGACCCCCACACCCTCCAGGCTAGGGTCTATGGAGACATACTGAAGGACTGTGCCTTTCTTCTCCAAGAAAACTGTGCCCAATCCATTGACCACAACCATACAGATTAGGAGAAACCTCCAAATCTCCAAGGCCATGCCAACAGTGTAGGCTGCCTTGGACTAAGAGGGGCACTCTGACACCAGCTGAGCAAGTATCTCCACGTAGACACTCAGACTGTGTCCCCAGAGACAGAATATTGAAACAGACAGGCACCTAGGCCCTAATCTGAAACCTAGCTTTGGTTTCCAGGTGTCTCTCCTCAGAGAACTGGTTTGGAGACCAGCATCTGGGGCTTTTTTGAGGCACCAAACAGAACCTCTCTCATCTCCACATGGGGAGGTTTTTTATTGGAGCCGTATCAAACCCTTCGGTTAGGCGAATTCTTCAAGGCCCCTGAGCCACTAGCACATTCCAAGGTATCCATGGACACAAACCCACATTACCTTCCATCCTCAGGAGAGTCCATTTCAACTCAGACCCCTGGTTACCTCGCCCCAGAGCCAGTAGTTCAAACATGTCTTGTCGCAAAGAGCAAATGGGAATGCGAGGTATGCTGTTCAGGGGTCCATCCTTCAAACCCTGCTCTCCTGTCCTTCTGTATGGGATGTCCTGGAGGCATTCAACAGGACTCGACTGTCCTGCAGATGGAAACCTCATGGTTTGGAGCAACGCATAAACTAGCGTTTGTGCTGTTGTCTAAGGTGCTGTGCAGTATTCTCCAACCCTGAGGGTTTGGCAGAGGTAGAAGGGCACGGTTTCCTTGTCCCTCCGGGGACAGGAGATTTTCTGTTGTGTGGCTCAGGGACCACATGTTGTATCCTAAGTTGGTATTCCAGAAAAGGACCCTGAGGACAGATGCCTGAAAACCTAATCTAGGGTTCCAGTGAGGTCCTAGGGTCATGTCAAGTTCAATCTTCTGATCCAGGAACATTAACTTGTCTGCTTGGATGTAGGTGATCAGGGTGTTTCAGACTGGCATTTGCGTCCAGCGCTGCTGACAATATTGGGGTGGGCTCAGGGGCCTTGCATGTTTCTCCTAAACTGGAAGGTTTGGGCAGAATTGATGGGCACAGTTTCCTTGGGGATGGCAGGCACAGTCCTGTGGTGTGGATCCAGAGACCATATCCTGGAGGGCATATGAGCCATGGTTTTGGGAGAGAAGTCTGCAAACACAAATGTGGGTTAGGGTTAGTGGAAAGGTGATTGCAGGCCCAATGCATAGACCTGGAGTGCAGCTCATCAGAAACTGTAATTAGGGAGACTGGAAGGCGATAACACAGGCTTTTCTGTCTGGATTGTGTGTCCAGGATGGACTCTGAATGCAGGTGTGATCTCTTGGGTCTATGGGAGATGTTACCTCACTTAGGATCCTGGTGGCTCTCCATAGTTTGGTGGCCTTTTTGGGGGAGGGAAAAGTGCTGTTTTCCATCTTAGGCATGCCCCAAAATAGGGATTCCTGAGACGAGATCTGGATTTGGGTCCCTGGAAAATCCCACCAAGGCTTAGGATTTGGACTTAAGGGCGTACCAGGCCTGCAATGCAGAATCATGTTGGTGCAACTGAGAAGGCTTTTTTGAAAGCATGCTCAGGCTGAGGGTCACAATGTCTGTTTGTGCACAGGGCGGCCCTCAGGAGAGGCTGTGGTCTCATTGGCCATGTAGCTGGCTCCCACTTTGGGGGTTGGACACCCATCCCAACAACCAGGTATCCTTCCATGGGGAAGGAGGAGTTCTCTATTGTGCTTCAGGTTCACCCATAGGCAGGGATTCCAGCAAAGGTCTGTAGAGAAGTGCTTGAATACAAAGGATAGGTAGAGATGACATACTTGGGCCATAGCAATCCCAAATGCTAGATGTGGGGTCCGCTCACTGGTGACTGACACTAGGTCGGGGATCAGGCTCTGTCAGACACAGCAATAATGGCCAGGGCAGCCTATAAATTGGGGTTCCCTTGAGGGCCAAGCAGATTGATCCTCATGTGGGGTTTCTGGCCAGACTCACCAGGCACTTCTTCCTATAGGAAAGGCAGAATGCTGCATTGCGACTCCTGATCCCCTATCAAGAGGGCCTGGGGACCAGTCCCGTGAGGATGGAATTGTAAACACAGGCTATGGTTCAATTCAGTGACAAGCGGAAGGCAGTTACAATGGGCAGCGGTTTATTGGAGACAACCAGCACTGGAATAAGGGTGGATGTCAGATATTTGCCCACATTTGTGTTTGTTTGTATGATGACCAGCCAGTGGAGGGGTGTCAAAAGGCCATGGAGGAGTTCACACGCTGAGGCCTGTGAGCTGTTCCAAACAGTAAGGTTTCCTTCTACTGGGCAGGTGAATTCTGGTTTGTTTGCTCTAGGTTTCCCCATGTGTAAATTTACTGAAGCAGAGCTCTCCAGCATGGATGCCTGGAAAGCACACCTCTGTTGACCATTGCAACTGAGGAACATGGCAGGTTCATTCTGGTGGCTCTGGGGCGAAGTACCAAAGCCTTGAGTTGACACGGACCTCTTGCACATGGGCCACAATGCTGGTTTGTTACCAAGGAGATCTTAGAACATGCTGGTTGCTAATGTGCCCTGCAGGATTCTCCTACCCTGAAAGTTTGGCACAGGTTGAAGAGCACGGTATCCTTCTGAGGACAGGAAATATTCTGTCGTGTGGCTCAGGGACCACATGATGTGTCATAAATTGGTATTCCAGACCAGGCCCCTGAGGTCAGATGCCTGAAAACCCAATGGGGTTCCATTGAGGTCCTAGGGGCATTTCAGGTTCAATCTTCTAACTCAGGTTCATTGATTTGGCTATCTCCCTGGATGTAGGTGATCAGGGTGTTTCAGACTGCTCATTTACGTCCAGAGTGGCCAGCAATATTCTGGTGGGCTCAGGGACCTTACAGATTTCTCCTAATCTGCAAGGTTTGGGCAACTCTGATATGCACAGTGTACTTGGGGATGGCAGCCAGAGTTCTGTGGTGTAACTCCAGAGATCCCATTCTGGTGGGCATGTGAGCCATGGTTTTGGGAAAGGAATCTGGAAACACAAATTCGGGTTATCGAATTTTTGGTGATGTGATCACAGGTCCAATGCGTAGACCTGGAGGGCAGCTCGTTAATTAGGGTGACTGGAAGGCAGTATCACAGGCTTTTCTCTCTAGATTGTGTGTCCAGGTTGGTCTCGGAATGCAGGTGTGGTCTCATGGTTCCATGGGAGATTTTTCCTCTCTATGGTTCCTGGCACCTCTCCATAGTTTGGCAGCTATTTCGGGGAAGGGAAGATTGCTGTTTTCCATCTGAGGGGTGCCCCAAAACAGGGATCCAGAGTTCGGCTCTGGTTCTGGGCGTCTGGGACATCCCACCAAGGGTTAGGATTTGGGCCTAGGGGCATAGGAGGCCTGTAATGCGGGATCATGGTTGTGCAACTGAGATGGATTCTTTGAAAGCTTGCTCAGGCTGTAGGACACAATGCCTCTTTGCGCCCAGGGCGGCCCTCAGGAGTGGGTGTGGTCTCACTGGTCTTGTAACTGGCTCCCCTTTGAAGGATGGACACCAATCCCAAGAGCCAAATGTCCTGCCATGAGGAAGGTGGAGTTCTTTATTGAGCTTCAGGTTTCCCCATTCTCAGGGATTCCAGGAAAGGTCTGGGGACAGGTGCCTAAAAACCAAGGATGGATAGAGATTATGTACTTGGGCCATGGCAATATCATTTGGGGTTTATGGCCAGACTCACCAGGCAATTCTTTCTATAGGGAAGGCAGAATGCTGCGTTGTGGATCCAGAATTCCCTATCAAGAGGGTTTGGGGACCAGTCAGGTGAGGATGGAATTGTAAACACAAGCTACGGTTCAATTCAGTGCCAAACGGAAGGCAGTTCCAGTGTGCAGCAGCTGATTCGAGATATCCATCCCCTGAGTAAGGGCAGATGTCAGATATTTGCTCACATTGGAGTTTGTGTCTATGATGACTGACAAATGGAGGAGTGGTGTCAAGAGGCCATGGAGGGGTTTTCACGTTGAGGCTTATAATCTGCTCCAAACAGCAAGGTTTCGTTCTACTGGACATATGGAGTCTGGATTATTTGCTCCAGAGCCCCCCATGTGGAAAGATTGTATAGCAGAGCTGTACTGCATGGATGCCTGGAATGCTCCACTCCATTGACCATTGCAGCTGAGGGACATGGCAGGTTCATTCTGGTGTCTCTGGAGTGAAGTACGAAGTCCTTGAGTTGACATGGAATCTCTTGCAAATGGGTCATAATGCTGGTTTCTTACCAGGGAGAGCTTAGAATGTGCTGGTGGCTAAGGTGCTGTGCAGGATTCTACTACTGTGGGATTTGTCACAGGTGGAAGGGCAAGGATTCCTTCTGGGGACAGGAGATGTTCTGTTGTGAGGCCCAGGGACCACACGTTGTATCATAATTTCGCATTCCAGAATAGGTCTCTGAAGACAGATGTCTGAAAACCGAATCTAGGTTTCCAAGGACGTCCTAGGAGCATGATACTTTCACTATTCTGACTCAGGACCATTAATTTGCCTGTCTGACTGGATGTAGGGGATCAGGGTATTTCAGACTGCGCATTTTCGTTCAGAGCGGCCGCCAGTATTGGGGTAGGCTCAGGGGCCTTGCAGGTTTCTCCTAATCTAGAAGGTTAGAAGTTTGGGCAACTGTGACGGGCACAGTTTCCTTGGGTATGGCAGGGACAGTCCTGTGGTGTGCATCCAGAGACCCCATCCTGGAGGCATATGTGCTATAGTTTTGGTAGAGAAGTCTGCAAACACAAATTCGGATTAAGGTGAATGGCGAGGTGATTGCAGGCCCAATGCACAGACCTGGAGTGCAGCTCATCTAGAACTGCAATTAAGGTGACTGATGGTGGTAGCACAGGATTTTCTCTTTGGATTGTGTTTCCAAGATGCCCTCGAAATTCAGGTGTGTTCTCATAGGTCCATGGGAGACTTTTCCTCTCTATGGCTCCTGGTGGCTCCCCATAGTTTGGTGGCTTTTTCGAGGAAGGGAAGTGTGCTGTTTTCCATCTTAGGTGTGCCCCAAAACGGGGATTCCAGATACGGGCTCTGGTTCTGGGCACCTGGAAAATCCCACCAAGTTTTAGGATTTGTGTCTAGAGGTGTACCACGACTGCAATGCGGGATTATGGTGGTGCAACTGAGAGGGATTGTTTGAAATCATGCTCAGGGTGATTGTCACAATGCCTGTTTGTGCCCAGGGTGGCCCTCAGGAATTGGCGTGGTCTCATTGGTCTTTTAACTGGCTCCCCTTTGAGGGTTGAAGACCCATTCCAACAGACAGGTTTATTGCCATGGGGAAAGAGGAGTTCTCGATTGTGCTTCAGGTTGCCCCATGGGCAGGGTTTCCAGCCAAGGTCTGGACAGAGGTGCCTGAATAACAAGGACGGGTAGAGATGACGTACTTGGGCCATGAGCATCCAAAATGCTAGATATGGGGCCTGCTCTCTGGTGGCTGAAACTCAGTCGGGGCTCAGGCTCTGTCAGTCACAGCACTAGCGGCCATGGCAACATATAAATCAGGGTTGACTCGAGGGCTGAGCAGATTGATCCTCATGTGGGGTTTCTGGGCACACTCACCAGGCACTTCCTCATTCGATGGGGAAGGCAGAATGCTGTGTTGTGGCCCCAGATTAACCTATCAAGAGGGCTTGTGGACCAGTCGGGTGAGAATGGAGTTGTAAACACAAGCTACGGTTCAATTCAGTGCCAAGCGGAAGGCAGTTCCTATGTGCAGCGGTTTATTCAAGATATCCAGCACCAGGATAAGGGTGGATGTCAGATATTTGCTCACACTTGTGTTTGTTTGTATGATGACCGACCAATGGAGGGGTGTCAAAAGGCCATGGAGGAGTTCACACGCTGAGGCCTGTGAGCTGTTCCAAACAGTAAGGTTTCCTTCTACTGGACAGGTGAATTCTGGTTTGTTTGCTCTAGGTTCCCCCATGTGGAAAGTTTGTGAAGTAGAGCTCTCCGGTATGGATGCCTGGAAAGCACACCTCCATTGACCATTGCAGCTGAGGAACAAGACAGGTTCGTTCTGGTGGCTCTGGGACGAAGTACCAAGGCCTTGTGTTGACATGGAATCTCTTGCAGATGGGCCACAATGCTGGTTTCTTACCAGGGATATCTTAGAATATGCTGGTGGCTAAGGTGCTTTGCAGAATTCTACTACCCTGGGGTTGTGATGGTGGCAAAGGTGCTGTGCAGGACTCTACTAACCTGGGCTTTGCACAGATGGAAGGGCTCCATTTCTTCTGGGGACAGGAGATGTTCTGTTGTGTGAACCAGGGACCACATGTTGTATCATAAGTTTGCATTCCAGAACAGGCCTCTGAGGACAGATGTCTGAAAACCGAATCTAGGGTTCCAATGACGTTAGGTTCACTATTCTCACTCAGGACTATTGATTTGGCTGTCTGCCTGGATGTAGGTGATTAGGGTGTTTCAGACACTACATTTGTGTTCAGAGCAGCCACCAATATTTGGGTAGGCTCAGGGGCCTTGCAGGTTTCTCCTAATCTAGAAATTTTGGGCTACTGTGATGGGAATAGTTTCCTTGGGGATGGCAGGGACAGTCCTGTGGTGTGGATTCAGAAACCCTATCCTGGAGGGCATGTGTGCCATGGTTTTGGTAGAGAAGTCTGCAGACACAAATTCAGATTAGGGTGAGTGGCAAGGTGATCGCAGGACCAGTGCATGGACCTGGAGGGCAGATCGTCTGGAATTGTAATTAGGGTGATGGGAAACTCCACATGAGGATCAATCTACTCAGCCCTTGAAGCAGCTCCGAATTATAACACCCCTGGCCCCTAGTGCTGTGTCTGACAGGCCCTTCTTCTTTCTATGGGGAAGGCAGAATGCTGCGTTGTGGCTCCAGAATTCCCTATCATAAGGGCATGCGGAAGAGTAGTGTGAGGACGGAATTGTAAACCCAAGCTATGGATAAATTCAGTGACAAGCAAATGGCATTTCCAGTGTGCAGTGGCTGATTCGAATACCCAGCACCAGAGTAAGGGCAGGCGTCAGATGTTTGCTCATGCCTGAGTTTGTGTATATGATGACCGACAAACGGAGGGGAGGTGACAAGAGGCCATGGAGGATTTCCCACACTTGGGCTTGAGAGATGCTCCAAACAGCAAGGTTTCCTTCTACCTGACAAGGCAGTCAGGTTTGTTTGCTCGAGGGTCCCCTATGTGGAAAGTTTGGGTAGCAGAGCACTCCCACATGGATGCCTGGAAAGCACATCTCCATTGAACATTGCAGCTGAGGAATATGGCAGGTTCGTTCTGGAGGCTCTACAGCAAAGTACCAAGGCCTTGAGTTGACATGGAATCTCATGAAGATGGCTCACAATGCTGGCTTGTTACCAGTGAGATCTTAGAATCTGCTGGTGGCTATGGGACGATTAGGGTTCATCTAACCTGTGGGTTTTACACAGGTCCAAGAGCACGGCTTCCAAATAGGGAAAGGAGATGTTCTCTTGTGGGCTCAAGGACCATATGTTGTATCATAAGTTGGTATTTCAGAACAGGTCTCTGAGGAAAGATGCCTGAAAACCTAATCTAGGGTTACAATGAGGTCATAGGGGCATGTAAGGTTCAATGTTCTGACTCATGACCTTTGACTTGGGTGTCTGCCTGGATTCAGGTGATCAGCATTTTACCGACTGTGCATTTGTGTCCACAGCGTCCTCCAATATTGGGGTGGGCTCAGGGGCCTCGCAGGTTTCTCCTAATCCAGAGGGTTTGTGCAATAGTGGCACGCACAGTTTCCTTGGGGAAGATAGGTACACTCCCGTGGTGTAGCTCCAGATACCACAGCCTGGAGGGCATGTGAGCCATGCTTTTGGGAGGGAAGTCTGCAAACACAAACTCGGGTTAGGGTTAGTGGCAATGTAATCGCAGGTCCAATGCATAGACATGGAGGGCAGCTCGTCAGAAATGTTAATCAGGTGACTCAAAGCTGGTAGCACAGGCTTTACTCTCTGAATTGTGTGTCCAGGATGGCCTCGGAATGCATGTGTGGCCTCATGGGTCCATGGGAGAGTTTTCCATTCTAAGGATCCTGGTGGCTCCCAATAGTTGGTGTCTTTCTCGGGGAAGGGAAGAGTGCTCTTTTCCATGATAGGGGTGCCCCAAAATAGGGACTCCAGAGATGATCTCTGGGTATGGTCCCCTGGAAAATCCCACCAAGTGTTAGGATTTGGGCCTAGTGGCTTACCAGGCTTGCATGCAGGATCCTGGAGGTGCAAATGTGAGGGCTTGTTTGAAATCATGCTCAGGATGAGGGTCACAATGCCTGCTTGTGCCCAGGGTGACCCCCAGGAGTGGGCGTGGTCCCCTTGGCCATGTAGCTGGCTCCCACTTGGAGGGTTGGACACACATCCCAACAGTCAGAATCCTGCCATGGGGAAAGAGGAGTTCTCTATAATGCTTCAGGTTCCCCCATTAGCAGGGATTCCAGCAACGGTCTGGGGACAGATGCCTGAATACCAAGGATGGGTAGAGCTAATGGACATGGGCCATGGCCAGTCTCAAATCATGGATATGGGCACCAATCTCTTGGTGGCTGACACTAGGTCTTGGCTCAGGATCTGTCAGACACAGCATTAGTGCCCACGGAAGCATATAAATTGGGGTTCCCTCGAATGCCAAGCAGATTGATCCTCATGTACGGTTTCTGGGCAGACTCCCCAGGCCCTTCTTGTTTCTATGGGGAAGGCAGAATGCTGCGTTGTGGCTCCAGAATTCCCTATCAAGAGAGCTTGCAGCGACGCCTGGGTGGCTCAGTTGGTTAAGCAGCTGCCTTCGGCTCGTGTCATGATTCCAGGGTCCTGGGATTGAGTCCAACATAGGGCTCCTTGCTCGGCAGGGAGCCTGCTTCTCCCTCTGCCTCTGCCTGCCTCTTTGTCTGCCTGTGCTCGCTCGCTTTCTCTCCCTCTGTCTCTGACAAATAAATAAATAAAATCTTAAAAAAAAAAAAAAAAAAAAAAAAAAAGAATGAGCTTGCGGACCAGGAGGCTGAGGATGGAATTGTAAACCCAAGCTATGGTTACATTCTGTATCAAGCAAAAGGCACTTCTAGTTTGTAGCAGTTTAATCGAATATTCAGCACCTGAGTGAGGGTGGATGTCAGATATTTCCTCATGCTGGAGTTTGTGTCTATGATGTCCCACAAATAGAGGGGCAGCATCAAGAGGCCATGGAGAATTTCCCAGGCTGGGGCTTGTGAGATGCTCCAAACATCAAGGTTTTCTTCTACTGGAAAGGGGAGGTCTGGTTTGTTTGCTCCAGGGTCCCACATGTGGAAAGAACAGATATCATAGCTCTCCCTCATGGATGCCTGGAAAGCACACCCCCTTTGACCATTGCTGCTGAGGAAAATGGCAGGTTCATTCTGGTGGCTCTGAGGTGAAGTACCAAGGGCTGGATCGGACACAGAATCTCATGAAGATAGGTCACAATGCTGATTTGTTACCAGGGTGATCTAAGAATGTGCTGGTGGCTAAGCGGCCATGCAAGATTCATCTGCCCTTAGGATGTGACACAGGTCCAAGAGCCCGGATTCCGTCTGCGGACAGGAGATGTTCTGTTGTGTGGCACAGGGACCATATGTTGTATCATAAGTTGGTATTCCAGAACAGGCCTCTGACGAGAGATGCCTGAAAACCAAATCTAGGGTTCCAATGAAGTCCTAGGGGCATGTCAGGTTCAATCTTCTTACTCAGGACATTGGACTCTGCTGTCTGCCTGAATGGAGGTGATCAGGGTATTTCAGACTGCGCTTTTGCATCCAGAGTGGCATCCAATATTATGTTGGGCTCAAGGTCCTTACAGTTTTCTCCTTATCTGGAGGGTTTTGGCAACTGTGACGGGAACAGTTTCCTTGTGGATGGCAGGCACAGTCCTTTGGTTTGGCTCCAGAGACCCCATACTGGATGGCATGTGAGCCATGGTTTTGGGAGAGAAGTCTGCAAACACAAATTCGGGTTAAGGTTAGTGGCTTGGTGATCGCAGGCCCAATGCATAGACCTGGAGGACAGCAAGTCAGGAACTGTAAATCAGGTGACTCGAAGGCGGTAGCACTGGCTAATGTATCTGGATTGAATTTCCAGGATGGCCTTGGAATGCAGATGTGGTCTCATGGGTCCATGGTAGATTTTTCCTCTCAAGGATCCTGTCAGGTCCCAGTACTTTAATGGCTTTCTCAGGGAAAGGGAAAGTGTTGTTTTCCATCTTAGGGGTGCCCAAGGACAGGGGTTCCAGATACAGGCTTTGGGTCTGGACGCATGTAAAATCCAACCAAGGGTTAGGATTTGGGCCTAGGGGCATACAAGACCTGCAATGTGGGTCCTGGAGGTGCAACTGAAAGCATTTGTTTGAAAGCATGCTCAAGTTGAGGGCCACAATGCCTGCTTGTGCCCAGACAGCCCTCAGGAGTGGGTGTGGTTTCATTGCCCATGCAACCGGGTCCCATTCTGAGGGTTGGACACCCAATCCAAAGCCAGGATTCCTGTCATGGGGAAGGTGGAGTTCTCTATTGTGCTTCAGGTTCTCCCATTGGTAGGGATTCCAGCAAAGGTCTAGGGGTCAGATACCTGAATACTATGGTTGGGTAGAGTAGACGGACATGGACCATCATTGGTCTCACATTCTGGATATGGGCTACGCCCGTGGGTGGCTGACACGAGTTCGGGGCTCAGAGTCTGTCAGCAACAGCATTAGTGGCCAGGGCAAACTATAAATCAGGGTTCCTTCATGGGCCGAGTGGATTGACCCTCATGTGCAGTTTCTGGGCAGACTCACCAGGTCCTTCTTCTTTCTATGGGGAAGGTAGAATGCTGCGTTGTGGCTCCAGAATTCCCTATCAAGAGGGCTTGCAGACCACCAAGGTGAGGATGGATTTGTAATCCGAAGCTAGGGTTACATTCAGTGCCAAGTGTGCAGCGGCCAATTCCAATATCAGCACCTGAGTATGGGCGTATGTCAGATGTTTGTTCGGGCTGGAATTTGTGTCTATGATGACCGACAAATGGAGGGGTGGCGTCAAGATGCCATGGAGGATTTCCCACCCTGGGGCTTGTGAGATGCTCCAAACATCAAAGTTTCTTTCTACCGGACAGGAGGAGTCTGGTTTGTTTGCTCAGGTTTCTCCATGTGGAAAGTTTGTGTAGCAGAGCACTCCTGCATGGATGTCTAGAAAGCACATCTCCATTGACCTTTGCAGCTGAGTAACATGGCATGTTCGTTCTGGTGGCTCTGGGGCAAAGTAAGAAGGCCTTGAGTTGACATGGAGTCTCATGAAGATGGGTCACAATGCTGGTTTGTTACCAGGGAGATCATAGAATGTGCTGATTGCTAAGGGGCCATGTAGGATTTATCTACCCTGAGGGTTTGACACAGGTCCATAAGCACAGCTTCCTTCTGGGTCGAGGAGATGTTCTGTTCTGTGGCTCAGGGACCACATGTTGTATCCTATGTTGGTATTCCAGAACAGGTCTCTGAGAACAGATACCTGAAAACCTAATCTAGCATTCCCTGAAGTCCTCGGGGCATGTCAGGTTCAATCTTCTGACTCAGGATCATTGACTTGGGTGTCTGCCTGGATGGAGGTGATAAGGGTTTTTCAGACTGTGAATTTGAGTCCAGAGTGGCCTCCAATATTGAGGTGAGCTCAGGGGCCTTGCAGGTTTCTCCTAATCTAGAGATTTTGGGCAACAGTGATGGGCACAGTTTCCTTGAGGAAGGCAGGCATAGTCCTTAGGTGTGGCTCCAGATACCACAACCTGGAGGGCATGTGAGCCATGGTTTTGGGAGAGAAATCTGCAAACACAAACTCAGGTTAGGGGTAGTGGCGAGGTGATCTCAGGCCCAATGCATAGATTTGGAAAGCAACTCGTCAGGAATTGTAAATTAGATGACTCAACGGGCGTAGAACAGGCTTTTGTATCTGCATGTGTCCAGGATGGCCACAGAATGCAAGTGTGGTCTAATGGGTCCGTGAAGGTTTTTCCTCTCTAAGTTACTTGGTGGCTCCTAATAGTTTGGTGGCTTTATTGGGGAAGGGAAGAGTGCTCTTTTCCATCTGGAGATTCCCTTTTAAAAATAGGGAATTCCAGAGGCTGGCTCTGGGTCTGGGACCCTGGATAATCCCACTAAGTGTTAGGATTTGGGCCAAGGGGAATACCTGGCCTGCAATGTGGGATACTTTTGGGTCAACTGAGAGGGCTTGTTTGAAAGCATGCTCAGGCTGAGGTTCACATTGCCTGCTTGTGCCCAGGGCGGCCCTCAGGTGTGGGTGTAATCTCCTTGGGCATGCTGCCAGCACCCACTTTGAGGTTGGACACCCATGCCAATAGCCAGGATTCCTGCCATGTGGAAGGAGTTCTATTGTGTTTCAGGTTCCCCCATTGGAAGATATTACAGCAAAGGTCTAGGGACAGATGCTTGAATACCAAGGATGGGTAAAAGTGACGGACCTGGGCCATGGCCAGTCTCACATGCTTGATATGGGCACCAATCTCACAAAGATACAAGGTCTTTGCTCAGGCTCTGTCAGACACAGAACTAGTGCCCAGGGCAGCCTATACATTGGGGTTCCCTTGAGCACCGAGCAGATTGATCATCATGTGGAGTTTCTGGACAGACTCACCAGGCCCTTTTTCTTTCTATTGGGAAGGCAGAATGCTGCATTGTGGCTCCAGAATTCCCTATCAATAGGGCTTGTGGACCAGGAGGCTGAGGATGGAATTGTCGGGACTCAGGCTATGTCAGAAACAAAACTAGTGGCCAGGGAAAACTATAAATAGGGGTTCCCTCCTGGGCTGAGTATATTGATCCTCATGTGCAGTTTCTGAGCAGACTAACCAGGTACTTCTTTCTATGCAGAAGGCAGAATGTTGCCTTCTGCCTCCAGAATTCCCTATCAAGAGATATGGCAGAACAGTTGGATGAGGATGAAATTGTAAACCAAAGCTAGGGTTAAATTCAGTGCCATGTGAAAGGCAGTACCAGTGTGCAGCAGCTGATTCCCATATCAGCACCTGAGTATGGGCGGATGTCAGATGTTTGCTTAGGCTGGAGTTTGTGTCTATGATGACTGACAAATGGAGGGGTGGCGTCAAGAGGCCATGGAGGATTTCCCACCCTGGGGCTTGTGAGATTCCCCAAACATCAAAGTTTCTTTCTACCAGACATGGGGAGTCTGTTTTTTTGCTCCGTTTCTCATGTGGAAGATTTGTGTAGCAGAGCACTCTCATATGGAGGCCTGGAAAGCACATCTCCATTGACCACTGCAGCTGAGAAACATGGAATGTTCGTTCTGGTGGCTCTGGGGCAAAGGACCAGGGTCTTGAGTTGATATGAAGCCTCATGAAGATGGGTCACAATGCAGGTGTTTTACAAGGGAGATCTTAGAATGTTCTGGTGGCTAAGGGTCTGTGCAGAATTCATATACCTTGAGAGTTTGACACAGGTCCAAGAGCATAGATTCCTTCTGCAGACAAGAGATTTTCTGTTGTGGTGCTCAGGGACCATATGTTGTATCATAAGTTGGTATTCCAGCACAGGCCTCTGAGGACAGATGCCTGAAAAGCTAATCCCTCTTCCAATGAGGTCCTAGGGCCACGATAGGTTCAATTATCTGATGCAGGACCATTGACTTAGGTGTCTGCCTGGATGGAGGTGATCAGGGTGTTTCAGACTGCGCATTTGCATACAGAGCGGCCTCCATTATTGGGGTGGGCTCAGGAGCCTTGAAGATTTCTCCTAATCAGGAGGGTTTGGGCAACTGTGAATGGCCCAGTTTCCTTGGGGATGGCAGGCACAGTCTTGTGGTGTATTCTAGGGGCCCCATCCTGGAGGGCATGTGAGGCATGGTTTTGGTAGAGGGATGGCCAAACACAAACTCGACATCGGGTTAGTGGTGAGGTGTTCACAGTCCCAATGCATAGACCTGAGGGAAGTACGTCAGGAACTGTAAATCAGGTGACTCGGAAGCAGTAACAGTCTCTTGTATCTGGATTGTGTATCCACGATGGCCTCAGAATGCAGGTGTGGACTCATGGGACCTTAGGAGATTTTCCTTCTCAAGGATCCTGGGGGCTCCCAAAAGTTTGGTGGCTTTCTCAGGGAAGTGAAGAGTTCTGTTTTCCATCTTAGGGGTGCCCCAAAAAAGGGATTCCATTGACGGGCTCTGGGTATGGGCACATGGAAAATCCCACCAAGTGTTAGGATTTGGTCCTCGGGGCATACCAGGGCCTGCAATGTGGGATCCTGGAGAAGAAACAGAGAGCGTTTGTTTGAAGGCATGCTCAAGCTGAGGATCACAATGGCAGCTTGTGCTCAGGGCAGCCCTCATGAGTGGGTGTTGTCTCCTTGGCCCTGCAGCTGGCTCCCACTTTGAGGTTTGGACACCCATATCAACAGCCAGGATTCCTGCCACGGGGAAGGAGGAGTTCTCTATTGTGCTTCAGGTTCCCCCATTGGCAGAGATTCTAGCAAAGGTCTGGGGAGAGATGCCTGAATACCATGGATGGGTAGAGGTGACGGACTTGGGCCCCGGCCGATCTCACATGCTGGATAGGGGCTTAGATCTCTGGGTGGCTGAAACTAGGTCCTGGCTCAGGCTCTGTCAGACACAGAACTATTACCCTGGACAGCTTCCCTAGAGCACCAAGTAGATTGATCCTCATGTGGAGTTTCTGGGCAGATTCACCAGGCCCTATTTCTTTCTATGGGGAATGCAGAATGTTGCTTTGTGGCTCCCGAATTCCCTCTCAAGAGGGCTTGAGGAACATGAGGCTGAGGATGGAATTCTAAACCCAAGCTATGGTTAAATTCAGTGTCAAGCGAAACGCAGTTCCAGTGTGCAGTGGTGGAAACAAAATTCCAGAACCTAAATAAGGGCAGATGTCAGATGTTTTCTCATGCTGTAGTTTGTGTCTATGATGATTGACAAATGGAGGGGTTGTGTCAGGAGGCCATGGACGATTTCTCACGCTGGTGCTTCTGAGATGCTCCAAATAGAAGGTTCCCTTCTACCAGTCAGTGACAGTCTGGTTTGTTTGCTCCAGGGTCCACATGTGGAAAGACTGGTTAGAAGATCACTCCCACATGGATACCAGGAAAGCACACCTCCACGGTCCATTGCAGCTTAGGAACATGGTAGGTTCATTCTGGTAGCTCTGGGGCAAATTACCAAGGACTTGATGTAACGTGGAATCTCATGAAGATGGGTGACAATGCTGGTTTGTTACCAAGGAGATCAAAGAATGTGCTGGTGGCTAAGTGGCTGTGCAGAATTCATATACGCTGAGGGTTGACACAAGTTGAAGAGCACGGATTCCATCTGGGGACAGGAGTTATACTATTGTGGGGGCTCAGGGACCATATGTTGTATCATATTGATATTACAGAATGGCCTCTGAGGCGAAATGCCTGAAAAGGTAACCTAGGCTTCCAATGAGGTCCTAGGGGCATGTCAAGTTCAATCATCTGACTCAGGACCATTGACATGGGTGTCTGCCTGGATGGAGGTGATCAGGGTGTTTCAGACTGCGCATTTGCATCCTGAGAGGCCTCCAATATTGGATTGGCCTCAGGGGACTTGCAGGTTTCTCCTAATCTGTACGGTTTGGGCAACTGCGACAGACACAGTTTCCTTGGGGATGGCAGGAAATTTCCTGTGGTGTGGCTCCAGAGACCCCATCCTGGACAGCATGTGAGTCATTGTTTTGGGAGAGACGTCTGCAAACATAAACTTGGGTTAGGATTAATGGTGAGGTGATCACAGGCCCAATGAGTAGGTCTGTAGGGCAGCTCGTCTGGAACTGTAAATCAGGGGACTCGAAGGCAGTAGCACAGTCTCTTGTATCTGGATTGTGTGTCCCAGATGGCCTCGGAATGCAGGTGTGGTCTCATGGGTCCATGGTAGATTTTTCCTCTCTAAGCATCCTGGCGGCTCCCAATAGTTTGGAACCATTCTCTGGGAAGGGAAGAGTGCTGTTTTCCATCATAGGGGTGCTCCAAAACAGAGATTCCAGAGACAGGTTCTGGGCATGGAAAATCCCACCAAGTGTTGGGATTTGATCCTAGGGGCGTGCCAGGCCTGCAATGTGGGATCCTGGAGATGCAACTGAGAGCCTTTGTTTGAAAGCATGTTAAAGTTGAGGGACACAATGTCTGCTTTTGTCCAGGGCGGCCCTCAGGAGTAGGTGTTGTCTCATTGTCCATGAAGCTGGTTCCCATTCTGAGATTTGGGCACCCATTGCAACAGCCAGGCTTCCTGCCATGGGGAAGGAGAAGTTCTAATTTTGTTTCAGGTTCTCCTGAATCCCTTGGTAGCGATTCTAACAAAGGTCTGGGATATTTCCTGAATACAAAAGATTGGTAGAGATGAAGGACATGGGCCATGGCCGGTCTCACAAGCTGGATAAGGGCCCCACACTCTGCATGGCTGACACGAGGTCGGGGCTCAGGGTCTGTCAGACACAGCGCTAGTGGCCAGGGCAAAGTGTAAATTGGGGTTCCCTCGAGGGCCGAGTAGATTGATCTTTATGTGGATTTTCTGGGCAGACTCACCAGGCCTTTCTTCTTTCTATGGAGAAGGCATAATGTTACGTTTTGGCTCCCGAATTCCCTCTCAAGAGGACTTGCAGACCAGTAGGGTGAGGATGGCATTGTAAACCCAAACTACACATGAATACAGTGTCAAGTGAAAGGCATTTCCAGTGTGCAGCAACTGATTCTAATATCCAGTACCTGAGTAAGTGCAGATATCAGATGTTTGCTCATGCTGGAATCTGTGTCTATGATGACCGACAAATGGAGGGGTGGCGTCAAGAGAATATGGAGGATTTCCCATGCTGGGGCTTGTGAGATGCTCCAAACAGCAAGGTTTCCTTCTACCTGACAGGGGCAGTCTGGTTTGTTTGCTCTAGGGTGCCCCATGTGGAATTTTTGTGTAGCAGAGAACTAACTCATGGATTCCTGGAAAGCACACATCCATTGACCCTTGAAGCTGAGGAACATGGCAGGTTCGTTTCGTGGCTCTGGACAAAGTATCAACACCTTGAGTTGACATGGAGTCTCATGAAGATGGGTCACAATGCTGTTTTGTTACCAGGGAAATCATAGAATGTGGTGGGGCTAATGGGCCGTGCAGGATTCATCTACCCTGAAAGTTCGACACAGGTCCTAGAGCACCGTTTCCTTCTGGAGACAGGAGATGTTCTGTTGTGGGGATGAGGGACCACATGTAGTATCATAACTTGGTATTCCAGAAAAGGACTCTGAGAAGAGAGGTCTGAAGACCCAATCTAGGGTTCCAGGGAAGTCCTAGGGGCATGTCACTTTCAATCATCTGACTCAGAACCATTGACTTGGCTGTCTGCCTGGATGGAGGTGCTCAGGGTGTTTTAGTCTGCACGTTTGAGTCCAGAGCATCCTCCAATATTGGGGTGGGTTCAGGGGCCTTGCAGGTTTCTCCTAATCAGGAGGGTTTGGGCAACTGTGATGGGCACAGTTTTCTTGGGGATGGCAGGCACTTTCCTGTGGTGTGGCTCCAGAGACCACATCCTGGTGGGTATGTGAGCCATGGTTTTGGGAGAGAAGTCTGCAAACAGAAACTGGGGTTAGGGTTAGCGGCGAGTTGATCGCAGGCCCAATGCATAGACATGGAAGACAGCTTGTCAGGTACTGTATGTAAAAAGGGTGACTCGAAGGCGGTCACACAGGCTTTTCTCTCCTAATTTTGTGTACAGTATGGCCTCAGAATGCAGGTTATTTTCATGGGTCCATGGGAGATTTTTCCTCCCTAAGGATCCTGGCGACTTCTAATAGTTTGGTGCATTTCTCAGGGAAGAGAAGAGTGCTGTTTTCCATCTTACAGGTACCCCAAACAGGGATTCCGAGACAGGCTCTGGTTCGGGGCACCTGGAAAATCCCACCAAGGGTTAGGATTTGGGCCTAGGGGCATACCAGGCCTGCAATGCGGGTACTGGAGGAACAACTGAGAGCTTTTTTTTGAAAGAATGCTCAGGCTGAGGATCGCCATGCCTGCTTGTGCCCAGGGCAGCCCTCAGGAGTGGGTGTAATCTCATTGGCCATGCACCTGGCTCCCACGCTGAGGGTTGGACAACCATGCCAACAGCCAGGATTTCTGCCATGGGGAAGGAGGAGTTCTCTATTGTGCTTCAGTTTCCCCCATAGGCAGGAATTCCAGCAAAGTTCAGGAGACAGATGCCTGGTTACCAAGGATGGGTAGAGATGATGGCCCAGGTCCATGGTTGATCTCTCATGATAAATATGGGCCCTAACCTCTGGGTGGCTGACACGAGGTCAGAGCTCAGGCTCTGTCAGACTCAGTACTAGTGGCCAGGGAAAACTATTAATCGGGGTTGCCTCGTGGGCCGAATAGATTGATCCCCATGTGCAGTTTCTGGGAAGACTCAACAGGTCCTTCTTCTTTCTATGTGGAAGGCAGAATACTGCGTTGTGGCTCCAGAATTCCATATCAAGAGATATTGTGGACCACTACGGTGAGGATGGAATAGTAATACAAAGCTATGGTTAAATTCAGTGTGAAGCAAAAGGCAGTTCCAGTGTGCAGCTCCTGTTTCGAATATCCAGCACCTGAGTAAGGGTGGATGTCAGATGTTTGCTCACGCTGGAGTTTGTGTCTATGATTACCTGCAAATGGAGAGGTGGCATGAAGAGACTATGGAGGATTTCCCACGCGGGGCTTGTGAGATGCTCAAAATAGCAAAGTTTCTTTCTACCAGAAAGGGGGAGTCTGGTTTGTTTTCTCTACTTTCTCCATGTGGAAAGTTTGTGTAGCAGAGCACCCCGCATCGATGCCTGAAAAGCACCCTTCCATTGACCATTGCAGCTGAGGAACATGGCAGGTCCATTCTGGTGGCTCTGGGGCGATGTATCGAGGCCTTGAGTTGACATGGAGTCTCTTGAAGATGGGCCATAATGCTGGTTTGTTACTAGGGAGATCACAGAATATGCTGGTTGCTAAGGGCCCATGCAGGATTCAACTACCCTGACGGTTTGACACAGGTCCAGGAGCACGGCTTCCTTCTCAGGGAGGAGATGTTCTGTTATGTGGCTCAGGGACCATATGTTGTATCATAAGTTGGTACTTCAGAGCAGGCCTCTGAGGACAGATACCTGAAAACCTAATCTAGTGTGCCAATGAAGTCCTCAGGGCATTTAGGATTCAATCTTCTGACTCAGGCCCATTGACTTGGGTGTCTGCCTGGATGGAGGTGATCAGGATGTTTCAGACTGTGCATTTGCGTCCACAGCGGCCTCCATTATTGCACTGGGCTCAGGGGCCTTGCAGGTTTCTCCTAATATAGAGGTATTGGGCAAAAGTGATGGGCAGTTTCCTTGAGGATAGCATGTACAATCCTGTGCTGTGGCTTCAGATACCAGAACCTGGAGGTCATGTGAGCCATGGTTTTAGGAGGGAAGTCTGCAAACACAAACTCGGGGTAGGGTTAATGGCGAGGTAATGGCAGGCCCAATGCATAGACCTGGAAGGCAGCTCGTCAGGACCTGTAAATCAGGTGACTTGAAGGTGGTAGCGCAGTTTCTTGTATCTGGATTGTATGTCTAGAATGGCCTCGGAATGCAGATGTGGTCTCTTAGGTCCATGGCAGATTTTTCCACTAAAGAATCCTGGTGGCTACCAGTAGTTTGGTGGCTTCCTTGGGGAAGGGAAGAGTGCTGTTTTCCATCTTAAGGGTGCCCCAAAATAGGGATTCCAGGGATGGATTCTGTGTCTGGGCCCCTGGAAAATGCCACCAAGGGTTAGGATTTGGGACTAGGTGTGTACCAGGCCTACAATGCAGGATCCTGGTAGTGCAGCTGAGATCATTTGTTTGAAAGCATGCTCATGCTGAGGATCACCATGCCTGCTTGTGCCCAGGGCGGCCCTCAGGAGTGGGCGTGGTCTCCTTGGCCATGCAGCTGGCTCCCACACTGAGGGTTGAACAACTTACCCAACAACCAGGATTCCTGACATGGGGAAGGAGGAGTTCTCTATTGTGCTTCAGGTTCCCTCATTGGCAGGAATTCCAGCAAAGTCGGGAGGCAGATGCCTGGATACCAAGAATGGGTAGAGATGATGGCCCAGGGCCATGGCTGATCTCTCATGCTAAATATGGGCCTTGATCTCTGGGTGGCTGACACGAGTTGGGGCTCAGGCTCTGTCAGAGACAGCACTAGTGGCCAGGGAAAACTATTAATTGGGGTTGCCTCGTGGGCCGAGTAGATTGAGTCTCATGTGCAGTTTCTGGGAAGACTCAACAGGTCCTTCTTTTTCTATGTGGAAGGCAGAATACTGCGTTGTGGCTCCAGAATTCCCTATCAATAGATATTGCGGACAAGTAGGGTGAGGATGGAATAATAATACAAAGCTATGGTTAAATTCAGTGTGAAGTAAAAGGCAGTTTAAGTGTGCAACTGCTCTTTCGAATATCCAGCACCTGATTAAAAGCGGTTTTCAGATGTTTGCTCATGTTGGAATTTGTGTCTATGATGACCGTCAAATGGAGGGGTGGAATAAAGAGGCCATGGAGAATTTCCCATGCTGGGGCTTGTGAGATGCTCTAAACAGGTTTCCTTCTAGCGGACAGGGGCATTCTGGTTTGTTGTCTCCAGGTTCCCCCATGTGGAGAGTTTGTGTAGCAGAGCACTCCCGTATGGATGCCTGGAAACCACACCTCCACTGACCTTAGCAGCTTAGGAACATGGCAGGTTCAGTCTGCTGGTTGTGGGGCGAAATACCAAGGACTTATTTTGACATGGAATCTCATGAACATGGGTAACAATGCTAGTTTTTTACCAAAGAGATCTTAGAAATGCTGGTGGCTAAGGGGACAAGCAGGATTCATCTCCCTTGAGGGTTTGACACAGGTCCAAGAGGGCATATTCCGTCTGGGGTCAGGAGATGTTCTGTTGTGGGGCTCAGGGACCATATGTTGTATCATATTGGTATTCCTGAACAGGCCTCTCAGGCCAGATGCCTGAAAACCTAATCTAGGGTTCCAATAAGGTCCTAGGTGCATGTCAGGTTCAATCTTCTGACTCAGGTCCATTGACTAGGTGTTTGCATGGATGTAGGTGATCAGGGTGTTTCAGACTGTGCATTTGCATCCAGAATGGCCTCCTATATTGGGTTGGGCTCAGGGGCCTTGCAGGTTTCTCCTAATCAGGAGATTATTGGGAAACTGTGATGGACAATTTTTCCTTGGGAATGGCAGGCACTCTCCTGTGGTGTGGCTCCAGAGACCCCATCCTAGATGGCATGTGAGCCATGGTTTGGGAGAGAAGCCTTCAAACACAATTTCGGGTTAGAGTTAATGATAACGTGATCAAAGGCCCATTGTGTAGACCTGGAGGGCAGTTCATCTGGAACTGTAAATCGGATGATTTGAAGGCAGAAGCACAGACTTTTGTGTCTGTATAATGTGTCCAGGATGGTCTCGGAATGCAAGTGTGGTCTCATGGGTCCATGGGAGATTATTTCTCTCTAATGATCCTTGCGGCTCCTATAGTTTGGTGCCTTAACCGAGGAAGGGAAGAGTGCTGTTTTTCATCATAGGGGTGCCCCAAAACAGAGATTCTGGAGATCGGTTCTTGGTCTGGGGACCTGGAAAATCCCACCAAGATTTAATATTTGGGCCTAGGGGCCTACCAGGCCTGCAATGCGGGTCCTGGAGGTGCAACTGAGAGTCTTTGTTTGAAAGCATGCTCAGGTGGAGAGTCCCAATGCCTTTTGTGCCCAGGGAAGCCCTCTGTTATGGGTGTGGTCTCATTGGACATGCAGCTGGCTCCCACTCTGAGGGTTGGACACCCATCCCAACTTCCAGGAATCCTGCCATGGGAAAAGAGGAGTTCTTTATTGTTCTTTAGTTTCCCCCATTTTTAGGGATTCAACCAAAGTTCTGGGGACAGATGCCTGAATAACAAGGATTGGTAGAGATGATGGCCCTGGTCCATGGACGGTCTCACATGCTGTATATGGGCCTCCCCCCCAGGTGGCTAGCACGAGGTCAGGGCTCAGGCTCTGTCACACAGCACTAGTGACCAAGGCAGCATATAAATTGGGGTTCCCTCGAGGACTGAGCAGATCTATCCTCATGTGGAGTTTCTGGGCAGATGCACCAGGCCCTTCTTCTTTCTATGCGTATGGCAGAATGTTGCATTGTGGCTCCAGAATTCCCTATCAAGAGGGACTGCAGACCAGTAGGGTGAGGATGGCATTTTAACACAAGCTACAGTTCAGTCAGGGCCAAGCGGCAGATCCAATATGCAGCACCTTACTCAAGATATCCAGCACCTGAGTAAGGGCAGATGTCAGATGTTTGCTCATGCTGGGGTTTGTGTCTATGATGACCGGTAAATGGAGGGGTGGCTTCAAGAGGCCATGGAGGATTTCCCCCGATGAGGCTTGTGAGATTCCAAATAGTAAGGTGTCCTTCTAATGGACAGGTGAGTTGTTTGCTCGAGGTTCCCCCATGTGGAAAGTTTGGATAGCAGAACTCTTCGGCATGGATGCCTGGAAAGCACACCTGCATTGTGCATTGCATCTGAGGAACATGGAAGTTTCGTTCTTGTGGCTCTGGATCGAAGTACCAAGGCCATGAGTTGACATGGAGTCTCAAGAAGATGAGTCACAATGCTGGTTTGTTACCAGGGAGATCTTAGAATGTTCTTGTGGCTAAGGGGTTGTGCAGGATTCCTATACTCTTATGGTTTGACAAAGGTCCTGAGCGCGGCTTTCATCTGGGGACAGGAGATGTTCTGTTGTGTGTCTCAGGGACCACATGTTGAATCATAAGTTGGTATTCCAGAAGAGGTCTCTGAGGACAGATGCCTGAAAACCTAATGTAGGCTTCCAATGAGGTCCTAGGTGCATTTCAGGTACAATCATCTTACTAAGGACCATTGACTTGGGTGTCTACCTAGATGGAGGTGATCAGCATGTTTCAGACTGCATTTGCGTTCAGAGCGGCCTCCAGTATTAGAGTGGGCTCAGAAGCCTTGCAGGTTTAGCCTAATCTGGAGGGTTTGGGCAACTGTGACAGGCACAGTTTCCTTGGCGATGGCAGGCACAGCCCTGTGGTGTGACTCCAGAGATGCCATCCTGAAGGGCATCTGAGAAATGGTTTTGGGAGAGAAGCCTGCAAACAAAATCTCTGGTTAGGGTTAGTGGGGAGGTGATCACAGGCCCAATGCATAGACCTGGAGGGAAGCACATCAAGAACTGTAAATCAGGTGACTCGAAGGAAGTAGCACAGGCTATTGTATCTGGATTGTGCATCCACGATGGCCTCAGAATGCAGGTGTTGTCGCATGGGCCCATGGGAGATTTTTTTCTCTGAAGGATGCCGGTGGCTCCCAATAGTTTGGTTGCTTTCTAAGGGAAGCGAAGAATGCTGTTTTCCATCTTAGGGTGCCCCAAAACAGGGATTCCAGTGACGGACTCTGGGAATGGGCGCATGGAAAATCCCACCAATAGGTAGGATTTGGGCCTATGTGCGTATCAGTCATGCAATGCCAGATCCTGGACTTGCAACTGAGAACGTTTTTTGAAAGCATGCTCAGACTGAAGGTCACAATGCCTGCTTGTGTTCAGGGCAGCCCTCGGGAGTAGGCGTGGTCTCCTTGGCCATGCAGCTTGTTCCCATTCTGAGGTTTGACACCGATCCCAGCAGTCAGAATTCCTGCCATATGGAACAAGGAGTTCTCTATTGTGCTTCAGGTTCCCCCATTGGTAGGGATTTCAGAAAAGGTGGGGATCAGTTGCATGAATACCAAGGATGGGTAGAGATGATGGCATTGGGCCATGGCTGGTCTCACATGCTGGATATGGGCCCTGCCCTCTGGGCCGCTGACATGAAGTAAGGGCTCAGGCAATGCCAGACACAGCACTAGTAGGCAGGGAAAGGTATAAAACTGGGTTCCCTCAAGGGTTGAGTACATTGATCTTCATGGGGAGTTTCTGGGCAGATTCACCAGGCCCTTCTTCATGCTTTCAGACAAGCCCTCTTAGTTACACCAAGAGGATCCTGCACTGCAGTATCGTTACGCCTCTAGGCCCAAATCCTAACACTTGGTCGACTTTTCCAGGCACCTAGACCCAGTGCCCATCTCTGGAATCCCTGTTTTTGGGCTCCCCTAAGATGAAAAAGTGCATTCTTCCCTTCCCCGAAAATACCATCAAACTATGGGGAGCCGCCAGGATCCTTAGAGAGGAAAAGTGCCCCATGGACCACTGAGAACACACCTGCATTCCGAGGCCATTCTGGACACACAATCTGGATAGAAAAGTCTGTGCTACCGCCTTCTCATCACCTCAATTAAAGTTCCTGACGAGCTGCCCTCCAGGTCTACGCACTGGGCCTGTGATCACCAAGTCACTAAACATAACCTTAATTTGTGTTTGCAGATTTCTCTCAAAAAACCATGGATCATATGCCCAATAAAATGGGGTCTCTAGAGCCACACTACAGGACTGCGCTGCTATCACCAAGGAAACTGTGCCCATCACAGTTGCCCAAATCTTCCCGATTAGGAGAAACCTGCAAGGCCCCTGAGCCAACTCCAATATTGGTGCCCACTCTGGACGCAAATGCACAGTCAGAAACAAGCTGATCACCTACATCTAGGCAGACAGCCAAGTCAATGGTACTGAGTCAGAAGATTGAACCTGACATGCCCCTAGGACTGTATTGAAACCCTAGCTTAAGATTTTAGGCATCTGTGCTCAGGGACCTGTTCTGGAATATCAAGTTAGGATACATCATGTTATCCCTGGGCCACACAACAGAATATCTCCTGTCCTAGGAAGGAAACTGTGCTCTTTGACCTGTGCCAAACCCTCAGTGTATGAGAACCCTGCAAGGCACATTAGCCACCAGCACATTCTAAGATCTCCCTGATAACAAACCAGCATTGTGACCAAACTGCAAGAGATTCCTGTCAACTCAAGGCCTGGGTACTTCGTCCCAGAGCCACCAGAAAGAACCTGTCATGTTCCGA
Organism: Neogale vison; assembly: GCF_020171115.1. Lineage (NCBI taxonomy): Eukaryota > Metazoa > Chordata > Mammalia > Carnivora > Mustelidae > Neogale > Neogale vison. The sequence goes on along the minus strand of NC_058092.1, from coordinate 113,605,284 downwards.
AGCTGCAAATGTCAATGGAGTTGTGCTTTCCAGGCATCCAAGTGGGAGGGCTCTGTTACACACACTTTCCACATGGGGGACCCTGAAGCAAACAAACCAGATTCCAACTGTTCTATAGAAGGAAACCTTGCTGTTCGGAGCATCTCACAAGCTTTGGCGTGGGAAATCCTCCATGGCCGCTTGGTGCCACCCTTCATTTGTCGGTCATCAGAGACCCAAATTCAGTGAGAACAAAGATCTGATATCTGCCCTTACTCGGCTGCTGGATATCTCAAATAAGCCGCTGCACATTGGAACTGCTTTATACTTGGGACTGAATTAAACCATAGCTTGTGTTTACAAATCCATCGTCAACCTTAGTCCCCAAGCCCTCATGATAGGGAATTCTGGAGCCACAACACAACATTCTGACTTACCCATTGAAAGAAGAGGTGCCTGTTGCATCTGCCTAGAAACCCCACATGAGGATAAATATGCTCGGCCCTCAAGGAACCCCGATTTATAGAATGGCCTGGCCATTAGTTCTGTGTCTGACAGAACATGAGCCCCAACATAGTGTCAGCCACCAAAAGATCGGGCCCCATTACCAGCACGTGAGACCGGCCATGGCCCAAGTCCGTCATTTCTACACATCTTTGGTATTCAGGCACTTTTCCCCAGAACTTTGCTGGAAGCCCTGCCAATGGGGGTACCTGAAGCACAATAGAGAACTCCTCTTTCCATGGCAGGAAGCCTGGCTGTTGCAATGGGTGTCCAACCCTCAAAGTGGGAGCCAGGTGTATGGCCAAAGAGACCACGCCCTCTTCTGAGGGCCCCCCTGGCCACAAACAGGCATGGTAACTCTTAGCCTGAGCATGCTTTCAAACAAGCCCTCTCAGTTACACCACTAACAACCTGCACTGCAAGCCAAGAATGCCCCTAGGCTCAAATCCTAACACTTGGTGGGATTTCCCAGGTGCACAGACCCAGAGCATGTCTCTGTAATCCCTGTTTTGAGTTACCACTAAGTTGAAAAACAGCACTCTTTCCTGTTTTGGGGCACCCCTAAGATGGAAAAGAGCACTCTTTTCTTCTCCAAAAAAGCTACCAATCTATGGAGAGCCACCAGGATCCTTAGAGAGGAAAAGTCTCCCATTGAACCATGAGGCCACACCTACATTCCGAGCCCATCCTGGACAAACAATCCAGATAGAAAAGCCTGTGCTACCAGCTTCAAGTCACCCTAATTAAAGTTCCTGACGTGCTGCCCTCTAGGTCTATGCATTGGACCTGCGATCACGTTGCCACTATCCCTAACCCAAATTTGTGTTTGCAGATTTTCCTCCCAAATCATGGCTCTCATCCCCTCCAGGATGGGGTCTCTGGAGCCTTCCCACAGGACTGGGCCTGCCATCCCCAAGGAAACTGTGCCCATCAAGGGGGCCCAAACCCTCCAGATTAGGAGAAACCTGCAAGGCCCCTGAGCCCACCCCAATATTGGAAGTGGCTCTGGATGCAAATGCACACTCTGAAACACCCTGATCACCTACATCCATACAGACACCCATGTCAATGGTCCTTAGTCAGAAAATTGAACCTGACATGCACCTAGGACATCATTGGAACCCTAGATAAGGTTTCAAGCATCTGTTCTCAAAGCCTGTTCTTGCATACCAAGTTAGGATACAACATATGTACCCTGAGCCACAAAACAGAACATCTCCTCTCCCAAGGAGGAAACTGTGCACATCGACCTGTGCCAAACCCTCAGGGTAGGAGAATTCTTCATGGCCCCTTAGCCACCAGCACATTCTAAGACCTCCCTTGTAACAAACCAGTATTGTAACATTTCTGCAAGGGATTCCAAGTCAACTCAAGGCCTTGCTACTTGATACCAGAACCACCAAAACGAACCTGTCATGTTCCTCTGCTGCAATGGACATTGGACGTGTGCTTTCCAATAATCCAGGATGGAGGGCTGTGCTACCCAAAATTTCCACATGGGGGACCCTGAAGGAAACAAACCAGACTCCTCCTGTCCAGTAGAAGGAAACCTTGCTGTTTGGAGCATCTCACAATCCCAAGCGTGGGTAATCCTCCATGGTCTCTTGAAGCCACCCCTCCATTTGTCGGTCATCATAGACACAAACTCCAGTGTGAGCAAACATATGACATCTGCACTTACTCAGGTGCTGGATATATCATATAAGATGCTGCACATTGGAACTGACTTGCACTTGGCACTCAATTTAAGCATAGCTGGTGTTTACAGTTGTATTGTCACCCTATTTGTCCCCAAACCCCTTGATAGGGAATTCTGGATCCACAACACAGCATTCTGCCTGCCCCACAGAAATAAGTGCTTCGTGAGTCTGCGCAGAAACCCCACATGAGGATGAATCTTCTCGGCCCTTGAAAGAACCCCAATTTATAGGCTTCTCTGGCCACAAATGCTGTGTCTGACAGAGCCTGAGTCCAGACCTCATATCAGCCACCCAGGGAGCGGGGCCCGTATCCAGCATGTGAGAACAGCCATGGCCCAAATTTGTCATCTCTACACATCCTTGGTATTCAGACATCTGTCCCCAGACCATTGCTGGAATAACTGCCAATAGAGGAACCTGAAGCACAACAGAGAATTCCTCCTTCCCCATGGCTGGAAACCTGGCCATTGGAATGGGTGTCCATCCCTCAGGGTAGGAGCAGCACATGGGCAATCGGACCACGCCTTCTCCTGAGGGCCGCCCTGGGCACAAACAGGCATTGTGACGCTCAGCCTGAGCATGCTTTCAAAAAAGCCCTCTTGGCTGCACCATGAGGATCCCGCATTGCAGGCCTGGTATGCCCATAGGCCCAAATTCTTACACTTGGTGGGATTTTCCAGGCACGCAGACCCAGAGCCCGTATCTGGAGTCCTTGTTTTGAGGCACCCCTAATATCAAAAATATCACTCTTCCCATCCCAAAAAGCTATCAGATTATTGGGAGTCGCCAAGATCCTTAGAGAGGAAAAATTTCCCATGGACCCATGAGACCACAGCTGCATTCCGAGGCCATCCTGGACACACAATCCAGTATAAGAGCCTGTGCTTCCACCTTCCTGTCACTCGAATTACTGTTATTGACGAGTCGCCCTCCAGGTCTACACATTGCCCTGTGATAACCTCGCCACTACCCCTATCCCGAGTTTGTGATTGCAGATTTCTCTCCCAAAACCACGACTCACATGCCCTCCAGGATGGGGCCTCTGGAGCCACACCACAGGACTGTGCCTGCCATCCCCATGGAAATTGTGCCTGTCACAGTTACCCAAACCCTCCAGAGTAGGTGGAAACATGCAAGGCCCCTGAGGCCACCCCAATATTGGAGGCTACTCTGGACACAAGTGCACAGTCTGAAACACCCAGATAACCAACATCCACGCAGACACCCAAGTCAACTCTCCTGAGTCTGAAGATTGAAACTCTCATGGCCCTGGGACCTCATTGTAAACTTAGATTAGGTTGTCAGGCATCTGTCTTCAGAGGCCTGTTCTGGAATACGAACTTATGATACAACATGTAGTCCCTGAGCCACACAACACTGCATCTCCTGTGCCCAAAAGGAAACCGTGCTCTTTGACCTGTGTTAAACCCTCATGGTAGGAGAATGCTGCATGGCACCTTAGCCACCAACACATTCTAAGATCTACCTGGTAACAAACCAGCATTGTGACCCATCTTCAAAAGATTCCATGTCAACCCAAGGCCTTGGTACTTCGCCCCAGAGCCACCCTAAAGATCCGGCCATGTTCTTCAGCTGCATTGGTCAATGGAGGTGTGCTTTCCAGGCATCAATGTGGAAGGGCTCTGCTACCCATACTTTTCACATGGGGGACCCTGGAGCAAACAAACCAGACTCCACCTGTCCAGTAGAAAAAGCAACCTTGCTGTTTGGAGCATCTCCCATGCATCAGCGTGGGGAATCCTCCATGGCCTCTTGATGCCACTCCTCCATTTCCTGGTCATCATAGACACAAACTCCAGTGTGAGCAAACATCTGACATCCACCCTTATTCAGGTGCTAGATATTTAGTTTGTTGGCCATAATAGATATAAACTCCACTGTGAGCAGACATCTCACCTTCGTCCGTATTAGGTGCTGGAGATCTCGAAACAACCACTGCACATTGGAACGGCCATATGCTCGGCACTGGGTTTAACCATAGCTTGTGTTTTCAGCCTTCTACTCTCACACACCTTGCCATCAAGCCCTCCATATTGAGAATTTGGGAGCCACAATGCAGCCTTCTGTTTGCCCACCAGAAAGAAGAAGTGCCCTATGGGTCTGCGTGAAACCTCACATATGGTTCCACCTGCACGGCCCTCTATGGCACTCCAATATCATTGGCCACCTTGTGCACTAATGCTTTGTCCAACCCAGCCCGAGACCTGACCTCCTGGCAGGCACCCACTAGCGGGCCCCATAACCGGCAGGTGTTGCCTTCCTTGATCTGAGTCCTTCATCTCGAACCATTCTGGGTATTCACGTACCTGTCCAGAACATAGCTCAAATTCCTGCGCATGGGGGAACCTGAATCACAAAAGAGTACTCCTCCTTTCCCATGGCAGGAAAACTAAATGTTGAGATGGTTCTCCAACTCTCAGATTGGATCCAGGTACATGGATCAAGAGACAACGCCCACTCAGGATGGGCAGCTGGGCACAAACAGGCATTGTGACCCCCACCCTGAGACCCATTTCCAACAAGTCCCCATGGGAGCTGGACCAGGGCACCACAGAGCGGGCCTGTCATGCCCCTAGGCCCAAATCCTAAGCCTTTGTGGGGTTATCCAGGCACAAGGACCCAGAACCCATCTCTGGAATCCCGGTTTTGATAGGAACCCTGACACGGTAAACCACGCTCTCTCCTTCCTCCAGTAAAACACCAAACTCTTGGTGCCGGGCAGAATCCCCAGAGAGGTAGAATATCTCATGGACACATGAGGACACCCCACCATTCCGAGGCCATTCTAGACACAATCCAGACAGAAAAGCCTTGGCTACTGCATCCCAGCTGCACGAATTTCAAATCCCGAGAAGCTGCCCTCAGGGTCTGCAGATCAGGCCTAGCATCACCTTGACCCTAACTCTTACCCAATTTTTTTGTCTGAAGACTTTGGTCCCAGAGACCTTAACCACATGTCCTCAAGGATGGGGCCACCAGAACCACACTCCATAACTGGGCCTGCTCTCTGGAGAAAACTCTGCCATCTCAGTTGCCCAAACCCTACAGATTAGGAGAAACCTGCAAGACCCCTGAGCCCACCCCAATTTCATAGGCAGTTCTGGAAAAAATGCACAGTCTGACACGGCCTCAGCACCTAGCTCCAGGAAGACACACACGTCAAAGGCCCTGAGTCTGAAGGTTGAACATGACATGCCCCTACAACCTCATCAGAACCATATCCTAGGTATTCAGGCCTCTGTGCCCAGAGGCCTGTTCTGGAAATTCAACATATGATCCAACATGTAGTCCCTGAGCCATACAAAAAACCCCTCCTGTCCCGAGAAGGAAACCTGCCTCCTGGGAACTGGGTCTAACTCTCAGGTAGGAGAATCGTACATGTGTGCAGACTCACCACCACATTCTAAGGTTTCCCTGTACACCAAGCAGCATTGCGACTCGTTAGACTGAGAGCATCTGTAAACTCATACACTTGGAAATTAGAACCAGAACCAGCGGATCAAGCCTGCCATATTGCTCAGCTGCAATGGTAATGCAAGGAAGGCTTCCTAGGCCTCCATTCAGAGAGCTCTGTTTTCGAATCTTTCCATATGGGGGATCCTGGAGCGCTCTAAGAGGACTTCCCATGTCCCGCAGTAGGACACCTTGCTGTTTGGAGCAGCTCACAAGGTCCTCCTTGGGAAAACCTCCAAGAATTCTTGAGGTCACCCCACAATTCGTTGGCCATCATGGATACAAACCCCAGCGTGAGCAGACATCTGACCCTCGCCCATACTCAGGTGCTGGAGATCTCGAAACAACCACTGCACATTGGAATGGCCATGTGCTTGGCACTGAGCTTATCCATGGCTTGTGTTTTCAGGCTTCTGTCCCCACACTCCTTGCCTGCAAGCCCTCCATATTGGAAATTCTGGAGCCACAACGCAGACGTCAGAAGGAAGCCCACCAGAAAGAAGAGGTACCCTATGGGTCTTCACAGAAACCCACATGAGGATCCTCCTTCTCGGCCCTCAACGGGCCGCCAATATAATAGGGCGACCTCTGCACAAATGCTCTGTCTGACACAGCCCGATCCCGACCTCCTGTCAGCCACCCAGATAGTGGGCCCCATATCCTGCAAGGTGGGTCCAGACTTGGCCTGAAGCCATCATATCGATCCAAACTGGGTATTCAGGTATCTGTCCCAGACTTAGCTCAAATTCCTGCCCATAGGGGATCTTGAAGCACAAAAGAGTAATCCTCCTTCCCCATGGCCAGAAAACTGAATGTTGAGATGGCTGTCCAACCCTCAGAGAGGGAGCCAAGTGCATGGCCCATGAGAACACGCCAAAAAGGATGGGCAACTAGGCACAAACAGTTGTTGTGACCCTCAGAATGAGACCCCTTTCCAAAGAGCCCCGTGGAAGCTAGACCAAAATCCCACAGAAACGGCCTGTCATGCCTCTAGGCCCAAAACCGAAGTCTTGGTTGGGTTTTCCAGGTTCCTGGACTGAGAACCCATCTCTGGAACCCCTGTTTGGTCAGGACTCCTGAGATGTGAAACAGAAGATGTCTTCCTCAGAAAGACATCAAACTTTGGGTGCCAAGCAGAATCCCCAGAGTGGAAGAATATCTCATGGACCCATGAGGTAACCCCTCCATTTTGTGGCCATCCTAGACACACAAACCAGACAGAAAAGCCTGTACTCCTCCCTCCCAGCCACCCGAATTTCAAACCCCGAGGAGCTTCCCTCAGGGTCTGCAGATTGGGACTGCCATCACCTCGCTCTTATCTCTTACCCAATTTTGGGTCTGAAGTCTTTGGTCCCAATGTCCTGACCCACATGCCCTCCAGGATGGGACCTCGAGAACCACACATCACTGGGCCTGCTCTCCCAAGGATACTCTGCCCGTCTCAGTTTCCCAAAATGTCCAGACTAGAAGAAAACTGCAAGACCCCTGAGTCCACCCCAATTGCATAGGCCGCTCTGGAAAAAAAAAATGCACACCCTGACACAGCCTCAGCACCTACCGCCAGGATGACATTCAGGTCAATGGTACTGAGTCCAAAGATTGAACCTGCCATGCCCCTACAACCTCATCAGAACCCTAGCTTAGGTTTTGAGACCTCTCTCCTCAGAGGCCTGTACTGGAAATTCAACATATGATCCAACCTGTGGCCTGTGAGCCATACAAGAGAACACTTCCTCTCCTGAGAATGAAACCTGGCTCTTGGGTACTGGGTCTAATCCTCAGGATAGAGAACCCTGCATGGCCCTAGAGCCACCACTACATTCTAAGGTTTCTCTAGACACCGAGCAGCATTGCGACTCGTTAGACTGAGAAGGTCCGTCAACTCAGATCACTTGGAAATTAGAACAAGAACCAGCGGATAAAGCCTGCCATAATGCTTAGCTGCAATGGTAATGCAAGGAAGACTTCCCAGGCCTCCATTCAGAGAGCTCTGCTATTTAATCTTCCATATGGGGTACCCTGGAGCCCTGTAAAAGGTCTTCTCTTGTCCTGCAGTAGGACACATTGATGTTTGGAGAAGCTCACAAGCTCCAGCTTGGAAAAACCTCCAAGAATTCTTGAGGTCACCCCACCATTCTTTGGCCATCATGGATACAAACTCCAGCGTGAACAGACATCTGACCCTAGCCCAGGTGCTACAGATCTCGAAACAACTGCTGTACATTGGAATGGACATGTGCTTGGCACTGAGCTTGTGTTTTCAGACTTCTGTCCTCACACTCCTCACCTGCAAGCCCTCCATCTTGGGTATTCTGGAGACATAATGCAGCCATCTGCTGGCTCACCAGAAAGAAGTGCCCTAAGGGTCTGCGCAGAAACCACACATAAGGATCCACTTGCACAGCTCTCAATGGCACCCCAATATCATAGGCCGCCCTCTGCATGAATGCTCTGTCTGACACAGCTCAAGCCTGAACTCCTGTCAGCCACCCAGACAGCAGGCCCCATTTCCTGCAAGTTAGTCCTGCCTTGGCCTGAGGACCTCATCTCGAAGCAACCTGGGTATTCAGGTACCTATCCCAGAACTTAGGTCAAAGACCTGCCCATGGGGGACCCTGAAGCACAAAACAGTAAACCTCCTTCCCCATGGCAGGAAAACTGAATGTTGAGATGGATGTCCAACCGTCAGAGTGGGAGTCAAGTGCATGTCCCGTGAGACTATGTCCCCTCAGCATGGGCATCTTGGCACAAACAGGCATTGTGACCCTCAGCCTGAGACTCATTTCCAACAGGCCCCCTCAGGAGCTCTACCAGGAGAACATAGAGTGGGCCTGTCATGCCCCTAGGCCAAATCCTAAGCCTTTTTGGGGTGATCCAGGCTCCCAGACCCAGAACCCATCTCTGGAATGTCTGTTTGGACCGCTGACAGGGAAAACCGCACTACCCTCATCCCCCAGAAAGACACCAAAGTCTTGCGTGCTGGGCAGAATTCACATTGAGGTAGAATCTCACATGGACCCATGAGGCCACCCCTCCATTTCGTGGCCATATTAGACAAACAAATCAGACAGAAAAGCTTGACCTCCTGCCTCTCAGCATTCCGAATTTCAAATCCAGAGGAGCTGCCCTCAGGGTCTGCAGGTTGGGTCTGCCATCACCTCGCCCATAACTCTTACCCGTGTTTGTGTCTGAAGACTTTGGACCCAAAGTCCTGACCCATATTCCCTCCAGGTTGGGGCCTCCAGGACCACACCACATCACTGGGCCTGCTCTCCTGAGGAATCTCAGCCCATCTCAGTTTCCCAAACCCACCAGATTAGGAGAAACCTGCAAGGCCCCTAAGCCCACCCCAATTTCATAGGCCGCTCTGGGAAAAATGCAGTCTGACATAGCCTCTGAACATACCTCCAGGAAGACACACAGGTCAATGGGAAGATATGAATGGCCTAAGACCATTGTGGGTCCGATGTGCTGGGTGTGAAGCCAGCTGTCTCAGGGTGTCTGTCAGTCGTTCTTGGCTCAGGCCATGTTCCATGTAAGACAGAGCATTAGTGCTTAGGGTAGCCTATGCAATTGGGGTGTTGCCGAGGGCTGAGAAGGTTGATTTTTATTTAGGGTTTCTCGGCAGTGCCATAGAAAATGTTTTTCTTCTGGGGGGCAGGCAGAGTGCTTCATTGTGGCCTCTGAATTCCCAATCGTGAGGGCTTGTGGGACAGGAGTGTGAGGACAGAAGTGTGAAAACACAAGCTAAGGTGAGGTTTGGGGTCAAGGGCACCGCAGGCCCACTCTGCAGAGGCTGAATTGAAATCTCCTGCATCTGAAATCAGGGTGAGGATGAGACATTGGCTGAAGCTGTAGTTTGTGTCCATGATGGCACCTTCATGAAGCAGGGGCCTCATGAGGCCAGGAAGTTTTCCCAGGCTGAGTTTGGAGGTTGCTCCAAACCACAAGGTTTCCTTCTGCAGGACAGTCGAGTCATGTTGGGTGGCTCCAGGACGTCCCTACGGAAGAATTGGAGAGCAGGGTTTGAAGGATGTATCCCTGTACAGCATGCCTCGCATTCCCATTGGCTATTTGCAACAAGACATGTTTGAACTTTTGGCTCTGGGGCAAGCTACTCAGGGGCCTGAGTTGAAATGGACTCTCCTGAGGATGGGTCATAATGTGTGTTTGTGTCCATGGAGACCTTGGACTATGCTGGTGGTTCAGGGGACCTGCGGAATTGGCCTACCTGAAGGGTTTGATACAGCTCCAATAAGAAAGCTCCCCATGTGGTGATGAGAGAGGTTTGGTTTGGTGCCTCAGAAAAGCCCCATATGCTGGTCTTCGAAACCAGTCCTCTGAGGAGGGACAAATGGAAACCAAAGCTAGGGTTTAGATTAGGGCCTAGGGACATGACAGTTTCAATCTTCTGTCTCTGAGGACACTGTCTGAGTGTCTAAGTGGAGATAGTTGCTCAGCTGGTGTCAGAGTGCCAACTTAGTCCAGGGCAGCCTATAGTATCGGGATGGCCTTAGGGGCCTTGGAGGTTTTTCCTAACCTGTAGGGTTGTGGTCAATTGATTGGGCACAGTTTCTTTGGAGAGGACAGGCACAGTCTTTTGGTGTGCCTCCAGAGGCCCTAGCCCAGAGGTTGTGCGGGTTCAGGCTGTGGGCACAGAAGTCTGAAAACACAAACTCAGCTTAGGTGTGGCGCCGAGGGTATGGCAGGCTGGATCTACGGACCGAGAGGGGAGCTCCTCGGCTTATGAAAGAAGGGCGAGAGGAAGGGGTTTCCTCAGGCTTTTGTCTCTGGATGTTGTGTCCAGGAAAACCGTGGATTGTAGGGGTGGGCTCAGGGACTATGGAGAATATCCCTTTCTGGGGATTTGGCCCAGCTCCCAAGAGTTTGGGGTCATTTTGTAGGAAGAGTGGGGTCCTGTTGTCTGGCTCAGGTGTCTCTCCAATAGAGGGATTCCAGAGCAGAGCCCCAGGTATGGGCGACTGGAAAACTCGAACTCCGGTGGATTGGGAGCATAGGGGCTTGGCAAGCCCCATATGTGAGCTTTTTTGTCCAAGCCCTGAGAGGCATTACTTGAAATGGGGCTCACGCTGAGGGTGACAATGCGAGTTTGTGCCCAAGGCGGCACGAAAGTTTGGGCGTGGCCTCAGAGTCCATGAAGGTTTCTCCTACACTGAAGCTGTGACTCCATGCAAACAGCAAGTTTTACAGCCATGGGGAAGGAGGAGTTCTGATTTGTGCTTTGGGTACCCTCCTGTATGGGGATATGATATAATGTCTAGGTTCAGTTGTCTGAAAACCCAGGTTGGGAATAGATGATAGCCTAAGGACATGGCGTGCCCAATGTGCTGGGTGTGCGGCCAGCTGTCTCCTTGTCTGTTGGGATGTCTGGCCTCAGTCTGTGTCAGGCAGAGCATTAGTGCCCAGGGCAGCCTATCCAAATGGGGTGTGGATAAGGCCCCAAACGAGGTTTCTGGAGAGCCCCATAGGGCAACGTTTTTCTTCTGGTGGGCATGCAGAGGGCTGCATTATGGTTCCAGAATTCCCAGTTTGGAGGGATTCTTTGCCAGGAGTGTGACGAAGGAAGTCTCAAAACACAAGCTAGCATTAGTTTTTGGGGCGAGGGCACAGCAGGCCCACTCTGCAGAGGCTGAATCGAGATCTCCTGCATCTGAGGTCTTGGCGAGTATGAGACGTTGCCTCAGGCTAGTTTTTGTCCATGATGGCCCCTTCCTGAAGGGTGTGGGGGCTTCATGAGGACAGGGAGGTTTCCCTACGATGGGAGTTGTGAGCTACTCCAAACATCAAGGTTTCCTTCTGCAGGACAATTGAGTCCTATTGGATGGTTCCAGGATGCCCCATACGGAAAAACTTGAGAGCAGGGGTCTAAGCATGGATGCCTGGAAACGCCACCTCACATTCCCACTGTTTGGTCCGGACAAGGCAGTCTCAATCTGCGGGTTCTTGGGCGAGCTACACAAAAGCTGAGTTGAAATGGACTCTCCTGAGGATGAGTCATAATGTGTGTTGATGGCCAGGGAGCACTTGGAATGTGGCTGTGGTTCAGGGACTCTGCAGTATTTTCCAACCCGAGGGGTTGGACACAGCTCCAGCAAGGAAGCTTCCCATGTGGAGATGGCAGGTGATCTGTTTGGTGCCTCAGGAAAGCCCCATATGTTGGTATTCGAACCCAGGCCTCTGAGGAGTAACACCTGGAAACCAAAGCAAGAGTTCAGATTAGGGCCTAGGTGCCTGTCCGGTTCAATCTTTTCTCTCTGTGGACATCTGTCTGCATGCCTGCATGGAGGTAGTTTCTCAGCTTGTGTTAGAATGCCCCTGTCGGTCCAGGGTGGCATACAGTAGTGGGATGTCCTCGAGGGCCTTGAGGTTTCTCCTATTCTGTAGGGTTGTGGCCAATGGAATGGGAACAGTTTCCTAGGAAAGAGCAGGCACAGTCTTGTGGTATGGCTCTAGAGGACCCAGCCTGGAGGCTGTTTTTCTAGGGCTGTGGGGACAGATGTCCGAAAACACATACTTGGCTCAGGTTTGGGGCCAAGGTTATGGCAGGCCTGATCTCCAGTCCGTGAGGGGAGCTCCTCTGGATATGAAATGAGGGCGAGAGGGATGCGTTCTCTCAGACTTTTGTCTCTGGGTGTTGTGTCACAATGGCCATTTAATATAGGGGTTGCCTCATGGGCCGAAGAAGTCTCCCTCTCTGGGAATTGGCCAAGCTCCCAAGTGTTGGGGTCATTCTATGGGAAGAGAAGAGTACTGTTTTGTGCCACAGGTGTCCCCCCAGTAGAGGGATTCTAGAGCAGAGCAGTGGGTACTGACAACTGGAATACCCGCCATCTGGTTAGGCCTGGGTGCCTATGGGCATGTCAAGACCCATATGCGGGCACTTGGTCCAGTCACTGAGAGGCATTACTTGAATAAGGGACTAATGCTGAGGGTCACAATGTGTGTTTGTGCCCAAGGCGGCCCTCAAGCATGGGCGTGGCCTCATGGGCCATACAGGTTTCTCCTAAACTGAAGGTCTGACTCACTGCCAACAGCAAGGTTTCTTGCCATGGGGAAGGAGGAGTTCTGACTTGTGCATCAGGCTCCCCCCAGTGCAGGGATTGGAGATAAGGTCTAGATGCTGATGCCTCAAAACCCAGGTTGGGGAAGGATTATGGCCCAAGGCCATGGCAGGTCCAATGGGCTGGGTGTGCAGCCAGCTGTCTCAGTGTCTGTTGGAAGGTCTGGACTCAGGCTATGTAAGACAGAGCATTAGTGCTTAGGGTAGCCTATGCAATTGGGGTGTTGCTGAGGGCCAAGCAGTTTGATCCTCATTTGGGGTTTCTGGGAAACTGTATAGACAATGTTTTTCTTCTGGGAGGCAGGTAGAGTGCTTTATTGTGGCCCCAGAATTCCCAAGCGGGAGGGCTTGTGGGCCAGGAGTATGAGGACGGAAGTCTGATAACACAGCTAGGGAGAGGTTTGGGGCCAAGGGCACAGCAGGCCCAGGCTGCAAAGGCTGAATCGGTATCTCCTGCATCTGAAGTCAGGGTGAGGATCAGTCGTTGACTGAGGCTGGAGTTTGTGTCCATTATGGCCCTTAATGAAGTGGGGGCTTCATGAGGCCAAGGAGGTTTCCCCACACTGGGTTTGTGAGTTGCTCCAAACCACAAGGTTTCCTTCTGCAGGACAGTCAAGTCCTTTTGGATGGCTAAAAGATCATCCCATATGGAAGGACTGGAGAACAGGGTTCGAAGGATGGATGCCTGTACAGCATACCTTGCATTCCCATTGGCTATTTGCGACAAGACATTTTTGATCTGCTGGCTCTGGGGAAAGCTACCCAGGGTGCTGAGTTGAAATGGACTCGCCTTAGGATCGGTTGTAATATGGGGTTGTGTCCATGGAGACCTTAAAATGTGCTGGTGTTTTAGGCGCCCTACAGAATTGGGCTACCTGAAGGGTTTGATATAGTTCCACTAAGAAAGCTCCCCATGTGGAGATGAGAGAGGTTCTGTTTGGTACCTTAGGAAAGCCCCATATGCTGGTCTTCGAACCCAGGCCTCTGAGGAGTGACACCTGTAAACCAAAGCAAGAGTTCAGATTAAACCTAGAAGCCTATTCGGTTCAATCTTCTGTCTCTGCGGACATCTGTCTGCGTTTCTGCAAGGATGTAGAAGCTAAGCTTATGTCAGAATGTTCCTGTTTGTCCAGGATGGCTTACAGTAGTGGGATGTCCCTAGGGGCCTATCCAGTTCAATCGTTTTCTATGTGGACATCTGCCTACGGGTCTGAGTGGAGGTAGTTCCTCAGCTGTTGTCAGATCGCCCCTGTTTGTCCTGGGCAGCCCAAACTATTGGGATCGCCTCGGTGACTTTGGAGGTTTCTCTTAATTTGCAACGTTGTGGCCAATGGAATGGGCAGAATTCCATTGAAAAGGGAAGGCACACTTTTGCGTTGTGGCTCCAAGGGCGCAAGCATGGAGGGTGTGTGGGTCAGGGCTGTGGGGACAGAAGTCTGAAAACACAAACTCGGCTTAGGATTGGGGACGTAGTTATGGCAGGCCCGATCTACAGAACATGAGGAGAACTCTTTGGGATATGAACAAATGGAGAATGTGAGGCGCTTGATCAGGTTTTTTGTCCCTGGATTTTGTGTCAACGATGGCTTTGGAATGTCAGGAAAGCATCATGGTCCACGGATGAGTCTCTTTCTGTATATTTGGCCTAATCCCAAGAGTTTTGCGTCAATCTGTGGGATGGGATGAGTCATTTCTGTTTTCTTAACTCAGGTTTCCCACTAAAAGAGGGATTTCAGAGCAGAATCCTGGTGAGGGGCAACTGGACAACCCGACATCTGGTTAAAGATTGAGGCCTAGGGGGGTGGCAAGTCCAATATGCCATCTCTTTGTTCAGCCTCTGAAAGGTCTTACTTGAGGACAGGCCTCAGGCTGAGGGTATCAATGCGTGTTTGTGCCATCACCGCACTTAAGCAACCAAGCCTCAGGAACCCCCATATGATGATATTGGAAACCAAACCTCTGAGGAGAGATACCTGGAAACCAAGGCAATGGATCCGATTAGGGCCTAGGGGTCTGTTCGGTTCAATCTTCTTCTCTGGGGACATCCATCTACAATATGAGTGGAGTTAGATGCTCAGCTGTTGTCAGACCTCCCTTGTTTGTACCAGATGTCCTACAATATTGGGATGATCTGGGGGACTTTGGAGGTTTCTCCTAATTGGTACGATTGTGCAAAATGGAATGGGCAGAATTCCCGTGGAGTCGGCAGGCACAGTCCTGATGTGTGGCTCCAGGGGCCCCAGCCTGGATGGTGTGTGGGCCAGGACTGTGGGGACAGAAGTCTGAAAACAAAAACTTGGCTTAGCTTTGGGGACATAGGTATGGCAGGACCGATCTACAGACCGTGAGGAGAAATCTTCAGAATATGAGGAAAGAGCGAGTTTGAGGTGCTAATTCAGGCTTTTGTCTCTGGATTTTGTGTCAACAATGGCCGTGGAATGTTGGGGAAGAATCATGGGCCATGGACGAGTCTTCCTTTCTGTGGGTTTGGCACTATTCCAATTGCTTTGGGTCAATCTGTAGTATGGGAGGAGTCCTTTCAGTTTTTTTACCTCAGGTGTCCCACAAAAAGAGGGATTCCAAAGCAGAGCCCTGGGGAGAGGATGGAAAACCCGAACTATGGTTAAAAATTGGGGCCTAGGGGTGCCTGGGTGGCTCAGTGGGTTAAGCCTCTGCCTTTGGCTCAGGTCATGATCTCAGGGTCTTGGGATCAAGCCCCACACTGGGCTCTCTGCTCAGTAGGAAGCCTGCTTCCCCCTCTCTCTCTCTGCTTGTTTCTCTGCCTACTTGTGATCTCTCTCTGTCAAGCAAATAAATAATTAAAAAAAATGGGGCATAGGGGAATGGCAAGCCCAATATGCCGTCTCTTGGTCCAGGCACTGAGAGGCCTACTTGAGGACCGAGTTCACGCTGAGGGTCACAATGCATGTTTGTGACCAACGTGGCCCTCAAGCATAAGCAGGACCTCATGGGCCACACTGGTTTCAACTACACTGAACGTTGGACAACATGTCAACCACAAGGTTTCTTGCCATGGGGAAGGAGTTCTGATTTCTGCATCATGTTCAACCCTGGGCATTGATTGGTGACAAGGTCTAGGTTCTAAAATCTGAAAACCGAGGTTGGGAAGAGATGAGGACCTAAGGCCATCGTGGGTCAGATGTGCTCAATGTGCGGCCAGCTGGCTGGTTGTGGGTCGGGAGGTCCAGACTCAGGCTGTGTCAGAAAGGGCATTAGTGCCCATGGCACCCTGTATAATTGGGGTACAGTCAAGTGGCATGCAGGTTGATCCTCATTTGGGATTTCTGGGTAGCCCCAGAGGACCATGTTTTTCTTCTGAAGGGCAGGCAGAGTGCTGCATTGTAGTTCTGGAATTGCCAAACTGGAGGGCTTGTGGGCCAGGAGTATGAGGACGGAAGTCTGAGAACACAAGCTAGGCTTAGGTTTCTGGGCGAGGGTACGGCAGGCACATTCTGCAGAGCTGAATAGAGATATCGTGCAGCTGAAGTTAGGGCAAGGACTGATGATAGCTCAGGTTGGAGTTTCTGTCCCTGATGACCCCTTCATGAAGTGGGGGGAGGATCTCAAGGCCATGGAGGTTTTCCCACGAAGGGAGTTGTGAAATGCTCCACACCGCAAAGATTTTTCTGTGGGACAATTGAGACCTGTTGGTTGCCTCCAGGACTTCCCATAGGGAATGATTCCAAGCAGAGTTCTAAGGATGGATGGCTGGGCAGCCTTCCTCTCATTCCTATTGTCTCCTAGAGAAAAGACAGGTTCGATCTGCTGGCTCTGGGGGAGCAACCGAGGAGGCTGAGTTGAAATGGACTCTCCTGTGGATGGGTCTTAATGTGGGTTTGTGTCCATGGAGACCTTGGAATGAGGCGGTGGCACCAGGGCCCTGAAGGGTTCTCCTAAACAGAGGCTTTGACACAGCTCCAACGTGCAAGTGTTTCATGTGGAGACGATATTTGTTCTGATGAGTGCCTCAAGAAACAGCTATATGCAGGTATTGGAATCCAGGCCTCTGAGGAGAGTTGCCTGGAAATGAAAGCAATGGATCCAATTAGGGCCTAGGAGCCTTTTCATTCCAATTTACCTCTGGGGAAATCTGTCTATGGGTCTGATTGCAGGTAGGTGCTCAGATGGGCTCAGATTGCCCTGTTTGTCCTGGGCAGCCTACACTATTGGGATGGCCTTGGGAAATTTGGAGGTTTATCCTATTTGTAGGGTTGTGGCCCATGGAATGGGCAGAATTCCCTTGGAGAGGGCAGGTACAGTCCTCAGGATTGGCTCCAGGGGCCTGAGACTATAGGGTTTGTGAGCCAGGGAAAACACAAACACGGCTTAGGTTTCAGGTCGTAGGTATGGCAGGACTGATCTACAGACCGTGAGGATAACTATCGGGATATGAACAAAGGGAGAGGGTGAGGCACTTGCTCAGTCTTCTGTCTCAGGATATTGTGTCACAGATGGCTGTGGAATGTCCGGGTGACCTCATGGGCAATGGACGAGTCTTCCTCTCTAGAATTTGGTCCGATCCCAAGAGTTTGGGGTTATTCTCCGGGATGGGAAAAGTCCGATTTATTTTTTTACCTCAGGTGTCTTACCAAAACAGGGATTCCAGAGCAGAGCCCTGGGGAGGGGCGACTGGACAACCAGAAATCTGGTTAAAAATTGGGACCTAGGGGTATGGCAAGCCCATTATGATGTCTAATGGTCCAACCACTGAGAGGACTTACTAGAGGACAGGACTCACAATGAGGGTCACAAGGCATGTTTATGCCCTCTCAGCACTCAAGCATGGGCAGGGCTTCATGGTGAAAGATGGATTCTCCTATACTGAATGTTGGAAAACATGACAACCACAAGGTTTCTTGCCATGGGTAAGGAGGAATTCTGATTTCTGCATCACGTTCATCTCTTGGTAGGGTTTGGAGTTAAGGTCTAAGTTCTGAAGCCTGAAAAGCTAGGTTGGGAAGAGATGATAAGCTACGGCCATGGTGGGTCCAATGTGCTCAGTGTGTGGTCAGCTCTCTGGGTGTTGGTCAGGAGGTCCGGGCTCAGGCTGTGTCACACAGTGTATTTTGGTCCAGGTTAGATGATATAATTTGGGTACAGTAGGGTGCCATGTAGGTTTATCCTCATTTGGGGTGTCTGGAAAGCTCCATAGGGAAAAATTTTTCTTCTGGCAGGCAGGCAGAGTGCTACATTGTGGGTCCAGAATTGCCAAACTTGAGGGCTTGTGGGCCAGGAGTGTGAGGAAGGAAGTGAGAACACAAGCTAGACATAGGTTTCAGGGAGAGGGCAAGGCCATCACACTCTGCAGAGTGAATCGAGATCTCGTGCATCTGAAGTCAGGGCGAGGATCAGACATTGGCTCAGGTTGGAGTTCCTGTACATGATTTCCCCTTCATAAAGGGGGGGTGTTTCCACAAAGAAATCGAGGTTTTTCCATGTTGGGTGTTGTGAGATGCTTCAAAAGGCAAGGATTCCGTCTGCAGGGCATTTCAGACCTGTTGGATGGCTGAAGGACTTCCCTTATGGAATGACGCCAGAGCAGGGTTCTAAGGATGGCTGCCTGGGCAGCCCACCTTGAATTCCAATTGTCTTCTAGCGACAAGACAGGTTTGAATTGCTGGCTATGGGGGAGCAAACAAGGTGGCTGAGTTGGATGGAATCTCCTGCAGATGGGTCTTAATGTGGGTTTGTGTCCATAGAGACCTTGGAATGGGGTGGTTGCACCAGGGCCCTGAATATTTCTCCTAACCGGAGATTCTGAGACAGCTCCAAAGAGCAAATTTCCCATGTGGAGACAAGATTTGTTCTAATCGGTGCCTCAGGAAACCAGCATATGCTGGTACTGTAATCCAGGCCTCTGAGGAGAGATACCTAGAAACCACTGCAATGGATCCGAATAGGGCCTAGGGGCCTCTCCAGTTCAAACTTCTTCTCTGGCGACATCTGTGTATGGTATGAGTGGAGGTAGTTTCTCAGCTGGTGTCAGACCGCCCCTGTTTGTCCAGGCAGCCTACACTATTGCGATGGTCTCAGGGACTTTGGAGGTTTCTCCAAATTTGTACAATTATGGACGATGGAATGGGCATATTCCCGTGGAGTGGGCAATCAGAGACCTAATATGTGGCTCCAGGGGCCCAAGCCTGGATGGTGTGTGGGCCAGGACTATGGGGACAGATGTCTGAAAACACAAATCAACTTAGGTTTGGGGATGTCGGTATGGCAGACCGGATCTACGGACTGTGCGGAGAATTCTTCAGGATATGAAGAAAGGGAGAGTGTGAGGCGCTTGCTCAGGCTTTTGTCTCTGGATTGTGTGTGAACGATGGCCATAGAATGTCAGGGAGGCCTCATGGTCCATGGACGAGTCTCCCTCTCTGTGAACTTGGCCCGTTCCCAATTGTTTTGGGTCAATCTGTGGGATGGGAGGAGTCCTTTCAGTTTTTTTTTTTTTGTTTTGTTTTGTTTTGTTTTTTAACCTCAGTTGTCCCACCAAAAGAGGGATTCCAGTGCAGAGCCCTGGGGAGGGATGACTGGAAAACCAGAAATCTGGTTAAAAATTAGGGCCTAGGGACATGGCAAGCTCAATATGCCTTCTAATGGTACAGCCACTGAGAGGCCTTCCTTGAGGACATAACTCATGCTGAGGGTCACAATGCATGTTTATGCTGTCGTGGCGCACAAGAATGGGTGAGGACTCATGGCGCACACTGGTTTCTCCTACACTG
Organism: Neogale vison; assembly: GCF_020171115.1. Classification (NCBI taxonomy): domain Eukaryota; kingdom Metazoa; phylum Chordata; class Mammalia; order Carnivora; family Mustelidae; genus Neogale; species Neogale vison. The sequence goes on along the minus strand of NC_058092.1, from coordinate 113,585,800 downwards.
AACTTGGAACAACATGCCAACCACATTTATTCTTGCCATGGAGAAGTAAGAGTTCTGATTGCTGCATCTCATTCACCCCTGGGCAGTGATTGGAGTTAAGGTCTAGGTTGTGAAGTCTGAAAACCGAGGTTGGGAAGAGATGACGACCTAAGGCCATGTTGGGTCTGATGTGCTCAGTGAGAAGCCAGTTGTCTGGGTGTTGATAGGGAGGTTCATGCTCAGGCTGTGACAGACAGGACATTAGTGCCCAAAGTAGATTGTATAATTGGGGTACAGTTGAGTGCCGTGCAAGTTGATCTTCATTTGCCATTTCAAGGTAGCCCCAAGGGCAACGTTTTCCTTCTGGAGGGCAGGCAGAGTTCTGCATTGTGGGTGCAGAATTGCCAAACTTGAGGGCTTGGAAGACAAACTTGAGGATGGAAGTCTGAGAACACAAGCTAGACTTCGGTCTCAGGGCAAGGGCAAGGCAGGCACAGCCTACAGAGCTGAATCAGGATTTCGTACATCTGCAGTCAGGCGAGGATCAAAGGTAAGCTCAGGTTGGAGTTTCTCTCCATGATGGTCCCTTCATGAAGGGAGGGCATCAAAAAGCCATCGATATTTTCCCACGTTGGGAGTTGTGAGATGCTCCAAAATGCAGGCATTCCTTCTGCAGGACATTTGAGACATGTAGGATGGCTCAAGGACGTCCCCTACCGAACGACACAAGAGCAGGGTTCTAAGGATGGATGCCTGGACAGCCCGCATCACATTCCAATTGTCCCCTAAAGACAAGACAAGTTCGATCTGCTGGCTCTGGGGGAGCAACCAAGGGGGTTGAGTTGAAATGGAATCTCCTGCGGATGGGTCCTAATGTGGTTTTGTGTCCATGGAGACCTTGGAATGCGGCGGTGGCACTGGGGCTCTGAAGGATTCTCCTAACCGGAGGTTTTCAGACAGCTCCAAAGGGCAAGTTTCCCTTGTAGAGACGAGATTTGTTCTTATTGCCTCAGGGAAGCCCCATATGCTGGTATTGGAAACCAGGCCTCTGAGGAGAGTTGCCTGGAAACCAAAGCAATGGATCCTATTAGGGCCTAGGCGCCTTTCAGGTTCAATCTTCTTCTCTGACCACATCTGTCTATAGTATGAGTGGAGGTAGTTCCTCAGCTGGTGTCAGACCACCCCTCTTTGTCCAGGGGCCTACACTATTGGGATGGCCTCAGGGACTTTGGAGGTTTCTCCTAATTTGTATGATTGTTGATGGATTGGGCAGAATTCCTGTGGATTGGGGCAGCACAGTCCTAATGTGTGGCTCCTGGGGCCCCAGCCTGGAGACTGTGTGGCCCCGGACTGTGGGGACAGAAGTCTGAAAACACAAAGTCAGCTTAGGTTTGGGGACGTAGGTACGGTAGGCCTGATCTACAGACCGTGGGGAGAACTCTTTGGTATATGAAGAAAGGGCGAGTGTGAGGCACTTCCTCAGGCTTCTGTCTCTGGATTTTGTGTGAACAATGGCCGTGGAATGTTGGGGGGGCTGATGGTCCAAGGACGAGTCTTCCTTTCTGTGGATTTGGCTGATCCCAAGAGTTTTGGGTCAATCTGTGAGATGGGAGGTGTCCTTTCTGTTTTGTTACCTCAAGTGTTTACAAAAAGAGGGATTCCAGAGCAGAGCCTTGGAGATGGGAGACTGGACAACCCGAAATCCGGTTAAAAATTGGGGCCTAAGACATGCAAGCCCATTATGACGTCTAATGATCCAGTCACTGAAAGGACTTACTGGAGGACAGGACTCACCCGGAGGGTCACAATGTGTGTTTATGCCCTCTCAGCACTCAAGCATGGGTGGGGCTTCATGGTGATAGCAGTTTTCTCCTACACACTGAACTTTGGACAACATGCCAACCACAAGGTTTCTTGCCATGGGGAAGGAGGAGTTCTGATTTCTGCATCATGTTCACCCCTTGGCAGGGTTTGGAGTTAAGGTCTAAGTTCTGAAGCCTGAAAAGCTAGGTTGGGAAGAGGTGACGAGCTAAGGCCATGGCATTTCCAATGTGCTCAGTGTGCGGTCACCTGTCTGGGCATTAGTCAGGAGGTCCGGGCTCAGGCTGTATAATTAGACTATATAATTTGGGTACAGTTGAGTGCTGTGTAGGTTTATCCTCATTTGGGTTGTCTTGGAAGCTTCATAGGGCAATATTTTTCTTCTGGAAGGCAGGCAGAGTGCTGCATTGTGGGTCCAGAATTGGCAAACTTGAGGGCTTGGGGAACAGGAGTGTGAGGATGGAAGTCTAAGAACACAAGCTAAACTTAAGTTTCATGGCGAGAGCAAGACAGGCACGCTCTTCAGAGCTGAATCGAGATCTCGTGCATCTGGAGTCAGGGCAAGGATCAGATGTAGGCTCAGGTTTGAGTTTCTCCCCATAATTCCTCCTTACGAAGGGGTGGGCATCAAAAAGTCATGGAGATTTTCCCACATTGGGAGTTGTGAGATGCTCCAAACTGAAAGGATTCTTTCTGAAGGACATGTGAGACCTGCTAGATGGCTCCAGGATGTCCCATATGGAACGACGCCAGAGCAGGGTTCTAAGGAAGGATGACTGGACAGCCCACCTTACATTCCAATTGTCTCCTAATGACAAGACAGGTTCGATCTGCTAGCTTGGGGGAGAAACCGAGGATGCTGAGTTGAAATGGAATCCCCTGCAGATGGGTCCTAATGTGGGTTTGTGTCAATGGAGACCTTGGAATGGGGCGGTAGCACTGGGGCGCTGAAGGATTCTCCTAACTGGAGGTTTTGAGACAGCTCCAAAGGGCAAGTTTCCCATGTGGGGACGAGATTTGTTCTGATTGGTACCTCAGGAAACCCCCATAGGCTGGTATTGGAAACCAGGCCTCTGAGGAGAGTTGCCTGGAAACCAAAGCAGTGGATCTGATTAGGGCCTAGGGGCCTGTCCGGTTCAATCTTCTTCTCTGGCAACATCTGTCTATGGTATGAGTGGAGGTAGTTGCTCAGCTGGTGTCAGTCTGCCCCTGCTTGTCCGGGTGGCCTACACTATTGCGATAGCTTCGGGGACTTTGGAGGTTTCTCCTAATTTGTACAACTGTGGACAATGGAATGGGCAGAATTCCCATGGAGTGGTCAGGCACAGTCCTGATGTGTGACTCCAGGGGCCCAAGCCTGGAGGTTGTGTGGGCCTGGACTGTGGAGACAGAAGTCTGAAAACACAAAGTCAGCTTAGGTTTGGGGATGTAGGTTTGGCAGGCCCGATCTACAGACCATGGGGAGAATTCTTCGAGATATGAAGAAAGGGCGAGTGTGAGTCACTTGCTCAGGCTTTCGTCTCTGGATTTTGTGTGGACGATGGTCGTGGAATGTCGGGGAGGCCTCATGGGCCGTGGATCAGTCTTCCTCTGTAGATTTGGCCGACCCAATTGTTTTGTGTCAATCTGTGGGATGGGAGGAGCCCTTTCAGTTTTGTTACCTTAGGTGTCCCACCAAAAGAGGGATTCCAGAGCAGAGCCCTGGGGAGGGAGACTGGACAACCAGAAATCTGGTTAAAAATTGTGGCCTAGGGGCATGGCAAGCCCATTATGACGTCTAATGGTCCAGCCACTGAGAGGACTTTCTAAAGGAGAGGACTCACCCTGAGGGTCACAATGCGTGTTTATGCCCTCGCAGCACTCAAGCATGCATGGGGCCTCATGGTGAACGCTGATTTCTCCTACACTGAACATTGGACAACATGCCAACCACAAAGTTTCTTGCCATGGGGAAGGAGGAGTTCTGATTTCTGCATCACATTCACCCCTTGGCAGGGTTTGGAGTTAAGGTCTAAGTTCTGAAGCCTGAAAAGCTAGGTTGGGAAGAGATGATAAGCTAAGGCCATGGCGGGTCCAATGTGCTCATTGTGCGGTCAGCTGTCTGGGTGTTGGTCTGGAGGTCCGTGCTCAGGCTGTGTCAGACAGTGCATTAGTGCCCAGTTTAGACTACATAATTTGGGTACAATCGAGTGCCGTGTAGATTTATCCTCATTTGGGATGTCTTGGAAGCTCCATAGTGCAACATTTTTCTTCTGGAGGGCAGACAGAGTGTTAAATTTAGTTCAAAGCAGAAGAAAGTTTTAATGTGCAGCAACTCATTCGAGATGTCCAGCCCCTAAATAAGGGCGGATGAAAGATGTTTGCTCATACTGGAGTTTGTGTCTATGATGACCAACAAATGGAGAGGTGGCGTCAAGTGCCCATGAAGGATTTCCCATCTGAGGCTTGTGAGATGCTCCAAATATCAAGGTTTCCTTCTACTGGACAGGTGGAGTCTGGTTTTTTTGCTCTGCAGTCCCCCATGTGGAACTTTTTGTTAGCAGAGCCCATCCACTTGGATGCCTAGAAAGCACAAGTGCAATGACCATTGCAGATGATGAACATGACAGGTTTGTAATGGTGGCTCTGGGGCCTAGTGCCAAGGCCTGGAGTTGACACGGAATCCCTTGCAGTTGAGTCCTAACGGTGGTTTGTTACCAGGGAGGCCTTAGAATGTGCTGGTGATTAAGGGGCCATGAAGGATTCTCCTACCCTGAGAGTCTGGCACAGGTCAAAGAGCACAGTTTCCTTCCTGGGACAGGAGATGTTCTGTTGTGTGGCTCAGGGTCCACTTGTTGTATCCTAACTTGGTATTCGAGAACAGGCCTCTGAGGACAGATGCCTGAAAACTAATCTTGGGTTCCATTGATATCCTAGGTGCATGTCACTTTCAACTTTCTCTCAGGACCATTGACTTGAGTGTCTGCCTGGGTGATCAGGGTGTTTCAGACTGTGCATTTTTATCCATAGAGGTTTCCAATATTGGGGTAGGCACAGGGTTCTTGCAGCTTTCCCCTAATCTGGAGTGTTTGGGTGATGGGCAAATTTTCCTTGGGGATGGCAGCCACAGTCCTGTGGTATGGCTCCAGAGACCCCATCCTGGAGGGCATGTGAGCCATGGTATTGGGAGATAACTCTGCAAACAAAAACTTGGGTTAAGCTTAGTCGCGCAGTGATAGCAGGCCCAATGCTTCAACTGGAGGGCAGCTCCTCAGGAACTTTAATTAGGGTGACTCGATGGCGGTAGCACAGGATTTTCTATCTGCATTGTGTGTCCAGGATGGCCTTGGAATGCAGGTGTGGTCTCATGGGTCCATGGGTGATTTTCCTCTCTAAGGATCCTGGTGGCTCCCCATAGTTTGGTGGCTTTTTCAGGGAAGGGAAGAGTGCTGTTTTCCATCTTAGGGGTGCCCAACAACAGGGATACCAGAGACGGGCTCTGGGTCTGCGCACCAAGAAATTCCCACCAAGGGTTAGGATTTGGGCCTATGGGCCAACCAGGCCTGCAATGCATGGTCCTGGTGGTGCAATAGAGAGGGTTTGTTTGAAAGCATGCTCAGGCTGAATGTCAGAATGCCTGTTTTTTTTTTTTTTTTCCAGGACACCATTCAGGAGTGGGAACGATCTCATTGCCAATGCAGCTGGCTCCCTCTCTGAAGGTTGGACACACATCCCAAAAGCTAGGTTTCCTGCCATGGGGAAGGAGCAGTTCTCTATTGAGCTTCAGGTTCCCCCATTGGAAGGGATTCCAGCAAAAGTCTGGAGAGATTTTCCCGAATACCAAGGATGGGTAGTGAGGATGGACTGGGCCATGGCCGGTCTCACATGCTGCATATGTGTCCTGCTCTCTGGTTGGCTGACACAAGGTCGGGACTCAGGCTCTGTCAGACACAGCATTAGTGGGCAGAGCATTTTATAAATCGGGGATCCTTTGGGCCGAGCAGATGATCCTCATGTGGGTTTGTTGGGAAGTCTTACCAGGCACCTCTTCTTTCTATGGGGAAGGAAGAATGCTGAGTTGTGGCTCCAGAATTCCCTATGAAGGTGATGGGTATTATAGAGGGCACGGCTTACATGGAGCACTGGGTGTGGTGAAAAAATAATGAATCATGTTTTTCTGAAAATAAATAAATTGGAAAAAAAAAAAGAGGGCTTGAGGACCAGTAGGGTGAGGATGGAATTATAAACACAAGCTAGGGTTAAATTCAGTTAAAAGCAGAAGGCTGTTCAAATGTGCAGTGACTCATTCGAGACATCCAGCACCTGAGTAAGGGCAGATGAAAGATGTTTTCTCACACTGGTGTTTGTGTCTATGATGACCGACATATGGAGATGTGGCGTCAAGAGGACATGGAGGATTTCCCATGCTGAGGCTTGTGAGATGCTCCAGATATCAAGGTTTCCTTCTGCTGGACAGGTAGAGTCTGGTTTGCTTGCTCCAGGGTCCCCCATGTGGAACTTTTTGGTAGCAGAGCCCTTCTGCATGGATGCCTGGAATGCACAAGTGCCATGACCATTGCAGCTGACGAACATGACAGGCTCGTATTGGTGGCTCTTGGGCCAAGTGCCAAGGCCTTGAATTGACATGGAATCTCTTATAGATGGGTCCCAATACTGGTTTGTTACCCGGTCTGTCTTAGAATGTGCTGGTGTCTAAGGGGCCATGAGGGATTCTCCCACCCTAAGGGTTTGACACAGGTCGACGTGCATAGTTTCCATCTTGGGACAGGAGATGTTCTGTTGTGTGGCTCAGGGTCCACATGTTGTATCCTAACCTGGCATTCCAGAAGAGGCCTCTGAGTACAGATGCCAGAAACATAATCTAGGGTTCCTATGATGTCCTAGGTTCACGTCAGGTTCAATTTTATGATGCAGGACCATTGACTTGGGTGTCTGCCTGGATGTAGGTGATCAGGATGTTTCAGACTGTGCATTTGCATCCAGAGCCGCTTCCAATATTGTGGTGGGATCAGGGGCCTTGGAGGTTTCTCCTAATCTGGAGGGATTGGGTAAATGTGATGGGCAAAGTTTCCTTGGCGATGGCAGTCACAGTCCTATGGTGTGGCTCCAGGGACCCCATTCTGGAGGGCATGTGAGCCATGGTTTTGGGAGAGAAGTCTGCAAATAAAAATTGGGGTTAATATTTTTGCGAGGTGTTCGCAGGCCCAATCTGTAGACGTGAAGGGCAGCTCGTCAGTCACTGTAATTAGGGTGATTGTACGTCAGTAGCACAGACTTTCCTATCTGGATTGTGTGTCCAGGATGGGCTCAGAATTTATGGGTTGTAGCATGGGTCCAGGGGAGACTTTTCCTCTCTAATGATCCTGGCGGCTGCCCATAGTTTGGTGGTTTTTTCGGGGAACTGAAGCCTGATGTTTTCCATCTTAGGGGTGCCCAAATCAGGGATTCCAGGGACGGGTTCTGGTTTTTGGTGCCTGTAAAATCCAACCGAGGTTTAGGATTTTGGCCTAGGGACGTACCAGGCCTGCAATGTGGGAGACTTTTGGTGGATCTGAGAGGACTTGTTTGAAAGCATATTCAGGCTGAGGGTCACAATGCCTGCTTGTGCCCAGGGTAGCCCTCAGGATTGGCCGTGGTCACGTTGGCCATGCACCTGGCTCCCACTTTGAGGGTTGGACACCCATGCCAACAGGAGGTTTCCTGCTTTGGGGAAGGAGTACTATTCTATTGTGCTTCAGGTTCCCCCATTGGAAGGATTCTAGCAATGTCTGGGGAAAGAAGCCAAAAAAGCAAGAATAGGTAGAGATGACGGACTTGGGCCATGGCCAGTCCCACATGCTAGATATGGGGTCCACTCTCTGTGTGGCTGACATACAGTCTGGGCTCAGGCTCTGTCAGACACAGCACTAGTGTCCAGGACAGCCTGCAAATCGGGGTTCCCTCGAGAGTCGAGCTGATTGATACTCTTGTGTGGATTCTGGGAAGACTCAGCAGGCACTTTTTCTTTCTATGGGGGAGGCAGAATGCTGTGTTGAAGCTTCAGAATTCAATATTAATAGGCCTTAGGGATCAGTACGGTGAGGATGGAATTGTAAACACAAGCTCCGGTTCAATTCAGTGCCAAGCAGAAGGCAGTTCAAATGTGAAGCATCATTTTTGAGATATCCAGCACCTGAGTAAGGGTGGATGTCAGATGTTTGCTCACACTAGAGTTTGTGCCTTGATGACCGACAAATGGAGGGGTGGAATCAAGAGGCCATGGGGGATTTCCCACTTTGAGGCTTGTGAGATGTTCTAAACAGCAAGGTTTCCTTCTACTGGAATGGTGGAGTCTGGTTTGTTTGCTCCAGGGTCCTCCATATAGAAAGTTTGGGTAGTAGAGCTCTACCGCATGGATGCCTGGAAAGCACACCTCCATTGAGCATTGCAGCTGAGGAACATGACAGGTTGGTTCTGGTGCCTTTGCAGCAAAGGACCAAGGCCTTGAGTTGACATGGAATCTCTTGAAGATGGGCCACAATGCTGGTTTGTTACCAGGGGGATCTTAGAATGTGCTGGTGGCTAAGGTGCCATGCAGGATTCTCCAACCCTGAGGATTTGGCACACGTCGAAGGTCACGGTTTTCTTCTCAGGACAGGATATGTTCTCTTGTGAGGCTTAGGAACCACATGTTGTATCATATGTTGGTATTCCAGAACAGGCCCCTGAAGACAGATGACTGAAACCCTAATCTAGAGTTCCAATGAGGTCGTAAGGGCATGAGAGGTTCAATCTTCTGACTCAGGACCTTTGACATGTCTGACTGGATGTAGGTGATCAGGGTGTTTCAGACAGCGAGGTTGCACCAGAGCAGCTGCCAATATAGCGGTGGGCTCAGGGGCTATGCAAGTTTCTCCTATTCTGGAAGGTTTGGGCAACTGTGATGGGCACAGTTTCCTTGGTGATGGCAGGCACAGTCCTGTGTTGTGGCTCCAAAGGCCCCATCCTTGATGGTATGAGAGCCATGGTTTTGGGAAAAAACTCTAAAAACTGAAATTTGGGTTAGGGTTAGTGGGGAGGTGATTGTATTCCCCATGCATAGACCTAGAGGGCAGCACACCAGGAACTGTAAATAGGGTGACTGGAAGGCGGTAGCACAGGGGGTTTTATCTTGTGTGTCCAGGATGGCCTGCGAATGCAGGTGTGGTCTCATGGGTCCATGTTAGAAATTTTCTCTCTAAAGATTCTGGCGGCTCTCCATACCTTGGTGCCTTTTTAAGGGAAGGAAAGAGTGCCGTTTTACATCTTTGGGGTGCACCAATACAGGGATTCCAGAGATGGGTTCTGGGTCTGGGTGCCTGGAAAATCGCATCAAGGGTTAGGATTTGGGCCTAAAGGCATACAAGGCCTGCATGCGTGATCCTGAGGGTGCCGCTGTGAGGGATTGTTTGAAATCATACTCAGGCTGTGAGTCACAATGTTTGTTTGAGTACAGGGCGGATTTGAGGAGTGGGCTTGTTCTCATTGGCCATGCAGCTGTCTCCCACTTTGAGGGCTGGACACCCATCCCAACAGCCAGGTTTCCTTCCATGGGGAAGGAGGAGTACTCTAGTGTGCTTCAGGTTTCCCCATTGTCAGGAATTCCAGCAAATGTCTAGGGACAGATGCCTGGATACCAAGAATGGGTAGAGATGACAGACTTGGGCCATGGCCGGTCTCACATGCTGGATATGGGGCCCACGTTCTTGGTGGTTAAAACTAAGTCTGGTCTCAGGTTCTGTCAGACACAGCAATAGTGGCCAGGGCAGCTTATCCATCAGGGTTCCCTTGAGGGCCAAGTAGATTGATCCTCACTTGGGGTTGCTGGGTAGAGTCACCAGGCACTAGTTATTTCTGTGGGCAGGCAGAATGCTGCGTTGTGGCTCCAGAATTCCCTATCAAGAGGCCTTGGGAGCCAGTAGGTTGAGGATGGAATTGTAAACACAAGCTACGGTTCAATTCAGTGCCAAGCAAATGGCAGGTCAATGTGCAGTGTCGGATTCAAGATATCCAGCAACTGAGTAAGTGTGGATATCAGATGTTTGCTCACACTGGAGATTGTGTCTACGATGTCTGAACAAAGGGATGGGTGGAGTCAAGATCCTTGGAGGATTTCCCATGCTGAGGCCTGTGAGGTGCTCCAAACAGCAAAGTTTCCTTCTACCAGACAGGGGGAGTCTGGTTTGTTTGCTCCAGTGTTCCCCATGTGGAAAGTTTGCATAGCAAAGCTCTCCTGCATGGGTGCCTGGAAATCACACCTCCAGTGACAGCTGAGGACATGGCAGGTCCGTTTTGGTGGTTCTGGGCAAAGTACCAAGGCCTTGATTTGACATTGAATCTCTTTCAGATGGGCCACAATGTTGGTTTGTTACCAGGGAGATCTTAGAATGTGCTGGTGGCTAAGGTGCCATGCAGGATTCTCCAATTCTGAGGGTTTGGCACAAGTCGAAGGCAAGTTCGACTGGGGAAAAGACAAGTTCTGTTGTGTGACTCAGGGACCAAAAGTTGTATTATAAGGTGGTATTCCAGAACAGGCCTCTGAGGACAGATGCCTGAAAACCTATTCTAGGGTTCCAATGAGGTCCTAGGGGAATGTCTGGTACAATCTTCTGCCTCAGGCCCATTGACTTGGGTGTTACCTGCATTTAGGTGATCAGGGTTGTTCATACTGTGCATTTGCTTCCAGAACGGCCTCCAATATTGGAGTTGGCTTAGGTTCCTTGCCGATTTCTCCTAATCCGGTGGGTTTGTGCAACTGTGACTGGCAAAGATTCCTTGGGGATGGCAGGCCCAGTCCTGTGGTGTGGCTCCAGAGACTCCATCCTGGAGGGCATGTGTGCCATGGTTCTGAGAGAGAAGTCTGCAAACACAAATTCGGGTTCGGGTTAGTGGCGAGGTGATCACAGGCCAAATGCATAGACCTGGAGTGTAGCTCGTCAGGAACTGTAACTAGGGTGACTGGAAGCTGGTAGCACAGGCTTTTTATCTGATTTGTGTGACCAGGATGGACTCGGAATGCAGGTGTTATCTCATCGGTCCATGGGAGATTTGTCTTCTCTAAAGATCCCAGCTTCTCCCAATACTTTGATGGTTTTTTCGAGGAAGGGAAGAGTGCTGTTTCCATCTTAGTGGTGCCCCAAAACAGGAATTCCAGAGACAGGCTCTGGGTCTGGGCGCCTGGAAAATCGCACCAAGGCTTAGGATTTGGGCTGAGGGGCATCCCAGGCCTGCAATGCGGGAAACTGCTGGTGCAACTGAGAGGGCATTTTTGGAAAGCTTACTCTGGCTGAGGGTCACAATGCTTGTTTGTTCCCAGGGAGGCCCTTAGGGATGGGCATGGTCTCATTGGCCATATAGCTGGATCTCAATTTGAGGTTGGATACTCATCCCACCAGCCAGGTTTCCTGCCATGGGGAAGGAGGAGTTCTCTATTTTGCTTCAAGTTCCCCCATTGGCAGTGATTCCAGCAAAGGTCTGGGTACAGGTGCCTGAATACCAAGGATGGGTAGAATTGATGGACTTGGGCCATGACTGGTCTCACATGCTGGATATGGGGCCCTCTCTCCGGGTGGCTGACACAAGTTCGGGGCTCAGGCTCTGTCAGACACAGCACTAGTGGCCAGGGTAACCTGTATGTTGAGGCAGCCTATAAATCCCTCGATGGCCGAGCAGATTGTTCCTCATTTGGTGTGTCTGGGCAGATACACCAGGCACTTCTTCTTTCTATGGGCAAGGCAGAATGCTGTAATGTAGCTTGAAAATTCCCTACCAATAGTGATTTGTGTCCATGGGGGTGAGGATGGAATTGTAAACCAAAATTACAGTTAAATCCAGTGCCACGCAGAAGGCAGTTCTAGTGTGCAATGGCTTATTCGCGATATTCATCACCTAAGTAAGGACAATGTCAGAATTTTGTTCACACTGGAGTTTGTGTCTATGATGACCAGCAAATGAAGGGGTGGTGTCAAGATGCCATGGAGGATTTCCCTCGCTGGGGCTTGGGAGATACTCCAAACAGTAAGGTTTCATTCTACTGGACAGGTGGAATCTGGATTCTTAACTCCAGCGTCCTCCATATGGAAATTTTGGGTAGCAGAGCACTTTCACAAGGATGTGTGGAAAGAACACCTCCAATTACTATTGCAACTGAGGAACATGGCAGGTCTGTTCTGGTGGCTATGGCGAGAAGTATCAAGTCCTTGAGTTGGCATGGAATCTCTTGCAGATTGGTCTCAATGCTTATTTGTTACCAGGGAGATCTTAGAAAGTTCTGGTGGCTAAAAGGCCATGCAGGATTCTACCTCCCTGAGAGTTTGACACAGGTCCAAGAGCATGGTTTCCTTCTGGGGACAGGAGATGTTCTGTTGTGTGGCTCAGGGAACACATGTTGTATTATAAGTTGGTTTTCCAGAACAGGCATCTGAGGACAGATGCCTGAAAACCTAATCTAGGGTTCCAATGAGGTCCTAGGGGCATGTCAGTTTCAATCTTCTGACTCAGGAACATTGATTTGTGTGTCTGCCTGGATGGAGGTGATCAGGATGCTCCAGACTGGGCTTTTGCATCCACAACTGCCTCCCATATTGGGGTGAGCTCAGGTGCCCTTCAGGTTTATCCTAATCTAGAGAGTTTGAGAACTGTGACGGGAACAGTTTTCTTGGGGATGGCAGGCACAGTCCTGTGCTATGGCTCCAGAGACCCCATTCTAGAGTACATGTGAGCCATGGTTTTGGGAAAGAAGCCTACAAACCCAAATTGGGTTATGGTTAGTGGCGAGGTGATTGCAGGCCCAATGCGTAAACCTGGAGGGCAGCTCATCAGATACTGTAATTATGGTGACTGGAAGGCAGAAGCACAGGCTTTTTTATCTGTATTGTGTGTTAAGGATAGCCTCGGAATGCAGGTATATTCTCATGGGTCAATGGAAGCTTATTCCTCTCTAAAGATCCTGGCAGCTCCCCATAGTTTGGTGGCTTTTTCAGGGAAGTAAAGAGTGATGTTTACCATCTTAGGCATACCCCCAAACGTCGATTCCAAAGCAAGGCTCTGGGTCTGGGTGCCTGGAAAACCCCATGAAGTGTTATGATTTGGACCTAAGGACATACCGGGCCTGAAATGCGGGATCCTGGTGGTGCAACTGAGAGGGCTTATTTGAAAGCATGCTCAGGCTGAGGGTCACAATGCCTGTTTGTGTCCTATGTGGCCCTCATGTGTGGGTGTGGTCTCATTGGCCATGCAGCTGGCTCCCACTCAGTGTTGTGATACTAATCTCAACAAACAGGTTCCTGCCATCTGGAAGAAGGAGTTCTCTATGGTGCTTAAGTTTCCCCTATAAGGGTCTGGTTGGCCAGAGGGAGTCATTTTGTGTTTATGTAGTGAACTTTGATTGATCCTATGCAATAAACTTAGATTAACCCTGCCCTTCCCAGAGGAACTTAATTGTAAAGCCTAGATACAAGAGCGGGTCAGGCCAGGTGAAGACATCCAATCAGTGGGGCACGCATATATCTACTAGGGTAAATTGAAATACAATTGGGCACCCGTGTGTTACCTAGCATTCTTTTTTTCTGTGTGTGTTGATTTAGCATGATTGGGCAGTGTTCTCTGTGTATTGCAATCTCTTGGGCCATGTGTGTATATCCCGGCTAAATACCTCTATAAAAGTTAGTCTGTGAGGCTGGGAGGGGTCGCCTCTTTTCAAGAGACGGCCCTGAGCAGTCAGTTTGATTCTCAATGCTTGGCGCAAAATAAAGCTTTGCTTGACGTTCATTTTGTATCAGTCTCGCTCCTTTGATTACGGACCCTAACATTGGAGGGGGCATCCGGATCCAAACGATGAGAACTGAGCCAGCATCAGAATTTTTGGGAAAAGCCTTCGGAAGTAAGATCACAGGATCCTATCTGTCTGTCTGGTTAGAGCTCCAGGGTATGGCCCACCAGGGAGAAGATGGACGCAGCCATGCCCCCCAAGGCTGGAGTGGATGCAGGGACGCCCCATCCCTCTGCTGGTAGATCGACAGGGGATTTGATTTCCTCTGGGCTGTCGGGGGTTTCAAGTCCCCTTATGCTGTTGCCGGGGTGCTCGAGTCCCCCAGTCAGTCAGGGGTCTGCCAGGGGTGTCAAGTCCCCCAGGCGGTTGGGGGGTTCGAGCCCCCCTAGACAGACTGCGGGTTTGAGTCCCCATAGACGGTCGGGGGTTCTAGTTCCCTAGATCATCAAGGAGTTCGAGTCCCCATGGGTGGTCAGGGGGCTCGAGTCCCCCTGGACAGTTGGGGCTTCGAGTCCCACTGGTTGGTTGGGGGTTCGAGTCCCCCTGGGCGTTTGAGGGGTTCGAGTCGCCTAGGTGGTCCGGGAATAAAGCCCCCACCAGTGGCAAATTATGGGTAAGAATCCTTGGGCCTGCAGTTCTCTTTGCCTGGTCCTTTTCTTTTCTATTACGTTGTTTGTTATGGTTGAGGGAATGGGGCAAGCAGAGAGTAAGGGTACTCTGACCGTTACTCTCTCCGTTCTTCATAATAGATGTGAGGCTTATCGCCCACTCATTTTGTGTGTTGAGGGCTATGACTGGAGCCACCTGGGGTTAGTCTAATGCTGGGTTAAGGTGCCCAATGCTGGCTCATTGGAGCCGGGCGTGGAATATGAGTGCCTCTTGGGCCACTTTTGATTAGCAGAACTGGCATTGCAGGAAGAACTGACCTTGAGACAGAGACTTTAAGGAATATTCCCAAGAAGATGCCCAAACTCCCTTCGTTTTGGGGAATTCCTTGCCTTTTCTGGCCCAACGTGGACTGCATAGCCCGTCCCCCTTGCTGGCGGGAGAGCATGGTATCTAGAGTGGAGATGGAGATTTGTCTATCTCAAGGTTTTAATGGCTAATTTTTAAATTGGCTTCCAAAGTCTTTGGTAACCTGAAACTCTGAAGGGTTGTTTGAATGACAAATGGAATTAAATTTTTGGACATGTACGTCTTGGGAAAAATGGGAAAAATGCTAGAGCGTTGGCTCCTGGAACTGAATTTGTGCTTTTGAAATCTGCTGGTGAACACGTTCTGTGCTTAACTAATTGATAAATTTGACATCTAAAGAATTCTGTTGTACTAACTCACAATTGGTTTATATTTAGTCTTCAGTAGAGGTTCAGGTATGTCTAAGAGTACAAAATTCTGTTAAGTGTAATTAAGACTGATGGAAATGAGAAAATAAACTCTGTATGTAAAAAGTAGGAGATATGAAAAAAGTTTGAATATGAAAAGTGCCTGACTGTGTGAATGTTTCTCTATGGCTCCACTTCCACTACAGAGTCTAAGTGGGCTGAACCATGAGTCTCATGGGGCGTCATATGGCATAACGGTCATCTACTTCATGGAGTATCCTGGTGCGGGGTTTATAGAGACAGACTTTATATAAGATGCTCCTAAGTTCCTGCGAGGGACACGACCAGGACAGCATCTGAAAGAACCCCCTCCCTTTGCGACATCATTCACAATGGGAGGGAAACCTACTAAACTCATTATCTGCTTACCTAAAAAAAAGACACTGGTGTAGAAAATCTGGTTTTCTCTCTTTAAAAAGACAAAGTTTTCTTAAGTTAATTGATCTGTTATAGTTTTCTCTTTGCCTGCCCAGAAAATTCAGTTTCTATGTTTTGTTTTATCAGGTGTTTAACATCCCTAATTATATTTAACCATGTCTTTTAAAACTTTCTAAGGTTTTAGCAATTGTTGACAAGTTTTAAACCAATGATAAACCTTGGGCTACATTTGGGAAAATGCCATGCATTTCCTAAAGTTTTAATAAGTTGATAGATCACCACTTGATATTGTGATTATGGAAATGCTCCGTGTCACAGAAGTAACCTGATTTTCTTGCCAGTTACATTGTAAATTCTCATCTCACCAGATCTTTACCATATCTGTTCTGAGTTTTTGTCATTTGTAATTGTTTTAATTCTCTTGTTAGAAAAATTCTGTCTCAAAAAAAAAATCATATGGGAGACTTTCAGGACAAATACAGGTCTTTGATATGTTGAAATCCTGGAACTGAAATGGATAAGAATTTACAGAAGGAAAAGCTGCATTCAGACTAAACCAGAATTATTAACATGGGACTAGGTGAACTGAAAGACTGTAATGTTGTATCTCTTGAAATTTTGTCTTATGTTTGCTCTTCCAGACTAGGGAAACTTTTTCTTAAGTTATCTGTAACTTACAGAGATAAAATGTAGTCATTTGTAACCAGATCAAGGTATTCAACTCTTTCTCTCTATCTGAACCCTCTGAAAGCAAAAGGCCTCAGCAAGTATTCTTTCTTCCATTGCAATCAGTCATTTGCATAAGTTCAATAAGAATCCGTTGTCCTTGTAACAGGAAGCCATTGGAAACGTTGGTTATTTTATTTTACCATGGCTTTGACTGGAATGCCATATTAGAAAAGAGTCAGCTATGACTAGACAGCTTAAAGGAACTAAGGTTGACTTTATAAAACCTGGAACTGTAAAGGCCTTTGGAACTGTTGACCTGATAACTTGCTTACAGAGTTCCCAGCAGGCTCACCAGGTGAGTAAAGGATGTTACTTCCTGGCAGGTGCAGGAACCTCAGGATTCTTTGGGGGCCTCAGGAAGAGGATGAATATGGTGAATACCCATATCGACAGGTATTGCAGGCATGTCTGATGGCATGTATGTAGCGTGGCTTCTGGCCTGGAGAGGCTATCATAAGTTCAACCTAGAGATTCCTTATGAGAAGTTCCAGCAGAGCAGATTCTAAAAGATTTATATGATCCCTCAATGTTCTTACTGAGCTTATGTAAATAATTAGGCCAAGAATGTTAATACTGGACTTGTTTTTCAAATAAATTAGTCCTGATTTGTCTATCTCTGAAAATGAGGGTTATTTTAGAAAGAAAAATTATGTTTTAATAACACATTTTTATGGATGTTAAATTCTAGATTTGATTGTCTTTAAATGTTTGTTTACTTCAGCTAGACAAGTTGAGGTAAACTTTAGGGAAGTTGCACTATAGCTCACTTAGATGATCTTGCTTTGTCAGTCAGTCAGCCCCTGATATAGGAAACTTCAGAAAATTGAACTATTTGAAGGGAAGAATCTGACTGATTTAATGGGAATAGCAGAAAAGGTGTTTAACAGCAGGGATGCCCAAGAGGATGAAAAACAGACAAAAAACAAAACTGGTTAAGGTTTTGGCATTACATGAGGCAGAGAGGAGATTGGTAGGGGATAGTAAATGGAAGGAAAAGCCTAAGCACAGAGAAGGCAGGTGGAAAGACTGAGATTCAAGTCCTTCCACTTGTATGTGGATGAAAAAGCAGGGGTGGCCAAAGGAGTTTTAACTAAGACTCTGGGGCCTTGGCAAAGGCCAGTAGACTATCTTATCAAGAAACTAGATCCAGTAGCAACTGGGTTTCCCCTGGTGCCTTTGCATAATTGCTGTCACGGCCGTCCTGGTCATGGATGCAAGTTTTAACTTTGCAAGGATGCAAATTTTGACTTTGGGTCAAAATCTCATCTTGACCACCACCCACGCTATTTAGGGCATTCTCCAGATTCCAAGCGACTGATGGATCATGAACACCCGAGTCACAGGTTATAACGGCCTCCTCGTCAACAAACCAAGAGTTACCTTCCAGCCCCCGGTGGTGCTAAATCCAGCCACACTGCTGCCATAGGAGCTGGCTGACTATCAACAAAACTGTGGTGAGGTCTTAGCCGAAGTCACAGGAAAAAGGTTGGATCTCAGAGACATTCCCCTCCCGGATGCCAAGATGACTCTCTTCACAGATGGGAGTAGCTACATGGTCAATGGAAAGAGGTATGCAGGGGTTATGTTGGTCACTCTTGAGCAGAAACTCTGGACAGCAGCCCTGGTGCAAGGAACTTTGGCACTCACTAAGGTACTGCAGATCACCAAAGGTAAAACCACCAACATCTATATGGACAGCAGGTATGACTTTGCTACTCTCCTTATACATGGGGCTATTTATAAAGAAAGGGTCCTATTAGCACCAGAAGGAAAAGGAATGAAAAACAGAGGAGAAATATTGGCTCTCCTCCAGGCTATTTGGGACCCAAAAGAGTTAGCTGTTATGCATTGCCCAGGACACCAAAAGGGGACTGATCTGAATTCAAAAGGAAACTACTTCTCAGATCAAGCCACAAAACAAGCAGCCACAGAAACAGTGCAAGGGCTGGTTACACTCCCGGCTCTAGCCCTACTAGAAAAACTGGACTACAGAGGAAGATTTAAAATATTTACAAAAATGCGCCTGGGTGGCTCAGTGGGTTAAGCCGCTGCCTTCGGCTCAGGTCATGATCTCAGGGTCCTGGGATCGAGTCCCGCATCGGGCTCTCTGCTCAGCAGGGAGCCTGCTTCCCTCTCTCTCTCTCTGCCTGCCTCTCCATCTACTTGTGATTTCTCTCTGTCAAATAAATAAATAAAATCTTTAAAAAAATGGGCTAAATTAAACTATGAAGGGGACTGGGATAAGACTAAAATAGGAAATTTAATTATTCTTCGAAAACTAGGTAAGAAGTTAGTAGACCAGATACTTATTTGGAGGTATGGAAACTCAAGGACCTTATAGGCGAGCAATTCCAGGTTTCTAAATTAGGGAATTTGGTTAAGGATGTAGTTGATAGATGTGCCCAATGTCAGGCAGCTGAAGTGGGAGGAACTAGAATTGGAAGAGGGAAAAGAGAAAGAGGTAAGGAACAAGGAATTTATTGGGAAATTGATTTTACAGAAATGAAACCTCTAAAATATAGGCACAAGTATATGTTAGCTTTTGTAGATAACTTTTCAGGCTGCGTAGAGGCTTTTTCCAGCAAACCTGAGACAGAAGCAGTGGTAGGCAAAAAAGGCTACTAGAAGAAATAATTCCTAGTTTTGGGCTGCCTCTCACGATTGGTTCAGACAATGGCCCTGCATTTGTGAGCTCAGTCTCACAGACATTGACCAAGGCCGTGGGCACAAATTGGAAACTACATTGTGCCTATCAGCCCCAGAGTTCAGGGCATGTAGAGAGACTGAACAAGACTCTTAAAGATACCTTGACAAAACTAATTCTGGATACTGGAGGTGGATGGGTGGATCTCCTTACTTCACCCTCCTCAAGTCACGCTGGACACCCTATTTAAACAAGGTGACCCTATTTGAAATAATGTTTGGGAGACACCCCCCACCCCCCACACCCTCCCTCTGTCCTCGGCTACAAGAGGTTGCCACTGAAGAAATTACTGATCAGTCTGTACTCCAGTCACTGCAGGGATTACACTGTCTTAAAAAGAGCCCATGCAGGGATCTGGACTGCCCACACTGGGATGGAGATGGAGGTGGTACCACATTTTTACCAATCCAAAGACTTGGATTGGATACGTCGCTATCAAGTGGAGAACTTGGAACCTCATTGGAAGGGACGATGTACTGTTACCCTGACCACCCCCACAGCAATAAAAGTAGAAGGCATCAGGGCATGGATTCACAAGGATCACATCAAAGGAGTGGAGGATGAAGACGCCCCCCTGAGGTGGAAGCTTCAGCCAATGGACACCACTGATCATGGTCTAAAGCTAAGACTCAAAAGACTACGAGTTTATTTGTTGCTCTTATTGTTACCTGTTTATGTAAAGTATAGGTAGGAAATTAGATGATGCGGTAAATGGCTAACTCATCAGCCGACTGTGCACTAGTGTCATTTGTACAAAAGAAAACTAGAGGGATAAAAATGTTAGACTTCCATGCTCAATATAACCCTTTACAACCAGAGAACATAAAACTGGCTGAAAAGTCAAGGATTTGACTAATCTCCAAATAAAAGGGGGGAATGTAAGGGCCTGGTTGGCCAGAGGGCGTCATTTTGTGTTTATGTAGTGAACTTAGATTGACCCTATGCACTAAACTTAGATTGGCCCCGCCCCTCCCAGAGGAACTTAACTTACAAAGCCTAGATACAAGCGTAGATACAAGCGGGTCAGGCCAGGTGAAGACATCCAATCAGTGGGGCACACATATATCTACTAGGGTAAATTAAAATTCAATTGGGCACCCGTGTGTTACCTAGCATTTTTTTCCATGTGTGGCAGAATTAGCATGACTGTGCAGTGTTCTCTGTGAATTGCACACTCATTGGCCACCTGTGTATAGCCAGGCTAAACTACCTGTATAAAAGTTAGTCTGTGATGCTTGTAGGGGTCACCTCTTTGCAAGAGATGGCCCTGAATGGTCAGTTTGATTCTCCATGCTTGGAGCAAAATAAACCTTTGCTTGACATCCACTTTGTATCAGTCCTGCTTTTTTTATTTTGGACTCTAAAGCCCCCATTGGCAGGGATTTCAGGAAAGGACTGGGGGCAGATGCCTGAATAACAAGGATGGGTAGAGATGACTGATGTGAGCAATAACCAGTCTTACATGCTGCATATGGGCCATGCTCTCTGGGTGGAGTGCACTATGTCGGGGCTCAGGCTCTGTCAGACAAAGCACTAGTGGCAAAGCAGCCTATAAATCTGGGTTTCCATGAGGGCCAAGCAGATTGATCCTCAAGTGGGGTTTTGGGGTAGGCTCACCAGGAACTTCTTCTTTCTATGGGGAAGGCAGAATGCTGTGATGTAGTTTGAGAATTCTCTATCAGGAGGGCTTGGAGACCAGGAGGGTGAGGATGGAATTGTAAACACAAGCTACTGTTCAATTCAGTGCCAAGTGGAAGGCAGTTCCAGTGTGCAGTGGCTGATTCGAGATATCCAGCACCTGAGTAAAGGGCAATGTCAGACTTTTGCTCACACTGGAGTTTGTGTCTATGATGACTAACAAATGGAGGTGTGTTATCAATAGTCCATGGAGGATTTCCATTGCTGGGTCTTGTGAGATGCTCCAAAAAGCAAAGTTTCCTTCTATTGGACAGATGGAGTTTTGTTTGGGTGCTCCAGTGTCCCCCATGTGGAAACTTTCGGTAGCAGACCACTCCTGCAAAGATGCATGGAAAGCACACCTCTAATGACCATTGCAGCTGAGGAACATGGCAGGTTCGTTCTGGTGGCTATAGGGTGAAGTACCAAGTCCTTGAGTTGACATGAAATCTCTTGCAGATGGGGCACAATACTGGTTTGTTACCAGGTAGATCTTAGAATGTGTTGGTGCCTAAGGTGCCATGCAGGATTATCCTACCCTGAGGGTTTAACACAGGTAGAAGAGCACGGTTTCCTTCTGAGGACAGGAGATGTAGTGTTGTGTAGCTCAGGGACCACATGTTGTATCATAAGTTCATATTCCAGAACAGGCCTCTGAAGACAGATGTCTGACAACCTAATCTAAGTTTCCAATGAGGTCCCAGGGGCATGAGAGGTTCAATCTACAGACTCAGGACATTTGAATTGGGTGTCTGCGTGGATGTAGGTGATCAGGGTGTTTCAGACTGCGCACTTGTGTCCAGAGTAGCCTCCAATATAGGGGAGGCCTCAGGGGCCTTTCATGTTTTAACCTATCCTGGAGGGTTTGGGTAACTATGACAGGCACAATTTCCATGGGGATGGCAGGCACAATCCTGTGATGTGGCTCCAGAGACCCCATCCTGGAGTGCATGTTAGCCATGGTTTTGGGAGAGAAGTCTGAAAACACAAATTCGGGATAGGGTTATTGGCGAGGTTATCGTAGGGAAATGTGTAGAAGTGGAGGGCTACTCATCAGGAACAGTACTTTGAGTGACTTGAAGGCGGAAGCACAGACTTTCATATCTGAATTGTGTGTCCAGGATGGCCTCAGGATGCAGCTGTGGTCTCATGGGTCCATGGGAGATTTTTCCTCTCTAAGGATCCTGGCGGCTCCCAATAGTTTTATGGCTTTTCGGGATGGGGAGAGTGCTATTTTCCATCTTAGGGGTGCCCCAAACCAGGGATTCCAGAGACGGGCTCTGGGTCTGGGTGCCTGGAAAATCCCACCAAGTGTTAGGATTTGGGCCTACAGGCATACCAGGCTTGAAATGCGGGATCCTGGTGGTGCAACTGAGAGGGATTCTTTGAAAACAGGCTCAGGCTGAGCGTCACCATTCATGTTTGTGTGCAGGGGATCCCTAAGGAGAGGGCGTGGTCTCTTTGGCCATACACCTGGCTCCCACTCTGAGGGTTGGACACCCATCACAACAGTCAGGCTTCCTACCATGAAAGAGAAGTTCTCTCTTGTGCTTCAGGTTCCCCCATTGTCAGGGTTTCTAACAAAGGTCTGGGGAATGGTGCCTGAATACCAAGGATGTGTAGAGATGACGGACTTGGGCCATGGCCGGTTTCACATGCTGGTAATGGGGCCCACTGTCTAGGTGGCTGACACTATGTTGGGGCTCATGCTCTGTCAGAAACAGCACTAGTTTCCAGGGCAGTCTATAAATCGGGGTTCCCTTGAGGACTGAGCATATTTATCCTCATGTGGGCTTTCTGGGAAGACTAACCAGGCACCTCTTCTTTCTATGGGTAAGTCAGAATGCTGTGTTGTGGCTCCACAATTCCCTATCATGACGGCTTGGGGACTAGGAGGTTGACGATGGATTTGTAAACACAAGCTATGGCTCAATTCAGTCCCAAGTACAAAGCAGTTCCAATGTGCAGCGGCTTATTCGAGATATCCAGCAGCTGAATAAGGTCAGATGCCAGATCTTTGCTCACAATGAATTTGTGTCTATAATGACCGACAAATGGAGGGTGGCACCAATAGGCCATGGAGGATTTCCAACGCCAAAGCTTGTGAGATACTCCTAACAGCAAGGTTTCCTTCTACAGGACAGTTGGCATCTGGTTTTGTTTCTTCCAGAGTCCCCCATGTGGAAAGTATGGGTAGCAGAGCCTTCCCATTTGGATGTCTGGAAAGCACAACTCCATTGACATTTGAAGCTTAAGAACATGACAGGTTCCTTTTGGTCGCTCTGATGACAGGAATCTCTTGCTCTTTGGTCACAATGCTGGTTTGTTATGAGGGAGACCTTAGAATGTGCTGGTGGCTAATGTGTCATGCAGGATTCTCGTACATGGAGGGTTTGGCACAGGTCAAAGAGGACGGTTTCCTTTCTGGGACAGGATATGTTCTGTTGTGTGGCCCAGGGACAACGTGATGTATCGTAACTTGGTATTCCAGAACAGGACCCTGAGCACAGATGCTTTAATCCTAATCTAGGACTCCAGTACCGTCCTAGGGGCATGTCAGTTTCAATCTTCTGACTCAGGACCATTGAATGGACTGTCTGCCTGGATGTAGGTGATAAGGGTGTTTCAGACTGTGCATTTGCGTCCAGAATGGGCGACAATATTGGGGTTGGCTCAGGGGTCTTGCAGGTTACTCCTAATCTGGAAGACTTGAGCAACTGTGAAGGGCACAATTTCCTTGGTGATAGTAGCACAATGCTGTAGTGTGGCTCCAGAGACCCCATCCTGTTGGGCATGTGATCCAAGGTTTTGGGAGAGAAATCTGAAAACACAAATTCAGGTTAGGGGGAGTGACAAGGTGGTCGCAGGCCTAATGCATAGACCTGGAGGGCAGCTCGTTAGGAACTGTAATAGGGGTGACAGCAAGGGTGTAGCACAGACTTTTCTATCAGGATTGTGTGTCCACAATGGCCTCGGAATGCAGGGGTGTTCTCATGGGTCCATGGGACACTTTTCCTCTCTAAGGATCCTGGCGGCTCCCCATAGTTTGATGGCATTTTCGGGGAAGGGAAGAATGCACTTTTCCATCTTAGGGGTGCCCCAAAACAGGTATTCCAGAAATGGTCTTTGGGTCTGGGCGCCTGGAAAAGCCCACCAAGTGTTAGTATTTGGGCCTAGGGGCATAATGGAACTGCAATACAGGATCCTGGTGGTGTAACTGAGAGGGCTTGTTGGAAAGCATGAAGAAGGGCCTGGTTAGTCTGCCCAGAAACTCCCTACTCATCCCTCAAGGGAACCCTGATTTATACTTTTCCCTGGACCTAGTGTTGTGTCTGACAGTGCCTGAGCCCTGACTTCTTGTCAGCGACCCAGAGTGTGGGCTACATATCCAGCACGTGAGACCAGCCATGGCCCAGGGCCATCATCTCTACCCATCCTTGGTATTCATGCAGCTGTCCCAGACGTTTGCTGAAATCCCTACCAATGGGGGAGCCTGAAGCCCAATTCAGAACTCCTCGTTCCATATGGCTGGAATCCTGACTCTTGGGATAGGTGTCAAACCCTCAGAATGGGAACCAGCAGCATGGCCAAGGAAACCACGCCCACTCCTGGGGTCCACCCTGAACACAAGCAGGCATTGTGACCCTCAGTCTGAGCATGCTTTCAAACACACACTCTCAGTTGCAACTCAAGGATCCAACATTGCATGACTGGTACGCTCCTAGGCCCAAATCCTAACTCTTGGTTAGGATGAGGATCAATCTGCTTGGCCCTCGAAGAAACTCTGATTTATATGCTGCCCTGGCCACTAGAGCTGTGTCTGACAGAGCCTGATCCTCAACATCGGGTCAGCCACCCAGAAAGTGGGACCCATATCCAGCATATGAGACCGGCTATGGTGCAAGTCTGTCATCTGTACCCATTCTTGGTATTTAGGCATCTGTCCCCAGACCATTGCTGGAATCACTGCCAGTGGGGGAAACTGAGACAGAATAGAGAGCCCTATTTCCCCATGGCAGGAAACCTGGCTATAGGGATGGGTGTCCAACCCTCGAGCAGGGGCTAGCTGCATGGCCAATGAGACCACACCCACTGCTGATTGTCGCCCTGGGGACAAAGAGGCATTATCACCCTCAGCATGAGCCTTCTTTCAAACAAGCCTTCTCTTTTGCACCACGAGGATCCTGCACTGCAGGCCTGGTATGCCACTAGGCCCAAATCCTAACCCTTGGTGGTATTTTCCAGGAGCCCAGACCCAGAGCCCATCTCTGGAATCCCTGTTTTGTGGCTCTCCTATGAGGTACAGCATCACTCTTCCTTTCACCGAAAAAGTCACCAATCTATTGGGAGTCGCCAGGATCCTTAGAGAGGAAAAATCTCCCATG
Source organism: Neogale vison (assembly GCF_020171115.1). NCBI lineage: Eukaryota > Metazoa > Chordata > Mammalia > Carnivora > Mustelidae > Neogale > Neogale vison. Next base: position 113,560,957 of record NC_058092.1, on the reverse strand, counting down.
AAGCCATGAGACCACAACTGCATTCTGAGGCCATCCAGGACACACTTCCAGATAAAAAAGTCTGTGCTTGGGCCTTTGAGTCAACATAATTAGAGGTCCTGATGAGATGCTCTCCATGTCTACACATTAGGCCTGCGATCACCTCACCACTAACCCTAACCCGAATTTGTGTTTTCAGACTTCTCTTCCAAAACTTTGGCTCACATGTCCTCCAGGTTGGCGTCTCTGGAGCCACAGCACAGACTGTGCCTGCAATCACCAAGGAAACTCTGCTTGTCACAATTGCCCAAAACCTCCAGATTAGGAGAAAACTGCCAGGCCCCTGTGCCAACCCCAATTTTGGAGGCCGCTCTGGATGCAAATGTGCAGTCTGAATCATCCTGATCACCTACATCCAGGCAGGCAGCTAAGTCAATGGTCCTGAGTCAGAAGATTGAACCTGACCTACCCCTAGGATCTCACTGGAATCCTAGATTCTGTTTTCAAGCATCTGTCCTCAGTCGCCAGTTCTGGAATATCAACATCTGATAAAACATGTGGTCCCTGAGCCACACAACAGAACATCTCCTGTCCCCAGAAGAAAACCGTGCTCTTCTTCCTGCATCAAACCCTCAGCGTAGTTGAATCCTTCATGGCACCTTAGCCATCAGCACATTCTAAGATCTCCCTGGTAACAAACTAGCATTGAGTTCCATCAGCAAGATATTCCATGTGAACTCAGGGCTTTGATACTTCTCATCCATGCAGAAGAGCTCTGCTACCCATACTTTTCACAGGGGGGACCCTGGAGCAAACAAACGAGACTCCACCTGTCCAGTAGAAAAAGTAACCTTGCTGTTTGGAGCATCTCACATGCATCAGTATGGGGAATCCTCTATGGACTCTTGACGCCACTCCTCCATTTCTCGGTCATCATAGACACAAACTCCAGTGTGAGCAAACATCTGACATCCACCCTTAATCAGGTGCTGGATATTTCATTTGTTGGCCATCATTGCCCTCCATCGTGAGCAGACATCTGACCCTTGCCCGTACTTAGGTGCTGGAGATCACAAAACAACCGCTACACATTGGAACGGCAATGTGTACGGCACTGAGCTTAACCGTAGCTAGTGTTTTCAGGCTTTTGTCCTCACACTCCTCGCCTGCAAGCCCTCCATACTGGGAATTCGGGAGCCACAACGAAGCCTTCTGCCTGCCCACCAGAATGAAGAAGTACCCTATGGGTCTTCACAGAAGCCGACATGAGGTTCCTCCTGCACGGATCTCAATGGCACACCAATATAATAGGCCGACCTCTGCACAAATGCTCTGTCTGACACATCCCGATCCCCAACCTCCTGTCAGCTACCCAGACAGTGAGCCCCATAACTTGCAGGTGGGTCCAGCCTTGGACCGAGTCCATCATATTGAACCAACCTGGGTATTCAGGTACCTGTCCCAGACTTAGCTCAATTTCCTGCCCATAGGGGACCCTGAAGCACAAAAGAGTAATCCTACTTCCCCATGGCCAGAAAACTGAATGTTGAGATGGTTGTCCAACCCTCAGAGTGGGAGCCAAGTGCATGGCCCATGAGACCTCGCCCACACAGGATGGGCAGCTGGGCACAAACAGGCATTGTGACCCTCAGAATGAGACCCCTTTCCAAATACCCCCCTGGGAGCTAAATCAGGATCCCACAGAGCAGGCCTTTCATGCCTCTAGGCCCAAAACTGAAGTCTTGGTTGGGTTTTCCAGGTTCCTGGATCCAGAACCCATCTCTGGATCCCCTGTTTGGTCAGGACTCCTGAGATGTGAAACAGCGTTTTCCTCTTCCCAAGAAAGACATCAAACTCTTGGGTGCCAAGCAGAATCCCCAAAGTGGAAGAATATCCCATGGACCCATGAGGTCACCCCTCCATTTTGTGGCCATCCTAGACACACAATCCAGACAGAGAAGCCTGTACTCCTCCCTCCCAGCCACCTGAATTTCAAATTCCGAGGAGCTTCCCTCAGGGTCTGCAGATCGGGACTGCCATCACCTCGCTTCTAAATCTTACCCGAGTTTGTGTCTGAAGTCTTTGGTCCCAAAATCCTGACCCACATGCTCTCCAGGATGGGGCCTCGAGAATGACACATCACTGGGCCTGCTCTCCTGAGGAAACTCTGCCCAACTCAGTTTCCCAAAACGTACAGATTAGGAGAAAACTGCAAGGCCCCTGAGTCCACCCCAATTTCATAGGCCGCTCTGGAAAAAATGCACAGCCTAACACAGTCTCAGCACTTACCTCCTGGAAAACACGCAAGTCAATGGCACTGAGTCCAAGGATTGAACCTGCCATGCCCCTACAACCTCATCAGAATCCAGCTTAGGTTTTGTGACCTCTCTCCCCAGAGGCCTGTACTGGAAATTCAACATATGGTCCAACCTGTGGACCGTGAGCCGTTCAAGAGAACACCTCCTGTCCCGAGAAGGAAACCTGGCTCCTGGGTACTGGTTCTAATCCTCAGGATAGAGAATCCTGCATGGCCCTAGAGCCGCCACTACATTCTAAGGTCTCCCTGGATACCAAGCAGCATTGTGACCCATTAGACTGAGAACTTCCGTCAACGCAGATCACTTGGAACTTGGAATCAGTGTCATTGGATCAAGCCTGCCCTGTTCCTCAGCTGCAATGGTAACGCGAGATGGGCTTCCCAGGCCTTCATTCAGAGAGTGCTTCTATTGAATCTTCCATATGGGGGACCCTGGAGCCCTGTAGGCAGACTTCTCCTGTCGCGTAGTAGGACACCTTGATGTTTGGAGAAGCTTACAAGTTCAAGCTTGGAAAAACCTCCAAGAATTCTTGAGGCCACCCCACCATTCATTGGCCATCATGGATACAAACTCCAGTGTGAGCAGACATCTGACCCTCGCCCAGGTGCTGGAGATCTCGAAACAACTGCTGTACATTGGAACAGACATGTGCTCGGCACTGAGCTTAACCATAGTTTGGGGTTTCAAACTTCTGTCCTCAAACTCCTCGCCTGCAAGCCTCCATCTTGGGTATTCTCGAGCCATAATGCAGCCATCTGCCTGCTCACCATAAAGAAGAAATTCCCTAAGGGTCTTGGAAGAAACCCCACATGAGGATCCAGGAGCACAGCTCTCAATGGCACCCCAATATCATAGGCTGCCCTCTGCATGAATTCTCTGTCTGAAACAGCTCGATCCTGACCTCCTCTCAGCCACCCAGACAGTGGGCCCCATTTCCTGCAGGTAGGTCCTGCCTTGACCCTAGTACCTCATCTCGATGCAACCTGAGCATTCAGGTACCTGTCCCAGAACTTAGCTCAAATCCCTGCCCATGGGGGACCCTGAAGCACAAAAAAGTTCACCGCCTTCCCCATGGCCAGAAAGCTGAATGTTGAGATGGCTGTCCAACCCTCAAGAGGGAGCCAAGAGCATGGCCCATGAGACAACGCCCACACAGGATGGGCATCTGCACACAAACAGACATTGTGACCCTGAGCCTGAGAACCATTTCTAACAAGTCCCCTTGGGATCTGTACCAGTAGAACATAGAGCAGGACTGTCATGCCCCTAGGCCCAAATCCTAAACCTTGTTGGGGTGATCCAGTCCCCTGGAACCAGAACCCATCTCTGGAATGCCTGTTTGGACGGGACCCCTGAAACAGAAATCCACGCTGCCCCCATCCCCCAGAAAGACAACAAACTCTTGGGTGCTAGACAGAATTACCAGAGAGGTTGAATCTCTCAGGGATCCATGAGGCCACCCCTCCATTTCGTGGCCATCTTAGACAAACAATCCAGACAGAAAAGCCTGTGCTCCTGCCTCCCAGCTGTCAGAATTTCAGATACCGAGGAGCTTCTCTCAGGGTCTGGAGATCGGGTCTGCAATCACCTCGCTCCTAACGCTTACCTGAGTTTGTGTCTGAAGACCTAGGACCCAAAGTCATGACCCATATGCCCTCCAGGATGGGGCCTCCAGGACCACACCACATCATTGTTCCTGCTCTCCCGAGGAATCTCAGCCCATCTCAGTTTCGCAAACCCACCAGATTAGGAGAAACCTGCAAGTCTTCTAAGTCCACCCCAATTTCATAGGACGCTTCGGAAAAAATGCACAGCCTGATACAGCCTCAGAACATACCTCCAGGAAGACACACAGGTCAATGGGAAGGGATGAATGGCCTAAGACCATGGTGGGTCCGATGTGTTGGGTGTGCAGCCAGCTGTCTCGGCGTCTGTCAGGAGGTTTTGGTTCAGGCTATGTAAGACAGAACATTAGTGCTTAGGGTTGCCTATGCAATTGGGGTGTTGCCAAGGGCTGAGCAGGCTGATTTTCGTTTAGGGTTTCTAGGCAATGCCATAGACAATGTTTATTTTCGGGGGGCAGGCAAGTGCTTCGTTTTGGCCCCAGAATTCTCAATTGGGAGGGCTTATGGGCAAGGAGTGTGAGGACAGAAGTCTGAAAACACAAGCTAGGGTGAGGTTTGGACCAAGGGCACGGCAGGCCCACTCTGCAGAGGCAGAATCGAAATCTCCTGCATCTGAAGTCAGGGTGAGTATTAGACATTGTCTGAGGCTGGGGTTTGTGTCCATGATGGCCCCTTCATGAAGCGGGGACCTCATGAGGCCAATGAGGTTATCCCACGCTGAGTTGTGAGTGGATCCAAACCACAAGGTTTCCTTTTGCGGGACAGTCGAGTCCTGTTGGATGGCTTCAGGACATCCCATATGGAAGGACTGGAGAGCAGGTTTCAAAGGATGGATCCCTGTACAGAATGCCTCGTATTCACATTGGCCATTAGGACAAGTCATGTTTGATCTGCTGGCTCTGGAGCAAGGTACCCAGGGGGCTGAGTTGAAATGAACTCTCCTGAGGATGCATCATAATGTTGGTTTGTGTCCATGGAGACTTTGGAATGTGCTGGTGGTTCAGGGGCCCTGTGAAATTCTCCTAACTTAAGGGTTTGATACATCTCCAATAAGAAAGCTCCCCATGTGGAAACCAGAGAGGTTCGGTTTGTTGCCTCAGAAAAGCCCCATATGCTGGTTTTCAAAACCAATCCTCTGAGGAGGGACACCTGGAACCCAAAGCTAGGGTTCAGATTAGGGCCTAGGGGCCTGTCTGTTTTAATCTTATATCTCTATGGACACTGTCTGAGTGTCTAAGTGGAGATAGTTGCTCAGCTGGTGTCAGAGTGCCCCTCTTAGTCCAGGGCGGTCTACACTATCGGGATGGCCTCGGTGTCCTTGGAGATTTCTCCTAATCTGTAGGTTTTTGGCCAATGGATCGGACACAGTTTCTATGGAGAGGACAGGCACAGTCTTTCAGTGTGGCTCCAGAAGCCCAAGCCTGGAGGTTGTGTGGGTCCAGGCTGTGAGCTCAGAAGCCTGAAAACACAAACTCAGCTTATGTGTGGCACCGAGGGTATCGCAGGCCACATCTACAGTCCGAGAAGGGAGCTCCTCGGCTTATGAAAGAAGGGTGAGTGGGAAGCGTTCCCTCAGGCTTTTGTGTCTGGATGTTGTGTGAAGGATAGCCGTGGATTGTAGGGCTGGCCCCAGGGACTATGTACGAGTATCCCTGTCTGGGGATTTGGCCCAGCTCCCAAGAGTTTGGGGTCATTATGTGGGAAGTGTGGAGTCCTGTTGTCTGGCTCAGGTGTCTCTCCAAAAGAGGGATTCCAGAGCAGAGCCCCAGGTACGGGCAACTGGAAAACTTGAAATCTGGTGCGGATTGGGAGCACAGGGGCTTGGCAAGGCCCACATGGGGGCTCTTGGTCCATGCCCTGAGTGTCTTTGTTTAGATATGGGGCTCACGCTGAGGGTCACAATGCGAGTTTGTACCCATAGTGGCACTCAAGTTTGGGCATGGCCTCAGGGCCCATGAAGGTTTCTCCTAACCTGAAGGTGTGACCCCATGCCAACAGCAAGCTTTACAGCCATGGGGAAGGAGGAGTTCTGATTTGTGCTTCAGGTACTCATGTGTGTCAGGATTTGATATAATGTCTAGGTTCAGATGTCTGCAAACCCAGGTAGGGAAGAGATGATGGCCTAAGGCCATGGCGTGACCAATGTGCTGGGTGTGTGGCCAGCTGTCTCGTAGTCTGCCTGGACGTTTGGCCTCAGGCTGTGTCAGACAGAGTTTTAGTGCCCAGGGCAGCCTATCCAATTGGGGTGCAGTCAAGGTCCGAGCAGGTTGATCCTCATTTGGGGTTTCTGGAGAGCCTAATAGGTCAACGTTTTTCTTCTGGTGGACAGGCAGAGGGCTGCATTGTGGTTCCGGAATTCTGAATATGGAGGGCTTGTTTGCCAGGAGTGTGAGGAAGTAAGTCTGAAAACACAAGCTAGCATTAGGTTTGGGGCCGAGGGCACGGCAGGCCCATTCTGCATAGGCTGAATCGAGATCTCCTGCATCTGAGGTCAGGACAAGTATGTGGCATTGCCTCAGGCTAGAGTTTGTGTCCATGATGGCCCCTTCCTGAAGGGTGTGGGGGCTTCATGAGGACGGGGATGTTTCCCTATGATGGGAATTGTGAGGTACTCCAAACCTCGGGGTTTCCTTCTGCAGGACAGTCAAGTCCTATTGGATGGTTCCAGGATGCCCTATATGGAAAAACTCGAGAGCAGGGGTCTAAGCATGGATGCCTGGAAATGCCACCTCACATTCTCACTGATTGGTCGGGACAAGACAGGTTTAATCTGCGGGCTCTTGGGTGAGCTACCTAAAGGGCTGAGTTGAAATGGACTCTCCTGAGTAATTGTCATATTGTGTGTTGATGGCCATGGAGACCATGAAATGCGGAAGTGGCTCAGGGACTCTACAGGATTCTCCAACCCAAAGGGTTTGACACAGCTCCAACAAGGAATCTTCCCAAGTTGAGATGAGAGGTGTTCTGTTCAGTGCCTCAGGAAAGCCCTATATGCTGGTCTTAGAACCCAGGCCTCTGAGGAGTGACACCTGTAAACCAAAGCAAGAGTTCAGATTCGGGCCTAGGGTCCTGTCCAGTTCAATCTTCTGTCTCTGTGGACATCTGTCTGCATGACTGCATGGAGGTAGTTGCTCAGCTTGTGTCAAATGCCCCTTTTTGTCCAGGGCAGCTTCAAGTAGTGGGATGTCCATATAGGCATATCTGTTTCAATCTTCTCCTATGTGGACATCTGTCTACAGGTCTGAGTGGAGGTAGATGCTCAGCTGTTGTCAGATTGCCCCTGTTTATCCTGGGTGGCCTATACTATTGGGATCACCTCAGTGACTTTGGAGGTTTCTCTTAATTTGCAAGGTTGTGGCCAATGGAATGGGCAGAATTCCTTTGGAAATGGAAGGCACAGTTTTGAGGTATGGCTCCAAGGGCCCAAGCATGGAGGGTGTGTGGGTCAGGGCTGTGGGGACAGAAGTCTGAAAACACAAATTCGTCTTAGGTTTGGAGACGTAGGTATGGCATGCCCAATCTACAAACCGTGAGGAGAACTCTTCGGGATATGAACAAATGGCATGTGTGAGGGGCTTGCTCAGGCTTTTGTTTCTGGATTTTGTGTGAATGATGGCCATGGAATGTCGGGGAGGACTCATGGGAATGGACGAGTCTCCCTCTCTGTGGATTTGGCCTGTTCCCAAGAGTTTTGGGTCAATCGGTGGGATGGGATGGGTCATTTCTGTTTTGTTACCTCAGGTGTCCCACAAAAAGAGGAATTCCAGAGCAGAGCCCTGGTTAGGGGCGACTGGACAACCCGACCTCTGGTTGAAGATTGGGGCCTAGGAGGATGGCAATTCCAATATGCCATCTCTTGGTCCAGGCACTGAAAGGCCGTACTTGAAAACAGGCGACATGCTGAGGGTCCCAATGCGTGTTTGTGCCCTCGAGGCACTCCAGCAACCAAGACTCATGAATACCAAATATGCTGATATTGGAAACCAGATCGGTGAGGAGAGATACCTAGAAACCAAAACAATGGATACGAATAGAGCCTAGAGGCCTGTCTGCTTCAATCTTCTTCTCTTGGGACATCCTTTAACGGTATGAGTGGAGGTAGAATCTCAGCTGGTGTCAGACTGCCCCTGTCTGTTCCGGGCGGCCTATACTATTGAAATGGCTTCGGGGACTTTGGAGGTTTCTCCTAATTTGTATATTGTGGACAATGGAATTGGCAGAATTCCCGTGGAGTGGGAAGGCACAGACATGATGTGTGGCTCCAGGGGCCCCAGGCTGGAGGGTGTGTAGGCCAGGACTGTGGGGACAGAAGTCTGAAAACACAAACTTGACTTAGGTTTGGGGACGTAGGTAAGGCAGGCCTGATCTACAGACCATGAGGAGAACTCTTTGGGATATGAAGAAAGAGCGAGTGTGAGGCGCCTATTCAGGCTTTTGTCTCTGGATTTTGTGTCAACGATGGCTATGGAATGTCAGAGAGGCCTCATGGGCCATGGACGAATCTTTCTCTCTGGGGATTTGGACCGATCCCAATTGTTTTGGGTCAATCTGTGGGATGGGAGGAGTCCTTTCAGTATTGTTACCTCAGGTTTCCCACAAAAAGAGGGATTCCAAAGCAGGGTCCTGGAGAAGGGTGAATGGACAACCCAAAATATGGTTAAAAATTGGGGCCTAGGGGCATGGCAAGCCCAATATGCAGTCTCTTGGTCCAGCCACTGAGAGGCCTTACTTGAGGACTGGGCTCACCCTGAAGGTCAAAATGCCTGTTTCTGATCAACACGGCCCTCAAGCATGGGCGGGTCCTCATGGGCCACACTGGTTTCAACTACACTAAATGTTGGACCACATGCCAAACACAACGTTTCTTGCCATGGGGAAGGTGTTCTGTTTTCTGCATCAAGTTGAACCCTGGGCAGTGATTGGAGATAAGGTCTAGGTTCTGAAGCCTGATAACCGAGGTTGGGAAGAGATGACGAACTAAGGCCATGGCGGGTCTGATGTGCCTAGTGTGTGGCCAGCTTGCTGGTTGTGGGTCGGGAGGTCCAGGCTTTGGCTGTGTGAGAAAGGGCATTAGTGCCCAGAGCAGTCTGCATAATTGGGGTACAGTCAAGTGGCGTGCACATTAATCCTCATTTGGGGATTCTGGGTAGCCCCAGAGGGCAATGGTTTTCTTCTGGAGGGCAGGCAGTGCTGCATTGTAGCTCTGGAATTGCCAAACTGGAGGGCTTTGGGGCCAGGAGTATGAGGACAGACGTATGAGAACACAAGCTAGGCTTAGGTTTCTGGGCGAGGGCACGGCAGGCACACTCTGCAGAGCTGAATTGAGATCTAGTGCATCTGAAGTGAGGACGATGATTAAGATGATCGCTCAGGTTGGAGTTTCTGTCCCTGATGGACCCTTCATAAAGGGTGGGGGGGGATCACGAGGCCATGGAGGTTTTCCCACGAAGGGAGTTGTGAGATGCTCCAAACCGCAGAGATTCTTCTACGGGACAATTGAGACCTGTTGGTTGGCTCCAGGACTTCCCATATGGAACGATTCTGAGCAGCGTTCTAAGCATGGATAGCTGGGCAGCCCGCCTCTCATTCCAATTGTTTCCTAGCGAAAAGACAGGTTAGATCTGCTGGATCTGGGGGAGCAAATGAGGGGGCTGAGTTGAAATGGACTCTCCTATGGATGGATCCTAATGTGGGTTTGTGTTCATGGAGACCTTGGAATGAGGCCATGGCAGCGGGGCCCTGAAGGGTTCTCCTAACCATAGGCTTTGACACAGTTCCAACACGCAAGTTTTCCATGTGGAGAAGAGGTTTGTTCTTATGGGGGTCTCAAGAAACAGCCATATACTGTTATTGGAATCCAGTCCTCTGAGGAGAGATGCCTGGAAACCAAAGCAATGGATCCGATTAGGGCCTAGGGGCCTGTTCGTTCCAATTTACCTCTGGGGACATCTGTCTACGTGTCTGAGTGCAGGTCGGTGCTCAGATGGGCTCAGATTGCCCCTGTTTGTCCTGGGCAACCAACACTATTGGGATGGCCTTGGGAAATTTGGAGGTTTATCCGATTTGTAGAGTTGTGGCCAATGGAATGGGCAGAATTCCCTTGGAGAGGGCAGGTACAATCCTCAGGTTTGGCTCCAGGGGACTGAGCCTGTAGTGTGTGTGGGTCAGGGCTGTGGAGACAGAAATCTGAGAACACAAACTCGGCTTAGGTTTCGAGTGGTAGGTATGGCAGGAGTGATCTACAGACCATGAGGCAACTCCTCGGGATATGAAAAAAGGGTGAGTGAAGCGTTTGCTCCGGCTTCTGTCTCGGAAACTTGTGTCACCGATGGCAGTGGAATGTCCGCGTGACCTCATGGGCAATGGATGAGTCTTCCTCTCTGGGGATTTGTACCAATCCCGGGACTTTGGGGTCATTCTGTGGGATGGGAGGAGTCCGTTTATTTTATTTATTTATTTATTTATTTATTACCTCAGGTGTCCCATCAAAAGAGGGATTCCAGAGCAGAGCCCTGGGAAGGGGCGACTGGACAACCAAAATCTGGTTAAAAATTGGGGCGTAGGGGCATGGCAAGCCCATTATGATGTCTAATTGTCCAGCCCCTGAGAGGACTTACTAGAAGACAGGACTCACGCTGAGGGTCACAATGTGTGTTTATGCCCTCGCAGCACTCAAGCATGGGCGGGGCCTCATGGTGAACGCTGGGTTCTCCTACACTGAACTTTGGACAACATGCCAACCACAAGGTTTCTTGCCATAGGGAAGGAGGAGTTCTGATTTCTGCATCACGTTCACCCCTTGGAAGGGTTTGGAGTTAAGGTCTAAGTTCTGAAGCCTGAAAAGCTAGGTTGGGAAGAGATGACGAGACAAGGCCATGGCGGGTCCGATGTGCTCAGTGTGCGGTCATCTGTCTCGGTGTTGGTAAGAAGGTCCGGGCTCAGGCTGTGTCACACAGTGTATTTGTGCCCACGTTAGACTATATAATTTGGGTACAGTAGAGTGCCTTGTACATCTATCTTCATTTGGGGTGTCTGGGAAGCCCCATAGGGCAAAATTTTTCTTCTGGAGGCCAGGTAGTGTGATGCATTGTGGGTCCAGAATTGCCAAACATGAGGGCTTAGGGGCCAGGAGTGTTAGGATGGAAGTCTGAGAACACAAGCTAGACGTAGGTTTCATCCCGAGGGCAAGGCAGGCACACTGTGTAGAGCAGAAACTAGATCTCGTGCATCTGAAGTCAGGGTGAGGATCGGACGTTGGCTCAGGTTGGAGGTCCTGTCCATGATTTCTCCTTCATAAAAAGGGGCGGTGGCATCACAAAGCCATCGAGGTTTTCTCACGTTGGAAGTTGTGAGATGCTCCAAAATGCAAGGATTCCTTCTGCAGGACATTTGAGACCTGTTGGATGGCTCCAGACATCCCATACGGAATGATGCCAGAGCAGGGTTCTAAGGATGGATGCCTGGACAGCCCGCCTCGCATTCTAATTGTCTCCTAGCAACAAGACAGGTTCGATCTGCTGGCTTTGGGGGAGCAAGCAAGAAGGCTGAGTTGAAATGGAATCTCCTGCGGATTGGTCCTAATGTGGTTTTGTGTCCATGGAGACCTTGGAATGGGGCAGTGGCACTGGGGCCCTGAAGGATTCTCCTAACCAGATATTTTGAGATCACTCCGAAGGGCAAGTTTCCCGTGTGGAGGCAAGATTTGTTCTAAGTGGTGCCTCAAGAAAACCTCATATGCTGGTATTGGATACCAGGCCTCTGAGGAGAGATACCTGGAAGCCACAGCAATGGATCCGATTCGGGCCTAGGGGCCTTTCCGTTTCAATCTTCTTCTCTGGCGACATCTGTGTATGGTATGAGTTGTGGTAGTTGCTCAGCTGGTGTCAGACCGCCCCTGTTTGTCTGGGCGGCCTACACTATTGGGATTACCTCGAGGACTTTGGAGGTTTCTCTTAATTTGTACGATTATGGACAATGGAAGGGGTAGAATTCCCATGGAGTAGGCAGGCATAGACTTGATGTGTGGCTCTATGTGCCCAAGCCTGGAGGGTGTGGGGGCTAGGATTGGGGGACAGATGTCCGAAAACACAAACTCAGCTTAGGTTTGGGGACGTAGGTATGGCAGGACTAATCTACGGACCATGAGGAGAACTCTTCAGGATTTGAAGAAAGGGCAAGTGTGAGGCGCTTGCTCAGCCTTTTGTCTCTGGATTTTGTGTGAGTGTTGTCCGTGGAATGTCGGGGAGTCCTCATGGGCCATGGGTGTCTTCCTCTCTGTGGATTTGGCCCGATCCCAATTGTTTTGGTTCAATCTGTGGGATGCAGAAGGACTTTCAGTTTTGTTACCTCAGGTGGCCCACCAAAAGAGGGATTCCAGAGCAGAGCCCTGGGGAGGGACGACTGAACAACCTGAACTATGGTTAAAAATTGGGGCCTAGTGGCATTGCAAGCCCAATATGCCTTCTAATGGTTCAGCCACTGAGAGGCCTTCCTTGAGGACAGAATTCACGCTGAGGTTAACAATGCGTCCTTATGCCCTCGTGGCACTCTAGCTTGGGTGGGGACTCATGGTTCATGCTGGTTTCTCGAACACTGAACGTTGGACGACATGCCAACCACATGTATTCTTGCCATGGGGAAGTAGTGGTTCTGATTTCTGCATCTCATTCACCCCTGGATAGTGATTGGAGTTAAGGTCTATGTTGTGAAGTCAGATGAACAAGGTTGGGAAGAGATGAAAATCTAAGGTCATGTCGGGTTTGATGTGCACAGTGTGGAGCCAGCTGTCCCTGTGTTGTTCAGAAGCTTCAGGTTCAGGCTGTGTCAGAAAGGGTATTAGTGCCCAGGATAGACTGTATAATTGGGGTACAGTCGAGTGCCGTGCAGGTTGATCCTCATTTGGCGTATCTGGGTATCCCCAAGGGCAACATTTTTCTTCTGGGTTCAGGCAGAGTGCTGCATTGTGGCTCCAGAATTCCCAAACAGGATGCTTTGTGGGTGAGGAGTGTGAGGACGGAAGTCTGAGAACACATGTTAGGCATAGGCTTTGGGGAGATGGCATGGCAGGCCCCATCTGCAGATCTCAATTGCATTTTGTGTATCTGAAGTCAGGGCGAGGTTCAGAATGAGGCTCGGGTTGGAGTTTCTGTCCATTATGGCCCCTTCATGAAGGGGGCACCATCTCGAGGTCATGGAGGTTTACCCACGATGGGAGTTGTGAGATGCTCCAAACCACAAGGATTCCTTCTGATCGACAATTGAGACCTGTTGCATCACTCCAGGACATCCCATACGGAACGACGCCAGAGCAGGGATCTAAGGATGGATGCCTGGGCAGCCCGCCTCGCATTCCAATTGTCTCCTAGTGAATAGACAGGTTTGATATGATGGCTCTAGTGGAGCAACCGAGGGTGCTGAGTTGAAATGGACTCTCCTGCGGATGGGTCCTAATGTGGGTGTGTGTCCATGGAGACCTTGGAATGGGGCGGTGGCACACGGGCCCTGAAGGATTCTGCTATCTGGAGGTTTTGAGACATCTCCAAAGGACAAGTTTCCCATGTTGAGACGAGATTTGTTCTGATTGGTGCCTCAGGAAACCCCCATATGCTGATATTGGAAACCAGGCCTCTGAGGAGAGATACCTGGAAACCAAAGCAATGGATCCGATTAGGGCCTGGGTTCCTGTATGTTTTAATCTTCTTCTCTTGGGACATCCTATTATGGTATGAGTGGAGGTAGATGCTCAGCTGGTGCCAGACAGCCCCTGTCTGTATCAGGCGGCCTATACTTTTGGGTTGGACTCGGGGATTTGGAGGTTTCTCCTAATTTGTACGATTGTGGACAATGTAATGGGCAGAATTCCCGTGGAGTGGGGAGGCACAGTCCTGATGTGTGGCTTCAGGGGCCCCAGCCTGGAGGGTTTTGGGGCCAGGACTGTAGGGACAGAAGTCTGAAAACACAAATTCGATTAGGTTTGGGGACGTAGGTATGGAAGGCCCAATCTACGGACTGTGAGGAGAACTCTTCAGGATATGAAGAAAGAGCAAGTGTGAGGCGCTTATTGAGGCATTTGTCTCTGGATTTTGTGTCAATGATGGCTGTGGAATGTCAGGGAGGCCTCAAGGGTCATGGATGAACCTTCCTCTCTGTGGACTTGGCACAATCCCAATTGATTTGGGTCAATCTGTGGGATGGGAGGAGTCCTTTCAATTTGTTACCTCAGGTGTCCCCCAAAAATAGGGATTCCAAAGCAAGGTCCTGGGGAGAGGCGAATGGACAACCCGAACTATGGTTAAAAATTGGGGCCTAGGGCATGACAAGCCCAATATCCTGTCTATTGGTTCAGCCACTGAGAGGCCTTTCTTGAGGACGGGGCTCACCCTGAGGGTCACAATGCCTGTTTGTGACCAACACGGCCCTCAAGCATGGGCGGGGCCTCATGGGCCACACCTGTTTCAACTACATTGAATGTTGGACCACATGCCAAACACAAGGTTTCTTGCCATGGGGAAGGAGTTCTGATTTCTTCATCATGTTCAACCCTGGGCAGTGATTTCAGATAAGGTCTAGGTTTTGAAGCCTGTAAACCGAGGTTGGGGAGAGATGACAACCTAAGGCCATTTTGGGACCGATGTGCTCAGTGTGTGGCCAGCTGGCTGTGTGTGGTTCGGGAGGTCCAGGCTCAGGCTATGTCAGAAAGGGCACTCGTGCTCAGGGCCTCCTTTAGAATTGGGGTACAGTCAAGAGGCGTGCACACTAATCCTCATTTGGGGATTCTGGGTAGCCCCAGAGGGCAATGGTTTTCTTCTGGAGGGCAGACAGAGTGCTGCATTATAGCTCTGGAATTGCCAAACTGGAGGGCTTGTGGGCCAGGAGTATGAGGACAGACGTATGAGAACACAAGCTAGGCTTAGGTTTCTGGGCGAGGGCACGGCAGGCACACTCTGCAGAGCTGAATTGAGATCTAGTGCATCTGAAGTGAGGGCGATGATTAGATGATCGCTCAGGATGGAGTTTCTGTCCCTGATAGACCCTGCATAAGGGGTGGGGGGATCACGAGGCCATGGAGGTTTTCCCACGAAGGGAGTTGTGAGATGCTCCAAACCGCAGAGATTCTTCTACGGGACAATTGAGACCTGTTGGTTGGCTCCAGGACTTCCCATATGGAACGATTCTGAGCAGCGTTCTAAGGATGGATAGCTGGGCAGCCCGCCTCTCATTCCAATTGTTTCCTAGCGAAAAGACAGGTTAGATCTGCTGGATCTGGGGGAGCAAATGAGGGGGCTGAGTTGAAATGGACTCTCCTATGGATGGATCCTAATGTGGGTTGTGTTCATGGAGACCTTGGAATGAGGCAGTGGCACCGGGGCCATGAAGGGTCCTCCTAACCAGAGGCTTTGATACAGCTCCAACACACAACTTTCCCATGTGGAGATGATATTTCTTCTGATGGGTGCCTCAAGAAACAGTCATATGCTGGTATCAGAATCCAGGCCTCTGAGGAGAGATGCCTGGAAACCAAAGCATTGGATCCGATTAGGGCCTAGGGGCCTGTTCATTCCAATTTATTTCTGGGGACATCTGTCTAAGGGTCTGAGTGCGGGTAGGTGCTCAGATGGGCTCAGATTGCCCCTGTTTGTCCTGGGTAGCCAAAACTATTGGGATGGCCTCAGGGACTTTGGAGGTTTATCCTATTTGTAGGGTTGTGGCCAATGGAATGGGCAGAATTCCCTTGGAGAGGGCACGTACAGTCCTCAGGTTTGACTCCTGGGGCCTGAGCCTGTAGGGTGTGTGGGCCAGAGCTGTGGGGACAGTTGTCTGAAAACACAAACTTGGCTTAGGTTTCATGTCATAGGTATGGCAGGACTGATCTACAGACCGTGAGGAGAACTCTTCGGGATATGAACAAAGGGCGAGTGTGAGGTGCTTGCTCAGGCTTTTGTCTCTGTATATTGTGTCACCGATAGGCATGCAATGTCCAAGTGGCCTCATGGGCAATGGGCAAGTCTTCCTCTCTGGGGATTTGTCCCGATCCCAAGAGTTTGGGGTCATTCTGTGGGGTGGGAGGAGTCCGTTTTTTTGTTTGTTTGTTTGTTTTGTTTTGTTTTTACCTCAGGTGTCCCACCAAAAGAGGGATTCCAGAGCAGAGCCCTGGGGAGGGGTGACTGGACAACCAAAATCTGGTTAAAAATTGGGGCCTAGGGGCATTGCAAGCCTTTTATGATGTCTAATGGTCCAGCCACTGAGAGGACTTACTAGAGGACAGGACTCACGCTGAGGGTCACAATGTGTGTTTATGCCCTCCCAGCAATCAAGCATGGGCGGGGCCTCATGGTTAATGCTGGTTTCTTCTACACTGAACGTTGGACAACATGCAACCACAAGGTTTCTTGCCATGGGGAAGGAGGAGTTCTGATTTCTGCATCACGTTCATCCCTTGGCAGGGTTTGGAGTCAACGTCTAAGTTCTGAATCCTGAAAAGTTAGGTTGGGAGAAGCTGACGAGCTAAGGCCATGGCGGGTCCGATGTGCTCAGTGTGTGATCAGCTGTCTCAGTGTTGGTCAGGAGGTCCGGGCTCAGGCTGTGTCAGACAGTTTATTAGTGCCCATGTTAGACTATATAATTTGGGTACAGTAGAGTGCCTTGTAGGTCTATCCTCATTTGGGCTGTGTGGGAAGCTCAACATTTTTCTTCTGTAGGGAAGGCAGAGTGCTGGATTGTGGGTCCGGAATTGCCAAAATTGAGGTCTTGAGGGCCAGGAGTGTGAGAACAGAAGTCTGAGAACACATGCTAGAGATAGGTTTCAGGGCAAGGGCAAGGCCGACACACTCTGCAGAACTGAATTGAGATCACGTGCATCTGAATTCAGGGTGAGTATTAGACACTTACTCAAGTTGGAGTTCCTGTCCTTGATTTCCCCTTCATAAAGGGGGTGGCATCACAATACCATCAAGGTTTTCCCACGTTGGGAGTTGTGAAATGCTCCAAAATGCAAGGATCCCTTCTGCAGGACATTTGAGACCTGTTGGATGGCTCCAGGACGTCCCATAAGAAATGACGCCAGAGCAGGGTTCTACAGATGGATGCCTTGGCAGCCCACCTCGCATTCCAATGGTCTTCTAACGACAAGACAGGTTTGGTCTGCTGGCTCTGGGGGAGCAAGCAAGGGGACTGAGTTGAAACGGAATCTCCTGCGGATGGGTCCTAATGTGGGTTTGTGTACATAGAGACCTTGGAATGGGGTGGTGGCACCAGGCCACTGAAGGATTCTCCAAAATGGAGATTTTAAGACAGCTCCAAAGAGCAAGTTTCCCATGTGGAGGCAAGATTTGTTCTAATTGGTGCCTCAGGAATACCCCATATGCTGGTATTAGAAATGAGTCCTCTGAGGAGAGATGCCTGGAAAACAAAGCAATTGATTCGATTACTGCCTAGGGGCCTGTCTTGTTCAGTCTTCTTCTCTGTGGATATCTGTCTATGGTTCTGAGTGGAAGGTGTTGTTCAGCTGGTGTCAGATCACCCCTGTTTGTCCTGGGTGGCCTACACTATTGGGATGTCCTCGGGAAGTTTAGAGGTTTCTCCTAATTTTTACTGTTTTGCCAATGAAATGGGCAGAATTACCTTGGAGATGACAGGCACAGTCATGAGTTCTGGCAACAGGGGTCCCAGCATGGAGGGTGTTTGATCAGTGCTGTGGGGACAGAAGACTGAAAACACAAACTTGGCTTGGGTTTGGGGACGTAGGTATGGCAGGCCCAATCTACAAATTGTGAGGAGACATCTTCAGGATATGATCAAAGGGCTAGTGTGATGCACATGCTCAGGCTTTTGCCTTTGGATTTTGTGTCACCGATGGCCGTGTAATGACGGGGTGGCCTCAAGGGACATGGATGAGTCTCCAAACTGTGGGGATTTGCCCTGATTCCAAGAGTTAGGAGTCATTCGTGGGATGGTAGGAGTCTTTTCTGTTTCCTAACCAGGTCTCCCACCAAAAGAGAGATTCTTGAGCAGAGCCCTTGGGAGAAGGTGACTGGACTTCCTGAACTTTGGTTAAGATTGGGGGCCTAGGGGCATCACAAGCCCCATATGCGGGCTCTTGCTCCAGCCACTGAAAGACCTTACTTGAGGACGGGGCTCACGCCGAGGGTCACAATTCATGATTGTGCCCAACGCTGTCCTCAAGCATGGGTGGGGCCTCATGGTCCACACGGTTTCTCCTACACTGAATGTTGGACAACATGCCAACCACAATATTTCTTGCCATGGGGAAGGATGAGTTCTGATTTCTGCATCATGGTCAACCCTTGGCAGTGATTGGAGATAAGGTCTAGGTTCTGAAGCCTGAAAAACCAGGTTGGGAAGAGATGATGACCTAAGGTCATGGTGGGTCTGATGTGCTAATTGTGCGGCCAGCTGTCTGGGAGTCGGTCGGGAGTTCCAGGCTCAAACTGTGTCAAAGAGGGAATTAATGCCCAGGGTAGGCTGTATAATTGTGGTACAGTCGAGTGGTGTGCAGGTTGATCCCCATTCGTGGTTTCTGGGTAGCCCCAAAGGGAAACGTTTTTCTCCTGGAGGGCAGTTAGAGTGCTGCATTGTGGCTCCAGTATTGCCAAACTGGAGTGCTTGCGGGCCAGGAGTTTGAGGACGGAAGTCTGAAAATACAAGCTAGGCTAAGGTATCGGGGCGAGGGCACGGAAAGCACACTCTGCAAAGCTGAATAGAGATCCCATTCATCTGAAGTCAGGGTGAGGCTCAGACCTAGGCTCAGGTTAGGGTTCCTGTCCATGATGACCCCTTCATGAAGGGGCCGGGCATCACAAAACCATGGAGTTTTTCCATGGTGGGAGTCTGAGATGCTCCAAACCACAAGGATTCCTTCTGCAGGACAATCAGGACCTGTTGGATGGCTCCAGGACGTCCCGTACAGAACGACTCCAGAGCAGGGTTCTAAGGATGGATGCCTGGGAAGCCCGCCTCGCATTCCAATTGTCTGCTAGTGACAAGACGGGTATGATCTGTTGTCTCTCCGGGAGCAACCAAAGGGATTGAGTTGACATGGACTCTCCTGCATATGGGTCCTAATGTGGGTTTGTATTCAAGGAGACCTTGGAATGGGGGAGTGTTACTGGAACCCTGAAGGATTCTCCTAATGGGAGATTTTGAGACAGCTCCAAAGAGCAAGTTTCCCATGTGGAGACGAGATATGTCCTGATAGGTGTCTCAGGAAACCCCATATGCTGGTATTGGAAAACAGGTCTCTGAGGAGAGATGCCTGGAAACCAATGCAATTGGTTCAATTAGGGCCTCTGGTCCTGTCTGGTACAATCTTCTTCTTTGTGGACATCTGTGTACGGTTCTGACTGGAGGCTGTTGCTTAGGTGGTGTCAGATCACCCCTGTTTGTCCTGGGCAGCCTACACTATTGGGATGTCCTGGGGAATTTGCAGGATTTTCCTAATTTGTACGGTTGTTGCCAATTGAATGTGCAGAATTCCCTTGAAGAGGACAGGCACAGTCCTGAGTTGTGGCAACAGGGGTCCCAACATGGAGGGTGTTTGGTCAGTGCTGTGGGGACAGAAGTCTGAAAACACAAACTTGGCTTAGGTTGGGGACATAGGTATGGCAGACCCGATCTACAGACTGTCAGTAGAACTCTTTGGGATATGAACAAATGGCGAGTGTGAGGCGCTTGCTCAGGGTTTTGCCTCTGGATTTTGTGCAAACGATGGCCGTGGAATGACGGGGTGGCCTCAAGGGCCATGGAGGAATGTCCCACTGTGGGGATTTGGCACAATCCAAAGGCTTTGGGCGCATTTTGTGGGATGCATTTTTTTTTAACCTTTGTTGTTGTCTCACTAAAGTGGGATTCTAGAACAGAGCCCTGGGAAGGGACGACTTGACAACCCGAACTCTGGTAAATGATGGGGCCTAGGGGCACGGCAAGCCCCATAAACGGGCTCTTGGTCCAGCCACTGAAAGGCCTTACTTGAGAACAGGGCTCACGCTGAGGGTCACAATTTGTGATTGTTCCCAATGCTGCCCTCAAGCAAGGGTGGGGCCTCATGGGCCATGCTGGTTTCTCCTACACTGAATGTTGGACAACATGGCATCCACAATATTTCTTGCCATGGGGAAGGATGAGTCCTGAGTTCTGCATCACGTTCACCCCTGGGCAATGATTGGAGATAAAGTTTAGGTTCTGAAGCCTGAAAAATGAGGTTGGGAAGAGATGAGGACCTAAGGCCATGGCAGGTCTAATGTGTTCAGTGTGCGGCCAGCTGTCTGGGTGTCGGTCGGGATTTCCGGGCTCAGACTGTGTCAGACAGGGCATTAGTGCTCAGGGATAGACTGTATAGTTGGTGAAGAATCTAGTGGCATGCAGGTTGATTGTCACTTGGTGTTTCTGGGTAGCTCCAGAGGGTAACATTTTTCTTCTGGAGGACAGGCAGAGTGCTGCATTGTGGCTCCAGTACTGCCAATCTGGAGCGCTTGTGGTCCAGAAGTGTGAGGACAGAACTCTGAGAACACAAGCTAGGCTTAGGTTTCGGGGCGAGGGCATGGAAGGTACTCTCTTCAGAGGTGAATCGAGATCTCATGCGTCTGAAGTCAAGGCGAGGATCAGACGTTGGCTCAGTTTGGTGTTTCTGTCCATGATGGCCCCTTCATGAAGGAGGGGGAGCATAACGAGGCCTTGGAATTTTTCCCTCAATGGGACCTGTGAGATGCTTCAAACCGCAAGGATTCCTTCTGCAGGACAATTGAGACCTGTTGGAATGCTCCAGGACGTCCCATACGGAAGCACTCCAGAGCAGGGTTCTAAGGATGGATGCCTGGGCAGCCCGCCTTGCATTCCAATTGTCTCCTAGTGATAAGACGGTTTCGATCTGCTGGCTCAGGGGGAGCAACAGAGAGGGATGAATTGAAATGGGCTCTCCTGCATATGGGTCCTAATGTGGGTTTGGGTCCATGGAGTCATTGGAATGGGGAGAATTTCCTTCTACAGACAGGAGATGTTCTGTTGTGTGAATCAGGGAACAGATGTTCTGTCATAAGTTGGTTTTAGAGAACAGCCATCTGAGGACAGATGCCTGAAAACATATTCTTGGGTTCCAATGATGCCCTAGGGCATGTCGGGTTCAATTTTCTGACTCAGAATCATTGACTTTGGTGTCTGCCTGAGTGTAGGTGACCAGGGTGTGTCAGACTTTGCATTTGCATCCACAGCCACTTCCAGTATTGCAGTGGGATTAGGGGCCATGGATGTTTCTCCTAATTTACAGGGTTTGGGCAAATGTGATGGGCAAAGTTTCCTTGGGAATTGCAGGCACAGTCCTGTGGTGTGGCTCTAGAGACCCCATCCTGGAGCACATGTGAGGCATGATTTTGGGAGAGAATTCTGCAAACAAAAACTAGGTTTAGGCTTAGTGGCACAATGATAGCAGCCCAATGCTGACCTGGAGGGCAGCTTGTCAGGAACTGTAACTAGAGTGACTCGATGACGGTAGCACAGTCTTTTCTATCGGCATTGTGTGTCCAGGATGACTTCGGAATGGAGATGTCGTCTTGTGGGTCCATGGGAAATTATTACTCTCTAAGGATACTGTTGGCTCCCAATTGTTTGGTGGCTTTTTCGGGGAAAGGAAGAGTGCTGTTTTCCATCTTGGGGTGCTGCAAAACAGGAATTCCAGAGACGGGCTCTGGGTTTGGGCACCAAGAAATTCCCAACAAGGGTTAGTGTTTGGGCCTAGGGACGTACCCGGCGTGCAATGTGGGATCCTGGTGGAGCAATAGAGAGGGATTGTGTGAAAGCATACTCAAGCTGAGGGCACAATGCCTGTTTGATCCTAGGGCACTCCTCATGAGTGGGAATGGTCTCATTGCCCATGCAGCTGGCTCCCTCTATGAGGGTTGGACAACAATCCCAACATCTAGGTGTCCTGCCATGGGGAAGGAGGAGTTCTCTCTTGGGCTTCAGGTTCCACCATTGGCAGGGATTCCAGCAAAGGTCTGGAGACAGATGCCCGAATACCAAGGAGGCAGAGAGAGGACGGATTGAGTCACGACCAGTCAAACATGCTGGATATGGGTCCTGCTTTCTGGGAGGATGACACGAGGTTGGGTGTCAGACACATCGCTTGTGGCTAGGGAAGGCTATAAATTGGGGATCCTCTTGGGCCAAGCAGATGATCCTCATACGGGGTTTTTGAGCAGTCTCACCAGGCACTTCTTCTTTCTATGGGGAAGGTAGAATGCTGCGGTGTGGCTCCAGAATTCCCTATCAAGAGAGCTTGGGAACAAGAAGGGTGAGGATGGAATTGTAAACACCAGTTACAGTTAAATTCAGTGCCATGCAGAAGGCAGTTCCAATGTGTAGCAGCTGATTTGAGACATCCAGCACCTGAGTATGGGCAGATGTCAGATATTTGCTCACACTGGAGTTTATGTCTATGATAGCCGACAAATGGAGGGATGTCTTCAAGAGTCCATGGAGGATTACCTGTGTTTAGGATTGTAAGATGCTCCAAACAACAAGGTTTCCTTCTACTGGACAGGTGGAGTCTGGTTTGTTTGCTCTGGGGTAACCCATGTGGAAACTTTGGGTAGCAGAGCTCTCCCACAGGGATGCCTGTAAAGCACATGTCCAATGAACACTGCAGCTGACGAACATGACAGGTTGGTTCTGGAAGCGCTGGGGCCAAGTGCCAAGGCCTTCAGTTGACATGGAATCTCTTACAGATGGGTCTCAATGATGGTTTCTTACCATGGAGATCTTACAATGTAAGGTAACATGCAGGATACTCCTACTCTGAGGGTTTGGCACAGGTTGAAGAGCAGTTTCCTTCTTGGGACAGGAGATGTTCTGTTGTGTGGGTCAGGGTCCATGTGTTGTATCCTTACTTGGTATTCCAGAATAGGTTTCTGAGGACAGAGGCCTGAACCTTATCTAGGGTTCCAAGTATGTCCTAGGGGCATGTCAGGTTCAATATTCTGACTCAGGATCATTGACCTGGGTGTCTACTTGGATGTATGTGATCAGGGTGTTTCAGTCTTTGCATTTGCATCCAGAGCGGCTTCCTATATTGAGGTGGAATCAAGGTCTTTTGAGTTATCTCCTAATCTGGAGGGTTTCGGCAAATGTGATGGGCAAAGTTTCCTTGGGGATGACAGGCACAGTCCTGTGGTGTGGCTACAGTGACCCCATCCGGGAGGACATGTGAGGCATGGTTTTGGGAGAGAAGTCTGCAAATGAAAACAAGGTTTAAGTTTAATGGCGTAGTTATCGCAGTCCAATGAGTCGACCTGGAGGGTAGCTCGTCAGGAACTGTAATTTCAGTGACTCAATGGTGGTAGCATAGCCTTATCTATCGGCATTGTGTGTCCAGGAATTTCTCAGAATGCATGTGTAGTCTCATGGGTCCATGGGAGATTTTTCCTCTCTAAGGATCCTGGTGGATCCCCATAGTTTGGTGGCTTTTTTGGGGAAGGGAAGAGTGTCGTTTTCCATCTTAGGGGTGCCAAACAACAGGGCTACAAGAGACGGGCTCTGGGTCTGGGAACCAAGAAATTACCACTAAGGGTTAGGATTTAGGCCTAGGGGCCTGCCAGGCCTGCAATGAAGGACCCTGGTGGTGCAACTGAGAGGGATTGTTTGAAAGCATGCTCAGGCTGAGGGTCATAATGCCTGTTTGTTCCCAGGACACCCTTCAGGAGTGGGAATAGTCTCATGGCGCATGTTTCTGGCTCCCTCTCTGAAGGTTGGACACCCATCCCAACAGCTAGGTTTCCTGCCATGGGGAAGGAGCACTTCTCTCTTGGGTTTCAGGTTCCCCCATTGGCAGGGATTCCAGAAAGTTCTGGAGACAGATGCCTGAATACCAATGATGGGTAGTGAGGACGGACTGGGCCATACGGTCTCACATGCGGATATGGGTCCTGCTCTCTGGGTGGCTGACACAAGGTCGGGTCTCCCGCTCTGTCAGATACAGCATTAGTGGCCAGAGTAGCCTATAAATCGGGGATCCGTGAGGTCCGAGTAGATGATACTCATGTGGGATTTTGTGCAGTCTTACCAGGCACTTCTTTCTATGCGGAAGGCAGAACGCTGCATTTTGGCTCCAGAATTCCCTATCAAGAGGACTTCAGGACCAGTAGGGTGAGGATGGAATTGTAAACACAAGCTAGGGTTAAATTCAGTTTAAAGCAAAGGCAGCTCAAATGTACAATTACTCATTCGAGACATCCAGCACCTGAGTAAGGACAAATGAAAGATGTTTGCTCACACTCGAGTTTGTGTCTATGATGACTGACATATATAGAGGTGGCATCAAGACCCTTAAGGATTTCCCATGCTGAGGCTTGTGAGATGCTCCAAATAGCAAGGTTACCTTCTACTGGACAGGTGGAGTCTCGTTTGTTTGCTCCGGGGTCTCTCATGTGGAAAGTTTTGGTAGCAGAGTCCTTCCGCATGGATGCCTGGAATGCACAAGTGTAATGACCATTGCAGCTGACAAACATGACAGGTTCATATTGGTGGCTCTTGCGCCAAGTGCCAAGGCCTTGACTTGACATGGAATCTCTTACAGATGGGTCCCAATACTGGTTTGTTACCTGGTAGATCTTAGAATGGCTAAGGGTCCATGAGGGATTCTCCTACCCTATGGGTTTGACACAGGTCGAATGCATGCTCTCTTCTGGAGACAAGAGATGTTCTGTTCTGTGCCTCAGGGTCCACATGTTGTATCCTAACTTGGTATTCCAGAAGAGGCCTCTGAGGTCCGATGCCGGAAACATAATCTAGGGTTCCTATGATGTCCTAGGTGCATGTCAGGTTCAATTTTCTACTCAGGATCATTGACGTGGGTATCTGCCTGGATGTAGGTGATCAGGGTGTTTCAGACTGTGCATTTGTGTCAAGAGCGGCTTCCAGTATTGGGGTGGAATCAGGGGCCATGGAGGTTTCTCCTAATCAGGAGAGTTTTGGGAAATGTGATGGGTAAAGTTTCCTTGGGGATTGCAGGTACAGTCCTGAGGTGTGTCTCCAAAGACCCCATCCTGGAGGGCATGTGAGCCATGGTTTTGGGAGAGAAGTCTGTAAACAAAAATTCAGGTTAGTATTAGTTGCAAGGTGGTCGGAGGCCCAATCCGTAGACGTTGTGGGAAGCTCGTCAGGAACTGTAATTAGGATGAGTCGAAGTCGGTAGCACAGGTTTTTCTATCTGGATCGTGTGTCCAGGATGGACTCCAAATGCAGGTGTGGCCTCATGGGTCCATGCAGACTTTTCCACTCTAAGGTTTCTGGTGATTCCCCATAGTTTGGTGGCTTTTTGGGGAAGGGAAGAGTAATGTTTTCCATCTTAGGGGTGTCTAAAACAAGGATTCCAGAGACGGGCTCTGGGTCTGGGCACCTTGAAAATCTGACCAAGTGTTAGGATTTGGGCCTAGGGATGTACCTGGCCTGCAATGCTGGATACTGGTGTTGCAACTGAGAGGGCTTGTTTGAAAGCAAACTCAGGATGAGAGTCACAATGACCGTTTGTGCCAAGGGCAGCCCTCACGAGGGGTCGTGGTCTCATTGGTCATTCAGCTGGCTCTCACTTTGGGGGTTGGACACCTATCCCAAAAAACAGGTGTCCTCCCATGGGAAAGGAGGAGTTTACTATTATTCTTTAGGTTCCTCCATTCTCAGGGATTCCAGCAAATGTCTGGGGATAGGAGGCTGAATACCAAGGATGGGTAGAGATGAAAGACTTGGGACATAGCAGGTCTGACAGGCTGGATATATGGCCCGCTTTCTGGGTGGTTAAAACTAAGTCTGGTCTCAGCCTTGTCAGAAACAGCAATAGGAGCCAGGGCAGCCTATACGTAGGGGTTCCCTTGAGGGCCAAGCAGATTGATCCTCTTGTGGGTTGCTGGGCAGACTCACTAGGCACTTCTTCTTTCTATGGGGAAGGCAGAATGCTGTGTTGTGGCTCCAGAATTCCCTATCAAGAGGTCTTGGAAGCCAGTAGACTGAGGATGGAATTGTAAACACAAGCTACGTTTCAATTCAGTGCCAAGCAAAAGGCAGTTCCAATGTGCTGTGGTGGATTCAAGATATCCAACACCTGAGTAAGGCGTATGTCAGAGGTTTGCTCACACTGGATTTGTGTCTATGATGGCCGAAAAGTGGAGGGGTTGTGTCAAGAAGCCTTGGGGGATTTCCCATGCTGAGGCTTGTGAGATGCTCCAAATAGCAAGGTTTCCTTCTACCGGACAGGAAGAGTCTGGTTTGTTTCCTCCAGTGTCCCCCATGTGGAAAGTTTGGGTAGCAAAGCTCTCTTGCATGGATGCCTGGAAAGCACACCTCCATTGACCATGGCAGCTGAGGAACATGGAAGGTTCATTCTGCTGGTTCTGGGCGAAGTACCAAGATCTTAAGTTGACAGGAATCTATTATAGATGGGCCACAATGCTGGTTTCTTACCAGGGAGATCTTAGAATGTGCTGGTGGCTATGGTGCCGTGCGGGATTCTCCTACCCTGAGGGTTTGGCACAGGTCAAATGCACAGTTTCATTCAGGGGAATGGACAAGTTCTATTGTGTGGCTCAGGGGCCAAAAGTTGTATTATAAGGTTGTATTTCAGAGCAGGCTTTGGAGGACAGATGCCTGAAAACCTATTCTAGGGTTCCAATGAAGTCCTAGGGTCAGGACTGCTACAATCTTCTGCCTCAGGAACATTGACGTGGGTGTTTGCCTGCATTTAGGTGATCAGGGTGTTTCAGACTACGCATTTGCTCCCAGAACGGCCTCCAGTATTGGAGTTGCCTCAGGGTCCTTGCAGATTTCTCCTAACCTGGAGGGTTTGTGCAACTGTGACTGGCAAAGAGTCCTTGGGGATGACAGGCCCAGTCCTGTGGTGTGGCTCCAGAGACCCCATCCTGGAGCCATGGTTTTGGGAGAGAATTCTGCAAACACAAACTCGGGATAGGCTTGGTAGTGAGGTGATCTCAGGACCAATGCATAGACCTGGAGGGTAGCCCGTCAGGAACTCTAATGAAGGTGACTGGAAGGAGGTAGCACAGGCTTTTTTATCTGGATTGTGTGACCAGGATGGCCTTGGAAGGCAGGTGTGGTCTCATGGGTCCATGGGAGACTTTTCCTCCCTATCGATCCCCTCTTCTCTCAATACTTTGGTGGCTTTTTCGGGGAAGGGAAGAGTGCTGTTTTCCATCTTAGTCATGCCCCAAAACAGGGATTGCAGAGATAGGCTCTGGTTCTGCGTGCCTGGAAAATCACACGAGGGTTAGGATTTGGGCCTAAGGGCATCGCAGGCCTGCAATGCAGGAAACTGGTGGTGCAACTGAGAGGACTTGCTGAAAGCATACTCTGGCTGAGGGCCACAATGCTTGTTTGTTACAAGGGCAGCCCTTAGGAATGGGCGTGGTCTCATTGGCCATGTAGATGGCTCTCAATTTGAGGGTTGGACACCCATCCCAACAGCCAGGTTCCCTGCAATTGGGAAGGAGGAGTTCTCTATTGTGCTACAGGTTCCCCCATTGGCAGCGATTCCAGCAAAGGTCTGGGACAGGTGCCTGAATACCAAGGATGGGTAGAGTTGATGGACTTGGGCCATGGCCGGTCTCAAATGCTGGATATGGTGCCCTCTTTCTAGGTGCTGACACGAGTTTGGGGCTCAGGCTCTATCAGACACTGCACTATTGGCCAGGGTAACCTGTAAAATGAGGAAGCCTATAAATCCCTCGATGGCCAAGAAGTTTGATCTACATTTGGCATTTCTGGGCAGACTCACCAGGCACTTCTTCTTTCTATGGAGAAGGAAGAATGTTGCAATGTGGCTTAAAAATTCCCTACCAGGAGGGATTTGGGTCCATAGGGGTGAGGATGGAATTGTAAACCCAAGCTACAGTTAAATTCAGTGCCATGCAGAAGGCAGTTCTAGTGTGCAGCGGCTTATTCGAGATATTCATCACCTGAGTAACGACGATGTCAGAGTTTTGCTCACACTGGAGATTGTGACTATGATGAACAACAAATGGAGGGGTGGTGTCAAGAGGCCATAGAGGATTTTGCTAGCTGGGGCTTGGGAGATGCTCCAAACAGTAAGGTTTCATTCTACTGGACAGTTGGAGTCTGGTTTGTTTTCTCCAGTGTCCTCCATGTGGAAAGTTTGGGTAGCAGAGCACTTCCGCAAGGATGTGTGGAAAGCCCACCTCCAATGACCATTGCAGCTCAGGAATATGGCAGGTTCGTTCTGGTGGCTATGACACGAAGGATGAAGCATTTGAGTTGACTTGGAATCTTTTGCAGATCGGTCTTAATACTAATTTGTTACCAGGGAGATCTTAGAATGTGCTGGTCACTAAGGGGCCATGCAGGATTCTTCCAACCTGAGTATTTGGCACAAGTCCAAGAGCATGGTTTCCTTCTAGGGACAGGAGGAATTCTGTTCTTTGGCTCAGGGAACACATGTTGTATTATAAGTTGGTTTTCCAGAACAGGCCTCTGAGGACAGTTGTCTGAAAACCTAATCTAGGGTTCCAATGAGGTCCTAGGGGCATGTCAGTTTCAATCTTCTGACTCAGGACCATTGATTTGTGTGTCTGCCTGGACAGAGGTGATCAGGGTGCTTCAGACAGGGCTTTTGCATCCAGAGCTGCCTCCCATATTGGGGTGAGGTCAGGGGCCCTTCAAGTTTATCCTAACCTAAAGAGTTTGGGCAACTGTGATGGGAACAGCTTCCTTGGGGATGGCAGGCACAGTCCTGTGCTTTTCCTCCAGAGACCCCATTCTGGAGGACATGTGAGCCATGGTTTTGGTAGAGAAGTCCGCAAAACCAAATTGGGTTATTGTTTGTGGGGAGGTGATCGCAGGTCCAATGCGTAAACCTGAAGGGCAGCTCATCAGGAAATGTAATTATGGTGACTGGAAGGTGGTAGCACAGACTTTTCTATTGGGATTGTGTGTTTAAGATGGCCTCAGAATGCATGTGTGGTCTCATGGTTCCATGGGAGATTTTTGCCTCTCTAAGGATCCTTGCGGCTCCCCATAGTTTGGTGGTTTTTTCAGGGAAGGGAAGAGTGCTCTTTTCCATCTTAGGCGTGCCCCAAAACATCCATTTCAGAGCCAGGCTCTAAGACTGGGCGCCTGGAATATCCCACGAAGTGTTATGATTTGGGCCTAGGGGCATACCAGGTCTGCAATGTGGAATCCTCGTGGTGCAACTGAGAGGGCTTGTTTGAAAGCACGCTCAGGCTGACAGTCACAATGCCTGTTTGTGCCCAGGGCTGCCCTCAGGATTGGTTGTGGTCTCATTGGCCATGAATCTGGCTCCTACTCTGAGTGTTGGACACCAGTCTCAACAGACAGGTTCCTGCTATCTGTAAGAAGGAGTTCTCTATGGTGCTTAAGGCTCCCCATTAAGGGTCTGGTCAGAGTCATTTTGTGTTTATGTAGTGAATGTAGATTGACCCTATGCAGTAAACTTAGATTGACCCCACCCTTCCCAGAGGAACTTAACTTGCAAAGCCTAGATAAAAGGGCAGTTCAAGCCAGGTGAAGACATCCAATCAGTGGGGCACGCATATATCTACTAGGGTAAATTGAAAGACAATTGTACACCCGTGTTTTACCTAGCATTTTTTTTTTCTGTCTATGGTGATTTAGCATGACTGTGTAGTGTTCTCTGTGTATTGCAATCTCATTGGCCACGTGTGTATAGCCTGGCTAAATACCTCTATAAAAGTTAGTCGTTAGGCTGGGAGGCATCATCTCTTTGCAAGAGATGGTCATGACCAGTCAGTTTGATTCTCAATGCTGGCGTGAAATAAAGCTTGGCTTGACCTTCATTTTGTATCAGTCTCGCTCCTTTGATTACGGACCATAACATTGGAGGGGCACCCGGATTCAAATGACGAGAACTGAGCCAGCATCGGAATTTTTGGGAAAAGCCTCCAGAAGTAAGATCACGGGATCCTATCTCTATGTCTGGTTAGAGCTCCAGGGAATGGCTCACCAGGGA
Source organism: Neogale vison (assembly GCF_020171115.1). NCBI lineage: Eukaryota > Metazoa > Chordata > Mammalia > Carnivora > Mustelidae > Neogale > Neogale vison. The sequence goes on along the minus strand of NC_058092.1, from coordinate 113,531,018 downwards.
GAAGATGGATGCAGCCGTGCCCTCCAGGGCTCGAGTAGATGTGTGGATGCCCCATCCCTCTGCTGGTAGGTCCAAGGGGGGGTTCGAGTCCCCCGGGCGGTTGGGGGTTTCAAGTCCCCCTAGGCTGTCACCGGGGTTTTTGAGTCCCCCACTCACTCAGAGGCCTGATGGGGGGTTTGAGTTCCCCTAGGTGGTTGGGGGGTTCGAGTCCCCCTAGATGGCCAGGGGGTTCGAGTATCCCTAGACAGTCAAGGGCTTCAAGTCCCCATGGGTGGTCAGGGGGTTTGAGTCCCCCTAGACATTCGGGGGCTTCCTGTCCCCATGGGTGGTTGGGGATTAGTGTATTCCAGGGAGGTTGAGGGGTTCATGTCCCCCTAGGTGGTCAGGGGGATAAAGCCCCAACCAGTGGCAGGTTATGGGTAAGAATCCTTGGGCCTGCAGTTCTCTTTGCCTGGTCCTTTTGTTGTCTGTTGTGTTGTTTGTTATGATTGAAGGAATGGGGCAAACAGAGAGTAAGGGGATTCTGACTTCATCTCTCCATTCTTCATAATATATGTAAGGCTTCTCACTCACTCATTTTGTGTGTTAAGGGCTAAGACTGGAGTCAACTGGGGTTAGTCGAATGCCAGGTTAAGGTGCCCAATGCTGGCTCACTGGAGCTGGGCATGGAATATAGTGCTTAGTGGACCACTTCTTGTAAGCAGTACTGGCACTGCGGGATGAACTGACCTTGAGACAGACTTTAAGGAATATTCCCAAGCAGCTGCCGAAACTCCCTTTGTTTTGGGGAATTCCTTGCCTTTTCTGGCCTAATGTGGACTGCATAGCCCCCCCCCCTTGCTGGCAGGAGACCATGGCATCTGAGGTGGAGATAGTTATTTGTCTGTCTCAAGGTTTTAATGGGTAATTGTTTAAGTGGCTTCTGAAGTCTTTGGTAACCTGGAACTCTGAAGGGTTGCTTGAATGACAAATGGATTTAAATTTGTTGGACATGTAGGTCTTAACCAAATGGGATAAAATGCTAGAGAGTTGGCTGCTGGACTGGGTTTGTGCTTTTGAAATCTGCTGGTGAACATGTTCTGTGCTTAACTGATTGATAAATTTGCCATCTAAAGAATTCTGTTGTACTAACTCACAATTGGTTTATATTTAGTCTTCAGTAGAGGTTCAGGTATTTCTAAGAGTACAAAATTCTGTTAAGAGGAATTAAGACTAATGGAAATGAGAAAAGCAACTCTGTATGTAAAAAGTAGGAGATATGTAAAAGTTTGAATATGAAAAGTGCCTGAATGTGTGAATGTGTCTGTATGGCTCAACTTCCGCTACAGAGTCTGAGTGGGTTGCACCCTGAATCTTGCAGGGCTTCATATGGCATAACGGTCATCTACTCCACAGATTGTCCTTGTCCGGGGTTTATACGGACAGATCTTAGCTAAGACTGTCCTAAGTACACGCAAGGGACTCAAGCAGGGCAGCATATGAAAGATCTCCCTCCCATTGTCTGCAACATCATTCACGATGGGAGGGAAACCTAGTAAACTTATTATCTGCTTATTAAAATAAAAAGACACTGGTATAGAAAAGCTGGTTTTCTCTCTGTTTAAAAAGACGTATTTTTCTTAAGTTAATTGATCTGTTATGATTTTCTCTTTGCCTGCCCAGAAAATTCAGTTTCTATGTTTTGATTTATCAGGTATTTAACATCCTTAATTATATTTAGGCAGGTGTTTTAAAACTTTCTAAGATTTTAGCAATTGTTGACAGGATTTAAACCAATGATAACCCTTAGGAAAATGCCATGTATTTCCTAAAGTTTTTTGTTTTTGTTTTTGTTTTAAAGATTTTATTTATTTATTTGACAAAGAGAGATCACATGTAGGCAGAGACACAGGCAGAGAGAGAGAGGAGGAAGCAGGCTCCCTGCTGAGCAGAGCCTGATTCAGGACTCGATCCCAGGGCCCTGAGATCATGACCTGAGCTGAAGGCAGCGGCTTAACCCACTGAGCCACCCAGGTGCCCTTTCCTAAAGTTTTAATATGTTGATAGATCACCACTTGATATTGTGATTATGGAAATGTTACGTATCACAGAAGTAACCTGAGTTTCTTGCCAGTTACATTGTAAATTCTCATCTCACCAGCTCTTTACCATATCTGTTCTGAGTTTTTGCCATTTGTAATTTTTTAAATTCTTTTGTAAGATAAATTCCGTCTCAAGGAAAATTCATATGGGATACTTTCAGGACAAATACAGGTCTTTGATATGTTGAAATTCTGAAACTGAAATGGGTAAGAATTTACAGAAGTAAAGACTGCATCCGGACTAAACCAAAATTATTAACATGGGACTACATGAACTGAAAGACTGTAATGTTGTATCTCTTGATGTTTTGTCTTATGTTTGCTCTTCCAGACTAGGGAAACTTATTCTTAAGTTATCTGTAACTTACAGAGATAAAATGTAGTCATTTGTAACCAGATCAAGGTATTCAACTCTTTCTCTCTATCTGAACCCTCTGAAAGCAAAAGGCCTCAGCAAGTATTCTTTCTTCCATTGCAATCAGTCATTTGCATAAGTTCAATAAGAATCCATTGTCCTTGTAACAGGACACCATAGGAAACATTGGTTATTTTATTTTACCATGGCTTTGCCTGGATTGCCATGTTAGAAAAGACTCAGATATGACTAGACAGCTTAAAGAAACTAAGGTTGACTTTATAAAACCTGGAACCATAAAGGCCTTTGGAACTGTTGGCCTGATACCTCGCTTACAGAGTTCCCAGCAGCCTCACCAGGTGAGTAAAGGTTGTTACTTCCTTGCAGGTGCAGGAATCTCGGGATTCTTTGGGGGGCCTCAGGAATAGGAATTCACCCAAATCAACAGGTATAGCAGGCGTGTCTAATGACAAGTATGTAACTTGGCCTCTGGCTTGGAGAGGTTATCATAAGTTCAACCTAGAGATTCCTTATGAGAAGTACCAGCAGAGCAGATTCTAAAAGATTTATATGATCCCTCACTGTTCTTGCTGAGCTTATTGTCGCCCTCGGCCCGCAAGAACGACAACCAGCCTGGCATGGTGTTAATGCTTCATCTCTTTACTTCGACAACTTTCTTAGCTTATATGTGTCAGGGTGACCAATAAGGGGCCAAACAATGGGGAGAGCCAATGAAAGTTCTGTTACTATGCTGATTAAATTTGAAACAGCCAATGACTATGTCCTCCTTTAGGTGGGCTTCACCAGAAAGTTTGGTGTTCACTTGCAGCGTATTTTGCTGGCAGTGAGCCAAGCACCATTGTGTAATGGTGGGGACTTTCCCGGCCGGAGGCGGTCCCCGACATCTCCCCCTTTTTTGTTTTATGGCAGAGATCGTGCCTGTCTTAGGTCGTCAGTAGCAGAAAACATCCTTACCCGTCATCAGACACAAGATCTCTGTCCTGTCTTAGGTTGGTATGTTTCTCTACTGATATTACCCGTCTTTGACTACCGATCTATCATGCTCAGCCATATCTGGGGAGATGTCCCAGCCTCTATTGACATAAGGGCTTGTACTATAGCTCGGCTCTGCTCTCGCTGCTGTGTTCTCCATTGGCGAAATTTTCTGAATAGAAGCAGAATGCCAGTAAGGAGGAGGACAAGAAGACCAATTGTGCCAGTCCATTGTTTGGTAAACTGCAACATATTGCTGAATGTTTGAAATAGCTCTGGGATGGAAGCTGGTTGCACACGCGTACTCGTGTGAAATTTTGAAAATCATCAGACCAAGCACCCTGCAAATACTGGGAGAGCTGTCGGGAGACATTCTGTAAGTGAATCATATTAGTATAGGCTATGGGAGTTACACAAATTGCCGGAAAGGGTGCTATACATACCAGTCCCAATAGGGCCCCCAATATGTCCACTTGTTCTTGAACCAAATCCACTCTCTGGTTGACTATCAGGATTCCTGCTTGCAGATGTGCATTGATCTGAGTGTGTTTGAAGGGCAGCTGCTGTTCCTTCTGCAAGGGTGTTCACAGCTTCCGCAGTGGGTATAGTGGCAGCAAGCGAAACTGCTGCTGCCGTGGTAGCTGCTGTAGATATAGCCAATGCTGTCACAACGGCGGCTGTGATACCAAAATCTCTCTTATTTCTGGATAGCACCACCGGTAACTTGTCCTCTGGAATGAAAACTGGGATAGGAACATAGGTAGGGATACGCATAATCACAGCCAGCTTGAAGGCCGTGACATTCCAGCACTGGGAAAGATAGCAATTCTTAGTACAATTCAACGTATCATTCAGCTTGCTAGCATTTGTTACGAGGGAAAGGAACGGTGGCGAGACCCATATGGGAGTGGGCTGATAAATAATATTATTGGGACAAGACACATTAACTGTTGTCTCAAAGGTACTAGAGTCATTTTGTTTATAAGAACAGTTGAGGAATTTGCCACCATTTAACATGGACACTGCTGAGATATCAGTACATGCTCCTAACAAATTATAGACCTGCCATGCATCAAAGGGAGAGGAGGGAATATGAGAGAAGAATTAGTCACTGGTACAGAATATAGCCATGCTTTAACCACTGCTCACAGCTCTCTGGCTTGAGTTGGCCTCAGGAGGTGTAGCATCCTCAGAGTTATCATCAGCATCTTCAGCATCATGACTGGTGTTCGGAGGCAAGGCTGCATGCACCAGCAGCTCTGGGATCCAAATTGGAGCCTCTTTTTCCTGTGGAAAAACACATACAGACCCCCTACTCCATACTAACACTGGATCTGGACCATTCCACTTTCCCGTGAGGATGTCCTTCCAAAGTACTAAAAGCTTAGGGGGAGCAGCAGCAGCACTTGCATGTCTGTCTGCAGCTTATTTACCTTTTTTGTCCAACGTTAAAAAATTCAAAATAAAGAGAATGGTGTTGAGCTTATCTTTAGGGGACCTGAAGGTGTCCCCTACAACCCCTTTTTGTTTATAAAGCGCATTTTTAATTGTAAGATGCGCGCGCTCCACAACACTCTGTCCTTGTGGGTTATAGGGTATTCCATGTATCAAGTGAATGTCAAGTTGTTGTAGGAAGGCTTTAAAGGGTTGTGAGGTGTAGGCTGGACCATTATCTGTTTTTAACTTGCATGGCTTTCCCCATGCCACGAAAGCCTGTAGGCAATGGGCGATAACATCTCTGGATTTTTCCCCCGTATGCACTGAGGCAAAAATTATTCCAGAGCAGGTATCTACAGAGACATGAACATATCTTAATTTTCCAAATTCTGAAACATGTGTGACATCCATTTGCCCTATATGATTAGGTAACAGACCCTTAGGATTAACCCCCAAGGACGGTGCAGGTAGTAAAGTCACACAATTTCTGCAGGAGACTACTATGTCCCGTGCCTCTGCTTTTGTTATGTTAAATTTGAGGCGAAGAGTTAAAGCATTCACATGGAACAGCTTATGATAATATCTCGCCTGTTGCAGCGGGTCCTCAATGGCAAAGACAAATTCTCCTCTGGTTAAGGAGTCTGCTAACCGATTACCTTGTGTCAGGGGGCCTGGTAAGGTTGTATGAGCTCTTATGTGGCCAACATAAAATGGAGCCTTCCTGTCCCAAACTAATGTTTGGATTTCTTGTAATGCCTTAGAGATAGTAGACCCGGCATTAATAGAACCCACATTTTCAATGATAGAGACAGCTTGCACCACATATCTACTATCTGATAAAAGGTTGAAGGGTTCTTGATGAAACATTTGAAATGCTTTTATCACTGTGAGCAACTCGGTTTCTTGGGGAGAGGAGCTTTGAAATAGGAAGGTCCAACTCTCTTCTTTGGTAACTATAGCTCCTACTCCTTGCTTAGATCCATCAGTGAATATAAGCTTTACATTACTGAGGGGTTTATGGTGAGTGATCCTAGGGTATATGATTGGATTGGATAAACTGAACTGTAGCCATGGATGTAATGGGTAGTGGTTATCAAATTGAGCGCACGTTATAGTTATCAAAATGGCCCAATCATCATCACAGGCTGCTAGGCACTTTATTTGTTCCTGCGTATATGGTGTTATTATAGCATCTGGTTGTTTACCAAATGCTGCTATACTAAGTTTAATCCCTTTAAGTATAATTTGTGCAACAGCGCTTGGGTACCAAGGCAAGACCTTCCCTGGAGAGTGGGCCAAACTAACCCATGATATGGGGCCAGATTGCCAAAAAACTGCAGTGGGAGCTCGTTTTTCGGCAAGGACACAAAATAGCAAAGGTTTGGAATAGTCAATTCTGTCTATCTGAGCAGCATCTAGCCTTTTCTGGATCAGATTGATGGCTGCTTTTGCCCCCTCAGTCAACTGACGAGGAGAGGTGAGGTTAGGGTCTCCTTTAAGTGTCTCATATAAGGGTGATAATTCCTGATCAGTGAGTTTTAGATAGGGCCTGATCCAATTGATATCTCCTAACAATTTTTGAAAATCATTTAATGTGTTTAAGTGATCCGTCCGCAGGGTTATCTTTAAAGGTCTGACTTTAGTATTCTCTAACCTAGTTCCCAAATACTCTTTTTTTTTAAATTTTATTTATTTATTTTTCAGAGACAGAAGGAGAGCAAGTGAGCATAGGCAGACAGAGAGGCAGGCAGAAGCAGAGGGAGAAGCAGGCCTCTTGCCGAGCAAGGAACCCGATGTGGGACTCGATCCCAGGACCCTGGGATCATGACCTGAGCCGAAGGCAGCCGCTTAACCAACTGAGCCACCCAGGCGTCCCCCAAATACTCTTTAATGGGCGTCATTTTGACCTTTTCTGGTGCTATGTGTAATCCGAATCTCTCAAAATGTTTGAAAAGAAAGGAAAGGGCCTTCTCAATATATTGTTCTTCTTTATGGCACAGCAGAATATCATCCATATAATGATACACAATGAGTGGGGGAAATTGTGTCCTCACCTCCTTCAGGGCTTGATCTACATATAATTGGCACATTGTACGGCTGTTGGCCATGCCCTGAGGCAATACCACCCACTCATAGCGTTGATCCGGACTAGAATGATTAATGGTAGGTACTGTGAAAGCAAAACATTGGGTGTCCTCGGGGTGCAATGGGATGGAAAAGAAACAATCTTTAATATCGATTACCACAGAGGGCCAACCAGAGGGCAAGGCTGAGACTAAAAGGCAGCACCAGCTGTACTGCTCCCATGGCCACCATCCTTTCATTAACGGCTCATAAGTCATCTAACAATCGCCACTTCCCTGACTTCTTTTTAATCACAAAAATAGGTGTATTCCATGGTGATGTGGAGGGCCGAATATGCCCGGCGGCAAGTTGCTCTTTTACCAATGTGTGGGCAGCTTCACATTTTTCTTTAGGCAGGGGCCACTGAGAAACCCACACGGGTTTACTGTTTTTCCATTGAATTTTTAGAGGTTCAGTGGCCCCTAAGAAAAAGACAGCCCCGGCCCACCTATTCTTTGAGAGAAGTAATTAGTCAAGGGAATAGGTTCAGGAGTGCCTTGCAGCTGTTTCCCTAGGCCTCCCGTTCCAAGATAACCAGACGTAGTCACTAAAGCTTGAGCTTCCTCACTATAGAATAATTCTGTAGTCAACTTCAGGTTCATTTGGGCCAAAACATCCCGTCCCCACAATGAAATGGGAATTTTAAGGACATATGGCTGCACAAGTCCATGGTGGCCTTCATCATCCTTCCATGGCAGTGTAGCTGCACTGCACATGGGGCTATGAGCAATCCCTAATCCTCGAAGTGTTTGATCAGCCTTTTGCACAGGTCAATCCTTAGGCCAATCAGCTTCATTGATGATACTGCAATCCGCTCCAGTGTCCAATAAGCCTATGAATTTCTTGCCTCCTATCCAAAGAGAGTAAAGGGGTCTATTTTCCATGCCTAGCGTGACGCATGCTAGAGGAGCTCCAGATTAACCGAGCCCCTTTTGTTCCCGCGTAACATCATGGCTTCCAAAAAGCTTGTGACAACTAGGCAATACCAGGATTTGCACTATCTTATCACCTGGACTAATAGCTGTAATTCCACGTGGGGAAGATACCAGGATTTTCACCATTCCTTTATAATCAGCATCTATAACTCCGGGGTGAACAATGAGTCCTGATAACGCCGTGGAGCTCCGTCCTAGCAAGAGGCCCACGGTGTCCTCAGGTAATGGACCCTTAAAATCTGATTCGACTACCTGGGTCCCCATCTCTGGAGTCAATATGAGTCTGGTGGTAGCACAGATGTCCAATCCTGCACTCTCTGTTTTGGCTCACCTTGGCTCGTCAGCGGATAATGCGAGTGAGCCACCTGTTGGAGCACCCCATACATTTGAGGGCCCTGGGGTGTGGGGCCCCCCTTCCCGTTTTTTGACCCTCTTGGAAGAAGAGAGTTTCCTCATATATCCCTTATTGAGTGGCATTCATGTGCCCAGTGGGCACCTCTCCCACATCTTGGGCAGATACCTGGTTTTTTAGGCTCTTGATAATACACCTTTATCTCTGGGCACTCATGCTTAAGGTGTCCTGGCTCCTTGCAGTAATAACAAACTCCAAGAGTACCCCTATGCTTATATTGTTGAGCTCCCTGTAATCCTTGTAAACCTTGAGTGATAGCTGCAGCCATAACCTGCCCTTGAATAACACTGTCATTGATATCCCTGCAAACTTTAATATAGGTACTCAAGTCTTTGCTTTTCCAAGGTCTGATGGCTTCTTTACACCACTTATTAGCTTGCTCATAAGCCAGCTGTTTTATCAATGGCATGGCTTTCTCTACCTCCCCAAATATTCAACCCGCTGTTTGCATCAGCCTCGCTACAAAATCAGCATATGCTTCATTTGGTCCTTCTATTACCTTAGACAGCTGACCCTGTAAATCCCCACTGCCTTGAATTGTTTTCCATGCTTTAGTGGCCGCCGCGGCTATTTGCAGATACACCGCAGGGTTGTATTGTATTTGGGCCTGCTTTCCCATGTACGGTCCCATTCCCATTAATATTTCTAGGTCCCACTGAGGATTTCCAGCTGCTGCATTACGGCGGGCAGTGTCCTGTGAGTATTCTTGCCAGGCTGTTTTCCATACTAGATTTTGCCCTCCTGACAAGGTTGCACGGGCTAGATTACCCCAGTCTTCAGGGACTAAGTTCATTCCTGCTATGGTCTCCAACAAAGATACCGCAAAGGCTGCCTGAGGGCCATACTGCATGACTGCTTTCTTTAATTGCTTAACTAGTTTAAAATCAAGAGGCTGATGATACTGCTGGTTGTTTTGGTTTTCTAAAACCGGAAAGGCAGAGGTCAGGTCATGATCTCTCCAGCTCAAAACCCTGCCACTACCACATGTGGTGCAGCAGCTACAAGCTCCTTGGCACGCCATAGGATTATACGGCGGAGGGGCACTAGGCGTTGCTGGAGTCGACAGTTTCAACTGTTCAAACTTGGAGTGCATTTTACGGTCTAACTCCTCCCCTGACATTTCTTCTTCCCCTTCACTAGAACTACCCTCTCTGAGGCACAAGAAGACCGCTTCTCTTTCACTTCCTCCAATGCCTCTGTTCCCTCTTGTAGAGCTGATTCACATTTGGGTTTAGACCCCACCAGGCATCCCCGGACTAAGGTCCATATTGCCAGGGTCCCGGGTGGCAAAGGCGCTTTATTGTCCTGTCTCTTCAAATCCTCCCTAAGTGGTCCCATTGAGGTATGTTTAGCAAGCCTTCATCTAGGAACCATGGAGCCACCATTTCCACTGTATTCAAAAAGGCCCGAGCAGTTTTTGCTTTTAGTGGAGTTCCATTGGCTTTCAGCACGTCTTTTAAAGACCCTTCCAACCGCTCTTTAGATACTTCAGATCCCATTATGAACACACAGACAACAGACGCGGACGTTAAAGACACTAACTAACACATTGACTTTTTACGCACATATACTTCAGTCGACCTTTACTCCCCGCTTTACCGCGGAAGAAAATCCCGGCTCTATGGCGGCCCCGCTTCTTGTTGCGGTCTTGTACAAGATTCCCACCACTTTAATCGTGGTCCCTTCCCCGCTTACTTGCGGTTTTTCTCCTGGCAAGGTTTACTTACTCGTTAACTATTCCCAGGTCTCAGCACCATTTGTCGCCCTCAGCCCGCAAGAATGACAACCAGCCTGGAATGGTGTTAATGCTTTGTCTCTTTATTTCGACAACTTTCTTAGCTTATATATGTCAGGGTGACCAATAAGGGGCCAAACAATGGGGAGAGCCAATGAGAGTCCTGTTACTTTGCTGATTAAATTTGAAACAGCCAATGATTATGTCCTCCTTTAGGTGGGCTTCACCAGAAAGTTCGGTGTTCACTTGCAGCGTATTTTGCTGGCAGTGAGCCAAGCACCATCGTGTAATGGTGGGGACTTTCCCGGCTGGAGGCGGTCCCCGAAACTTATGTAAACAATTTGGCCAAGCTTGTTAAAACTGGACTTCTTTTTCAAATAAATTAGTCCTGATTTGGCTATCTCTGAAGACGAGATTTATTTTAGAGAGAAAATTGTTTTAATAACACACCTTTATGGATGTTAAATTCTAGATTTGATTGTCTTTAAATGTATGTTTACTTAAGCTAGACAGCTTGAGGTAAACTTCAGGGAAGTTGCATGGTAGCTCACTTAGACTACCTTGCTTTATCAGTCAGTCACCCCAGATATAGGAAACTTCATAAAATTGAAGGATTTGAAGAGAAGAATCTGACTGAGTTAGTGGGAATAGCAGAAAAGGTGTTTAACAACAGGGATGCACAGGAGGATGAAAAACAGAGTAAAAACCTGGTTAAGGTTTTGGGATTACATGAGGCAGAGAGGAGATGGGTAGGGGATAGTAAATGGAAGGAAAAGACTAAGCACAGAGAGGGCAGGCGGGTAGACTTAGATTCATATCAGTGTGCTTACTGTAAGGAAAAAGAACATTGGGCCAGTGAGTGCCCCAAAAGGTAGACAATAATACTTGCCTCCAGAGATTGAAGGGTTCATGGTTCTGAGCCCCTCCCCGAACCTCAGGAAAAAATTGAAGTGGAGGGGAAATCAGTTTAAATTTTGGTGGACATGGGAGCCCAATTTTCATCATTACTTAAACCTATTGGAACACTACTTAGAGAGGAAGTCTGGGTACAAGAAGCAAATGGCACAGAGAGACATAAATGGACAACACAAAGGACTTTAAATTTGGCCTCGGGAATAGTTAAACATCAATTTTTGGTCCTCCCTAATGCCCCATATAACTTGATGGGAAGAGATCTCCTCCACAATTAAGAACTGGCATTCAGTTCACAGAAGGAGGCATGGCTGTAACCTTGAGACAACCCACTGTGCAAGTGCTTATGGCAGCAGTAGATGAATACCTCCGTTATGAGCCAGTCTCAAAAACATAGGAAACAAAGTTGGGGGAGCCTTCTCCAAATCCTACAGGAGATGTTTCCCGAGGTCTGTGCAGACGGGAAGCCCCCTGGCTTGGCCAAGGAACAACCTCCAGTGGTGTTACAATTAAAGGCAACAGCTATGGCTGTTTGCATTCAGCAGTACCCACCTTCCCCGGGAAGCAAAAGAAGGGATCAGAAAACACAAAACTACCTTCAAGGGGAGGTCATCCTAGTTCCTTACAAATCTCCATGGAACACACCTTTGCTGCCCATCAAAAAGGCAGGGACTGGGGAGTACTGACAGGTCTAGGACTTGCGGGAAGTTAATAAATATTTTGAAGATACCCACCCGATGGTGCCTAACCCCTATACCCTACTCTCCCTCCTAGGCCCCAAAATTACTGTGTATACTCAAGGATGCATTTTTTTTTCTGCAAGTCTTTAGCAAAGGGATTCTAAGCACCTTTTTGCTTTTGAGTGGTCTGACACACAAAAAGGATTCCAAAGCCAGCTCACCTGGACAAGACTTCCCCAAGGGTTCATGAATTCGCCCACTATCTTCGACGAGGCCCTACATGAGGATTTAAGTGAGTACAGAACCACCAACCCAGGACTCACTCTGTTACAGTACGTTGATGACTTGCTAATAACCACTGAGGACTATGAGTCATGTTTGCGGGGGACTAGAGCTCTCTTATAGACTGCAAGGAAAAGGGTAATGGGGTCAGCAAAGAAAGCAAATCTCTGTCAGAGCCATTCCACTTAAAGCTTTGATCTCCAGGAGGGAGTGCATTGACTGTCTGAGTCCAGGAAACGGGTGATCATCAGATAAGCCCACCCCCTCACGTCCCGACAGGTGAGGGAGTTTCTTGGGACAGTGTGATACAGTAGGCTGTAGATACCACGGTTTGCAGAGATTGCCTGACCTCTCTATGAACTGGCAAAAGGAGGGCTCACTATGATAGAGTTGGACTGCTGAGGCAGAAGGAGCATTTCAGGAATTACAAACAGCATTACTGAGTGCCCCAGCATTGGTCATCCCAGGTGTTACCAAGCCCTTCCACATTGCCCGGGACACCAAAAGGGGACTGATCTGATTTCAAAAGGAAACCACGTAGCAGATCAAGTCTCAAAGCAAGCAACCTGAGAAACAGTGCAAGGACTGGTTACACTCCCGGCTCTAGCCCTGCCAGAAAAAAACGGACTATTCAGAGGAAGATTTAAACTATTTACCAATATGGGATAAATTAGACTACAAAGGAGATGGGTTAAGACTAAAAGAGGAAATTTAATTCTTCTTCGAAGACTAAGTAAGAAGTTAGTAGAGCAGATACATCAGGGTACTTATTTGGGGATATGCAAACCCAAGGACCTTATAGGCAAGCAATTCCAGGTTTCTAAATTAGGGCATATGGTTCAGGATGTAGTTGATAGATGTGCTCAATGACAGGCAGTTGAGGTGGGAGGAACTAGAATTGGAAGAGGTAAAAGAGAAAGAGATAAGGAACCAGGAATTTATAGGGAAATTGATTTTATAGAAATGAAACCTCTAAAATATGGGCACAAGTATATGTTAGTTTTTGTAGATACCTTTTCAGGCTGGGTAGAGGCTTTTTCCACCAAATGTGAGACAGGAGGAGTGGTAGGCAAAAAAAGGTTACTAGAAAAAATAATTCCTAGTTTTGGGCTGCCTCTCACGATTGAGTCAGACAATGGCCCTGCATTTGTGAGCTCAGTCTCACAGACATTGGCCAGGACTGTGGGCACAAATTGGAAACTACATTGTGCCTCTCGCCCCAGAGTTCCGGGCAAGTATAGAGAATATACTGGACTCTTAAAGACACCTTGACAAAACTAATTCTGAAGACAGTCGGTGGATGGGTGTATCTCTTTCCTTCGCCCTCCTCAGGGAATGATGTATACCCTATTTAAACAAGGTGACCCCATTTGAAATAATATTTCGGAGACCGCCCCTGCCCTGCTCTGTCCTTGGCTACAAGAGGTTGCCATAGAAGAAATTACTGATCAGTCTGTACTTCAATCACTACAGGCATTACAGTCTGTCTTTAAAAAAAGCCCATGCCGGGATCTGGACTGCCCACACTGGGATAGAGACGGAGGTGGAACCACATCCTCACCAACCCAAGGACTTGGATTGGATACGGCGCTATCAAGTGGAGAACTTGGAGTCTCACTGAAAGGGACTGTTTACTGTTACCCTGACCACCTCCACAGCAATAAAAGTAGAAGGCATCAGGGTCTGGATTCAGGAAGGTCATGTAAAGCGAGCTGAGGATGAAGATGCCCCCCAGAGGTAGAAGCCTCAGCCAATGGACCCCACTGACCAGGGACTAAAGCTAAGACTCAAAAGACTATGAGTTTATTGTTGCTCTTATTGTTACCTGTTTATGTAAAGTATAGGTAGGAAATTAGATGAAGCAGTAAATGGCTAACTCATCAGCCAACTGTGCACTACTGTTATTTGTACAAAAGAAAACTAGAGCGATAAAAATGTTAGACTTACATGCTCAATATAACCCCTTACAACCAGAGAACATAGAACTGGCTGAAAAGTCAAGGATTTTACTTCTCCAATGAAAAGAGGGAATGTAAGGGCCTGGTTGGCCAGATGGCATCATTTTGTGTTTATGTATTGAACTTAGATTGACCCTATTCACTAAACTTAGATTGACCCTGCCCCTCCCAGAGGAACTTAATTGCAGAGTCCAGATACAAGGGCAGGTCAGGCCAGATGAAGACATCCAATCAGTGGGGCATGCATATATCTCCTAGGGTAAATTGAAATTCAGTTGGGCACACGTGTGTTACTTAGAACTTTTTTTTTTTCTGTGTGAAGCAGACATACCATGCATGTACAGTATTTTCTGTGTACTGCAATCTCATTGGCCACCTGTGTATAGCCTGGATATACTACCTCTATAAAAGCTAGTCTGTGAGGCTGGGAGGGGTCTCCTCTTTGAAGAGACAGCCATGACTGGTCAATATGATTCTCGATGCTTGGCATGAAATAAAGCTTTGCTTGACCTTCCCTTTGTATCAGTCCTGCTTCTTTGATTATGGACCATAACACCCCAATATTCAGGGATTCCAGGAAAGGACTGGGGAGAAATTCCTGAATAACAAGGATGGGTAGAGATGATGGACTTGAGCCATGACCAGTCTCACATGCTGGGTATGGACCCCTCTCTCTGAGAGGAGGGCACTAGGTAGGGGCTCAGGCTCTGTCAGACAAAGAACTAGTGGCCAAAGCAGCCTATAGATAGGGGTTCCCTTGTGGGCCAAGCAGACTGATTCTCAAGTGGGGTTTCGAGACAGACTCACCAGACACTTCTTCTTTCTATGGGGATGGCAGAATGCTGTGATTTGGCTGGAGAATTCACTTGACTTCACATGGAATTTCTTGCTGATGGGTCTCAATACTAGTTTGTTACCAGGGAGATCTTAGAATGTGCTGGTGGCTAAGGGGCCATGCAGGATTCTAGCACCTTGAGGGATTGACACAGGTCAAAGGGCACAGTTTCCTTCTAGGGACAGGAGATGTTTTGTTGTGTGGCTCAGGGAACACATGTTGTATCCTAAGTTGGCATTCCAGAACAGGCCTCTGAGGACAGATGCCTGAAAACCTAATCTAAGGTTCCAATGAGGTCCTAGAGGCATGTCAGTTTCAATCTTCTGACTCAGGACCATTGACTTGGGTGTCTACCTCGATGGAGGTGATCAGGGTGTTTCAGACGCACATTTGCGTCCAGACAGGCCTCCAGTATTGGGGTGGGATCAGGGGCCTTGCAGGTTTCTCCTAAACGGAGGGTTTGGGCATATGTGATGCCCAGTCTCCTTGGGGATGGCCGGCACAGCCCTCTGGTGTGGATCTAGAGACCCCATCCTGGACGGCATGTGAGCCATGATTTTGAGAGAGAAGTCTGCAAATACAAACTCAGGTTACGGTTAGTGGCGAGGTGATTGCAGGCCCAATGCATAGAACTGGAGGACAGCTGATCAGGAACTGTAATTAGGGTGACTCGAAAGTGGTAATACAGGCTTTAATATCCGGATTGTGTGTCCAGGATGGCCTCAGAATGCAGGTGTGGTCTCATGGGACCATGAGAGATTTTCCCTCTCTAAGGTTTGCAGTGGCTCCCAATACTTTGGTGGCTTTTTCGTGGAAGGGAAGAGTGATGGTTTTCAACTTAGGGCTGATCCAAGATTGGGATTCCAGAGATGGGCTTTGGGTCTGGGCGCTTGGAAAATCCCACCAAGGGTTAGCATTTGGTCCTAAGGACGTACCAGGCCTTCAATGCCTGATCCTGGTGGTGCAACTGAGAGGGCTGGCTTGAAAGCATGTTCAAGCTGAGTGTGAGAATGCATGTTTGTGCCCATGGCGGCCCTCAGGAGTGGGCGTGGCCTCATTGGCATGCAGCTGGCTCCCACTCTGAGGGTAGAAAAACCATCCCAAAAGCCACGTTTCCTGCCTTGAGGAAATAAGTGTTCTCTTTTGTGCTTCCGGTTCCCCCATTGGCAGAGATTCCAGCAAAGGTCTGGGGAGAGATGCCTGAATACTAAGAATGTGTAGAGATGATGGACCTGGGACATGGTCAGTCTAACATGCTGGCTATGGTATGTGTGTTTGCTTCTGGCCTGACCTCAGTTCATGGAAGAAACTTAAAGCTACAGAATTATTTTCTGTATGGGCCCAGCTCTCTGGGTGCCTGACAGGAGGTCGGCGATCAGGATCTGTCAGACACAGAACTAGTTGCCAGGGTAGCCTATAAATCGAGGCAGCCTATAAATCCCTTGAGGACCAAGAAGATTGAACCTCATGTGCGATATCCCTGCAATCTTACCAGGCACCACTTCTTTCTGTGGGGAAGGTAGAATGCTGCGGTGTGGCTCCAGAATTCCCTATCAAGAGGGCTTGGTGACCAGCAGGGTGAGGGTGGAATTGAAAACACATCCTACGGTTAATTCAGTGTCAAGCGCAAGGCAGTTCAAATGTGCAGCAGCTGATTTGAGATATCCAGCACCTGAGTAAGGGCGGATGTCAGTGGTTTGCTCACACTGAAGTTTGTATCTATGATGATCGATAAATGGAGGGGTGGCTTCAAATGGCCATGGAGGATTTCCCAAGCTGAGGCTTGTGAGATGCTCCAAAGTGCAAGGTTTCCTGCTACTGGACAGGTGGAGACTAGTTTGTTTGTTCCACGGTCCTCCATGTGGAAAGGTTGGGTAGCAGAGCTCTACCGCATGGATGCCTGGAATGCACACCTCCATTGACCATTGCAGTTGAGGAACATGGCAGGTTCGTTCTGATGGCTCTAGGGCGAGAACCAAGACCTTGTGTTGAGAGGTAATCACTTGCAGATTGGTCAAAATGCTGATTTGGTACCAGGGAGATCTTAGAATGTGCTGGTGGCTAAGAGGCCATGCAGGATTCTCCCACCCTGATTGTTTGACACAGGTCTAAGAGCACGGTTTCCTTATGGGGATAGGATATGTTCTATTGTGTGGCTCAGGGACCACATGTTGTATCATTAATTGGTATTCAAGAACAGGCCTCTGAGGACAGAGGCCTGAAAACCTAATCTAGGGTGCCAATGAGGTCCTAGGGGCATGTCAAGTTCAATCTTCTGACTCAGCAAAATTGACTTGGGTGTCTGCTTCGATGGAGGTGATCAGGGTGTTTCAGACTGTGCATTTGCTACCAGACTGGCCTACAATATTGGGGTGGGCTCAGGGGCCTTGCAGGTTTCTCCTAATCTGCAGGGTTTGGGCAAGTGGGTTCTGCAAACAGAAACTCGGGTTAGGGTTATTGGTGAGGTGATCGCATGCCCAATGCATAGACCTGGAGGGAAGCTCACCAGGAACTGTAATTACAGTGACTCGAAGGTAGTAGCATAGGATTTTCTATCTGGATTGTGTGTCCAGTATGGCTCGGAATGCAGGTGTGGTCTCATGGATCCATGGGAGATTTTTCCTCTTGTAGGATACCAGCGGTTCCCAATAATTTGTTGGCTTTTTCAGGGAATGGAAGAGTGCTGTTTTCCATCTTATGGGTGTCCCAAAACAGGGATTCCAGAGACGGACTATGGGTTGGGCGCATGGAAAATCCCACCAAGGTTTAGGATTTGGGCCTAGGGGCATACCAGGACTTCAAAGCTAGATCATGGTGGTGCAACTAAGAGGCATGGTTTGAAAGCATGCTCAGGCTGAGGGTCTACATGCCTGTTTGTGCCCATGGCGGCCCTCAGGAGTGGGCGTGGTCTCATTGGCCATGCAGGTGGCTCCTACTCTGAGGGTTGGAAAACCGTCACAAAAGCCCCATTTCCTGCCTTGGGCAAATAGGAGTTCTCTATTGTGCTCAAGGCTCCCCCATTGACAGTGATTCCAGCACAGGTCTGGGTACAGATGCCTGAATACCAAGGAGGTAGAGAGGACAGACGTTGGCCATGGCTGGTCTTACATGCTGAATATGGGCTCCACTCTCTGGGTGGCTGAAACGAGGTTGGTGTTCAGGCTCTGTCAGACACAGCACTAGTGGCCAGTGGACCTATAAATCGGGGTTCCCTTGAGGGCTGAGCAGACAGATACTCATGTGGGATTTCCTGGCAGTCTCTCAGGCACTTCTTCTTTCTCTGGAGAAGGCAGAATGCTATGTTGTAGCTCTAGAATTCCCTATAAAGAGGGCATGGTGAAGAGTAGGGTGAGAATGGAATTGTAAACCAAAGACACGGTTAAATTCAGTGACAGGCCGAAGACAGTTGTAATGTGCAGCGTCTTATTCGAGATATCCAGCACGTGAGTGAGAAAGGGCGGATGTCACATGTTTGCTCACACTGGAGTTTGTCTCTATGATGAGCATCAAATGGAAAGGTGGGGTAAAGAGGCCCTGGAGGATTTCCCACACTGAGGCTTGTGAGATGCTCCAAACAGCAAGGTTTTCCTCTACTGGACAGGTGGAGTCTGATTTGATTGCTCCAGGGTCCCCCTTGTGGAATGTTTGGGTAGCAGAGCTCTCCCGCATGGATGACTGGAAAGCACATCTCCATGGACCATGCAGCTTAGGGGCATGGCAGGTTCATTCTGGTGCCTCTGTGACGAAGTACCAAGGCCTTGAGTTGACATGGTACTTGAATCTTTAACAAAGGGGTCACCATGCTGGTTTGTTACAAGGGAGATCTTAAAATGTGTTGGTGGCTAAGGTGTCATGCAGGATTCTCCTACGCTGAGGGTTTGACACAGGTCCAAGAGCACGGTTTCCTTCTAGGGGCAGGAGTTTTTCTGTTGTGTGGCTCAGGGACCACATGTTGTATTATAAGTTGTTATTCCAGAACAGGCCTCTGAGGATAGATGCTTGAAAACCTAATTGGAGTTCCAATGCGGTACTAGGAGGGTGTCAGGTTCAATCTTCAGACTCGGAACCATTGACTTGGATGTCTGTCTGGATGTAGAGAATCAGGGTGTTTCAGACTGCGCATTTGCATCCAGAGCAGCACCAATATTGGGGTGGGCTCAGGGGCTTTCCAGGTTTCTCCTAA
Organism: Neogale vison; assembly: GCF_020171115.1. NCBI lineage: Eukaryota > Metazoa > Chordata > Mammalia > Carnivora > Mustelidae > Neogale > Neogale vison. The sequence goes on along the minus strand of NC_058092.1, from coordinate 113,512,096 downwards.
TCTGGACACAGTCCTGTGGTGTGGCTCCAGAGACCCCATCCTGGAGGGCATGTGAGCCATGGTTTTGAGAGAGAAGTCTGCCAACACAAACTTGGGTTAGGGTTAGCGGCGATATCATCGCAAGCCCAGTGCATAGACTCGGAGCACAGATTGACAGGAATTGTAATTAGTGTGACTCTTGGCTGTAGAACAGGCTTTTATATCTGGATTGTGTGTCCACAATGGCCTAGGAATACAGGTGTTGTCTCATGAATCCATGAGATATTTTCCTCTCAAAGAATCCTGGCAGTTCGCAATAGTTTGGTGGCATTTTCGGGGAAGTAAGAGTGCTGATTTCCATCTTAGTGGTGTCCCAAAACAGAGATTCCAGAGACGGGTTCTGTGTCTGGGCGCCTGGATAATCCAACCAAGGGTTAGGAATTGGGCCTAGGGGCGCCCCAGTCCTGCAATGCGGTATCCTGGTGGTGTAACTGAGAGTGCTTGTTTGAAAGCATGCTCAGGTTTAGGGTCACAATGACGGATTGTGCCCAGGGCGGCTCTTAGGAGTGGGCGTGGTATCATTTGCCATGCAGCTGGCTCCCACTTTGAGACTTGGACACCCATCCCAAAAGCCAGGTTTCCTGCCATGGGGAAGGAGGAGTTCTCCATTGTGCTTCAGGTTCCCCCATTGTCAGGGATTCCAGCAAAGGTCTGGGGACAAATGCCTGAATACCAAGGATGGGTAAAGGTGATGGCCTTGGGCCATGGACGGTCTTACATGCTGGATTCAGGCCCCACTCTCTGGAAGGCTGACATGAGATGGGGGCTCGGAGATGGGAAGACTGCTGTTTTCGGTCTCAGGGGACACCCACAAGAGATCCTTGCTCTGGGCACCTGGAAAACATGAATGAAGGTGAGGATTTGGACCTAGGAACCTGGCAGGCCCACTCTGCGTGCTCATGGTTCAACTATCGAGGGAGTTTGTTTGAAAGTAGGCTCACGCTGAGAGACACAATGCCTCTTTGTGCCCAAGGTGGCTTTCATGAGTGGCCGTGGTCTCATGGGCCATGTAGTTTGTTCCCACTCTGAGGGTTGGACACCCATCTCAACAGCCAGGTTTCCTGCCATCAGGAACGAGGAGTACTCTTGTGCTTAAGGTTCCCCTATTGGCAGGTATTTGAGCTATGGTCCGGGAAGAGACACCTGAATACCCAGGTTGAGTAGAGATGACGGCTTTGGGCCACTACATTTCCCACCTGCAGAATACGGGGACCACTGTCTGCATGGCTGTCTGCAGGTTGTGGCTCAGGATGTGTCAGACAGAGCCTGAGTGCCCATTGCAGCCTATGATATTAGTGTGCCGTCAAGGACCATGCAGGTGTATTCTCATGTGGGGTTTCTGGGCAGAATCACCAGGAAGGACTTCTTCCTATGTGGTAGGCAGAATGCTGTGTTGTGGCTCCAGAATTCCCTAACCAGTGGGTTTGTGGACCAGGAGGTTGAGGATGGAATTGTAAACACAAGCTACAGTTAAATTCAGTGCCAGGTGGTAGGCAGCTCCAGTGTGCAGTGGCTGATTTGAGATATCCAGCACCTGACTAAGGGCAGATGTCAGATGCTTGCTCACAGTGAAATTTGTGTCTATGATGACTGACAAATGGCGGGTGGCATCCCGAGGTCATGGAGGATTTCCCACATTGGGGCTTCTGAGATGCTCCAAACAGCAAGGGTTCCTTCTACTGGAAAGTGGGAAGTCTAATTTCTTTGCTCCAGGGTGCCCCATATGGAAAGTTTGGATAGCAGAGCAATCTCGCTTGGATGCCAGGAAAGTACAACTCCACTGACCTTTGAAGCTGAAAAACATAACAGGTTCGAGCTGGTGCCTCTGGGGCGAAGTTCCAAGAGGCCCGAGTTCACTTGGAGTTTCATGCTGTTGGATCACAGTGCTGGTCTGCAACCAGGGAGACGTTAGAATGTTGGGGTGGTCAGGGACCCATGCAGGATTCTCCTACACTGAGGCTTGGACACAGCTACTGAGAGCAAGATATCCTTCTGGGGACAGGAGGGGTTCTCTATGTGGCTGGGGGACCACATGTTGATATAGAAGTTGGTATTGGAAAACAGACCTCTGGGTGCAAGTGCCTGAAAACCTACACTAGGGTACTGATGAAGTCCTAGAGGCATGTCAAGTTCAATCTTCTGACTCAGGGCCTTTTACCTAGATGTCTGTCTGAAGGCAGATGCTTGTTGCGTATCAGAATATGCACTTGGGTCCAGAATGTTCTTTGAAATTGAGCTGGGCTCCGGTGCTTTGTACTTTGCTCCTAAGATTCATGGTTTTGGCAAACTTGAAGGGTAGAGTTTTCTTTGGGAGTGTAAGCACACTCATCCAATGTGGGACCAGAGGCCCTATCTTGGAGGACATGTTGGCCATGGCTTTGGGGACAGAAATCTGAAAATGTAAACTATGGTTAGGGTGAGGGACGGTGTGCTCATAGGCCAAATCTGCAGGGTGTGAGTGCACCCCATAGTGTACTGAAATTAAGGTATCATGGAGGCAGCATCACTGGCTTTTCTGTCTGGACTGTGTGTCTAGGACAGTCACAAAATGTAGGGGATTCTTCTTGAGGCCATGGGATATTCTTTGACTCTGGGGATTCTGCCCAACTCCCTAGAGTTTGTTGTGTCTGGGGGAAGGGAAGACTGCTGTTTCCTGTCCCAGGGGACCCCCAAAAGAGGGATTCCAGAGACAGATTCTGGGACTGGGCATCTGGAAAACATCGACGGTTAGGATTTGGCCGTAGGGACTTGGCAGGCCTGCCCTGTGTGCTCCTGGTCCAGCTACGAAGGTGATTTGTTTGAAAGCAGGCTCACGCTGAGGGTCACAATGCCTGTTTGTGCCCAGGGTGGCGCTCATGAGTGGCCGTGGTCTCATGGACCATGCAGCTGGTTCCCACACTGAGGTTTGGACACCCACCTAAACAGCCTGGATCCCTGCAATCAGGTAGGAGGAGTACTCCTTTGCTTCAGGTTCCCCATAGGCAGGGATTTGAGCTATGGTCTGGGGAGAGATGCCTGAATATACAGGTTGAGTATATGTGATGGCTTCAGGCCATGAGAGGTACCAACTGCAGGATATGGAGCAAACTATTTGTGTGGCTGACTAGAGGTCATGGCTCAGGCTGTGTAAGACTGAGCCTGAGTGCCCATGGTGGCCTATGATATTAGGGTGCCGTTGCCGGCCATGCAGGTGGATCCACATGTAGTGTTTCTGGGCAGACTCACCAGGCACATCTTCTCTTTGTGGGGTAGGCTGAATGCTATGTTTTGGCTCCAGAATTCCCTGTTAAGAAGGGTCGGTGACAAGGAGGTTGAGGACAAAATTGTAAACACAAGTTACGGTTAAATCCAGTGCCAAGTGGAAGGCAGTTCCAGTGTACAGCGGCTGATTCGAGATACAAGCACCTGAGTAAGGGCTGATGTAAGATGTTGGCTTACACGGGACTTTGTGTCTATGTTGGCCTCTAAATGGAGGGGTGGCATCATGAGGCCATGGAGGATTTCCCACACCAGGGCTTGTGAGATGCTCCAAACAGCAAGGATTCCTTGTACTGGACAGGGCGAGTCTGTTTTGTTTGCTCCACCGTACCCCATATGGAAAGTTTGTATAGCAGGGCTCTCCAAAATGGATGCCTGGAAAGCACACCTCCATTGACCATTGCAGCTGAGGAACATGGCAGGTTCATTCTGGTGACTCTGGAGTGAAGTTCCAAGCAGCCTGAGTTGACATGGAGTTTCATGCTGTTGGATCATAATGATGGTTTGTATCCAGGGAGACGTTAGAATGTTGAGGTGGTCAGGGGTCATGCAGGATTCCCCTACACCGAGTCTTGGACATAGCTACCAAGAACAAGCTATCTTACTGGAGACAGGAGGGATTCTGTTGTGTGGTTCACGGACCACATGTTGGAAATTAAGTTGTTATTGGAGAAAAGGCCTCTGGGAACAGGCGCCTGGAAATCTAATCTATAGTATCGATAAAGTCCTAGGGGCATGTCAGGATCAATCTTCTGACTCAGGGCCTTTGACATGGATGTATGCCTGGAGGCAGGTGCACATGGTGTGCCAAAATGCACATATCAGTCCTGAGTTTTGCTCGCAATTGAGGTGAGCTCAGTTACTTTGTATATTGTTCCTAATCTTCAAGTATTGGGCAACAATGAAGGTCAGATTTTCCTTCGGGTGTGTAGGCACAGTTGTCTGGTCCGGCTCCAGAGGCCCCATCCTGGAGGCCATGTGGCCAGAGCTTTGGCACAGAAATCTGCCAACTAGGGTTAGGGTGAGGGCCGAGGTGATCACAGGCCCGATCTGCAGGCCCTGAGGGCAGGTTATAGTGTACTGAAATTAAGGGGTCATGGAGGCTGTAGTGCAGGCTATTTTGTCTGGATTCTGTGTCCAAGACGATCACAAAATATAGGGGTGGCTTCATGGGGCCATGAGAGATTCTTCGTCTCTGTGGATTCTACCCAGCTCCCAGTGTTTGGTGTCTCTCGGAGAAGGGAAGACTGCTGTTTTCCATCTCAGGGGACCCCCAAAAGAGGGATTCAAGAGATAGGTTCTGGGTCTGGACGCCTGGAAAGCACAAACAAGCGTGAGGATTGGGCCCTAGCGACCTGGCAGGCCCATTCTGTGGACTCCTGGTCTAGTTACTGAGGGGTTTTGTTTGAAAAGAGGCCCACGCTGAGGGATCATGAGCCTCTCATGCACAAACACATTGCCTGTTTATGCCCAGGGCGTCTGCCATGGGTGGCCGTGGTCTCATGGGACATGAAGCTGGTTCCCACTCTGAGGGTAAGACACCCATCTCAACAGCCAGGTTTCCTGCCATCAGAAATGAGGAATAATCCTGTGCTTCAGGTTCCCCCATAGTCAGGGATTTGAGCTACAGTTTGGGAAAGATGTCTCAATACCGACGTTGAATAGAGATGACGGCTTCTGGCCATGGCAGGTCCCACCTGAAGGATATGGGGCCCACTGTCTGCATGGGTGCCTGGAGGTCATGGCTCCGGCTGTTTCAGACAGAGCCTGAGAGCCCATGGCAGCCTAAGATATTAGGGTGCCATCGAGGGCCATGCAGGTGGATCCTAATGTGGGGATTCCGCACAGACTCACCAGGTACTTCTTCTTTCTATGGGGAAGGCAGAATGCTGCGTTGTGGCTACAAAATTCCCTATCAAGAGGGCTTGGGGACCAGCAGGGTGAGGATGGAATTAAAAACACAAGTTATGGTTCAATTCAGTGACAAGCAGAAATCACTTCCAGCATGCAGCGGCTGATTCAAGACATCCAGGACCTGAATAAGGGTGGATATCAGGTATTTGCTCACACTGGTGTTTGTGTCTAGGATGACAGACAAATGGTGGGTTTGCGTCAAGAGGCCATGTAGGATTTCCCACTCTGCAGCTTGTGAGATGCTCCAAAGAGCAAGGTTTCCTTCTACTGGACAGGGGAGTCTGGTTTGTTTGCTCCAGGTTCCCCCATATAGAAAGGATGGAAGCAGAGCTCTCCCTCATAGAGGCCTGGAAAGCACTATTCCATTGACCATTGCAGCTGAGGAACATGGCAGGTTCGATCTGGTGGCTCTTTGGCATAATTCAAGGGGGCTGAGTTGACATGGAGTTTGATGCTGTTCGAACACAATGCTGGTTTTTATCCAAGGAGACACTGGAATGTTGGGATGGTCAGGCACAATGCAGGATTCTAATACACTGAGTCTTGGACACAGCTACCAAGAGCAAGGTATCCTTCTCAGGACAGGAGGGGTCTGTTGTGTGGCTCAGGCACAACATGTTGGAATATAAGACGGTATGGGGGAACAGTCCTCTCGGTACAGGTGCCTGAAAACCTAAGCTAGGGCATTGATTAAGTCCAAGGGGCATGTCAGTTTCAATCTTCTGACTCAGTGCCTTTGACTTGGATGTTTGCCTGGAAGCAGGTGCTCACTGTGTGTCACAATGTACACTTGGGTCCAGACCATTCTTGGAAATTGAGTTGGGCTTAGGGGCTTTCCACTTTGCTCCTAAGCTTCAGGGTTTAGGTTTTCTTCTGGAGGGTAGACACAGTCATCCGATGTGACTCCAGAGGCCCCATCCTAAAGGGCATGTGCGACAGGGATTTGGAGACAGAAATCTGCAAACATGAACTAGCGGTAGGGTGAGGCCCGAGGTGATCACAGCCCCGATCTGCAGCCTCTGAGGGAAGCTCATTGTGTAGTGAAAGTAAGGTGTCATGGAGGCAGTTGGGCAGACTTTTCTGTCTGGATTGTGTGTCCAGAATGGTAAAAACATGTAGGGGCGGCTTCATGGAGCCATGGAACATTCTTCATTTCTGTGGATTCTGCCCATCTCCCAAGAATTTGCTGTCTCTGGGGGAAGGGAAGCCTGCTGTTGTCCGTCTCAATGGACAAGAGGGTCACACAGTTTCTGTGTCTAGGAGACTGGAAAACACCAAAGAGTGTGAGGATTTGCCCCTAGGGCCTAGGATGTCCCACTTTCCGGGATCCTGGTCCAGCTCCCGTGGGGGTTTGTTTGGAAGCAGTTTCACGCTGCCAGTCCAATGCCTGTTGGTGCCCAGGGTGGCTCCCTTTTGTGGCCATGATCTCATGTCCATGCAGCTGTTTCCCACTCTGAGGGTTGGACACCCATCCCAACAGCCAGATTTCCTGCCATCAGGAAGGAGGAGTATCCTTGTGCTTCAGATACCCCATAGGCAGGGATTTGAGCTATGGACTGGGCACAGAGGCTTGGATATCCAGGTTGAGTAGAGATGACGGCTTTGTGCCACAACAAGTCCCACCTGCAGGAAATGGGGCCCACTGTCTGTGTGGCTGACTGCAGATCGTGGCTCAGGCTCTGTCAGCGAGAGCCTTAGTTCCCAAGGTGGCCTACGATACTAGGGTGTCATCGTGGGCCCTGCAGGTGGATCCTCATGTGGGGTTTCTGGGCAGACTCACCAGGCAATTATTCTTTCTTGGGGCATGCAGAAGGCTGCATTGTAGCTCCATAATTCCCTATCAAGAGGGCTTGTGGACCAGGAAGGTGAAGATGGAATGGCAAACACACGCAACTGTTAAAGTCATTAACAAGAGGAAGGCAGTTTCAGTGTGCAGCAGCTGATTGGATATATCCAACATCTGAGTAAGTGTGGATGTCAGCTGTTTTCTCACACAAGTTTGTGTCTATGATGACCAACAAATGGAGGGTGGCGTCAAGAGTTCAAGGAGGATTTCCCACTCTGGGGCTTGTGAGAAGCTCCAAACTGTAAGGTTTCATTGAACCAGACAGGGGGATTCTGATTTGTTTGCTCCAGGTTCCCCCATGAGGAAAGTTTGTGTAGCAGAGCACTCCCATATGGATGCCTGGAAAGCACACCTCCATTGACCCTTGCAGCAGAGGAACATAGCAGGTTCATTTGATTGGCTCTAAGCCGAAGTATTTAGGCCTTGAGTTGACATGGAGTTTCATGAAGATGGGTCACAATGCTGGTTTGGTACCAGGGAAATCTTAGAATGTGCTGGTGGCTAAGGAGCCATGCAGGATTCATCTACCCTGAGTTTTTGACACAGTTCCAAGAGCACGGTTTCCTTCTGGGAACAGGAAATATTCTGTTGTGTGACTCAGGGATCACATGTTGAATCATGTTGGTATTCCAGAACAGGCCTCTGAGAACAGGTGCCTGAAAACCTAATCTAGGGTTCCAATGAAGTACTAGGGTCATGTCAGTTTAAAACATCTGACTCAGGCACATTGACTTGCCTGTCTGCCTGGATGTAGGTAATCAGGGTGTTTCAGACTGCGCATTTGAGTCCAGAGCGGCCTCCAAAATTGGGGTGAGCTCAGGGGCCTTGCAGATTTCTCCCATCTGGTGGGGTTTGGCAACTTTAGTGACACAATTTCCTTGGGGATGGCAGGCACAGTCCTGCCAGAGAGGCCCCATCCTGGAGGGCATGTAAGTCATGGTTTTGGGAGAGAAGTCTGCCAACACAAACTTGGGTTAGGGTTAGTGGTGAGGTGATCGCAGGCCCAATGCATAGACCTGGAGGGCAGCTCATCAGGAACCTTAAATCTGGTGACTCGAAGGCAGTAGCACAGGCTTTTGTTTCTGGATTGTGTGTCCAGGATGGCCTCAGAATGCAGGTGTGGATTCATGGGTCCATGGGAGATTTTTCCGCTCTAAAGATGCTTGCGGCTGTCATTGTTTGGTGGCTTTCTCGTGGAAGGGAAGAGTGCTGTTTTCAATCTTATGCGTGCCCCAAAACAGGGATTCAAGAGACGGGCTCTGGGTCAGGGTGCTTGGAAAATCCCACCAAGGCTTAGGATTTGGGCCAAGGGGCATGCCAGGCCTGCAATGTGGGATCCTGATGGTGCAACTGAGAAGGCTTGTTTGAAAACATGCTCAGGCTGAGGGTCACAATGCCTGTTTGTGCTCAGCATGGCCCTCAGGAGTGGGCGTGATTTCATTGGCCAGGCAGCTGACTCCCACTTTGAGGGTTGGACACCCATCCCAACAGCCAGGTTGCCTGCCATGGGAAGGAGGAGTTCTCTATTGTGCTTCAGGTTCCCCCATTGTCAGGGATTCCAGCCAAAGTCTGGGGACAGGTGCCTGAACACCAAGGATGGGTAGAAATGATAGACTTTGTCCATGACCAGTCTCACATGCTGGATATGGGCCCCGCTTTCTGGGTTGCTGACACTAGGTAAGGGCTCAGGCTCTGTCAGACACAGCATTAGTGGCCAGTAAGCATATAAATTGGGGTTCCCTCGAAGGCCCAGCAGATTGAATCTCATTTGGGGTTTCTGGGAAGACCCACCATGCACTTCTTTTTACTATGGAGAAGGAAGAATGCTGCATGGTATCTCCAGAATTCCCTATCAAGAGGGCTTGGGGACCAGCAGGGTAAGAATGATACTGTAAGCATAAGCTACAGATCAATTCAGTGTCAAGCGGAAGGCAGGTCCTTTGTGCAGCGGCTTATACGGCATGTCTAGCCCCTAAGGGTAGATGTCAGATATTTGCTCACACTGGAGTTTGTATCTATGGTGACCGACCAATTGAGGTATGGTGACAAGAAGCCATGAAGGATTTCCCACTTTGAGGCTTGAGAGATGCTCCAAACAGTAAGTTTTCCTTCAACTGGACAGGTGGAGTCTAGTTTGTTTGCTCCAGGGCCCCCATGTGGAAAGTTTGGGTAGCAGAGCTCTCCCACAAGGATGCCTGGAAAGAGCACCTCCATTGATCATTGCAGCTGAGGAACATGCAGGTCCGCCTGGTGGCTCTGGGGCGAAGTATCAAGGCCTTGATTTGACATTGCAGAGGGGTCACAATGGTGGTTTCTTATTACGGAGATCTTAGAATGTGCTGTTCGTTAAGGTGTTGTGCAGGATTCTCCTACTCAGGGATTGGCAGAGGTCGAGGTGCGCGGTTTTTCTGGGGACAGGATATCTTCTGTTGTGTGGCTCAGGGTCCATATGTTGTATCATGAGTTGGTATTCCAGAATGTTCACTAAGGTCAGATACCTGAAAACCTAATCTAGGGTTCCAATGTGGTCCTAGTGGCATGTCAGTTTCAAACATCCTACTCAGGACCATTGACTTGGATGTCTGCCTGAATGTAGGTGATCAGGGTGTTTCAGACTGGGCATTGCATGCAGAGGGGCCGTCAATATTGAAGTGGGCTCTGGGGCCTTGCAGGTTTCTCCAAATATGTAATGTTTGGGCAACTGAGACAGGCAGAGTTTCCTTGGGGATGGCAGGTACAGTCCGGTGGTCTGGCTCCAGAGACACCATCCTGGAGGGCAAGTGAGCCATGGTTTGGGGAAAGAAGTCTGAAAGCACAAATTCGATTTAGGGTTAGTGTCAAGGTGATCGCAGGCCCAATGTGTACACCTGGAGGGTAGCTCGTGAGGAACTGTAATTAGGGTGACTCGAAGGAGGTAGCTCAGGCTTTTCTATCTGGATTTTGTGTCCAGGATGGCCTCGGAGTGCAGGTGTGGACTCATGTGTCCATGGGAGACTTTACCTCTCTAAGGATCCTGGCAGATCCCAATAGTTTAGTGGCTTTTTCGGGGAAGGGAAGAGTGCTGCTTTCCATCTTAGGGGTGAGCAAAACAGAAATTACATAGACGAGCACTGGGTCAGGGTGCCTGGAAAATCCCACCAAGGGTTAGGCTTTGGACCTAGGGGCATACCAGGCCTAAAATGCAGGATCCTGGTGGTGAAACTGAGAGGGCTTGTTTGAAAGCATGCTCAGGCTGAGGGTCACAATGCTTGTTTGATCCCAGGGCGGCCCTCAGGAGTGGGCGTGGTCTCACTAAGATACTGCTGGCTCCCACTCCGAGGGCTGAACACCCATGCCAACAGACAGGTTTTCTGCCATTGGGAAGGAGGAATTCTCTATTTTGCTTCAGGTTCCCCCATTACCGGGATTCCAGCAAAGGTTTAGGGACAGATGCCTGAATACCAAGGATGGGTAGAGATGACCGACTTGAGCCATGGCTGGTCTCACATGCTGGATATGGTCCCCTGTCTCTTTGTGGCTGACACGTAGTTGGGGCTCAGGCTCTGTCAGAAACAGCGCTAGTGGCCAGGGCAGCCTACAAATTGGTGTTCCCTCGAGGATCGATCAGATTGATCCTCCTGTGGGCTTTCTTGGAAGACTGACCGGCACTTCTTCCTTCTATAAGGAAGGCAAAATGCTCTGATGTGGCTCGAGAATTACCTATTATAAGGCCATGGAGACGTTGAGGGTGAGGATAGAATTGTAAACAAAAGCTACGGTTAAATTCAGTGCCAAGAGGAATGCTGCTCCAGTGTGGAGCTGCTGATTCGAGATATCCAACACCTGAGTAAAGGTGGATGTCAGATGTCTGCTCACACTGGAGTTTGTATCTATAAATACTGACTAAAGGAAGGGTGACGTAAAAAAGCCATGGAGGATGTCCTACGCTGGGGCTTGTGAGATTCTCCAAATAGCAAGGCTTTCTTCTACTGGAGTTGGGGAGTCTGGTTTGTTTGCTCCGTTGTCCTTCATATGGATAGTTTGGGTAGTACAGCTCTCGTGCATGGCTGCCTTGAAAGCCCACCTCAATTGTCCATTGCAGCTGAAGAATATCAAGGTTCGTTCTGGTGGCTCTGGTGTGAAATACCAAGGGCAATGAATTAACATGGAATCTCTTTCAGATGGGTCACAATGCTGGTTTGTCACCAAGGAAATTTTAGAATGTCTTGGTGGCTAAGGGGCCATGCAGGATTCTCCCACCCAGAGGGTTTGACACAGGTCGAAGGGCATGGTTTCCTTCTGGGGACAGGTGATGTTCTTTTCTGTGGCTCAAGAACCACATGTTGTATCATAAGTTGGTATTCCAGAACAGGCCTCTGAGGACAAATGCCTGAACACCTAATCTAGGGTTCCAGTGAGGTGCTAGGGGCATGTCAGTTTCAATCTTCTGACTCAGGACCATTGACTTGAGAGTCTGCTGGATGTAGGTGATCAGGGTGTTTCAGAATATGCACTTACATCCAGAGCGGCCTCCAATATTGTGGTGGGCTCAGGGGCCTTGCAGGTTTCTCCTAATCTGGAGGGTTTGGGAAACTGTGACAGGAAAATTTTCCTTAATAATGACCGGCACAGTCCTGTGGTTTGGCTCCAGAAACCCCAACTTGGAGGACATTTGAGCCATGGTTTTGGGAGAGAGATCTGCAAATATAACCTCGGGTTAGGGCTAGTGGCAAGGTGATCACAGGCCCAATGCATAGACCTGGATGGCAGGTCGTCTGGAACTGTACTTAGGGTGACTTAAAGAGGTAGCACAGGCTCTTCTGTCTGCATTGTGTGTCCAGGATGGCCTCGGATTGCAGGCGTGGTCTCATGGGTCCATGGAATACTTTTCCTCTCTAATGATCCTGGCAGATCCCAATACTTTGGTGGCTTTTTCGGGGAAGAGAAGAGTGCTGTTTTCCATCTAAGGGGTGTTCCAAAAGAGAAATTCCAGAGATGGGAACTGGGTATGGGCACCTGGAAAATCTCACAAAGGGTTAGGATTTGGGCCTAGGGGTGTACCGGGCTGGCAAAGCAGGATTCTGGTCCTGAGAGTGCTTGTCTGAAGGCATGCTCAGGTTGAGGATCACAATGCCTCTTTGATCCCAGGGCAGCCCTCAGGAGTGGATGTGGTCTCATTGGCAATGCAGCTGGCTCCCACACTGATGGTTGGACACCCATGACCACAGCCAGGTTTCCTGCCATGGGGAAGGAGGAGTTCTCTATTGTGCTTCAGGTTCCCCCATTGGCAGGGATTCCAACAGAAGACTAGGGACAGATGCCTGAATACAAAGGATGGGTAGATATGACGGACTTGAGCCATGGCCGGTCTTCCTCCTGGATATGGGCCCCACCCTCTGAATGGATGACACAAGGTCAGGGATTACGCCCTGTCAGACACAAAACTAGTTGTCAGGGCAGCCTATAAATCAGGGTCCCCTCTAGGGCTGAGCAGATTGATCCTCATGTGGGGTTTCTGAGTAGACTCACCAGGCACTTGTTCTTTCTATGGGGAAGGCAGAATGTTGCACTGTGGCTCCAGAATTCCCTCTAAACAAGGCTTGGAGACCAGTAGGGTGAGGATGGAATTGTAAAACTAAGCTACAGTTCAATTCAGTGCCAAGCGGAAGGCAGTTCCAATATGTAGCGCCTTATTTGAGAAACCAGCACCTGAGTGATGGCGGTTGTCAGATGTTTGCTCACACTGGAATTTGTATCTATGATTATTGACAAATGGAGGGGTGGTGTCAAGATGCCATTGAGGATTTCCCATGCTGAGACTTGTGAGATGCTCCAAACAGCAAGGTTTCCTTCTACTGGACATGTGGAGTCTGGTTTGTTTGTTCTAGGTTCCCCCATGTGGAAAGTTTGGGTAGCAGAGCACTACCACATGGATACATGGAAAGCAAACCTCCATTCTCCATTGCAGATGAGGAACATGGCAGGTTTGTTCTGGTGGCTCTGGTGTGAAGTACCAAGGGCGATGAGTTAACATGGAATCTCTTTCAGATGGGTTACAATATTGGTTTCTTACCAAGGAACACTTAGAATGTCCTGGTGCTAAGGGGCCAAGCAGGATTCTACTACCCAGAAGGTTTGACAGAGGTCGAAGAGCACGGTTTCTTTCTGGGGACAGGAGATGTTCTTGTTATATCATGTTATATCATAAGTTGGTATTTCAGAACAAGCCTCTGAGGACAATACCTGTAAACCTAATCTAGGATTCCAGTGAGGTCCTAGGGGCATGTCAGGTTCAATATTCTGACTGAAGACCATTGACTTTGGCATCTTCAGGATGTAGGTGATCAGAGTGTTCCAGACTGTGCATTTGCGTACAGAGCAGCCTCCAATATGGTGGAGGGCCCATGCGCCTTTGAGGTTTCCCTTAATCTAGATGGTTTGGGAAACTGGGATGGGCAAATTTTCCTTGAGGATGGCAGGCACAGTCCTGTGGTATGGCTCCAAAAACCCCATCCTGGAGGACATATGAGTCATGGATTTGGGAGAGTAGACTGCAAAATCAAACTCGGGATAGGCTTAGTGGTGAGGTGATCACAGGCCCAATTCATAGATCTGGAGGAAAGCTCGTAAGTTACTGTAATTAGGGTAACTGGAAGGCAGTAGAAAAGGCTTTCCTATCTGGATTGTGTGTTTGGATGGCCTCAGAATGCAGGTGTGGTCTCATGGGTCCAAGGGAGATTTTTCTTCCTTAAGGATCCTGGCGGCTTCCAATAGTTTGGTGGCTTTCTCAGGGAAGGGGAGAGTGCTGTTTTCCATCTTAGGGGTTCCCAAAACAGGGATTCCGGAGACAGTCTCTGGGTCTGGGCGCCAAGAGATTCTCAGCAAGGGTTAGGATTTGTGCCTAGGGGCATACCAGCCCTGCAATGCGGGATCATGGTGGTGCAATAGAGAGGACTTATTTGAAAGCATGCTCAAGCTGAGGGTCACAATGCCTTTTTTTCCCCCCAGGGCAACCAATAGGAGTGTTCATGATCTCATTGCCCATACAGCTGGCTCCCTCTCTGAGGGCTGGTCACCCATCCCAACCATTAGGTTTCATGCGATGGGGAAGGAGCAGTTCGCCATTGGGCTTCAGGTTCCCCCATTGGCATGGATTCCAGCAAAGGGTTGGGGAGAGATGCCTGAATACCAAGGATGGGTAGAGAGGACGGATTGAGCCATGGCTGGTCTCATATGCTGGATATGAGAACCACTCTCTGGGTGGCTGACACAAAGTCATGGCTCAGGCTCTGTCAGGCACAGCACTACTGGTTAGGCAGCTGATAAATCAGGGATCCTCGAGGGCTGATCAGATGATCCTCATGTGGGGTTTCTGGACAGTCTCATCAGGCAATTCTTCTTTCTATGGGGAATGTGGAATGCTGTGTTGTGGCTCCAGAATTCCCTATCAAGAGGACTTGGGGATCAATCGGGTGAGCATGGAATTGTAAACACTAGCTATGGTTAAATTCAGTGCCAAGTGGTAGGCAGTTCCAAAGGGCAGCAGCTTATTCGAGATAGCCAGCACCTGAGTAAGGGAGGATGTCAGATATTTGCGCACACTGGAGTTTGTGTCTATGATGTCTGACAAATGGAGAAGTGTTGTCAAGAGGCTACGGAAAATTCCTTATGCTGAGGCTTGTGAGATGCTCCAAACAGCAAGGTTTCCTTCTACTGGACAGGTGGAGTCTGCTTTGGTTTCTCCACAATGCTCCATGTAGAAAGTTTGGGTAGCAGAGCTCACCTGCATGGATGCCTGGAAAGCACACATCCATTAATCATTGCACTTGAGGATCATGGCATGTTCCTTTTGTTGCCTCTGGGGCGAAGTACCAAGGCCTGGAGGTGACATGGAATCTCTTGCAGATGTTTCACTATGCTGGTTTGTTACAAGAGAGAAGTTAGAATGTGCTGGTGGCTAAGGGGCCATGTATCATTCTACCACCTTGAGGGTTTTATACAAGGTCCAAGGGCACTGTTTGTTTCTAGGGACAGGAGATGTTCTGTTTTGTGACTCAGGGATCACATGTTGTACCCTAAGTTGGTATTCCAGAACAGACGACAAATGCCTGAAAACCTAATCTAGGCTTCCAATGAGGTCCTAGGGGCATGTCAGGTTCAATCTTCTGACTCAGGCCCATTGACTTGGGTGTTTGCCTCGATGGAGGTGATCATGGTGTTTCACACTGTGCATTTGCAAATAGACAGGCCTCCAATACTGGGATGGGCTCAGGGGCCTTGCAGGTTTCTCCTAAACTGAAGGGTTTGGGCAAATGTGACGGCCATAGTTTCCTTGGGGATTGCAGGCACAGTCCTCTGGTGTGGGTACAGAGACCCCATCCTGGAGGGCATTTAAGCCATGGTTTTGGGCGAGAAGTCTGCATACACAAACTCTGTTTAGGGTTAGTGGAGAGGTGAACACTGGCCCAAAACATAGACCTGAGGGCAGCTCATCAGGAAAGGCAATTAGGGTGCCTCAAAAGTGGTAGCACTTTTCTATCTGGATTGTGTGTCCAGGATGGCCTCGGAATGCAGGTGTGGTCTCATGGGTCAATTTAGAGACTTTTCCTCTCTATGGAATCTGCTGGCTCCCTGTAATTTGGTGGCTTTTTCGTGGAAGGGAAGAGTGATGGTTTCCAACGTATGTGCGTCCCAAAATAGGGATTCCAGAGATGGGCTCTGGGTCTGGGCTCCTGAAAAATCCCACCAAGGGTTTGGATTTGGGTGTAGTGGCATACCAGCCCTTCAAAGCTCGATCCTGGCGGAGCAACTGAGAGGGTTGCCTTGAAAGCATGCTCAAGCTGAGAGTCACAATGCCTGTTTGTCCCCAGGGCGGCCCTCAAGTTTGGGCGTGGTATCATTGGCCATGCATCTGGTTCCCACTCTGAGGGTTGGAAACCCATCCCAAAAACCATGTTTCCTGCCTTGGGGAAATAGGAATTTCTATTGTGCTTCAGGTTCCTCCATTGGCAGGGATTCCAGCAAAGGTCTGCGGACAGATGAGTGAGTACTAAGGATGGGTAGAGATGATGGACATGGGCCATCTCTGGTCTCACATGGTGGATATGGGCCCGGCTCTCTGGGTGGCTGACAAGAGGTAGGGGCTCAGGCTCTGTCAGACACAGCAGTAGTGACAAGTGTACCTATAAATTGGGGTTCCCTTGAGAGCCGAGCAGGCAGATCCTCATGTGGGATTTTCTGGAAGTCTCACCAGGAGCATCTTCTTTCTATGGGGAAGACAGAATGCTGCGTTGTGGCTCCAGAATTCCTCATCAAGAGGGCATGAGGATGAGTACAGTGAGGATGGAATTGTAAACCTAAGCCACGGTTATACTCAGCACCAGGTGGAAGACAGTTCCAATGTGCAGAGTCTTATTCGAGATATCCAGGGCATGAGTAAGGGTGGATGTCAGATATTTGCTCACACTGGAGTTTGTGTCTATGATGACCACCAAATGGAGGGGTGGCATCAAGAGGCCCTGTAGGATTTCCCACGCTGAGGATTGTGAGATGCTCCAAACAGAAAGGTTTCCTTCTACTAGACAGACGGAATCTGGTTTGTTTGCTCTAGGGTCCCCCATGTGGAAAGTCTGGGTAACGGATGTCTCCCTCATGGATGCCTGGAAAGCACATCTCCATTGAGCATTGCAGCTGAGGAACATGACAGGTTCGTTCTGGTGGCTCTAGGGCAAAGTACCAAGGCCTTGAGTTTACACTGAATGTCTTGCAGAAAGTCCACAATGACGTTTTGTTGCCAGGGAGATATTCGAATGTGCTGGTGGGTAAGGTGCCATATAGAATTCTCCTACCCTGAGGAATTGGCACCTTTCGAAGAGCACGGCTTCCTTCTGGGGAGAGGAGATGTTCTCTTGTGTGGCCCAGGGCCCAAATGTTGTATCATAACTTGGTATTCCAGAACAGGCCCCTAAGACAGTTTCCTGAAAACCTAATCGAGGGTTCCAGTGTGGTCCTAGGGGCATGTCAGGTTTAATCTTCTGATTCAGGACCATTGACTTGGCTGTATGCCTCAATGTAGGTGATCAGGTTTTTTTCAGACTGTGCATTTCCATCCAGAATGGCCGCTAATATAGGGGTGAGATGAGGGCATTGCTGCTTTCTCCTAATCTGAAAGGTTTGGGCAACTGTGACGGGCACAGTTTCTTTGGGGATGGCAGGCACAGTCCTGTGGTGTGCCTCCAGAGACCCCATCCTGGAGGGCATGAGAGCCATGATTTTGGGATTGAAGTCTGCATACACAAATTAGTGTTAGGGTTAGTGGAGTGTTGGTCGCAGGCCCAGTGCATAGACCTAGAGGGAAACACGTCAGGAAAATAATTAGGGCTATTGGAAGGCAGTAGCACAGGGTTTTCTATCTGGATTATGTGTCCAGTATGTGTTGGGAATTCAGGTATGGTCTCATTGGTCCATGGGAGACTTTCCTCTCTAAGGATCCTCCTGGCTCTCCATAGATTGGTGTCTTTTTCGGAGAAGGGAAGAGTGCTCTTTTCCATCTTAACATTGCCGCAAAACAGGGATTCCAGAGACGGACTCTGGGTGTGGGATCCTGCAATATCCCACCATATGTTAGGATTTGGGCCTAGGGTGTACCAGGCAAGCAATGCAGAATCTGGCTAGTGCAACTGAGAGGGCTTGTTTGAAAACATGCTCAGGTTGAGGGTCACAATGCCTGTTTGTGCCCGGGCTGGCCCTCACGAGTGTGCATTGTCTTATTGTTCATGGAGCTTTCTCCCACCTTAAGGGTTGGACACCCATCCCAACAGCCAGGCTTCCTGCAATGGGAAAAAAGAGTTCTCTATTGTTCTTCAGGTACCCTCATTGGCAGTGTTTCCAGCAAAGGTCTGGGGACAGGTGCCTGAATACCAAGGATGTGTAGAGATGACTGACTTGGGCCCTGGCCTTTCTCACATGCTGGTAATAGGACCCACTCTATGTGTGGCTGACACTATTTCGGGGCTCATGCTCTGTCAGACACAGCACTAGTGGCCAGAGCACCCTTTAAATTGTGGTTCCCTCGAGGCCCAAGCAGATAATCCTCATGTGGGGTTTCTGGGTAGATTCACCAGGCACCTCTTTCTATAGGACAGGCAGAATGTTACATTGTGGCTCAAGAATTCCTATCAAGAGGGCTAGGGGACCAGTAGGGTGAGGATGGATATGTAAACACAAGCTATGGTTCAATTAAGTGCCATGTGGGATCCACTTCCAATGTGCAATGGCTTATTCGAGATAGCCAGCAGCCGATTAAGGGCTGATGCCAGATGTTTGCTCTCACTGGAGTTTGTGTCTATGATGACCATCAAAAGGAGGGGTGGTGTTAATATCCCCTGGAGGATTTCACAGGCTGAGGCCTGTGAGATGCTCCAAACCACAAGGTCCTGCTCCTTGGCAGGTGGAATCTGGTTTGTTTACTCCAGGGTCCCCCATGTGGAAAGTATGGGTAGCAGAGCTCTCCCAAATGGATGCCTGGAAAGCACACCTCCATTGACCTTTGAAGCAGAGGAACATGGTGGCCAGCCAGGTGGCGCTAGGACGAAGTTCCAAGGCCTTGAGTTGACATGGAATCTCTTTCAGATGGGTAACAATGCTGGATTGTTACCAGGGAGATCATATAATGTGCTGGTGGCTAAGGTACTGTACAGGATTTTCCTACCCTGAGCGTTTGCAAAAGTCGAAGATCATGGTTTCCTTCTGGGGACAGGAGATGTTCTGGGGTGCGGCTCAGAGAAAACCCATTGTATCATTAGTTGGTATTCCAGAACAGGTCTTTGAGGACAGATGCCTGAACACCTAATCTAGGGTTCCAATGAGGTCATGGGGGCATGTCAGTTTCAATCTTCTGACTTGGGACCATTGATTTGGTTGTCTGCCTGGATGTAGGTAAGCAGGGTGATTCAGACTGTACATTTGCATCCAGAGCGGCCGACAATATTGGGGAGGGCTCAGGCGCCTTGCAGGTTTCTCCTAATTTGGAATGTTTTGGCAACTGTGATGGGCACAGATTCCTTGGTGATGGCAGGCATAGTCCTGTGGTCTGGCTCCAGGGACCATATCCTGGAGAGCATGTGAGCCATGGTTTTGAAGGCGAAGTCTGTAAACAAAAATTCAGTTTAGGGTTAATGGTGAGGTGATCACAGGCCCAATGCATAGACATGGAAGGCATCTCGTCAGGAACTGTAAATCGGATGACTCGAAGGTGGTAGCACAGGCTTTTGTATCTTGATTGTGTGTCAAGGATGGCCTCTGAATGCAGGTGTGGTCTCTTGGGTCCATGGCAGATTTTTTCTCTCTATGTTTCCTGGCGGCTCCCAATAGATTTGTGGCTTTCTCTGGGAAGGGAAGAGTGCTGTTTTCCATAATAGGGGTGCCCCAGAACAGGGATTCAAGAATCCCAACAGCCCTGTTTCCTGCATTGGAGATGGAGACGTTCTGTACTGGGCTTCAGGTTCCCCCATTGGCAGGGATTTTGGCAAAGTTCTGGGGAAAGATTCCTGAATACCAAGGATGTGTAAAGATGAGGAAGTAGGTCCATGGCCAGTCCCACATGCTAGATATGGGTCCAGCTCTGTAGGTGGCTTACACTAAGTCGGGGCTCATTCTCTGACAGACACAGCATTAGTGGTTAGGGCAGCCTATAAATCAGGGTTCCCTCGAGGGCCGAGCAGATTGATCCTCATGTGGGGTTTCTGGGCAAATTCACCAGGCACTTCTTCTTTCTATAGAGATGACAGAATGCTGCGTTGTGGCTCTTGAATTATCAATCAAGGGGTGTTGTGGACCAGTATAGTATGGATGGAATTGTAAACACAAGCTACCGTTCAATTTAGTGCCACACAGAAGGCAGTTCCAATGTGTAGGGGCTTATTCAAGATATCCAGCACCTGAGTAAGCGCAGATGTCAGATATATGCTCACACTGGAGTTTGTGTCTATGATGACTGACAAATGCAGGGTGGCATCAAGACGCCATGGAGGATTTCCCACTGGGAGGATCCTTAGAGAGAAATGTCTCCCATGAACCCATGAGACCACACCTGCATTTGGAGTCCATCCTGGACACACAATCCAGATAGAAAAGCCTGTGCTAACGCTTTCCCATCACGCTAATTACAGTTCCTGATGAGCTGCCCTTTAGGTCTACTCCTTGGGCCTGCAATCATCATGCCACGAACCCTAACCCAAATTTGTGTTTGCAGACTTCTCTCCCAAAACCATGGATCACATGCCCTCAAGGATGGGTTCTCTGGATCCACACCACAGGACTGTGCCTGCCATCCCAAAGGAAACTGTGCCCATCACAGTTGCCCAAACATTCCAGATTAGGAGAAACTTGCAAGACCCCTGAGCCCACCCCAATATTGGCACCCGCTCTGTATGCAAATACCATCTGAAACTCCCTGATCATATACATCCAGGCATACAGCCAATTCAGTGGTCCTAAGAGAGAAGATTGAACCTGACATGTCCCTGTACCTCATTGGAAAGCTTGATTAGGTTTTCAGGCATCTGTCCTGAGGGTTCTGTTCTAGAATACCACTTATGATACAACATGGGGTCCCTGAGTCACACAAAGGAATATCTCTTGTCCCCAGAAAACCGTGCTCTTTGTCCTGTGTCAAACCCTCAGGGTAGGAGAATATTTCACGGAACCTTACCAACCAGAACATTCTAAGATCTCCCTTGTAATAATTCAGCATTATGGCCCATCTGCAAGAGACTCTATGTCAACTCAAGGCCTTGGTCCTTCGTCCCAAAGCCACCAGAACAAACATGCCATGTTCCTCATCTGCAGTGGTCAATGGAGGTGTGCTTTCCAGGCATCAATGCCCAAAAGTTCTGCTCTCCAGATTTTCTGCATGGGGGACCCTCGAGCAAACAAATCAGACTCCACCTGTCCAGTAGAAGGAAACCTTACTGTTTGGAGCATCACACAAGCCCCATCGGGAGAAATCCTCCATGGCCTCTTGATGCAACCCCTCCATTTGTGGGTCATCAAAATAGAAACTCTAGCGTGAGCAAACATCTGACAACCGCTTACTCAGGTGCTGGATACTTGGAAAAGATGCTTCACATTTGAACTGTGTTCCGCTTGGCACTGAATTGAACCGTAGATTGTGTTTACAATTCCATCCTCACCCTACTGCTCCCCAAGGCCTCTTGATATTAAATTCTGGAGCTGCAATGTAGCATTCTGCCTCGCCCATTGAAAGAAGAAGTGCCTGCTGAGTCTGTCCAGAATCCCCACATAAGGATCAATCTGCTCAGCCTGGGAGGGAATCCCGATTTATAGGCTGCTCTTGCCACTAGCGCTGTGTCTGACAGAGTTTGAGCCCCAAACCAGTGTCAGCCACCCAGAGAGAGGGCCCCTAATCCAGCGTGTGATATTTTCCATGGACAAAATCCATCTTCTCTACCCATCCTTGGTATTCTGGCACCTTTCCCCAGGCTTTGCTGGAATCCTTACAATGGGGGAACCTGAAGCACAATTGAGAAATGCTCCTTCCCCATGGAAGGAAACCTGACTGCTGGGATTGGTGTCCAACCCTCAGAGTGGGACCCAGGTGCATGGCCAAATTGACCACGCCCACTCCTTCAGTCAGCCCTGGGCACAAACAGGCATTATGACCTTCAGCCTGAGCATGCTTTCAAACAAACCCTCTTAGTTGCACCACCATGATCCCACATTGCAGGCCTGGTACTCCCCTAGGCCAAAATCCTAACCCTTTGTGGGATTTTCCTGGCATGGAGACCCAGAGCCCTTCTCTGGAATCCCTGTTTTGGGGCACCCCTAAGATGGAATACTGCACTTTTCCCTTCCCTGAAAAAGCCACCAAACTATGGGGAGTCACCAGAATCCTTAGAGAAAAAAAAAAAAATCTCCCATTGACGCAGGAGACCACACCTGCATTCCGAGGTCATCCTGGACACACAATCCAGATAAAAAAGCCTGTGCTACCACCTTCCAGTCGCCTTTACATTTCCTGACGAGCTGCCATCCAGGTCTACGCATTGGTCCTGCAATCACAGGCCAATAACCCTAACTGGAATTTGTGTTTGCAGACTTCTCTCCCAAAAACATGCATCACATGTCCTCCAGGATGGGGTCTTTGGGGCCAAACCAGAGGATTGTGCCTGCCATCGCCAAGGAAACTGTGCCCATCATAGTTGCCCAAACCTTCCAGATTAGGAGAAACCTGCAAGGCCCCTGAGCCCAACCCATTATAGGTGGCTGCTCTGGATACAAATGTGTATCTGAAAAACTGTGCTCACTTACATCTAGGCAGACAGCCAAGTCAATGGTGCGGAGTCAGAAGATTGAAACTTTCATGCCCGTAGGACTTCATTGGAACCCTAGATTAGGTTTTCAGTCATCTGTACTCCAGGGCCTGTTCTGGGATACCAACTTATGATACAACAGGTAGTCCCTGAGCCTCACATAAGAACATCTCCCGTCTCCTGAAGGAAACTGTGCTCTTCGACCTGTGCCAAACCCTCAGTGTAGGAGAATACTGCATGGCACCTTAGCCACCAGCACATTCTAAGATCTCCTTGGTAACAAACCAGCATTGTGGCTCATCTGCAAGAGATTCCATGTCAACTCAAAGCCTTGGTCCTTTGCCCCAGAGCCACCAGAATGAACCGGCCATGTTCCTCAGATTCAATGGAGAATGGAGGTGTGCTTTGCAGGCATCCATGTGGAAGAGCTCTGTTACCCAAACTTTCCACATGGGGTACCGTGGAGCAAACAAACCAGACTCCATCTGTCCAGTAGACAAAAACCTTGCTGTTTGGAGCATCTCACAAGCCTCAGCGGGGGAAATCATCCATGGACTTTTGATGCCACCCCTCCAATTGATGGTCATCATAGACACAAACTCTAGTGTGTGCAAACATCTAACATCCGCCCTTACTCAGGTGCTGGATATCTCAAAAAAGACACTTCACATTGGAACTGCGTTCCTCTGCCACTGAATTGTACAGTAGCTTGTGTTTACAATTCCATCCTCTCTCTACTGGTCCCCAAGGCCTCTTGAGCATGAAACTCCATGCCAACTCAGGCCTCTTGGAACATCGCCTCAGAGGCACCAGATTGAACCTGCCATGTTCCCCAGCTGCAATGGTCAATGGAGGTGTGCTTTCGGGCACCCATGAGGGAGAGCTCTGCTACACAAACTTTCCATATTGGGGACCCTGGATCAAACAAACCAGAATCCACCTGTCCAGTAGAAGTAAACATTGCTGTTTGGAGCATCTCACAAGTCACAGAGTGGGAAATCATCCATGGCCTCTTTACGCCAACCTTTCATTTGGCAGTCATCATAGAGAGAAACTCCAGTGTGAGCAAATATTTGATATCCATACTTACTCCAGTGCTGGATATCTCGTATCTGCTGCTGCACACTGAAACTGCCTTCTGCTTGTCACTGCATTTAACCTTAGCTTGTGTTTACAAATCCATCCTCCTTTTGCACACGCCCTCTTGATAGGGAATTCTTGAGCCACAAAACAGCATTCTGCCTGCCCCACAGAAGAAGTGCCTAGTGAGTCTGCACGGAAAACCCACATGAGGATCCACCTTCATGGCCTTATGGCACCCTTATATCATAGGCCACCATGGGCACTGAGGATCTGTCTGACACAGCCTACGCCACGACCGATGATAGTCACTTAGACAGTGGACCCCATATACTGCAGGAGGGACCTGCCATGGAACAAAGCCGTCACATCTACTCAACCTGGATATTCAGGCATCTCACCCCAGACCGTAGTTCAAATCCCTGCCTATGGGGGAACCTGAAGCCCAGGTGTACTCCTCCTTCCTGATGGCAGGAAACCTGGCTGTTGATATGGGTGTCCAACCCTCAGAGTGGAGCCAGCTGCATGGGCCATAAGACCACGGTTACTCATGGGAGCCACCCTGGGCACAAACAAGCTTTGTGACCCTCAGCATGAGCCTGCTTTCGAACAAACCCCCTCAGTAGCTGGGCCAGGAGTCCGAAGAGTGGGCCTCCCAGGTTCCTAGGGCCAAATCCTTACCGTATTTCATTATTTCCAAGCTCACTTCCATTTTGAAGAATGTTCTGCACCCAAATGAGCATTGTGACACACAATTAGCACCTGCCTCCAAGCAGACATTAAAGTCAAAGGCTTTGAGTCAAAAGATTGACCCTGACACTCCTCTAGGACTTCATCGATACTGAGCTTAGGTTTACAGGGGCCTGTTCCCCAATACCATCTTATATTCCAACATGTGGTCCCTGGGCCACACTAAAGAACCCCTGCTGTCCCCAGTAGGATAGCTTGATCTAAGTACTTGTGTCCCCCAGATACAGTGTAGGAGAATCCTGCATGGCTCTCCGACCAACCAACAATCTAATTTCTCCATGGATACCAACCAACATTGTGATCCAACAACATAAAACTCCATGTCAATTAAAGCCAGAAGGAACTATTCCCCAGAGCCACCATGTTACTCAGCTGAAATGGACCATGAAGGTGTGTTTTCCAGGCATCTATCCGGGCAAATTCTACTACATAACTTATCACATGGGGGACACTGGAGCAAACAAACCAGACTCCACCTGTCCAGTAGAAGGAAACCTTGCTGTTTGGAGCATCTCACAAGCCCCAGCATTGGAAATCCTCCATGGCCTCTTGACGCCACCTCTCCATTTGTCAGTCATCATAGACACAGACTCAAATGTGAGCAAACATCTGAAATCCTCCCTTACTCAGGTGCTGGATATCTCACAGAGTCTGCTGCAGATGGGAACAGCCTTCCACTTGGCACTGAATTTAACTGTAGCTTGTGTTTACAATTCCATTCTCACCCTACTGGTCCCCAAGCCCTCTGGATATGGAACTCCAGAGTCACAACATGATATTCTACCTTCCCCATAGAAAGAAGAAGTGCCTGGTGAGTCTGCCCAGAAAACCCACATGAGGATCAACTGCGAGGCCCTCGAGGGAACCCCGATTTATAGGCTGCCTGGCCTCTTATGCAGTGTCTGTCAGAGCCTGAGCCCAATCTAGTGTCAGCAACCCAGAGAGCGGGACCTGTATCTAGCCTGTGAGACTGAACATGGCCTTACTCCATCATCTCTACTCATCCTTGTTATACAGGCATCTGTCCTCAGACATTTGCTGGAATCCCTGCCAATGGGGGAACCTGAAGCTCAGCAGAGAACTCCACATTTTCCATGGCAAGAATACTAACTGTTGGGATGGGTGTCCAACTCTCAAAGTTGGAGCCAGCTGCATGGCCAATGAGACCACAACCACACATGAGGACCACCTAGGACCCAAACAGGCATTGTGACCCTCAGCCAGAGCATTCTTTCAAACAAGCCCTCTCAGTTGCACCACCAGGATCCCGCTTTGTATGCCAGGGATGCCCCTAGGCACATATCCTAAACCTTTGTGGGATATTCCAAGCATTCAGACCCAGAACCCGTCTCTGGAATCCCTGTTGTGGGGCACCCCTAAGATGGAAAACAGCACTCTTCCCTTCCCCAAAAAACCCACCAAACTATTGGGAGATGCCAGGATTATTAGACAGTAAAATCTCCCATGGACTCATGGGACGGCACCTGCATTCCAAGGCCATCCTGGATATAAAATCCATATATAAAAGCCTGCCCTAATTACAGTTCCTAAAAAGCTACCCTCAGGTCTATGCCTTGGGCCTGTGATGAACTCGCCATTATCCCTAACCCAAGTTTGTGTTTGTAGACTTCTCTCCATAACCATGGCTCACATGCCCTCCAGAGTGGGGTCTTGGAATCACACCACAGCACTGTGTGTGCCATCCCCTAGAAGACTGTACACGTCACAGTTTCCTAACCGTCCAGATTAGGAGAAACCTGTAAATCCCCTGAGCACACCCCAATATTGGAGGCCGCTCACGACATAAATGCACATTCTGAAACACTCTGATCATCTACATATAGGCATACACCCAAGTCAACTGTCCTGAGTCTGAAGATTGAAACTGACATGCCCCTAGGACTTCATTGGAACCCTAGATTAGGTTTTCAGGCCTCTTTCCTCAGAGGCCTGTTCTGGAATATGAACTTTCGATACAATATGTGGTCCCTGAGCCACGCAACACTACATCTCCTGTCCCCAGAAGGGGACACAGCTCTTCGACCTGTGTTAAACCCTCAGTGTAGGAGAATCCTGCATGGCACCTTAGCTACCAGCACATTCTAAGATCTCCCTGGTAACAAACCAGCATTGTGATCCATCTGCAAGAGATTCAATGTCAACTCAAGGCCTTGGTACTTCGCACCAGAGCCACCAGAATGAACCTGCCATGTTCCTCAGCTGCAATGGTCATTTGGGGTGTGCCTTCCAAGCATCCATGTGGAAGAGCTCTGATATCCATACTTTCCACGTGGGAGACTGTGGAGCAAACAAACCAGACTCCACCAGTCAGTACAAAAAACAATCTTGTTGTTTGGAGCATCTAACAAGCATCAATGTGCGGAATCCTCCATGGCCTCCTGACATCACCTCTCCATTTGTCAGTCATCATAGACACAACCTCCAGTGTGAACAAACATCATTCATCCGCCCTTATTTTGCTGCTGAATATCTCGTTCATTGGTCACCATAGATACAAACTCCAGTGTCAGCAGACATCTGACCTCGCCCATACTCAGATGCTGTAGATCTCAAAAAAACCGCTGCACATTGAAATGGCCATGTGCTCTACACTGAGCTTAAATGTAGCTTGTCTATTCAGACTTCTGTCCTCATACTCCTCACCTCCTAAGCCCTCCATATTGGGAATTTGGAAGCCACAATGCAGTCTTCTCCTGCCCAGCAGAAAGAAGAAGTGCCCTATGGTTGTGCTCAGATAATCCACATAAGGATCCATCTGCATGGCCCTCTATGACACCCAAATATAATAGGCCACCCTGTGCACTAATGCTCTGTCTCACACAGGCCGAGCCCTGACCACGTGGCAGCAACAAAATAGTGGGCCCCATATCCTACAGGTGTGACCTGCCTTGACCTGAGACTTTCTTCTCGAATCAACCTGGGTATCCAGGTACCTGTTCCAGAACATAGCTCAAATTCCTGCCCATGGGGGACCCTGAAGCATAAAATAGTACTCTTCCTTCCCCATGGCAGGAAAATTAAATGTTGACATGGTTGTCCAAACCTCAGATTGGGATCCAGGTTCATGGAAGAAGAAACAGCGCCCACTCAGGATGGGGAGCTGGGCACAAACAGGAATTGTGACCCTCACCCTGAGACCCATTTCCAACAACCCCCCCTCGGGAGCTGGAACAGGACCCCACAGAGTGGGCCTGTCAGGCCTCTAGGCCCAAATCCTAAGCCTTGGTGGGGTTACCCAGGCACCAGGATGCAGAACCCATCTCTGGAATCCATGTTTTTTTTTTTTTTTAAAGATTTTATTTATTTATTTGACAGAGAGAGATTACAAGTAGGCAGAGAGGCAGGTAGAGAGAGAAGGAGGAGGAAGCAGGCTCCCTGCTGAGCAGAGAGCCCGATGCGGGACTCGATCCCAGGACCCCGAGATCATGACCTGAGCCGAAGGCAGCGGCTTAACCCACTGAGCCACCCAGGCGCCCTGGAATCCATGTTTTGACAGGAACCCTGACACAGTAAAACACGGTCTCCCCTTCCCCAGTAAGACACCAAACTCTTGGGTGCTGGGCAGAAACCCCAGATAGGAAGAAATTCCCATGGTTACATGAGGACATCCATCCTTTCCGTGGTCATCTTAGACACAATCCAAACAGAAAAGTCCTTGTTCCTGCCTCCAAGCTGCCCGAATTTAAAATGCGAGGAACTGCACTCAGGGTCTGCAGATCTGGCCTGCCATCACCTCGCCCCTAACTCATACACGATTTTGTGTCTGAAGATTTTGGTCCCAGAGCCCTGAAACACATGCCCTCGAGGATGGAGCTTCCAGAACCACAGCAAATCACAGGGCCTGCTCTCCAGAGGAAACTCTGCCCGTCTCAGTTGTCCAAACCTTCCACGTTAGGAGAAATCTGCAAGGCCCCTGAGCTCACCCCAAATTCATAGGCCGCTCTGGAAAAAATGCACTATCTCACACAGCCTCAGCAGCTACCTCCAGGAATACATGCAGGTCAATGGCACTGAGTCCAAAGATTGAATCTGCCATGCCTAGGACCTCATCAGAACCCTAGGTTAGCTTTTCAGGCCTATGTCCCCAGAGACCTGTCCTGGAAAACCAATATATGGACCAACCTGTGGTCCGTGAGCCATACAAGAGAACCCTTCCTGTCCCGAGGAGGAAACCTTTCTCGTGGGAACTGGGTCTAACCCTTAGGATAGGAGAATCCAGCATGGCCCCAAGGCCTCTGCCACATTCTAAGGTCACACTGGACATGAGGCAGCATTTTTACCCGTTAGACTGAGAACTTCTGTCAACTCAGATCAGTTGAGACTTGCAACCAGAGACAGCGGAATAAGCCTGCCCTGTTCCTCGGCTGTAATGGTAATGCAAGGTGGGCTTCTCAGGCCTCCATTCAGAGACCTGTGCTATCGAATCTCCATATGGGGGAACCTGGAGCCCTCTAAGCGGACTTCCCCTGTCCCGCAGTAGGACACCTTGCTGTTTGGAGCAGCTCACAAGATCCAGCATGGGAAAACCTCCATGGCTTCTTGAGAAACCCCCCCCCATTCATTGGCCATCATGGATACAAACTCCAGCGTGAGCAGACATCTGACCCTCGACCATACTCAGTTGATGGAGATCTCGAAACAACTGCTGTACATTGGAAGGGCCATGTGTTCTGCACTGAGCTTAACCGTAGTTTGTGTTTTCAGGCTTCTGTCCTCATATGCCTCGCCTGCAAGCCCTCCATATTGGGAATTCGGGAGCCACAAGGAAGCTTACTCCCTGCCCACCAGAAAGAAGAAGTGCCCTATGGATCTGCGCAGAAACCCCACATGAGGATCCAGTGGCACAGCTCTCAACAGCACCCCAGTATCATAGGCCGCCCTGTGCTCGAATGCTCTGTCTGACACAGCTCAAGCCCCGACCTCCAGTCAGCCACCCAGACAGTGGGCCCCATATCCGGCAGGAGGGTCCTGCCTTGGCCTGAAGCCGTCATCTTGAAACAACCTGGGTAATCAGGTACCTGTCCCAGAACTTAGCTCAAATTCCTGCCCATGGGGGAACCTGAAGCAGAAATGAGTACTACTCCTTCCCCATGGAAGGAAAACTGAATGATGAGATGACAGTCCAAAACTCAGAGTGGGAGCCAGGTGCATAGCCCATGAGACCACGCCCACTCAGGATGAGGAGCTGGGCACAAAAAGGCATTGTGACCCTCACCCTAAGACCCTTTCCAACAACCCCTTAGCGAGCTGGACCAGGAGCGCACAGAGCGGGCCTGTTATGCTCCTAGTCCCAAATCCTAAGCCTTGGTCGGGTTATCCAGGTACCGGACTCAGAACCATTCTCTGGAATGCCTATTTGGATGAGAACTCTGAGATGGAAAACCGCGCTCTCCCCTTCCCCCAGAAGGACAACAAACACTTGGGTGCCGGGCAGAATCCCCAGAGAGGTAGAATCTCCCATGGACCCATGAGGCCACCCCTCCATTCCATGGCCATCCAAGACACACAATCCAGACAGAAAAGCCTGTGCTCCTGCCTCCCAGCTGTCCGAATTTCAAATCCCGAGAAGCTGCCCTCAGGGTCTGCAGATCGGGCCTGCCGTCACCTCCCACCTCACCCTTACCCGAGTTTGTGTCTGAAGAATTTGGTCCCAACGTCCTGACCAACATGGATTTCAGGATGGGGCCTCCAGAACCACATCACATCACTGGACCTGCTCTTCTGAGGAAACTCTGCCCATCTCAGTTTCCTTTTTCTTATTTTTTTATTTTTTATTTTTTATTTTTTTAATTTATTTTCAGAAAAACAGTATTCATTATTTTTTCACCACACCCAGTGCTCCATGCAAGCCGTGCCCTCTATAATACCCACCACCTGGTACCCCAACCTCCCACCCCCCCGCCACTTCAAACCCCTCAGACTGTTTTTCAGAGTCCATAGTCTCTCATGGTTCACCTCCCCTTCCAATTTACCCAAATTCCCTACTCCTCTATAACACCCCTTGCCTCAATGCTATTTGTTATGGTCCACAAATAAGTGAAACCATATGATAATTGACTCTCTCTGCTTGACTTATTTCACTCAGCATAATCTCTTCCAGCCCCGTCCATGTTGCTACAAAAGTTGGGTATTCATCCTTTCTGATGGAGGCATAATACTCCATAGTGTATATGGGCCACATCTTCCTTATCCATTCATCCGTTGAAGGGTATCTTGGTTCTTTCCATAGTTTGGCAACTGTGGCCAATGCTGCTATAAACATTGGGGTACAGATGGCCCTTCTTTTCACGACATCTGTATCTCTGGGGTAAATACCCAGGAGTGCAATTGCAGGGTCGTAGGGAAGCTCTATTTTTAATTTCTTGAGGAATCTCCACACTGTTCTCCAAAGAGGCTGCACCAACTTGCATTCCCACCAACAGTGTAAGAGGGTTCCCCTTTCTCCACATCCTCTCCAACACATGTTGTTTCCTGTTTTGTTAATTTTGGCCATTCTAACTGGTGTAAGGTGGAATCTCAATGTGGTTGTAATTTGAATCTCCCTGAGGGCTAATGATGATGAGCATTTTTTCATGTGTCTGATAGCCATTTGTATGTCTTGATTGGAGAAGTGTCTGTTCATATCTTCTGCCCATTTTTTGATGTGTTTGTCTGTTTCGTGTGGGTTGAGTTTGAGGAGTTCATTATAGATCCTGGATATCAACCTTTTGTCTGTACTGTCATTTGCACATATCTTCTCCCATTCCGTGGGTTGCCTCTTTGTTTTGTTGACTGTTTCCTTTGCTGTGCAGAAGCTTTTTATTTTGATGAAGTCCCAGAAGTTTATTTTCGCTTTTGTTTCCTTTGCCTTTGGAGACGTATCTTGAAAGAAGTTGCTGTGGCTGATATCGAAGAGATTACTGCCTATGTTCTCCTCTAAGATTCTGATGGATTCCTGTCTCACATTGAGGTCTTTTATCCATTTTGAGTTGATCTTTGTGTACGGTGTAAGAGAATGGTCGAGTTTCATTCTTCTACATATAGCTGTCCAGTTTTCCCAGCACCATTTATTGAAGAGACTGTCTTTTTTCCACTGTATATTTTTTCCTGTTTTGTCAAAGATTAATTGACCATAGAGTTGAGGGTCCATATCAGGGCTCTCTACTCTGTTCCACTGGTCTATGTGTCTGTTTTTATCCCAGTACCATGCTGTCTTGGTGATCACAGCTTTGTAATAAAGCTTGAAATCAGGTAAGGTGATGCCGCCAGCTTTATTTTTGTTTTTCAACATTTCCTTAGCGATTCGGGGTCTCTTCTGATTCCATACAAATTTTAGGATTATTTGCTCCAGCTCTTTGAAGAATGCCGGTGGAATTTTGATCGGAATGGCATTAAAAGTATAGATTGCTCTAGGCAGTATAGACATTTTAACAATGTTTATTCTTCCAATCCAAGAGCATGGAATGGTCTTCCATCTTTTTGTGTCTTCTTCAATTTCTTTCATGAGTGTTCTATAGTTCCTCAAGTACAGATCCTTTACCTCTTTAGTTAGGTTTATTCCAAGGTATCTTATGGTTCTTGGTGCTATAGTAAATGGAATCGATTCTCTAATTTCCCTTTCTGTATTTTCATTGTTAGTGTATAAGAAAGCCACTGATTTCTGCACATTGACTTTGTATCCTGCCACATTGCTGAATTGCTGTATGAGTTCTAGTAGTTTGGGGGTGGAGTCTTTTGGGTTTTCCATATAAAGAATCATGTCATCTGCGAAGAGAGAGAGTTTGACTTCTTCATTACCAATTTGGATACCTTTTATTTCTCTCTGTTGTCTGATTGCTGTTGCTAGGACTTCTAATACTATGTTGAACAAGAGTGGTGAAAGTGGGCATCCTTGTCTTGTTCCTGATCTCAACGGGAAGGCTGCAAGCTTTTTCCAATTGAGGATGATATTTGCTGTGGGTCTTTCATAGATAGATTTGATGAGGCTCAGGAATGTTCCCTCTATCCCTATACTTTGAAGCGTTTTAATCAGGAACGGATGTTGGGTCTACGGCCATACCACCCTGAACGCGCCCGATCTCGTCTGATCTCGGAAGCTAAGCAGGGTCGGGCCTGGTTAGTACTTGGATGGGAGGAACGGATGTTGGATTTTGTCAAATGCTTTTTCTGCATCAATTGAGAGGACCATGTGGTTCTTCTCTCTTCTCATATTAATTTGTTGTATCACATTGATTGATTTGCGAATGTTGAAGCATCCTTGTAGCCCAGGGATGAATCCCACCTGATCATGGTGGATAATCTTTTTAATGTGCTGTTGGAACCTGTTGGCTAGGACCTTGTTGAGATTCTTAGCATCCATATTCATCAGTGATATTGGTCTGAAATTCTCATTTTTGGTCGGGTCCTTGCCTGGTTTGTGGATCAGGGTAATGCTGGCTTCATAGAAAGAGTCTGGAAGTTTTCCTTCTGCTTCAATGTTTTGAAAGAGCTTCAGGAGAATAGGTGTTATTTCTTCTTGGAATGTTAGGTAGAATTCCCCAGGGAATCCGTCAGGTCCTGGGCTCTTGTTTTTTGGGAGGTTTTTGATCACTGATTCAATCACGTTATTAGATATCGGTCTACTCAGGTTGTCGATTTCTTCCTGGCTCAATGTTGGTAGTTTATATTTTTCCAGGAATGCATCCATTTCATCTAGGTTGCTAAGCTTATTGGCATATAACTGTTCATAATAACTTCTGATGATTGTTTCTACTTCCTTGGCGTTAGTTGTGATCTCTCCCTTTTCATTCATAATTTTATGAATTTGGGATTTCTCTCTTTTCTTTTGGATTAGTGTAGCCAGTGGCTTATCGATCTTATTGATTCTTTCAAAAATCCAGCTTCTAGTTTCATTGATACGTTCTATTGTATCTCTGGTTTCTCCCTCATTAATCTCAGCTCTAATCTTGATGATTTCCCTTCTTATGTGTGGAGTTGGTTTGATTTGTTGTTGATCCTCCAGTTCTTAAAGGTGTAGAGACAGCTGGTGTGTTCTGGATTTTTCAATTTTTTTGAGCAAGGCTTGGATGGCTATATATTTTCCCCTTAGGACCGCCTTTGCTGTATCCTATGGTTTTGGACCGAAGTGTCTTCATTCTCATTGGTTTCCATGAATTGTTTCAGTTCTTCTTTGATCTCCTGGTTGATCCAAGCATTCTTAAGCAAGGTGGTCTTTAGCTTCCAGGTGTTTGAGTTCCTTCGGAACTTTTCCTTGTGATTGAGCTCCAGTTTCAAAGCATTGTGATCTGAGAATATGCAGGGAATAATCTCAGTCTTTTGGTATCGGTTGAGTCCTGATTTGTGACCCAGCATGTGGTCTATTCTGGAGAAGGTTCCGTGTGCACTTGAGAAGAATGAGTATTCTGCTGTTTTAGGGTGGAATGTTCTGTATATATATATGAGGTCCATCTGGTCCAATGTGTCATTCAATGCTCTTGTTTCTTTATTGATTTTCTGCTTCGATGACCTGCCTAATTCTGAAAGAGGCATGTTAAGATCTCCTACGATTAGTGTATTCATATCAATATGACTCTTTATCTTGATTAACAGTTTTCTTAAGTAATTGGCTGCTCCCATATTGGGAGCATAGATATTTACAATTGTTAGATCATCTTGGTGGATAGTCCCTTTAAGGATTATGTAGTGTCCTTCTGTATCTCTGGCTACAGTCTTTAGTTTGAAGTCTAATTTATCTGATATGAGAATCGCTACCCCAGCCTTCTTTTGAGTCCCATTGGCATGAAAGATGCTTCTCCACCCCTTCACTTTCAGTCTGCGTGTATCTTTAGGTTCAAAATGGGTCTCTTGTAGACAGCATATGGATGGGTCCTGTCGTTTTATCCAATCTGCAACCCTGTGCCGTTTTATGGGTGCATTTAGGCCATTCACATTGAGAGTGATTATTGATAGATACGTTTTTATTGACATCGAGTTACCTTTGAAGTCTTTCTTTCTGTAGACTGTCTCTATATTTCTGTTCAATGCTATTCTTGGGATTTTCCCCCTTTTATAGAACCCCCCTTAATATTTCCTGCAGTATCGGCTTGGTGGTTGCATAGTCTTTTAAGCCTTGCCGGTCTTGGAAACTCTTTATCTCTCCATCCATTTTGAATGTCAGTCTTGCTGGATAAAGTATTCTTGGCTGCATGTTCTTCTCATTTAGTGCCCTGAATATATCTTGCCAGCCTCTTCTGGCTTGCCAGGTCTCTGTGGACAGGTCTGACGTTATTCTGATGGGCTTCCCTCTGTAAGTAAGGAGCCTCTTTGCCCTGGCGGCTTTCAAGAGATTATACCAACAATTATAATTTCTCAATTTTACTATCAGGTGTCGTGATGTTTTTTTGGAGTGTATAATCTTGGGTGGAGACCATTCAGCCTCTAGTACATGAACGCTGGTTTCATTCGCGAGTTTCGGAAAATTTTCATGAAGGACTTGTTCCACGATATCTTCTAGATTTCTTTCTTTCTCCTCCCCTTCAGGAATTCCAATAATTCTGACGTTGGAACGCTTCATGGCATCATTTATTTCCCTGATTCTGCTTTCGTGGGATCTAAGCTGTTAGTTCCAGGCTTCCTCCTGATCCTTTCTCTCTATCTGTTTGTCTTCCAGGTCACTAATTCTATCTTCTGTCTCAGTTACCCTAGCTTTGAGAGAGTTTAGATTAGATTGGAACTCATTGAGAGCATTGTGGACCTCCTCCCTGGTAGCTTTAAGCTCCGCCCTAACATTGTGAACATCCTGTCTGGTCGCTTTCAGTTTGGCCCTAATCAATTCTGTTTGGTCATCCATGGCTTTCTCCAACCTAGCTATTGCCTGGATAATTGTTAGCCTGAATTCTCTTTCCGATATATTGTCTATGTTGATAGCCGTTAGCTCTGTTGCAGAAGATCCATCCTCTGTATTTTTCTTCTGTTGGGCATTCCTCCTCCTAGTCATTTTGGTGGGAGAAGACTGAACAGATGTAGCTGGATGTATCAACTCTGGTGCAGTCAAGGTGCACCCTGGAACACTTCCTGATCTCCGTCTCAGAGAGAAGCCTCAGTCTGGGTGCAGAAGCTGAATAAATTCCCCCTTGGACGCTGGCAGTGCAGGTTCCACGTTGCAGACCCTGGGGGCGCAGGATCTTTTGCTCGTCCCCAAAGCCAAGGCAGTGGCGGCTGTCTGGGAGCTCCTGACCGCCAGAGAGGTTCCAAGCAGCGATCGCACACTGAGATTTTGCCGCCGGCCTGGGCTGGGAGTGCCCGGCTTGCGCGCACCTCTTTTCAGAGGCCGCTGTGGGTCGGGCGCGCGTCTGGGGCACTGAGAACGGGGCGCTGGTCCGTAAGCCGCAGGCTGGGCTTTTGCGCGCCTCTGTTTGGGGAAGAGTTTCACGCGCGCGCGGCTTAGACTTTGAAACAATGGCGCAGGTCAAGAAGCGCCCCCGGGCCTTAGTGACCCAGGAGAGCTCGATGGACGTGCGCGTGCCTCTCAAGCTTTGTGGTAGGGCTAGCGCGTGTTCTGCAGACCGGCGCAGCTCCCATCCCCTCACAGGAGCCGGAACCCACGCGCTCTGGGGCGCGCTGGCGGCTTAGGGACCAGAAGCCGGTTTCTCCGCCGCACTCTCTCTGCCTCCACGCCGGGGAGGCCGTCTGGGACGGGGGACTTAAGTCCCTGTCCCTAGCCACCCCGATTCCCACAATTTCCCCCTGCAATCCTTTGCTCTTTTGGAGTGCTTTCATCCAGTCTCCAAGTTAATGCTGGTCCCCAGACGCAGGGCATTCTCGCTCGTATTGAGGTATTACTTTCCCACCAGTCGCCTCTGGTGGCTCCCTCCCCCTTTTGTTTATCTTCTGATATCAGTCCGCCGTTCCCATTCCACTTTACCTGCTCACTGGCGTCTTCTGCCCCTGTAGAGATCCAGACGTGTATAATTCTGATCTGAGGTTGATTTCATGGGTGATCGGAGTTCTTTGGTAGGTAATCAGCTCACTTTGGGGTACCAGCTGAAAAGACGCCTCTTCCTAGTACCCCGCCATCTTGTCCCCCCCCATCTCAGTTTCCTAAGCCCTCCAGATTAGCAGAAACATCCAAGGCCCCTAAGTCCACCCCAATTCCATAGGCCGCTCTGGATAAATGCATAGTGTGACACAGCCTCAGAACATACCTGCAGGAAGACATGCAGGTCAATGGGAAGGGATGAATGCCCTAAGACCATTGTGGGTCCAAGGTGCTGGGTGTGCGCTCAACTGTCTCGGTTTCTGTCAGAAGGTCTGGGCTCAGGCTATGTAAGACAGAGCATTAGTGCTTAGTGTAGCCTATGCAGTTGGGTTGTTGCCAAGAGCCGGGCAGTTTGATCCTCCTTTTTGGTTTCTGGGAAACACCATAGACAATGTATTTCTTCAAGTAGGCATGCTGAGTGCTTCGTTTTGGCTTCAGTATTCCCAATCAGGGTGGCTTGGGGGCCAGGAGTGTGAGGACAGAAGACTGGAAACACAAGCTACGGTGAGGTTTGGGGCCAAGGGCGCGACAGGCGCACTCTGCAGAGGCTGAATTGGGATCTTCTGCATCTGAAGTCAGGGTGAGGATCAAACGTTGGCTGAGGCTGGAGTTTGTGTCCATCATGGTCCCTTCATGAAGCAGGGGTCTCATGAGGCTAAGGAGTTTTTCTCACGCTGAGTCTGTGAGTTGCTCCAAACCACAAGGTTTCCTTCTGCGGGACAGTCGAGTCCTGTTGGATAGCTCCAGGACGCCCCATACGGAGGGACTGTCGAAGGATGGACAGTATACATCACATTCCCATTGGCTCCTTGCAACAAGACATGTTTGAACTACTGGCTCTGGGGCAAGGTACCCAGGGGGCTGAGTTTACATGGACTCTCCTGAAGATGGGTCATAATGTGGGTTTGTGTCCATGGAGATGTTGGAATGTGCTAGTGGCTCAGGGGCCCTGCAGAATTCGCCTACCTGCAGGGTTTGATACAGCTCCAATAAGAAAGCTCCCCAGGTGGAGATGAGAGGGGTTCTGTTTGGTGACTAGGAAAAGCCCCAGATGCTGGTCTTTGAAACCAGTCCTCTGAGGAGAGACAACTGGACCAAAGCTAGGGTTCAGATTAGGGCCTAGGGGACTGTCTTTTTCAATCTTCTGTCTGGGGACACTCTCTGAGTGTCTAAGTGGAGATAGTTGCTTGGCTGCTGTCAGAGTGCCCCTCTTAGTCCAGGGAGGTCTACACTATCGGGATGGCCTCGGGGTCCTTGGAGATTTCTCCTAATCTGTAGGTTTGTGGCCAATGGATTGGGCACAGTTTCCTTGGAGAGGACAGGTGCAGTCTTTCGTTCAGGCTTCATAGGCCCTAGCCTGGAGGGTGTGTTGGTCTGGGCTGTGGGCACAGAAGTCTGAAAACAGAAACTTAGGTTAGGTGTGACACCGGGGGTATGGAAGGCCAGATCTGTAGACCGTGAGGGGAGCTCCTCGGCTATTGAAAGAAGGATGAGTGGGAGTCGGTCCCTCAGGCTTTTGTCTCTGGATGTTGTGTACAGGATAGCTGTGGATTTTAGGGTGACCTCAGGGGCTATGGGCGAGTCTCCCTCTCTTGGGATTTGTCCCAGCTCCCAATAGTTTGGGGTCATTTTGTGGGAAGGGTGGTGTCCTGTTGTCTGCCTTAAGTGTCTCTCCAAGAGAGGGAATCCAGAGCAGAGCCCCAGGTACGGGCAACTGGAAAACTCAAACTCTGGTGAGGACTGGAAACATAGGGGCTTGGCAAGCCCCTTTTTTGGGCTCCTGGCCCTGGCTCTGAGAGGCCTTACTTCGACATGGGGCTCACGTTGAGGGTCACAATGCAAGTTTGTGCCCAAGTCGGCACTCAAGTTTGGGCCTGGCCTCAGGAGCTATGAAAGTTTCTCCTACCCTGAAGTTGTGACTCCATGCAAACAGCAAGCTTTACAGCCATAGGGAAGGAAAAGTTCTGATTTGTGCTTCAGGTACCCAACTGTGTGGGGATTTGATATAATGTCTAGTTTCAGATGTCTGAAAATCCAGGTTGGGAAGAGGTGACAGCCTAAGGCCATGGCGTGTCCGATGTGCTGGCTGTGAGGTTAGCTGTTTCCTTCTCTGTCAGGCCGTCTGGCCTCAGGCTGTGTCAGACAGAGCTTTAGTGCCCAGTGCAGCCTATCCAATTGGGGTGTGGTCGAGGCTCGAGCCGGTTGATCCTCATTTGGGGTTCCTGGAGAGCCCCATAGGGCAACATTTTTATTCTGGTGAGCAGGCAGAGGCCTGCGTTGTGGTTCTGGAATTCCCAGTCTGGAGGGCTTGTTGGCCAGGAGTGTGAGGAAGGAAGTCTGAAAACACAAGCTAGCATGAGATTTGGGGCCGAGGGCACGGCAGGCCCACTCTGCAGAGGTTGAATCGAGATCTCCTGCATTTGAGGTCAGGGCGAGTATCAGATGTTGCCTCAGGCTGGAGTTTGTGTCCATTATGGCCCCTTCCTGAAGGGGGTGGGACCATCATGAGGCCAGAGAGGTTTCCCTACCCTGGGAATTGTGAGCTGCTCCAAACCTCAAGGTTTCCTTCTGCAGGACAATCGAGTCCTATTGGATGATTCCAGGACGCCCCATATGGAAAGACTCGAGAGCAGGGGTCTAAGCATGGATGCGTGGAAATGTCACCTCACATTCCCATTGAATGTTTGGGATAAGGAAGGCTCAATCTGGGGGATCCTGGGTGAGCTACCCAGAGGGCTGAGTTGTAATGGACTCTCCTAAGGATGGGTCATAATGTGGGTTGGTGGCCAGGGAGACCTTAGAATGTGGTGGTGGCTCAGGGTCTTAGCAGGATTCTCCAACCTGAAGGGTTTGACACAGCTCCAACAAGGAAGCTTCCCATGTGGAGAAGAGAGGTGTTCTGTTTCGTGCCTCAAGAAAGCCCCATATGCTGGTCTTCGAACACAGGCTTCTGAAGAGCGACACCTGTAAACCAAAGCAAGAGTTCATATTAGGGCCTAGGGGCCTGTCCGGTTCAATCTTCTGTCTCTGTGGACATCTGTCTGTGTGTCTGCATGGAGGTAGTCACTCATCTTGTGTCAGGATGCCCTTGTGTATCTAGGGCAGCCTACAGTAGTGGAATGTCCTCGGGGAACTTGAGGTTTCTCCTATTCTGTAGGGTTGTGGCCAATGGAATGGGCACAGTTTCCTAGGAGAGAGCAGGCACAGTCCTGTGGTATGGCTCCAGAGGAAAAATCCTGGAGGCTATGTGGGCCATGGCTGTGGGGACAGACGTCCGAAAACACAAACTTGGCTCAGGTTTGTGGCCGAGGTTATGGCAGGCCTCATCTACAGTCCATGAAGGGATCACCTCAGGATATGAAAGGAGAGCGAGTGGTAGGCAGTCGCTCAGGCTTTTGTCTCTGGATGTTGTGTCCACGATGGCCATTTAATTTAGGGGTGGCCTAATGGGCCAAGGAAGAGTATTCCCTCTCTGCTGATTTGCCCAGCTCCCTAGAGTTTGGGGTCATTCTGTGGGAAGGGAGGAGTCCTGTATTCTGCCTCAGGTGTCCCCCCAGTAGAGGGATTTTAGAGCGGAGCAGTGGGTACTGACAACTGCAATACCTGCCCTCTGGTAAGGTCTGGGGACCTATGTGCATGGCAAGCCCCATATGCAGGCTCTTGGTCCAGCCACTGAGAGGTGTTACTTGAATACGGGACTCACGCTGAGGGTTCCAATGGGTGCCTGTGCCCAAGGCAGCCCTCAAGCACTGTGTGGCCTCTCGAACCATGCAGGTTTTCCTACACTGAATTTGGACAACATGCCAACCAGAAGGTTTCTTGCCATGGAGAAGGAGGAATTCTGATTTTTGCATCACATTCACACCTGGGCAGTGATTGAAGATATGGTCTAGGTTCCGAAGCCTGAAAAGCGAGTTTGGGAAGAGATGACCACCTAAGGCCATGGCTGTTCTGATGTGTTCATTTTGGGAGCAGCTGTCTGGGTGTTGTTTGGGACGTCTGATCTCAGGCTGTGCCAGACAGGACATTAGTACACAGGGTAGGCTGTATAATTGTGGTACAGTCGAGTGGCGTGCATTAGATAATCATTTGGGGTTTCTTATTAGCAGCATAGGGAAACGTTTTTCTTCTGGAGGGCAGGCAGAGTGCTGCATTCTGGCTCAAGAATTCTCAAACTGGAGGGCTTGTGGGCCAGGAGAGTGAGGACAGAAGTCTGAGAACACAAGCTAGGCTTAGATTTAAGTGCAAGGGCACAGCAGGCACACTCTGCAGAGCTGAATCGAGATCTCATGCATCTGAAGTCAGGGCAAGGAGCAGACGTTGGCTCAGGTTGGAATTTCTGTCCTTGTTGGCCTCTTCATGAAGGCGGGGGTGCATTACGAGACCCTGTAGGTTTTCCCACGAAGGGAGTTGTGAGATGCTCCAAACCTCACGGATTCCTTCTGTGGAACAATTAAGACCTGTTGGATGGCTCAAGGACATCCCATAAGGAAGTTCTCCAGAGCAGTGTTTTAAGGGTGGATGCCTGGGCAGCCGGGCTCACATTTCAATTGTCTCCTAGCGACAAGACAGGTTTGATCTGCGGGCTCTGGGGTAAAAACCCAGGTGGCTGAGTTGAAATGGACTCTCCTGAGGATGGGTCATAATGTGGGTTTGAGTCCATGGAGACCTTGAAATGGGGCAGTGGCATCAAGACCCAGAAGGATTTTTCTAACCAGAGGTTTTCACACAGCTCCAATGAGCAAGTTTTCCATGGGGAGACGAGATTTGTTCTTATTTGTGCCTCAGGTAACCACTGTATGCTGGTATTGGAAACCAGGTCTCTGAGGAGAGATGCCTGGAAACCAAAGCAATGGATCCGATTAGGGTCTAGGGGCCTGTCCAGTTCAATCTTCTTCTCTGGAGACATCTGTCGAGGGTCTGAGTGGAGGTAGATGTTCAGCTGGTGTCTGATCACCCCTATTTGTCCTGGGCGGCCTACACTATTGGGATGGCCTCAGTGACTTTGGAGGTTTCTCCTAATTTGCAATGCTGTGGCCAATGGAATGGGAAGAATTCCCTTGAAGAGGGAAGGCACAGTCCTGAGGTGTGGCTTGAGGGACCCAAGCATGGAGGGTGTGTGTGCCATGGCTGTTGGGACAGAAGTCTGAAAAACAAACTCTGCTTAGGTTTGGGGATGTAGATATGGCAGGCCTGATCTATAGACTGTGAAGAGATCTCTTCTGGATATGAACAAAGGGCGAGTGTGAGGCACTAGCTCAGGCTTTTGTCTCTGGATTTTGTGTCACTGATGGACGTGGAATGTCAGGGTGGCCTCATGGGCCATGGACGATTCTCCCTCTCTGGGGATTTGGCACGATCACAAGAGTTTTGGGTCATTCTGTGAGAACCAAGGAGGCCTTTTGGTTTTTTACCTCAGATATACCACCAAAAGAGGGATTCCAGAGCTGAGTCCTGGGGAGGGTTGACTGGACAACCTGAACTCTGGTTAACATTGGGGACCTAGGGGAATGTCAAGCCCCATATGCGGGCTCTTGGTCCAGACATTGAGAGGCCTTCCTTGAGGATAGGGTTCACACTGAGGTTCACAGTGCGTATTTGTGCCCAATAAGCCCGTGAAGCCTCATTGGGGCCTCGTGTACCATGCTGGTTTCTCCTACAGTGAACATTGCACAACATGCCAACCACAAGGTTTCTGGCCGTGGGGAAGGAGGAGTTCTGATATCTTCAACATGTTCACCCCTGGACAGTGATTGGAGTTAAGGTCTAGGTTCTGAAGCCTGAAAACCGAGATTGGGAAGAGATGAAGACCTAAGGCCATGGCGTGTCTGATGTGCTCAGTGTTAGGCCAGCTGTTGAGTGTGGGTCGGGAGGTGCAGGCTCAGGCTGTGGCATACAGGGAATTAGTGCCCAGGCTAGACTGTATCATTGGGGTGCAGTCGAGTTTCGTGCAGGTTGATACTCATTTGTGGTTAACGGGTAGCCCCAGAGGGCAACGTTTTTCTTCTGGAGGGCAGGCACAGGTCCGCATTTTGGCTCTGGAATTCCCAGACTGGAGGACTTGTCGGCCAGGAGTGTGAGGACGAAATTTTGAGAACACAAGCAAGAATTAGGTTTCGGGGCGAGGGCACGGCAGGCACCCTCTACAGAGATGATTCGAGATCACGTGCAACTGAAGACAGAGCTAGGATCAGATGTTGGCTCAGGTTGGACTTTCTGTCCATGACAGCCCCTTCATGAAGGGGAGTGTCATCAAGGCCATGGAGGTTTTTCCACGATGGGAGTTGTGAGATGCTCCAATCCACAACGATTCCTTCTGTGGGACAGTCAAGACCTGTTGGATGGCTCCAGGACATCCCATAAGGAAGTTCTCCAGAGCAGGGTTCTAAGGATGGATGCCTGGGCAGCCCACCTCCCATTCCAGTTGTCTCCTACCGACAAGGCAAGTTCGATTTGCTGACTCTGGGGAGGAACCGAGGGGGGTGAGTTGAAATGGACTCTCCTGAGGATGGGTCATAATATGGGTTTAAGTCCATGGAGACCTTGGTATGGGGTGCTTGATCCGGGGCCCTGAAATATTCTCCTAACCGGAGGTTTTGACAGAGTTCCAAAGGGTACGTTTCCTATGTGGAGACGAGATTTTTCTGATGTGTGCCTCAGTAATCCCCCATATGCTGATATTGGAAACCAGGCCTCTTAGGACAGAAGCCTGGAAACAAAAGCAATGGATCTGATTAGGGTCTAGGTGCCTATCTGGTTCAATCTTCTTCTATGGGGGTATCTCTC
Organism: Neogale vison; assembly: GCF_020171115.1. NCBI lineage: Eukaryota > Metazoa > Chordata > Mammalia > Carnivora > Mustelidae > Neogale > Neogale vison. Next base: position 113,469,096 of record NC_058092.1, on the reverse strand, counting down.
TCTGGGTCTGAGTGGAGGTAGTTGCTTAGCTTGTGACAGATCACCCCTGTTTGTCGTGGGTGGCTGACATTATTGGGATGGCCTCAGGGAGTTTGGAGCTTTCTCCTACTCTGTAGGGTTGTGGCCAATGGAATGGGCAGAATTTCCCTGGAGAGGTCAGGCACAGTCCTGAGGTGTGGCTCCAGGGACCCAAGCTTGGAGGGTGTGTGGGCCAGGACTGTGGGGACAGAATTCTGAAAACACAAACTCAGCTTAGGTTTGGGGATGTATGTATGAAAGGCCCTATCTACAAACCGTGAGGAGAATTTTTTGGGCTATGAACAAAGGGCGAGTGTGAGGCGTTTGCTCAGGCTTTTGTCTCTGGAATTTGTGTCAAGGGTGGCCGTGGAAGGTCGGGGTGACCTCAAGGGCCATGGACACGTCTTTCTCTCTGGGGATTTGGCCCGATCCCAAGTGGGTGGGGTCATTGTCTAGATGGGAGGAGTCCTTTCTGTATTTTTTCTTTTTACCTCAGGTGTCCCACCAAAGAGGGATTCCAGAGCAGAGCCCTGAGAAGGGGTGACTAGACATCTCAAAATCTGGTTGAGATTGGGGAATAGGGGCTTGGCCAGCCCCATATGCGGGCTCTTGTTCCAGTCACTGAGAGGCTTTACTTGAGGATAGGGCTCACTCTGAGGGTCACAATGTGTGTTTGTACACACATTGCGGCTCTCAGGGATAGGCGGGACCTCATGGGCCATGCTGCTTTCTCCTACAAAGTACATTGGACAACATGCCAAACACAAGGTTTCTGGCAATGGGAAAGGAGGAGTTCTGATTTCTGCATCACGTTCACTCCGGGGAGTCAGTGGAGATTGTTAGGGTCCGTGATCAAAGGAACGAGACTGATACAAAGCGAAAGTCAAGCAAAACTTTATTTCGCGCCAAGTATCAGGAATCAAACCACCGGTCAGAGCTACCTCTTACGAAAAGGCGGTGACGATGAACCCAACAAGGTCACTTCCAAGAAGGCCACTCTGGACGAGGCCGCTCTAGATGACGTTGCTGCTCCGCAGATGAGGCCGCTCCATGATTGGAGCCGTTCCCAAGAAGAGGCCGCTCCCAAGACAAGGCCACTGCTCAATGAAGTTGCTCCCCGGACAAGGCCGCTCCCAAGAAGAGGCTGTTCTGGACAAGACCATTTCCTGGATGAGGCCACTCCCAATGACGAAGAAGCAACAATGACAAGGAGGACAACCCAGATGACACAGACCCTGCTCCCCACGATGCTACTCTGACCAGGCTTCCACCCGGAGGAAGCCACCACTGCGGACAAGGCCACTTGTGGTTCAGGGTGCCGAGGCATTTTGCAGCAAGGCTGCTGGTGTCTAGGGGCCATTGGCATCTCAGGGCTGCTTACGCCTCCAGACCGCTGGCATCTAGGGGCTGCAGGTGTCAGGACCGACTGCTGGCATCTAGGGTCTGTAGGCATCAGGACCGCAGGCGTCGAGGGACCACTGGCAACTGGACCGCAGATGTCTCAGGACCGCAGGCGTCGAGGGACCGCTGACAACTGGACCGCAGGCGTCGAGGGACCGCTGACAACTGGACCGCAGATGTCTCAGGACCGCAGGCGTCGAGGGACCGCTGACAACTGGACTGCTGGGCCGCCGCCGGAGGCTGGAGGCTGCAGGCGGTGGCGCTCGGGGCCGCCGGAGGCTGGAGGCTGCAGGCAGCGGCTCCGGGCTGCCACCGGAGGCTGGAGGCTGCAGGCGGCGGCTCGGGGCCGCCACCGGAGGCTGCAGGATGCAGGCGGCGGCGCTCAGGGCCGCCGCCTGAGGCTGCAAGCTGCAGGCGGCGGCGCTCGAGGCCGCCGCCGGACGCTGCTGGCAGCGGCGCTCGGGGCCGCCGCCGGAGGCTGGAGGCTGCAGGCGGCGGTTCGTCGCCGCCGCCGGAGGCTGGAGGCTGCAGGCTGCAGGCGGTGGCGCTCGAGGCCGCCGCTGGAGGCTGCAGGCGGCGGCGCTCGGGGGCGCCACTGGAGGCTGCAGGCTGCAGGCGGCTCGAGGCTGCAGGCAGCGGCTTGGGGCCCGCGGGAGGCTGGAGACTGCAAACACGGTTGTAGCTCTTACAAGAGCTGTTACAGCTCTTCTATTCACCGTTGACTCCCCTGCTCTCCGCCGACTTCCACCGCTCTCCGCAGCGCTTCACCGCTCTCTGCCGACTTCACCGCTCTCCGCGGACTTCCACCGCTCTCCGCGGACTTCACCGCTCTCCGCGGACTTCACCGCTCTCCGCCGACTCCATCCCTCCTGTAGCAGCTGCTGCTCTCCTGCAGCAGCCCCCCCTTTGACAGCCTGGCAGAGTAACCTTTATGGGGGTGGTTAAGCCCCGCCCCTACACAGGTGGCCAATTGAATTCCAATTTTCCCCGTGGATATACATACGGCTTACTGATTGGATGTCTCCACGCAGTCTGCCCCACCCTTACATTCAGGGTCCACAAGCAAGTTCCTCTGGGAGGGGCAGACCCTTACAGAGATAACGTCTAGGTTCTGAAGCCAGAAAACCGAGGTTGGGTAGAGATGATGACCTAAAGCCATTGTGCGTGCGATGGGCTCAGTGTATGACAGCTGTCTGGGTGTTGGACGGGAGGTCTGGGCTCACGCTGTGTCAGACAGGGCTTTAGTGCACAGGCTAGACTGTATAATTGGGGTATGGTCGAGTGGCATGCAGGTTGTTCCTCATTTGACGTTTCTGGTTGGCCCTATAGGGCAACGTTTTTCTTCGGGAGGGCAGGCAGAGTACTGCATTGTGTCTTCAGAATTCCCAAACTGGAGGGCTTGTGGCCAGGACTGTGATGATGGAAGTCCAAGAACACAAGCTAAGCTTAGGTTTCAGGGCGAGGACATGGCAGGGATTCTCAGGGATTATTGAGGGATTCTGAGACGATCCCTGTGTAGGGGTGACAAGGCATCTCGAACTCTAGTTACAATTGGGCAACTAGGAACATGCAAGCCCCATATGCGGACTCTTGGTCCAGCCACTAAGAGGCATTACTTGAGGACAGGGCTCATGCTGAGGGTCCCAATATGTGTTTGTGCCCACCGCGGCACTCAAGCATGACCAGGGCCTCATGGGCCACAACCACAAGGTTTCTTGCCATGTGGAAGGAGAAGTTCTGATTTCTGCATCTCGTTCACTGCTGGGCAGTGAGTGGAGATAAGGTCTAGGTTCTGATGCCTGAAAACCAAGGTTAGGAAGAGATGACGACCTATGGCCATGGCATGTCCAATGTGCTCAGTGTGCGTTCAGCTGTCTGGGTGTCGGTCATGAAGGTCGGGCTCAGGCTGTGTCAGACAGTGCATTACTGCCTAGGCTGGACTGTATAATTGGTGTACAGTCGAGTGTCATGCAGGTTGATCCTCTTTTGTGGTTTCTGGGTAACCCCATAGGGCAAAGTTTCTCTTCTAAAGGGCAGGCAGAGTGCTGCATTGTGTCTCCAGAATTCCCAAACTGGAGGGCTTGTGGCCCAAGAGTGTGAGGACGGAGGTCTGAGAACACAAGCTAGGCTTCGGTTTGGGGGCGAGGGCTCGGAAGGCACACTCTGTAGAGCTGAATTGAGATCTCGTTCATCTGAAGTCAGGGCGAGGATCAGATGTTGGCTCAGGTTGGAGTTTCTGTCCACAATGTCTCCTAAATGAAGGTGGGGGCTCACTAAGCCATGGAGCTTTGCCCATGGTGCGAGTGTGTGATGCTGCAAACCACAAGGATTCCTTCTGCAGGAGAGTTGAGACCTGTTGGATTGATCAAGGACACCCCATAAGGAACTTTTCCAGAGCAAGGTTCTATCGATGGAAACCTGGGCAGTGAACTCGCATTCCAATTGTCACATAGCAACAAGGCAGGTTCGGTCAGCTGGCACTGGGTGAGCAACCGAGGGGCCTGAGTTGAAATGGACTCTCCTGAGGATGGGTCATAATGTGGTTTTGTGTCCATGGAGACCTTGGAATGGGGCGGTGGCTCTGGGGCCCTGAAGGATTCTCCTAACCGGAGGTTTTGACACAGCTCCAAAGTGCTGGATTCCAATATGGAGATGAGATTTGTTCTGATTGGTGCCTCAGGAACCCCTATACGCTGGTATTAGCAACCAGGCTTCTGAGGAGAGATGCCTGGAATTCAAAATATTGATATGACTCACGCCTAGGGGTCTGTCTGCTTCAATGTTCTCTCGGCACATCTGTCTATGGTTCTGAGTGGAGGTCGTGGCTTAGCTTGTGACAGACTGACCCTGTTTGTCCCTGGTGGCCTACACTACTGGGATGGTCTTGGGGACATTGGAGATTTCTCCTAATCTGTTGGGTTGTGGTCAATTGAATAGGCAGAATTCCCTTAGAGAGCACAGGCACAGTCCTGAGACGTGGCCCCAGCTGTCCGGGTGACGGTTGGGAGGTCTGGGCTCAGGCTGTGTCAGACAGGACATTAGTGCCCAGGGTAGACTGTATAATTGGGGTACAGTCGAGTGGCGTGCAGGTTGATCCTCATTTGGCATTTCTGGGTAGACCCATAGGGCAACGTATTTCCTCCAGAGGGCAGACAGAGTGCTGCATTGTGGGTCCGGAATTCCCAAACTGGAGGGTGTGTGTTCCAGGAGAGTGAGGACAGAAGTCTGAGAACACAAGCTACGCTTAGTTGGCAGGGCGAGGGCACGGCAGGCACACTGTGAAGAGCTGAATCAATATCTCTTGATATGACGTCAAGGCGAGGATCAGCCATTAGCTCAGGTTGGAGATTCTGTCCATGACCTGCCTTTATGATGATTGGGGGCATCATGTGGCTTTGGAAGTTTTCCCATCATGGGAGTTTTGAAATGGTCCATGCACAAGGACCCCTTCTGCGGGACAGTTGAGACCTGTTGTATGGCTCCAGGACGTCCCATAAAGAACAACGCAAGACCAGCATTCTAAGAATGGATGCCTGAAGAGCCCGCCTCACATTTCAATTGTCTCCTAGAGACAACGCCGGTTCGATCTGCTGGCTCTGTGGGAGCAACCGAGGCGGTTTAGTTGAAATAGACTCTCCTGAGGATGGGTCATAATGTGGAATTGTGTTCATGGAGACATTTGACTAGGGTGGTGGCTCCGGTGACCTGAAGTTTTATCCTAACTGGAGGTTTTGACACAGCTCCATAGGCAAGATTCCCATGTAAAGATGAGATTTGTTCTGATTGGTACCTCCGAAAACCCCCATATGCTGGTATTAGAATCCAGGTCTCTGAGGAGAGATGCCTGGAAACAAAAGCAATGGATCCGATTAAGGACTAGGTGCTTGTCCCTTTCAATCTTCTTCTCTGGGCATATCTGTCTATGGATCTGAGTAGAGGTAGTGGCTCAGCTTGTGTCAGATTTCCCTTGTTTGTCCTGTATGTCCTACACTATTGGGATGGCCTCAGGGACTTTGGAGGTTTCTCCGAATCTATAGGGTTGTGTCCAAAGGAATAAGCAGAATTCCCGTGGAGAGAGCAGGCACAGTCCTGAGGTGTGGCTCCAGGGGCCCCACCCTTGAGGGTGTGTGGGCCAGGACAATGGAGACAGAAGTCTGAAAACACAAACTCGGCTTAGGTTTGGGGACATAGGTATGGCAGGCCAGATCCACAGACTGTGAGAATTTTGGGGGCTATGAACAAAGGGCGAGTGTGAGGCGATTTTCCAGGTTTTTATCTTCAGATTTTGTGTCAAAGGTGGCCATGGAATGTCAGGCTTGTCTGATGGGCCATGGACGAGTTTTTCTCTCTGTGGATTTGGCCTGATTCCAAATATTTGGGATCATTCTTTGGATGGTAGGAGTCCTCTCTTTATTTATTTTTTACCTCATGTGTCCCACCAAAGAGGGATTCCAGAAAAGAGTTCTGAATGGGGTTGACTAGACTTCTCGAGCTCTGGCAAAGTTTGGGGGACTAGGGGCATGGTAAGCCCCATATGTGGGCTTTTGGTCCAGACCCTGAGAGGCTTTACTTGAGGAGAGGGCTCACAATGAGGGTCCCAATGTTTGTTTGTATCCATCGCTCAGTGTGCGGCCAGCTCTTTGGTTGTCGGTCATGAGGTCTGGGCTCAGGATGTGTCACACAGGGCATTACTGCCCAGGCTGGACACTTGAACTGAGGTACAGTCTAGAGGTGTGCAGGTTTATCCTCATTTGGTGTTTCTGGGTAGCCCCATAGGGCAAAGTTTTTCTTCTGGAGGGCAGGCAGAGTGCTGCATTGTGTCTCCAGAATTCCTAAACTGGAGGACTAATGATCCAGGAGTGTGAGGACAGAAGTCTGAGAGCACAAGCTAGGCTTAGGTTTTGGGGCGAGGGCACAGCAGGCACACTCTGCAGAGCTGAATCGAGATCTCGTGCATCTAAAGTCAGGGCGAGGATCAGACATTGCCTCAGGTTGGAGTTTCTGTCTATGATGTCCCCTACATGAAGGTTGGGGCATCACAAGGCCATGGAAGTTTTCCCAAGGTGTGCATGTGTGATGCTGAAAACCACAAGGATTCCTTCTGTGGGAGACCTGTCAGATAGATCAAGGACACCCCATAAGGAAATTCTCCAGAGCGGGGTTCTAACGATGGAGGCCTGGGCAGCCCAAGTCGCATTCCAATTATCTCCTAGCAACAAGACAGGTTAGATCTGCTGGCTCTGGGGGATCAACCGAGGGGGCTGAGTTGAAATGGACTCTCCTGAGGATGGGTCATAATGTGGTTTTGTGTCCATGGAGACCTTGGAATGGGGCAGTGGCTCCGGTGCCCTGAAGGAGTCTCCTAACTGGAGGTTTTGAGACAGTTCGAAAGAGTGATGTCTCCATGTGGAGACAAGATTTGTTTTGATTGTTGCCTCAGGAAACCTATAAGCTGGTATTGTAAACCAGACATCTGAGAAGAGATGCCTGGAATCCAATGCAATGTATCTGATTAGGGCCTGGGGGCCTGTTCACTTCAATCTTTTTCTCTGAGAACATCAGTCTATGGTTTTGTGTGGTGGATGTTGTCAGCATGTGTCAGATTGCCCCTGTTTGTCCCGGGAGGGCTACACTATTGGCATCGTCTCAGGGACGTTGGAAGTTTCTCCTAATCTGTAGGGTTGTGGCAAATGGAATGGGCAGAATTCCCTTGCAGAGGGCAGGAGAGTCCTTTGATGTGGCCCCAGCTGACTGGGTGTCGTTCAAGAGGTACCGGCTCAGTCTGTGTTGGCCAAGGCATTAGTGGGCAGGTAGACTGTATAATTGGGGTACAGTCGAATGGCATGTAGGTTGATCCTCATTTGGCGTTTCTTGGTAGCCCCTGGGGCAATGTTATTATTATTATTATTTTTTTTTTCTGGAGGGCAGGCATAGTGCTGCATTGTGGATCCAGAATTCCCAAACTGGAGGGTTTGTGGGCCAGGAGAGTGAGGAAGGAAGTCTGAGAACACAAGCTAAGCTTAGGTTTTGGGTCGAGGGCATGGCAGGCACACTCTGCAGAGATAAATCGAGATCTCATGCATCTGAAGTCAGGTCAAGGATCAGATGTTGGCTCAGGTTGGTGTTTCTGTCCATGATTCCCCTTCATGAAGCAGGGCGGGCATCATAAGGCCATGGAGGTTTTCCCATGATGGGAATTGTGAGATGCTCCAGTCCGCAAGGATTCATTCTCCAGGACATTCGAAACCTGTCGGATGGCTCCAGGACGTACCATATGGAAAGACACCAGAGCAGGGTTCTAAGGGTGGAGGCCTGGAGATCCTGCCACGCATTCCAATTGTCTCCTAGTCACAAAGCAGGTTCGATGTACTGGCTCTGCATGAGCAATGGAAGGGGCTCTGCTAAAATGGACTCTCCTTAGAATGGGTCATAATGTGGGTCTGTGTCCATGGAGACCTTGGAATGGGGCAGTATCTCCAGAAACCTGAAGGTTTCTCCCAACTAGAGGTTTTGACATGTCTCCAAAGAATAGTTGCCCTTGAGGACACGAGATTTGTTCTGATTGGTACCTCAGGAAACCCCCATATGATGGTATTGGAAACCAGGCCTCTGAGGAGAGATGCCTGGAAACAAAAACAATAGATCCGATTAGGACATACGTGCCTGTATGGTTCTATCTTCTTCTCTCGGGCTATCTGTCTACGGGTCTGAGTGGAGGTCTTTGCTCAGCTTCTGACTGATCGCCCCTGTTTGTCCTGGGAGACCTACACTATTGGGATGGCCTCAGGGACTTTGGAGGTTTCACCTAATTTGTATGGTCGTGGCCAATGAAATGGGCAGAATTCCTTTGAAGAGGGCAGGCACATTCCTGAGTTGTGGCTCCAGGGGACCCAGCCTGGAAGGTGTTTGGGCCAGAGCTGTTGGGACAGAAGTCTGAAAACGCAAACTCAGCTTAGGTTTGGGGACATAGGTATGGCAGGCCCATCTACAGACTGTGAGAACATTTCGGGCTATGAACAAATGGCGAGTGTGAGGAGTTTGCTCGGCTGTTGTCTCTGGATTTTGTGTCAATGGTAGCCGTGGAATGATGGGGTGGCCTCATGGGCCATGGACTAGTCTTTCTCTCCTGGTATTTGGGCATAACCCAAGTGTTTGGGGTCATTCTGTGGATGGGAGAATCCTTTCTGCCTTTTTCGTTTGTTTGTTTGTTTGTTTTGTTTTGTTTTGTTTTTTACCTCGGGTGTCCCACCAAAGAGGAACAACAGAGCAGAGACCTGAGTAGGTGTGACTAGACATCTCGAGGTCTCATTAAGATTGGGGGACTCGGGGCATGGCAAGGCCCATATGCGGGCTCTTGTTCCAGTCACTGAGATGGTTTACTTGAGGACAGGGCTCACGCTGAGGGTCCCAATGTGTGTTTGTGCCCATCACGACCCTCAAGCATGGGCGAGGCCTCATGGGCCACGTTGTTTTCTCCTACACTGAACGTTGGACAACGTGCCAACCACAAGGTTTCTTGCCATGGGGAAAAAGAAGTTCTGATTTCTACATCACGTACACCACTTGGCAGTTAGTGGAGATAAGGTCTAGGTTCTGAAGCCTGAAGACCAAAGTTGGGAAAGAGATGATGACCTAAGGCCATGGCGTGTCCTATGTGCTCAGTGTGCGGCCAACTGTCTGGCTGAGGGTCACGAGGTCTGGGCTCAAGCTGAGTCAGACAGGGCATTACTGCTCATGCTGGACTGTATAATTGGGATATTGTCGAGTGGCGTGCAGGTGGATCCTCATTTGGGGTTTCTGGGTAGTCCCATAGGGCAATGGTTTTTTTCTGTAAGGCAGGCAGAGTGCTGCATTGTGTCTCCAGAATTCCCAAACTGGAGGGCTTGTGAGCCAGGAGTAGAAGGACGGAAGTCTGAGAACACAAGCTAGGCTTAGGTTTTGGGGCAAGGGCACAGCAGGCACACTCTGCAGAGCTGAATTGAGATCTCGTGCATCTGAAGTCAGTGTGAGGATTAGACATTTTCTCAGGTTGGAGTTTATGTCCTTGATGATCCTGACATGAAGATGGGGACATCACGAGGCCATGGAGTTTTTCCCACGGTGGGTATTTGTGATGCTGCAAACCACAGGGATTCCTTCTGTGGGACAGTCGAGACCTGTCTGATGGATCAAGGACGTCTCATAAAAAATTTCTCCAGAGCAGGGTTGTAACGATGGATGCCTGGGCAGCCCAAATCGTATTCTAATCTTCTCCTAGTGACAACGCAGGTTCGCTCTGCTGGCTCTGGGGGAGGAAGGTAGGGGGATGAGTTGAAATGGAATCTCCTGAGGATGTGTCATAATGTGGATTTGTGTCCATGGAGATCTTGGAATGGGGCAGTGGCACCAGTGCCCTGAAGGATTCTCCTAACTAAAGGTATTGACACAGCTCCAAAGAGCAAGTTTCCCATGTGGAGATGAGATTTGTTCTGATGTTGCCTCAGGAAACATCATAAGCTGGTATTGGAAACCAGGCCTCTGAGGAGCGATGCCTGGAAACCAAAGGAACTGATTCTATTAGGATCTAGGGGCCTGTCCGCTCCAATATTTTTCTCTGGGAACATCTGTCTACGGTTCTGAGTGGATCGTTTCTCAGCTTGCGTCTAATCGCCACAGTTTCTCCTGGGAGGCCTACACTATTGGGATGGTCTCTGGGTCTTTGGAGATTTCTCATAATCTGTAGGGTTGTGGCCAATGGAATGGGCAGAATTCCCTTGGAGAGGGCATGCACAATCCTGAGGTGTGGCCCTAGCTGTCCGGGAGTCAGTCGGGAGTTCTGGGCTCAGGTTGTGTCAGACAGCGCATGAGTGCCCAGGGTACACTTACAATTGGGGTACAGTCGAGTGGCGTGCAGATTGATACTCATTTGGGGTTTCTGGGTAGTTGCATAGGACAAAGTTTTTCTTCTGGATGGCAGGCATAGTGCTGCATTGTTTCTCCAGATTCCTGGACAGGAGGGCTTGTGGCCCAGGAGTGTGATGACGGAAGTCTGAGAACACAAGCTAGGTGTAGGTTTTGGGGCAAGGGCACAGCAGGCAAACTCTGCTGAGCTGATTCGAGATCTCGTGGATATGAACTCACGCCGAGGATCAGAATTTGGCTTAGTGTGAAGTTTCTGTCCATTTCCCCCCTTCATGAAGGGGCGGGTGCTTCATGAGGCCATGGTGGTTTTCCCAAGATGGGAGTAGTGAGATGCTCCAATCCCCAAGGATTCCTTCTGTAGGAGATTCGAGACCTGTCGGATGGCTACAGTACGTCCATTATGGAAGGACGCCAAAGCAGGGTTCTAAGGATTGAATCCTGAGCAGCCCACCTTGTATTCCAATTATCTAATTGCGATAAGGCAGGTTCGATCGCTGGCTCTGGGGAAGCAACCGAGGGGCCTGAGTTGAAATGGGCTCTCCTGAGGATGGGTCATAATGTGGGTTTGTGTCCATGAAGACCTTGGAATGGGGCAGTGGCTCCGTGTACCTGAAGGTTTCTCCTAACGGGAGGTTTTGACACAGCTCCAAAGAGCAAGTTTCCCAAGTGGAGACGCAATTTGTACTGATTGATTCCTCTGGGAACCCACATATGCTGGTATTGGAAATCAGACCAATGAGGAGAGATCCCTGGAATCAAAAGAAATGAATCAAATTAGGGCCTAGGTGCCTGTCCAGTTCAATCTTCTTCTCTGGGTATATCTGTCTACAGGTCTGAGTGGGGGTAGTGGTGCAGCTAGTGACAGATAACCCCTGTTTCTCCTGGGCGACTGACACTATTGGGATGGCCTCGGGGACTTTGGAGGTTTTTCTTAATCTCTTGAGTTGTGTCCAAATTAATAAGCAGAATTCCCTTGGAGTGCACAGACACAGTCCTGAGTTGTGGCTCCAGGGGACCCAGACTAGAGGATATGTGGGCCAGGACTGTGGGGACAGAAGTCTGAAAACACAAACTCGGCTTAGGTTTCAGGACATAGGTATGGCAGACTCGATCTACAGACCTTGAGGAGAATTTTTCGGGCTATGATCACTGAGCGAGTGTGAGTCATTTTTTCAGGCTTTTGTCTCCAGATTTTGCATCAACGGTGACCGTGGAATGTCTGGCTGGACTCAATGGCCATGGACAAGTTTTTCTCTCTGTGGATTTGGCCCTATTCCAAGTGTTCGATGTCATTGTTTGGATGGTAGGAGTCCTTTCTCTATTTTTTTTTTTTTTACGTCATGTGTCCTACCAAAGAAGGATTGCAGAGAATAGCTCTGAGTAGGGATGACCAAACTTCTTGAGCGCTCGTTAAGATTGGGGGACTAGAGGCATGGCAAGCCCCATATGCGGGCTCTTGGTCCAGCCCCTGAGAGGCTTTACTTGAGGACAGGGCTTACACTGAGGGTCCCAATTTGTGTTTGTGCCCATCGTGGCCCTCAAACATGGGCGGGGTCTCATGGGCCACTCTGGTTTCTCCTACACTGAATGTTGGACAACATGCCAACCACAAAGTTTCTGGTCATGGGGAAGGAGGAGTTCTGATTTCTGCATCACGTATACTGCTTGGCAGTGGGTGGAGAAAAGTCTAGGTTCTGAAGCCTGAAAACCAAGGTTTGGAAGAGATGACGACCTAAGGCCATGGTGTGTCCGATGTGCTCAGGGTGCGACCAGCTGTCTGGGTGTCGATCACAAGGTCCGTGCTCAGTCTGTGTCAGATTGGTCATTACTGTCCAGGGTAAACTGTATAATTGGGGCACAGTCAAGTGGCATGCAGGTTGGTCCTCATTTGGGGTTTCTGCGTAGGCCCATAGGGCAACGTTTTTCTTCTGGAGGGCAGGCAAAGTTCTGCATCGTGTCTCCAGATTTACGAAACTGGAGGGCTTGAGACAGGAGTGGGAGGATGGAAGTCTGAGAACACAAGCTAGACTTGGGTTTTGGGGTGAGGACACAGAAGGCACACTCTGCAGAGCTGAATCGAGATCTCGTGCATCTGAAGTCAGGGCGAGGATCAGACATTGCCTCAGGTTGGAGTTTCTGTCCATGATGTCCCCTACATGAAGGTGGGGGCATCACGAGGCCATGGAGGTTTGCCCACAGTGTGAGTGTGTGATGCTGCAAACCACAAGGATTCCTTCTACAGGACAGTCGAGACCTGTCAAATGGATCAAGGACACCACATAAGGAACATCTCCAGAGGAGAGTCCTAACAATAGATGCCTGGGCAGCCCAACTCGCATTCCAGTTGTCTCCTAATGACAAGGGAGGTTCGATCTGATGGCTCTGGGGGAGCCACCGAGGGGGCTGAGTTGAAATGGACTCTCCTGAGGAGTGGTCATAATGTGGGTTTGTGCCCATGGAGACATTGGAATGGGGCTGTGGCTTCGGGGACCTGAAGGTTTCCCTTAACTGGAGGTTTTGACATAGCTCTAAAGAGCAAGTTTCCCATGTGGAGATGAGAGTTGTTGTGATTAGTACCTCTGGGAACCCACATATGCTGGTATTGGAAACCAGGTCTCTGAGGAGAGATTCCTGGAAACAAAAGCAATGGATCTGATTGGAGCCTAGGTGCCTGTCCGGTTCAATCTTCTTCTCTGGGGATATCTGTTTACGGGTGTGAGTGGAGGTCGTTGCTCAGCTTGACAGATCTTCCCTGTTTGTCCTGGGCGGCCTACACTATTTGGATGGCTTTGGGGACTTTTTAGGTTTTCCCTAATCTGTAGGGTTGTGGCCAAAGAAATGGGCAGAATTCACCTGAGAGGGCAGGCACAGTCCTGAGGTGTGGCTCCAGGGGCGTCAGCCTGGAAGGTGTGTGGGCCAGGACTGTGGGGACAGAAGTCTGAAAACTGAAACTCGTCTTAGGTGGGGACGTATGTATGACAGGCCTGATCTACAGACCGTGAGGAGAATTTTTTGGGCTATGAACAAGGGGCGAGTGTGAGGCACTTTTTCAGGCTTTTGTCTCTGATTTTGTGTCAACAGTGGCAATGGAATGTCAGGATGGCCTCATGGGCCAAGGATGAGTCTTTCTCTCTGCCTATTTGGCCAGATCCCAAGTGTTTGCGGTCATTCTGTGGATGGCAGGAGTCTTTCTGTATTTTTTTTTCCCTCAGGTATCCCACCAAAGAGGGATTCCAGAGCAGAGCCCTGAGTAGGGGTGACTAGACATCTCAAACTCTGATTAAGATTGGGGGACTAGGGTCTTGGCAAGCCTCATATGCGAGCTCTTGATCCAGTCAATGAGAGGATTTACTTGAGGCTAGGGCTCACACTGAGGGTCACAATGTGTGTTTGTCCCCATCGCGATCATCAAGCATGACCGGCGCCTCAAGGGCCATGCTGGTTTCTCCTACACTGAACGTTGGACAGCATGCCAACCACAAAGTTTCTGGCTATGGTTAAGAAACAGTTTTGATTTCTACATCATGTTCACACCTGGTCAGTCAGTGGAGTTAATGTCTAGGTTCTGAAGCCTGAAAACCGAGATTGGGAAGAGATGAAGACCTAAGGCCATGGCGTGTCCAATGTGCTCAGTGTGCATCCAGCTGTTTGGGTGTCGTTCGGGAGGTCCAGGATCAGTCTCTGTCAGACAGGGCATTAGTACTCATACTAGACTGTACAATTGGGGTACCGTTGAGTGGCATGCAGGTTGATCCCCATTTGGCGTTTCTGCATAGCCCCATAGGGCAACATTTTTTTCTTCTGGAGGGCAAGCAGAGTGCTGCATTGTGTCTCCAGAATTCCCAACTGAGGGTTTGTGGGCCAGGAGGTTGAGGACGGAATTCTGAGACCACAAGTTAGGCTTAAGTTTTGGAGCGAGGGCACGGCAGGCACACTCTGCAGAGCTGAATCGAGATCTTGTCTATCTGAAGTCAGGGTGAGGATCAGACGTTGGCTTAGGTTGGAGTTTCTGTCCATGATGTCCCCTACATGAAGGAGGTGGGCATCATGAGGCCATGGATGTTTGCCCACAGTGGGATTCTCTGATGCTCTAAAACTGCAAGGATTCCTTCTGTGGGACATACGAGATACGAGACCTGTTGGATGGATCCAGGATGTCCCATATGGAAATTCTCAAGAGCAGAGTTCTAATGATGGATGCCTGGGCAGCCCAACTCACATTCCAATTACCTCCTAGCGACAAGACAGGTTCGATCTGTTGGCTCTGGGGGAGCCACTGAGGGGCTGAATTGAAATGGACTCTCCTGAAGATCGGTCATAATGTGGGTTTATGTCCATTGAGACCTTGGAATGGGGCAGTGACTCCGGTGCCCTGAAGTATTCTCCTAAGCTGAGGTTTTGAGACAGCTAGAAAGACCAAATTTCTCATGTGTAGATGAGATTTGTTCTGATTGGTTCCTCAGGAACTCCCATAAACTAGTTTTGGAAACCAGGTATCTGAGGAGAGATGCCTAAAATCCAAACCAGTGGATCCAAATAGGGCCTAGGAGCCTGTCTGCTTCAATATTTTCCTCTGAGAACATCTGTCTATGGTTCTGAGTGGAGGTCATTGCTCATCTTGTGTCAGATCGCCCCTGTTTGTCCCGGTAGGCCAACACTATTTGGCTGGTCTCAGGGACTCTGGAGGTTTCTCCTAATCTGTATGTTTGTGACAAATGAAATGGTAAGAATTCCCTTGTAGAGGGCAGGCACAGTACTGACGTGTGGCCCCAGCTGTCTGGGTGTTGGTCGGGAGGTCCGGGCTCAGGCTGTGTCAAACAGCACATCGCATTAGTTCGAGGGTTGATTGTATAATTGGCGTACAGTTGAGTGGCTTGCAGGTTGATCCTCATTTGGCGTTTCTGGGTAGCCCATAGGGCAACGTTTTTCTTCTGGAGCCAAGTGCATAGTGCTGCAATGTGGCTCCGGAATTCCCAAACTATAGGGCTTGTTGGCCAGAAGTGTGAGGAAAGAAGTCTGTGAACACAAGCTAGGCTTAGGTTTTGGGGCGAGGGAATGGCAGGCACACTCTGCAGAGCTGAATCGAGATTTCGTGCATCTGAAGTCAGGTCGAGGATCAGACGTAGGTTCAGGTTGGATTTTCTGTTCAGGATGGCCCCTTCATGAAGGTGATGGGCATCAAGGGGCCATGAATGTTTTCCCACGATGGGAGTTGTGAGATGCTCCAATCTGCAAGGTTTCCTTCTGCTGGACTGTCGAGACCTGTCAGATGTCTCCAGGCCGTCCCATACAGAACAAAGACAGAGCAGCGTTCTAAAGATAGATGCTTGGAGAGCCCAACTCGCATTCCTACTGTCTCCTTGCGACAAGGCAGGTTGGATCTGCTGAATCTGGTGGAGCAATCGAGGAGGGTGTGTTGAAATGGACTCTCCAGAGGGTGGTTCATAATGTGGGTTTGTGTCCATGGAGACCTTGGAATGGGGCGGTGAGTCCGGGAACCTGAAGTTTTCTCTTAACTGGAGGTTTTGACACAGCTCCAAAGAGCAAGTTTCCCGTGTGGAGACGAGATTTGTTCTGATTGGTGCCTCTGGAAAAACCTATATGCTGGTATTGGAAACCTAGTTTCTGAGGAGTGATGCCTGGAAACGAAAGCAATGGATCCAGTTAGGGCCTAGGTGCCTGTCAGGTTCAATATTCTTCTCTGGGGATATCTGTCTACAGGTCTGAATGGAGGTACTTGCTTAGCTACTGATAGATCGCACCTCTTTGTCATGGGTGGCCTACAATATTGGGATGGCTTTGGGACTTTTTAGTTTTCTCCTAATCTGTAGGGTTGTGGCCAGTGGAATGAACAGAATTCCCCTGGAGAGGGCAGGCACAGTCCTGAGGTTTGCCTCCAGAGTCCCCAGCCTGGAGGGTATGTGGGCCAGGACTGTGGGGACAGAAGTCTGAAAACACAACCTCAGCTTAGGTTTGGGGACATATGTATGATAGGCCTGATCTACTGACTGTGAAAAAAAATTTTCAGGCTATGAACAAAGGGCGAGTGTGAGGCGTTTGCTCAGACTTTTGTCTCTGATTTTGTGTCAATGGTGGCTAGGAATGTTGGGCTGACCTCATGGGCCATGGACGAGTCTTTCTCTCTGGGGGTTTGGCCTGATCCCAAGTGTTTGGGGTCAGTCTGTGGATGGGAGGGGTCCTTTCTGTATTTGTTTTTTTTACCTCTGGTGTCCCACAAAAGAGGGATTCCAGAGCAGAGCCCTGAGTAGGGGTGACTAGGCATTTTGAGCTCTAGTTAAGATGGGGGGGACTAGGGGTAAGGCAAGCCACATATCCGAGCTCTTGGTCCAGTCACTGAGCGGCTTTACTTGAGGATAAGGTTGATGCTAAGGGTCAAAATGTGTGTTTGTGCCCATGGCGACCCTCAAGCATGGGCAGGTCCTCATGAGCCAGGCTGTTTTCTCCTACACTGAACGTTGGACAACATGCCAACCACAAGGTTTCTGGCCATGGGGAATGAGGAGTTCTGATTTCTGCATCACGTTCAGCGCTAGGCAATGATTGGAGATAAGGTCTAGGTTCTGAAGCTTGAAAACCGAGGTTGGGAAGAGATGATGACCTAAGGCCATGGCGTGTCCGATGTGCTCAGTGTACGGCCAGTTGTCTGCTGTAGGTCACGAATTCCAGGCTTAGGCTGTGTCAGACAGGGCATTAGTACTCAGGCTAGACTGTATTATTGGGGTACAGTCGAGTGGTGTGCAGGTTGATCCTCATTTGGGGTTTCTGGGTAGCCCCATAGGGCAACGTTTTTCTTCTGGAAGGCAGGCAGAGTCCTGTATTGTCAATCTGGAATTCCCAAACTGGAGGGTTTTTGGGCCAGGAGTGTGAGGACGGAAGTCTGAGAACACAAGCTAGGCTTAGGTTTGAGGCGAGGGCACAGCAGGCACACTCTGAAGAGCTGAATCGAGATCTCATGCATTTGAAGTCAGGGCGAGGATCAGAGGAAGCTTCAGGTTGGAGTTTCTGTTCTGTTCAGGATGGCCCCTTCATGAAGGTGGGGGGCATCATGGGGCCATGGAGGCTTTCACACGATGCTCCAATCGGCAAGAATTCCTTTCACAGGACAGTCGAGACCGGTCAGATGGGTCCAGGACGTCCCATACGGATTGACGCCAGAGCAAGGTTCTAAGGATGGATGCCTGGAGAGCCCACCTCCCATTCCTATTGTTCTCCTAGCGACAATGCAGCTTCAATCTGCTTCCTCTGTGGGAGCAACCGATGGGGGAGCAACTGATGGGGCTGTGTTGAAATGGACTCTCCTGAGAATGGGTCATAATGTTGGATTGTGTCCATGGAGACCTTGTAATGGGGCGGTGGCTCCAGGGACCTGAAGTTTTCCCCTAACTGGAGGTTTTGACACAGCTCCAAAAAGCACATTTCCCATGTGTAGATGTGATTTGTCCTGATTGATACTTCTGGAAAAACCTATATGCTGGTATTGGAAACCAGGGCTCTGAAGAGAGATGCCTGGAAACAAAAGCAATGGATCCGATTAGGGCCTAGGTGCCTGTCTGGTTCAATCTTCTTCTCTGGGGATATCTGTCTACCAGTCTGAGTTGAGGTAGTTGCTCAGCTTGGGATAGGTCGCTCCTGTTTGTCCTGGGCAGCCGACACTGTTGGGATGGCCTTGGGGAATTTAGAGGTTTCTCCTAATCTGTAGGGTTGTGGCCAATGGAATGGGCAGAATTCCACCGGAGAGGGCAGGCACAGTCCTGAGGTGTGGCTCCAGGGGCCCTAGCCTGGAAGGTGTGTGGGCTAGTACTGTGGGGACAGAATTCTGAAAACCCAAACTTGATTTAGGTTTGGGGACGTATGTATGACAGGCCCAATCTATAGACTGGAGGAGAATTTTTCGGGCTACGAAAAAAGGGCAAGTGTGAGGCGCTTGCTCAGGTTTTTGTCTCTGGATTTTGTGTCAACGGTGGCCATGGAATGTTGGGATGGCCTCATGGGCTATTGACAAGTCTATCTCTCTGTGGATTTGGTCAGATCCCACGTGTTTGGGTGTCATTCGGTGAATGGGAGGAGTCCTTTTGGTACTTTTTTTTTAACCTCAGGTGTCCCACCAGGATTCCAGAGCAGACCTGAGTAGTGGTGACTAAATATCTCAACCTCTGGTTAAGATTGGGGGACTAGGGGCATGGTAAGACCCATATGCGTGCTCTTGGTCTTGCCCCTGAGATGTTTTCCTTGAGGACAGGGCTCACGCTGAGGGTCACAATGTGTGTTTGTGCCCATTGCAGCCCTCAAGCATGGGCGGGGCCTCATGGGCCACGCTGGATTCTCCTACACTGACCATTGGACAACATGCCAACCACAAGTTTTCTTGTCTTGGGGAAGGAGGGATTCTGATTTCTGCATCACATTCACCCCTGGGTAGTGAGGGGAGATAAGTTCTAGCTTCTGAAGCCTGAAAACTGAGTTTGGGAAGAGATGACCACCTAAAGCCATGGCAGATCCGATGTGCGCAGTGTACAGGCAGCTGTCTGGGTGTCGGTCGGGAGCTCTGGGCTCAGGTTGTGTCAGACAGGGCATTAGTGCCCAGGCTAGACTGTATAATTGGGGTACAGTCAAGTGGCATGCAGGTTGATCCTCATTTGGCGTTTCTGGGTAGCCTCATAGGGCAAAGTTTTTCTTCTGGAGGGTAGGCAGACTGCTGCATTGTGTGTCCAGAATTCCCAAATGGAGGGCTTGTGGGCCAGAAGTGTGAGGACGGAAGTCTGAGAACACAAGCTAGGCTTAGATTTTGGGACGAGGGCACGACAGGCACACTCTGCAGAGCTGAATCGTGATCTCGTGCATCTGAAGTCAGGGCGAGGATCAGACACTGGCTCAGGATGGAGTTTCTATCCATGATGGCCCCATCATGAAGGTCAGGGGGAGCATCACGAGGCCATGGAGGTTTTCTCTCATTTGGATTGTGTGATACTCCAAACTGCAAGGATTCCTTCTGTGGGACAGTCGAGACCTTTTGGATGGATCCATGACACCCCATAAGGAACTTCTCCAGCGCAGGGCTCTAACGATGGATGCTTGGGCAGCCCTACTTGCATTCCAACTGTCTCCTAGCAAAAAGGCAGGTTCGATCTGCTGGCTCTGGGGGAGCAACCAAGGGGGCTGAGTTGAAATGGGCTCTCCTGAAGATTGGTCATAATGCGGGTTGGTTTCCATGGAGATCTTGGAATGGGGCAGTGGCACCGGTGCCCTGAAAGAAACTTCTAAGTGGGGGTTTTGAGACAGCTTCAAAGAGCCAGTTTCCAATGTGGATTTGAGATTTGTTCTGATTCTTTTCTCCGGAACCACAATAAGATGGTATTGGAAACCAGGCTTCTGAGGAGAGATGCCTGGAAACAAAAGCAATGGATCTGATTATGTCCTAGGGGCCTGTCTGCTTCGTTCTTCTTCTCTGGGAACATCTGTCTATAGTTCTGAGTGGAGGTCGTTGCTCAGCTGGTGTCAGATTGCCCCATTTGTCCCTGGCAGCCGACGCTATTGGGATGGTCTCGGGGCCTTTGGAGGTTTCTCCTAATCTGTATGGTTGTGGACAATGGTGGACAGAATTTTCATGGAAAGGGCAGGCACAGTCCTGAAGTGTGGCCCCAGCTGTCTTGGTTTTGGTCGGGAGATCCGGGCTCAGGTCGGGAGATCCGGGCTCAGGCTGTGTCAGACAGGGCATTAGTGCTCATGCTAGACTGTATAATTGGGGTACAGTTGAGTGGCGTGCAGGTTGATCCTCATTTGGGGTTTCTGGGTAGCCCCATAATATAATGTTTTTCTTCTGGAGGGCAGGAAGAGTACTGCATTGTGGCTCCGGAATTCCCAAACTGGCGGGCTTGTGGCCCAGGAGTGTGAGGACAGAAGTCTGAGAACACAGGCTAGGCCAGGTTTTTGGGGCAAGAGCATGGCAGGCACACTCTGCAGAGCGAAATAGAGATCTCGTGCATCTGAAGTCAGGGCGAGGATAGGACATTGGCTCAGGTTGGAGTTTCTGTCCATGATGGCCCCTTCATGAAGGGGTTGCGCATCATGTAGCCATGGAGTTTTTCCTTCGATGGGAGTTGTGAGACATTCCAAACTGCAAGGATTCCTTCTGCCGGACAATTGAGACCTGTTGGATGGCCCAAGGTCCTCCTATCTGGAATGACTCCAGAGCAGGGTTCTAAGGATGGATGCCTGGGCAGCCCACCATGCATTCCAATTATATCCTCTCTACAAGACAGGTTCAATCTGCTGGCTCTGGGGGAGCAACCAAGAAGCTGAGTTGAAATGGACTCTCCTGAGGATTGGTCATAATGTGGGTTTTTGTTCATGGAGACCTTGGAATGGAGTGGTGGCACCGGGGCCCTGAAGGATTCTCCTAACTGGAGGTTTTGACACATCTCCATTGAGCAAGTTTCCCATGTGGTGATGAGATTTGTTATAATCAGTGCCTCAGGAAACCCCCATATGCTGGTATTGGAAACCAGGACTCTGAGGAGAGATGCCTGGAAACAAAACAATGGATCCGATTAGGGCCTAGGGGCATGTCCGGGTGAATCTTCTGCTCTGGGGACATCTGTCTACAGGTCTGAGTGGAGGTAGTTGCGCAGCTGGTGTCATATCACCCATGTTTTTCCCGGGCGGCCCACAGTATTAGGATGGCCTTGGAGTCTTTGGAGGTTTCTCCAAATCTGTAGTGTTGGGGCCAATTAAATGGGCAGAATTCTCATGGAGAGGGCAGGCACAGTCCTAAAGTGTGGCTCCAGGGGCACCATCCTGGATGGTGGGTGGACTAGGGCTGTGGGGACAGAAGTCTGAAAACGCAAACTCGGCTTAGGATTGGGGACATAGGTATGGCAGGAACGATCTACAGATGGTGAGGAGAACTCTTCATGATATGAGCAAAGGGCGAATGTGAGGTGCTTCCTCAAGCTTTTGTCTCTGGATTTTGCTTCAAATATAGTCATTGAATGTCGAGGTGGCTTCATCAGGCATGGACGAGTATCCCTCTCTGGGGATTTAGACCTATTCCAAGAGTTTGGGGTCATTCTTTGGGATGGGAGGTGTCCTTTCTGTTTTTTTTTTTTTTTTTTTTTTTTTTTACCTCAAATGTCCCACCAAAAGACTGATTCCAGAGGAGAGCGCTGGGGAGGGGTGACTGGACAACCCAACCTCTGGTTTAGAATGGCGGCCAAGGGGCATGGCAAGCCCCCTATGCTGGCTCCTGGTCCAGCTACTGAGAGGCCTTACTTGAGGACAGGGCTCACACCGAGTATCACAATGCAAGTTTGTGCCCAACCTGGCCCTCAAACATGGGTTGGTCCTCATGGGCTAAGCTGGTTTCTCGTACTCTGAACATTCTACAACATGCCAACAACATGTCTTCTTGCCATGCGGAAGGAAGAGTTCTGATTTCTGCATCATGTTCAACCCTGGGATGTGATTGGAGATAAGGTTTAGGTTCTGAAGCCTGACAACCGATGATGGGGAGATGATGACCTAAGGCCATGGCGGGTCAGGTGTGCTCAGTGTGCGGCCAGCTGTCTGGGTGTCGGTCGTGGGGTCCGGACTCAGGTTGTGCCAGACAGGGCATTAGTGCCCAGCGTAGACTGCATAATTGGGGTACAATCGATTGGCGTGCAGGGTGATCCTCATTTGAGGTTTCTGTGTAGCCTCATAGGGCAACGTTTTTTTTTCCTGGAGTACAGGCAGAGTGCTGCATTGTGGCTCCGGAATTGCCAATCTGTAAGGCTTGTGGGCCAGGAGTGTGAGGACAGAAGTCTGAGAACAGAAGCTAGGCTTAAGTTTCGGGGCGAGGGCATGGCAGGCGCACACTGCAGAGCTGAATAGAGATACTGTGCATCTATACTCAGGGTGAGCATCTGACTTTGACTCAGGTTGGAGTTTCTGTCCATGATAGCCCCTTCACGAAGTGGGAGGGTCTCAAGAGGCCATGAAGGTATTCCCACGATGGGAGTTGTGAGATGTTCCAAACCACAAAGATCCCTTCTGTAGGATCCTCGAGAACAGTTGGATGGCTTCTAGAGGTCCCATATAGAACGACTCCAGAGCAGAATTCTAAAGATGGATGTGTGGCGTGCCTGCCTCACATTCCAATTATTTCCTAGCGACAAGGCAGGTTCAATCTGCTGGCTCTGGGGGAGCAACCAAGGGGACTGAGTTGAAATGGACTCCCCAGAGAATGAGTCATATTGTGCGTTTGTGTCTATAGAGACCTTGGAATGGGGAGGTGGATCTGGGGCCCTGAAGGATTCTCCTAACCAGAGGTTTTGACAGAGCTCCAAAGAGCACGTTTCCAATATGGAGTCGAGATTTGTTCTGATGAGTGCCTCAGGAATCCCCCATATGCTGGTATTGGAAACCAGGCCTCTGAGGAGAGATGTCTGGAAAGCAAAGCAATGTATCCAATTAGGGCCTGGGGCCTGTCCGGTTCAATCTGATTCTCTGGGGACATCAGTCTACTCATCTTATTAGAGGTAGTTGCTCAGTTTGTGTCACATCGCCCCTGTTTGTCCCAGATGGCCTACACTATTAGGAAGTCCTCGGGGTCTTTGGAGGTTTCTCCTAATCTGTATGGTTGTGGACAATGGAATGGGCAGAATTCCCTTGGAGAGAGAAGGCACAGTCCTGAGGTGTGGCTCCAGGGGACCCAGCATGGAGGGTGTGTGGACCAGGACTGTGGGGACAGAAGTCTGAAAACAGAAACTCGGCTTAGATGAAGGGACGTAGGTTTGGCATGCACGGTCTACAGACCTTGAGGAGAACTCTTTGATAAATGAACAAAGGGCGAGCGTGAGGCACTTGGTCAGGCTTTTGTCACTGGATTTTGTGTGAACCATGGCCGTGGAATGACGGGGTGGCCACATGGACCATGAACGAGATTGCCTCTCAGGGATTTGGCCAGACACCAAGAGTTTGGGTTCATTCTGTGGTGGGATGGTGAAGCCTTTCTGTTTTGTTTGTTTGATTGTTTGTTTGTTTTGTTTTTTTGTTTGTTTTGTTTTGTTTTGTTTTTACCTCAGGTGTCCCAACCAAAGAGGGATTCCAGAGCAGAGCCCTGGGGAGGAGCAAGTGGACAACCCGACATCTGGTTAATATTCGGGGCCTAGGGGCATGGCAATCCACATATGTAGGCTCTTGTTCCAGCCACTGAGAGGCCTTACTTGAGGACAGGGCACAAGCTGAGGGTCACAATGTGTGTTTGTGACCAACATGGCCATGTTTCTGGGCAAGCTGGTTTCTCCTACACTGAACATTGTACAACATGCCAACCACAAGGATTCTGGGCACGGGGAAGGAGGAGTTCTGATTTCTGCAACACGTTCACCACTGGGCAGTGATTGGAGATAAGTTCTAGGTTCTGAAGCCTGAAAACCAAGGTTGGGAAGAGATGGCGACCCAAGGCCATGGCGGTTCTGAGTGTGGGGCCCGCTGTCTGCGTGTCAGTTGGGAGGTCCAGGCTCAGGCTGTTTCCAACTGTTCATTAGGGCCCAGGGTAGACTGTATAAGTGGGGTGCAGTCGAGTTGCGTGCAGGTTTATCCTCTTTTGGGATTTCTGGGTAGCCTCATCGGGCAAAGATTTACTTCTGGAGGGCAGGCAGAGTGCTGAATTGTGTCTCCAGAATTCCCAAACTGGGGGCTAGTTGGCCAGGAGTGTGATAACATAAATCTGAGAGCACAAGCTAGTCTTAGGTTTAGGGGAGAGGGCAGGGCAGGCACACTCTCCAGAGCTGAATCGAGCTGAATCGAGCTGAATTGTGCATCTGAACTCAGGGCGAGTATCAGACATTGGATCACATTGGAGTTTTTGTCCATGATGGCCCATTCATGAAGGGGGAGGCATCAGGGGCCTATTTCCCATGATGGGAATTTTGAGATGCTCCAAACTGCAAGGATTCCTTCTGCAGTACAATTGAGACCTGTTGGATTGGTCCAGGACGTCCCATAGGAAACGACTCCAGAGCAGGTTTCTAAGGATGGATGCCTGGGCAGAACGCCTCACATTCCAATTGTCTCCTAGAAAAAAGACAGGTTTGATTGCTGGCTCAGGGGGAGCAACCGAGGGGGCTGAGTTGAAATAGACTCTCCTGTAGATGGGGCCTAAGGTGGGTTTGTGTCCATGGAGACCTTGGAATGGGGTGGTGGCACCGGAGCCCTGAAGGATTCTCCTAACCTAAGGTTTTGACACAGCTCCAACAAGCAAGTTTCCCATGCGGAGACGACATTTGTTCTGATCGGTGCCTCAGGAAACCCCATATGCTGGTACTGGAAACCAGGGCTTGGCGAGAGATGACTGGAAACCAAAGCAATTGGTCTTTTTAGGGTGTAGGGGCCTGTCGGGTTCAATGTTTTTCTCTGGGGACATCTGCCTATGTGTCTGAGTGGAGGTAGTTGTTCAGCTGGTGGCAGATCACCCATGTTTTTCCCGGGCGACCTACAGCATTGGGATAGCTTAGGGGTTTTGGAGGTTCCTCTAATTTGTATGGTTGTGGTCAATGGAATGGGCAGAATTCCCTTGGAGAGGGCAGGCACTGTCCTGGCGTGTGGCTCCAGGGCCCCCAGCCTGGGGGCTGTGTGGGCCAGGGCTATGGTGACAGAAGTCTGAAAACACATACTCTGATTAGGTTTGGGAACGGAGTTATGCACACCCGATCTACAGACCGTGAGAAGAATTTTTCGGACTACGAACAAAGGGCCAGTGTGAGGTTCTTGCTCAGGCTTTTGTCTCTGGATTTTGTGTCAACCGTAGCTGTAGAATGTCGATGTGGCCTCATGGGCCGTGGACGAGTCTTTCTCTCTGGGGGTTTGGCCCGATTCCTAGTGTTTGGGTCATTCTGTGGATAGGAGGAGTCTTTGGTTTTTTTTTTTTTTTTTTTTTTTTTTTACCTCAGGTGTCCCACCATAGGGGAATTCCAGAGCAGATCCCTGAGTAGGGTTGACTAGACATCTCGACCTCTGGTTAAGACTGGGGGACCAGGGGCATGGCAAGCCCCATATGTGGGCTCTTGTTCCAGCTACTGAGAGGCCTTACTTGAGGACAGGGCACACACTGAGGGTCACAATGCGTGTTTGTGCCCAACGTGGCCCTTAAGAATAAGCAGGGCACCTGGGCACACTAGTTTCTCCTACACTGACCATTGGACAACATGCCAACTGCAAGGATTATGGGCATGGAGAAAGAAGAATTCTCATTTTTGCATCACTTTTACCCCTGGGAAGTGAGTGGAGATAAGTTCTAGGTTCTGAAGCCTGAAAACCGAGTTTGGGAAGAGATGATGACCTAAGGCCATGGTGGGTCTGATGTGCTCAGTGTACGGCTAGCTGTCTGGGTGTCGGTCGGGAGGTCTGGGCTCAGGCTGTGTCAAACTGGTCTTCAGTGCCCAGGGTAGACTGTATAATTGAGGTACAGTCAAGTGGCATGCAGGTCGATCCTCATTTGGCATTTCTGGGTAGCCCCATAGGGCAACGTTTTTCTTCTGGAGGGCAGGCAGAGTGCTGCACAAGCTAGGCTTAGGTTTCGGGACGAGGACATGGCAGGCACACTCTGCAGAACTGAATCAAGATCTCGTGCATCTGAAGTCAGGGATAGGATCAGACGTTGGCTCAGGATGGAGTTTCTATCCATCATGGCCCCTTCATGAAGGTGGGGGTGCATCACGAGGCCATGGAGGATTTCCCATGGTGGGATTGTGTTATGCTCCAAACCACAAGGATTCCTTTTGTGGGACAGTCGAGACCTGTTGGGTGGATCCAGGATGCCCCGTAAGGAACTTTTCCAGAGCAGGGCTCTAATGATGGATGCCTGGACACCCCAACTCTCATCGCAATTGTTCCCTAGCAACAAGGCAGGTTCAATCTGCTGGCTCTGGGGGAGCAACCGAGGGGGCTCAGTTGAAATGGACTCTCCTGTGGATGGGTTATAAGATGGGGTTTTGTCCATGGAGACCTTGGAATGGGGTGGTGGTACCGGGGCCCTGAAGGATTCTCCTAACTGGAGGTTTTGACACACTCCAAAGAGCACGATTAACATGTGGAGACAACATTTTTTCTGATCACTGCCTCAAGAAACCCCATATGCTTTTATTGGAAACCAGGCCTCTGGTGAGAGATGACTGAAAACCAAAGCAATTTATCTGATTGGGGCCTAGGGGCCTGTCGGGTCAATGTTTTTTTTCTCAGGATATCTGCCTACAGTTCTGAGTGGAGGTAGTTGTTCAGCTGTTGGCAGATCGCCTCTGTTTGTCCCGGGCAACCTACACCATAGGGATAACTTTGGGGATTTGGAGTTTCCTCTAATTTTTACGGTTGTGGCCAATGGAATGGGAAGAATTCCATTGGAGCGAGCAGGCACAGTCCTAATTTGTGGCTCCAGAGACCCCAGCCTGCAGGGTGTGTGGGCCAGGGTTGTGGTGACAGAAGAAGCCTGAAAACACAAATTCGGATTAGGTTTTCGGATGGAGGTATGGCAGGCCCTATCTACAGTCCGTGAGGAGAACTCTTCAGGATATGAACAAAGAGTGAGTGTGAGGCACTTGATGAGGCTTTTGTCTGGATTTTGTATCAACAATGGCCATGAAATGTCGGGGTGTCACCAATCAGAACAAATTAGGAGAAACATCCAACTTCC
The DNA here is from genome assembly GCF_020171115.1 of Neogale vison. Classification (NCBI taxonomy): domain Eukaryota; kingdom Metazoa; phylum Chordata; class Mammalia; order Carnivora; family Mustelidae; genus Neogale; species Neogale vison. The sequence goes on along the minus strand of NC_058092.1, from coordinate 113,442,089 downwards.
CCAAGGCTATCCTAAGAGAGTAGGCTGCTCTGGACAAACAGGGGTATCTGCCACCAGCTGAGCAACCACATCCACCCAAATCCGGAGACAGATGTCTCTAGAAAAGGAGGTCGAACGAGACAGGCCCCTAGGACCTCATCAGATCCATTGCTTTGGTTTCCAGCCATCTCTCCTCAGAGGCCTGGTTTCCAATAGCTGCATATGGGGCTTTCCTGAGGCACCCATCAGAACAAATCTTTTCTCCATATGGGAAACTTGCACGTGGGAGCTGTGTCAAAACCTCTGGTTAGTAGAAACCTTCAGGACCCTGGTGCCACCGCCCCATTCCAAGGTCCCCATGGACATAAACCCACATTATGACCCATGCAAAGGAGAGTCCATTTCAGCTCAGCGCCCTCGGTTGCTCCGCCAGAGCCAGCAGATCAAACCTGTATTAGCGCAAGGAGACAATTGGAATGCTAGGCAGGCAGCCCAGGCATCCATCCTTAGAACCCTGCTCTGCAGTCATCTCTATGGGATGTCCTGGTGCCATCCAATTGTCTCAATTCTCCCGCAGATGGAATCCTTGCGGTTTGGAGAATCTCACAAATCCCATCGTGGGAAAACCTCCATGGCCTCGTGATGCCCTGCCCCCTTCATGAAGGAGCCATCATGGACAGGAACTCCAACTTGAGACAACGTCTTATCATCACTCTGACTTCAGATACACAAGATCTCGATTCAGCTATGCAGAGTGTGCTTGCCGTGCCTTTCCCCCGAAACCTATGCCTAGCTTGTGTTCTCAGACTTCCATCCTCACACTCTTGGACCACAAGCCCTCAGGATGGCAATTCCGGAGCCACAATGCAGCACTCTGCCTGCACTCCAGAAGATAATTGTTGCCCTATGGGGCTACCCAGAAACCCAAAATGAGGAACAACCTGCATGCAACTCTACTGTACCCCAATTATATAGTATGCGCTGAGCACTAATGCCCTGTCTGACACAGCCTGAGACCGGACCTCCTGACCGACACCCAGACATCTGGCCAGACACTGAGCACATCGGACCCGCCATGGCCTTAGCTCGTGATCTCTTCCCAACCTCGTTTTTCAGGCTTCACAACCGAGACCTTAACTCCAATCAAGACCCAGGGGTAAACGTTGTTAGGGTCCGTGATCAAAGGAACGAGACTGATACAAAGCGAAGGTCAAGCAAAACTTTATTTCGCGCCAAGCATCAGGAATCAAACTACCGGTCAGAGCTACCTCTTACGAAAAGGCGGTGACGATGAACCCAACAAGGTCACTTCCAAGAAGGCCACTCTGGACGAGGCTGCTCTAGATGACGTTGCTGCTCCACAGATGAGGCCGCTCCATGATTGGAGCCGTTCCCAAGAAGAGGCCGCTCCCAAGACAAGGCCACTGCTCAATGAAGTTGCTCCCCGGACAAGGCCGCTCCCAAGAAGAGGCTGTTCTGGACAAGACCATTTCCTGGATGAGGCCACTCCCAATGACGAAGAAGCAACAATGACAAGGAGGACAACCCAGATGACACAGACTCTGCTCCCCACGATGCTACTCTGACCAGGCTTCCACCCGGAGGAAGCCACCACTGCGGACAAGGCCACTTGTGGTTCGGGGTGGCGAGGCATTTTGCAGCGAGGCTGCTGGTGTCTAGGGGCCGTTGGCATCTCAGGGCTGCTTACGCCTCCAGACTGCTGGCATCTAGGGGCTGCAGGTGTCAGGACCGACTGCTGGCCTCTAGGATCTGTAGGCATCAGGACCGCAGGCGTCGTGGGACCGCTGACAACTGGACCCCAGATGTCTCAGGACCGCAGGCCTCGAGGGACCACTGACAACCGGACCGCAGATGTGTCAGGACCGCAGGCGTCGAGGGACCGCTGACAACTGGACCGCAGATGTCTCAGGACCACAGGCGTCGAGGGACCGCTGACAACTGGACTGCTGGGCCGCCGCCGGAGGCTGGAGGCTGCAGGCGGCGGCTCGGGGCGGCGGAAGGCTGCAGGCTGCAGGCGGCGGCACTCGGGGCCGCCGCCGGAGGATGGAAGCTGCAGGCGGCAGCGCTCGGGGCCGCCGCCGGAGGATGGAAGCTGCAGGCGGCGGCGCTCGGGGCCGCCACCGGAGGCTGCAGGCTGCAGACGGCGGCGTTCGGGGTCGCCGCTGGAGGCTGGAGGCTGCAGGCGGCGGCGCTCGGGGCCGCCACCGGAGGCTGCAGGCTGCAGACGGCGGCGTTCGGGGTCGCCGCTGGAGGCTGCAGGCGGCGGCGCTCGGGGCCGCCGGAGGCTGGAGGCTGCCGGCGGTGGCTCGGGGCCGCCGGAGGCTGGAGGCTGCCGGCGGTGGCTCGGGGCCGCCGGAGGCTGGAGGCTGGAGCGCCAAACGCGGTTATAGCTCTTATAAGAGCTGTTACAGCTCTTCTATACACCGTTGACTCCCCTGCTCTTCTGCGACTTCCACCGCTCTCCGCTCCACTTCACCGCTCTCCGCCGACTTCACCGCTCTTCACTCCACTTCACCGCTCTCCGCGGACTTCACCGCTCTTCGCTCCACTCTCCGCAGACTCGGCTCCACCGCTCTCCTGCAGCAGCCCCCGGCCCTCCTGCAGCAGCCCCCGGCCCTCCTGCAGGAGCCCAGGGTCTCCTGCAGCAGCCCCCCTTGGCAGCCTGGCAGAGCAACCTTTATGGGGGTGGTTAAGCCCCGCCCCTACACAGGTGGCCAATTGAATTCCAACCTTCCCAGTGGATATACATACGGCCTACTGATTGGATGACTCCACTCAGTCTGCCCCACCCTTACAACGTGATGCAGAAATCAGAACTCCACCTTCCCCGTGGCCAGAACACTTGTGGTTTGCATGTTTTCCACTGTTTAGTGTAGGAGAAACCAGCATGGCCCATGAGGCCCCACCCATATTTGAGTGCTGCATTGGGCACAAACAGGCATTGTGACCCTCAGCATGAGTCATGTCCTCAAGTAAGGCCTGTCTGTGGCTAGACCAGGAGCCCACATATGGGGCTAGCCATGCCCCTAGTCCCCCATTCTTAATCAGAGGTTGATTTGTCCATTTGGCCCTCCCCAAGGCTATGCTCTGGAATCCCTCTTTTGGTGGGACACCTGAGGTATAAAAACAGAACAGACTCCTCCAATCCCACAGAATCACCCCAAACTCCTGGGATCGGACCAAATCCCCAGAGACGGAGACTCATCCATGGTCCATGAGACCACCTCGACATTCCACGGCCATCAGTGACACAAAATCCAGAGACAAAAGCCTTAGCAAGCACCTCACTCTCACCCTTTGTTCATATCCCAGAGAGTTCTCTTCAGAGGCTGTAGATTCAGCCTACCATACCTATGTCCCCAAACTTAAGCCAAGTTTGTGTTTTCAGACTTCTGTCCCCACAGCCCTGGCCCACACACCCTCCAGGCTGGGGTCCCTAGAGTGACACATCAGGACTGTGCATGCCTTCTCAAAGGGTATTCTGCCCATTCCATTGGCCCCAACTGTACATATTAGGAGAAACCTCCAATGTGCCTGAGGCTATCCCAAAAGTGTCGGCCCCCCAGGCAAACAGGGTTGATCTGACACCAGCTAAGCAACTACTTCCACTCAGACCCGTTGACAGAGGTCCCCCGTGAAGAATATTGAACTGGACAGGCCTCTAGGCCATAATTGGATCCATTGCTTTGGTTTCCAGACATCTCTCCACAGAGAACTGGTTTCCAATACCAGCACACAGGTGATTCCTGAGGCACCGACCAGAACACATCTCGTCTCCACATAGGAAATGTACTTCTTGGAGCTCTGCCAAAATCTCCAGTTAGGAGAATCCTTCAGGGCCCTAGTGCCATCGCCCTATTCCAAGGTCTCCATCAACCCAAACCCATATTATGACATATCCACAGGAGAGTCCATTTCAACACACCCCCCTTGGTTGCTCCCCCAGAGCCAGCAGATTGAAATACTCTTGTCCCAAGGAGACAATTAGAATATGAAGTGGGATGCCCAGGCATCAAATTTTAGAACACTGTTCTGGAGTTGTTCCATATGGGACGTCCTTAAGCCATCAAATATGTCTCAGTTGTCCCACAGAAGGAATTCTAGTGGTTTGGAACATCTCAAAATTCCCATCGAGGGAAAAACTCCATGGCATTGTGTTGCCCTACCCCCCCTTCCTGAAGAGGCCTCATGGACGGAAACTCCGACCTGAAACAATGTCTGATCCTCGCCCTAACTTCAGGTGTAGGAGATCTCGATTCAGCTCTGTAGAGTGTGCCTTTAGTGCCCTCGCCCCGAACCTATGCCTAGCTTGTCTCAGACTTCAGTCCTCACACTCCAGGCCCACAAGCCCTCCAGTTTTGTAATTCCGGAGCCATTATGCAGCACTCAGCCTTCCCTCCAGAAGAAAATCACTGCCCTCTGGGGCTACCCAGAGACTCCAAATGAGGATCAACCTGCACAACACTTGACTGTACCCCAATTATATAGTCCACCCTGGGCAATAGTGCCCTGTCTGACACAGCTTGAACCCGGACCTCCCGACTGACACCCAGACAGCTGAACACACACTGAGCACATCAGACCCGCCATGTTCTTAGCTCATCATCTCTTCGCAACCTAGCTTTTCAGGCTTCAGTACTTCTACCTTAACTCCAAACCCTGCCAAGAGGTGAACGTGATGCAGAAATCAGAACTCCTCCTTCCCCATGGCAAGAAACCTTGTGTTTGTTATGTTATCCAATGTTCAGTGTAGGAGAAACTAGCACAGCCCTTGAGGCTCCGCCCATGCTACAAGTCAGCGTTAGACACAAACACACATATTGGCACTCAGCGGGAGCCCTGTCCTCAAGTAAGGCCCCTCAGTGGCTGGACCAATAGCCCGCATATGGGGCTTGCCATGTTCCTAGGCCCCCAATCTTAAGTAGAGGTTAGGTTGCTCAGTGGCCCCACTCAGGGCTCTGCTCTGGAATTCCTCTTTTGGTGGGACACCTGTGGTAAAAAACAAAACAAAACAAAACAAAACAAAACAAAAAAACCACACACACACACACACACACACACACACACACACAGAACGGACTCTTTCTCTTTCCATCTCACAGAATGACCCCAAACTCTTGGGATCAGGCTAAATCCCCAGAGAGGGAGACAAGTCCATGTCACATGAGGCCACCCCGACATTCCATGGCTATCATTCACACAAAAGCCTAAGCAAGCACATCACACTCACCCTTTGATCATATCCCAAAGGTTCTCCTCATGGTCTGTAGATCGGGCCTGCCATACCTATGTCCAGAAACCTAAGCCGAGTCTGTGTTTTCAGACTTCTGTCCACGCAGCCCTGGCCCACACACCCACAAGACTGGGACCAATGGAGCCACACCTCAGGACTGCGCCTGCCCTCTCCAAGGGAATTCTGCCCATTAAATTGGCCACAACCATATAAATTAGGAGAAACCCACAAAGTCCCTGAGGCCAGCCCAATAGTGTAGGCTTCCCAGGACAAACAGGGGCGATCTGACACCAGCTGAGCAAATACCTCCACTCCGATCCATAGAGAGACGTCCGCAGAGAAGAAGATTGAACTGGACAGGCCCCTAGGCCCTAATCAGATCTATTGCTTTGGTTTCCAGGCATCTCTCCCCAAAGGCCTGGTTTCCAATATCAGCATATGGGAGTTTCCAGAGGGCACCATCAGAACACATCTCGTCTCCACATGGGAAACATGCTCATTGGAACTGTGTCAAAACATCCAGTTAGGAGAATTCTTCAGGGCTCCAAGCCACTGCACAATAACCAAGGTCTCCATAGACACAAACCCACAATGTAGCCCGCTGCAGGGTCCTCTTTACTCCCCAACAACCAGCCGATCAAACCTATACCACCTCATTCCAAGGTATCAATGGACACAAACACACATTAGGACCCATCCGCAGGAGAGTCCATTTCAACTCAGCCCCCTCGGTTGCTCCCCAGATCCAGCAGATCTAACCTCTCTTGTCACTAAGAGACAATTGGAATGAGAGGCGGGCTGCGCAGCCATCTATCCTTAGAACCTGCTCGGAATCATTCTGTATGGGAAGTCCCGGAGCCAAACAAGAGATCTCAATGGTCCCGCAGAAGAATCTTTGTGGTTTGAAGCATCTCACAACTCCCATCATGGGAAAACCTCCATGGCCTTGTGATCCCCCCTCCTTCATGAAGGGGCCATCAAGGACAGAAACTCCAACCCGAGTGATCGTGTGATCCTCGCCCTGACTTCAGATGCACGAGATCTCGATTCAGCTCTTCAGAGTGTGCCTGCCATGCCCTCTCCCAGAAACCTAAGCCTAACTTGTGTTCTCAGACTTCCATCATCACACTCCTGGCCCACAAGCCCTCCAGTTTGGCAATTCCAGAACTACAATGCAGCACTCTGCCTGCCCTACAGAAGAAAAACATTTCCCTCTGGGGCTACCCAGAAACCCCAAATGAGGATCAACCTGCATGCTACTTGACTGTACCCAATTATACAGGCTTCCTTGGCCACTAATGCCCTTTCTGACACAGCCTGAGCCTGGACCTCCCAACCCACACCCAGCCAGCTGTCCGCACACTGAGCACATCGGACCCGCCATGGACTTAGTTAGTCATCTCTCCCTAGCCTCGGTTTTCAGGCTTAAGAACCTAGACCTTATCTCAAATCACTGCCCAGGGTTGAACATGATGCAGAAATCAGATCTCCTTCCCCATGGCAAGAATCCCTGTGGTTGGCATGTTGTCCAACGTTCACTGTAGTTGAAACCAGTGTGGCCCATGAGGCCCCACCCATGCTTGAGGGCCGCATTGGTCACAAACACGCATTGTGACTCTCAGCTTGAGCCCAGTCCTCAAGTAAGGCCTCTCAGTGGCTGGACCCAGAGATGGCATATTGGGCTTGCCATGCCCCTAGGTCCCAATTTTTAACCATATTTCGGGTTGTCCATTAGCCCTCCCCAGGGCAATGCTTTGGAATCCCTCTTTTGGTGGGACACCTGAGGTAACAAAACTGAAAGGACTCCTCCCATCCCACAGATTGACCCAAAATAATTGGATTGGGCCACATCCACAGAGAAGAAGACTTGTGAATGGCCCATGAGGACTCCCCCTCATTCCACGGCCATCGTTGACACTAAATCCAGAGACAAAAACCTGAATAAACGCCTCACATTTGCTCTTTCTTCATAGCCTGAGGAGCTCTCCTCACGGTCTGTAGATCGGGCCTGCCATACCTATGTCTCCAAACCTAAGCCATGTTTGTGTTTTCAGACTTCTGTCCCCACAGCCCCTAGCCACACACGCTCCATGCTTGGGCCATTGGAGCCACACCTCATATCTGTGCCTTCCCTTTCCAAAGGAATTCTGCCAATTCCATTGGCCACATCCTTTCAAATTAAAAGAAACCTCCAAAGTCACTGAGGCGATCCCAATATTGTAGGCTGCCCAGGACAAACAAGGGTGATCTGACAAAAGCTGAGCAACTACCTCCACTCAGACCTGTAGACAGATGTCCACACAGAAGAAGATTGAACCAGATAGGCCCCTAGGGACATCCCACCACTGTAAGCTGCTCTGGACAAACAGACATTGTGACACAGGCTGAGCAACTACATCCATCCAGACACGCAGACAGATGTCTGCAGAGACAAAAGATTTTAGCAGAGAGGCCCATAGGCTTAATCTCAACTCTTGCTTTGGTTCCCAGGTGTCACTCATCAGAGTCCTGGGTTTGAAGAACAGCATATGGGGCTTTCTGAGGCACCAAACAGAACCTCTCTCATCTCCGCATGGGGAGCTTTCTTATTCGAGCTGTATCAAACCCTTCAGGTAGCCGAATTCTGTAGGGTCCCTGATACACCAGCACATTCTAAGGTCTCCAATGACACAAACCCACATTATGATGCATCCTCAGGAGAGTCCATTTCAACTCAGCACCCTGGGTAGCTTTCCCCAGAGCCAGCAGATCATACATGTCGTGTTGCAAATAGCCAATGAGAAGGCGAGGTATGCTGTACAGGCATCTATCCATCGAACCCTGCTCTCCAGTCCTGCCGAATGGGATGTCCAAAAGAACTCAACTGTCCGACAGAAGGAAACCTTGTGGTTTGGAGCAACTCACAAACTCCATGTGGGAAAACCGCCTTGGCCTCATGAAGCCCCCACTTCATGAAGGTGCCATCACGGACACAAACTCCAACCGCAGCTAACGTTTGATCCTCACCCTGACTGAGATCCTGATTCAGCCTCTGAAGATAGGGCCTGTTGCACCCTTGGCCCCAAATCTCACCCTAGCTTATGTTTTCAGACTTCTGTCCTCACATTCCTGGCCCACAAGCCCTCCTGCTTGGGAATTCTGGGGCCACAACGAAGCACTCTGCCTGCCCCCCAGAAGAAAAACATTGTCTATACCATTGCCCGGAAACCCCAAATGAGGATCAAACTGCTAGGCTCTCGGCAACACCCCAATTGCATAGGCTACCCTAAGCACTAATGCTCTGTCTTACATAACCTGAGTCCAGACCTTCCAACAGACACCGAGACAGTTGGCTGCACACACAGAACATTGGACCTGCCACGGCCTTAGGCCATCATCCCTTCCCAACCTGGGTTTTCAGGGATTGGAACCTAGACTTTATCTCCAATCCCTACACAGAGGGGAGCCTGATGCACAAGTCAGAACTCCTCCTTCCCCATGGCAAGAAACCTTGCTGTTGGCAGTGAGTCAAACATTCAGTGTAGGAGAAACCTGGATAGTCCATGAGGCCACGCCCATGCTTGAGGGCCGCTTTGGGCACAAACAAGCATTGTGACCCTCAGCGTGAGTACCTTGTTCAAGTAACCCCTCTCAGTGACTGGACCAAAAGCCTGCATATGGGGCTTGTCATGCCCATAGGCACACAGGCCTAACCAGATGGCGAGTATTCCAGTTGTCAATACCCACTGCTGTGCTCTAGAATCCCTCTACTGGGGAGAAACCTGTGGCAGAAAACAGTACTCTTCCCTTCCCACAGAATGACCCCAAACACTTGGGAGCTTGGACAATCCCAAGCGAGGGAGACTCTTCCACGGCCCATGAGGCAACCCCTACATTAAATGGCCATTGTGGACACAACATCCAGAGACAAAAGCCTGACTCTCCCTCATTTCATATCCAAAGGAGCTCACCTCAAGGACTGGATATCAGGCCAGCCATAACCTTCGCCCCAAGCCTGAGCCAAGTTTGAGTTTTCAGACATCTGTCCCCACAGCCCTGGCACACAGAGCTTCCAGGCTGGGTTCTCTGGAGCCATACCACAGGACTGTGCCTGCTCTCTCCTAGGAAACTGCCCATTCCATTGGCCACAACCCTACAGAATAGGAGAAACCTCAAGGTCCCCAAGGACATCCCACTACTGTAAGATGCCCTGGACAAACAGGGGCATTCTGAAACAAGCTGAGCAACTACCTCTACGCAGGCATGCATACAGATGTCCACAGAGTCAGAAGATTGAACCTGGCAGGCCCCTAGGCCCTAATCTGAACTCTTGCTTTGTTTTCCAGGTGTCACTCCTCAAAGGACTGGTATTGAAGATGAGCATATGGGGCTTTCTTGAGGCACCAAACAGAACACCTCTCATCTCCACATGGGAAGTTTTCTTTCTGGAGTTGTGTCAAACCCTTTGAGGTCGAGTATACTGCAGTGTCCCTGAGCCACTGCCACATTCCTAGGTCTCCATGGACATCAACCTACATTATGACCCCTCTTCAGGAGAGTCCATTTCAACTTAGCCCTCTGGGTAGCTCGCCCAGGAGCCCGCAGATTGAGCCTGCCTTGTCCCGACCAAACATTGGGAATGTGAGGTGGCATTTCTAGGCGTCCATGCTTAGACTCTTGCTCTCGATACTTTCTGAATGGAGCATCCTGGAACCATCCAATAGGACTTGATTGTCCTGCAGAAGGAAACCTTGAGGTTTGGAGTAGCTCACAAATCCCATCGTAGGGAAACCTCCCTGGCCTCATGAAGCCCCCACCCCCTTCAGGAAGAGGCCATCATGGACACAAACTCTAGCCTGAGGCAACGTCTCATACTCGCCCTGACCTCAGATGCAGGAGATCTCGATTTAGCCTCTGCAGAGTGGGCCTGTTGTGCCCTCAGCCCCAAACCTCATGCTAGCTTGTGTTTTCAGACTTCCTTCCTCACACTAGTGTCCAACAAGCCATCCAAACTGGGAATTCCAGATCCACAATGCAGCCCTCTGCCTGTCCACCAGAAGAAAAACGTTGCCCTTTGGGGATCTCCAGAAATCCCAAATGAGGATCAACCTGCTCGGGCCTTGACCACACCCCATTTGGATAGGCTGCCCTGGGCACTAATGCTCTGTCTGACACAGCCTGAAACCAGACGTTCTGACAGACAATGAGACAGCTGGCTGCACACCCAGCACATCAGACATGCCATGGCCTTAGGCTGTCATCTCTTCCCAACCTGGATTTTCAGACATCTGAACCTAGAAATTATATCAAATCCCGACACAGTTGGGTACTGGAAGCACAAAATCAGAACTCCTCCTTCCGCATGGCTTTAAAGCTTGCTGTTGGCATGGAGTCACACCTTTAGGGTAGGAGAAATTTTCATGGCTCTTGAGGCATGCCCAAAATTGAGTGCCACCTTGGGCACAAACTCGCATTGTGACCCTCAGCGTGAGCCCCATGTCGAAGTAAGACCTCTCAGGGCCTGGACCATGAGCCCCCATATGGGGCTTGCCAAGCCCCTATGCTCCCAATCCTCACCAGAGTTCGAGTTTTCCAGTCGCCTGTACCTGGAGCTCCGCTCTTGAATCCCTCTCTTGGAGATTCACCTGAGCCAGACAACAGGACTCCACCCTTCCCACAAAATGACCTCAAACTCTTGGGATCTTGGCCAAATCCCCAGAGAGGGAGACACATCCATAGTCCCAGAGGCCACCACTAAATTCCACGGCTATGCTGGACACAACATTCAGAGACAAAAGCCTGAGAGAACGCCTCCACTCGCCCTTCTTTCATAAGCCAAGGAGCTCCCCTCTCAGTCTGTAGATCTGGCCTGCCATACCCTCGGCGCCACACCTAAGCTGAGTTTGTGTTTTCAGACTTCTGTGCCCACAGCCTGGACCCTCACAACCTCCAGGCTAGGGCCTCTGGAGCCACACCGAAAAACTGTGCCTGTCCACTCCAAGGAAACTGTGCCCAATCCATTGACCACAACCCTACAGGTTAGGGAAAACCTCCAAGGACCCTGAGGCCATCCCGATAGTGTAGTTTGCCCTGGACTAAGAGGGGCACTCTGACACTAGGTAAGCAACTATCTTCACTTAGACACTCAGACAGTGTCCCCAGACACATAAGATTGAAACAGGCAGGCCCCTAGGCCCTAATCTGAACCTTAACTTTGGTTTCCAGTTGTCCTTTTCAGAGGACTGGTTTCAAAGACCAGCATATGGGGCTTTCGTGAGGCACAAAACCGAACCTCTCTTTTCTCCACATGGGGAGCTTTCTTTCTTTTTTTTTTTTTTTTTTTTTTTAGATTTTATTTATTTATTTGACAGAGAGAGATCACAAGTAGGCAGAGAGAGAGGAGGAAGCAGGCTCCCTGCTGAGCAGAGAGCCCGATGCGGGACTCGATCCCAGGACCCTGAGATCATGACCTGAGCCGAAGGCAGCGGCTTAACCCACTGAGCCACCCAGGCGCCCCGGGGAGCTTTCTTTTTGGAGCTGTATCAAACCCTTCAGGTAGGAGAATTCCGCAGGGCCCCTGAACCACCAGCACATTCCAAGGTCCCCATGGACAAAAACCCACATTACGATGCATCCTCAGGATATTCCATTTCAATTCAGACCCCTGGGTAGCTTGCCCCAGAGCCAGCAGATCAAACATCTCTTGTCCTAATGGCCAATGGGAATGCGAGGCATGCTGGTATCCATCCTTTGAACCCTGCTCTCCAGTCCTTCCATAGGGACGTCCTGGAGCCACCCAACATGACTCGACTGTCCTGCAGAAGGAAACCTTGTGGTTTGGAGCAACCTCCAAACTCAGCCTGGGAAAACTTCCTGGCCTCATGAGGCCCCGTTTCATGAAGGTGCCATCATGGACACTAACTCCAGCCTCAGTCAACGTTTGATCCTCGCCCTGACTTCAAATGCAGGAGATTTCGATTCAGCCTCTGCAGAGTGGGCTTGCGGAGCCCTTGGCCCCAAACCTCATCCTAGCTTGTGTTTTCAGACTTCCATCCTCACTCTCCTGGCCCACAAGCCTTCCTGATTGGGAAATCTGGGGCCACAACGAAGCAATGTGCCTGAACCCCCAGGGGAAAAAAAAAATTGTCTATACCGTTGCCCAGAAACCCCAAATGAAAATCAACCTGCTTGGGCTTCTGCAAGACCCCAATTGCATAGGCTACCCTAAGCATTAATGTTTTGTCTTACATAGCCTGAGCCCAGACCTTCTGACAGACACTGAGACAGCTGGCTACACCCAGCATACCGGACCCGCCATGGTCTTAGGCCATTCACCCCTTCCCATTCACCTGTGTGTCTTCCTGGAGGTATGTTCTGAGACTGTGTCAGGCTGTGCAATTTTTCCGGAGTGACCTATCAAATTGGGGTGGGCTTAGGGGCCTTGCAGGTTTCTCCTAATCTGGTGGGTTTGGGAAACTGAGACGGGCTGAGATTCCTCAGGTGAGCAGGCCCAGTGATGTGGTGTGGTCCTGGAGGCCCCATCCTGGAGGGCATATGGGTTAGGACTTTAGGTCCAAAGTCTTCAGACAAACTTGGGTAAGAGTTAGGGGCGAGGTGATGGCAGACCCGATAAGAAGACTCTGAGGGCAGCTCCTCGGGATTTGAAATTCGGACGGCTGAGAGGTAGGATCACAGGCTTTTCTGTCTGGATTGTTTGTCTAAGATGGCCACGGAATGGAGAGGTGGCCTCATGGGTCCATGTGAGATTCTACCTCTCTGGGAATTCTGCCTGGCACACAAGAGTTTGGTGTCTTTCTGGGGGATGGAGGGGAGCGTGGTTTTCTGTGTCAGGGGTCCCGTCCAAACAGGCATTCCAGAGATGGGTTCTGGGTCCAGGAGCATGGATCACCACAACAAGGCTTAGGATTTGGGACTAGGGGCATGACAGGCCTGCTCTATGCTCTCCTTGTACAGCTCCCAAGGGGGCTTTTTGGAAATGGGTCTCAGGCTGAGGGTCACAATGCCTGTTTGTGCCCAGATGCCCATGCTGAGTGGACATAGTGTCACGGGCCATGCACTTGGCTCCCACTCTGAGGGTTGGAGAGCCATGTCAACATTCAGTTTTCCTGCCATGGGGAAGGAGGTATACTTTTTTGTGCTTCAGGGTCCCCCATGAGCAGGAATTTGAGATAAGTTCTGGGACAGGTACCTGAATACCCAGGTTGCTTTGAGATGAGGTCCTCGGGCCAAGGCACTGCCCACCTGCAGGAAATGGGGCCCGCTGTCTGAGTGGCTGACAGGAGGTCGGGGCTCAAGCTGTGTCAGACAGAAAATTCATGTAGAGGGTGACCTATGATATTAGGATGCCATTGAGAGCTGTGCAAATGTATCCTTATATGGGCTTTCTGCGCAGACCCTAAGGGCACTTCTTCTTTCTGGTGAGCCTGCAGATGGCTGCATTATGGCTCCAGAATACCCAGGATGGAGGGCTTGCTGGTGAGGAGTGTGAGGACAGAAGTCTGAAAACACAAGCTATGGTTAAGCTCAGTGCCGAGCACATGTCCTTTCCAATGTACAGCAGTTGTTCTGAGATCTCCAGCACCTGGGCGAGGGTCAGATGTCTGCTCACACTGGAGTTTGTGAGCTGCTCTAAAAAATCAAGGTATCCTACTGTGGGATAGGAGAAGTCCGCTTAGAGGGCTCCAGGGTCCCCATATGGAAGATTCGATGGCAGAGCTCTCTGAATGGAGGCCTGGGAAGCCCATCTTGCATTATCATTGCATCTGAGGAACAAGGCAGTCTTGATCCAATGACACTATTTCCAAGTTCCAAGTGATCTGTGTTGACGGAAGTTCTCAGTCTAACAGGTCCCAATGCTGCTTGGTGTCCAGGGAGACCTTGAATGTGATGGCGGCTCTCAGGCCATGCAGGATTCTCTATCCTGAGGATTAGACCCAGTAACCAGGAGCCAGGTTTCCTTCTCCGGACAGGAGGTGTTCTCTTGTATGGCTCACAGACCACAGGTTGGACCATATGTTGACTTTCCAGAACAGGCCTCTGGGGAGAGAGGCCTCAAAACCTAAGCTAGGGTTCTGATGAGGTTGTAGGGGCATGGCAGGTTCAATCTTCGGACTCAGTGCTGTTGACCTGCGTGTCATCCTGGAGGTAGGTGCTGAGGCTGTGTTAGGTTGTGCATTTTTTCCAGATCGGCCTATGAAATTGGGGTGGACTCAGGGGCCATGCAGTTTTCTCCTAATCTGGACGTTTTGAGAAATTGAGACAGGCAGAGTTTCCTCGGGAGAGCAGGCCCAGTGATGTCATGTGGTTCTCTAGGCCCTAGCCTTGAAGGCATGTGGGTCAGGATTTTGGGACCAAAGACTTCAGACACAAACTCGGGTAAGAGTTAGGATCAAGGTGATGGCAGTCCCAATCTGCAGACCCTGAGGGAAGCTCCTCGGGATTCGAAATTCAGATGGCTGGGAGGGAGGATCACAGGCTTTTCTGTCTGGATTGTGTGTCTAGAATGGACACAAAATGGAGGGGTGACCTTATGGGTCCATGAGATATTCTTCCTCTCTGGGGATGCTGCTTGGCACCCAAGAGTTTGATGTCTTTCTGAGGAAGAGGAAAACGCTGTTTTCCATCTCAGGGATCTTGTCCAAACAGGGATTCCAGGGATGGGTTCTGGGTCCAGGCACCTGGAAAACCCAACCAAGACTTCGGTTTTGGGCCTAGGGGCATGACAGGCCCGCTCTGTGGGATCCTGGTCCAGCTTCCAAGGGGGCTCTTTCTAAAGAGGACTCATTCTGAGAGTCACAAAGCCTGTTTCTGCCCAGCTGCCCATTTTTGTAGGCATGGTCTCATGGGCCATGCACTTGGCTCCCACTCCGAGGGTTGGACAGCAATCTCAACATTCAGTTTTCTTGCCATGGGGAAGGAGGAGCACTCTTTGGGGTTCAGGGTCCCCTATGGGAAGGAATTTGAGATAATCTGGGACAGATACCTCAATACCTAGGTTGCATCAAGATGATGGCCTCGGGCCAAGGCTGGACCCACCTGCGGGATATGGGGCCCACTATCTGGGTGACTGACAGGAGTCTGGGGATCTGGCTGTGTCAGGCAGACCATTTGTGCAGAGGTCGGCCTATTATATTGGGGTGCCATTGAGGGACGTGCAGGAGCATCCCCATGTGGGTTTCTGCGGAGACCCATAGGGCACTTCTTCTTTCTGGTGGGCAGGCAGAAGGCTGTCTTGTGGCTCCAGAATTTCCAATATGGAGGGTTTGCAGGCGAGGAGTGTGAGGACAGAAGTCTGAAAACACAAGCCATGGATAAGCGTAGTGCCGAGCACATGGTCATTCCAATATTCAGTGGTTATTTCAAGATCTCCAGCACCTGAGTATGGGCAAGGGTCAGATATCTGCTCATGCTGGAGTTTGTATCCATGGTGGTCAACTAATTCTTAGGTAGCCTCAAGAATTCTTGGAGGTTTTCCCAAGCAGGACCTTTTGAGCTGCTCCAAACAGCAAGGTGTCCTACTGCAGGACAGGGGAAGTCCGCTTAGAGGGCTCCAGGGTCCCCCATATAAAAAGATTCAACAGCAAAACTCTCTGAATGGAGGCCTGGGAATCCTTCCTCACATTACCATTGCAGCTTAGGAACATGGCAGGCTTGATCCGCTGGTTCTGGTTCCAATTTCCAAGTGATCTAAGTTGAAGGATGCTCTCAGTCTAACGAGTCACAATGCTGTTTGGTGTCCAGGGAGACATTAGAATGTGTTGGTGGGTCTGAAGCTATGCAGGATTCTCCTACCTGAGGGTTAGACCCAGTTGCCAGCAGCCAGGTTTCCTTCTCAGGATAGGAGGGGTTCTCTTGTATGTCTCAGGGATCACATGTCGGGTCATATGTTGGATTGCAAGAACAGGCCTCTGGGCACAGAGGCCTGAATACTAGGCTAGGGTTCTGATGAGGTTGTAGGGGCATGTCATGTTCAACCTTCGTACTCAGGGCCTTTGATCTGCGTGTCTTCCTGGAGGTAGGTGCTGAGGCTGTGTCAGACTGTGCATATTTTTCCAGAGCGGCCTATGTAATAGGTGTGGGTTAAGGGGCCTTGCAGGTTTCTCCTAATCTGGAGGGTTTGGGCAACTGAGATGGCAGAGTTTCCTCTGGAGAGCAGGCCCAGTGATGTAGTGTGGTTCTGGTGGCCCCATCCTGGAAGGCATGTTTTTCATGCCTCTGGGACCAAATTCTTCAGACCCAAAATTTGGAAAAAGTTAGGTGCGAGGTGATGGCAGGCACAATCTGAAGTCCCTGAGGGCAGCTCCTCGGGATTTGTAATTCGTGCAGCAGGGAGGCAGGAGCAAAGGCTTTTCTTTCTGGATTGTGTGTAGGATGGCCTCGGAATGGTGGGGTGTCCTCATGTGTCCATGGGATTTTCTACTTCTCTGGGGATTCTGCCCGTCACCCATGAGTTTGGTGTCTTACTGGGGGAAGGAGAGAGCGCGGTTTACCGTGTCAGGGTTCCTGTCAAAACCGGGATTCCAGAGATGGGTTCTGGGTCCTTGTGCCTGGATCACCCCACAAAGGCTTAGGATTTGGGCCTAGAGGCCCTGGTCCAGCTTCCACAGCAACCTGTTGGAAATGGGTTTCAGGGTGAGGGTCGCAATGCCTGTTTGTGCCCAGCTGCCCATCCTGAGTGTGCGTTGTCTCTTGTTCCATGCACCTGGATCCCAATCTGAGGGTTTCACTACCATCTCATCATTTATTTTTTCTGCCATGGGGAAGTAGGAGTATTCTTTTGTGCTTCAGTTTCCCCCATGTGCAAGAATTTGAGCTTTATTCTGGGACATGTACGTGAATACCCAGGTTGGGTCTAGATGAAGGACTCAGGTCAGGGCAGGTCACACATGCCAGATATGGGGCCCGCTATCTGGGTGGCTGCCAGGAGATCGGGGCTAGGCTGTGTTGACAGGGCATTAGTGAACAGGGTGGTCTATGATATTGCGTTGCCATAGAGGGCCGTGCAGGTGGATCCTCATGTGGGGTTTCACGCAGACCCATAGGGCACTTCTTTTTTCTGGAGGGCAGGCAGAAGGCTGCATTGTGGCTCCCAAATTCTCAATGTAGAGGGCTTGAAGGCAAGGAGTGTGAGAACAGAAGGCTGAAAACACAAGCTACGGTTAAGCTCAGTGCCGAGCACATGGTCATTCCAATATGCAGCGATTGTTTAGAGATCTCCAGCACCTAAGTATGGGCAATGGTCAGATGTCTGCTCACGATGGAATTTGTATCTATGATCGCCAACAAACGAAATATCCAGCACCTGAGTAAGGGTGGATGTCAGATGTTTGCTCACACTGGAGTTTGTGTCTATGATGACTGAGAAATGGAGGAGTGGCATCAACAGGCCATGGAGGATTCCCCACGCTGATGCATGTGAGGTGCTCCAAACAGCAAGGTTGCTTTTTCTACCGGACAGGTGGAGTCTCGTTTGTTTGATCCAGGGTCCCCCATGTGAAAAGTATGGGTAGCAGAGCTCTTCCACAAGGATATCTGGAAAGCACACCTCCATTGACCAATGCAGCTGAGAAATATGGCAGGTTCTTTAGGGTGGCTCTGGGGCAAAGTACCAAGGCCTTGAGTTGACATGGAATCTCTTGCAGATGGGTCACAATGCTGGTTTGTCACCGGGTAGATATTAGAGTGTGTTGGTGGCTAAGGTGCCATGCAGGCTTTTTCTACCCTGAAGGTTCAACACAGGTTGAAGAGCACGGTTTCCTTCTGGAGACAGGAGATGTAGTGTTGTGTGGCTCAGGGAGCACATGTTGTATCATAAGTTCGTATTCAAGAACAAGCCTCTGAAGACCGATGCCTGACAACTTAATCTAGGGTTCCAATGAGGTCCCAGGGGCATGAGAGTTTGAATCTTCAGACTCAGGACAGTTGACTTGGGTGTCTGCGTGGATGTAGGTGACCAGGGTGTTTTAGACTGCGCACTTGTGACCAGAGTAGCCTCCAATATTGGGGTGGCCTCAGGGGCCTTGCATGTTTCATCCTACTCTGGAAGGTTTGGATAACTGTGACAGGCACAGTTTCCATGGGGATGGCAGTCCTGTGGTGTGGCTCCAGAGACCCCATCTTGGAGGGCAAGTGAGCCATGGTTTGGGGAGGAAAGTCTGCAAACACAAACTCAGGTTAGGGTTACTGGGAGGTTATTGCAGGGCAATGCATAGACCTGGAGGGTTACTCGTCAGGAAAAATAATTCGAGTGACTCTAAGGCAGAGGCACAGGCTTTTCTCTCTGGATTGTGTGTCCAGGATGGCCTCGGAATGCAGCTGTGGTCTCATGGGTCCATGGGAGATTTTTCCTCTCTAAGGATCCTGGTGGCTCCCAAAAGTTTGATGGCTTGGGGCACCTGGGTGGCTCAGTGGGTTAGGCCCCTGCCTTCGACTCAGGTCATGATCCCAGGGTCCTGGGATTGAGCCCCACATCAGGCTCTCTGTTCAGCGGGGAGCCTGCTTCCCCCTCTCTCTCTGTCTGCCTCTCTGCCTACTTGTGATATATCTCTCTCTGTGTCAAATAAATAAACAAAATCTTAAAAAAAAAAAAAAAAGTTTGATGGCTTTTCAGGACGGAAAGAGTGCTATTGTCGATCATAGATGTGCCCCAAAACAGGGATTCCAGATATGGGCTCTGGGTCTGGGCACCTGGAAAATCTCACCAAGCGTCAGGACTTGGGCTTACGGGCATACCAGGCCTGCAATACAGGATCCTGGTGGTACAACTGAAAGGGATTGTTTGAAAGCATGCTCAGGCTGAGGGTCACCATTCATTTTTTGTGCCCAGGGGGGGCCTAAGGAGAGGGCGTGTTCTTATTGGCCATACAACTGGATCCCACTTTGGCTCCTAGAGTTGGACACCCATCGCAACAGCCAGGCTTCCTGCCATGGAAAGAGGAGATCTCTATTGTGTTTCAGGTACCCCCATTGGCAGGGTTTCCAGCAAAGTTCTGGGAAAGGTGCCTTAATTCCAAGGATGTGTAGAGATGACAGACTTGGGCTATGGCCGGTCTAACATGCTGGAGATGAGGACCTAGGGCATGGTGGGTCCGAATGTGCTCAGTGTGTGGCCTGCTCTCTGGGTGTGGGTCGGGAGGTCTAGTCTCAGGCTGTGTGAGACAGCGCATTAGTGCTCAGAGTAGACTGTATAATTGGTGTACAGTCAAGTGGCATGCAGGTTGATTTTCATTTGGGGTTTCTGGGTAGCCCCTCAGGGCAACTTTTTTTTTTTTTTCTTTTTGAGGGCAGGCAGAGTGCTGCATTGTGGCTCCAGAATTCCCAAACTGGAGGTCCTGTGGGCCAAGAGTGTGAGGACAATAATCTGAGAGCACAAGCTAGGCATAGGTTTTGGAGCGACAGCACAGCAGGCACCCTCTGCAGAGCTGAATCGAGATCTCGTGCATCTGAAGTCAGGGCAAGGATTAGACGTTGGCTTAGGTTGGAGTTTCTGGCCATGATGGCCCCTTCATGAAGGGGGGGCATCATCACAAGACCATGGAGGTTTTCCTATAATGGGAATTGTGAGATGCTTCAAACCGCAAGGATTCTTTCTGCGGGAAAATTGAGACATGTTGGAATTCTCCAGGACATCCCATATGGAACGACTCCAGGGCAGGGTTCTGAGGATATATGCCTGGCCAGCCCGCCTCACATTCCAATTGTGTCCTAGTGAAAAGACAGGTTCGATCTCCTGGCTCAGGGGGAGCAACAGAGGGGGCTGAGTTGAAATGGCCTCTCTTGCGGATGGGTCCTAATGTGGGTTTGTGTCCATGGACATATTGGAATGGAGAGAATTTCCTTCTAGGAACAGGAGATGTTCTGTTGTGTGACTCAGGAAACAGATGTTGTATCATAAGTTGGTTTTAGGGAACAGCTATCTGAGGACAGATGCCTGAAAACCTATTCTTGGGTTCCAATGATGTCCTAGGGGCATGTCGGGTTCAATGTTCTGGCTCAGGATCACTGACTTTGGTGTCTGCCTGGTTGTAGGTGATCAGGATGTTTCAGAATGTTCATTTGCATCCAGAGCGGCTTCCAATATTGCGGTGGGATCAGGGGCCTTGGCGGTTTCTCCTAACCTGCAGGGTTTGGATAAATGTGATAGGCAAAGTTTCCTTGGGGATGGCAGACACTGTTCTGTGGTGTGGCACTAGAGACCACATCCTGGAGGACATGTGAAGCATGGTTTTGGGAGAGAAGTCTGCAAAGGAAAACTAGGTTTAGGCTTAGTGGCACGGTGGTAGCAGTCCAATGTGTCGACCTGGAGGGCAGCTCGTCAGCAACTGTAACTAGGGTGACTCGATGACGGTAGCACAGACTTTTCTATCAGGATTGTGTGTCCAGGATCACCTTGGAATCGAGATGTGGTCTCATGGGTCCATGGGATATTTTTCCTAAGGATCCTGGCGGATCCCCATTGTTTGGTGGCTTTTTCGGTGAAGGGGAAGAGTGCTGTTTTCCGTCTTAGGGGTGCCCAAGAACAGGGATTCGAGAGATGGCCTCTGGGTCGGGGCACCAAGAAATTCCCACCAATAGCTAGGATTGGGCCTAGGGGCATACCAGGCCTGCAATGCAGGATCCTGGTGGTGCAACTGAGAGGGCTTGTTTGAAAGCATGCTCAGGCTGAGGGTCACAATGCCTGTTTGTTCCCAAAACACCCTTCAGGAGTGGGAATGGTCTCATTGCCCATGTAGCTGGCTCAGTCTCTGAGGGTTGGACACATTTCCCAACAGCTAAGTTTCCTGCCATGGGGAAGGAGCAGTTCCCTCTTGGGCTTCAGGTTCCCCCATTGGCAGGGATTCCAGCAATGGTCTGGAGACAGATGCCTGAATACCAAGGCTGGGTAGTGAGGACGGACTGGGCCATAGCCTGTCTCACATGCTGGATATGGGCCGTGCTCTCTGGGTGACAGAAATGAGGTCGGGTTCAGGCTCTGTCAGACACAGCACTAGTGGCCGGGGCAGCCTAAAAATCGGGGATCCGTGAGGGCCGAGTAGATGATACTCCTGTGGGTTTTTGGTAGTCTTACCAGGCACCACTTCCTTCTATGGGGAGGGCAGAATGCTGTTTTGTCTCCAGAATTCGCTATCCAGAAGATTTCAGGACCAGTAGGGTGAGGATGGAATTGTAAACACAAGCTAGGGTTAAATTCAGTTCAAAGAAGAAGGCAGTTCCTATGTGTAGCAACTCATTCAAGACATCCAACACCTGAGTAAGGGTGGATGAAAGATGTTTGCTCACACTGGAATTTGTGTATATGATGACCGACAAATGGAGAGGTGGCGTCAAGAGGCCATGGAAGATTTCCCATGCTGAGGCTTTTGAGATGTTCCAAATAGCAAGGTTTGCTTCTACTGGACAGGTGAAGTCTGGTTTGTTTGCTTTGGGGTCCCCCATGCGGAAATTTTGGGTAGCAGACCTTTTCTGCATAGACGCCTGGAAAGCACAAGCCCAATGAGCATTGCAGCTGTGAATATGACAGGTTCGTAATGGTGGTTCTGGGGCCAAGTACCAAGGCCTTGAGTTGACATGGAATCTCTTACAGTTGGCTCCCAATGATGGTTTGTTACCTGGTAGGTGTTAGAATGTACTGGGGGTTAAGGGGCCATGAAGGATTCTCCTATCCTGAGAGTTTGGCACAGATTGAAGTGCACAGTTTCCTTCTTGGGACAGGAGATGTTCTGTTGTGTGGCTCTGGGTCCACATTTGGTATCATAACTTGGTAGTCCAGAACAGGCCTCTGAGGACACATGCCTGAAACCTAATCTAGGGTTCCAATGATACCCTAGGTGCATGTCAGTTTCAATTTTCTGTCTCAGGACCATTGACTTGGGTGTCTTCCTGGACGTAGGTGATCCAGGGTGTTTCAGACTGTGCATTTTTGTCCAGAGCGGCTTCCAATATTGGGATGCACTCAGGGGACTTACAGGTTTCTCCTAATCTGGAGGCTTTGGGCAACTGTGATGGGAAAGGTTTCCTTGGGGATGGCAAGCACAGTCCTGTGGTGTGGCTCCAGAGACCCCATCCTGCAGGACATGTGAGTCAAGTTTTTGGGAGAGAACTCTGCAAACAAAAACTCGGGTTAGGCTTAATGGTGTGATGATCTCAGGCCCAATGCATCTACCTGGAGGGCAGCTCGTCAGGAGCTCTAATTAGGGTGACTCGATGGTGGTATCACAGGCTTTTCTATCTGCATTGTGTGTCCAGGGTGGCCTAAGAATACAGATGTGGTCTCATGGGTCCATGGTAGATTTATCCTCTCTAAGGATCCTGTTGGCTCCCCATTGTTCGGTGGCTTTTTTGATGAAAGGGAAGAGTGATGTTTTCCATCTTGGGGTGCCTCCAAACAGGGATTCCAGAGATGGGCTCTGGGTTTGGGCACCAAGAAATTCCCACCAAGGGTAAGGATTTGGGCCCACAGGCATGCCGGGCCTGCAATGTGGGATCCTGGTGGTGTAAGAGAGAGGGCTTGTTTGAAAGCATGCTCAGGCTGAGGGTCACAATGCCTGTTTGTTCTTAGGGCGCCCCACAGGAGTGGACATGGTCTCATTGACCATGCAGCTAGCTCCATCTATGAGGGTTGGACAACCATCTCAACAGCTAGGTTTTCTGCCTTGGGGAAGGAGAAGTTCTGTATTGGACTTCAGGACCCCCCATTGGCAGGGATTCCAACTAAGGTCTGGAGACAGATGCCCGAATACCAAGGATGCGGAGAGAGGATGGATTGGGTCATTACCAGTCTCACATGCTGGATATAGGCCCCGCTTTCTGGGTGGCTGACACGAGGTTGGGTGTCAGGCTCTGTCAGACACAGCACTAGTGGCCAGGGCAGCCTATAAATAGGGGATCCTTGAAGACCGAGTAGATGATCCTCATGTGGCGTTTTTTGACAGTCTCACCAGGCATTTCTTCTTTCTACGGGGAAGGCAGAATGTTGCGGTGTGGCTCCAGAATTCCCTATCAAGAGGGCGTGGGGACGAGTAGGGTGAGGATGGAATTGTAAACACCAGCTAAGGTTAAATTCAGTGCCAAGCAGAAGGCAGTTCCATTGTGCAGAGTCTTATTTGAGATATCCAGCATCTGAGTAAGGGCAGATATCAGATATTTTCTCACACTGGAGTTTGTGTCTATGATGGCCGACAAATGGAGGGGTTGCGTCAAGAAGCCTTGGAGGATTTCCCATGCCGAGGCTTGTGAGATGCTACAATCAGCAAGGTTTCCTTCTACCGGACAGGGGGAGTCTGGATTGTTTGCTCCGGGGTCCCTCATGTGGAAAGTTTGGGTAGCAGAGCTCTCCCACACGGATGCCTGTAAAGCACACGTTCAATGAACATTGCAGCTGATGTACATGACAGGTTATTTCTGGTAGCTCTGGGGCCAAATGCCAAGGCCTTGTGTTGACATGGAATCTCTCACAGATGGGTCTCAATGCTGTTTTGTTACCAGGTAGATTTTAGAATGTGCTGGTGGCTAAAGTGCCATGTAGGATACTCCTACCCTGAAGGTTTGGCACAAGTCGAAGAGCACAGTTTCCTACTTGGGATAGGAGATGTTCTGTTGTGTGGGTCAGGGTCCACATGTTGTCTCCTTACTTGGTATTCCAGAATAGGCCTCTGAGGACAGACGCCTGAAAACCTATTCTTGGGTTCCAGTGATGTCCTAGGGGGATGTCAGGTTCAATTTTCTGACTCAGGATCATTGACTTTGGTGTTTGCCTGGATGTAGGTGATCAGGGTGTTTCAGGCTGTGCATTTGCATCCAGAGTCGCTTCCAATATTGCGATGGAATCAGGGGCCTTGCAGGTTTCTCCTAATCTGGAGGGTTTGGGAAAATGTGTTGGGCAAAGTTTCCTGGGGATGGCAGGCACTGTTATGTGGTGTGGCTCCAGAGACCCCATCCTGGAGGACATGTGAGGCATGGTTTTGGGAGAGAAGTCTGCAAATGGAAACTATGTTTAGGCTAAGTGGCGTGGTGATCACAGTCCAATGCATCGATCTGGAGGGCAGCTCATCAGGAACTGTATTTAGGATGACTCAATGGCACTAGCATAGCCTTTTCTATTGGCATTGTGTGTCGGATGGCCACAGAATGCAGGTGTTGTCTCATGGGTCCATGGGAGATTTTTCCTAAGGATCCTGGTGGATCCTCATAGTTTGGTGGCTTTTTCGGGGAAGGGAAGAGTCTTGTTTTCCATGTTGGGGTGCCCAAAAACAGGGATACCAGAGACGGGCTCTGGGTCTGGGCACCAAGAAATTTCCACCAAGGGTTAAAATTTGGGCCTAGGGCGTACCAGGCCTGCAATGCGGGATCCTGGTGGTGCAACTGAGAGGGCTTGTTTGAAATCATGCTCAGGCTGAGGGTCATAATGCCTGTTTGTTCCCAGGACACGCTCAGGAGTGGGAATGGTCTCAATGCCCATGCAGCTGGCTCCCTCTCTGAGGGTTGGACACCCATCCCAACAGCTAGGTTTCCTGCCATGGAGAAGGAACAGTTCTCTCTTGGGCTTCCGGTTCCCCCATTGGCCGGAATTCCAGCAACGGTCTGGAGACAGATGCCCGAATAGCAAGGATGGGTAGTGAGGACGGACTGGGCCATGGCCGGTCTCACATGCTGGTTATGGGTCCTGCTCTCTGGGTGGCTGACACGAGGTGGTTTGTCAGGCTCTGTCACACACAGCATTAGTGGCCAGGGCAGCCTATAAATCAGGGATCCATGAGGGCTGAGCAGATGGTACTCATGTGGGTTTTTTTGGGCATTCTTTCCAGGCACTTCTTCTTTCTATGGGGAAGGCAGAATGCTGTGGTGTGGCTCCAGAATTCCCTATCAAGAGGGCTTCGGTACCAGTAGAGTGAGGAAAGAATTGTAAACACAAGCTAGGTTAAATTCAGTTCAAAGTAGAAGGCAGTTCAAATGTGCAGCAACTCATTCGAGACATCCAGCACCTGAGTAAGGGCACATGAAAGATGATTGCTCAAACTCGAGTTTGTGTCTATGATGACCAACCTATGCAGAGGTGGCGTCAGGAGGCCATGGAGTATTTCCCATTGGAGGTTTGTGAGATGCTCCAAATAGCAAGGTTTCCTTCTACTGGACAGGTGGAGTCTGGTTTGTTTGCTCCAGGGTCCCTCATGTAGAAATTTTTGGTAGCAGAGCCCTTCCTCATGGATGACTGGAATGCACAAGTACAATGACCTTTGCAGCTGACGAACATGTCAGGTCCGTATTGGTGGCTCTTGGGCCAAGTGCCAAGGCCTTGACGTGACAGGGAATCTCTACGGATGGGCCCAAATACTTATTTGTTACCCGGTAGGTCTTAGAATGTGCTGGTGGCTAAGGGGCCATGAGGGATTCTCCTCCTCTATGGGTTTGACACGGGTCGAAGTGCACAGTTTCCTTCTTGGGAAAGGAGATGTTCTCTTGTGTGTCTCAGGCTCCACCTGTTGTATCCTAACTTGGTATTCCAGAAGAGGCCTCTGAGGTGAGATACAGGAAATGTAATCTAGGGTCCCTATGATGTCCTAGATGCACATCAGGTTCAATTTTCTGACTCCGGATCATTGTCCTGGGTGTCTGCCTGGATGTAGGTGATCAGGGTGTTTCAGACTGTGTATTTGCGTCCAGAGCAGCTTCCAATATTGGGATGGGATCAGGGGCCTTTGAGGTTTCTCCTAATCAGGAGGGTTGGGGAAGTGTGATGTGTAAAGTTTCCTTGGGGATTGCAGGCACAGTCCTAGGTGTGGCTCCAGAGACCCAATCCTGGAGGGCATGAGAGCCATGGTTTTGGGAGAGAAGTCTGCAAACAAAAATTCGGGTTAGTGTTTGTTGCAAGGTGGTCGCAGGCCAATACGTAGATGTTGAGGGCAGCTCATCAGGAACTGTATTTACGGTGATTGGAAGTCGGTAGCACAGGCTTTTCTATCTGGATTGTTTGTCCAGGATGGGATTGGAATTTAGGTGTGGTCTCATGGGTCCATTGGAGACTTTTCCTCTCTAAGGATCCTGACAGCTACCCATAGTTTGGTGACTTTCTCGGGGAAGGGAAAAGTGCTGTTTTCCATCTTAGGGGTGCCCAAAACAGGGATTCCATGGCGGGCTCTAAGTCTGGGTGCCTGGAAAATCCCACCAAAGGTTAGGATTTGGGCTTAGGGGCATACCAGGCCTGCAATACGGGATCCTGGTGGTGCCACTGAGAGGGCTTGTTTGAAAGCATGCTCAAGCTGAGGGTCACAATGCCAGTTTCTGAGCAGGGCAGCCCCTAGGAGAGGGCATTGGCTCATTGGCCATGGAGCTGGCTCCCAGTTTGAGACTTGGAAACCCATTCCAACAGCCAGGTTTCCTGCCATGTGAAGGAGGATTTCTTTATTGTGCTTCAGGTTCACACAATACCAGGGATTCCAGCACAGGTCTGGGGACAAGTGCCTGAATAACAAGGATTCGTAGAGATGATGAAGTAGGGCCATGGTTGGCCCCACCTGCTACATATAGGTCCCGCTCTCTGGGTGGCTGACAGTATGTTGGGTCTCAGCCTCTGTCAGACACAGCACTAGTGGCCAGGACAGCCTATAAATTGGGGTTCTCTCGAGGGCCGAGCAAATTAATCCTCATGTTGGTTTTCTGGGCAGACTCACCAGGCACTTCTTATTTCTTTGGGGAAGGCAGAATGCTGTGTTTAGGCTCTAGAATTCAAGAGACCTTGGGGACCAGTAGGGTAAGGATGGAATTGTAAACACTAGCTAGGGTTCAATTCAGTGCCAAGCGAAAGGCAGTTCCAGTGTGCAGTGGCTGATTTGAATATCCAGCACCTGAGGAAGGGCGGATGTCTAATATTTGCTCACACTGGAGATTGTGTCTATTATGAACAAGAAATGGAGGGGTGGGTCAAGAGGCCATGGAGGATTTCCTATGCTGAGGCTTGTGAGATGCTCCAAACAGCAAGGTTTCCTATGACTGGATAGCTGGAGTCCGGCTAGTTTGTTAAAGAGTTCCCCATGTGGAAAGTTTAGGATGCGGAGCTCTCCCGCATCGATGCCTGGAAAGCACACCTCCATTGACTCTTGCAGTTGAGGAACATGGCAGGTTCTTTCTGGTGACTGTGGGGTGAAGTATAAAGGCCTTAATTTGACATGGAATGTCTTGAAGATGGGCCACAATACGCGTTTGTTACCAGGGATATCTTAGAATATGCTGGTGCCTAACGTTCGTGCAAGATTCTCCTAAACTGAGGGTTTGGCAAAAGTCGAAGAGCACGGTTTCCTTCTGGGGACAGGAGATTTTCTGTTTTGTGGTCAGGGACCACATGTTGCATCATAAATAGGTATTCAGAACAGGTCCCTTAGGTCAGGTGCCTGAAGAACCAATCTAGGGTTCCAATGAGGTCCTAGGGGCATGTCAAGTTCAATCTTCTGACTCAGGGCCATTGACTTGGCTGTCTGCCTGGATGGAGATGTTCAGGTTGTTTCAGACTGCACATTTGCATCCAGAGCGGCTGACAATATTGGGGTAGACTCAGGAACCTTTCAGCTTTCTCCTAATCTGTAAGGTTTGGGAAACTGTGATGGGTACATATTTCTTGGGGATGGCAGGCACAGTCCTGTGGTGTGCCTTGAGAGACCCTATCCTGGACGGCATGTGAGCCATGGTTTTGGGAGATAAGTCTGAAAACAGAAATTTGGGTTCGTGTTAGTTGCAAGGTGATCGCAGGCCCAGTGCATAGACTTGGAGGGCAGCACATCAGGAACTGTAATTAGGGTGACTGGAAGGTGGTAGCATAGGCTTTTCTATCTGGATTGTGTGTCCATACTGGAATCAGAATGCAAATGTAGTCTCATGGGTCCATGGGAGGTTTTCCTCTCTAAGAATCCTGGTGGCTCTCCATAGTTTGGTTCCTTTTTCGGGGAAGGTAAGATTGCTGTTTTCCATCTTAGAGGTGCCCCAAAACAGGGATTCCAGAGATGGGCTCTGGGTCTGGGTGCCTTTAAAATCCAACGGAGGTTTAGAATTTGGGCCTAGAAACGCACCAGGCCTTCAATGTGGGAATTTTGTGGTGGAACTGAGAGGAATTGTTTGAAATCATACCCAGGCTGTGGGTCACAATGCCTGCTTGTACCCAGGGCATCCCTCAGGAGTGTGTGTGGTAACATTGGCCATGCACATGGCTCCCCTTTGAGGGTTGGACACCCATCCCAACAGCCATGTTTCCAGCCTTGTGGAAGGAGTAGTATTCTATTGTGCTTCAGGTTCCCCCATTGGAAGGATTCCAGCAATGTCTGGGGAAAGAAGCCAGAATACCAAGGATGGATAGAGATGATGGACTTGGGCCATGGCCAGTCCCACATTCTAGATATGGGGCCCACTCTCTGGGTGGCTGACACTAGGTCTGGGCTCAGGCTCTGTCAGAAACAGCACTAGTGGCCAGAGCAGCCTACAAATCGGGGTTCCCTGGAGAGCCAAGACGATTGATCCTCTTGTGGGGATTCTGGGCAGACTCAGCAGACACATCTTTCTGTGGGGAAGGTAGAATGCTGCATTTGGCTCCAATTTTCAATATCAAGAGACCCTGGAGACCAGTACAGTGAGGATGGAATTGTAAACACAAGCTACAGTACAATTCCGTGCCAAGCAGAAGGCAGTTCAAATGTGAAGCATCTTTTTCGAGATATCCAGCACCTGAGTAAGGACGGATATCAGATGTTTGCTCACACTAGAGTTTGTGTCTTGATGACCGACAAATGGAGGGGTGACGTCAAGAGGCCATGGGGGATTTCCCATATTGAGGCTTGTGAGATGCTCCAAATAGCAATGTTTCCTTCTACTGGAATGGTGAAGTCTGGATT
The DNA here is from genome assembly GCF_020171115.1 of Neogale vison. Taxonomy (NCBI): domain Eukaryota; kingdom Metazoa; phylum Chordata; class Mammalia; order Carnivora; family Mustelidae; genus Neogale; species Neogale vison. The sequence goes on along the minus strand of NC_058092.1, from coordinate 113,412,986 downwards.
GTTTGCTCCAGGGTCCTCCAGTTTGGGTAGTAGGTCTCTCCCGTATGGATGCCTGGACACCTCTAATGAGCATTGCAGCTGAGGAACAAGGCACGTTTGTTCTCGTGCCTCTGAACTGAAGGAGCAAGACCTTGATTTGACATGGAATCTCTTGCAGATGGGCCAAAATGCTGGTTTGTTACCAGGCAAATCTTAGAATGTTTTGGTGGCTAAATTGCCATACAGGATTCTCCAACGCTCCGGGTTTGATACACGTCGAAAATAATGGTTTCCTTCTCAGGACAGGAGATGTTCTGTTGTGATGCTTAGGGACCACATGTATCATATGTTGGTATTCCAGAATAGGACCCTGAGTACAGATGCCTGAAAACCTAATCTAGGGTTCCGATGAGGTCATATGGGCATGACAGGTTCAATCTTCTGACTCAAGACCTTTAACATGGCTGTCTGACTGGATGTAGGTGATCAGGGTGTTTCAGACTGCAAGTTTGCACCAGAGTGACCGCCAATATAGAGGTGGGCTCAGGGAAATTGCAGGTTTCTCCTAATCTTGAATGTTTGGGAAACTGTGATGGGCACTATTTCCTACGGGATGGCAGGCACAGTCCTGTGTTGTGGCTCCAAAGGCCCCATCCTTGGTGGCATGAGAGCCATGGTTTTGGAAGAGATTTCTGAAAACTGAAATTCGGGTTAGGGTTAGTGGGGTGGCGAATAGTCCTAATGCATAGACCTAGAGGGCAGCAGATCAGGAACTGTAAATAGGGTGAATAGAAGGCAGTAGCACAGGCTTTTCTCTCTGGATTGTGTGTCCAAGTTGGCCTCAGAGTGCAGGTGTGGTCTCATGGGTCCATGGGAGACTTTTCCTCTCTAAGGATCCTGGCGGCTCTCCATAGTTTGGTACCTTTTTCGGGGAAAGAAGGAGTGCTATTTTACATCTGAGTGGTGCCCCTATACAGGCATTCCAGACATGGGCTTAGGGTCTGGGCGTCTGGAAAATCCCACCAAAGGTTAGGATTTGGGCCTAGGGGCATACCTGGCCTGCATGCGTGATCCTGGTGGTGCCACTGTGAGGGCTTGTTTGAAAGCATGCTCAAGCTGAGGGTCACAATGCCTGTTTGTGCCCAGGGCAGATATCAGGAGTGGGCGTGGTCTCATTGGCCATGCAGCCAGTTCCCTCTTTGAGGGCTGGACACCCATCCCAACACCCAGGTTTCCTGCCATGGGGAAGGAGGAGTTCTCTATTGTGCTTCAGGTTCCCCCATTGTCAGGGATTCCAGCAAATGTCTGGGTACAGGTGCCTGAATACCAAGGATGGGTAGAGATGTCAGACTTGGGCCATGGCCGGTCTCCATGCTGGATATGGGGCCCACTTTCTGGGGCATTGAAACTAAGTCTGGTCTCAGGCTCTCTCTGACACAGTAATAGTAGCCAGGGCAGCCTACACATCGAGATTCCCTCGAGGGCTAAGCAGATTGATCCTCATGTGTGGTTGCTGGGCAGACTCACTAGGCACTTCTTCTTTCTATGGGGAAGGCAGAATGCTACTTGTGGCTTCAGAATTCCCTATCATGAGGCCTTGGGAGCCAGTAGGGTGAGGATGGAATTGTAAACACAAGATATGGTTCAATTCAGTGCCAAGCAAAAGGCAGTTCCAATGTGCAGTATCAGATTCAAGATATCCAGCACCTGAGTAAGGGCGGATGTCAATGCTTGTTCACACTGGAGTTTGTGTCTATGATGACCGACAAGTGTAGGGGTTGCATCAAGAAGGCTTGGGGGATTTCCCATGCTGAGGCTTGTGAGATGCTCCAAACAGCAAGGTTTCCTTCTACCGGACAGGGAGAGTCTGGTTTGTTTGCTCCAGTTTCCCCCATGTGGAAAGTTTGGGTAGCAAATCTCTCCCACATGGATGCCTGGAAAGAACACCTCCATTGACCATTGCAGCTGAGGAACATGGCAGGTTCATTCTGGTGGTACGGGGCGAAGTACCAAGGCCTTAAGTTGACAGGGAATCTATTACAGATGGGCCACAATGCTGGTTTGTTACCACAGAGTTCTTAGAATGTGTTGGTGATATGGTGCCGTGCAGGATTCTTCTACCCTAGGGGTTCAGCACAGGTCTAAGATCGCTGTATCCTTCTGGGGACAGGATTTGTTTTATTGTGTGGTTCAGGGACCACATGTTGTATCCTAAGTTGGTGTTCCAGAATAGGCCCCTGAGGACAGATGCCTGAAACCTAATGTTGCCATCCAGTGAGGTCCTAGGAGCATGTCAGGTTCAATCATCTGACTCAGGACCATTGACTTGTCCTTTTGCCGGGATGTAGGTTATCAGGATGTTTCAACTGAGCATTACACCCAGATCAGCGGCCATTATTGAGGTGGGCTCAAAGGCATTAAGGTTTCTCATACTATGGAAGGTTTGGAAAATTGTGATGGTCACAGTTGCCTTGAGGATGGCAGCCAGAGTCCTGTGGTGTGGGTACAGAGACCCCATGCTGGAGGGCATGTGAGCCATTGTTTTGGGAGGGGAGCTGCTAATTCAAATACAGGTGTGGTTTAGTGGTGATGTGATTGCAGGCCCAGTGCATAGACCAAGAGGGCAGGATTTCGGGAACTGTAATTAGCATGAATAGAAGGTGGTAGCACAGGCTTTTCTATATGGATTGTGTATCCAGGATGGACTCCAAATGCAGGTGTGGTCTCAGGAAGCCATGCAGACTTTTCCTCTCTAAAGTTCCTGGTGGTTCCCCATAGTCTGGTGGCTTTTTCGGGGAAGGGAAGAGTGTTGTTTTCCATCTTAGGGGTGCTCAAAACAGGGATTCCAGAGATGGGCTCTGGATCTGGGTGCCTGGAAAATCCCACCAAGGTTTAGGATTTGGGCCTAGGGGCATACCAGGCCTTCAATGCTGGATACTGGTGGTGCAACTGAAAGGGCTTGTTTGAAAGCATACTCTGGATGAGAGTCACAATGACTGTTTATTCCAAGGGCAGTCCAAAGGAGTGGGCGTGGTCTCGTTAACCATGCAGCTGCCTCCCACTTTCGGGGTTAGACACCTATCCCAACACCCAGGTTTCCTCTCATGGGAAAGGAGGAGTTCTCTATCATGCTTTAGGTTCCTCCATTATCAGGATTCCAGCAAATGTCTGGGGACAGGTGCCTGAATACCAAGGATGGGTAGAGATGACAGACATGGGCCATGGCCGGTCTCACATGCTGGATATGGGTTCCGCTTTCTGGGTGGTTGAAACTAAGTATGGCCTCAGGCTCTGTCAGACACAGCAATAGTAGCCAGGGAAGCCTATACATTGGGGTTCCCTCGGGGGCCGAGCAGATTGATCCTCATGTGCGGTTGCTGGGCAGACTCACCAGGCACTTCTTTCTATGGGGAAGGCAGAATGCTGCATTGTGGCTTCAGAATTCCCTATGAAGTGGTCTTGGGAGCCAGTAGGTTGAGGATAGAATTGTAAACACAAGCTGTGGTTCAATACAGTGCCAAGCAAAAGGCAGTTCCAGTGTGCAGTAGTGGATTCAAGATATCCAGCACCTGAGTAAGGGTGGATGTCAGATGTTTTCTCACACTGGAGTTTGTTTCTATGATGGCCGACAAGTGGAGGGTTTGCATCAAGAAGCCTTGGGGGATTTCCCATGCTGAGTCTTGTGAGATGCTCCAAAGCAAGGTTTCCTTCTACTGGACAGGGGGAGTCTGGTTTTGCTCCAGTGTCCCCCATGTGTAAAGTTTAGGTAGCAAATCTTTCCTGCATGGATGCCTGGAAAGCACACCTCCATTGACCATTGCAGCTGAGGAACATGGTAGGTTCATTCTGGTGATACTGGACGAAGTACCAAGGCTGTTAGTTGACAATGAATCTGTTACAGATGGGCCACAATGCTGGTTTGTTACCAGGGAGATCTTAGAATGTGCTGGTGGCAAAGGTGCCGTGCAAGATTCTCCTACCCTGAGGATTTGGCACATTTCGAATGCATGGTTTCTTTCTGCGTAAAGGACAAGTTCTGTCTTGTGGCTCAGGGATCAAAAGTTGTATTATAAGGTGGTATTCCAGAATAGGCATTGGAGGACAGATGCCTGAAAACCTATTCTAGGGTTCCAATGAGGTCCTAGGGGCATGTCTGGTACAATCTTCTGCCTTAAGCCCATTGACTTGGGTGTTTGCCTGCATTTAGGTGATCAGGGTGTTCCATACTGTGCATTTGCTTCCAAATGGCCTCCAATATTGGAGTTGACTCGGGATCCTTGCAGATTTCTCCTAATCCGGTGGGTTTGTACTACGGTAACTGGCAAAGATTCCTTGGGGATGACAGGCCCAGTCCTGTGTTGTGGCTCCAGCGACCCCATCCTGGAGGGCATGTGAGCCAAGGCTTTGGGAGAGAAGTCTGCAAACACAAACTCGGGTTAGGGTTAGTGGCGAGGTGATCTCAGGCCCAGTGCATAGACCTGGAGGGCAGCTCGTCAGGAACAGTAATTAAGGTGACTGGAAGGAGGTAGCACAGGCTTATATATCTGGATTGTGTGACCAGGATGGCCTCAGAATGCAGGTATGGTCTCATGGGTCCATGTGAGATTTTTCCTCTCTAAGGATCCCCTCTTCTCCCAATACATTGGTGGCTTCTTCGGGGAAGGGAAGAGTGCTGTTTTCCATCTTAGTCATGCCCCAAAGCAAGGATTCCAGAGATGGGCTCTGGGTCTGCCTGCCTGGAAAATCCCACGAAGTGTTAGGATTTGGGCCTAGGGGCGTCTCAGGCCTGCAATGCGGGAAACTGGTGGTGCAACTGAGAGGACTTGTTTGAAAGCATACTCTGACTGAGGGTCACAATGCCTGTTTGTTCCCAGGGTGGCCCTTAGGAATGGGCGGGGTCTCATTGACCATGTAGCTGGCTCTCAATTTGAGAGTTGCACACCCATCCCAACAGCCAGGTTTCCTGCAATTGGGAAGGCGGAGTTCTCTATTGTGTTCCAGGTTCCCCCATTGGCAGTGATTGCTGCAAAGGCCTGGGGAAAGGTGCCTGAATACCAAGGATGGGTAGAGTTGCTGGACTTGGGCGATGGCTGGTCTCACATGCTGGATATGGTGCCCTTTCTCTGGCTGGCTGACATGAGTTCAGGGCTCAGGCTCTGTCAGACACACCACTAGTGGCCACTGTAACCTGTAAATCGAGGAAGCCTATAAATCCCTCAATGGCCGAGCAGATTGATCCACATTTGGCATTTCTGTTCAGACTCAGCAGGCACTTCTTCTTCCTATGATAAAGGCAAAATGCTGCAATGTGGCTTGAGAATTCCCTACCAAGAGGGACTTGGGTTCATGGAAGTGAGGATGGAATTGTAAACCCAAGCTACAGTTAAATTCAGTGCCACGCAGAAGGCAGTTCTAATGTGCAGTGGCTTATTCGAGATATTCATCAACTGAGTAAGGACGATGTCAGAGTTTTGCTCACACTAGAGTTTGTGTCTATGATGACCAACAAAATGAGGGGAGGCGTCAAGAGGCCATGGAGGATTTCGTTCGCTGGGGCTTGGGAGATGCTCCAAACAGTAAGATTTCATTCTACTGGACAAGTGGAGTCTGGTTTGTTTTCTCCAGTGTCCTCCATGTGGAAAGTTTGGGTAGCAGAGCACTTCTGCAAGGATGTGTGGAAAGCACACGTCCAATGACCATTGCAGCTGAGGAACATGGCATGTTCATTCTGGTGGTTACAGCGCGAAGTATCGAGGCCTTGAGTTGACATGGAATCTCTTGCAGATCAGTCTCAATGCCAATTTGTTACCAGGGAGATCTTAGAATGTGCTGGTCGCTAAGGGGTCATGCAGGATTCTACCAACCTGATTGTTTTACATCAGTCCAAGAGCATGGTTTCCTTCTGGGGACAGGAGAAATTCTGTTGTTTGGATCAGGGAACACATGCTGAATTATAAGTTGGTTTTCCAGAACAGGCCTCTGAGGACAGATGCCTGAAAAACTAATCTAGGGTTCCAATGAGTTCCTAAGCGCATGTCAGTTTCAATCTTCTGACTCAGGAATATTGATCTGTGTGTCTCCCTGGATGGAGGTGATCAGGGTGCTTCAGACTGGGCTTTTGCATCCAGAGCTGCCTCCCATATTGGGGTGAGATCAGGGGCCCTTCAGATTTATCCTAATCTAGAGAGTTTGGGCAACTGTGACGGGAATATTTTCCTTGGGGATGGCCGGCACAGTCCTGTGCTGTGGCTCCAGAGACCCCATTCTGGAGGAATCGTGAGCCATGGCTTTGGGAGGGAAGTCTGCAAAGCCAAATTGGGTTATGGTTAGTGGCAAGGTGATCGCAGGCCCAATGGGTAAACCTGAAGGGCAGCTCATCAGGAAATGTAATTATGGTGACTGGAAGGCGGTAGCACAGACTTTTCTCTCGGGATTGTGTGACTAGGATGGCTTCGGAATGCATGTGTGGTCTCATGGGTCCATGGGAGATTTTTGCCTCTCTAAGGATCCTGGTGGCTCCCCATAGTTTGGTGGCTTTTTCAGGGAAGGTAAGAATGCTGTTTTCCATCTTGGGCGTGCACCAAGACATCCATTCCAGAGCCAGGCTCTGGGTCTGTGCGCCTGGAAAATCCCATGAAATGCTATGATTTGGGCCTACGGGCATACCAGGCCTGCAATGCGGGATCCTGGTGGTGCAACAGAGAGGGCTTGTTGGAAAGCATGCTCAGGCTGAGGGTCACAATGCCTGTTTGTACCCAGGGCTTCCTTCAGGATTGGGTGTGGTCTCATTGGCCATGCAGCTGGCTCCCACTATTAGTGTTGGACACCAGACTCAATAGACAGGTTCCTGCCCTCTGGAAGAAGGAGTTCTCTATGGTGCTTAAGGCTCCCCTGTAAGGGTCTGGTTGGCCAGAGGGAGTCATTTGGTGTTTATGTAGTGAACTTAGATTGACCCTAGGCAGTAAACTTAGATTGACACCTCCCTTCTCAGAGGAACTTACTTGCAAAGCCTAGATAAAAGGGCAGTTCAGGCCAGGTGAAGACATCCAATAAGTGGGGCACACATATATCTCCTAGGGTAAATTGAAATACAATTGGACACCCGTGAGTTACCTAGCATTTTTTTTTTTTCTGTGTGTGGTGATTTAGCATGACTGTGCAGTGTTCTCTGGGTATTGCAATCTCATTGGCCACATGTGTATATCCCAGCTAAATACACCTATAAAAGTTAGTCTGTGAGGCTAGGAGGGGTCGCCTCTTTGCAAGAGACGGCCCTGATCATTCCGTTTGATTCTCAATGCTGGCGCGAAATAAAGCTTTGCTTGATGTTCATTTTGTATCAGTCTCGCTCCTTTGAATACAGACCCTAACATTGGAGGGGGCACTCGGATTCAAATGACGAGAACTGAGACAGCATCAGAATTTTTGGGAAAAGCCTCCAGAATTAAGACCATGGGATCCTGTCTGTCTGGTTAGAGATCCAGGGTATGGCCCACCAGGGAGAAGATGGATAAAGCCATGCCCCCCAGTTCTAGAGTGGATGTGGGGATGCCCCGTCATTCTGCTGGTAGATCAACAGGGGCATTTGAGTCCCCCGGGCGGTCGGGGGTTTCGAGTCACCCTAGGCTTTCACTGGGGTGTTCGAACCAATCAATCCGTCAGGGACCTGCCATGGGGTTTGAGTCCCCCTAGGAGTTTGGGGGGTTCGAGTCCCCCTAGACGGCCAGGGTGTTCAAGTCCCCCTAGATGGTTGGGGGGTTCGAGTCTCCCTTGGTGGTTGGGGGTTCAAGTCCCCCTAGAAGGCCAGGGGGTTCAAGTCCCACTAGACAGTCAAGGTTGGGGTCCCCGTGGGTGGTCGAGGGGTTTGATTCCCCCTAGACAGTCAGGGGGTTCGAGTCCCCCTGTGTTGTTGTGGGGTTCAAGTCCCCCTAGGTGGTTGGGGTTAAACCTCCATCAGTGGCAGTTTATGGGTCAGAATACTTGGGCCTGCGGTTGTCTTGCCTGGTCCTTTTGTTGTCTGTTGTGTTGTTTGTTATGATTGAAGGAATGGGGCAAGCAGAGAGTAAGGGGACTCTGATGTCATCTCTCTGTTCTTCTTAATAGATGAAAGGCTTCTCACTCACTCATTTTGTGTGTTAAGTGCTAAGACTGGAGTCAACTGGGTTAGTCGAATGCCAGGTTAAGGTGCCCAATGCTGGCTCATTGGAGCCGGCGTGGAATATCGTGTCTAGTGGGCCACTTTTGGTAAGCAGAACTGGCACTGCGGGAAGAACCGACCACGAGACAGAGACTTTAAGGAATATTCCCAAGCAGCTGCCAAAACTCCCTTTGTTTTGGGGAATTCCTTGCCTTTTCTGGCCCAACATGGACTGCATAGCCCCTCCCCCTTGCTGGCAGGAGAGCATGGCATCTGACGTGGGGATGGTTATTTGTCTCTCTCAAGGTTTTAATGGGTAATTGTTAAAGCAGCTCCCGAAGTCTTTGGTAACCTGAAACTCTGAAGGGTTGCTTGAATGACAAATGAAATTACATTTGTTGGACATGTAGGTTTTATCCAAATAGGATAAAATGCTAGAGCGTTGTCTGCTGGAACTGGGTTTGTGCTTTTGAACACTGCTGGTGAACACATTCTGTGCTTAACCGAATGATAATTTTGCAATCTCAAGAATTCTGTTGTACTGACTCACAATTGGGTTATATTTAGTCTTCAGTAGAGGTTCAGGTATGTCTAAGAGTACAAAATTCTGTTAAGTGTAATTAAGACTGATGGAAATGAGAAAAGCAGCTCTGTATGTAAAAAGTAGGAGATGTGTAAAAGTTTGAATCTAAAAAGTGCCTGACTGTGTGAATGTGTCCGTATGGCTCCACTTCCACTACAGAGTCTAAGTGGGCTAAACCCTGATTCTCACAGGGCGTCATATGGCATAACGGTCATCTACTCCATGGAGTGTCCTGGTCTGGGGTTTATATGGACAGCAGACCTTAGCCAAGACGCTCCTAAGTTCCCACGAGGGATGTGAGCAGGACAGCATCTGAAGGATCTCCCTCCCTTTGTCTGCAACATCATTCACCATGGGAGGGAAACCTAGTAAACTCATTATCTGCTTATTTAAAAAAAAAAGACACTAGTATAGAAAATCTAGTTTTCTCTCTGTTTAAAAAGACAAAATTTTCTTAAATTAATTGATCTGTTATGGTTTTCTCTTTGCCTGCCCAGAAAACTCAGTTTCTATGTTTTGTTTTATCAGGTATTTAACATCCTTAATTATATTTAGGCATGTGTTTTAAAACTTTCTAAGATTTTAGCAATTGTTGACAGGATTTAAACCAATGATAAATCTTGGGTTACATTACGGAAAATGCCATGCATTTTCTAAAGTTTTAATACGTTGATAGATCACCACTTAATATTGTGATTATGGAAATGTTACGAGTCACAGAAGTAACCTGATTTTCCTGCCAGTTACATTGTAAATTCTCATCTCACCAGCCCTTTACCATATCTGTTCTGAGTTTTTGTCATTTGTAATTGTTTTAATTCTCTTGTAAGATAAATCCCGTCTCAAAGAAAATTCATATGGGAGACCTTGAGGACGAATACAGGTCTTTGATATCTTGAAATTCTGGAACTGAAGTAAGTAAGAATTTACTGAAGTAAAAGCTGCATTCAGACTAAACCAGAATCATTAACATGGGACTAGGTGAACTGAAAGACTGTAATGTTGTATCTATTGATGTTTTGTCTTATGTTTTTTCTTCCAGACTAGGGAAACTTTTTCTTAAGTTATCTGTAACTTACAGAGATAAAATGTAGTCATTTGTAACCAAATCAAGGTATTCAACTCTTTCTCTCTATCTGAACCCTCTGAAAGAAAAAGGCCTCAGCAAGTATTCTTTCTTCCATGGCAATCAGTCATTTGCATAAGTTCAATAAGAATCCATTGTCCTTGTAACAGGACACCATTGAAACATTGGTTATTTTATTTTACCATGGCTTTGACTGGAATGCCATATTCGAAAAGACTCAGATGTGACTAGACATCTTAAAGGAAATGAGGTTGACTTTATGAAACCTGGAACCTTAAAGCCCTTTGGAACTGTTGGCCTGATACCTTGCTTACAGAGTTCCCAGCAGCCTCACCAGGTGAGTAAAGGTTGTTACTTCCTGGCAGGTGCAGGAACCTCAGGACTCTCTGGGGGCCTCAGGAAGAGGAACTCACCCAAATCAACAGGTTTTGCAGGCATGTCTGATGGCAAGTATGTAGCTTGGCTTCTGGCCTGGAGAGGCTATCATAAGTTCAACCAGAGATTCCTTATGAGAATTTCCAGCAGAGCAGATTCGAAAAGATTTTTATGATGCCTCACTGTTCTTGCTGAGCTTATGTAAACAATTAGGCCAAGCTTATTAAAACTGGGTTTGTTTTTCAAATAAATTAGATCTGATTTGGCTATCTCTGAAAACGAGGGTTATTTTAGAGAGAAAAATTAAGTTTTAATAACACACCTTTATGGATGTAAAATTCTAGATTTGATTGTCTTTAAATGTTTGTTTACTTAAGCTAGACAACTTGAGGTAAACTTCACGGAAGTTGCACGATAGTTCACTTAGACGATCTTGCTTTGTCAGTCAGTCCCCCCAGATATAGGGAACCTCAAAAAATTGAAGGATTTGAAGGGAAGAATATGTCTGAGTTAGTGGAAATAGCAGAAAATGTATTTAACAAAAGGGATGAACAGGAGGATAAAAAACAGACAAAAAATACTGGTTAAGGTTTTGGCATTACATGAGGCAGAGAGGAGATGGGTAGGGGATAGTAAATGGAAGGAAAAGCCTAAACATAGAGAAGGCAGGTGGGAAGACATAGATTCAGATCAGTGTGCTTACTGTAAGTAAAGAGGACATTGGGCAAGGGAGTGCCGCAAAAGGAAGACGACAATGCTTGCCACCATAGATTGAAGGCATTATAGTTCGGAGCCCCTCCCCGAACCTCAGGAAAAAATTGAAGTGGAGGGGAAATCAGTTTATTTTTTGGTGGACATGGGAGCCCAATTTTCATCATTACTTAAACATATTGGAACACTACTTGGAGAGGAAGTCTGCGTACAAGGACCAAATGGCATAGAGAGACCTAAATGGACAACAGAAAGGACTTTAAATTTGGCCTCAGGAATAGTTAAACATCAATTTTTGGTCCTCCCTAATGCCCCATATAACTTGATGGGAAGAGATCTTTTCCACAAGTTAAGAGCTGGCATTAAGTTCTCAGAAGGAGGCATAACTGTAACCTTGAGACAGCCCACTGTACAAGTGCTTATGGCAGCAGTAGATGAATAGCTCCTTCATGAGCCAGTCTTAAAACCAGAGGAAACAAAGTTGGGGGAGCCTTCTCCTAATCCTACAGCAGGAGTTTCCCGAGGTCTGTACAGAAGGGAAGCCCCCTGGCTTGGCCAAGGAACACCCTCCAGTGGTGGTACAATTAAAGGCAACAGCTTTGGCTTTTTGCATTCGGCAGTATCCCCCTTCCCCGGGAAGCAAAGGAAGGGATCAGAAAACACAGTAAACACCTCCAAGGAGAGGGGATCCTAGTTCCTTACAAATCTCCATGGAACACACCTTTGTTGCCCATCAAAAAGGCTGAGACTGGGGAATACTGACCGGTCCAGGACTTGCGGGAAGTTAATAAATGGGTTGAAGAGATCCACCAGACGGTGCCTAACCCCTATAACCTACTCTCCCTCCTAGGCCCCGAAAGTACTGTGTATACCGTCTTAGAGCTCAAGGATGCAATTTTTCTGCATTTCTTAGAAAAGGAATTCTTAGCACTTTTTTTCTTTTGAGTGGTCTGACCCACAGGAAGGATTCCAAGGCCAGCTCACCTGGACAGGACTTCCCCATGGGTTCAAGAATTCACCCACTATCTTTGACAAGGCCCTACATGAGGATTTGCGTGAGTACAGAACCTCCAACCCAGGACTCATTCTGTTACAGTACATTGATGACTTGCTAGTAGCCACTGAGGACTATGAGTCATGTTTGCATGGGATAAGAGCTCTCTTACAGACTCTGCACGAAAAAGGGTATTGGGTGTCAGCAAAGAAAGCACAGCTCTGTCAGAGCCATGCCACTTAAAGGCTTTGATCTCCATGAGGGATTGTGTTCACTGTCTGAGGCCAGGAAACAGGTGATCAACCGGTACATCTGCCCCACCACGTCCCAACAAGTGAGGGAGTTTCTTGGGACAATGTGCTACTGTAGGCTGTGGATACCGCAGTTTGTGGAGATTGCCTGACCTCTCCACGAACTGGCAAAAGGAGGGCTCACTATGATAGAGTTGGACTGCTGAAGCAGAAGGAGCATTTCAGGAATGACAAACAGCCTTACTGAGTGCCCCAGCATTGGCCATCCCAGATGTTACCAAGCCCTTCCACATTGCCTGGGACACCAAAAGGGGACTGATCTGATTTCAAAAGGAAACGACTTAGCAGATCAAGCCACAAAGCAAGCAGCCTGAGAAACAATGCAAGAGCCGGTTACACTCCCAGCTCTAGCCCTACCAGAAAAACCGGACCATTCAGAGGAAGATTTAAACTATTTACCAAAATGGGATAAATTAGACTACAAAGGAGACTGGGCTAAGACTAAAAGAGGAAATTTAACTCTTCTTCGAAGACTAGGAAAGAAGTTAGTAGATCAGATACATCAAGGTACTTATTTGGGGATATGCAAACCCAAGGAACTTATAGGCAAGCAATTCCAGGTTTCTAAATTAGGGCATATGTTTCAGGATGTAGTTGATAGATGTGCTCAATGCCAGGCAGTTGAGGTGGGAGGAACTAGAATTGGAAGAGGGAAAAGAGCAAGAGGTAAGGAACCAGGAATTTATTGGGAAATTGATTTTACAGAAATGAAACTTCCTAAATATGGACACAAGTATATTTTAGTTTTTGTAGATACCATTTCAGGCTGGGTAGAGGCTTCTTCCACCAAACATGAGATGGCAGGAGTGGTAGGCAAAGAAAAAAAAAAAAGGTAACTAGAAGAAATAATTCCTAGGTTTGTGCTGCCTCTCATGATTGGGTCAGACAATGGTCCTGCATTTGTGAGCTCAGTCTCATAGACATTGGCCAAGGCTGTGGGCACAAATTGGAAACTACATTGTGCCTATCGGCCCTTGAGTTCCGGGAAAGTAGAGAGAATGAAATGGACTCTTAAAGAGACCTTGACAAAGCTAATTCTGAATACTGGCAGTGGATGGGTGGATCTCCTTCCTTCTCCCTCCTCAGTGAATGATGTATACCCTGTTTAAACAAGGTGACCACATTTGAAATAATGTTTGGGAGACCGCCTTCCCCTCGCCGCCCACTCTGTCCTTGGCTACAAGAGGTTTCCCTAGCAGAAATTACTGTTCAATCTGTAATCCAGTCACTGCAGGCATTACAGTCTGTCTTAAAAAAAAAAAGCCCATGCTGGGATCCTGACTGCCCACACTGGGATGGAGAGAGAGGTGGAACCACATCCTTAGCAACCCAAGGACTTAGATTGGATACTTCACTATCAAGTGGAGAACTTGGAGGCTTGCTGAAAGGGAAGGTTTACTGTTCTCCTGACCACCTCCACAGCAATAAAAGTAGAAGGCATCAGGGCCTGGATTCACGAGGGTTATGTCAAGTGAGCTGAGGATGAAGATGCCCCCATCAGAGGTAGAAGCCTCAGCCAATGAACCCTGCTGACCAGGGACTAAAGCTAAGACTCAAAAGACTATGACTTTATTGTTGCTCTTATTGTTATCTGTTTATGTAAAGTATAGGTAGGAAATCAGATGAAGTGGTAAATGGCTAACTCATCAGCCGACTGTGCACTAGTGTCATTTGTACAAAAGAAAACTAGAGCGATAAAAATGTTAGACTTACATGCTCATTATAACCCCTCACATCCAGAACATGGAACTGGCTGAAAAGTCAAGGATTTGACTAATCTCCAAAGAAAAGAGGGAATGTAAGGGCCTGGTTGGCCAGAGCCGTCATTTTGTGCTTATGTAGTGAACTTAGATTGACCCTATGCACTAAACTTAGATTGGCCCTGACCCTCCCAGAGGAACTTAATTGCAGAGCCTAGATACAAGGACGGGTCAGGCCAGATGAAGACATGCAATCAGTGGGGCATACACATATATTTCCTAGGGTAAATTGAAATTCAACTGGGCACACGTGTGTTACTTAGCATTTTGTGTGTGTGTGTGTGTGTGTGTGTGTGTGTGTCAGACATACCATGCATATGCAGTATTCTCTGTGTACTGCAATCTCATTGGCCACCTGTGTATAGCCTGGCTAAACTACCTCTATAAAAGTTAGTCCGTGAGGCTGGGAGGGGTTGCCTTTTTGCAAGAGACGGTCTGACCGGTCAGTTTGATTCTCTATGCTTGGCACAAAATAAATCTTTGCTTGACCATCGCTCTGTATCAGTCCTGATTCTTTGATTATGGACCCTAACACCCCAGTTTGCAGGTATTCCAGTAAAGTACTGTAGAGAGATGCCTGAATAACAAGGATGGGTAGAGATGATGGACTTGAGCCATGACCTCTCTCACAAGCTGGGTATGGGCCTAGTTCTCTGGTAGGAGGGCATAGGTAGGCGCTCAGGCTCTGTCAGACAAAGAAGTAGTAGCCAAAGCAGCCTATAAAACGGGGTTCCCTCGAGGGCCGTGTAGATTGATCCTCAAGTAGGGTTTTGGGACAGACTCACCAGGAACTTCTTCTTTCTATGGGGATGGCAGAATGCTGTGATGTGACTGGAGAATTCATTTGACTTCACATGGAATTTCTTGCTGATGGATCTCAATGCTAGTTTGTTACCAGAGAGATTTTAGAATGTGCTAATGGCTAAGGGGCCATGCAGGATTCTTGTAATTTGAGGGTTTGACACAGGTGAAAGTGCACAGTTTCCTTCTAGGGACAGGAGATGTTCTGTTGTGTGGCTCAGGGAACACATGTTGTATCCTAAGTTGGTATTCCAGAACAGGCCTCTGAGGACTGATGCCTGAAAACCCAATCTAGGTTTCCAATGAGGTCTTAGGGGCATGTCAGGTTCAATCTTCTGACTCAGGACCATTGACTAGGGTGTCTGCCTCTATGGAGGTGATCAGGGTGTTTCAGACGCACATTTACATCCAGACCGGACTCCAATATTGGGATGAGCTCAGGGGCCTTGCAGGTTTGTTTTAAACTGGAGGGTTTGGGCATATGTGACGCCCACAGTTTCATTGGGGATGCCCAGCACAGCCCTCTGGTGTGGCTGCAAAGACCCCATCTTGGAGGGCATTTGAGCCATGGTTTTGGGAGAGAAATCTATAAATACGAACTCAGGTAAGGGTTAGTGGCGAGGTGTTTGCAGGCCCAGTGCATAGAATTGGAGGACATCTGATCAGGAACTGTAATTAGGGTGACTAAAAAGTGGTCTTACAGGCTTTTATATCTGGATTGTGTGTCCATGATGGCAGTGGCTCCCAATACTTTGGTCACTTTTTCGTGGAAGGGAAGTGTGGGCTTTTGTAAAATCCCACCAAGGGTTAGTATTTGGTCCTAGAGGCATACCAGGCCGTCAAGGGCCGATGCTGGTGGTACAACTTAGAGGGATGGCTTGAAAGCATGCTCAAGCTGAGTGTCACAATGTCTGTTTGTGCCCATGGCGGCCCTCAGGAGTGGGCGTGTTCTCATTGGCCATGCAGCTGGCTTCCCCTCTGAGGGTTGGAAACCCACCCCAAAAGCCAATTTTCCTGCCTTGGGAAAATAGGAGTTCTCTATTGTGCCTCAGGTTCCCCCATTGGCAGGGAATCCAAAAAGATCTGGGGATATATGCCTGAATACTAAGGATGGTTAGAGATGACGGACCTGGGACATAGCCAGTCTAACATGCTGGATATGGGCCCGGCTCTCTGGGTGGCAGACAGGAGTTCAGGGCTCAGACTCCGTCAGACACAGAACTAGTGGACAGGGTAGCCTACAAATCGAGGCATCCTATAAAACCCTCCAGGGCTGAGCAGATTGAACCTCATGTGGGATTTCCCTGCAGTCTTACCAGGCACTACTTCTTTCTGTGGGGAAGGCAGAATGCTGTTTTGTGGCTCCAAATTCCCTATCAAGAGGGCTTAGCGACCAGTAGGGTGAGGATGGAATTGTAAACACACCCTACGGTTAATTCAGTGCCAAGCAGAAGGCAGTTCCATTGTGCTGCAGCTGATTCGAGATATCCAGCACCCGAGTAATGGTCGATGTCAGATGTTTGCTCACAGTGGAGTTTGTGTCTATGATGACCAACAAATGGAGGGGTGGCATCAAATGGCCATGGAGTATTTCCCAAGCTGTGGCTTGTGAGATGCTCCAAAGAGCAAGGTTTCCTTCTACTGGACTGGTGGAGATTGGTTTGTTTGTTCCATGGTCCTCCATGTGGAAAGTTAGGATAGCAGAGCTCTACCGCATGGATGCCTGGAATTCACACCTCCATTGAGCATTGCAGCTGAGGAACATGGCAGGTTCGTTCTGATGGCTCTAGGGTGAGTACTAAGGCCTTGAGTTGAGAGCTAATTGCTTGCAGATGAGTCAAAATGGTGGTTTGTTACCCAGGGAGATTTTAGAATGTGCTGGTGACCAAGTGGCCTGGCAGGATTCTCCCACCCTGAGGGTTTGACACAGGTCTAAGAGCATGGTTTCCTTATGGGGATAGGAGATGTTCTGTTGTGTGGCTGAGGGACCACATATTGTATCATACGTTTTTATTCCAGAACAGGCCTCTGGGGGCAGAGGCCTGAAAACCTAATCTAGGTTTCCAATGAGGTCCTAGGGTCATGTCAGGTTCAATCTTCTGACTCAGGAAGATTGACCTGGGTGTCTGCCTGGATGAAGGTGATCTGGGTGTTTCAGACTGCACATATGCATCCTGAGCGGCCTTCAGTATTGGGGTGGGTTCAGGGACCTTGCAGGTTTCTCCTAATCCGCAGGGTTTGGGCAACTGTGACGGGCACATTTTCCTTGGGAATGGCAGGCACAGTCCTGTGGTATGGATCCAGAGACCCAATCCTTGAGGGCATTTGAGGCATGGTTTTGGGAGAGAATTCTGCAAACACAAACTCAGGATAGGGTTATTGGTGAGGTATTCACATGCCCAATGCATAGACCTTGAGGGTAGTTCGTCAAGAACTGTAATTATGATGACTCGAAGGTGGTAGCACAGGCTTTTCTATCTGTATTGTGTGTCCAGGATGGCTTGGAATGCAGGTGTGGTCTCATGGATCCATGGGAGATTTTTCCTTTCTCAGGATCCCATTGGTTCCCAATACTTTGTTAGCTTTTTCAAGGAAGAGAAGAGTGCTGTTTTCCATCTTAGGTGTTTCCCAAAACAGGGATTCCAGAGACGGACTCTAAGTTGGGTGCATGGAAAATCCCACCAAGGGTTAGGATTTGTGCCTAGGGGCATACCAGCCCTTCAAAGCTAGATCATGGTGGTGCAACTAAGAGGGCTGGCTTGAAAGCAAGCTCAGGCTGAGGGTCTACATGCCTGTTTGTGCAAGGGTGGCCCCCATGAGTGGGCGTGGTCTCATTGGCCATGCAGCTAGCTCCTACACTGAGGGTTGGAAAACTATCCCAAAAGACACCTTTCCTGCCTTGGGGAAATAGGAGTTATCTATTGTGCTCAAGGTTCCCCCATTTGCAGGGATCCCATCACAGGTCTGGGTACAGATGCCTGAATACCAATGATAGGTAGAGAGGATGGACGTTGGCCATGGCCGGTCTTACATGCTGGACATTGGCCTGACTCTCTGGGTGGCTGAAATGAGGTCGGGACTCAGGCTTTCTCAGACACAGCACTAGTGGCCAGTGAACCTATAAATCGGGGTTCCCTCGAGGGCTGATCAGACAGATCCTCATGTGGAATTTCCTGGCAGTCTCTCAGGTACTTCTTCTTCCTATGGGGAAGACAGAATGCTGCGTTTTGACTCCAGAATTCCCTATCAAGAGGGCATGATGAGGAGTAGGGTGAGAATGGAATTGTAAACCAAAAACATGGTTAAATTCAGTGCCAGACCGAAGACAGTTCTAATGTGCAGCATCTTATTCAAGATATCCAGCATGTGAGAAGGGGTGGATGTCATATGTTTGCTCACACTGGAGTTTGTGTCTATGATGAGCAACAAAGGGAAAGGTGGCGTAAAGAGGCCCTGGAGGATTTCCTCACTGAGGATTGTGAGATGCTCCAGACAGCAAGGTTTTCCTCTACTGGACAGGTGGAGTCTGATTTGATTGCTCCAGGGTTCCCTGTGTGTAAAGTTTGGATAGCAGAGCTCTCCTGTGTGGATGTCAGGAAAGCACATCTCCATGGACCATGCAGTTTAGGAGCATGGCAGGTTCATACTGGTGGCTCTGTGACAAAGTACCAAGGCCTTGAGTTGACATGGAATCTCTAATAAAGAGTTCACCATGCTGGTTTGTTACAAAGGAAATCTTAGAATGTATTGGTGGCTAAGGTGTCATGCAGGATTCTCCTGTAATTAGGGTCATGAAAGGCAGGAGCCCAAGCTTTTATATCTGGACTCTTGTCCCGGATGGCCTCGGAATGCAAATGTTGTCTCAATGGGTACATGGGAAATTTTTCCTCTCTTAGGATCCTAGCGGCTCCCAATAGTTTGGTGGCTTTTTTGGGGAAGTGAAGAGTGCTGTTTTCCATCTTAGGGGTGACCCAAATCAGAAATTCCAGAAACAGGCTCTGGGTCTGGGCCCCTGGAATATTCCAACAAGGGTTAGTATTTGGGACTAGGGGCATACCAGGCCTTCAATGCGGGATCCTGGTGGTGCAACTGAGAGAGCTTATTTGAAAGCATGCTCAGGCTGAGGGTCACAATGTCTCTTTGTGCCCAGGGAGGCTCCCATGAGTGACCGTGGCCTCATGGGCCATGCAGCTAGTTCCCACTCTGAGGCTTGAACACCCATCCCAACAGTTAGGTTTCCTGCAATCAGGGATGAGGAGTACTCTTGTCCTTAAGTTTCCTCCATTGGCAGGGATTTGAGCTACGGTCTGGGGAGAGATGCCTAAATATCCAGGTTGAGTAGATATGAGGGCTTCGGGCTGTCAGGCTTCAGGCCAACAGGTCCCACCTGAAGAATATGGGGCCTGCTGTCTGCATTGCTTAATGGAGATCGTGGCTCAGGCTGTGTCAGACAGAGCCTGAGTGCCCACGGCGGCCTATGATATTAGGGTTCTGTCAAGGGTCATGCAGGTGGATCCTCATGTGGGTTTTCTTGGCAGACTCACCAGGCACTTCTTTCTGTGGGACAGGCATAATGCTGCATCATGCCTCCAGAATTCCCTATCCAGAGGCCTTGGGGACCAGGAGGGTGAGGATGGAATGATAAACACAAACTACAGTTCAATCCAGTACCAATCAGAAGGCTGATTCGAGCTATCCAGCACGTGAGTAACGGTGGATGTCAGATGTTTGCTCACACTATAGTTTTTGTCTATGATCACCGACAAATGGAAGGGTGACACAAGAGGCCATGGAGCATTTCCCATGCTTTGACTTGTAAGATGCTTCAAATAGCAAGGTCTCCTTTTACTGGACAGGGGGATTTTGATTTGTTTGCTCCAGGGTCCCCCATATGGAAAGTTTAGGTAGCAGAGCTCTCCCGCATTGATACTTAGAAAGCACAACTCCAATGTCCATTGAAGCTGAGGAAATGGCAGGTTCGATCTGGTGGCTTTGGGGCTAAGTTCCAATTAGCCTGAGTTGACATGGTGTTGCATGCTGTTGGATCACAATGCTTCTTGGTATCCATGGAGAAGTTAAAATGTTGGTGTGGTCAGAGGGCCATGCAGGATTCTCCTACACTGTGACTTGGACACAGCTATCAAAGGCAGGGTATACTTCTGGGGACAGGAGGGATTCTGTAGTGTGGCTCAAGTACCACAGGTTGGAATATAAGTTGGTATTGGGTAACAGGCCCCTGGGGATAGGAACCTGAAAATCTAAGCTCTGATATAAATGAAATCCTACAGGCATGTCAGGTTCAATCTGATGACTCAGGGTCTTTGACTTAGATGTCTGCCTAAAGACAGGGTCTCATTGTGTGTCAGAATGTGCGTTGGGCCCAGAGCATTCTTCAAAATGGAGGTGTGCTCAGTGGCTTTGTACTTTGCTTCTAATCTTCAAGGTTTGGAAACAGTGAGGATAGAGCTTCCTTAGGGAGGGTAGGCACAGTCGTTCGGTGTAGCTTTAGAGGCCCCGTCCTGAGGGCATGTGGGCCAGGGCTTTGGGGACAGAAATATGGAAATGTGAACTAGTGTTAGGGTGAGGGTCGAGGTGATGACAGGCCCGATCTGCAGGCCCTGAGTGCAGCTTATATTGTACTGAAATTAAGGAGTCATAGAGGCGGTAGCGCAGGCTCTTCTATCTGGATTGTGTGTCCAGAATGGTCACAAAATGTAGGAGTGTTTCATGGTGCCATGAGAGATTCCTCGTCTCTGGGGATTCTGCCCAGTTTCCAAGAGTTTGGTGTCTCTGGGGGAAGGGAAGACTGCTGTTTTCCGTCTGAGGGGTCACCCACAAGAGGGATTCCAGAGACAGATCCTTGTTCTGGGCACCTGGAAAACAAATGAAATTGAGGATTTGGACCTAGGAACCTGGCAGGCCTGCTCTGCGGGCTCCTGGTCCAGCTACTGAGGGAGTTTGAAAGTAGGCTCACGCTGAGAGACACAATACCTCTTTGTGCCCAAGGCGGCTCCCATGAGAGGCCTTGGTCTCATGGGCCATGTAGCTGGTTCCCATTCTGAGCTTTGGACACCCATCTCAACAGCCAGGTTTCCTACCATCGGGAATGAGGAGTACTCTTGTGCTTAAGGTTCCCCTATAGGCAGGGATTTGAACTATGGTCTTGGGAGAGACGTCTGAATAGCCAGGTTGAGTAGAGATGACGGCTTTGGGTCACAGCATTTCCCACCTGTAGAATCCGGGGACCCCTGTCTACATGGCTGTCTGGAGGTTGTGGCTCAGGATGTGTCAGACAGAGCCTGAGTGCCCATTGCAGCTTATGATATTAGTTGGCCGTCGAGGGCCATGCAGGTGGATTCTCATGTGGGGTTTCTGGGCAGAATCACCAGGCAGGACTTCTTTCTGTTTGGTAGGAAGAATGCTGGTTGTGGCTCCAGAATTCCCTATCAAGTGGGTTTGTGGATCAGGAGGTTGAGGATGGAATTGTAAACACAAGCTATGGTTAAATTCAGTGCCAAGTGGAAGGCAGCTCCAGTGTGCAGTGGCTGATTTGAGATATCTAGCACCTGACTAAGGGTGGATGTCAGATGCTTGCTCACACTGGAGTTTGCGTCTATGATGACCGACTAATGGCGGGGTGGCATCCCAAGGCCATGGAGGATTTCCCACACTTGGGCTTTTAAGATGCTCCAAACAGCAAGGTTTCTTTCTACTGGAGAGGCGGAGTCTGGTTTCATTGCTCCAGAGTCCCCCATATGGAAAGTTTGGGTAGCAGAGTAATCTCACATGGATGACAGGAAAGCACAACTCCACTGACCTTTGCAGCTGAGAAACATCGCAGGTTCGTTCTGGTGACTCTGGGGTGAAGTTCCAAGAGGCCTGAGAAGACATGGAATTTCATGCTGTTGTATCACAGTGCTGGTTTGCATCCAGGGAGACGTTAGAATGTTGGGGTGGTCAGGGGCCCATGCAGGATTCTACTACACTGAGTCTTGAACAAAGCTATCAAAAGCGACTTATCCTTCTGGGGACAGGAGAGGTTCTGTTGTGTGGCTTAGGGATTACATGTTGGAATATAAGTTGGTATTGTAGAACAGGTCTCTGGCGACAGGCACCTGAAGACCTAAGCTTGGGTACAGATGAAGTCTCAGAGGGATGTCAGGTTCAATCTTCTGACTTAGGGCCTTTGACTTGGATGTCTAACTGGAGGCAGGTCCTCACTGTGTGTCATAATGTGCATTTGGGTCCAGAGTTTTCCTTTGAATTGAGGTGGGCTCAGGGGCTTTGTACTTTCCTCCTAACCTTCAGGGTTTTGGCAACAGTGAAGGGCAGAGTTTCCTTCAGGAACATACACACACTTGTCCGAGGCTCCAGAGACACAATACTGGAGGGCATGTGGGCCTGGGCTTTGGGAACAGAAGTCTGCAAATGAAAACTAGGGTTAGTGTGAGGGCCAAGGTGATCACAGGCCCAGTCTGCAGGCCCTGAGGGCAGCTCATAGTGTACTGAAATTAGGGAGTCATGGAGGTGGTAGCACAGGCTTTTCTGTCTGGATAGTGTGTCCAGGATGGTCGCAAAATGTATGGGAGTCTTCATATGGCCATGAGAGATTCTTCGTCTCTGGGGATTCTAACCAGCTCCCAAGAGTTTGGTGTCTCTAGAGGAAGTGAAGATTGCTGTTTTCCGTCTGAGGCGACCACCAAAAGAGGGATTCCAGAGAAAGTTTCTGGGTCTGGGTGCCTGGAAAACATGAAAAAGTGTGAGGCTTTGGCCCTAAGGCCCTGGCACGCCTACTCTGCAGACTCCTGGTTCAGCTACAGAGGTGTGTTTGAAAGCACACTTACGCTGAGGGTCACAATGCCTGTTTGTGCCCAAGGTGGCTCCCAAGTGTGACCGTGGTCTCATGGGCCATGCAGCTGGTTCCCACTCTGAGGGTTGGGCACCCATCTCACCAGCCAGGATTCCTGCCATCGGGAAGGAAGAGTACTCCTGTGCTACAATTTCCCCCATAGGCAGTGATTTGAGCTACGGTCAGGGGAGAGATGCTTGAATAACCAAGTTGAGTAGATGTGACCGCTTCAGGCCAGGCAAGTCCCACCTGCAGTTTATGAGGTCCACTGTCTGCATGGCTGAATGAAGGTCTTAGCTCGGGCTGTGTCATACAGAGCCTGAGTGCCCATGGTGGCCTAAGATATTAGGGTCCCGTCGAGGGCATTCCTGGTGGATCCTAATGTGGGGTTTCTAGGAAGACTCACCAGGCACCTCTTCTTTCCGTGGGGGCATGCAGAATGCTTTGTTCTGGCTCAAGAATTTCCTATCAAGAGGGTGTGGGCAAAAGGAGGGTGAGGATGGAATTATAAACACAAGCTAAGGTTTAACTGCAGTACAAGCAGAAGGCAGTTCCAGTGTGCAGCAGCTTACACGAGATATCCAGCACGTGAGTAAGTGTGGATATCAGATGTTTGCTCACACTGGAGTTTGTGTCTATGATGACTGCCAAATGGAAGGGTGGTGTTAGGAGGCCTTGGAGGATTTCCCACGCTGACTTGTGAGATGCTCAAAACAGCAATGTTTCCTTCTATTAAACAGGCGGTGTCTTGTTTGTTTGCTACAGGGCCACATTATGGAATGTTTGTAGCAGAGCTACCCCTCATGGATGCCTGAAAGCACAACTCCATTGACCACTGTAGCCGAGGAACATGACAGGTTTGATCTGGTGGCTCTGGGGTGAAGTTCCAAGAGGCCTGAGTTGACATGGAGTTTTATGCTGTTGGATCACAATGCTAGTTTGTACCAGGGAGATGGTAGAATGTTGGGGTGGTCAGGGGCCATGCAGGATTCTCCTACACTGAGACATGGACACAGCTACCAAGAGTAAGGGACCCTTCTGGGGACAGCAGGAGGTCTGTTGTGTGGCTCAAGGTCCACATGTTGGAATATAAGTTGGTACTGGAAAAGATGTCTCTGGGGACAGGCGCCTAAACATCTAAACTAGTGTATCAATGAAGCCCTATAGTCATGGCAGGTTCAAACTTCTGACTCAGGGACTTTGACTTGGATGTCTGCCTGGAGGCAGGGCCTCATTGTGAGTCAGAATGTGCTTTTGGGTCCAGAGCCTTCTTCAAGATTGAGGTGGGCTCAGGGGATTTTTACTTTGCTCTTAATCTTCAATGTTTGGGCAACCGTGAAGAGCAGATTTTCTTCAGGAGCATAGGGACAGTCATCTGGTGTGGCACCAGAGGCCCCATTCTGGAGGGCATGTTGGCCAGCGCTTTGGGGAGAGAAATCTGCAAAAGCAAACTAGGGTTAGAGTGAGGGCCAAGGTGACCACAGGTCCTATGTGCAGGCTCTGATGGCAGCTTATAGTGTATTGAAATTAAGATGTCATGGAGGCGGTAGGGCAGGCTTTTCTGTCAGGTGTGTGTCCAGGATGGTCGCAAAAGGTAGGGGTGGCTTCATGAAGCCATGGGATATTAAAAATCTCTGGGGATTCTGCTCAGCTCCCAAGAGTTTGGTGTCTCTGGGGGAAGGGAAGACTGTTGTTTTTCGTCTCAGAGGACACCCAAAGAGGGATTCCAGAGACAGATTCTGGGTCTGGGAGCCTGGAAAACACGAACAAGGGTGAGGATTTGGCACTAGAGACCTGGCAGTCCCACTCTGTGGGCTCCTGATACAGATACCGAGGGGTTTTGTTTGAAAGCAAGCTCACACTGAGGATCACAATGCCTGTTTGTATCCAGGGAGTCTTCCATGTGTGACCGTGGTCTCATGGGCCCACTCAGAGGGTTGGGAAGGAGGAGTACTCTGGTGTGTCAGGTTACCCCATAGGCATGGATTTGAGCTATAGTCTGGGACAGAGGCCTGAATATCCAGGTTGAGTAGAGATGTTGTTTTTGGCCACAGCAAGTCACACTTGCAGGAAATGGGGCCCACTGTCTGGGTGGCTGACTGCGGATCGTGGCTCAGGCTATGTCAGACAGAGCCTGGGTGCCCACAGAAACCTATGATATTACAGTGTTGTCAAGGGCCATACAGGTAGATCCTCATGTGGGGTCTGGGCAGACTCACCAGGTACTTCTTCTTTCAATGGAGCAGGCAGAATGCTGAGTTATGTCTCCAGAATGCCCTATTGAGGGTGGAACAAGAGGGTGAGGATGGAATTGTAAACACAAGCTACTGTTAAATAAATTGCCAAGAAGAAGGCAGTTCCAGTGTGCAGTGGCTGATTCAAATTATCCAGCACCTGAGTAAGGGAGGATGTCAGATGTTTGCTCACATTGGAGTTTGTGTCCATGATGATGGACAAATGATGGGGTGGCGTCTAGGGGCCATGGAGGATTTCCCACTCTGTGGCTTGTAAGATGCTCCAAAGAGCAAGGTTTCCTTCTACTGGACAGGGGGAGTCTGGTTTGTTTGTTCCAGTGTCTCCCATATGGAAAAGTTGGGTAGCAGAGCTCTCCCACATAGATGCCTAGGAAACACACCTCCATTGACCAGTGCAGCTCAGGAACATGGCAGGTTCGATCTGGTGTCTCTGGGATGAAGTTTTAAGGGGGCTGAGTGATTTAAGGGGGCATGAGGTATTTCATGCTGTTGGATCACAATGCTGGTTTGTATACAGGGAGATGTTAGAATGTTGGGGGTGGTCAGGGGCCCATGCAGGATTCTCCTACATTGAGCCTTGGACACAGCTACCAAAAGCAATGTATCCTTCTGGAGACAGCAGGGGTTCTGTTGTGTGGCTCAAGGACCACATGTTGTAATATAATTGGTATTGGAGAACAGGCCACTGGGGACAGGCTCCTAAAAATCTAAACTAGGGTATCAATGAATTCCTATGGTCATGGCATGTTCAAACTTCTGATTCAGGGCCTTTGACTTGGATGTCTACCTGGAGGCAGGTGCTCATTGTGTGTCAGAATGTACACCTGGGTCCAAAGTGTACTGGGAAATTGAGGTGGGCTCAGGTGGTTTTTACTTTGCTCTTAATCTTCAGGGTTTGGGCAACAGTGAAGGGCAGAGTTTCCTTCAGTAGGGTAGGCACAGTATTCCGTTGTGGCTCCAGAAGCCCCATCCTGGAGGGCATGAGGGCCAGGGTTTTGGAGACAAAATCTGCAAATGCGAACTAGGGATAGGGTGAGGGCCTAGGTGATCAGAGGCCCGATCTGCAGGCCCTGAGGGAAGCTCATAATGTACTGAAATTAAGGTGTCATGGACACGGTAGCTTATGCTATATTGTCTGGATTCTGTGTCCAGGATGGTCCCAAAAGGTAGGGGTGGCTTCATGGGGCCATGGAGATTCTTCCTCTCTAGGTATTCTGCCCAGCTCCCAAGAGTTTGGTGCCTCTGCGGGAAGGGAAGACTGCTGCTTTCAGTATCAGGTTAACCACAAGAAAGATTCCGGAGACAGTTTCTTGGTCTGGGCGCCTGGAAAACGCCAAAGAGGGAGACGATTTGGCTGTAGCAACCTGGCTGGCTTGCTCTGCAGACTCCTGGTCCAGCTACTGAGGGCATTTGATTGAATGCAGGCTCACGCTGAGGGTCACAATGCCTTTTTGTATCCAGGGTGACTCCCATGTGTGACCGTGATCTCAAGGCCCATGCAGCTGGTTCCCACTCTGAGGGTTGGACTCCCATTTCACGGTCCATATTTCCTGCCACCAGAAAGGAAAAGAACTCTTGTGCTTTACATACCCCCATAGTCAGGGATTTGAGCTACGGTCTAGAGACAGATGCCTGAATAACCAGGTAGAGCAGAGATGTTGATTTCAGGCCACGGCAGGTCCCATCTGCAGGATATGGGACCCACTCTCTGCGTGGCTGACTGGAGGTCATGGCTCAGACTGTGTCAGACAGAGCCTTATTGCCCATGGCGGCCTATGATATTAGGGTGTTGCTGAGGGCAATGCAGGTGGATCCTCATGTGTGCATTCTGTGTAGACTCACAGGCACTTCTTCTTTCTATGGGGCAGGCAGAATGCTGCACTATGGCTCCAGAATTCCCTATCAAAAGGGCTTGGGGACCAGGAGGGTGAGGATGGAATTGTAAACACAAGCTAAGGTTAAATTCAGTGCCAAGCGGAAGACTGTTCCAGTGTACAGCGGCTGATTTGAGACATCCAGCACCTGAGTAAGGACGGATGTCAGATGTTTTTTCACACTGGAGTTTGTGGCTATGATGACAGACAATGGTGGGGTGGCGTCAAGAGGCCATGGAGGATTTCCCATGGTGCGGCTTGTGAGATGCTCCAAGGAGCAAGGTTTCCTGCTACTGGACAGCGGGAATCTGGATTGTTTGCTCCAGTGTCCCCCATATGGAAAGTTTGGGTAGCAGTACTCTCCCAAATAGATGCTGGGAATGCACACCTCCATTGACCACTGCAGCTCAGGAACATGGCAGATTCGATCTGGTAGCTCGGAGACGAATTTCTCAGGGGGTTGAGTTGACATGGAGTTTCATGCTGTTGGATCACAAAGCTGGTTTGTATCCAGGGAGACTTTAGAAATTAGGGACAGTCAGGGACCCTTGCAGGATTCGCCTACACTGGGACTTGGACACAGCTACCAAGAGCAAGGGATCCTTCTGGGGACAGCAGGGGTTATGTTGTGTGGCTCAAGGACCACATGTTGGAATATAAGTTGGTGTTGGAGAAGAGGCCTCTGGGAACAGGCGCCTAAACATCTAAACTAGGGTATCGATGAAGTCCTATAGTAATGGGAGGTTCATACTTCTGACTCAGGGCCTTTGATTTGGATGTCTGCCTGGAGGCAGGGGCTCATTGTGTGTCAGAATGTGTATTTAAGTCCAGAGACTTCTTTGAAAATGAGGTGGGTGCAGAGGCTTTGTACTTTGCTCCTCATATTTAGGGTTTGGGCAACAGTGAAGGGCAGTTTCCTTCAGGAGTGTAGGCACACTCGTCCAGTGTGGGACCAGAAGCCCCATTCTGGAGGGCGTGTGGGCCAGGACTTTGGGAACAGAAATCTCAAATGCGAACTAGCGTTAGTGTGAGGGCTAAGGTGTTCACAAGACCGATCAGCAGGCCCTGAGGGCAGCTCATAGTGTACTGAAATTAAGGTGGCATGCAGGCAGTAGTGCAGGCTTTTCTGTCAGGATTGTTTGTCCAGGACGGTTGCAAAAGGTAAGCTTGGCTTCATGAGGCGATGGGATATTCTTCATCATGGGGATTTTTCCTAGCTCCCAGTGTTTGTTGTCTCTTGGAGAAGGGAAGTCTGCTGTTTTCCGTCCCAGGGGACCCACAAAAGAGGGATTCGAGAGACAGTTTCTGGGTCTGGGCACCTGGCAAGCACAAACAAGGGTGAGGATTTGGCCCTAGGGACGTGGCAGGCCCACTCTGTGGACTCCTGGTCTAGCTACCTAGGGTATTTATTTGAAAGGAGGCTCACGCTGAGGGTCACAATGCCTGTTTGTGCCCAGGGCGTCTCCCATGTTTGGCCCTGATCTCTTGGTCCATGAAGCTGGTTCCCACTCTGAGGGTAAAACACCCATCTCAACAGCCAGGTTTCCTGCAATCGGAAAGGAGGAATAATCCTGTATTTCAGGTTCCCCCATAGGCAGGGATTTGAGCTACGGTCTGGGGACAGATGCCTGAATATCCAGGTTGTGTAGAGATGATAGATTGGGGCCATGGCAGGTCCAAATGCAGGATATGGGGCCCACTTTCTGCGTGGCTGCCTGGAGGTCGTGGCTCTGGCTGTGTGAGACAGAGTCTTAGTGCCCATGGCAGCCTATGATATTATGGTGTTGTCCTTGGCCATGCAGGTGGTTCCTCATGTAGGGTTTCTGGGCAGACTCACAAGGCACTTCTTTCTGTGGGGCAGGCAGAATGTTGCGTTGTGGTTCTATAATTCCCTATCAAGAGGGTTTGGGGACCAAGAGGGTGAGGATGGAATTGTTAACACAAGCTAGGGTTAAATTCAGTGCCAAGAGGAAGGCACTTTTAGTGTGTAGCTTCTGATTCAAGACATCCAGGACCTGAGTAAGGGCAGATATCAGATGTTTGCTCACACTGGAGTTTGTGTCTATGATGACCGACAAATGGAGGGAGGCATCATGAAGCCATGAAGGATTTACCACCCTAGAGCTAGTGAGATGTTACAAACAGAAAGGTTTCCTTCTAATGGACTGGTGGAGCCTCGTTTGTATGCTCCAGGGTCCCCCATGTGGAAAGTCTGGGGAGAAGAGCACTCCTGCATGGATGCCTGGAAAGCCCACCTCCAGTGTCCATTGCAGATGAGGAAATGGCAGTTTAGTACTGGTGATGCTGGGGTGAAGTTCAAAGTCGCCGGTGTTGACATGGAGTTTCATGCTGTTGGGTCACAATGCTGGTTTGTATGCAGGGAGACATTAGAATGTTGGGGCAGGATTCTCTTACACTTAGTCTTGGACACAGCTACCAAGAGCAATATATCCTTAAGGGACAGGAGGGGTCCTGTTGTGTGGCTCAGGGACCACATGTTGGAATATAAGTTGGTATTGAAGAACAGGCCTCTGGGGACAGGCACCTGAAAATATAAGCTAGTGT
Organism: Neogale vison; assembly: GCF_020171115.1. NCBI lineage: Eukaryota > Metazoa > Chordata > Mammalia > Carnivora > Mustelidae > Neogale > Neogale vison. The sequence goes on along the minus strand of NC_058092.1, from coordinate 113,383,705 downwards.
ATTGATAAATTCCTAGAGGCATGTCAGTTTCCATCTTCTGTTTCAGAGCCTTTGACTTGGATGTCTGCCTGGAGGCAGGGGCTAATTGTGTGTCAGAATGTGCCCTTGGGTCCAGAGGTTTCGTCAGAATTGAGGTGGGCTCACGGGCTTTGTACTTTGCTCCTAATCTTCAGGGTTTGGTCAACAGTGAAGGACAGAGTTTCCTTCGGGTGTGTAGGCACAGTCATCTGGTGTGGCTCCAGAGGCCCCATCCTGATAGGCATGTGGGCCAGGGCTTTGGGACAGAAATCTACAAATGCGAACTAGGGTTAGGTTGAGGGCTGAGGTGATCACAGGCCCGATCTGCAGGCCCTGTTGGAAGCTCATAGTGTACTGAAGTTAAGGTATCATGGAGTCCGTATTGCAGGCTTTTCTGTCTGCATTGTTTGTCCTGGACTTTCGCACAATGTAGGATTGGATTCCTGGGGCCATGGGAGATATTTCAGCTCTGGGGATTCTGCTCAGCTCCCAAGAGTTTGTTGTCTCTGGGACAAGGGAGAACTGCTCTTTTCTGTCTCAGGGAACCCCAAAAGAGGGATTCCAGAGACAGGTTCTTGGTGCGGGTGCCTGGAAAACACCTACGAGGGTGAGTGTTTGGCCCTAGCATGGTAGGCATGCTCTGTGGCCTCCTGGTCCAGCTACCAAAGGGTTTTGATGGAGAACAGCCTCACACTGAGGGTAACAATCCAAGTTTGTTCCCAGAGTGGCTCCCATGAGTAGCCATTGCCTCATGGGCCATGCAGCTGGTTCCCACTCTGAGGGTTGGGCACCTATCTCAACAGCCAGGCTTCTTGCCTTCATGAAGGAGGAGTGCTCTTGTGCGTCAGGTTCCTCTGTAGTCAGGGATTTGAGCTACAATATGGGAAAGATGCTTGAATATCTAGATTGAGTAGAGATGACGGCTTTGGGCCACGACAAGTCCAACCTGCATGATATGGGGTCCACTATCTTCATGGCTGACTGTAGGTCGTGGCTCAGGCTGTCTCAGAGTCTTAGTGCCCATCTCAACCAGGTTTCCTACCATCGGGAACAAGGATACTCCTGTGCTTCAGGTTCCCTCATAGGCAGGGATTTGAGCTACGGTTTGGGTAATATGCCAGAATAACCAGGTTGATTAGAGATGATGGCTTCTGGCCATAGCAGGTCCCACCTGCAGGATATAGAGTCCACTGTCTGCATGACTGCCTGGAGGTCGTGGCTCCGGCTGTGTCAAACAGAGCCTGAGAGCCCATGGCGTCCTATGATATTAGAGTGCCATCGAGAGCCATGCAGGTGGATCCTAATGTGGGGTTTCTGGGAAGACTCATCAGGAACTTCTTCTTTCTATGGGAAAGGCAGAATGCTGCCTTGTGGCTCCATAATTCCCTATAAAGATGGCTTGGTGACCAGGAGGGTGAGGATGGAATTAAAAACACAAGCTACAGGTCAATTCAGTGACAAGCGGAAGGCACTTCCAGCGTGCAGTGGCTGATTTGAGACATCCAGCACCTGAGTAAGGGCGGATATCAGGTATTTGCTCACACTGGGGTTTGTGTCTCGGATGATAGACAAACGGTGGGTTTGAATCAAGAGGCCATGGAGGATTTCCCACTCTGCGGCTTGTGAGATGCTCCAAACAATAAAGTTTCCTCCTACTGGACAGGGGAAGTCTGGTTTGTTTGCTCCAGGTTCCCCCATATGGAAAGGTTCGAAGCAGAGCTCTCCCTCATGGATTCCTGGAGAGCACTACTCAATTGACCATTGCAACTCAAGAACATGGCAGGTTCAATCTGGTGGCTCTGAGGCGAAGTTCCAAGGGGGCTGAGTTGCCATGGAGTTTGATGCAGTTCGATCACAATGCTGGTTTGTATCCAGGGAGACACTGAAATGTTGGGATGGTCAGAGGCAGTGCAGGATTCTAATACACTGAGTCTTGGACACAGCTACCAAGTGCAAGGTATCCTTCTGGGACAGGAGGGGTCTGTTGTGTTGCTCAGGAACAGTATGTTAGAATATAAGACGATATGGGGGAACAGTCCTCTTGTGGCAGGTTCCTGAAAACCTCAGCTAGGGCATCAATGAAGTCCTAGGAGCATGTCAGATTCATTATTCTGACTCAGGGCCTTTGACTTGTATGTTTGCCTGCAGGCAGGTGCTCACTCTGAGTCACAATGTACACTTGGGTCTAGACTGTTCTTGGAAATTGAGGTGGGCTCAGGGGCTTTGTATTTTATTCCTAAGCTTCAGGGTTTGTCAGCAGTGAAGGTCAGAGTTTCCTTTAAGTGGGTAGACACAGTTGTCCGGTGTGGCTCCAGAGGCCCCATCTTGGAGGGCATGTGAGACAGGGTTTTGGAGACAGAAATCTGAAAACACGAACTACTGGTAGGGTGAGGCCCGAGGTGATCATAGCCCCAATTTGCAGGCTCTGAAAGCAGCTCCTTGTGTAGTGAAATTAAGGTGTCATCGAGGCAGTTTGGCAGACTTTTCTGTCTGGATTGGGTGTCCAGAATGGTCGCAAAATGTAGGGGTGGCTTCATGAGGCCATGGAGAATTCTTTATCTCTGTGGATTCTGCCCATCTCTCAAGAATTTACTGTCTCTTGGGGAAGGGAAGACTGCTGTTTTCCATCTCAGTGGACCGCCCCAAGAGGGATTCCAGGGACAGTTTCTGGGTCTAGGCGACTGAAAAACACCAAAGAGTGTGAGGATTTGCCCCTAGGGGCCTGGATGTCCCACTCTATGGGCTCCTGGTCCAGCTACCATGGGGGTTTGTTTGGAAGCAGGTTCACGCTGATGGTCACAATGCCTGTTTGTGCCCAGGGCGGCTCCCATATGTGGCCGTGATCTCATGTCCCTTCAGCTGGTTCCTACTCTGAGGGTTGGACACCCATCCCAACAGACAGATTTCCTTCCCTCAGGAAGGAGGAATACCCTTGTGCTTCAGGTACCCCATAGGCAGGGATTTGAGCTATGGACTGGGCAGAGGCTTGAAAATCCAAGTGGAGTAGAGATGACAGCCTTGTGCCACAACAAGTCCCACCTGAAGGAATTGGGGCCCACTGTCTTGGTAGCTGACTGGAGGTCGTGGTTCAGGCTCTGTCAGAGAGAGCCTTAGTTCCCATGGTGTCCTAAGATATTAGGGTGTTGTCGAAGGCCCTGCAAGTGGATCCTTATCTGGGGTTTCTGGGAAGACTCACCAGGTACTTCTTCTTTCTGGGGGCAGGCAGAATGCTGTATTGTTGCTCCAGAATTCCCTATCAAGCACGCTTGTGGACCAGGAGGGTGAAGATAGAATGGTAAACACACGCAACTGTTAAAGTCATTAACAAGCGGAAGGCAGTTCCATTGTGCAGCAGTTGATTGGATATATCCAACACTGGAATAAGTACAAATGTCAGCTCTCTGCGAGCACAAGAGTTTGTGTCTTTGATGACCAAAAAATGGAGGGTGGCGTCAAAAGGTCATGGAGGACTTCCCACACTGAGGCTTGTGGGATGCTCCAAATAGCAAGGTTTCCTTCAACCGGAAAGGGGGATTCTGGTTTGTTTGCTCCAGGGTCCCCCATGGGGAAAGCTTTTGTAGCTGAGCACTCCCATATGGATGCCTGGAAAGCACACCTCCATTGATCATTGCAGCAAAGGAACATGGCAGGTACGTTCTGGTGGCTCTAAGGCGAAGTACCAAGGCCTTGAGTTGACATGGAGTCTCATGAAGATGTGTCACGATGCTGGTTTGCTACCAGGGAGATGTTAGAATGTGCTGGTGGCTAAGGGCCATGAAGGATTCATCTACGATGAGTTTGACACAGGTCCAAGAGCACGGTTTCCTTCTGGGGACAGGTGATGTTCTGTTGTGGGGCTCAGGGACCACATGTTGAATCATAAGTTGGTATTCCAGAACAGGTCTCTGAGGACAGGTGCCTGAAAAACTAATTTAGGGTTCCAATGAAGTACTAGGGGCAGGTCAGGTTCAAACATCTGACTCAGGTCCATTAACTTGGGTGTCTGCCTGGATGTAGGTGATCAGGGTGTTTCAGAGCGCACATTTGAGTCCAGAGCAGCCTCCAAAATTGGGGTGGGTTCAGGGGCCTTGCAGATTTTTCCCATCTGGTTGGATTGGGCAGCTTTGAAGGCACAATTTCCTTGGGGATGTCAGCCACAGTCCTGTGGTGTGGATCCACAGACCCTATCCTGGAGGGCATTAAAGTTATGGTTATGAGAGAGAAGTCTGCAAACACAAACTTGGCTTAGGGTTACTGTTGTGGTGATCGCAGGCCCAATGCATAGACCTGGAGGGCAGCTCATCAGGAACCGTAAATTGGGTGACTCAAAAAAAAAAAAAAAAAAAAAAACAAAAAAACAAAAAAACAAAAAACCGTAAATTGGGTGACTCAAAAAGGCTTTTGTATCTGGATTGTGTGTCCAGGATGGCCTCAGAATGCAGGTGTTGACTAATGGGTCTAAGGGAGATTTTTCTGCTCTAAAGAACCTGGTGCTTCCCATTGTTTGGTGGCTTTCTCGGGGAAGGGAAGAGTGCTGTTTTCCATCTTTCGCGTGCCGCAAAACAGGGATTCAAGAGACGGGCTCTGGGTCAGGGTGCTTGGAAAATCCCACCAAGGCTTAGGATTTGGGCCAAGGGGCATACCAGGCCTGCAGTGTGGGATCCTGATGGTGCACCTGAGAGGGCTTGTTTGAAAACATGCTCAGGCTGAGGTCACAATCCCTATTTGTGCCCAGCATGGCCCTCAAGTGTGGGTGTGGTTTCATTGGCCATGCAGCTGGCTCCCACTTTGAGGTTTGGACACCAATCCCAACAGCCAAGTTTCCTGCCATGGGAAGGAGAAGTTCTCTATTTTGCTTCAGGTTCCCCCATTGGCAAGGATTCCAGCAAAAGTTTGGGGACAGGTGCATGAACATCAAGGATGGGTAGAGATGACAGACTTTGTCCATGACCAGTCTCACATTCCGGATATGTTGCTCGCTCTCTGGGTTGGTGATATTAGGTAAGGGCTCAGGCTCTGTCAGACACAGCACTAGTGGTCAGGAAGCCTGTAAATTGGGGTTCCATCAAAGGCCCAGCATATTGAATCTCATTTGGGGTTTCTGGGCAGACCCACCATGCACTTCTTCTTTCTATGGGGAAGGAAGAATGCTGCATGGAAGCTCCAATATTCCCTATCAAGAGGGCTTGGGGAACAGTAGGTTGAGGATGGTACTGTAAACATAAACTATGGATCAATTCAGTGCCAAGCGGAAGGCAGTTCCTTTGTGCAGTGGCTTATATGGAATATCTAGCACCTAAGGGTGGGTGTCAGATGTTTGCTCACACTGGAGTTTGTATCTATGATGACCGACAAATGGAGGGGTGGTGTCAAGAGGCCATGAAGGATTTCCCACTCTGAGGCTTGAGAGATGCTCCAAATAATAAGGTTTCCTTCAACAGGACAGGTGGAGTCTAGTTTGTTTGCTCCTGGGTCCCCATGTGGAAAGTTTGGGTAGCAGACCTCTCCCGAATGAATGTCTGAAAAGTGGACCTCCATTTATCATTGCAGCTGAGGAACATGCAGGTCTGTCTAGTGGCTCTGGGGCGAAGTATCAAGGCCTTGAGTTGACATGGAATCACGTGCAGAGGGGTCACAATGGTGGTTTCTTATTAGGGAGATCTGTTGGTTAAGGTGCAATGCAGGATTCTCCTACTCTGAGGGTTGGCTGAGGTCAAGGAGCATGGATTCCTTCTGGGGACAGGATATCTTCTGTTGTGGGGCTCAGGGACCACATGATGTACCCTAAGTTGGTATTCCAGAAAGGTCACTGAGGACAGATGCCTGAAAACCTAATCTAGGGTTCCAATGAGGTCCTAGGGGCATGTCAGTTTCAAACTTCTGACTCAGGACCATTGACTTGGGTGTCTGCCTGGATGTAGGTGATCAGGGTGTTTCATACTGGGCATTGCATGCAGAGGGGCTGACAATATTGAGGTGGGCTTTGGGGCCTTGCAGGTTCTCCAAATTTGAAATGTTTGGGCAACTGAGACGGGCACAGTTTCCTTGGGGATGGCAGGCACAGTCCTGTGTTCTGACTCCAGAGACACCATCCAGGAGGGCAAATGAGCCATGGTTTTGGGATTGAAGTCTGCAAGCACAAATATGGGTTAGGGTTAGTGGCGAGGTGATCGCAGGCCCAATGTGTACACCTGGGGGGTCGCTCGTGTGGAAATGTAATTAGGGTGTCTTGAAGGCAGTAGCACGGGGTTTTCTATCTGGATTGTGTTTGCAGGATGGCCTCGGAATGCAGGTGTGGTCTCATGGGTCCATGGGAGATATTTTCCCTCTTAGGATCCTGGCAGCCCCCCAAGTTTGGTGGCTTTTTCAGGGACAGGAAGTGTGTTGTTTTCTGTCATTCCATTGCCCCAGAACAGGGATTCCAGAGACAGACTCTCAGACTGGGTGCCTGGAAAATCACACCAACCGTTATTATTTGGGCCTAGGGGCGTACCAGGCCTGCAATGTGTGATTCTGGCCGTGCCACTGAGAGGGCTTGTTTGAAAGCATGCTCAGGCTCAGGGTCACAATGCCTGTTTGTCCCCAGGGCGGCCTTCAGGAGTTGGCGTGATCTCAATGTCCATGAAGCTGGCTCCCACTGTGTGGTTTCGACAAACATTGGAACTGCCAGCTTTCCTGTCATGGGGAAGGAGGAGGTCTCTATTGTGCTTCATGTTCCCCTATTGGCAGGTATTCCAGCAAATGTCTAGGGAAAGGTGCCTGAATCCAATGATGGATAGATATGACGGACTTGGGCCATGGCCGGTCTCACATGCTAGATATGGGGCCCACTCTCTGAGTGGCTGACACTAGTCGTGGCTTAGGCTCTGTCAGACACAGCACTAGTGGCCAGGACAGTCTATAAATCAGAATTCCTTTGAGTGGCAAGCAGATAGATTTCATGTGGGGTTTCTGGGCAGACTGTCCAGGAAATTCTTCTTTCTATGGGGAAGGAAGAATGTTGCATTGTGGCTCCAGATTCCTCATCAAGAGGGCTTCGGGACCAGTAGGTTGAGGATGGAATTGTCAACACAAGTTATGATTCAATTCAGTGCCAAGTGGAAGGGAGTTCCAATGTGCAGAGGCTAATTTGAGATACCCTGCACCTGAGTAAGGGCAGATGTCAGATATTTGTTCACACTGGAGTTTGTGTCTATGATGACTGACAAATGGAGTGGTGGCAACAAGAGGCTATTGAGGATTTCCCATGCTGGGGCTTGTGAGATGCTCCAAACAGCAAGGTTTCCTTCTACCAGACAGGGGTGTCAGGTTTCCTAGCTCCAGGGTACCGCATGTGGAAAGATTGGGAGCAGAGCTCTTCTGCATGGATGCCTGGAAAGCACACCCCCAATGACCATTGCAGCTCAAGAACATGGCAGGTTCCTTCAGGTGGCTCTGGTGTGAAGTACCAAGGCCTTGAATGGACAGTGAATCTCTTTCAGATGGGTCACAATGCTGGTTTGTTACAACAGAGATCTTAAAATGTGCTGGTGGCTAAGGGGCCATGCAGGGTTCTCCTACCCTGAGGCTTTGACACAGGTCCAAGAGCACAGTTTCCTTTTGGTGACAGGGGAAGTACTGTTGTGTGGCTCAGGGACCACATGTTCTATCACAAGTTGATATTCCAGGGAAACCGTGCTCAATGCTCTATGCTCAATGCATAGACCTGGAGGGCAGTTCGTCAGGAACTGTAATTAGGGTGACTCGAAGACAGTAGCAAAGGATTTTCTATCTGGATTGTGTGTCCAGGAAGGCCTAGGAATGTAGGTATGGTCTCATGGGTTCATGGGAGACTTTACCTCTCTAAGGATCCTGGCAGCTCCCAATAGTTAATGGCTTTTTCGGGGAAGGGAAGAGTGCTGCTTTCCATCTTATTCATGCTCCAAAACAGAAATTACATAGACAGGCACTGGCTCAGGCCACCTGGAAAATCCCACCAAGGGTTAGGATTTGGGCCTCGGGGCGTACCAGGCCTACAATGTGGGATCCTGGTTGTGAAACTGAGAGGGCTTGTTTGAAAGCATGCTCAGGCTTAGGGTCACAATCCCTGTTTGATCTCAGAGTGGCCGTCAGGAGTGGGTGTGGTCTCATTGGCAATACTGCTGGTTCGCACTCTGAGAGTTGTACACCCATCCCAACAGACAGGTTTCCTGCCATTGGGTAGGAGGAATTCTCTATTGTGCTTAAGGTTCCCCCATGGACCGGGATTTCAGCAAAGGTCTAGGGACAGATGCCTGAATACCAAGGATGGGTAGAGATGACCGACTTGAGCCATGTCCGGTCTCACATGCTGGATATCGTCCCCGGTCTCTTGGTGCCTGATGAAGTCGGGGCTCAGGCTCTTTCAGACACAGCACTAGTGGCCGGGGCAGCCTACAAATCAGGGTTCCCTCGAGTGTCAAGCAGATTGATCCTCATGTGGGCTTTCTTGGAAAACTGACCAGCACTTCTTCCTTCTATGAGGAAGGAAGAATGCTCTGATGTGGCTCGAGAATTACCTATTAAGAGGCCATGGATACCTTGATGGTGAGGATAGAATTGTAAACTCAAGCTTCGGTTAAATTCAGTGCCAAGCAGAAGGCAGCTCCAGTGTGCAGCGGCTGATTTGAGATATCCAGCACCTGAGTAAGGGCGGAAGTCAGATGTCTGCTCACATTGGAGTTTGTGTCTATTATGACTGACTAAAGGAAGGGTGGCATCAATAAGCCATGGCAGATGTCCCACACTGGCGCTTTTGAGATTCTCCATTCAGCAAGGCTTTCTTCTACTGGAGTTGTGGAGTCTGGTTTGTTTGCTCCAGTGTTCTCCATGTGGATCATTTGGGTAGTACAGCTCTACCACATGGCTGCCTTGAAAGCCCACCTCAATTGTCCATTGCAATATGGAATATGGAAGGTTCATTCTGGTGGCTTTGGTGTTAAATACCAAGGGGAACATGGAATCTCTTTCATATGGGTCACAATGCTGGTTTGTTACCAAGGAAATCTTAGAATGTCCTAGTGGCTAAGGGGCCATGCGGGCTTCTCCCACCCGGAGGGTCTGACACAGGTCGAAGGGCATGGTTTCCTTCTGGGGACAGGAGATGTTCTGTTCTGTGGCTCAGGAACCACATGTTGTATCATAAGTTGGTATACCAGAACAGGCCTCTGAGGACAAATGCCTGAACCCTAATCTAGGGTTCCAGTGAGGTCCTAGGGGCATGCCAGTTTCAATCTTCTGACTCAGGACCATTGACGTGAGTGTCTGAAAGATGTAGGTGATCAGGTTCTTTCATAATACACATTTACTTCCAGAGCAGCCTCCAATATTGTGGTGGGCTCAGGGGTCTTGCAGGTTTCTCCTAATTTGGAGGGCTTGGGAACCTGTGATGGGCAAATTTTCCTTGGGGATAACAGGCACAGTCACGTGGTTTGTCTCCAGAGACCCCATCCTGCAGGGCATTTGAGCCATGGTTTTGGGAGAGAAATCTGCAAATATAAACTCGGGTTAGGGCTAGTGGCGAGGTGATCACAGGCCCAATGCATAGACCTGGATGGCAGCTCCTCAGGAACTGTACTTAGGGTGACTTGAAAGAGGTAGCACAGGCTTTTCTATCTGCATTGTGTGTTCAGGATGGCCTCAGATTGCAGGTGTGGTCTCATGGGTCCATGAGATATTTTTCCTCTCTAAGGATCCTGGAAGTTACCAATACTTTGGTGGCTTTTCCGGGTAAGAGAAGAGTGCTATTTTCCATCTAAGGGGTGCCCCAAAAGAGAAATCCCAGAGATGGTAACTGGGTATGGGCACCTGGAAAATCTCACCAAGTGTTATGATTTGGGCCTAGGGGTGTACCAGCCTGGTAAATCAGGGTCCTGGTGGTAAAACTGAGAGTGCTTGTCTGAAAGCACGCTCAGGCTGAGGGTCACAATGCCCCTTTGATCCAAGGGCAGCCCTCAGGAGTGGGTGTAGTCTCATTGGCAATGCAGATGGCTCCCACACTGATGATTGGACACCCATCCCAACAGCCAGGTTTCCTGCCATGGGGAAGGAGGAGTTCTCTATTTTGCTTCAAGTTCCCCCATTGTCAGGGACTCCAACAAAAGACTGGGTACAGATGCCTGAATAGCAAGGATGGGTAGATATGACAGACTTGAGCCATGGCCGGTCTGCACTCTGGATAAGGGCCCCACCCTCTGGGTGGATGACACGAGGTTGGGGCTCAGGCTCTGTCAGACACAGCATTAGTGGCCAGGGCAGTCTATAAATCGGGGTCCCCTCGAGGGCTGAGCGGATTGATCCTCATGTGGGGTTTCTGGGCAGACTCACCAGGCACTTCTTCTGTAATGGGGAAGACATAATGTTGTGTTGTGGCTCCAGAATTCCCTCTCAACAAGGCTTGGAGACCAGTAGGGTGAGGATGGAATTGTAAAACCAAGCTACGGTTCAGTTCAGTGCCAAGCGGAAGGCAGGTCCAATATGTCACGCCTTATTAGAGAAACCAGAACCTGAGTAAGGGTGGTTGTCAGATTTTTGCTCACCATGGAATTTGTATCTATGATGATCGACAAATGGAGGGGTGGCATCAAGAAGCCATGGAGGATTTCCCATGCTGAGGCTTGTGAGATGCTCCAAACAGCAAGGTTTCCTTCTACTGGACATGTGGTGTCTGGTTTGTTTGTTCTTGGTTCCCGCATGTGGAAAGCTTGGTAGCAGAGCACTACCGCATGGATATCTGTAGAGCAAACCTCCATTCTCCATTTAGCTGAGGAACATGGCAGGTTTGTTCTGGTGGCTCTGGTGCGAAGTGCAAAGGGCGATGATTTAAGATGAATCTCTTTCAGATGGGTTACAATATTGGTTTTTTACCAAGGAACGTTTAGAATGTCATGGTGCTAAGGGGCCAAGCAGGATTCTACTATGCAGAAGTTTTGACAGAGGTCGAAGAGCATGGTTTCTTTCTGGGGACAGGAGATGTTCTTGTTATATCATGTTATATCATAAGTTGGTATTCCAGAACAAGCCTCTGAGGACAATACTTGTAAACCTAATCTAGGATTCCAGTGATGTCCTGGGGGCATATCAGGTTTAATCTTCTGACTCAGGAGCATTGACTTTGGTATCTGCCGGATGTAGGTGATCAGGGTGTTTTAGACTGTGCATTTGCATACAGAGCAGCATCCAGTATGGTGGTGGGCCCAGGTGCCTTTGAGGTTTTTCTTTTTCCTAATCCAGATGGTTTGGGAAACTGGGACGGGCAAATTTTCCATGGGGATGGCAGGCAGAATCCTGTTCTGTGGCTCCAAAAACCCCATCCTGGAGGACATATGAGCCATGGTTTTGGGAGAGTAGACTGCAAACTCAAACTCGGGATAGGCTTAGTGGTGAGGTAATCACAGGCCCAATGCATAGACATGAAGGAGAGCTCACCAGGAACTGTAATTAGGGTGACTGGAAGGCAGTAGCACAGGGTTTCCTATCTGGATTGTTTGTTTCGATGGCCTCAAAATGCAAGTGTGGTCTCACGGGTCCAGGGGAGATTTTTCTTCCTTAAGGATTCTGGATGCTCCCAATAGTTTGGTTGATTTATCAGGGAAGGGGAGAGTGCTGTTTTCCATCTTAGGGGTGCCCCAAAATGGGGATTCTTGAGACGGGTCTGGGCGCCAAGAGATTTTCATCAAGGGTTAGGATTTGGGCCTTGGGGCATACCAACCCTTAAATGCGGGATCCTGGTGGTGCAATATAGAGGGATTATTTGAAAGCATGCTCATGTTGAGGGTCACAGTGCCTGTTTGTCCCCAGAGCGACCCATAGGAGTGAGCACGGTCTCATTGCCCACATAAATGACTCCCTCTCTGAGGGTTGTACACCCATCCCAACCACTAGGTTTTATGCCATGGGGAAGGAGCAGTTCACTATTGGGCTTCAGATTCCCCCATTGGCAGGGATTCCAGCAAAGTTTTGGGGACAGATGCCGAATACCAAGGATGGGTAGAGAGGATGGATTGAGCCATGGCCGGTCACACAGGCTGCATATGGGAATCACTCTCTGGGTGGCTGACACGAAATCATGGCTCAGGCTCTATCAGACACAGCACTACTGGCCAGGGCAGCTGATAAATCAGGGATCCTCGAGGGCTGATCAGATGATCCTCATGTGGGGTTTCTGGACAGTCTCATCAGGCAATTCTTCTTTCTATGGGGAAGGCGGAATGCTACTATGTGGCTCCAGAATTCCCTATCAAGAGAGCTTGGGGACCAGTAGGGTGAGGATGGAATTGTAAACACAAGCTACAGTTAAATACAGTGCCAAGCGGAAGGCAGTTCCAGGGTGCAGGGGCTGATTCAAGATATCCAGCCAATGAGTAAGGGGGATGTCAGATGTTTGATCACACTTGAATTTTCATCTACGATTACTGACAAAAGGAGGGGCGGCGTCAAGAGGCCATGGAGGATTTCCCACGCTGGGGCTTATGGGGTTTGTTTGCTCCAAACAGCAAGGTTTCCTTCTATTGGGCAGGGGAGACTGGTCTCTTAGCTCCAGGTCCCTGATTTGGAAAGTTTGGGTAGCAGAGCCTTCCCTCATGGATTCCTGGATACCACACCTCCAATGGAAATAGCAGCTGAGGAACAAGGCAGGTTCGTTCTGGTGGCTCTGGGGCGAAGTACCAAATCCTTGAGTTGACATAGAATTTCTTGCAGAAGGGTCACAAGGCTGGTTTGTTACCAGGGACTTCTTATAATTTGTAGGTAGGTGGCTAAGGTGACATGCAGGATTCTCCTACCAAGAGGGTTTGACACAGGTCGAAGAGCACTGTTTCCTTCTGGGGACAGGAGATATTCTGCTGTGTGGCTCAGGGACCTCATGTTGTATCATAAGTTGGTATTCCAGAACAGATCTGTGGACAGATGCCTGAGAACCTTATCAAGGGTTCCAATTAGGCCCTAGGGGCACGTCACGTACATTCTTCTGACCAGGACCATTGACTTGAGTGTCTGCCTGGATGTAGGTGTGAGGGTGTTTCAGACTGTGCATTTGTGTCCAGAGCAGCCTCCAGTATTGGGGTGCACTCAGGGGAAGTGTAGGTTGCAACCTAATCCGGGGGGTTTGAGCAACTGGGAGGGGCAGTTTCCTTTGGGTTGGGAGGCACAGACCTAAGTTGTGGCTCCAGAGACCACATATGGGAGGGCATGTGTGCCATGGTTTTGGGAGAGAAGTGTGCAAACACAAACTTGGGTTAGAGTTAGTGGGGAGGAGATCTCAGGCCCAATGGGTAGACCTGGAGGGTATCTCATCAGGAACTATAAACCGGGTGACTCGAAAGCGATAGCACATCCCTTCTATCTGGATTGTGTTTCCAGAATGGCCTTGGAATGCAGGTGTGGTCTCATGGGTCCATGGGAGATTTTTCCTCTCAAGACATACTGGGGGATCCCAATAGTTTGGTGGCTTTTTCGGAGAAGGGACGAGTGTTTTTTTCCCATCTTAGGGGTGCCTCAAAACAGGGATTCCAGAGACGAGCTCTGGGTCTGGTTGCCTGGAAAATCCCACCAATGGTTAGGATTTCGGCCTTGGGTCGCAGCAGGCCTGTAATGCGGCATCCTGGTGGTGCAACTGAAAGGGTTTGTTTGGAAGCATGCTCAGGCTGAGGATCACAATGCCTGTTTGTGCCCAGGGAAGCCCTCATGGCTGGTGGTTTTCTCTATGGCCACCAAGCTAGCTCCCACTCTGAGGGTTGGACACCCATCCCAACAGCCAGTTTTCTTGCCATCTGGAAGGAGGAGTTCTCTATTGTGCCCCTGGGTTCCAGTAGTGGCATTCCAGAAAAGGTCTCTGGACAGATGCCTGAATACCAAGGATGTGTCAAGATGATGGTGAAAGATCCTGGAGCTGCACCCAAGAATCAGACAGCACGCCTCCACTGGATGCAAATTGCAAGAGGTTTATTGATTACACAGACACCTGCGGACGCATCAGCCTTTGTGGGCTGAGCGTGCCGGGCTAAGTTGGGGAGCAGATTATATAGGGCAAGGTTGGGGTGGCAGGAAGCGAGTTTACAGAAGCAGATGCTTGGTTACAGGGATCTGATTGGTTAACCTAAATCAAGCATTGTTAGGCACTGTAACGGTTTGTTCTGGCGGGAAGCGGTGGCAGGAAGCGGTCCTACAGAAGCAGATATGCATGGTTACAGGAGTCTAATTGATTAATTTGATTCAGGCATGTTTGGGCGTTGGGGTCAGGGCATTCTGGCGGTTCCTTGGGACAGCACTCTGGAAAGTCCCGGTACATTTCGTTTCTCATTTGTCTCTCCTTTTGACAGACCGGGTGACCACAGACAATGTGTTGCCATCAGGCTATGGGGACAATAGGTTGCTAAAACAAACCTTACCAACAAACCTTACCAAGGAGGAAGGGGGTCTTTCAAAGGGGGTCTTTCAATGGACTTGGTCCATGGCCAGTTTCACATGCTGGATATGGGCCCGGCTCTATGGATGGCTGACACTAGGTCCGGGCTCAGTACCTGTCAGATACAGCACTACAGACCAGGTCGGCCTATAAATCGGGGATCCCTCGAGGGCCAAGCAGACTGATCCTCATGTTGGGTTTCTGGGTAGCCTCACTAGGCATTTATTCTTTCTATGGGGAAGGCAGTTTGCTGTTTTGTGGCTGCAGAATTTACTATCAAATGGACTTGGGGACGAAGCTGGGTGAGAATAGAATTGTAAACACAAGCTATGGTTAAACACAGTGTAAGCGAAAGGCAGTTCCAGGGTGCAGCGATTGATTCGTGATATCCAGCACCTGAGTAAGGGCGGATGTCAGATGTTTGCTCACACTGGATTCTGCGTCTATGATGACTGACATATGGAGGGGTGGCATCAAGCAGTCATGGAGGATTTCCTATGCTGGGGCTTGTGAGATACACCAAGCAGCAAGGTTTCCTTCCACCAGACAGGGAGAGTTTGTTGTTTGTTCCAGGGTCTCCCATATGGAAAGTTTGTGTAGCCGAGCCCTCCCACATGGATGCCTGGAAAGCACACCTCCATTGACCTTAGCAGAAGTGGAACAAGGCAGGTTCGTACTGGTGGCTCTGGGGCGAAGTACCAAGGCACTGAGTTGACATGGAATTTCTTGCAGGTGGGGCGCAATGCTGGATTGTTACCAGGGAGATCTTAGAATGTGCAGGTGGCTAAGGTGACATGCATGATTCTCCTACCAAGAGGGTTTGACACAGGTAGAAGAGCACGGCTTCCTTTTGGGGACAGGAGATGTTTTGTTGTGTGACTCAGGGACCTCATGTTGTATCATATGTTGGTATTCCTGAGCAGGCCTCTGAGGACAGATGCTTGAGAACCTAATCTAGCGTTCCAATTAGGAACTAAGGGCCTGTCAGTTACAATCTTCTGTCTCAGGACCATTGACTTGGGTGTCTGCCTGTATGTAGGTGATCATGGTGTTTCAGATTGCACATGTGTGTGCAGAGCTGCGTCTAATATTGGGGTGGGCTCAGGGGCCTTGCAGGTTTCCATCCCATCTGGAGGGTTTGGGCAACTGTGACAGGAACATTTCCTTGGGGATGGCAGGCACAGGCTCCAGAGACCCAATCCTAGAGGGTATGTGAGTCATGGTTTTGGGAGAGAAGTCTGCAAACACAAACTCGGGTTAGGGTTAGTGGCGAGGAGATCACAGGCCCAATGCATCCAATGCATCGATCTGGAGGGCAGATGGTCAGGACCTGTAATCTGCGTGCCTCAAAGGCAGTAGCACAGGCTCTTCTATCTGGAATGTGTCCAGGATTGCCTTGGAATGCAGGTGTGGTCTCATGGGTACATGGGAGATTTTCCACACGAGGGATCCTGGCGGCTCCAAATGTTTTGGTGGCTTTTTCTGGGAAGGGAATAGTGGTATTTTCCATGTTAAGGATGCAACAACACAGGGAATCAAGATAGGCACTTGGTCTGGACTCTTGGAAATTCGCACCATGTATTAGGTTTTGGATCTAGGGGCATAGGAGGCCAGTATTGCATGATCCTGGTAGTGCAACTGAGAGGTTTTGTTTGAAAGCATGCTCAGGCTGAGGGTCACAATGCCGGTTTGTTCCCAGGGCAGCCCTCATGACTGGACGTGTTGTCATTGGCCACAAAGCTGTCTCCACTCTCTGGGTTGGACACCCATCCCATCATCAAGGTTTCCTTCCATCTGGAAGGCGGTATTCTCTATCATGATCCCAGTTCCCCTAGTGGCAGGGATTCCAACATAGGTCTGGGGACAGATGCCTGAATACCAAGCATGTGTATAGATAATGTATTTGGGCTGCGGCCAGTCTCACAATGTGGATATGTTCCCCGGTCTCTGGGTGACTGATAGTAGGTAGGGGCTCAGGCAATGTCAGATACAGCAGTACTGGACAGGAGGGCCTATAAATCGGGGATCCCTCAAGGGATGAGCAGACTGATCCTCATGTGAGGCTTCTGGCAAGGCTTACCAGACACCTGTTCTTTCTATGAGGAATGCATAATTCTATGTTTTGGCTCCATAATTCCCTATCAAGAGGGCTTGGAGACCAGTAGGGTGAGGATGGAATTGTAAACACAAGCTATGTTTAAATACAGTGCCAAGCAGAAGACAGTTCCAGTGTGTAGCAGATGATTCAAGATATCCCGCACCTGAGTAAGGATGGATGTCATATGTTTGCTCACACCGGACTTTGCGTCTATGATGAATGACAAATGGAAGGGTTACGACAAGAGACCTTGGAGCATTTCCCTCACTGGGGCTTGGGAGATTATCCAAACAGCAAGCTGTCCTTGTACTGGATATGTGGAGTCAGTTTGTTTGCTCTAGGTTCCCCCATGTGGATAGTTTGGGTATCAAAGCACTCCTGCATGGATGTCTGGAAAGTGCACCTTCATTGACCATTGCCTCTGAGGATCAAGGCAGGGTTCTTTCTGGTGGCTCTGTGGCGAAGTACCAAGGCCTGGAGTTGACATGGATTCTCTTGCAGGTGGGTCACAATGCTCGTTTGTTACCCGGTAAATCTTAGAATGTGCTGGTGTCTGAGGTGCCATGGGGGATTCTCCTACCAAGAGGGTTAGACACAGGTCGAAGAGCAGGGTTTCCTTCTGGTGACAGGAGATGTTCCGTTGTGTGGCGCAGGGACTACATGTTGTCTCGTAAGTTGTGTAAAGTTTTTCTGGCGAGATAAACACAACACCAG
Organism: Neogale vison; assembly: GCF_020171115.1. Lineage (NCBI taxonomy): Eukaryota > Metazoa > Chordata > Mammalia > Carnivora > Mustelidae > Neogale > Neogale vison. Next base: position 113,366,453 of record NC_058092.1, on the reverse strand, counting down.
GCAAAGTGGGTGCAAGGCATGGTTTATTAAAAGCACTCACTGGTGAAGTTTCAGGGCTCAGGAGAGGGGGAGCCGGGAAGTTTGCAAGGGAATGAGGTGGGCACCTTCGGGCAAGGTTCAACGACTCTGGAAAGCAGAGTGGCAGAAGTCATGCCAAAGGTAGGGAGAAGGGGGATTTTAAGGGGTCTCGAGGGGAGCTCAGGGGTCTTTGGGCAAGTTTCCCTTATTTGGATATCTCGCCTGCTCGTCGGAATTCCATTGGTCCACTGGAGCCCAGGGCGAGGGTATCAGATTCCTGCTTGGGCCTTTGTTCTCCTCTCCGAGTTCAGGTTTTGTGGCGGGAACTTTCGCCATCTTAAGTAGCCCTTTCTGTCATCCCAACAAGTTGGTATTCCAGAACAGGCCTCTGAGGACAGAAGTGCCTGGTAAGACTGGCCAGTAACCCCACGATCAATCTGCTTGGCCCTCGAGGGAACTCCAATTTATAGGTTGCCCAGCCACTAGTGCTGTGTCTGACAGAGCCTGAGCCCCGACCGAGTTTCAGCCACCAGAGAGTGGGCCCCATATCTAGCATTTGGGATGGTCATGGCCCAAGTACATCATCTCTACCCATCCTTGGTATTCAGGCACCTGTCCTCAGACCTTGGCTGGAATCCCTGCCAATGGGGGAACCTGAAGCACAATAGAGAACTCCTCTTTCCCCATGGCAATAAACCTGGCTGTTGGGATATGTGTCCAAATCACAAAGTGGGAGACAGCTACATGGCCAATGAGACCACGCCCACTTCTGAGGGATGCCTTTGGACAAACAGGCATTGTGACCCTCAGCGTGAGCATGATTTCAAACAAGCCCTCTCAGTGGAAGAAAGAGGATTCTGCATTGCAGGCCTTTTATGCCCCTATGCCCAAATCCTGACCCTTGGTGGGATTTTCCAGTTGCTCAGACCCAGAACCCGTTTCTGGGATCCCTGTTTTGGGGCAACCCTGAGATGGAATACAGCAATCTTTCCTTCCCCGAAAAAGCCACCAAACTATGGGCAATCAACAGGATCCTTAGAGAGAAAAGTTCTCCATTGGACCTATGAGACCAAAACTGCATTCCGAGGCCATCCTGGATGCACAATCCAGATACAAAAGCCTGTGCTAACGCCTCTTTTACAGTTCGAGTCACCTGATTTACAGTTCCTGACAAGCTGCCCTTCACGTCTATGCATTGGGCCTGTGATTACCTCACCACTAACCCTAACCCGAGTTAGTGTTTGCAGACTTCTATCCCAAAACCATGGCTCACATGCCTTCCAGGATGGGATCTCTGGAGCCACACCACACGACTGTGCCTGCCATCCCTATGGACACTGTGCCCATCACATTTGCCCAACCCCTCCAGATTAGGAGAAACCTGCAAGGTCCTGAGCCCACCCCAATACTGGAGGCCACTCTGGATGTAAATGCACAATTGGAAATACCCTGATCACCTCCATCCTGGAAGACAACGAAGTCAATGGCCCAGAGTAAGAAAATTGAACCCGACATGCCCCTAGGACCTTATTAGAATGCTAGATAAGGTTTTCAGGCATCTGTCCTCAGAGTCCAGTTCTGGAATACCAACTTGTGATACAACATGTGGTCCCTGAGCCCCAAACTGAACATCTCCTGTAACCAGACGGAAGCCGTGCTCTTGGACCTGTGTCAAACCCTCAGGATAGATGAATCCTACACGGCCGCTTAGCCACCATGACATTCTAAGATCTCCCTGGTAACAAACCAGCATTGTGACCCATCTCCATGTGATTACATTTCAACTCATGACCTTGGTACATTGCCCCAGAGCCACCAGAATAAACCTGCCATGTTCCTCAGCTGCAACGGTCAGTGGAGCTGTGCTTACCAGGCATCCATGTGGGAGTGTTCTGCTATCCAAACATTCCACATGGGGGAACCTGGAGCAAACAAACCAGACTTCCCCTGCCCTGTAGAAGGAACCTTGCTGTTTGGAACATCTCACATGCCCCAGCGTGGGAAATCCTCCATGGCTTCTAGACGCCACCCTTCCATTTTTCGATCATGATAGAAACAAACACCAGCATGAGCAAACATCTGACATTCACCCTTACTCAGTTTCTGTATATTTGAATCAGCCGCTTCACACTGGAAATGCCTTTTGCTTGGCACTCAATTTAACCATAGCTTGGGTTTATAATACCCTTCTCAACCTACTGGTCCACAAGGGAATTCTAGAACCACAACACAGCATTCTGCCTTCCTATTAGAAAGAAGAAAGGCCTTATGAGTCTGCCCAGAAACTCCACATGAGGATCAATCTGCTTGGCCGTCGAGAAAACCACGATTTATAGGCTTCCCTGGCTACTAGTGCTGTGCCTGACAGAGCCTGAGCCGCATAATCGTGTCAGCCTACCAGAGGGCGGGGCCCATATCCAGCATGTGAGGCCGGCCATGCACCAGGGCCGTCATCTCTACCCAATATTGATATTCAGGCATCTGTCCCCAGACCTTTCCTGGAAACCCTACAAATGGGGAAACCTGAAGCACAATAGAGAACTCCACCTTCCCCATGGAAGGATTCCTGGAAGTTGGAATGGGTGTTCAACCCTCAGAGTGGGAGACAGCTGAATGCCAATGAGACCATGCCCAATCCTGAGGGCTGCCCTGGGCACCAGCAGGCATTGTGACCCTCTGTCTGAGTATGCTTTCGAACAAAAGCTCTCAATTGCACCCCCAGGACCCCCATTGCAGACCTGTTACACCCCTAGGCCCAAATCCTAACGCTTGGTGGAATTTTCCAGGTGCCCAGATCCAGAGCCTGACTCTGGAATCCCTGTTTTGGGGCACCCCTAAGATGGAAAAGAGCACTCTTCCCTCCCCTGAAAAATGAACCAAACTATGGGGAGTAACCAGGATCCTTAGAGAGGAAAAATCTCCATGGACCCATGAGACCACACCTGCATTCCGAGGCCCTCCTGGACACACAATTGAGATACAAATGTCTGTGCTACTGCCTTCGATTCACCTTATTTACAGTTCCTGGTGAGCTGCCCTCCAGGTTAATGCATTGGGCCTGCAATCACCTCACCACTAACCTTAACCCGAGTTTGTGTTTGCAGACTTCTCTCCCAATACCATGGAACACATGCCCTCCATGATGGGGTCTCTGGAGTCACACCACAGGACTGGGCCTGCTATCCCCAAGGTACTGTGTCTCTCACAGTTGAACAAACTCTCCAGATTAGGAGGAACCTTCAAGGCCCCTGAACCCAACCCCTATTGGAGACCACTATGGACGCAAATGCATGGTCTGAAACTACCTGATCACCTACATCCAGGCAGAAGTCCAAGTCAAAAGTCCTGAGTCAGAAGATTGAATCTGACATGCCCCAAGAACCTCATTGGAACCCGAGATTAGGTTTTCAGGCATCTATCCTCTGAGGCTTGTTCTGGAATACCATAAACTTATGTTACAACATGTGGTCCCTGAGCCACACAACAGAACATCTCCTGTCCCCAGAAGGAAACCGGGCTCTTCGACCTATGCCAAACGCTCATAGTAGGAGAATCCTGCATGGCACCTTAGCCACCAGCACATTCTAAGATCTCCCTGGTAACAAACCAGCATTGTGGTCCATCTGCAGGAGTTTCCATGTCAATTCAAGGCCTTGGCTCTTCTCCCCAGAGCATCGAGAATGAACCTGCCATGTTCTTCAACTGCAAGGGTCAATGGAGGTCTACTTTCCAGGCATCCATGCTGGAGAACTCTGCTACCAAATCATTCCACATGGGGGATGCTGGAGCAAACAAACCAGACTCCATCTGTCCAGTAGAAGGAATCCTTGCTGTGTGGAGCATCTCACAAGCCTCAGCGTGGGAAATACTCCATGGCTTCTTGACGCTACCCCTGCATTTGGTCGTCCTCATAGACACAAACTCCAGTGTGAGCAAACATCTGAAAACCGCCTTTACTCAGGCACTGGATATCTCAAATCAGTCACTGCACATTGGAACTGCCTTTTGCTTGGCACTGAATTGAACCATAGCTTGTGTTTACAATTCCATGCTCACCCTACTAGTCCACAAGCCCACTTGATAGGGAATTCTGGAGCCACAACTAAACATTCTGCCTTCCCTTTAGAAAGAAGAAGTGCCTGATGAGTCTGCCCAGAAAATCCACATGAGGATCAATCTGCTCGGCCCTCGAGGAACCCCGATTTATAGGCTGACTTGGCCAGTAGTGTTCTATCTGACAGAGCCTGATCCCTGACCGTGTGTCAGCTACCCAGAAAGCGGGTCCCTATCCAGCATATGAGACTGTCCAAGGCCCAGCTCTGTCATCTCTAGCCATATTTGCTATTCAGGCACCTGTCCCCAGACCACTGCTGGAATCCCTGCCATTGGGGAACCTGAAGCACAATAGAGAACTCCTTCTCCATGGCAGGAAACCTGGCTGTTGGGATGGTTGTGCAACCGTCAAAGTGGGAGACTGCTACATGGCCAGTAAGAACACACCCACTCCTGAGGGCCGCCCTGGGCACAATCAGGAATTGTGGCCCTCAGCCTGAGCATGCGTTCAAACAAGCCCTCTCTGTTGCACCACCAGGGTCACACATTTCAGGTCTGGTACTCCTCTAGGTGCAAATCCTATCCCTCGGTGGGATTTTCGAGGCACCCAGACCCAGAGCCCATCTCTGGAATCCCTGTTTTGGGGCACCCTTAGATGGAAAACAGCAATCTTCCCTTTCTTGAAAAAGCCAACAAAGTAAGTAGAGCCACCAGGATCCTTAGAGGGGAAAATTCTCCCATGGACACGTGAGACTACACCTGCATTCTGAAGATATCCTGGACACACAATCCAGATAGAAAAGACTGTGCTGCCGTCTTCCAGTCACCCTAATTACATTTCCTGACGAGCTGGCCTCCAGGTCTATGCATTGGGCCTGTGATCATCTTGCCACTAACCCTAACCCGAATTTGTGTTTGCAGACTTCTATACCACAAAAATAGCTCACATGGCCTCCAGAATGGGGTCTTTGGATCCACACCACAGGACGGTGCCTACCATCCCCAACTGTCCCGTCACAGTTGTCCAAACCTTCCAGATTAGGAGAAACCTGCAAGGCCCCTGAGCCCACCACAATACTGATGGGCGCTCGAAGAAAATGCGCTGTGTTAAGAACCTGATCAACTACATCCAGGCAGAAAGGAAAGTCAATGGTCCTGAGTCAGATGATTGAGACTGACATGCCACTAGTAATATATTGGAACCCCAGATTAGGTTTTCAGACATCTGTCCTCAGGAGCTTGTTCTGGAATACCAACTTATGATGCAGCATGTTGTCCCTGAGCCACACAACAGAACATCTCCTGTCTCCAGAAGGTTACCGTACATTTTCACCTGTGCCAAACCCTCAGGGTAGAAGAATCCTACAGGGCACTTTAGCCACCAGCACATTCTAGGATCTCCCTGGTAACAAATCAGCATTATGGCCCATCTGCAAGAAATTCCATGTCAATTCACAGCTTGGTACTTCGCCCCAGAGTCACCAGAACGAACCTGCCATGTCCCTCAGCTGCAATGGTCAATGGAGGTGTGCTTTCCAGGCTTCCATGCCAGAGAGCTCTGCTACCCAAACTTTCCACATGGGGGACACTGGAGAAACAAACCAGACCCCACCTGTCCAGAAGAAGGAACCATTGCTCTTTGGAGCATCTCACAATCTTCAGCGTGTAAAATCCTCCATGGCCTCTTGTCACCACCTCTCCACTTGTTGGTCATCATAGACACAAACTCCAGCGTCAGCAAACATCTGATATCTGCCTTTACTCAGTTGCTGGATATCTCAAATAAGGTACTGCAAATTGAAACTGCTTCCACTTGGCAATGAAGTGAACCAAAGGTTTTGATAACAATTCCATGTTCAACCTACTGATCCTCAATACCTCTTGCTAGGGAATGCTGGAGTCACAACGCAGCATTCTGCCTTCCCCATAGAAAGAAGAAGTGCCTGTTGAGTCTGCCCAGAAATGCCACATGAGGATCTATCTGCTCGGCCTCTAGGGAACCCCAATTTTTAGGTTACCCTGGCCACTAGTGCTGTGTCTGACAGACCCTGACCCCTGGCCATGTGTCAGCCACCCAGAGACGGGCCCCATATCCAGCATGTGAGGCTGGTCATGGCCCAAGTCCATTTATCTATCCATCCTTGGTATTCTGGCACCTTTCCCCAGATCTTTGCAAAAATCCCTGCCTATGAGGGAAACTGAAGCACAATAGAGAACTCCTCCTTCCACATGGCAGGAAACCTGTCTGTTTGTTGGGATGGGTGTCCAACCCTGAAAGTGGGAGCCAGCTGCATGGTCAATGAGACCACGCCCACTCTTGATGGCCGCCCTGGGCACAAACAGGCATTGTGACCCTCAGCCAGAGCATGCCTTCAAACAAGCCCTCTCAGTGGCTCCACCAGGATCTTGCATTACAGGCCTGGTACACACCTAGGCCCAAATACTAAAACTTTGTGGAATTTTCCAGGCGCCCAGAAACAGAGGTCGTCTCTACAATCCCTTTTTGGGGGCACCCCTAAGATGGAAAACAGCACTCTTCCCTTCCATGAAATAGCCACCAAACTATGGAGAGCCACCAGGATCCTTAGAAAAAGTATCCAATGGACCCAGAAGACCACACCTCTAATCCTAGGCCATTTTGGACACACAATCCAGATACAGAAGCCTGTGATACTGCCTTCCAGTCACCCTAATTACAGTTTTTGAAGAGCTGCCCTCCAGGTCTATGCATAGGGCCTGTGATCACTTCACCACTAACCCTGACCTGAATTTGTGTTTGCAGACTTCTCTACAAAAACCATGGTTATCATGCCTTCCAGGATGGGGTTTCTGGAGCCACAGCACAGGACTGTGCCTGCCATCCCCAAGGGAAGTGTGCCCATCACAGTTGCACAAACTTTCCAGATTAGGAGAAAACTGCAAGGCCCCTGAGTCCACCCCAATATTGGCGGCTGCTCTGGATGGAAATGTGCAGCCTGAAACACCCTGATTACCTACATCCGGGCAGACACTCAAGTCAATGGTTGGTCCTGAGTCAGAAGATTGAACCTGACATGCCCCTAGGACTTTACTGGAACCCTAGATTAGGTTTTCAGGCATCTGTCCTCAAGGGCCTGTTCTGGAACACCAATTTATGATACAACATGTGATCCCTTAGCTACAGAACAGAACATCTCCTGTCTCCAGGAAAAAACTGTGCTCTTCGTCCTGTTTCAAAACTTGAGGGTAGGAGAATCCTGCATGGGAGCTTAGCCACAGGTACATTCTAAGATCTCCCTGGTAACAAACCAGCACTGTGGCCCGTCTGCAAGAGATTCCATGTCAACTCATAATCTTGGTACTTCGACCCAGACCCACAAGAACGAACTTGTCATGTTCCTCAGGTGCAATGGTCAGTGGAAGTGTGCTTTCAAGGAATCCATGCGGGAGAGCTCTGCTACCCATATTTTCCACATGGCGGACCCTGGAGCAAACAAACCAGACTCCAACTGTCTAGAAGAAGGAAACCTTGCTGTTTGGAGCATCTCACAAGCCTCAGCGTGGGAAATGCTCCATAGCCTCTTGACGCCACCCCTCCATTCGTCAGTCATCATAGACACAAACTCCAGTGTGAGCAAACATCAGACATCTGCCCTTACTCAGGTGCTGGATATCTCGAATGAGCTGCTGCACATTGCAAATACCTTTTGCTTGGCGCTGAATTGAACCGTAGCTTGTGTTTATAATTTTATCCTCACCCTATTGGTCCTCAATTCTGGGAAATCTGGAGTCACAACACAGCATTCTGTCTTCCCCAAAGAAAGAAGAAGTGTCTGGTTAGTCTGTGCTATAACCCCACATTAGGATCTATCTGCTCGGCTCTCGAGGGAACCCTGATTTATAGACTGCCCTGGCCAATAGTGCTGTGTCTGACAGAGCCTGAGCCCTGACCTAATTTCAGCCACCCAGAGAGTGGGCCACATTTCTAGCATGAGAGACCGGCCATGTCCCAAGTGCCTCCTCTCTACCCATCTTTGGTATTCATGCACTGGTCCACAGACATTTGATGGAATCCCCACCAATGGGGGAATCTGAAACAAAATAGAGAACTCCTCCTTCCCATGGCAGGAAACCTTGCTGTTGGGATATGTGTCCAGCCCTCATAGTGGGAGCCAGTTGTATGGCCAATGAGACCACGCCTACTCCTGAGGGCTGCTCTTGGCACAAAGATGCATTGTGACCCTTATCCTGAGCATGATTTCAAACAAGCTCTCTCAGTGGCATCACCAGGATCCCGCATTGCAGGCCTGGAATGCCTCTAGTCCCAAATCCTCACTCTTGGTGGGATTTTCCTGGCACCCAGAACCAGAGTCCGTCTCTGGAATCCTTGTTTTGGGGTACACCTAAAATGGGAAACAGCAGTCTTCCCTTCCCGAAAAAAACCATCTAACTATGGGAAGCCACCAGGATCCTTAGAGAACTTTTCACATGGAGGAATCTGGAGCAAACAAACCAGACTCTACCTGTCCAGTACAGGGAAACCTTTCTGTTTGGGACATCTCACAAGCCTCAGCATGGAAAATCCTCATGGCCTCTTGATGCCACCCCTCCATTTGTCAGTAATCATAGACACAAACTCTAGTGTGAGCGAACATCTGACATCTGCTCTTACTCAGATGCTGGATATCTCGTATAAGCTGCTGCCCATTGGAATCACCTTCCGCTTGGCACTGAATTGAACCGTAGCTTGTTTTTACAATTCCATCCTCACCTACTGCTCATCAAGGCCTCTTGATAGGGAAATCTGGAGCCACAATGCATCATTCTGCCTTCCCCATAGAAAGAAGAAGTATCTAGTGAGTCTGTCCAGAAACCCCACATCAGGATCAATCTGCTCGGCCCTCGAGGGAACCCTGATTTAAAGGTTGTCCTGGCCTCTAGTGCTGTGTATGACACCCTGAGTCCCGACCTAGTGTCAGCCACCCAGAGAGTGGGCCCCATATCCAGCATGTGAGTATGGCCACGGCCCAAATCTGTCATCCCTACCCATCCTTGGTATTCAAGCATCTGTCCCCAGACCTTTGCTGGAATTCCTGCCACTGGACGAACCCGAAGCATATAGAAAACTCCTCCTTCCTCATGGTAGGAAACCTGGCTGTTTGATGGGTGTCCAAACTTCTAAGTGGGAGTCAGCTGCATGTCAATGATACCACTCCCACTCCTGAGGGCCGCCCTGGGCACAAACAGGCAGTGTGACATTCAGCCTGAGAATGTGTTCAAATAAGCAGTCTCAGAGGCAAAAGAATGTTCCCGCATTGCAGGCCTGGTAAGCCCCTAGGCCCAAATCCTAACCCTTGGTAGGATTTTCCACTCGCCCAGACCCAGAGTTCCTCTCTGGAATCCCTGTTTTGGGGCACCCCTCAGATGGAAAACAGCACTCTTCCTTTCCCTGAAAAAGTCACCTAACATAGGGGAGCCGCCTGGATCCTTAGAGAGGAAAAGTCTCCAATGGACCCAGGAGACCACACCTCTAATCCGAGGCCATCTGGACACACAATTCAGATAGAAAAACCTGTGCTACTACCTCCCAATCACCTAAATACAGTTCCTGACGAGCTACCCTCCAGGTCTAGGCATTGAGCCTGCGATCACCTCGCCATGAACCCTATCCCTAATTTGTGTTTGCAGACTTCTCTCCCCAAATATTGGCTCTCATGCCCTCCAGGATGGGGTCTCTGGAGACACACCATAGGACTGTGCCTGCCATCCCCAAGGAAACTACGGCCATCACAGGTGCCCAAAACACCCAGATTAGGAAAAACCTGCAAAGCCCCTGAGCCCACCCCAACAATGGAAGCCTCTCTGGGCACAAATGCACAGCCTGAAACACCCTGATTATCTAAAATAGGCAGAGAGCCAATTAAATGGTCCTGAGTCAGAAATTTGAACCTTACATGCCCCTAGGACCTCATTAGAACTCTAGATTAAATTTTTAGGCATCTGTCCTCAGGGGCCTGTTCTGGAATACCAACTTATGATACAACATGTGGTTCCTAAGCCACACAACAGAAAATCTCCTGTTCCCAGAAGGAAATTTCTCTTCGACCTGTGCCAAACCCTCAGGTCCTTAGACACCAGCACATTCTAAGATCTCCCTGGTAACAAATCAGCATTGTGGCCCATCTACAAGAGATTGAATGTCAACTCAAGACCTTGATTACAGTTCCTTGATTACCCTAATTACAGTTCCTTGGTATTTCGGCCCAGAACCACCAGAATGAACCTTCCAAGTTCCTCAGCTCCAAGGGTCAATGGAGGTGTGCTGTCCAGGCATCCATGCCAGAGAGCTCTGCTTCACAAACATTCCACATGTGGGACGCAGGGGCAAACAAATCAGACTCCACCTGTCCAGTAGAAGGAATCCTTGCTGTTTGGAGCATCTCACAAGCCTCAGCTTGGGAAATCCTCCATGGTCTCTAGACGTCATTCCTCCATTTGTCCGTCATTATAGACACCATCTTCAGTGTGAGAAAACATCTGAAATCCACCCTTAGTCTGGCACTGGAAATCTTGAATCAGCCACTGCATATTGGAACCACCTTCTGCTTGGCACTGAATTGAACCGTAACTTGTGTTTACAATTCCATCCTTACTCTACTAGTCCCCAAGCCCACTTGATAGGGAATTCTGAAGGCACAACACAACATTCTGCCTTCCCTACAGAAAGAAAAAGTGCCTGGTGATTCTGCCCAGAAACCCCCCATGAGGATCAATCAGATCGACCCTCGAGGGAACCACTATTTATAGGCTGCCATGGCCACTAGTGCTGTGTCTGACAGAACCTGAGCATTGACAGTGTGTCAGCCATGCCGAAAGCTGTCCCCATATCCAGCATGTGACACCGGCCAAGGCCCAGCTCCATCATCTCTACCCATCCTTGGTATTCAGGAACCTCTCCCGAGACTTTTGCTGGAATCCCTGCCAATGGGGGAACTTAAAGCAAAGTAGAGAACTCCTCCTTTCCCATGGCAGGAATCCTGGTTGTTGAGATGGCTGTCCAACCATCAAAGTGGGAGCCAGCTACATGGCCAATGAGAACACACCCACTCAAGAGGGCAGCCTTGGGCACGAGCAGGCATTTTGACTCTCAGACTGAGCATGCTTTCAAAGAAGCCCTCTCAGTGACACCACCAGGATCCCACATTGCATGGCTGGTATGCCCCTAGGCCCAAATCCTAACCCTTGATGGGTTTTCCAGGCGCCCAGACCCAGAGCCCGTCTCTGGAATCCCTGTTTTCGGGCACCACTAAGATGGAAAACAGCATTCATCCCTTCCCTGAAAAGCCACCCAACTATGGGGAGCCGCCAGGATCCTTAAAGGCTAAAAGTCTCCCATGGACCTATGTGACCACACCTGCATTATGAGGCCATTCTGGACACACAATCCAGATAGAACAGACTGTGCTACCGCCTTCCAGTCACCCTAATTATAGTTCCTGACGAGGTGCCCTCCAGGTCTGTGAATTGGGCCTACGATCAAAATGCCACTAACCCTAACCCGAATTTCTGTTTGCAGACTTATCTCACAAAACCATGGCTCACATGCCCTCCATAATGGGGTCTCTAGAGCCACCCCATAGGACTGTGGCTGTCATCACCAAGGAAACTGTCCCTTCATTGTTACCCAAACTTTCCAGTATAGGAGAAACCTGCAAGGTCACTAAGCCCACCCCAATATTGTCAGCTGCTTTGGACACAAATGCGCAGTCTGCAACACGCTGATCATCTACATCTGGGAAGACAGCCAACTTTATTGTCCTGAGTAAGAAGATTGAACCTGACTTGCCCCTAGGGCTTAATTGGAGACCTAGATTTGGTTCTCAGGCCTCTGTGATCAGTGGCCTGTTCTGCAATAGCAACTTATGATACAACATTTGTCCCTGATCCACACAACAGAATATCTCCTGTCCCCAGAAGGAAACCATGCTCTTCAACCTGAGACAAACCCTCAGAGTAGGGGAATACTACAGGACACCTTAGCCACCAGCACATTCTAAGATCTCCCTGGTTACAAACCAGCATTGTGACCCAGCTACAAGAGATTCCATGTCAACTCAAGGCCTTGGTACTTCGCCCCAGAGCCACCAGAATGAACATGCCATGTTCCTTGCTGCAATATTCAATGGAGGTGTGCTTTCCAGGCATCCATGCAGGAGAGCTCTGCTGCCCAAACTTTTCCCATGGGGGACCTTGGAGCAAACAGACCAGACTCCCCCAGTATGGTAGAAGGAAACCTTGTTGTTTGGAGCATCTCACAATCCTCAGCGTGGGGAATCCTCCATGGCCTCTGAATGCCACCCCTCCATTTGTCTGTAATCATAAAACAAACTCCAGAGTGGGCAAGCATCTGAAATCCTCCCTACTTAGATGCTGGATATCTTGTGTAAGCCACTGCACGTTGGAACTACCTTTTGCTTGGCACTGAATTGAACCATAGCTTGCGTTTACAATTCCATCCTCACCCTACTCATCCCCAAGCCCTCTTTATAAGGAATTCTGGAACCATAATGCAGCATTCTGCCTTCCCATAGAAAGAAGTGCATTGTGAGTTAAGCCAGAAATCCCAAATGAGGATCAATCTGCTCGGCCCTCGCGGGAACACCAATTTCTAGGTTGCCCCGGCCACTAGTGCTGTGTCTGAAAGAGTCTGAGCCCAACCTAGTGTCAGCCACCCGGAGAACGGGCCCCATATCCAGCATGTGAGACCGGCCATGGCCCAATTCCTTCATCTCTACCCATCCTTGGTATTCAGGTACCTGTCCCCAGAACTTTGCTCAAATTTCTGCCAATGGTAGAACCTGAAGCACAATAAAGTGCTGCTCCTACCCCTTGGCAAAAAAACCTGGCTGTTGGGATGGGTGTCCAACCCTCAAAGTGGGAGGCAGCTGCATGGCCAATGAGACCACCCATACTCCCGAGGGCCACACTGGCCAGAAACAGGCACTGTGACCCTCAGCCTGAGCATGATTTCAAACAAGCCCTCTCAGTTGCACCACCTGGGTCCCTCATTGCAGGCCTGGTACACCCCTAGGCCCAAATACTAACACTTGGTGAGATTTTCTAGACGCCCAGACACAGAGGCCCTATCTGCAATCCCTGTTTTGGGGCACCTAAGATGTAAAACAGCACTCTTCCCTTCCCCCAAAAAGCCACCAAACTATGGAGAGCCACCATGATACTTAGGAAAAATCTCCCATGGACCCATGAGACCAGACCTGCATTCCGAGGCCACCCTGACACACAATCCAGATAGAAAAGCCTGTGATACAGCCTTCCAGTCATGCTAATTACAGTTCCTGACAATCTGCCCTTCAGGTCTATGCATTGGGCCTGCAATCACATCGCCACTAACCCTACCCCAAATTTGTGTTTGCAGACTGCTCTCCCAAAATCATGGCTCACATGCCCTCCATCATGGGGTCTCTGCAGCCACACCACATGACTGTGGCTGCCATCCCCAAGGAAAATGTGCCTGTCACAGTTGCCCCAACCCTCCAGATTAGGAGAAACCTACAAGGCCCCTGAGCCCACCCCAATATTGGTGGCTGATCTGGATGCAAATGCACAGTCTTAAAAACCCTGATCATCTACATCCAGGCAGAAGGCCAAGCCAATGATCCTGAGTCAGAAGATTGAATTTTACATGCCCCCAGGACCTCATTGGAACTCTAGATTAGGTTTTCAGGCATCTGTCCTCATGGGCCTGTTCTGGAATACCAAATTATGATACAATATGTGGTCCATGGGCCAAAAAACAGAACATCTCCTGTCCCCAGAAGGAAACTGTGCTCTTCTACCTGTGCCAAACTTTCAGTGTAGGAGAATCCAGCATGGCACCCTAGCCACCAGCACATTCTAAGATCTCCCTGATAACAAACCAGCATTGTCGCCCATCTGCAAGAGATTTCCTGTCAACTCAAGGCATTGGTACTTTGCCCCAGAGCCACCAGAATGATCCTGCCATGTTCCTCAGTTGCAGTCGCCAATGGAGGTGTGCTTTCTAAGCACCCATGCCGGAGAGGTCTGTTACCCAAACTTTCCACATGGGGGACCCTGTAGCAAACAAACCAGACTCCACCTGTCCAATATAAGGAAACGTTGCTGTTTGGAGCATCTCACAAGCCTATGCATGGGATATCCTCCATGGCCTCTTGACGCCACCCCTCCATTTGTCTGTCATCATAGACACAAACTCCAGTGTGAGCAAACACTTGAAAACCGCTCTTACTCAGTTCCCGGATATCTCAAATCAGCTGCTGCACATTGGAACTGCCTGCCACATGGCACTGAATTGAACCACAGCTTGTGTTTACAATTCCAACCTCACCCTACTGGTCCCCAAGCCATCTTGATAGGGATTTCTGGAGCCACAACACAGAATTCGGCCTTCCCCATAGAAAGAAGTGCCTGGTGAGTCTGCCCAGAAACCCCACATGAGGATCAATCGGCTCGGCTCTCAAGTTAACCCAGAATTATAGGCTGCCCTGGCCACTAGTGCTGTGTCTGACATAGCCTGAGCCCCGTCCTAGTGTCAGCCACCCAGAGAGAGGGCCCCATATTCAGGACGTGAGACCTACCATGACCCAAGTCCGGCATCTCTACCCATCCTTGGTATTCAGGTACCTGTCCTCAGAACTTTGCTGGTATTCCTGCCAATGGGGGAACCTCAAGCACAATAGAGAATTCCTCCTTTCCCATGGAAGGACACCTGGCTGTTGGGATGGGTGTCCAACCCTCAATGTGGGAGCCAGCTTCATGATCAATGTGACCACGCTGACTTCTGAGGGCCTCTCTGTGCACAAACAGGCTTTGTGCCCCTCAGCCTGAGCATGCTTTCAAACAAGCCCTCCCAGTTTTACCACCAGGATCCCGCATTACAGGCTTGCTATTGCCCTAGGCCCAAATCCTAACCCCTGGTGGGATTTTCCACACACCCAGACCCAGAGTCCGTCTCTGGAATCCCTGTTTTGGGGCACCCCTACTATGGAAAATAGCACTCTTCCATTCCCCAAAAAAGCGACCAAACTATGGGAAGCCTCCAGGAACCTTAGAGAGGAAAAGTCTCCCATGGACCCATGAGACCACACCTGCATTCCGAGGTGATCTTGGACATACAATCCAGATAGAAAAGCCTGTGCTACCACCTTCCAGTAACCCTAATTACATTACTGATGAGCGGCCCTCCAGGTCTATGCATTGGGCCCGAGATCCTCGCCACTAACCAACTCAAGTTTGAGTTTGCAGTCTTCATTCTCAAAATCATGGCTCACATGCCCTCAAGGATGGGGTCTCTTGAGCCACACCACAGGACTGTGCTGGCCATCCCCAAAGAAACTGTGCCCAGCATAGTTGCCCAAACCTCCCAGATTAGGAGGAACCAGTAACCACCTTGAGCCCACTGCAATATTGGTGGCCACTCAAGATGCAAATGCGCCGTCTGAAACACACTGATCACCTACATCCAGGCAGAAAGCCAAGTCAATGGTCCTAAGTCAGAAAATAGAACCTGACATGCCCCTAGGACCTCATTAGAACCCTAGATTAGGTTTTCAGGCCTCTGTTTTCAGTGGACTGTTCTGGAATACCAACTTATATTCCAACATGTGTTTCCTGAGCCTCACAACAGAACATATCCTGTCCCCAGAAGGAAATCGTGCTCTTGGACCTGTGTTAAACCCTCAGGGTAGATGAATCCTGCATGTCCCTTTAGCCACCAGCACATTCTAAGGTCTCCCTGGTAACAAACCAGCATTGTGACACATCTTCATGTGACTCCATGTCAACTCATGGCCTTGGTACATTGCCCCAGAGCCACCAGAATGAGCTTGCCATGTTCCTCAGCTGCAATGGTCAATGGAGGTGTGTTTCCAGGTATCCATGTGGGAGTACTATGCTACCCAAACTTCCCACATGGGGGACCAAGGATCAAACAAACCAGACTCCACCTGTCAGTAGAAGGAAACCATGCTATCTGGAGCATCTCACAAGCCTGAGCATGGGAAATCCTCCATGACCTCTTGGTGTCACATCTGTAATTGTCAGTCATCATAGACTCAAACTGCAGTGTGAGCAAATGTCTGACATCCGCCCTTACTCAGGTGCAGGATGTCTCGAATAAGCCACTGCACATTGGATATCCCTTCCACTTGGCACTGGATTTAACCGTAGCTTGGTTTTACTATTCCATCCTTACCCAACTGGTCCCCATGCCCACTTGATAGGGAAATCTGGAGCCACAACACAGCATTCTGCCTTCCCCATAGAAAGAAGAAGTTCCTAGTGTGTCTGCCCTGAAACCCCACATGAGGATTAATCTGCTCGGCCCTCGAGGGTACCCCAATTTAGAGGCTGCCCCGGCCACTAGTGCTGTGTTTTACTGAACCTGAGCCCTGACCTCATGTCAGCCACCCAGAGAGCGGGAAACATATCAAGCATGTGAGGCCGGCCACGGCCTAAGACTGTCATCTCTAACCATCCTTGGTATTCTGTCACCTGCACCGAAACCTTTGCTGGAATCCCTGCCAATGGGGGATCCTGATGCACAATACAGATTTTCTCCGGCCCCATGGCAAGAAACCTGGCTGTTGGGATGAGTGTCCTACCCACAGAGTGGGAGCCAGCTGCATGGCCAGAGAGACCACACCAATTCATGAGAGCCACCCTGGGCACAAGAAGGCATTGTCATCCTCAGTCTGAGCATGCTTTCAATTGGGCCCTCTCCGTTGCACCACCAGGATCTTGCATTTCAGGCTTGGGACTCCCCTAGGCTCAAATCCTAACCCTTGGTGGCATATCTTGGTGCCCGGACCCAGAGGCTGTCTCTGGAATCCCTGTTTGGGGGCACCCCTAAGACACAAAACAACACTCTTCCATTCCCCAATAGCCACCAAACTATTGGGAACAGCCAGAATCTTTAGAGAGGAAAAATCTCCCATGGACCCTTGAGACCACACCTGCATTCCGAGGCCATTCTGGACACACAATCCAGATACAAAAGCCTGTGCTGCCGCCGTCAGGTCACCATTATTACAGTTCCTGACGAGCTGCCCTCCAGGTATATACATTGAGGCTGCGATCACCTCGCCACTAATCCTAACCCGAGTTTGTGTTTGCACACTCTCCCAAAATTATGGCTTACATGCCCTCCACAATGTGGTCTCTGGAGCCACACCACAGTACTGTGCCTGTCATCCCCAAGGAAACTGTGCCCATCACAGTTGCCCAAACCCTCCAGATTAAGAGAAACATGCAATAACCCTGAGTCCAACCCACTATTGGAGGCTGCTCTGGAAACAAATCCGCAGTCTGAAATAGCCTGATCACCAATACCCAGGAAGACAAAAAAGTCAATGGTCCTGGGTCAGAATATTGAACCTTACATGCCCTTTGTACTTCATTGGAGCCTAGATTGGGTTTCAGGCATCTGTCCTCAGAGGCCTTTTCAGGAATATCAACTTATGATACAACATGTGGTACCTGAGCCACACAACAGACAATCTCTTGTCCCCAGAAGGAAACCGTGCTTTTGGACCTGTTTCAAACCGACAGGGTAGGAGACTCCTGCATGGCATATTAGCCACCAGATCATTCTAAGACGACCTTGGTAAGAAACCAGCACTGTGACCCATGTGCAAGATATTCAGAGTCAACTCATGGCCTTGGTAGTTCATCCAAGAGCCACCAGAACGAACCTGCCAGTTCTTCAGCTGCAATGGTCAATGGAGCTGTGCTTTCACGGCATCCATGCGGGAGAGCTCTGCTACGCAAACTGTCCACATGGGGGACCCTGGAGCAAACAGCACAGACCACTTCTCCAGTAGAAGGAAACCTTGCTATTTGGAGCATCTCACAAGCCTCTGCGTGGGAAATCCTCCATGGCCTCTTGGCGCCACCTCTCCATTTGTCGGTCATCATAGACACAAACTCCAGTGTGAGCATACATCTGACATCTGCCCTTTCTTAGGTGCTGGATGTCTCAAATAAGCTCCTGCACACTGGAACTGCCTTCTGCTTGATAGTTAATTTAACCTTAGCTTTTGATTACAATTCTATTTTCAGCTGACTGGTCCAGAAGCCCATTTGATAGGGAAATGTGGAGCCACAATGCAACATTCCACCTTCCCAAAGAAAGAAGTAGTGTCTGGTGAGTCTGCTCAAAAACCCCACATGAGGATCAATCGGCTTAGCCCTCGAGGGTACCCCGTTATTAAGGCTGGCCTGCCTCTAATGATATGTCTGACAGAGCATAAGACCTGGCCTCGTGTCAGCCACCCAGAGAGCGGGACTGATATGCAGCATGTGAGACCAGCCATGGCCGAAGTCCGACCCTCTACCCTTCCTTGGTTTCATGCATTTGTCCCCAGACCTTTGATGGAATCCCTGCCAGTGGGGGAACTTGAGGCACAATAAAGAACTGCTTTTTACCCATGGCAGGAAACCTGGCTATTGGGATGGGTGTCCAACCCTCAGAGTGGGAGACTGCAAGGACAATGAGACCATGCCCACCCCTGATTACCTCCCTGGACACAAACAGGCATTGTGACCCTTAGCCTGAGCATGCTTTCAAACAATCCCTCTCAGTTGCACCACCAGGATCCCGCACTGTAGACCTTGTATGACCCTAGGGCCAAATCCTAACACTTTGTGGGTATTTCTTGGCACCCAGACCTAGAGCCCGTCTCTGTTATCCCTGTTTTAGGACACCCGTAAGATGGAAAACTGCACTAATCCATTCCCCTAAAAAGCCACCAAACTATTGGGAGCCGCAAGGATCCTTAGAGAGGAAAAATCTCCCATGGACCAAAGAGATTACACCTATTCCGAGGCCATCCTGGACACACAATCCAGATAAAAAAGCTTGTGCTACCGCCTTCTGGTCACCCTCATACAGTTCCTGACAAGCTGCCCTCCAGACTATGCTTTGTGCCTGCAATCATCTCGCCATTAAACCTAACCCAACTTTGCATTTGCAGACTTCTCTCCCACAACCATGGCTCACATGCCTTCCAAGATGGGGTCTCTGGAGCCGCACCGCAGGACTGGTCCTGTCATCCCCAGGGAAACCGTGCCTGTCACAGTTGCCTAAAACTTCCAGATTAGGAGAAACCATCAAGGTCCCTGAGCTCACCCCACTATTGGAGGCCACTCTGGATACAAAGGTGCAGTCTGAAACACCTTGATCACCTATATCCACGCAGACACCCAAGTCAATGGTGTTGAGTCAGAAGATAGAACCTGACATGCCCCTAGGACCTCATTGGAACCCTCAGTTAGGTTTTCAGATATATTTCTTCACAGGCTTGTTCTGGATACCAACTTATGATACAACATGTGGTTCCTGAGCCACAGAACAGAACAACTCCTGTCCCCAGAAAGAAACTGTGCTCTTGGACCTGTGTCAAACACTCAGGGTAGGAGAATCCTGCATGACACCTTATCCATCAGCACATTCTAAAATCTCTCTGGTAACTATCCAGGACTGTGACGCATGGGAAAAGGATTCCAAGTAAACTCAAGGCTTTGGTACTTCACCCCAGTGCCACTGGAACAAACCAGACATATTCTTCAGCTGCAATAGTCAAAAGAGGTGGGCCTTCCCAGCAACCATGCGGGAGAGCTCTGCTACCCAAACTTTCCACATGGGGGTATCCAGAGCAAACAAACCAGACTCCACCTGTCCAGTAGAAGGAAACCTTGCTATTTGGAGCATCTCACAAGGCTCAGCGTAGGATATCCTCCATGGCCTCTTGACGCCACCTCTCCATTTGTCGGTCTTCATAGCCACAAACTCCAGTGTGAGCAAATATCTGACATCAGCCCTTACTCAGGCGCTGGATGTCTCAAATAAGCTGCTGCACACTGGAACTGCCTTTCACTTGGCACTGAATTTAAATGTAGCTTGTGTTTACAATTCCATCCACACAAGACTGGTCCACAATCACTCTTCATAGGTAATTCTGGAGCCACAACTCAGCATTCTGCTTTCCCCATAGAAAGAAGTGCCTGGAGAGTCTTCTCAAATCCCCACATGAGGATCAATCTCCTTGTCCCTTGATGGAACCCCGATTTATAGTCAACCTTGGCCACTAGTACTGAGTCTGCCAGAGCCTGAGCCCCAGCCTCGTGACAGCCACCCAAAGAGCAGGGCCCATATCCATCATGTGAGACTGGCCATGGCCCAAATCCATCATCTCTACACATCCTTGGTATTCAGGCCCCTGTCCCCAGAGCGTTGCTGGAATCCCTGCCAATGGGGGAACCTGAAGCACAATAGAGAACTCCTCCTTCCCCAGGGCAGGAATCATGGATGTTGGGATGGGTTTCCAACCCTCAAAGTGGGAGCCAGTTGCATGTCCAATGAGACCACGCCCACTCCTGTGGGCTGCCCTGGGCACAAACAGGCATTGTGTATCTCAGCCTGAGCAAGCTTTCAAACAACCACTCTCAATTGCACCACCAGGATCCCGCATTGCAGGCCTGGTACACCACTAGGCCCAAATCCTAAAACTTGGTGGGATTTTCCAGGTGCCAAGACACAGAGCCCATATCTGGAATCCCTGTTTTGAGGTACTCCTAAGATGGATAACCGTACTCTTCACTTCCTTGAAAAAGCCACCAAATTATGGGGTGCTGCCAGGAACCTTAGAGAGGAAAAGTCTCCCTTGGAACCAGGAGACCAAACCTGCATTCCGAGGCCATCCTGGACACAGAATCCTGATAGAAAAGCCTGTGCTACCACCTTCCTATCACCCTAATTACAGTTCCTGACGAGCTGCCCTCCATGTGTATGCATTGCCACTAATCTTGCCACTAATGCTAACCTGAAATTGTGTTTGCACACTTCTCTCCCACAACAATGGCTCACATGCCCTCCAGGATGGGTTTTCTGAGTGCACACCACAACACTGTGCCTGACATCCCCAAGGAAATTGTTCCCGTCACAGTTGCCCAAACCTTCCAGATTAGGAGAAAACTGCAAGGCCCCTGGGCCCACCCCAATTTTGGTGGCTGCTCTGGATGCAAATGTGCAGTCTGAAACACCCTGATCACCTACATCCAGGAATACAGCCAAGTCAAAGGACCAGAGTCAGAAGATTGAACCTGGCATGCCCCTAGGACATCATTGGAACCACAGATGAAGTTTTAATGCATCTGTCCTCATAGGCTTGCTCTGGAATACCAACTAATGATACAACATGTGGTCTCTGAGCCACAAACAGAACATCTCCTGTCCCCAGAAGGAAGCTGAGCTCTTGGATCTGTGTTAAACCCTCAGGGTAGATGAATCCTGCATGGCCCCTTAGCCACCAGCACATTCTAAGATCTCCCTTGTAACAAACCAACATTGTGGCCCATCTGCAAGAGATTCCATGTCATCTCAAGGTCTTGGTACTTCGCCCATGAGCCACCAGAACAAACACGTTTTGTTCCTCAGCTACAATAGTCTATGGAGGTGTGCTTTACAGGCATCCATGCTAGAGAAATCTGCTACCCAAACTTTCAACATGGGTAAACAAACCCATGGGCAAAAAAACAAGATTCCACCTGTCCTGTGGAAGGAATCCTTGCTGTTTGGAGCATCTCACAAGACTCAGCGTGGGAATTCCTCCATGGCCTCTTTATGCCACCACTCCATTTTTCGGCCATAAAGACAGAAACTCCAGTGTGAGCATATATCTGACATCCGCCCTTACTCAGGTGCTGGATATCTGGAATTGGCTGCTGCAAATTAGAACTGCCTTCCCCTTGGCACTGAATTAAACCACATTTTGTGTTTACAATTCCATCCTCATCCTACTGGTCCACAAGCCTTCTTGATAGGGAATTCTGGAGCCACAACCCAGCATTCTGCAGTCCATTGAAAGAAGTGCCTGGCGAAACTGCCCAGAAACCCCAAATGAGGATCAATCTGCTTGGCCCTTGAGGGAACCCCGATTTATAGGCTTCCCTGGCCACTAGTGCTGTGTCTGACAGAGCTTGAGCACTCTCCTAGTGTTATCCACAGAGAGCAGCCCCCTATCCCGCAAGTGAGACCTGCCATGGCAAGTTCATCATTTCTACTTATCTTTGGTATTCAGGCAACTGTCCCCAGACCTTAGCAAAAATCCCTGTCTATGGGGGAAACTTAAGCAGAATAGAGAACTCCCATTCACCATGGCAGTAATCTGGCTGTTAGGATGGGTCTCTCACCCTCAAAGTGGGAGCAAGCTGCATGGCCAATGAGACCACGCCCACTCCTGATGCACAAACAGGCTTTCTCACCTTCACTCTGTGCATGCTTTAAATCAAGCCCTCAGTTGCACCTCAAGTGTCCCACATTGCAGGCCTGGTATGTGTCTAGGCCCAAATCCTAACACTTGGTGTGATTTTCCAGGTGCCTATACCAAGAGCCTGTCTATGGTATGCCAGTTTTGGGACACCCCTAAAATGGAAAATAGCACTCTTCCCCTTTTTGAAAAAGCCACTAAAATATGGGGAACCGCCAGGATCCTTAGAGAGGAAAAGTCTCCCATGGAACCATGAGATGACACCTATATTCCGAGGACATCCTGGACACACAATCCAGATACAAAAGCCTGTGCTACTGCCTTTGAGTCTCCCGATGTACAGTTCCTGACGAGCTGCTCTCCAGGTCTATGCATTAGGCTTGTGATCACCTCGCTACTAACTCTAACCAGAGTTGTTGTTTGCAGACTTCTCTCCCAAAACCATGGCTCACATGCCTTCTAGGATGGGTTCTCTGGAGCCACACCACAGGACTGTGCCTGCCATTCCCAAGGAAACTGTTCCCGTAACAATTGCCCAAACCCTCCAGATTAAGAGAAACCTGCAAGACGCCTGAGCACACCCCAATATTGCAGGCCACTCTGGACTCAAATGCACAGTCTGAAACACCCTGTTCACCTCCATCCAGGCAGACACCCAAGTCAATGGGTCTGAGTCAGAATATTAAACTTGACATGCCCCTAGGAATTCATTGGAACCCTAGATTAGGGTTTCAGGCATCTGTCCTCAGGGGCCTGTTCTGGAATACCAACATGTGGTGCCTGAGCCACACAACAGAACAACTCCTTTCTCCAGAAGGAAACCGTGCTCTTGGACCTGTGTCAAAACCTCAGGGTAGGAGAATCCTGCATGTCCCCTTAGCCACCAGCACATTCTAAGATCTCCATGGTAACAAACAAGCATTGTGTCCCATCTGCAAGAGATTCCATGTCAACTCGAGACCTTGGTACTTCACCCCAGAGGCAACAGAAGGAACTTGCCATGTTCCTCAGCTGCAATGATCAATGGACATGTGCTTTTCAGGCATACATGTGGGAGAGCTCTGCTTCCCAAACTTTCCACATGGAGGACTGTGGAGCAACCAAACCAGACATCACCTGTTTAGTAGAAGGAAACCTTGCTGTTTGGAGCATCTCATTAGCCTCAGGGTGGGAAATTCTCCATGACCTCTTGACGCCAACCCTCCATTTGTCAATCATCATAGACACAAACTCCAGTGTGAACAAACATCTGACATCCGCCCTTACTCAGGTGCTAGATATCTCCAATCAGCTGTTGCACATTAGAAATGCTTTCTGCTTGGCAATGAATTGAACCGTAGCTTGTGTTTACAATTCCATCTTCACCCTACTGGTCCCAAAGATGTCTTGATAGGGAATTCTGGATCTATAACGCAGCATTCTGCTTTCCTAATAGAAAGAATAAGTGTCTGACAGCCCAGAAACCCAACATGAGGATCAATCTACTCAGCCCGCGAAAGAACCCTGATTTATAGGCTGCCCTGGCCACTAGTGCTCTGTGTGACAGAGCCTGAGCCCCGACCTTGTGTCAGCCACCCAGAGGGCGGGGCCCATATCCAGCATGTGAGACCGGCCATGGTCCAAGTCTGTGATATCTACACATCCTTGGTATTCAGGCATCTCTCCCCAGAACTTTGCTGGAATCCCTGCTAAGCGTGAACCTGAAGCACAATAGAGAACTCCTTTTTCCTTATGGCAGAAACCAGGCTGTTGGGATGGGTGTCCAACACTCAGAGTGGGCCAATGAGTCCACATCCACTCCTGAGGGCCGCCCTGGGCACAAACAGACATGGTGACCCTCAGCCTGAGTATGCTTTCAAACAATCTCTCTCTGTTGCATCACAGGGATCCCGCATTACAAGCCTGGTATCCTTCTAGGCAGAAATTCTAACCCTTTGTAGGATATTCCAGGTGTCCAGACCCAGAGCCCGTCTCTGGAATTCCTGTTTTGGGGCACCCCTAAGATGGAAAATAGCACTTTTCCTTTCCCCGCAAAAGCCACCAAACTATGGGGAATCGCCAGGATCCCTAGAGAGGAAAAATCTCCCATGGACCTAGAAAACCACACCTGCATTCTGAGGCCATCCTGGATACACAATCCAGATAGAAAAGCCTGTGCTACTGCCCTCAAGTCACACTAATTACAGTTCCTGACAAACTGCCCTCCAAGTCTATGCATTGGGCCTGTGATCACCTCGCCACTAACCCTAAGCCATGTTTTGTTTGCAGACTTCTCTTCCAAAACCATGGCTCACATGCCCTCCAGAATGGGATCTCTGTAGCCACACTAGAAGACTGTGGCTGCAATCCCCAAGGAAACTATGGCCATCACATTTGCCCAAACCCTCCAGTTTAGGAGAAACCTGCAAGGTCCCTGAGCCCACCCCAATATTGGAGGCCACTCTGGACGTAAATGCATATTCTTTTTTTTTTTTTTAAAGATTTTATTTATTTATTTGACAGAGAAAGATCACAAGTAGGCAGAGAAGCAGGCAGAGAGAGAGAGAGGAGGAAGCAGGCTCCCTGCTGAGCAGAGAGCCCGACGCGGGACTCGATCCCAGGATCCCGAGATCATGACCTGAGCCGAAGGCAGCGGCCTAACCCACTGAGCCACCCAGGTGCCCCCGTAAATGCATATTCTGATACACCTTCATAACTTATATCTGACAGACAATCCAGTCAACGCTCGTGAGTTAGAAGATTGAACCTGACATGCTCCTTGGATTTCATTGGAATGCTAGGTTAGGTTTTCAGGTAACTGTCCTCAGAGTCCTGTTCTGGAATATCAACTTATAATACAGCATGTGGTCCCTGAGCCACAGAACAGAACATCTGTCCCCAGAAGAAAACCGTGCTATTCAACCTGTTGAAAACCCTCTGGGTGGGAGAATCCTGCATGGCCCCTTAGCCAGCAGCACATTATAAGATTTCCTTGGTAACAAACCAGCATTGTGCAAAAGATTCTATGTTAATTCATCGCCCTTGGTACTTCGCACTAGAGCCACCAGAACGAAACTTCCATGTTCCTCAGCTGCAATGGACATTGGAGGTTGACTTTCAAGGCAGCCATGCAGGAGAGCTTTGCTACCCAAACTATCCACATGGGGGGCACTGGAGCAAACTAACCAGACTCCACATGTCTAGTAGAAGGAAACCTTGCTGTTTGGAGCATCTCACAAGCCCCAGCATGGGACATCCTCCATGGCCTTTTGAGGCCACCACTCCGTTAGTCGTTCATCACAGATACAAACTCCAGTGTGAGCGAACATCTGACATCCACCCTTACTCAGGCGCTAGATATCTCGAATCAGCTGCTGCACACTGGAACTGCCTTCTGATTGGCACTGAATTTAACCATAGTTTGTGTTTACAATTCCATCCTCACCCGACTGGTCCCCATGGCCTCTAGATAGGTAATTCTTGGACCATGTTGAAGCATTCTGCCTTCTCCATAGAAAGAAGAATAGCTTGGTGTGTCTGCCCAGAAAGCCCACATGAGGATCAATCTGCTCGACCCTCGAGGGAACCCCGATTTATAGGACGCCCTGGCCATGAATGCTGTGTGTTACAGAGCCTGAGCCCCATCCTCGTGTCAGCCACCCTGAAAGCGGGCCCCATATCCAGCATGTGAGACCCCCATGGCTCAAGTCCGTCATCCCTACCCATTCCTGTTATTCAGGCATCTGTCCCCAACCTTTGCTGGAATCCCTGCCAATGGGATAACCTGAAGCAAAATAGAGAACTCCTCCTCCCTATGGCAAGAAGCCTATTGCTGGGATTGGTTTGCAAACCTAAGAGTGGGAGCCAGATGCATCGCCAATGAGACCATGCCCACTCCTGAGGGTCACCTTGGGCACCAACAGGCATTTTGACCTTCAGCCTGAGCATGCTTTCAAACAAGTCCTCTCAGTTGCACACCAGGATCCTGCTTTGCAGGCCTGGTATGCCCCTAGGCCTAAATCCTAACCCATGGTGGGATTTTCCAGGCCTCCAGACCCAGAGCCTGTCTCTAGAATCCCTTTTTTTGGTCACACCTAAGGTGGAAAACAACACTCTTACCTTCCCTGAAAAAGCCACCAAATTATTGGGAGTCGCCAGGATCCTTAGAGAAAAAAATCTCTCCTAAACACATGAGACCACACCTCCTTTCTGAGGCCACCCTGGACACAAAATCCACATAAAAAAGCCTATGTTACCGCCTTCAAATCATCCTAATTCCAGTTCCTGATGAGCTCTTATCCAGTTCTGTGCATTGGGCCTGTGATCATATCACCACTAAGTCTAACCGGAGTTTGTGTTTGCAGACTTCAGTCCAAAAACCATGGTTCCTGTGCCCTCCAGGATAGGGTCTCTGGAGCCCAAACACAGTACTAGGCCTGCCATCACCAAGGAAAATTTGCCCATCACATTTTCCCAAACCTTTCAAATTAGGAGAAACCTGCATGGCCCCTGAGCCCACCCCCATATTGGAGGCTGCTCTGGATGCAAATATGCAGTCTGTAACACTCTGATCCCCTACATCAAGGCATACAGCCAAGTCAATGGTCCTGAGTCCTACAATTGAACCAGATATGCCCCTAGGACCTCATTGGAACTCAAATTAGGTTTACAGGCATCTATCATCAGAGGCCTGTTCTGGAATACCAACTTGTGATATAACATGTGGTCCCTGAGCCACATAACTGTATATCTCCTGTCCTAAAGGAAACCGTGATATTGGACCTGTGTCAAACCCTCAGGGTAGGAGAATCCTGCATGACATCCTTGCCACCAGCACATTCTAAGATCTCCATGGTAACAAAGCAGCATTGTGACCCATGTACAAGAGATTCCATGTCAACTCAAAACCTTGGTACTTCATCCCAGCGTCACCAGACGAACCTGCCAGTTTCCGAAGCTGCAATGGACAAAGGAAGTGTACTTTCAAGGCAGTCAGGCGGGAGAGCTCTTCTACCCCATCTTTCCACATGGAGG
The DNA here is from genome assembly GCF_020171115.1 of Neogale vison. Taxonomy (NCBI): domain Eukaryota; kingdom Metazoa; phylum Chordata; class Mammalia; order Carnivora; family Mustelidae; genus Neogale; species Neogale vison. Next base: position 113,339,064 of record NC_058092.1, on the reverse strand, counting down.
ACACTGGAGCAAACAAACCAGACTCCCCTTGTCAAGTAGAAGGAAACCTTACAGCTTGGAGCATCTCACAAGCCCCAGCGTGGGAAATCCACCATGGCTTTTTGATGCCACCCCTCCGTTAGGCGGTCATCATAGATACAAACTCCACTGTGAGCAGACTTCTGACATTTGCCCTTACACTGGTGCTGGATATCTCGAATCAGCCGCTGCACAATGGAACTGCCTTCTGCTTGGCACTGAATTTAACTGTAGCTTGTGTTTACAATTCCATCCTCACTCTCCTGGTCCCCATGGCCTCTTGACTGGTAATTCTTGAGCCATGTCGCAGCATTCTGCCTTCCTCATAGAAAGAAGAAGTGCCTGGAGAGTCTGCCCAGAAAGCTCACATGAGGATCAATCTACTCGGCCCTTGAGGGAACCCAGATTTATAGGCTGCCCTGGCTACTAGTGCTGTGTCTGACAGAGCCTGAGCCCTGAACTCATGTCAGCCACCCAGAGAGTGGGGCCCATATCCAGCATGTGAGACGGGCCATTGCCCAGGTCTGTCATCTCTACCCATTCTTGGTATTCAGGCATCTGACCCCAGACCTTGCTGGAATATTTGCCAATGGGGGAGCCTGATGCAAAATAGCGAACTCCTATTTCCCCATGGCAGGAAACCTGTCTAAAGGTTTGGGTGTCCAACCTTCAGAATGGGAGCCAGCTGCATTCCTGATGATTCCACTCCCTCTCCTGAGGGCCGCTCTGGGAACAAACAGGTATTGTGTCCCTCAGCCTGTGCATGCTCTCAAACAAGCCCTCTCATTTTCACCACCACGATCTTGCGTTGCAGGCCTGGCATGCCCCTAGGCCCAAATCCTAACCGTTGGTGGGATTTCCATAAGCCCAGACAACGAACCCGTCTCTGGAATCTCTGTTTTGGGGCACCCCTAAGATCAAAGAAAGCACTCTTCCCTTCACCGAAAAAAACATCAAATTATTGGAAACCGCTAGGATCCTTAGACAGGAAAAATCTCCCCTGGGCTTATGAGACCAAACCTGCATTCTTAGGCCATCCTAGATACACAATACAAATAGAAAAGCATGTGCTACCACCTTCCCGTCACCCTAATTATAGTTCCTGACAAGCTGCCCTCCAGGTCTATGCATTGGGCCTGCGATCACCTCGCCACTAACATCACCCCATTTTGTGTTTGCAGATTTTTCTCCCAAAACCATGGCTCATATGTCCTCCAGGATGGGATCTATGGGGCCTCACCACAAAAGGGGCCTGCCATCCCCAAGGAAAATTTACCCATTACATTTACCCAAACCCTCCAGATTAGGAGACACCTACAAGGCCCCTGAGAACACTCCAATATTGGAGGCCACTCTGGACCCCAATGTATAGACTGAAACACCCAAATCACCTACATGCAGGCAGACTCCCAAGTCAATGGTCCTGAGTCAGAAGATTGAACCTGACATGCCCCTAGCACCTCACTGGAAACCTACATTAGGTTTTCAGACATCTGTCCTCAGAGCCCTGTTCTGGAATACCAACTTATGATACAACACATGGTCCCTGATACTGCAATAGAACATCTCCTGTCCCCAGAAGGAAACCGTCCTCTTCGACCCGTGTCAAACCCTCAGGGTAAAAGAATCCTGAATGGCACTTTAGACACCAGCATATTCTAAGATCTCCCTGGTAACAAACCAGCATTGTGACCCCTCTGCAAGAGATTCCATCTCAAATCAAGCCTTGGTATTTCTTTTCAGAACCACCAGAAGGGATCTGCCATGTTCCTCAGCTGCAATGGTCAATGGAGGTGTGCTTTCCAGGCATCCATGGAGGAGAGCGCTACTACCCAAATTTTCCACAAGGTGGACACTGGAGCAAACTAACTAGACTCCCCATGTACAGTAGAAGGAAACCTTGCTGTTTGGAGCATCTCACAAGCTTCAGCATGGGAAATCTTCCAGGGCCTCTTGATGCCACCCCTGCTGATGTCGGTCATCTTAGACACAAACTCCAGTGTGAGCAAACATCTGAAATCCGCCCTTAATCAGGTGCTGGATATCTCCAATAAGGAAGTGCACATTGGAACTGCCTTCCGCTTGGCACTAAATTTAACCATAGCTTGGTTTTACAATTCCATCCTCAGCCTCCTGGTCCACAAGCCCACTTGATAGGGAATTATCGAGCCACAATGCAGAATTCTGCCTTACCCATAGAAAGAAGAATGGCTGGTGAGACTGCTCAGACCACACATGAGGATTAATCTGTTCGGACCTCGAGGGAACCCTGATTTATAGGCTGCCCTGACCACTAGAGCTGTGTCTGACAGAGCCTGATCCTCAACATCGGGTCAGCCACCCAGAAAGTGGGACCCATATCCAGCATATGAGACCGGCTATGGTGCAAGTCTGTCATCTGTACCCATTCTTGGTATTTGGGCATCTGTCCCCAGACCGTTGCTGGAAACCCTGCCAGTGGGGGAAACAGAAACAGAATAGAGAACCCCTATTTCCCCATGGCAGGAAACCTGGCTGTTGGGATGGATGTCCAACCCTTAGAGTGGAAGCCAGCTGCATGGCCAATGAGACGACACCCACTGCTGATTGTCACCCTGGGGACAAAGAGGCATTATGACCCTCAGCCTGAGACTTCTTTCAAACAAGCCCTCTCTGTTGCACCACGAGAATCCCGCACTGCAGGTCTGGTATGCCCCTAGGCCCAAATCCTAAACCTTGGTGGTATTTTCCAGGAGCCCAGACCCAGAGCCCGTCTCTGGAATCCCTGTTTTCGGGCACCCCTATGATGGAAAACATAACTCTTCCTTTTCCCGAAAATGCCACCAATCTATTGGGAGTCGTGCATATCGTTAGAGAGGAAAAATCTCCCATGAAGCCATGAGACCACAACTGTATTCCGAGGCAATCCAGGACACACTTCCAGATACAAAAGCCTGTTCTAGGGCCTTTGAGTCAACCTAATTAGAGTTCCTGATGAGGTGCCCGCCATGTCTACACATTAGGCCTGTGATCACCTCACTACTAACCCTAACCCGAACTTGTGTTTTCAGACTTCTCTTCCAAAACTTTGGCTCACATGTCCTCCAGGTTGGCGTCTCTGGAGCCACAGCACAGACTGTGCCTGTAATCACCAAGGAAACTCTGCTTGTCACAGTTGCCCAAACCCTCCAGATTAGGAGAAACATGCCAGACTCCTGTGCCAACCCCAATTTTGGAGGCCGCTCTGGATGCAAATGTGCAGTCTGAATCATCCTGATCACCTACATCCAGGCAGTCAGCCAAGTCAATGATCCTGAGTCAGAAGATTGAACCTGACATACCCCTAGGATCTCATTGGAATCCTAGATTCGGTTGTCAGACATCTGTCCTCAGTCGCCAGTTCTGGAATACAAACTTCTGGTACAACATGTGGTCCCTGAGCCACACAGAGAACATCTCCTGTCCCCAGAAGGAAACCATGCTCTTCTTCCTGTGTCAAACCCTCAGCGTAGTTGAATCCTTCATGGCACCTTAGCCATCAGCACATTCTAAGATCTCCCTAGTAACAAACTAGCATTCAGATCCATTAGCAAGATATTCCATGTGAACTCAAGGTCCTGATATTTCACCCCATAGCCACCAGAACGAACCTGCCATGTTCCTCAATTGCAATGGTCATTGGAGGTGTGCTTTCCATGCATCTTTGCAGGAGTGCTCTGCTACCGAAAGTTTCCACATGGGGGACACTGGAGCACCCAAACCAGACTCCACCTGTCCAGTAGAAGGAAACTTTGCTTTTTGGAGCATCTCACAAGACCCAGCGATGGAAATCCTCAATGGCCTATTGATGCTACACCTCCATTTGTTAGTCATCATAGACACAAACTCCAGTGTGAGCAAACGTATAACATCGCCCTTTACTCAGGTGCTGGATATCTCCAATTAGCCACTGCACACTGGAACTGCCTTCCACTTGGCATTGAATTGAACAGTTGTTTGTGTTTACAATTCCATCCTCACCCTTCTGGTCTCCAAGCCCTCTTGATAGAGAAATCTGCCACATCGCAGCATTCTGCCTTCCCCATAGAAAGAAGAAACACCTGGTGAGTCTGCCCCAAAACCCCACTTGAGGATCAATCTGCTTGGCCATTGAGGAAACCCAGATTTATAGACTGCTTTGCCACTAGTGCTTTGTCTGACAGAGCCTGAACCCTGACATAGTGCAATCCACCCGGAGAGCGTGGCCCATATGCAGCATGTGAGACTTATTATTGCTCACGTCAGTCATCTCTACCCATCCTTGTTATTCAGGCATCTGTCCCTAGTCTTTTCTTGGAATCCCTGCCAATGGGGGTGTTAGAGTCCGAAATCAAAAAAAGCAGAACTGATACAAAGCGAAGGTCAAGCAAAGGTTTATTTTTCTCTAAGCATCGAGAATCAAACTGACCGGTCAGGGCCGTCTCTTGCAAAGAGGCGACCCCTCCCAGCCTCACAGACTAACTTTTATACAGGTAGTTTAGCTGGGCTATACACAGGTGGCCAATGAGTGTGCAGTACAGAGAGAACACTGCACAGTCATGCTAAGTCTGCCACACACAGAAAAAAAAAAATGCTAGGTAACTCATGGGTGCCCAATTGAATTGAACTAGTAGAAGTATGTGTGCCCCACTGATTGGATGACTTCACCTGGCTTGACCCACCCTTATATCTAGGCTTTGCAAGTAAGTTCCTATGGGAGGGGCTGGGTCAATCTAAGTTTATTGCATAGGGTCAATCTACGTTCACTACATAAACACAAAATGACTCCCTCTGGCCAACCAGACCCTTACAGGGGAACCTTAAGCACCATAGAGAACTCCTTCTTCCAGATGGCAGGAATCTGTCTGTTGAGATTGGTGTTCAACACTGAGGGGGAGCCAGCTGCATGGCCAATGAGACCACACCCACACATGAGGGTGCCTAGGGCACAAACAGGCATTATGGCACTCAGCCTGAACATGCTTTCAATCAGGCTGTGTCAGACAGCCTGAGTGCCCATGGCGGCCTATGATATTAGGGTTCTGTCAAAGGCCATGCAGGTGGATCCTCATGGGGGTTTACTTGGCAGACTCACCCGGAACTTCTTTCTGTGGGACAGGCAGAATGCTGCATCATAGCTCCAGAATTCCCTATCCAGAGGCCTTGGGGACCAGGAGGGTGAGGATGGAATTGTAAACACAAACTACAGTTCAATCCCGTGCCAATCAGAAGGCTGATTCCAGCTATCCAGCACCTGAGTAAGGGTGGATGTCAGACTTTTGCTCACACTGTAGTTTGTGTCTATGATTACTGACAAATGGAGGGGTGGCACAAGAGGCCATGGAGGATTTCCCATGCTGTGACTTGTGAGATTCTCCAAACAGCAAGGTTTCCTTTTACTGGACAGGGGGATTTAGGTGTGTTTGCTCTAACGTCCCGCATATGGAATGTTTGGGTAGCAGAGCTCTCCCGCATTGATGCCTAGAAAGCACAGCTCCATGGTCCATTGCTGATGAGGAAATGGCAGGTTTGATCTGGTGTCTTTGGGGCTAAGTTCCAAGCAGCCTGAGTTGACATGGAGTTTCATGCTGTTGGATCACATTCCTGGTTGGGATCCATGGAGAAGTTAGAATATTGGTATGGTCAGAGGGCCATGCAGGATTGTCCTACACTGAGACATGGACACAGCTACCAAAAGCAAGGTATACTTCTGGGGACAAGAGGAGTTCTGTAGTGTGTCTCAGGGACCACATGTTGGAATATAAGTTGGTATTGGGTAATAGACCCCTGGGGATAGGCACCTGAAAAATCTAAGCTCTGGTATGGATGAAGTCCTAGAGGCATGTCAGATTCAATCTGCAGACTCAGGGTCTTTGACTTGGGTGTCTGCTTGGTGGCAGGGTCCATTGTGTGTCAGAATGCGCATTTGGGTCCAGAGCATTCTTCAAAACGGAGGTGTGCTCAGGGGTTTTGTAATTTGCTCTTAATCTTCATGGTTTTGGCAACAGTGAAGATAGAGTTTCCTTCGGGAGGGTAGGCACAGTCATCGGGTGTGGCTCCAGAGGCCCCGTCCTGAGGGCATGTGGGCCAGGGCTTTGGGGACAGAAATCTGCAAACTAGGGTTAGTGTGAGGGCCGAGGTGATCACAGACCTGATCTGCAGGCCCTGAGGGCAGCTAATAGTGTACTGAAATTAAGGGGTCATGGAGGTGGTAGCACAGGATTTTCTGTCTGTATAGTGTGTCCAGGAAGGTCACAAAATGTATGAGAATCTTCATGGTGCCATGGGAGATTCTTCATCTCTGGGGATTCTACCCAGCTCCCAAAAGTTTGGTGTCTCTGGGGAAGTGAAGATTGCTGTTTTCCGTCTCTGGGGACCACGAAAAGAGGGATTCCAGAGACAGTTTCTGGGTCTGGGCATCTGGAAAACATGAAGAAGTGTGAGGCTTTGGCCCTAGGGACTTGGCAGGCCTGCTCTGCAGGCTCCTGGTCCAGCTACTGAGGGGGTGTGTTTGAAATCAGGCTCACACTGAGGGTCACAATGCCTGTTTGTGTCCACGGCGGCTACTGTGGGTGACCATGGTCTCATGGGCCGTGCACCTGGTTCCCACTCTGAGGGTCGGACACTCATCTCAACAGCCAGGATTCCTGCCATTGGGAAGGAAGAGTACTCCTGTGCTACAATTTCCCCCATAGGCAGGAATTTGAGCTAAGGTCTGGGGATAGATGCCTGAATAACCAAGTTGAGTAAATATGATGGCTTTGGACCATGGCAGGTCCCACCTGCAATATATGAGGTCCGCTGTCTGCATGGCTGACTGAAGGTCGTAGCTCAGGCTGTGTCAGACAGAGTCTGAGTGCCCATGGTGGACTAAGATATTAGGGTCTCATCGAGGGCCATGCTGGTGCAACCTAATGTGGGGTTCCTGGGAAGGCTCACCAGGCACTTCTTCCTTCTGTGGGGCAGGCAGAATGCTACTTTGTGGCTCAAGAATTCCCTATCAAGAGGGCATGGGCAAAAGGAGGGTGAGGATGTAATTTTAAACACAAGCTAAAGTCAAATTCAGTGAAAAGCAGAAGGCAGTTTCAGTGTGCAGCGGCTGATACGAGATATCCAGCACCTGAGTAAGGGTGGATATCAGATGTTTGCTCACACTGGAGTTTGTGTCTATGATGACTGCCAAATGGAAGGATGGCGTCACGAGGCCATGGAGGATTTCCCATGCTGTGAATTATGAGATGCTCCAAACAGCAATGTTTCCTTCTACTGGACAGGTGGTGTCTGGTTTGTTTGCCACAGGCTCCACATTATGGAAAGTTGAGCTCTCCTTCATGGGTGCCTGAAAGCACAACTCCATTGACCATTGCAGCTGAGGAACATGGCAATTTTGATCTGGTGCCTCTGAGGCTAAGTTCCAAGAGGCCTGAGTTGACATGGAGTTATATGCTGTTGGGTCACAATGCTGGTTGTTATCCAGGGAGATGTTAGAATGTTGGGGTTTTCACAGGGCCATGCAGGATTCTCCTGCACTGAGTCTTGTCCACAGCTACCAAGAGTAAGGTATCCTTCTGGGGACAGGAGGGGTTCTGTTGTGTGGCTGAGGGACCACATGTTGAAATATAAGTTGGTATTGGAGAACAAGCCTCTGGGTACAGGAGCCTGAAAACCTAAGCTAGGGTATCGATGAAGTCGTAGAGGCATGTCAGGTTCAATCTTTGGACTCAGGGCCTTTTACATCAATGTCTGTTTGGAAGCAGGTGCTCACTGTGTATCAGAATATGTACTTGGGTCCAGAGTGTTCTTTGAAGTTGAGTTGGGCTCAGGTGCTTTGTATTTGTTTCTAAGATTCATAGTTTTGGCAAATGTGAAAGGCAGAGTTTTCTTCGGGAGTGTAAGGACACTCGTCCGTTGCGGCACCAGAGGCCCCATCCTGGAGGGCATGTGGGCCAGGGCTTTGGGGACAGAAGTCTGCAAACGCAATCTATGGTTAAGGTGAGGGCCGGTGTGATCACAGGGCAAATCTGCAGTGCGTGAGTGCACCTCATATTGTACTGAAATTAATGTGTCATGGAGGCCATAACACTGGCTTTTCTGTCTGGATTGTGTATCTAGGACAGTCTCAAAATGTAGGGGATTCTTCATGGGGCCATGGGAGATTCTTCGAATCGGGGGATTCTTCCCAGCTCCCTAGAGTTTGGGTTGCCTAGGGGAAGGGAAGACTGCTGTTTCCTGTCTCACAGGACCCCCAAAAGAGGGATTCCAGAGACAGGTTCTGGGACTGGGCATCTGGAAAACATTGAGGGTTAGGATTTGGCCCTAGGGACATGGCAGGCCTGCCCTGTGTGCTCCTGTTCCAGCTACCAAGGCGGTTTGTTTGAAAGCAGGCTCACACTGAGGGTCACAAAGTCTGTTTGTGCCCAGGGCGGCTCCTATTAGTGGCCGTGGTCTCATGGGCCATGCAACGGTTCCCACACTGAGGGTTGGACACCCATCTAAGCAGCCAGGATTCCTGCCATCGGGTAGGAGGAGTATTCCTGTCCTTCATGTTCCCCCATAGGAAGGGATTTGAACTATGGTCTTGGGAGAGATGCCTGAATATCTAGGTTGAGTAGATGTGAAGGCTTCAGGCCACGACAGGTCCCACCTGCAGGATATGGAGAAAACTGTCAGTGTGGCTGACTAGAGGTTGTGGCTCAGGCTGTGTCATGGAGGCTTATGATATTAGGGTGCCATTAAGGGCCATGCAGGTAGATCCACATGTGGGGTTTCTGGGCAGACTTACCAGGCACGTCTTCTGTCTGTGGGGTAGGCAGAATGCCCTGTTTTGGCTCCAGAATTCCCTGTCAAGAAGGCTTGTTGATGAGGAAGGTGAGGATATAATTGTAAACACCAGCTAGGGTTAAATTCAGTGCCAAATGGAAGGCCATTCGAGGGTGCAGCAGCTGATTCGAGATACCAGCACCTGAGTAAGGACTGATGTAAGATGTTTGCTTACAATGGACTTTGTGTCTATGTTGGCCACCAAATGGAGGGTTGGCGTCACGAGGTCATGGAGGATTTCCTACAATGGGGCTTGTGAGATGCTCCAAACAGCAAGGAATCCTTGTACAGGACAGGGCGAGCCTGGTTTGTTTGCTCCACTGTACCCCATATGGAAAGTTTGGGTAGCAGAGCTCTCCAAAATGGATGCCTAGAAAGCACACCTCCATTGACCATTGAAGCTGAGGAGCACAGAATGTTCGTTCTGGTGACTCTGGGGCGAAGTCCCAAGCAGCCTGAGTTGACATGGAGTTTCATGCTGTTGGATCATAATGATGGTTTGTATCCACGGAGAAGTTAGGATGTTGTGGTGGTCAGGGGCCATGCAGGATTCTCCTAAACTGAGTATTGGACATAGCTACCAAGAGCAAGCTATGTTACTGGAAACAGGAGGGATTCTGTTGTGTGGCTCACAGACCACATGTTGGAATTTAAGTTGTTATTGGAGAAAAGGCCTCTGGGGACAGGCAGGCACCTGAAAATCTAATCTATGGTATCGATGAAGTCCTAGGGGCATGTCAGGATCAATCTTCTGACTCAGGGCCTTTGACATGGATATCTGCCTGGAGGCAGGTGCTCATGGTGTGCCAGAATGCGCATATTGGTCCAGACTTTTCCTCACAACTGAGGTGGGCTCAGTTACTTTGTATATTGCTCCTAATTTTCAGGGTTTGGGAAACAATGAAGGGCAGAGTTTCTTTCGGGAGGATAGGCACAGTCGTCTGGTGTGGCTCCAGAGGCCCCATCCTGGAGGACATGTGGGCCAGGGCTTTGGGGACAGAAATCTGGAAATGAGAACTAGGGTTAGGGTGAGGGCCGAGGTGATCACAGGCCCGATCTGCAGGCCTTGAGGGCAGCTTATAGTGTACTGAAATTAAGGTGTCATGGAGGCGGTAGTGAAGCCTATTTTGTCTGGATCCTGTGTCCCTGATGGTCACAAAATATAGGGGTGGCTTCATGGGGCCATGGGAGATTCTTCGTCTATGGGTATTCTGCCCAGCTCCCAAGACTTTGGTATCTCTGGCGGAAGGGAAGCCTGCTGTTTTCAGTCTCAGGGGAACCGGAAAAAAGAGATTCTGGAGACAGTTTCTGGGACTGGGTGCCTGGAAAACACAAACGAGGGAGAGGATTTGGCCATAGTAACCTGGTAAGCCTGCTCTGCAGACTCCTGGTGCAGCTACTGACGGGGTTTGTTTGAAAGCAGGCTCACACTGAGGGTCACAATGCCTGTTTGTGCCCAGGGCATCTCCCATGAGTGACCGTGGTCTCAAGACCCATGCAGCTGGTTCCCACTCTGAGGGTTGGACACCCATTTCACAGGCAAGATTTCCTGCCATCGGGAAGGAGGAGAACACTTGTGCCTCAAGTTCCCCCATAGGAATGGATTTGAGCTAAGTTCTGGGGACAAATGCCTGAATAACCGGGTTGAGCAGAGATGACGGTTTTGGGCCACAGCAGGTCCCACCTGCAGGTTATGGGGCCCAATGTGTAGGTGGCTGACTAGAGGTTGTGGGTCAGGCTATGTCAGACAGAGCTTTAGTGCCCATGGTGGCCTATGATATTAGGGCATTGTCAAGGGCCATGCAGGTGGATCCTCCTGTGGGGAATCTGAACAGATTCACCAGGCACCTTTTTTTTCTATGGGGCAGGCAAAATGCTACATTGTGCCCCCCAGAATTCCCTATGAAGAGGGCGTGGGGACAAGTAGGGTGAGGATGGAATTGTAAAAACAAGCTACGGTTCAATTCAGTGCCAAACGGAAGGCAGTTCCAATGTGCAGAGGCTTATTCGAGAGATCCAGGAGCTGAGTCAGGGCGGTTGTCCAATGTTTGCTCACACTGGAGTTTGTGTCTATGATAAACGACAAATGGAGTGGTGGCGACAAGAGGCCATGGAGGATTTCCATGCTGAGGCTTGTGAGATGCTCCAAACAGCAAGGTTTCCTTCTACTGGACAGGTGGAATCTGATTGGTTTGCTCCAGGGTCTCCCATGTGGAATTTCTGGGTAGCAAAGCTCTCCGACATAGATGCCTGGAAAGCACACCTCCATTCTCCATTGCAGCTGAGGACCATGGCAAGTTCATTCTGGTGGCTCTGGTGCGAAGTACCAAGGGCGATGAGCAAACATGGAATCTCTTTCAGATGGGTCACACTGCTGATTTGTTACCAGGGAGATCTTATAATGTGCTTGTGGCTAAGGTGTGGTGCAGGATTCTCCTTTTCTGAGGTTTTGGCAAAGGTCAAAGAGCACGGTTTCCTTCTGGAGACAGGAAATGTTCTGTGGTGTGGCTCAGGAACCACGTGTTGTATCATAAGTATGTATTCCAGAATAGGCCCCTGAGGACAGATGACTGACAACCTAATCAAGGGTTTCAATGAGGTCCAAGGGCATGTCAGGTTCAATCTTCTGACTCAGGACCATTCACGTGGCTGTCTAGCTGAATGTAGCTTATCAGGGTGTTTCAGACTGCGCATTTGCATCCAGAATGGCCGCCAAAATTGGGGTGGTCTCAGGGGCCTTGCAGGTTTCTCTTTATCTGTAAGGTTTGGGCAACTGTGATAGGCACAGTTTCCTTGGGAAATGCAGCCACAGTCCTGTGGTGCACCTCGAGTGACCTCATCCTGGAGGGCATGTGAGCCATGGTTTTGACACAGAAGTCTGCAAACACAAATTCGGTTTCGGGTTAGTTGCGAGGTGATCGCAGGCCAAATGCATAGACGTGGTGGTCAGCTCATCAGGAACTGTAATTAGGATGACTGGAAGACTGTAGCACAGATTTTTCTATCGGGATTGTGTGTCCAGAACGACCTCGGAATGTAGGTGAGGTCTCATGGGTCCATGGGAGACTTTTCCTCTCTAAGGATCCTGGAGGCTCCCCTTAGTTTGGTGGCTTTTTTGGGTAATATAAGAGTATCCTTTTCCATCTTAGAGGTGCTCCAAAACAGGGATTCCAGAGACGGGCTCTGGGTCTGGGAGCCTGGAAAATCCCACCAAGGGTTAGGATATGTGTCTAGGGGCATACCAGGCCTGCAATGCTGGAACCTTTGGTGGAACTGAGAGGGTTTGTTTGAAAGCATACTCGGCTGAGGGTCACAATGCCTGTTTGTGCCCCGGGCAGCCCAGGACTTGGCATGTTCACATTACCTTGCTCCCATGTTGAGGGCTGGATACCCATCCCAACAGCCAGGTTTCTTTCCATGGGGAAGGAGTAGTACTCTATAGTGCTTCAGGTTCCCCCATTGGAAGGATTTCAGCAAAGTCTGGGGAAAGTTGCCAGAAAAGCAAACATGGGTAGAGACTAAGGACTTGGGCCATTGCCAGTCCCAGATGCTAGATATGGTGCCTGCTTTCTTGGTGACTGATACTAGGTCGGGGCTCAGGCTTTGTCAGATACAACGCTAGTGGCCAGGGAAGTCTATAAATTGGGGTTCCCTTCAGGGCCGAGCAGATTGATCCTCATGTGGGGATTCTGGGCAGACTAACCAGACACTTGTTCTTTCTATGGGGAAGGCAGAATGCTGCATTGTGGCTCCTGAATTCAATATGAAGAGGGGAGCAGTAGGATGAGGATGGAATTGTAAAAACAAGCTACTGTACAATTCAGTGCCAAGCGGAACACAGTTCCAATGTGAAGCGTCATTTTCGATATATCCAGCACCTGATTAAGGGCGGATGTCAGATGCTTGCTCAGACTAGAGTTTGTGTCTATGATGACCAAGAAATGGAGGGGTGGCATCAAGAGCCCATGGCAGATTTCCCCCGCTGAGGCTTGTGAGATGCTCCAAACAGCAAGGTTTCCTTCTACTGGACAGATGGAGTCTGGTTTGTTTGCTCCACGGTACCCCATGTGGAAAGTTTGGGTAGCAGAGCTCTTCGGCATGGATGCCTGGAAAGCACACCTCCATTGACCATTGCAGCTGAGGAACATAGCAGGTTTGTTCTTGTGACTCTTGGGTGAAGTACCAAGGCCTTGAGTTGACATGGAATGTCTTGCACATGGGTCAAAATGCTGGTTTGTTACCAGGGAGATCTTAGAATGTGCTGTTGGCAAAGGGGTCTTGCAGGATTCTCCTACCCTGAGCATTTGACACAGGTCCAAGTGCACTGTTTCCTTCTGCGGACAAGAGTTGTTCTGTTGTGTGGTTCAGGGACCACATGTTGTATCATAAGTTGTTATTCCAGAATAGGCCTCTGAGAACAGATGCCTGAAAAACTAATGGAGGGTTCCAATGAGGTCCTAGGGGCATGTCTGGTTCAATATTCTGACTCAGGACCATGCACTTGGGTGTCTTCCTGGACATAGGTAATCAGGGTGTTTCAGAGTGCGTCAGACAGAGCTTGAGTGCCCATAGCGGCCTATGATATTAAGGTGCTGTCGAGAGCCAAGCAGGTGGATCCTCATGTGGGGTTTCGGGCAGACTTAACAGGAACGTCTTCTTTCTTTGTGGTAGGCAGAATGTTGCATTGTGGCTCCAAAGTTCCCTATGAAGAGGGTTTGGGGACGAGGAGTGTAAAGATGGAATTGTAAACACAATCTACAGTTCAATTCAGTGCCAAGCGGAAGGCAATTCCTGTCTGCAGCGGCTGATGCGAGGTGCCCAGGACCTGAGTAAGGGCGGATGTCAGACGCTTGCTCACTCTGGAGTTCGTGTCTACATTGACCACCAAATAGAGGGGTGGCGTAACAAGGCCATGGAGGATTTCCCACCCTGGGGCTTGTGAGATGCTCTGAATAGCAAGATTTCCTTTTACTGGAGAGGGGGAGTCTGGTTTATTTGCTCCAGTGTCCCCCATATGGAAAGTTTGGGTTCAGAGCTCTCCTGCATGGATGCCTGAAAAGCACAACTCCATTGACCATTGCAGCCAAGGAACATGGCATGTTCGATCTGGTGGCTCTGGGGCGAAGTTCCAAGTAGCCTAAGTTGACATGGAGTTTCATGCTGTTGGTTTGTATCCAGGGATACAATGCTGGTTTGTATCCAGGGAGACGTTAGAATGCTGGGGTGGTCAGGGGCCAAGCAAGATTCTCCCACACTGAGACATGGACACAGCTACCAAGAGCAAGCTATACTTCTTGGGACAGCAGGGGTTCTGTTGTGTGGCTCAGGGACCACATGTTGGAATATAAGTTGGTATTGGAGAACAGGCCTCTGGGGACAGGCACCTAAAAATCTAAACTAGGGTATCAATGAAGTCCTATAATCATGACAGGTTCAAAATTCTAACGCAGGGCCTTGGATTTGGATGTCTGCCTGGAGGCAGGGACTCAATGTGTGTCAGAATGTGCATTTGGGTCCAGAGCCTTCTTCGAAATTGAGGTGGGATCTGGGGCTTCATACTTTGCTCCTAATCTTCAGGGATCGGGCAACCATGAAGGGCAGAGTTTCCTTTGGGAGCATAGGGACAGTCGTTCTGGTGTGGCACCAGAGACACCATCCTGGAGGACATGTGGGCCAGCACTTTGGGGAGAGAATTCTGCAAAAGCAAAGTAGGGTTAGAGTGAGGGCCGAGGGGATCACAGGCCCGGTGTGCAGGCCTGAGGGCAGCTCATAATGTACTGTATTTAAGGTGTCTTGGAGGCAGTAGCGCAGGCTTTTCTGTCGAGTATGTGTCCAGAATGGTCTCAAAAGGTAGAGGTGGCTTCATGAAGCCAAGGGAAATTCTTCATCTTTGGGGATTCTTCTCAGCTCCCAAGAATCTGGTGTCTCTGGGGGAAGGGAAGACTGTTGTTTTCTGTCTCAGAGGACACCCAAAGAGGGATTCCAGAGACAGGTTCTGGGTCTGGGCACCTGGAAAACATGAACGAGGATGAGGATTTGGCCCTAGGGACCTGGCAGTCCCACTCTGTGGGCTCCTGATCCAGCTATCAAGGGGTTTTGTTTCAAAGCAAGCTCATGCTGAGGATCACAATGCCTGTTTATATCCAGGGAGTCTTCCATGTGTGACCGTGGTCTCATGGGCCATGCAGCTGGTTCCCACTCAGAGGGTTGGGAAGTAGGAGTACTCTTGTGTGTCAGATTTCCACATAGGCATGGATTTGAGCTACAGTCTGGGACAGAGGCCTGAATATCCAGGTTGAGTAGAGATGTTGGTTTCGGGCCACAGGGAGTCACACCTACAGGAAATGGGGCCCACTGTCTGGGGGGGCTGAATGGAGGTCGTGGCTTAGGCTGTGTCAGACAGCACATTCGTGCACCTGGAACCCTATGTTATTACAGTGTTGTCGAGGGCCATACAGGGGAATCCTCATGTCGGTATTCTGGGCAGACTCGCCAGGCACTTCTTCTTTCAGTGGAGCAGGCAGAATGCTGCGTTATGCCTCCAGAATTCCCTATTAAGAGGGTTTGGGTACCAGAAGGGTGAGGATGCAATTGTAAACACAAGCTATGGTTAAATTCAGTGCCAAGCGGAAGGCGGTTCCAGTGTACAGTGGCTGATTTGAGACATCCAGCACCTGAGTAAGGGCGGATGTCAGATGTTTGCTCACACTGGAGTTTGTGTCTGTGATGACGGACAAATGGTGGGGTGGTGTCTAGAGGCCATGGAGGATTTCCCAGTCTGTGGTTTGTGAGATGCTCCAAACAGCAATGTTTCCTTCTACTGGACAGGGGAGTCTGGTTTGTTTGCTCCAGTGTCCCCCATATGGAAAATTTGGGTAGCAGAGCTCTCCCACATAGATGCCTGGAGAGCACACCTCCATTGACTATTACAGCTCAGGAACATGGCAAGTCCGATCTGGTGGCTCTGGGACGAAGTTTTAATGGGGCTGAGTTGATACGTAGTTTCATGTTGTTGGATCACAATGATGGTTTGTATCCAGTTAGATGTTAGAAGGTTGGTGTGGTCAGGGGCCCATGCAGGATTCTCCTACACTGAGTCTTGGACACAGCTACCAAGAACAATGTATCCTGGGGACAGCAGGGTTTCTGTTGTGAGCCTCAAGGACCACATGTTGGAATATAAGTTGGTATTGGAGAACATGCCTCCAGGACAGGCGCCTAAAAATCTAAACTAGGGTATTGATGATGTCCTATAGTCATGACAAGTTCAAACTTCTGATTCAGGGCCTTTGGCTTGGAAGTCTACCTGGAGCCAATTACTCATTATGTGTCAGAATGTACACTTGGGTCTGGGGCATACTGGGAAATTGAGGTGGGCTCAGGGGGTTTGTACTTTGCTCTTAAAATTCAGGGTTTGGGCAACAGAAAAGGGCAAGGTAGGTAGTTTCCCCCATATGGAAAATTTGGGGGACACTACCTTCCTTCAGTAAGGTAGGCACATTATCCCATTGTGGCTGCAGAAGCCCCACCCTGGAGGGCATGAGGGCCAGGGTTTTGGAGACAGAACCTGCAAACTCGAACTAGGGTTAGGGTGAGTGCCGAGGTGATCACAGGCCCGATCTGCAGGCCCTGAGGGAAAATCATAATGTACTGAAATTAAGGTGTCACACAGGCGGTAACTCATGCTATATTGTCTGGATTCTGTGTCCAGAATGGTCGCAAAAGGTAGGGGTGGCTTCATGGGGCCATGGGAGATTCTTCGTCTCTGGGTATTCTGCCCAGCTCTCAAGAGTTTGGTGCCTCTGGGGGAAGGGAAGACTGCTGTTTTCAGTCTGAGGTTAACCACAAAAGAAAGATTCCAGAGACAGTTTCTGGCTCTGGGTGCCTGGAAAACACCAACGAGGAAGAGGATTTGGCCGTAGCAACCTGGCTGTCTTGCTCTGCGGACTCCTGGTCGAGCTTCCGTGGGCGTTTCTTTGAAAGCAGGCTCACACGGAGGGTCACAATGCCTGTTTGTGTCACACTCCCATGTGTGACCATGATCTCAAGGCCCATGCAGCTGGTTCCCACTCTGAGGGTTGGACTCCCATTTCACAGGCCAGATTTCCTGCCCCTGGAAAGGAGGAGAACTCCTGTGCTTTAAGTACCCCCATAGTCAGGGATTTCAGCTACGGTCTGGAGACAGATGCCTGAATAACCAGGTAGAGCAGAGATGTTGATTTCAGGCCAGGGCAGGTCCCATCGGCAGGATATGGAAAGCACTGTCTGCGTGGCTGAATGGAACTCATGGCTCAGGCTGTGTCAGACAGAGCATTATTTCCCATGGCACTCTATGATATTAGGGTGTCATCGAGGGCCATGCAGGTAGATCCTCATATCTGTGTTCTACGCAGTCTCACCAGGCACTTCTTTCTATGGGGCAGGCAAAATGCTGTGTTATGTCTCCAGAATTCCCTATCAAGAGGGCTTGGGGACCAGGAGGGTATGGATGGAATTGTAAACACAAGCTATGGTTAAATTCAGTGCCAAGCGGAAGGCTGTTCCAGTGTACAGTGGCTGATTTGAAACATCCAGCACCTGAGTAAGGGTGGATGTCAGATGTTTGCTCACACTGGAGTTTGTGTCTATGATGACGGACAATGGTGGGGTGGCATCAAGAGGCCATGGAATATTTCTCACGCTGCGGCTTGTGAGATGCTCCAAACAGCAAGGTTTCCTTCTACTGGACAGGGGGAGTCTGTTTATTTGCTCCAGTATCCCCCATATGGGAAGTTTGGGTAGCAGTGCTCTCCTGCATAGTTGCCTGGAAAGCACACCTCCATTTACCATTGCAGCTCAGGAACACAGCAGGTTCGATCTGGTAGCTCTGGGATGAAGATTTAAGGGGGCTGAGTTGACATGGAGTTTCATGCTTTTGGATCACAATGCTGGTTTGTATCCAGGGAGACGTTAGAATGTTGGGGTTGTCAGGGACCATGCAGGATTCTCCTACACTGAAACTTGGACACAGATCCCAAGAGAAAGGTATCCTACTGGGGAAAGCAGGGTTCTGTTGTGTGGCTCAAGGACCACATGTTGGAATATAAGTTGGTATTTGTTAACAAGCCTCTGGGGATAGGCGCCTAAACATCTAAACTAGGGTATCAATGAATTCCTATAGTCATGGCGGGTTCAAACTTCTGACTCAGGGCCTTTGACTTGGATGTCTGCTTGGAGGTGGGGACTCATTGTGTGTCAGAATGCGTATTTGGGCCCAGAGCGTTCTTCAAAAATGAGGTGAGCTCAGAGACTTTGTACTTTGCTCCTAATCTTCAGGGTTTGGGCAACAGTGAAGGGCAGTTTCCTTCAGGAGTGTAGCCACACTTGTCTGGTGTGGGACCAGAGGCCCTATTCTGGAGGCCGTGTGGGCCAGGACTTTGGGAACAGGAATTGCAAACGCGACTAGTGTAAGGGTGAGGGCCGAAATGTTCACAAGACCAATCAGCAGACCCTGAGGGCAGCTCATAGTGTACTGAAATTAAGGTGTCATGGATGCAGTAGCGCAGACTTTTCTGTCGGGATTGTGTGTCCAGGAAGGTCGCAAAAGGTAGGGGTGGCTTCATGAGGCCATGGGATATTCTTCGTCTCTGGGGATTCTGCCCAGCTCCCAGTGTTTGTTGTCTCTTGGAAAAGGGAAGACTGCTGTTTTCTGTCTCAGGGACCCCGAAAAGAGGGATTTGAGAGACAGGTTCTGGGTCTGGTTGCCTGGAAAGCACAAACGAGGGTGAGGATTTGGCCCTAGGGACCTGGCAGGCCCACTCTGTGGACTCCTGATCTAGCTACTGAGGGTGTTTGTTTGAAAGGAGGCTCACGCTGAGTGTCTCAATGCCTGTTTGTGCCCAGGGCGTATCCCATGAGTGGCCCTGGTCTCATGGGCCATGCAGCTGGTTCCCACTCTGAGGGTAAGACACCCATCTCAACAGCCAGGTTTCCTGCCATCAGAAAGGAGGAATAATCCTGTATTTCAGGTTCCCCCAGAGGCAGGGATTTGAGCTACGGTCTGGGGACATATGCCTGAATATCCAGGTTGTGTAAAGATGATGGCTTCGGGCCATGGCAGGTCCACCTGAAAGATATGGGACCCACTCTCTTTGTGGATGCCTGGAGGTCGTGGCTCCGGCTGTGTGAGACAGTCTTAGTGCCCATGGCGGCCCATGATATTATGGTGCTGTCGAGGGCCATGCAGGTGGTTCCTCATGTGGGGTTTCTGGGCAGACACACCATGCACTTCTTCTCTCTGTGGGGCAGGCAGAATGTTGAGTTGTGGATCCAGAATTCCCTATCAAGAGGGCTTGGGGCCAGGAGGGTGAGCATAGAATTGTAAACACAAGCTATGGTTAAATTCAGTGACAAGTAGAAGGCACTTACAGTGTGCAGCAGCTGATTCAAGTTATCCAGCACCTGAGTAAGGGCGGATGTCAGATGTTTGCTCACACTGGAGTTTGTGTCTATGATAACCGAAAAATGGAGGGGAGGCATCATGAAGCCATGGAGGATTTCCCACCCTGGGGCTTGTGAGATGCTCCAAACAGCAAGGTTTCCTTCTAATGGACTGGTGGATTGTCGTTTGTATGCTCCAGGGTCCCCCATGTGGAAAGTTTGGGGATAAGAACACTCCCGCATGGATGCCTGGAAAGCCCACCTCCAGTGTCCATTGCAGATGAGGAAATGGCAGTTTCGTACTGGTGACGCTGGGGCGAAGTTCAAATTCGCTTGTGTTGACATGGAGTTTCATGCTATTGGATCACAATGCTGGTTTGTATCCAGGGAGACATTAGAATGTTGGGGAGGTCAGGGACCATGCAGGATTCTCTTACACTGAGTCTTGGACACAGCTACCAAGAGCAAGATATCCTTAAGGGACAGGAGGGGTTCTGTTGTGTGGCTCAGGGGCCACATGTTGGAATATAAGTTGGTATTGAAGAACAGGCCTCTGGGGACAAGTACCTGAAAATCTAAGCTATGGTATTGATAAAGTCCTAGAGGCATGTCATGTTCAATCTTCTGGTTCAGGGCCTTTGACTTGGATGTCTGCCTGGAGGCAGGGACTCATTGTGTGTCAGAATGTGCCCTTGGGTCCAGAGTTTTCATCGGAATTGAGGTGGGCTCACGGGCTTTGTACTTTGCTCCTAATCTTCAGGGTGTGGTCAACCGTGAAGGGCAGAGTTTTCTTTGGGTGTGTAGGCAAAGTCGTCTGGTATGGCTCCAGAGGTCCCATCCTGATGAAAATGTGGGCCACGGCTTTGGGACAGAAATCTGCAAATGCGAACTAGGAATAGGTTAAGGTCTGAGGTGATCACAGGCCCGATATGCAGGCCCTGTTGGGAGCTCATAGTGTACTGAAGTTAAGGTATCATGGAGACGGTAGTGCAGGCTTTTCTGTCTGCATTGTTTGTCCCGGAGTTTCGCACAATGTAGGATTGGCTTCAAGGGGCCATGGGAGATACTTCGGCTCTGGGGATTCTGCTCAGCTCCCAAGAGTTTTTTTTTTGTCTCAGGGAGAAGGGAATACTGCTGTTTTCCGTCTCAAGGATTCCCCAAAATAGTGATTCCAGAGACAGGTTCTGGGTGTGGGCACCTGGAAAACAACGACGAGGGTGAGTGTTTGGCCCTAGGGTGGTAGGTGTGCTCTGCAGGCTCCTGCTTCAGCTATCGAAGTGTTTTGTTTGAAAGCAGCCTCACACTGAGGGTAACAATGCAAGTTTGTTCCCAGAGTGGCTCCCATGAGTGGCCGTGGTCTCATGGGCCATGCGTCTGGTTCCCACTCTGAGGGTTTAACACCTATCTCAACATCTAGGCATCCTGCCATCGGGAAGGAGGAGTACTTTTGTGCTTCAGGATCCTCCATAGTCAGGGGTTTGAGCTACAATCTGGGAAAGATGCTTGAATATCCATGTTGAATAGAGATGACGGCTTTGGGCCACGACAAGTCAAACCTACAGGATATGGGTCCCACTATCTGCATGGCTGACTCTAGGTCGTTGCTCAGGCTGTGTCAGACAGAGTCTTAGTGCCCATCTCAACAACCAGGTGTCCTGCCATTGGGAATAAGGATACTCCTGTGCTTCAGGTTCCCCATAGGCAGGGATTTGAGCTACAGTTTTGGAAAGATGCCTGAATACCCAGGTTGAATAGAGATGATGGCTTGCAGCCTCGGCAGATCCCACCTGCAAGAATCTGCGTGACTGCCTGGAGGTCATGGCTCCAGCTGTGTCACACAGAGCATGAAAGCCCATGGAGGCCTAAGATATTAGGGTGCCGTCGAGGGGCATGCAGGTGGATCCTAATTTTGGGTTTCTGGGCAGACTCACCAGGCACTTCTTCTTTCTATGGGGAAGGCAGAATGCTGTGTTGTGGGTACAGAATTCCCTATCAAGAGCATTTGGGGACTAGGAGGGTGAGGATGGGATTAAAAACAAAAGCTACAGTTCAATTCAGGGACAAACGGAAGGCACTTCCAGCGTGCAGTGGCTGATTTGAGACATCCAGCACCTGAGTAAGGGCGGATGACAGATATTTGCTCACACTGGTGTTTGTGTCTAGGATGATATACAAATGGTGGGTTTTTGTCAAGAGGCCATGTAGGATTTCCCACTCTGCAGCTTGTGAGATGCTCCAAACAGTAAGGTTTCCTTCTACTGGACAGGGGGAGTCTGTTTTGTTTGCTCCAGGGTCCCCCATATGGAAACGTTGGTAGCAGAGCTCTCCCACATGGATGCCTGGAAAACACGACTCCATTGACCATTGCATCTCAGGAACATGGCAGGTTCAATTTGGTGGCTCTGGGGCGAAGTTACAAGGGGGCTGAGTTGACATAGAGTTTGATGCTGTTTGATCACAATGCTGGTTTGTATCCAGGGAGACACTGGAATGTTGGGATGGTCAGGGGCAATGCAGGATTCTAATACACTGAGTCTTGGACACAGCTACCAAGAGCAAGGTATCCTTCTGGGACAGGAGGGGTCTGT
Organism: Neogale vison; assembly: GCF_020171115.1. NCBI lineage: Eukaryota > Metazoa > Chordata > Mammalia > Carnivora > Mustelidae > Neogale > Neogale vison. The sequence goes on along the minus strand of NC_058092.1, from coordinate 113,317,222 downwards.
TGTGTGTCTCAGGGACAACATGTTGGAATATAAGACGGTATGGGGGAACAGTCCTCTCGGGACAGGCACCTGAAAACCTAATCTAGGGCATCGATGATGTCCTAGGAGCATGTCAGGTTCAATCTTCTGACTCAGGGCCTTTGACTTGGATGTTTGCCTGGAGGTAGGTGCTCACTGTGTGTCACAATGTACACTTGTGTCCAGACCGTTCTTGGAAATTGAGGTGGGCTCATGGGCTTTGTACCTTCCTCCTAAGCTTCGGGGTTTGGGCTACAGTGAAGGGCAGAGTATCCTTCGGGAGGGTAGGCACAGTCGTCCAGTGTGGCTCCAGAGGCCCCATCCTGGAGGGCATGTGTGACAGGGTTTTGGAGACAGAAATCTGCAAACACGAACTAGCATTAGGGTGAGGCCAGAGGTCATCACAGCCCTGATCTGCAGGCTCTGAGGGCAGCTCATTGCATAGTGAAATTAAGGTGTCATCAAGGCAGTTGGGCAGACTTTTGTGTCTGAATTGTGTGTCTAGAACGGTCGAAAAATGTAGGGGTGGCTTCATGGGGCCATGGAACCTTCTTCATCTCTGTGGATTCTGTCAATCTCCCAAGAATTTGCTGTCTCTGGGGTAAGGGAAGACTGCTCTTTTCCTTCTCAATGGATCCCCACAAGAGGGATTCCAGGGACAGTTTCTGGGTCTAGGTGACTGAAAACACCAAAGAGGGTGAGGATTTGCCCCTAGGGGCCTGGATGTCCCACTCTGCTGGCTCTTGGTCCAGCTACCGTGGGGGTTTCTTTGGAAGCAAGTTCACGCTCATGGTCAAAATGCCTGTTTGTGCCCAGGGTGGCTCCCATGTGTGGCCGTGGTCTCATGTCCATGCAGCTGGTTCCCACTCTGAGGGTTTGACACCCATCCCAACAGCTATATTTCCTGCCATCAGGAAGGAGGGGTGCCCTTGTGCTTCAGGTACCCCATAGGTAGTTATTTGAGCTACAGACTGGGCACAGAGGCTTGAATATCCAGGTTGATAGAGATAATGGCTTTGCGCCACAACATGTCCCACCTGCAGGAAATGGGGCCCACTGTCTGGGTGGCTGACTGGAGTTCGTGGCTCAGGCTCTGTCAGAGAGAGCCTCAATTCCCATGGTGGCCTAAGATATTAGGGTGTCATCAAGGGCCCTGCAGGTGGATCTCAGGTGGGATTTCTGAGTAGACTCACCAGGCAATTCTTCTTTCTTCGGGAAGGCAGAATGCTATATTGTTGCTCCAGAATTCCCTATCAAGAGGGCTTGTTTACCAGGAGGGTGAAGATGGAATGGTAAACATACACAACTGTTAAAGTCATTACCATGTGGAAGGCAGTTCCAGTGTGCAGCGGCTGATTGGATATATCCAACCCCTAAGTAAGTGCGGATGTCAGCTGTTTGCTCACACAAGAGGTTGTGTCTATTATGACCAACAAGTGGAGGGTGGCGTCAAGAGGTCATGGAGGATTTCCCAAGCTGGGGCTTGTGAGATGCTCCAAACAGCAAGGTTTTCTTCAACGGGACAGGGGGATTCTGGTTTGTTTCCTCCAGGGTCCCCCATGTGGAAAGTTTGTGTAGCAGAGCACTCCCATATGGATGTCTGGAAAGCACATCTCCGCTAACCATTGCAACAGAGTTTGTTCTGTTGGCTCTAAGGCGAAGTACCAAGGTCTTGAGTTGACATGGAGTCTCACGAAGATGGGTAACAATGCTGGTTTGTTACCAGGGAGATCTTAGAATTTGCTGGTGGCTAAGGGGCCATGCAGGATTCATCTACCTTGAGGGTTTGACACAGGTCCAAGAGCACGGTTTCCTTCTGGGGACAGGAAATGTTCTGTTGTGTGACTCAGGGACCACATGTTGAATCATAATTTGGTATTCCAGAACAGGCCTCTGAGGACAGGTTCCTGAAAACCTAATCTAGGTTTTCAAGAGCCAGCAGAGTGGGACATCCAGGCCCCTAGGGGCAATGAAGTACTAGGGGCATGTCAGGTTCAAACATCTGACTCAGGACCATTGACTTTGGTGACTGCCTGGATGTAGGTGATCAGGGTGTTTCAGACTGTGCATTTGAGTCCAGGGCAGCCTCTAAAATTGGGGTGGGCTAAGGGGCCTTGCAGATTTATCCCATCTGGTGGGTTTGGGCAACTTGATGGCACAATTTCCTTGGGGATTGCAGGCACAGGCCTGTGGTGTGGCTACAGAGACCCCATCCTGGAGTGCATGTAAGTCATGGTTTTGAGAGAGAATTCTGCAAACACAAACTCGGCTTAAGGTTAGTGGTGACATGATTGCAGGCCCAATGCATAGACCTGGAGGGCAGCTCATCAGGAACCATAAATCGGGTGACTCGAAGGCAGTAGCACAGGCTTTTGAATCTGGACTGTGTGTCCAGGATGGCCTCAGAATGCAGGTGTGAATTCATGGGTCCATGGGATATTTTTCTGTTCTAAAGATCCTGGCGGCTCCCATTGTTTGGTGGCTTTCTTGGGGAAGGGAAGAGTGCAGATTTCCATCTTATGCATGCCTCAAAACAGGGTTTCAAGAGACGGGCTCTGGTTCAGGGTGCTTGGAAAATCCCACCAAGGTTTAGGACTTGGTCAAGGGGTATACCAGCCCTGCAATGTGTGATCCTGGTGGTACAACTGAGAGGGCTTGTTTGAAAACATGCTCAGGCTGAGGGTCACAATGCCTGTTTGTGCCCAGCATGGCCCTCAGGAGTGGGCGTGGTCTCATTGGCCATGCAGCTGGCTCCCACTTTGACGATTGGACACCCATTCCAACAGCCAGGTTTCCTGCGATGGGAAGGAGGAGTTCTCTATTGTGCTTCAGGTTCACCCATTGGCATGGATTCTAGCAAAAGTCTGGTGGACAGGTGCCTGAACACCAAGGATGGGTAGAAATGACAGACTTTGTCCATGACCAGTCTCACATGCTGGATATGGGGCCCGCTCTCTGGGTTGATGACACTAGATAAGGGCTCAGGCTCTGTCAGATACAGCACTAGTGGCCAGGAAGCCTTCAATTCGGGGTTCCCTTGAAGGCCAAGCTGATTGAATCTCATGTGGGTTTTCTGGGCAGACCACCATGCACTACTTTCTATGGGGAAGGAGGAATGCTGCGTGGTAGCTCCAGAATTCCATATCAAGAGGGCTTCGGGACCAGTAGGGTGAGGATGATACTGTAAACATAAGCTACGGATCAATTCACTGCCAAGCGGAAGGCAGTTCCTTTTTGCAGCGGCTTATATGGGATATCTAGCATCTAAGGGTGGATGTCTGATGTTTTCTCACACTGGAGTTTATATCTATGATGACCGACAAATGGAGGGGTGGTGTCATGAGGCCATGAAGGATTTCCCACTCTGAGGTTTGTGAGATGCTCCAAACAGTAGGTTTCATTCGACTGGACAGCTAGAGTAGAGTTTGTTTGCTCCAGGGACAGCATGTGGAAAGTTTGGGTAGCAGAGCTCACCCGCATGGATGCCGGGAAAGCGCACCTCATTGATCATTGTAGCTGAGGAAATGCAGGTCCGTTTGGTGGCTCTGGAGTGAAGTATCAAGACCCTGAGTTGACATGGAATCTCTTGCAGAGGGGTCACAATGGTGGTTTCTTATTAGGGATATCTTAGAATGTGATGTTGGTTAAGGTGCAATTCAGGATTTTCCTACTCTGAGGGTTTGGCTGAGGTTAAGGAGCACGGTTTCCTTCTGGGGACAGGATATCTTCTGTTAAGGGGCTCAGGGACCACATTTTGTACCCTAGTTGGTATTCCAGAAAGGTCACTGAGGACAGATGCCTGAAAACCTAATCTAGGGTTGCAACTAGGGGCATGTCAATTTCAAACTTCTGACTCAGGACCATTGACTTGGGTTCCTTCCTGGATGTAGGTGATCAGGGTGTTTCAGACTGGGCATTGCGTGCTGAAGGGGCGTCAATACTGAGGTGGGCTCCGGGGCCTTGCAGGTTTCTCCAAATTTGAAATGTTTGGTCAACTGAGACAGGCACAGTTTCCTTGGGGATGGCAGACACAGTCCTGTGCTCTGGCTCCAGAGACAACATCCTGGAGGCAAGTGAGCCATGGTTTTGGGAAAGAAGTCTGCAAGCACAAATTCGGGTTAGGGTTAGTGGCAAGGTGATTGCAGGCCTAATGCGTACATCTGGAGTGTAGCTCGTGAGGAACTGTAATTAAGGTGACTCGAAGGAGGTAGCACAAGCCTTTCTATCTGGATTGTGTTTGCAGGATGGCCGCGGTATGCAGGTGTGGTCTCATGGTCCATGGGAAATTTTTCCCCTCTTCCCCTGGCAGCTCCCCAAGTTTGGTGGCTTTTTCAGGGACAGGAAGTGTGCTGCTTTCTGTCATTTTGTTGCCCCAAAACAGGGATTCCAGAGACGAGCTCTCAGACTGGATGCCTGGAAAATCACACCAACCGTTATTATTTGGGCCTAGGGGTGTACCAGGCCTGCAGTGCGGGATTCTGGCCATGCCACTGAGAAGGCTTGTTTGAAAGCATGCTCAGGCTGAGGGTCACTATGCCTGTTTGTGCCCAGGGCGGCCCTCAGGAGTTGGCATGATCTCATTGTCCATGAAGCTGGCTCCCACTGTGTGGTTTCGACAAACATCCCAACTGCCAGATATCCTGTCATGGGGAAGGAGGAGTTCTCTATTGTGCTTCATGTTCCCCTATTGGCAGGTATTCCAGCAAAAGTCTAGGGAAAGGTGCCTGAATCCAATGATGGATAGAGATGACGGACTTGGGCCATGGCCAGTCTCACATGCTGGATATGGGGCCTGCTCTCTGGGTGGCTGACACTAGGTCGTGGTTTAGGCTCTGTCAGACACAGTATTAGTGACCAGGACTGCCTATAAATCAGAATTCCTTCGAGTGCAAAGCAGATAGAATCTCATGTGGGGTTTCTGGGCAGACTGTCCAGGCAATTCTTCTTTCTATGGGGAAGGCAGAATGCTGCGTTGTGGCTCCAGATTCCTCATCAAGAGGGCTTGGGGAGAGGCGTCTGGGTGGCTCAGTGGTTTAAGCCTCTGCCTTCAGCTCAGGTCATGATCTCAGGGTCCTGGGATCGAGCCCCACATCGGGCTATCTGCTAAGCAGGGATGCTGCTTCCCCCTCTCTCTCTGCCTGCCTCTCTGCCTACTTATGGTCTCTCTCTGACTATCAAATAAATAAATAAAAATCTTTATAAAAAGGACTTGGGGAGAAGTAGTTTGAGGATGGAATTATCAACACAAGTTACAGTTCAATTCAGTGCCAAGCGGAAGGGAGTTACAATGTGCAGAGGTTAATTTGAGATACCCAGCATCTGAGTAAGGGTGGATGTCAGATATTTGCTCACACTTGAGTTTGTGTCTATGATGACTGACAAATGGAGTGGTGGCGTCAAGAGGCTATGGAGGATTTCCCACGCTGGGGCTTGTGAGATGCTCCAAACAGCAAGGTTTCCTTCTACCGGACAGGGTGAGTCTGGTTTGCTAGCTCCAGGGTCCCGCATGTGGAAAGATTGGGAGCAGAGCTCTTCCACATGGATGCCTGGAAAGCACACCCCCAGAGACTGTTGCAGATGAGGAACATGGAAGGTTCCTTCTGGTGGTTCTGGGGAGAAGTATCAAGGCCTTGAGTTGATACTGAATCTCTTGCAGATGGGTCACAATGCTGGTTTGTTACCACGGAGATCTTAGAATGTGCTGGTGGCTAAGGGGCCATGCAGGATTCTCCTACCCTGAGGGTTTGACGCAGGTCCAAGAGCACAGTTTCCTTTTGGGGACAGGAGATGTACTGTTGTGTGGCTCAGGGACCACATGTTCTATTATAAGTGGGTATTCCAGAGAAACCGTGCTCTTCGACCTGTGCCATATCCTCAGTGTAGGAGAATCCTGCCAGGCACATTAGCCACCAGCACATTCTAAGATTTCCCTGGTAACAATTCAGCATTGTGACCCATTCCTGAGGACAGATGCCTGGAAATCTAATCTAGGGTTGCAATGAGGTCCTAGGGGCATGGCAGGTTCAATCGTCTGACTCAGGAACATTGACTTGGGTGTCTGCCTGGATGTATATGATAAGGTGTATGGACTTCGCATTTGAGACCAGAGCAGCGTCCAATAAGGGGGTGGGCTCAGGGGCCTTGCAGGTTTCTCCTATTCTGCAGGGTTTGGGAAAGTGTGACGGGCAAATTTTCCTTGGCGATGGCAGGCACAGTCTTGTAATGTGGCTCTAGAGAGACCATCCAGCAGGATATTTGAGCCATGGTTTTGGGAGAGAATTCTGCAAACACAAACTCAGGGTAGGGTTAGTGGCAAGGTGATCACATGCTTAATGCATAGATCTGGAGGGCAGTTCTTCAGGAACTGTAATTATGGTGACTCGAAGAAATAGCAAAGGATTTTCTATCTGGATTGTGTGTCCAGGAAGGCCTCGGAATGTAGGTATGGTCTCATGGGTCCATGGGAGACTTTACTTCTCTAAGGATCCTGGAAGCTCCCAATAGGTTAGTGGTTTTTTCGGGGAAGGGAAGAGTGCAGCTTTCCATCTTATTGGTGGCCCAAAACAGAAATTATATAGACGGGCACTGGGTCAGGGCGCCTGGAACATCCCACCAAGGGTTAGGATTTGGGCCTAGGGGCGTACCAGGACTACAGTGTAGGATCCTGGTGGTGAAACTGAGAGGGTTTGTTTGAAAGCATGCTCAGGCTGAGGGTCACAATCCCTGTTTGATCCCAGGGCGGCCCTCAGGAGTGGGCGTGGTCTTATTGGCGATACTGCTGGCTCCCACTCTGAGAGCTGCACACCCATCCCAACAGACAGGTTTCCTGCCATTGGGTAGGAGGAATTCTCTTTTGTGCTTCAGGTTTCCCCATTGACCGGGATTCCATCAAAGGTCTAGGGACAGATGCCTGAATACCAAGGATGGGTAGAGATGACAGACTTGAGCCATGGCCGGTCTCACATGCTAGATATGGCCCCCGGTCTCTTGGTGGCCGACATGAAGACGGGGCTCAGGCTCTGTCAGACACAGCAGTAGTTGCCAGGGCAGCCTACAAATCCGTGTTCCCTCGAGGGTCTAGCAGATTGATCCTCATGTGGGCTTTCTTGGAAGACTGACTGGCACTTCTTCCTTCTATGAGGAAGGCAAAATGCTCTCATGTGGCTCGAGAATGACCTATTAAGGGGCCATGGAGACCTTGAGGGTGAGGATAGAATTGTAAACACAGCTACAGATAAATTCAGTGCCAAGCAGAAGGCAGTTCCAGTGTGCAGCAGCTGATTCGAGATATTCAGCACCTGAATAAGGGAGGATGGCAGATGTCTGCTCACACTGGAGTTTGTATCTATTATGACCAACTAAAGAAAGGGTGGCGTCAAAAAGCCATGGGGGATGTTCCACGCGGGTGCTTGTGAGAGTCTCTAAACAGCAAGGCTTTCTTCTACTGGAGTTGGGGAGTCTGGTTTGTTTGCTCCAGTGACCTCCATTTATAGAGTTTGGGTAGTACAGCTCTCCTGCATGGCTGCCTTGGAAGGCCACCTCCATTGTCCATTGCAGCTGAGGAATATGGAAGTTTTGTTCTGGTGGCTCTGGTGTGAAATACCAAGGGCGATGAATTAACATGGAATCTCTTTCAGATGGGTCACAATGCTGGTTTGTTACCAACGAAATATTAGAATGTCCTGGTGGATAAGGGGTCATGCAGGATTCTCCCACCCGGGGGGTTTGACATTGGTCGAAGGGCATGGTTTCCTTCTGGGGACAGGAGATGTTCTGTTCTGTGGCTCAGGAACCACATGTTTATCATAAGTTGGTATTCCAGAACAGGCCTCTGAGGACAAATGCCTGAACACCTAATCTAGGGTTCCAGTGAGATCCTAGGGGCATGCCAGTTTCAATTTTCTGACTCAGGACCATTGACTTGAGTGTCTGCCACATGTAGGTGAACAGGGTGTTTCAGAATACACATTTACTTCCAGAGCAGCCTCCAATATTGTGGTGGGCTTAGGGGCCTTGCAGGTTTCTCCTAATCTGGAAGGTTTGGGAAACTGTGACGGGCAAATTTTCCTTGGGTATGACAGGCTCAGTCCTGTGGTTTAGCTCCAGAGACCTGGATGGCAGCTTATCAGGAACTGTACCTAGGGTGACTTTAAAGAGGTAGCACAGGCTTTTCTATCTGCATTGTGTGTCCAGGATGTCCTCTGATTGCAGGCGTGGTCTCATGGGTCCATGTGATATTTTTCCTCTCTAAGGATCCTGGCAGCTCCCAATACTTTGGTGGCTTTTTTGGGGAAGCGAAGAGTGCTGTTATCCATCTAAGGGGTGCCCCAAAAGAGAAATTCCAGAGATGCGAACTGGGTATGGGCACTGGAAAATCTCATCAAGGGTTAGGATTTGGGCCTAGAGGTGTACCAGGCAGGCAAAGCAGGATCCTGGTGGTGAAACTGAGAGTGCTTGTCTGAAAGCATGCTCAGTCTGAAGGTCACAATGCCTCTTTGATCCAAGGGCGGCCTTCAGGAGTTGGTGGGGTCTTATTGGCAATGCAGCTGGTTCCCACACTGATGGTTGGACACCCATCCCAACAGCCAGGTTTCCTGCCATGGGGAAGGAGGAGTACTCTATTGTGCTTCAAGCTCCCCCATTGGCAGAGATTCCAACAAAAGACTGGGGACAGATGCCCTGAATACCAAGTATGGGTAGAGATGACGGACTTGAGCCATGGCCGGTCTGCATGCAGGATATGGGCCCCAGCCTCTGGGTGGATGACACGAGGTTGGCACTCAGGCTCTGTCAGACACAGCACTAGTGGCCAGGGAAGCTTATAAATCGGGGTCCCCTCGAAGACTGAGCAGATTGATCCTCATATGGGGTTCCTGTGCAGACTCACCAGGCACTTCTTCTTTCTATGGGGAAGGCAGAATGCTGCTTCGTGGCTCCAGAATTCACTCTCAACAAGGCTTGGAGAACAGTAGGGTGAAGATGGAATTGTAAAACCAAGCTACGGTTCAGTCCAGTGCCAAGCGGTAGGCAGTTCCAATATGTAGCACCTTATTTGAGAAACCAGCACCTGAGTAAGGGTGGTTGTCATATATTTGCTCACACTGGAGTTTGTATCTACGATGATCGACAAATGTAGGGGTGGCGTCAAGAAGCCACGGAGGATTTCCCATGCTGAGGCTTCTAAGATGCTCCAAAAACAAGGTTTCCTTCTACTGGACATGTGGAGTCTAGTTTGTTTGTTCTAGGTTCCCCCATGTGGAAAGTATGGGTAACATAGCACTCCCACATGGATACCTGGAAAGCAAACCTCCATTCTCCATTGCAGCTGAGGAACATGGCAGGTTTGTTCTGGTGGCTCTTGTGCGAAGTACAAAGGGCAATGAGTTAACATGGAGTCTCTTTCATATGGGTTACCATGATGTCCTGGGGGCATGTCAGGTTCAATCTTCTTTTTTTTTTTTTTAAGATTTTATTTATTTATTTGACAGAGAGAAATCACAAGTAGACAGAGAGGCTGGCAGAGAGAGAGAGGGAAGCAGGCTCCCTGCTGAGCAGAGAGCCTGATGCGGGACTCGATCCCAGGACTCTGAGATCATGACCTGAGCCGAAGGCAGCGGCTTAACCTACTGAGCCACCCAGGCGCCCAGGTTCAATCTTCTGACTTAGGACCATTGACTTTGGCGTCTGCCGGACATAGGTGATCAGGGTGTTTCAGACTGTGCATTTGCATAGAGAGCAGCATCCAATATGGCGGAGGGCCCAGGCGCCTTTGAGGTTTTTCCTAATCCAGACGGTTTGGGAAACTGGGACGGGCAAACTTTCCATGGGGATGGCAGGCACAGTCCTGTGCTGTGGCTCCAAAAACCCCATCCTGGAGGACATATGAGCCATGGTTTTGGGGGAGTAGACTGCAAACTCAAACTTGGGATAGCCTTAGTGGTGAGGTGATCACAGGTCCAATGCGTAGACATGGAGGAGAGTTCATCAGGAATTGTACTTAGTGTGACTGGAAGGCAGTAGCACAGGCTTTCCTATCTGGATTGTGTGTTTGGATGGCCTCAGAATGCAGGTGTGGTTTTACAGGTCCATGGGAGATTTTTCTTCCTTAACGATCCTGGTGGCTCCCAATCGTTTGGTGGCTTTCTCGGGGAAGGGGAGAGTGCTGTTTTCCAGCTTAGGGGTTCCCCAAAACAGGGATTCTGGAGACGGTCTGGGCACCAAGAGATTCCCACCAAGGGTTAGGATTTGGGTTTAGGGGCATACCAGCCCTGCAATGCGGGATCCTGGTGGTGCAATAGAGAGGGATTATTTGAAAGCATGCTCAGGTTGAGGGTCACAATGCCTGTTTTTTTCCCAGGGCGACCTATAGGAGTGGGCATGGTCTCATACAGCTGGTTCCCTCTCTGAAGGTTGTACACCCATCCCAACAGCTAGGTTTCATGCCATGGGGAAGGAGCAGTTCGCTATTGGGCTTCTGGTTCCCCCTTTGGCAGGAATTCCAGCAAAGGTTTGGGGACAGATGCCGAATACCTAGGATGGGTAGAGAGGATGGATTGAGCCATGGCCGGCCTCACATGCTAGATACGGGAACCACTCTCTGGGAGGCTGACACGAAGCCATGGCTCAGGCTTTTTCAGACACATCACTACTGGCCAGGACAGCTGATAAATCGGGGATCCTCAAGGGCTGATCAGATGATCCTCATGTGGGGTTTCTGGACAGTCTCACCAGCTATTCTTCTTTCTATGGGGAAGGTGTAATGCTGCACTGTGGCTCCAGAATTCCCTATCAAGAGGGCTTGGGGACCTGTCGGGAGAGGGTGGAATTGTAAACACTAGCTACAGTTCAATTCAGTGCCAAGCAGTAGGCAGTCCCAAAGGGCAGCGGCTTATTCGAGATAGCCAGGACCTGAGTAAGGGGAGATGTCAGATATTTGCTCACACTGGAGTTTGTGTCTATGATGTCCAACAAATGAAGGGGTGGTGTCAAGAGGCTACAGAGAATTTCCCACGCTGTGGCTTGTGAGATGCTCCAAACAGCAAGGTTTCCTTATACTGGACAGGCGGAGTCTGCTTTGGTTGCTCCACAGTCCTCCATGTGGAAAGTTTGGGTATCAGAGCTCTCCCACATGGATGCCTGGAAAGCACAGGGCCATAAATCATTGCACCTGAGGATCATGGCATGTTCCTTCTGTTGTCTCTGGGGCGAAGTACGAAGGCCTGGTGTTGACATGGAATCTCTTGCACATGTTTCAGTATGCTTGTTTCTTAGCAGAGAGATCTTAGAATGTGCTGGTGGCTAAGGGGCCTTGCAGGATTCTCCCACCTTGAGGGTTTTATACAGGTCCAAGGTCACGGTTCTCTTCTAGGGATAGGAGATGTTCTGTTGTGTGGCTCAGGGACCACATGCTGTACCCTAAGTTGGTATTTCAGAACAGATGGCACACGCCTGAAAACCTAATCTAGGCTTCCAATGAGGTCCTAGGGGCATGTCAGGTTCAATCTTCTGACTCATGCCCATTGACATGGGTGTCTGACAATTGAGGTGATCAGGGTGTTTCAGACTACACATCTGCAACCAGACCAGCCTCCGATACTGGGATGGGCTCAGGGGCCTTGCAGGTTTCTCCTAAACTGGAGGGTTGGGCAAATGTGATGGCCATAGTTTCCTTGGGGATTGCAGGCAGTGTGCTCTGGTGTGGCTACAGAGACCCCATCCATTAGGGCATGTGAGCCATGGTTTTGGGCGAGAATTCTGCATACACAAACTTGGGTTAGGTTAGTGGAGAGGTGATCAGAGGCCCAATGCATAGACCTGGAGGACAGCTCATCAGGAACTGTAATTAGGGTGCCTCGAAAGTGGTAGCACAGGCTTTTATATCTGGATTGTGAGTCCAGGATGGCCTCAGAATGCAGGTGTGGTCTCGTGGGTCCATGGGAGACTTTTTCTCTCTATGGAACCTACAGGCTCCCTGTAATTTGGTGGCTTTTTCGTGGAAGGGAAGAGTGATGGTTTCCAACTTAATGTGTGCCCCAAAATAGGGAGTCCAGAGATGGGCTCAGGGTCTGGGTGCCTGAAAAATCCCACCAAGGTTTAGGATTTGGGTCTAGGGGCGTACCAGGCCTAGAAAGCCTGATCCTGGTGGTGCAACTGAGAGAGCTGGCTTGAAATCATGCCCAAGCTGAGGCCACAATGCCTGTTTGTCCCCAGGGCGGCCCTCAGGTGTGGGCGTGGTCTCATTGGCCATGCACCTGGTTCCCACTCCAGGGTTGGAAACCCATCCCAAAAGCCACATTTCCTGCCTTGGGGAAATAGGAGTTTCTATTGTGCATCAGGTTCCTCCATTGACAGGGATTCCATCAAAAGTCTGGGGACAGATGACTGAATACTAAGGATGGGTAGAGATGACGGACGTGGGCCATCTCTGGTCTCACATGCTGGATATGGGCCCGGCTCTCTGGGTGGCTGACAAGAGGTCAGGGCTCAGGCTCTGTCAGAAACAGCAGTTGTGGCCAGTGTACCTATAAATTGGGGTTCCCTTGAGGGCCGAGCAGACAGATCCCCATGTGGGATTTTCTGGCAGTCTCACCAGGCACATCTTCTTTCTATGGGGAAGACAGAATGCTGCATTGTGGCTCCAAAATTCCTCGCCAAGAGGGCATGAGGACGAGTTTGTTGAGGATGGAATTTTAAACCCAAGTCACGATTATATTCAGTGCCAGGCGGAAGACAGTTCCAATGTGCAGAGTCTTATTTGAGATATCCAGGGCATGAGTAAGGGCGGATGTCAGATGTTCGCTCACAGTGGAGTTTGTGTCTATGATGACCAAAAAATGGAGGGTGGTGTCAAGAGGCCCTGTAGGATTTCCCACACTGAGGCTTGTGAGATGCTCTAAACAGAAAAGTTTCCTTCTACTAGACAGATGGAGTCTGGTTTGTTTGCCCCAGGGTCCCCATGTGGAAAGTTTGGGTAGTGGATCTCTCCCGCATGGATGCCTGGAAAGCACGCCTCCATTGAGCATTGCATTGAGGAACATGACAGGTTCATTCTGGGGGCTCTGGGGCGAAGTACCAAGGCCTTGAGTTGACACTGAATGTCTTGCAGAAAGTCCACAATGATGGTTTGTTACCAGGGAGATATTTGAATGTGCTAGTGGGTAAGGTGCCAAACAGGATTATCCTACTCTGAGGGATTGGCACAGTTCAAAGATCACGTTTTCCTTCTGGGGACAGATGGTCTCTTGTGTGGCCCAGGGCCCAAAGATTGTATCAGAACTTGGTATTCCAGAAGAGGCCCCTGAGGACAGATTCCTGAAAACCTAATCGAGGGTTCCAGTGTGGTCCTAGGGGCATGTCAGGTTTAATCTTCTGATTCAGGACCATTGACTTGGCTGTCTGCCTGGATGTAGGTGATCAGGTTTTTTCAGACTGTGCATTTCCGTCCAGAATGGCCGTTGATATAGGGGTGGGATCAGGGCCTTGCTGCTTTCTCTTAATCTGGAAGGTTCGGGCAACTGTGACAGGCACAGTTTCTTTGGGGATGGCAGGTACAGTCCTGTGGTGTGGCTCCAGAGACCCCATCCTGGAGGGCCTGAGAGCCACGGATTTGGGATTGAAGTCTGCATACACAAATTCGGGTTAGGGTTAGTGGAGTGGTTGTCGCAGGCCCAATGTATAGACCTAGAGGGAAACACATTAGGAAAAGTAAATGGGGTGACTGGAAGGCGGTAGCACAAGCTTTTCTATCTGGATTGTGTGTCCAGTATGTGTTGGGAATTCCGGTGTGGTCTCATTGGTCCATGGGAGACTTTTCCTCTCTAATGATCCTGGTTGCTCTCCATAGTTTGGTGCCTTTTTTGGAGAAGGGAAGAGTGTTATTTTTCATCTTAGGGGTGCCACAAAACAGGGATTTCCAAGACAGGCTCTGGTTCTGAATCCCACCATATGTTAGGATTGCCAGGCAAGTAATTCAGGATCCTGGTTGTGCAACTAAGAGGGCTTGTTTGAAAGATTGCTCAGGCTGATGGTCACAATGCCTGTTTGTGCCCAGGCCTGCCATCAGGAGTGTGCATTTTCTTATTGTCCATGCAGCTTTCTCCCACTTTGAGGATTGGACACCCATCCCAACAGCCAGGCTTCCTGCCATGGGAAAGAAGAGTTCTCTGTTGTTCTTCAGGCACCCTCATTGACAGTGTTTCCAGCAAAGGTCTGGGGACAGGTGACTGAATACCAAGGATGTGTAGAGATGACGGACTTGGGCCATGGCCTTTCTCACATGCTGGTAATGGGACCCACTCTCTGTGTGGCTGACACTATTTCGGGGCTCATGCTCTGTCAGACACAGCACAAGTGGCCAGGGCACCTTTTAAATTGGGGTTCCCTCGAGGGCCAAGCAGATGATTCTCATGTGGGGTTTCTGGGTAGATTCACCAGGCACTTCTTTCTATAGGGAAGGCAGAATGTTACATTGTGGCTCAAGAATTCCCTATCAAGAGGGTTAGGGGACCAGTAGGGTGAGGATGGATTTGTAAACTGAAGCTATGGTTCAATTCAGTACCATGCGGAATCCACTTCCTTTGTGCAGCGGCTTATTCGAGATATCCAGCAGCCGAATAAGGACAGATGTCAGATGTTTGCTCACACTAGAGTTTGTGTCTATGATGACCGACAAAAGGAGTGGTGGTGTCAATATCCCATGGAGGATTTTCCACGCTGAGGCCTGTGATATGCTCCAAACCACAAGGTCCTTCTCCTTGACAGGTGGAGTCTGGTTTGTTTGCTCCAGAGTCCCCCATGTGGAAAAATATGGGTAGCAGAGCTCTCCCACATGGATGCCTGGAAGGCACACCTCCATTGACCTTTGAAGTGAGGAACATGACAGGTTCGTTCTGGTGGCGCTGGGGTGAAGTTCCAAGGCCTTGAGTTGACATGGAATCTCTTGCAGATGGGTCACAATGCTGGATTGTTACCAGGGAGATCAAAGAATATGCTGGTGGCTAAGATACTTTGCAGGATTCTACTACCCTGAGGGTTTGCAAAGGTCGAAGATCACTGTTTCCTTCTGGGGACAGGAGATATTCTGGGATGTGGCTCAGAGAAAACCCATTGTATCATTAGTTGGTATTCCAGAAGAGTCCTCTGAGGACAGATGCCTGAAAATCTAGGGTTCCAATGAGGTCCTAGGGGTATGTTTGTTTCAATCTTCTGACTCAGGACCATTCAATCTTCTGACTGAGGACTGGTGAATAGCAAGGATGGGTAGAGGTAATGGAGTAGGGCCATGGCCGGTCCCACATGCTAGATATGGGTCCCGCTCTCTGGGTGGCTGACACTAGGTTGGGGCTCAGGCTCTCTCAGACACAGCACTAGTGACCAGGGAAGCCTATAAACTGGAGTCCCTCGAGGTGTGAGCAGATTGATCATCATGTGGGGTTTCTGGGCAAACTCACCAGGCACTTTTTCTTTCATGGGGAAGGCAGAATGCTGCATTGTGGCTCTAGAATTCCCTATCAAGAGGCCTTTGGTACCAGTAGGGTGAGGATGGAATTGTAAACACATGCTACGGTTCAACTCACTGCTAAGTCGAAGGCAGTTCCAATGTGCAGCAGCTTATTCGAGATATCCAGCACCTGAGTAAGGGCGGCTGTCACATATTTGCTCACATTGGACTTTGTGTCTATGATGAAATGGAGGGGTGGCGTCAAGAGGTCATGGAGAAAAAAAAAAAAAATGTGGTCATGGAGGATTTCCCATGCCCAGGCTTGTGAGATGCTCCAAACAGCAAGGTCCTTCTGGACAGGTGGAGTCTGGTTTGTTTGTTCCAGTGTCCCCCATGTGGAAAGTATGGGCAGGAAAGCTCCCCCACATGGATGACTGGAAAGCACACCTCCATTGTTCTTTGCAGCTGAGGAACATGACAGATATGTTATGATGGCTCTGGGGCAATTGACCAAGGACTTGAGTTGACCTGGAATCTCTTACAGATGGGTCATAATGCTGGTTTGTTACCAGGGAGTTTTTAGAATGTGCTGGTGCCTAAGGTGCCTTGCAGGTTTTTCCTACCCTTAGGGTTTGGTACAGGTCAAGGAGCACAGTGTCCTTCTGGGGAAAGGAGATGATCTGTTCTGTGGCCCAGGGACAACATGTTGTATCCTAAGTTGGTATTCCAGAAAGACCATAGAGGACAGATGCCTTAAAACTTAACCTAAGGTTCCAGTGTGTTCCTAGGAGCATGTCAGTTTCAATCTTCTGACTCAGTACTATTGACTTGGGAGTCTGTCTGGATGTAGGTGATCAGGGTGTTTCAGACTGTGTATTTGCGTTCAGAGTGGCCCACAGTATTGGGGTGGGCTCAGGGTACTTGCAGGATTCTCCTAATCTGGAAGTTTTGGGCAACTGTAACGCACACAGTGTCATTGTGGATGTCAGCAGTCCTATGGTGTGGCTCCAGAGACCCCATCCTGGAGGGCATATGAGCGATGGTTTTTGGAGAGAAATCTGCAAACACAAATTCTGGTTAAAGTTAGTGGTGTGGAGTTCGCAGACCCAATGCATAGGCCTTGGAGGGGACCTCGACAGGAACTATAAATAGGGTGATGGGGAGGTGGTAGCACCGGCTTATCTATCTGAATTGTGTGTCCAGGATAGCCTCGGTATGCAGGTGTGGTCTCATGGGTCCATGGGACACTTTTCCTCCATGGGACACTTTTCCTTTCCTGGTGGCTCATCATAGTTTTTTGGCTTTTTCAGGGAAGGGAAGAATGCTGTTTTGCATCTTAGGGATGCCCCAAAACAGGGATTCAAGAGACGGGCTCTGGGTCTGGGCCCCTGGCGGTCTGCCAGTACTGAAATGCAGGATCGTGGTGGTGCAACTGAGAGGGATTGTTTGAAAGCATGCTCAGGCTGAGGGTCACCATGCCTGTTTGTGCCCAGGGCGGTCCTCAGTAGTGGGTGTGGTCTCACTGGCCATGCAGATGGCGCCCACTTTGAGGGTTGGACACCCACCTCAACAGCCTGGTTTCCTGCCATGAAGAAGGAGGCATTCTTTACTGGGCTTCAGGTACCCCCATTGTCAGGTATTCCAGCAAAATTCTGGGGATAGATGCCTGAATACCAAGGATGAGTAGAGAAGAGGAAGTAGGGCCATGACCCGTCCCACATGCTAGATATGGGTCCAGCTAGAGTTGAATTCAGTGCCAAGAGGAAGGCAGTTCCAATATGCAGCAGCTGATTCGAGAAATCTATCACCTGAGTAAGGGCGGATGTCATATGTTTGATCACACTGGAGTTTGTGTCTATGATGACCGACAAATGGAGGGGTGTCGTCAAGAATCCGTGGATGATACCCCACGCTGAGGCTTGTGAGATGCTCCACACAGCAAGGTTTACTTGTACTGGACAGGTGGAGCCTGGTTTATTAAGTCCAGTGTCCCCCTGTGGAAAATTTGGGTAGCAGAGCTCTCCCACATGGATGCCTGGAAAGCACAGCTCCATTGACCATTGCAGCTGAGGAACATGGCTTATTAATTCTGGTGCTCAGTGGTGAAGTACCAAGGCCTTGAGTTGACATGGAATCTCTTGCAGATGGGCCACATTGCTGGATTTTTACCAGGGAGATCTTAGAATGTGCTGGTGTCTAAGGTGCTATGCAGGATTATCCTATCCTGAGGGTTTGGCAGAGTTTGAAGAACACGGTTACCTTCTGGAGAGAGGAGATGTTTTCTTGTGTGGCTCAGGAACCACATGTTGTATTATAAGTTCATATTCCAGAACAGGCCTTTGAGGAGGGATGCCTGAAAACAAGCTAGGGTACAAATGTGGTCCTAGGGGCAAGTATGATTCGATCTTCTGACTTTGAACTATTGACATGGCTGTCTGCCTGGATGTAGGTGATCATGTTGTTTCAGACTGGGCATTTGCATCCAGAGTGACCGCCAATATTGGGATGGTCTCAGGGACTTCAGATTTCTCCTAATTTGGAATGTTTGGGCAACTGCGACAGGCACAGTTTCTTTGGGGATGGCAGGCACATTCTAGTGGTGTGGCTCCAGAGACCCCATCCTTGAGGCATATGAGCTATGGTGTTGTTAGAGAAGTCTGCAAACAAAAGTTTGGATTGGGTTAGTGGCTAGGTGATCGCAGGCCCAATGCCTACAACTGGAGGGCAGCTCGTTAGGAACTGAAATTAGTGTGACTCGGAGGCAGTAGTACAGGCTTTTATACCTGGATTGTTTGTCCAGGATGGCATCAGAATGCAGGTGTGTTTGCCTGGGTCCATGGGAGATTTTTCCTCTCTAAGGATCCTTGTGGCTCCCCATAGTTTGGTGGCTTTTTCGGAGAAGGGGAGAATGCTGTATTCCTTCTAATGGGTGCCCCAAACAGGGATTCCAGAGATGGGCTTTAGGTATGAGTGCCTCGGAAATCACACTAAGGGTTAGAATTTGGTCGAAGGGGCATAGCAGGCTTTCAGTGTGGGATCTTGGTGGTGCAACTGATAGGGGATGTTGGAAAGCATGCTCAGGCTGAGGGTCATAATGCTTGTTTGTGCCCAGGGTGGGTCTTCAGTCATGGGCGTGGTCTCATTGGACATGTAGCTAGCTCTGACTTTGAGGGTTGGACAACAATCCCAACAGTCAGGTTTCCTGCCATGGGGAAGGAGGAGTTCTCTATTATGCTTCTGATTCCCGCATTGGCAGGGATTCCAGCAAACGTCTCTGGACAGGTGCCTGAATACCAAGGATGGTTAGAGATGACGGACTTGGGCCTTGGCAGGTCTCACATGCTGGATATGGGGCCCGCTCTCTGGGTGGCTGACACTAGGTCGGGGCTCAGGCTGCGTCAGACACAGCACTAGTGTCCAGGGCAGCCTCTAAATCGGGGTTTCCTTGAGGGCTGAAGATTGATTCTCATGTGGGGTTTCTGGGCAGACTCACGAGGCACTTCTTCTTTTGATGGGGAAGGCAGAATGCTGCGTTGTGGCTCCGGAATTCCTCATCAGTAGGACTTGGGGAGCATTAGGTTGTATGGAATTGTATAAACAAGCTACAGTTCAATTTACTGCCAAGCAGAAGGCATTTACAGTGTGCAGCTTCTGGTTCAAGATATCCAGCACCTGAGTAAGGGGGCATGCCAGATGTTTGCTCACACTAGAGTTTGTGTCTATGATGACCAACTAATGGAGGGGTGGTGTCAAGAGTCCATGAAGGATTTCCCATGCATAGGATTGTGAGATGTTCCAAAAAGCAAGTTTTCCTTCTATTGGACAGGTCGAGCCTGTATTTTTTTTTTTTTTTGCCCCAGGGTAACCCATGTGGAAAGTTGGGTAGCAGAGCTCACCCACAAGGATGCCTGGAAAGCACACCTCCATTGACATTGCAGCTGAGGAACAAGGCATGCTCGTTCTAGTGGCTCTGCAGTGAAGGACCAAGGTTTTGAGTTGATATGAACTCTCTTGCAGATGGGTCACAATGCTGGATTATTACCAGGGAGATCTTAGATTGTGCTGGTGGCTAAGGTGCCAGGCAGGATTCTCCTACCTTGAGGGTGTGGCACATGTTGAAGAGCATGGTTTCCTTCTTGGGACAAGAGGTGTTCTGTTGTGTGGCTCAGGGACTACCTGTTGCCTCATAAGTTGGTATTTCAGAACAGGTCCCTGAGAATAGATGCCTGAAAACCTAATCTAGGTTTCCAATGGGGTACTAGGGGCATGTCAGGTTCCATCTTCTGACTCAGGACCATTTACCTGGCTGTCTGACTGGAAGTAGGTGATCAGGGTGTTTCACACTGCATATTTGTGTCCTGAATGGACGCCAGTATGAGGGTGGGCTCAAGTGCCTTGCAGTTTTTGCCTAATCTGGAAGGTTTTGGCAACTGTGACAGGCACAGTTTCCTTGGGTATGGCAGGCACAGTCCTGTGGTATTGCTCCAGAGTCCCCATACTAGAGAACATGTGTGCCATGGTTTTAGGAGAGAAGTCTGCAAGCAGAAATTCGGGTAAGGGTTAGTGGCGAGGTGATTGCAGGACCAAAGCAAAGACCTGGAGGTCAGCTCATCATGAAGTGTAATTAGGGTAACTGGAAGGCAGTAGCACAGGCTTTTTATCTAGATTGTGTGTACCGGATGGCCTCGGAATGCACGTGTCTTCTCATGGGTCCATGGGAGATTTATCCTCTCTAAGGATCCTGGTGGCTCCCCATAGTTTGGTGGCTTTTTCGGGGAAGGGAGGCGTGCGGTTTTCCATCTCAAGGGTGCCCCAAAACTGGGATTCTAGAGAGGGGTTCTGGGTCTGGGCACCTGGAAAATTCCACGAAGGGTTAGGATTTGGGCCAAGGGGCATACGAGGCCTGCAATGCGGGATCATGGTGGTGCAACTGAGAGGGCTTGTTTGAAAGCATGCTCAGGCTGAGGGTCACAATGCCTGTTTATGCCCAGGGTGGCCCTCAGGAGTGGGAGTGGTCTCATTGGTCATGCAGCTGGCTCCCACTTTGAGGTTTGGACACCCATCCCAACAGACAGGATTCCTGCCATGGTGAAGGAGGAGTTCTCTATTCTGCTTTAGGTTCCCCTATTGGCAAGGATTCCAGCAAATTTCTGTGGACAGATGCCTGAACACCAAGGTTGGGTAGAGCTGATGGACTTGGGTCATGGCTGGTCTCACATTCTCGATATGGGGCCCGCTCTCTTTGTCGCTGACACTAGGTCGGGGCTCAGGCTCTGCCAGACACAGCTCTAGTGCCCAGGGCAGGCTATAAATTGGGGTACCCTCGAGGGTCCAGCAGATTGATACTCAAGTGCGGTACCTGGGCAGACTCACCAGGCACTACATTTTACTATGGTGAAGGCAGAATGGTGGGTTTTGGCTACAGATTACCCTTTCTACAGGATTTTTGGACCAGTAGGGTGAGGATGGAATTGTAAACACAAGCTAGGGTTCAATTCAGTGCCAAGCAGATGGTAGTTCCAATGTGGAGCAGCTTATTTGATATATTCAGCAGCTGACATAGGGCTGATGTCTGATGTTTGCTCACACTAGAGTTTGCGTATATGATGACCGTTGAATGGAGGGGTGGCGTCAAGAGTCCATGGAGGATTTTTCATGCTGAGTCTTGTGAGATGCTCCAAACAGCAAGGTTTCCTTCTACAGAACAGGTGGAACCTAGTTTGTTTGCTCCAGGGTCCACCATGTGGAAGTTTTGGTAGTGGAGCTCTCCCGCATGGATGCTTGGAAAGCACACCTCCATTGATAATTGTAGCTGAGGAACATGGCATGTTCCTTCTGGTGGTTCTGGGGCGAAAGTCCAAGACCTTGAGTTGACATGAAATCTCTTGCAGATGGGTCAAAATGCTTGTTTGTTACCAGGGATATCTTAGATTGTGCTGATGACTAAGGTTCTTTGCAGGATTCTCCAAACCTGAAGGTTTAGCAAAGGTCGAAGCACACAGTTTCCTTCTGGGGACAGGAGATGTTAGGTTGTGTGGCTCAGGGACCACATCTTGTATCATTAGTTCTTATTCCAGAACAGGCCTCTGAGGACAGATGCCTGAAAACCTAATCTAGGGTTCAAATGTGGTCCTAGGGGCATGTATGGTTCAGTCTTCTGACTCCAAACCATTGAATTGGGTGTCTGCCTGGATGTAGGTCATCAGGTTGTTTCAGACCACGCATTTACATACAGAATGGCTGCCAATATTGGGGTGGTATCAGGGTCCTCAGGTTTCTCCTAATCTGGATGGTTTGGGCAACTGTGATGGGCATAGAATCCTTGGGAATGGCAGGTACAGTCCTGTGGTATGGCTCCAGAGATCCCATCCTAGAAGACATGTGAGCCACGGTATTGTTAGAGAAGTCTGCAAACTCAAGTTCAGGTTAGGGTTAGTGACTAGTTGATTGCAGGCCCAGTTCCTACAACTGGAGGGCAGCTCGCCAGGAACTGTAATAAGGGCGACTGGAAGGTGGTGGTACAGGCTTTCTATCTGGATTGTTTTTCCAGGATGGCCTCGGAATGCAGGTATGGTCTCCTGGGTCCATGGGAGATTTTTCCTCTCTAAGGATCCTGGTGGCTCCCCATAGTTTGGTGGCTTTTTCGGGGGAAGGGAAGAGTGCTGTACTCCACCTAAGGGGTGCCCCAAAACAGGGTTTCCAGAGACGGACTCTGAGTGGAAATCATACCAAGGGTTAGAATTTGGGCATAGAGGTGTAGCGGGCTTTCAATGCTGGATCCTGGTGTTGGAATGTTGGGGATGTTGGAAAGAATACTCAGGCTGAGGGTCACAATGCTTGTTTGTGACAAGGGCAGGTTCTCAGCCGTGGGCATGGACACAATGGACATGCAGTTAGCTTTGTATTTGAGGGTTGGACACACAGGAAACAGCCATGTTTCCTGCCATTGGGAAGTAGGAGTTCTCTATTATGCTTCTGGTTCCCCCATTGGCAGGGATTCCAGCAAACGTCTATGGACAGGTGCATGAGTACCAAGGATGGGTAGAGATGACGGACTTAGGTCGGGGCTCAGGCTCTGTGAGACACAGCACTATTGGGCATCCTATAATCGGGGTTCCCTTGATGGCCAAAGATTGATTCTCATGTGGGGTTTCTGGGCAGACTAACCAGGCACTTCTTCTTTCTATGGGGAAAGCAGAATGCTGCATTGTGGCTCCGGAACTCCTCATCAATAGGTCTTGGGCACCAGTAGGGTGAGGATGGAATTGTAAACACAAGGTACGGTTCATTTCACTGCCAAGCAGAAGGCATTTCCAATGTGCAGCGGCTGATTCAAGATATTTAGCACCTGAGTAAGGGCGGATGTCAGATATTTGTTCACACTGGAGTTTGTGTCTATGATGATCGACTCATGGAGTGGTGGCATCAAGAGGTCATGTAGGATTTTCCAAGCAGAGGCTTGTGAAATGCTCCAAACAGCAAGATTTCCTTCTTTTGGACAGGTGGAGTGTGGTTTGTTTGCTCCAAGGTCCCCATCTGGAAAGTGTGGGTCGCAGAGCTCACCCGCATGGATGCCTGGAAAGCACACCTCCATTGACCATTGACCAGTTCAGGACCATTGCAGAATCGTTCTTATGGCTCTGGGGCGAAGTACCAAGGCGTTGAGTTGACATGGAATCTCTTGCAGATGGGCCCCAATGCTAGTGTGTAACCAGAGAGATCTTAGAATGTGCTGGTGTCTAACGTGCCATGCAGGATTCTCCTACCATGAGGGTTTGGCAACAGTCAAAGAGCACAGTTTCCTTCTGGGGACAGGAGATGTTCTGTTGTGTGGCTCAGGGACAACATGTTGTTTCATAAGTAGGTATTCCAGAACAGGACTCTGAGGACAGATGTCTGAAACCTAATCTAGGATTCCAATGAGGTCCTACGGAAATGTCAGTTTCAATCTTCTGACTCAGGACCATTGATTTGGCTGACTGCATGGATGTAGGTGATTACGGTGTTTTAGATTGGGCATTTGCATCCAGAGCGACCGACAATATTGGGGTGGGTTGGGGGCCTTGCAGGTTTCTCCTAATCTGGAAAGTTTGGGCAACTGAGATGGGCACCATTTCCTTGGGGATGGCAGGAACAGTCCTGTGGTGTGGCTCCAGAGAACCTGTCATTGGGGGCATGTGAGCCCTGGTTATTGGAGAGAAGTCTGTAACACAAATTCAGATTAGTGTTAGTGGCCTGGTGACCACAGGCCCAATGCGTAGACCTGGAGAACAGCTCATCAGAAACTGTAATTTGGGTGACTAGAAGTCGGTAGCACAGGCTTTTCTATCTCAATTGTGTGTCCAGGATGGCCTCGGAATGCAGGTGTCATCTCATGTGTCCATGGGAGACATTTCCCCTCTTAAGGATCCTGGTGACTCTCCATAGTTTGGTGGCTTTTTCGGTGAGGCAGAGTGCTTTTTTCCATCTGAGTGGTGACCCAGTACAGGGATTCCAGAGACGGGCTCTGGGTTTGTGCACCTGGTAAATCCCAACAGAGTTAGGTTTTGGGCCTAGGGGCGTACTAGGCCTGCAATGCAGGATCCTTCTGGTGCAACTGAGAGGGCTTTTGAAAGCTTTCTCAGGCTGAGAGTCACAATGCCTGTTTGTGCCCAGGGCGGCCCTCAAGTTGGGCGTGGTCTCACTGACAATGCAGTTGGCTCCCACTTTGAGGGTTGGGCGTCCATCCCAACAGCCAGGTTTCCTGCCGTGTGGAAGGCGGAGTTCTCTTTTGTGCTTCATGGTCCCCCATTGGCAGGGATTTCAGCAAAAGTCTAGGGACAGGTGCCTGAATAACAATGATGTGTAGAGATGAGACTTAGTCCATGGCCGGTCCAACATGCTAGGTACAGGGCCCGCTCTCTGGGTGTCTGAAACTAGGTCGGGTCTCAGGTTCTGTATTAGTGGTCAGGACAACCTATAATCGTGGTTCCCTCGAGAGCTGAGCAGATTGATCCTCATGTTGCGTTTCTGGGCAGACTCACCAGGCACTTCTTATTTCTAAGGGGAAGGCAGAATGCTGCGTTGTGGTTCCAGAATTCCCTATCAAGAGGGCTTGGGAACCAGTCAGGTAAGGATGGAATTGTAAACACAAGCTATGGTACAATTCAGTGCCAAGCAGAAGGCAGTTCCAATGTGCAGCAACTTATTCGAGATACCCAGCACCAGAGTAAGGCGGAATCAGATCTTTGTTCACACTGGAGTTTGTGTCTATGATGACCGACAAATGGAGGGGTGGTGTCAAGAGGCCATGGAGGATATCCCACGCTGAGGCTTGTGAGATGCTCCAAGCAGCAAGGTTTCCTTCTACTGGACAGTTGGAGTCTGGTTTATTTGCCTCAACATCCCCCATGTGGAAAGTTTGGGTAGTAGAGCTCTCCCGGATGGATGCCTACAAAGCACACCTCCATTGACCATTGCAGATGAGGAAAATGGCAGGATCATCCTGATGGCTCTGGAGCGAAGTACCAAGGCCTTGAGTTGACATGGAAACTCTTGCAGATGGGCCAAAATGCTGCTTTGTTACCAGGGAGATCTTAGAATGTGTTGGTTGCTAAGGTGCTGAGCATGTCTCCTACCCTGAGGTTTTGGCAAAGGTCGAAGAGCACGGTTTCCTTCTGAGGCCAGGAGATATTCTGTTGTGTGGCTCAGGGACACGTGTTGAATCATAAGTTGGTTTTCCAGAACATGCCCCTGAGGACAGATGCCTGAAAACCTAATCTAAGGTTCCATTGAGGTCCTAGGGACATGTCAGGTTCAATCTTCTGACTCAGGACCATTGACTTGACTGTCTGCCTGGATGGAGGTGATCAGGGTGTTTCAGACTGGGCGTTTGCGTCCAGAGAAGCCTACAATATGGGGGTGGGCGCAGGGGCCTTGCAGGTTTCTCCTAATCTGGAAGGTTAGGGCAACTGTGATGGTCCCATTTTCCTTGCGGATGGCAGCATAGGCCTGTGGTGTGGATCCTAAGACCCCATCCTGGAGGGCATGTGAGCTATGGTTTTGTAGAGAAATCTCCAAACACAAATTCGGGTTAGGGTTAGTGTCGTGGGGGTCGCAAATCCAATGCCTAGACCTGGAGGGCAGCTCGTCAGGAACTTTAAATAGGGTGACGGGAAGGCGGTAGCACTGGCTTTTCTATGTGGATTGTTTATCCAGGATGGCCTCAGAATGCAGGTTCGATCTCATGGGACCATGGGAGACATTTCCTCTCTAATGATCCTGGTGGCTTTACATAGTTTGGTGACTTATTCGGTGAGGGAAGAGTGCAGTTTTCCATCTTACTGGTACCCTAATATTGGGATTCCAGAGATGTGCTCTGGGTCTTATCGCCTGGAAAATCCCACCAAGTGTTAGGATTTGGGGCTAGGTGTGTACCAGGCCTGCAATGAGGGATCCTGTTTGTGCAACTGAGAGAGCTTGTTTGAAAGCATGCTCAGGCTGAGTGTCACAATGCCTGTTTGTGCCCAGTGAGGTCCTCAGTATTGGGCGTGGTCTCATTGGCCATGCACCTGGCTCACACTTTGAGGTGTGGACACCCATCACAACAGCCAGATTTCCTGCCACGGGGAATGAGGAGTTGCCTATTGTGCTTCAGGTTCCCCCATTGGCAGGGTTTCCAGAAAAGATCAAGAGACAGGTGTCTGAATACCAAGAATGGGTAGAGATGATGTACTTGGATATGGGCACTGCTCTCAGTGTGGTTGACACTAGGTCTGGGTTCAGGGTCTGTCAGACACAGCACTAGTGGCCAGGGAAAACTATAAATCGGGGTTCCCTCAAGAGCCTAGCAGATTTATCCTCATGTGGGTTTTCTGGGAAGACTCACCAGACACTTCTCCTTTCTATGGGGTAGGCAGAATGCAGCGTTTTGGCTCCATAATTCCCTATCAAGAGGGCATGGGGACCAGTCGGGTGAGGATGGAAATGTAATCACAAGCTATGGTTTAATTCAGTGCCAAGCAGAAGCCATTCCAATGTGCAGTGGCTTATTCGAGACATCCAACACCTGAGTAAGAGCAGACTTTTACTCACACTGAAGTTTTTGTCTATGATGACTGTCAAATGGAGCGCTGACATCAAGAGGCCATGGAGTATTTCCCACGTTGAGGCTTGTGAGATTCTCCAAATAGCAAGGTTTCCTTCCTCTGGACAGGTGGAGTCTGATTTGTTTGCTCCCAGTTCCCCCATGTGGAAAGTATGGGTAGCAAAGCTCTACCGTTTAGACCAGGAAACCATAGTTCCATTGACCATTGCAGCTGAAGAACATGGCAGGTTCATTCTGGTGGCTCTTGGGAGAAGTAACAAGGCCTTGAGTTGACTTGGAATCTCTTGCACATGGATCCCAGTACTGGTGTTACCAGGTAGATAATAGAATGTGCTGGTAGCTAAGGTGCCATGCAGAATTCTCCGACCCTGAGGGTTTGACACAGGTCCACGAAAATGGTTTCCTTCTGGAGACAGGAGTTGTTCTGTTGTGTGGCTCAGGGACTACATGTGGTATCATATACTGATATTGCAAAACAGCCCTCTGAGGAGTGACGCCTGAAAATCTAATTTATGTTTCCAATGAGGTCTTAGGGGCATGTCAGTTTCAATCTTCTGACTCTGGATCATTGACTTGGCTGTCTGCCTTTAGATGTAGGTGATCAGGGTGTTTCAGACTGTGCATTTGTGTCCAGAGAAGCCTCCCATAGTGGAGTGGGCTCAGGGGCCTTGCAGGTTTCTCCTAATCTGGTGGGCTTGGGCAACTGTGATGGGCACAGTTTCCTTGGGGATGGCAGGCACAGTCCTGTGGTGAGGCAACAGAGACCTCATCCTTGAAGGCATGTGAGCCATGGTTTTGGGAGAGAAGTCTGGAAATACAAACTCGGGTTAGGGTTAAGGCGATGTGATACAGGCCCAATGCATAGACCTTGAGGGCAGCTCCTAAGGAACTGTAATTAGCGGGACTCGAAGGCAGAATCACAGGCTTTTTTTTTTTATCTGGATTGTGTGTCCGGGATGGTCTCGGAATGCAGGTGTGGTTTCATGGGTCCATGGGAGATTTGTTCTCTCTAGGGATCTTGGTGGCTACCAATAGTTGTGTCGTTTTGGGGGGAAGTGGAGAATGATGTTTTCCACCTTAGGAGTGCCCAAAACAAGGATTCCAGAGATGGGCTCTGGGTCTGAGTGCTTGGAAAATCCCAACAATGGTTAGGATTGGGCCCAGGGCCCTGCAATGCAGGATCCTCATGGTGCCGCTGAGAGGGATTTTTTGAAAGCATGCTGAGGCTGAGTGTCACAATGCCTATTTGTGCCCAGGGCGTCCCTCAGGAGTGGGTCTTGTCACATTGTCGATGCAGCTGTCTCCACTCTGAGGGTTGGACAACCATCCCAACAGCCACGTTTCCTGCCATGGGGAAGTCACAGTTCTCTATTGTGCTTCAGGTTTCCCCATTGGCAGGGATTCCAGGAAAGTTCTGGGGACCGATAGCTGAATACCAAGGATGGGTAGAGATGACGGCCCTGGTCCTTGGCCTGTCTCACATGCTGGATATGGGCCCCACCCTCTGGGTGGCTGACACCAGGTCGGGGTTCAGGCTCTGTCAGACACAGCACTAGGGGCCAGAGCTGCCTATAAATCGGGGTTCCCTCGAGGGCCGAGTAGATTGATACTCATGTGGAGTTTCTGGGCAGGCTCATCAGGTCCTTATTCTTTCTATGGGGAAGGCAGAACGCTGCGTTGTAGCTCCGGAATTCCCTATCATGAGGGCTTGTGGACCAGGAGGGTGAGAATGGAATTGTAAACCCAAGCTATGGATAAATTCAGTGACAAGTGAATGGCATTTCCAGTGTACAGTGGCTGATTCGAATATTCAGCACCTGAGTAAGGGCAGATGTCAGATGTTTGCTCATGCTGGATATTGTGTCTATGATGACTGACAAATGGAGGGGTGGCATCAAGAGGCATGGAAGAGTTCACATGCTGGGGCTTGTGAGATGCTCCAAACATCAAAGTTTCTTTCTACTGGACAGGGGGAGTCTGGTTTGTTTGCTCCAGTTTCTCATGTGGAAAATTTGTCTAGCAGATCACCTCCATATGGAGGCCTGGAAAGCACAACTACATTGACCATTGCAGCTGAGGAACATGACAGGTTCGTTCTGGTGGCTCTGGGACAAAGTATCAAGGCCATGAGTTGACATGGAGTCTCATGAAGATGGGTCACAATGCTGGTTTGTTACCAGGGATATCATAGAATGTGCTAGTTGCTAAGGGTCGTGCAGAATTCACCTACCCTGAGGGTTTGACAAAGGTCCAAGAGCATGGCTTCCTTCTGGGGCCAGGAGATGTTCTGTTCTGTGGCTCAGGGACCACATGTTGCATCATAAGTTGGTATTCCAGAACAGGCCGCTGAGGACAGATACCTGAAAACCTAATCTAGTGTTCCAATGAAGTCTTTGGGGCATGTCAGGTTCAAAGTCCTGACTCAGGACCATTGACTTGGGAGTCTGCCTGGATGGAGGTGATCAGGTTGTTTCAGACTGCACATTTGAGTCCAGAGTGGCCTCCAATATTGGGCTAGGCTCAGGGGCCTTGTAGGTTTCTCTTAATCTAGAGGTTTTGGGCAACAGTGACAGGCACAGTTTCCTTGAGTATGGCAGGCTCAGTCCTTTGGTGTGGCTCCAGATACCATAACCAGGAGGGCATGTGAAGCATGGTTTTGGGAGAGAAGTCTGCAAACACAAACTCCAGTTAGGGTTAGTGGCGAGGTGATTGCATGCCCAATGCATAGACCTGGAAGGCAGCTCCTCAGTAATTGTAAATCGGATGACTCCTAGGTGGTAGCACAGACTTTAGTATCTGGATTGTGTGTCCAGGAAGGCCTCGGAATGCAGGTGTGGTCTCATGGGTCCATGGGAGATATTTCCTTTCTAAGTTTCCTGGGGGCTCCAAATAGTTTGGTGGCTTTCTTGGGGAAGAGAAGAGTGCTGCCTTCCAAATTATGGGTGCTTTAAAATAGGGATTCCAGAGATGGGCTCTGGGTCTGGGCCACTGGAAAACCCCACCAAGTGTTAGGATTTGGGCCTAGGGGCGTACCAGGCCTGCAATGTACAATCCTGAAGGTGCATGAGAGTGTTCGTTTGAAAGCATGCTCAGACTGAGGGTCACCATGCCTGCTTGTGCCCAGGGTGGCACTCATGAGTGGGCGTGGTCCCCTTGGTTATGGAGCTGGCTTCCACTATGAGGTTTGGAAACCCATCCCAACTGCTAGGACTCCTGCCATGGGGAAGGAGGAGTTCTCTATTGTGCTTCAGGTTCCCCCATTGGCATGGATTCCAGCAAAGTTCTGGTGACAGATGCCTGAATACCAAGGATGGGTAGAGATGACGGACGTGGGCCATGGCCAGTCTCACATGCTGGATATGGGCCCCGATCACTTGGTGGCTGACACTAGGTCTTGGCTAAGGTCTGGCAGACACAGCACTAGTGGCCAGGGAAGCCTATAAATCGTCGGGGTTCCCTCGAGCTCCGAGCTGATTGACCTTAAGGGGAGTTTCTGGGAAGACTCACCAGGCCCTTTTTCTTTCTACAGGTAAGGCAGAATGTTGCATTGTGGATCTAGAATTCCCTCTCAAGAGGGCTTGTGGACCAGGAATGTGAGGATGGAATTGTAAACACAAGCTACGATTCAATTCAGGGTCAAACAAAAGGCAGTTCCATTGTGTAGTAGCACCTTATTCGAGATATCCAGCACCTGAATAAGGGCGGATGTCAGATGTTTGTTCATGCTAGGTTTTGTGTCTATGTTGACCGACAAATGGAGGGGTGGCGACAAGAGGCCATGGAGTATTTCCCATCCTGGGGCTTGTGAGATGTTCCAAACAGCAAGTTTTCCTTCTTCAGGACAGGGGCAGTCTGGTTAGTTTATTCCAGGGTCCCCCATGTGGAAAGTTTGGGTAGTAGAGCACTTCTTCATGGATGCCTGTAAAGCACACCTCCATTGACCATTGCAGCTGAGGAACATGGCAGGTTCATTCTGCTGGGTCTGGGGCGAAGTACCAAGGTCATGAGTTGACATGGAGTTTCATGAAGATTGGTCACAATGCTGGTTTGTTACCTGGGAGGTCTTAGAATGATCTCGTGTCTAAGGGGCTGTGCAGGATTCATATACCCTGAGGGTTGGACACAGGTCCAAGAGCACGGCTTCCATCTGGGGTAGGAGATTTTCTGTTGTGGGGCTCAGGGACCATATGTTGTATTATACGTTGGTATTCTAGAAGAGGCCTCTGAGGACAGATGACTGAAAAGATAATCTAGGCTTCCAATGAGGTCATAGGGCGATGTCAGTTTCAGTCATCTGACTTAGGACCATTGACTTGGGTGTCTGCCTGAACGGAGGTGAACAGGGTGTTTCAGACTGTGCATTTGCATCCAGAACGGCCTCCATAATTGGGTTGGGCTCTGGAACCTTGCAGGTTTCTCCTAATCAGGAGGGTTTGGGCAACTGTGATCGGCTGAGTTTCCTTGGGGATGACAGGCAGTCCTGGGGTGTGACTCCAGGGGCCCCATCCTGGAGGGCATGTGAGCCATGGTTTTGGGAGAGAAATCTGCAAACCCAAACTCGAGATAGGGTTAGTGGCGAGGTATTCACAGGCCCAATGCATAGACCTGGAAGGCAGCATGTCAGGAACTGTAAATCAGGTGACTCGAAGGCAGTAGCCCAGGCTCTTGTATCTGGATTGTGTATCCATGATGGCCTTGGAATGCAGGTGTGGACTTATCAGTCCATGGGAGATTTTTCCTCTCAAGGATCCTGGGGCTCCCGATAGTTTGGTGGCATTCTCAGGGAAGGGAAGAGGGCTGTTTTCCATCTTAGGGTTGTTCTAAAACAGGGATTCCAGTGACAGGCTCTGGGTATGGGCACATGGAAAATCCCACCAAGGGTTAGGATTTGTGCCTAGGGGCGTCCCAGGCCTGCAATGCGGGATCCTGGAGGTGCAACTGAGAGCATTTATTTGTCAGCATGCTCAGGTGGAGGGTCATAATGCCTGCTTGTGCCGAGGGCGGACCTCATGAGTGGGCATGGTCTCCTTGGCCATGCAGCTGGCTCCCAATCTGAGGTTTGGACACCCACTCTAACATCCATGATTCCTGCCATTTGAAGGAGGAATTCTCTATTGTGCTTCAGGTTCTCCCATTAGCTGGGATTCGAGCAAAGGTCTGGAGACAGATGCCTGAATAGCAAGGATGGGTAGAGATGACGGCCCTGGGCCATGGCTAATCTCACATGCTGGATATGCGACCCGCCCAGGGGGTGGCTGACACGAGGTCGGAGCTCAGGCTCGGTCAGACAAGGCACTAGTGGCTAGGGCAGCCTATAAATTGGGGTTCCCTCAAAAGTTGAGTAGACTGATCCTCATGTGGGGTTTCTGGGCAGATTCACTAGGCCCTTCTTCTTTCTATGGGGAATGCAGAATGCTGTGTTGTGGCTCCAGAATGCACTATCAAGAGGATTTGTGGACCAGGAGGGTGAGAATGGAATTGTAAACACAAGCTATGGTTAAATTAAGTGCCAAGTGAAAGGCATTTCCAGTGTGCAGCGGCTGATTGGAATATCCAGCACCTGAGTAAGGGCAGAGGTCAGATGTTTGCTCACGCTGGAGTTTATGTCTATGATGACCAACAAATGGAGGGGTGGTGTCAAGAGGCCATGGAGGATTTCGTACGGTGGAGCTTGTGAGATGCTCCACACAACAAAGGTACCTTTACCAGACAGGGGGAGTCTGTTTGTTTGCTCCAGGGTTCCCCATGTGGAACGTTTGGGTATCAGAGCACTCCCTCAGGGATGCCTGAAAAGCACACATCTATTGACCATTGCAGCTGAGAAACTTGGCAGGTTCTTCTTGTCACTCTGTGTAAAAGTACCAGTTCATTGAGTTGACATGAGTCTCATGATGATGGGTAACAATGCTGGTTTATTACCAGGATGATCTTAGAATATGCTGATGGTTAAGGGTCTGTGCAGGATTCATATACCCTGAGGGTTTGACCCAGGTCCAAGAGCACAGCTTCAGTCTGGGGCAGGACATGTTCAGTTGTGGGCCTCAGGGACCACATGTTTTATCATAAGTTGGTATTCAAGAACGGGCCTCTGAGGACAGAAGCCTGAAAACCTAATCTACAGTTCCAAATAGGTCTTAGGGGCATGTCAGTTTCAATCTTCTGACTCAGGACCATTAACTTGGATGTCTGCCTGGATGGAGGTGATCAGGGAGTTTTGACTGCACATCTGCATCCAGAGCAGCCTCCATATTTGGGTGGGCTCAGGGGTCTTGCAGGTTTCTCCTAATCTGGAGGGTTTGGGCAACTGTGACAGGCAGAGTTTCCTTGGGGATGGCAGGCACAGTTCTGTGGTGTGTCTTCCGAGGCCCCATCCTGCAGGGCATGTGAACCATGGTTTTGGGAGAGAAGTCTGCAAACACAAACTCGGGTTAGGCTTAGAGACGAGGTGATTGCAGGCCCAATGCATAGACCTGAGGGCAGCACATCAGGAACTGTAAATCAGGTGACTCAAAGGCGGTAGCACAGACTATTTTATCTGGATTTTGTTTCCATGATGGGCTTAGAATGCAGGTGTGGTCTTATGGGTTAATGGGAGATTTTTCATCTCAAAGTTGCTGACTGCTCCCAATAGTTTGGTGGTTTTCTAGGGGAAAGGAAGAGTGCTGTTTTCCAACTTAGGGGTGCCGCAAAACAGGGATTCCGAGATGGGCTCCTGGTCTGGTCGCCTGGAAAATCC
Organism: Neogale vison; assembly: GCF_020171115.1. Lineage (NCBI taxonomy): Eukaryota > Metazoa > Chordata > Mammalia > Carnivora > Mustelidae > Neogale > Neogale vison. Next base: position 113,283,943 of record NC_058092.1, on the reverse strand, counting down.
CACCAAGTGTTAGGATTTGGGTCAAGGAAGATACCAGGGCTGCAGTGCAGGATCCTGGAGGTGCAACTGAGAGCGTTTATTTGAAAGCATGATCAGGGTGAGGGTCACAATGCCTGCTTGTGCCCAGGGTCGCCCCCATTAGTGGGTGTAGTCTCATTGGTCTTACAGCTGGCTTTCACTCTGAGGTTTGGACTACCATCCCAACAGCGAGGATTCCTGCCATGGGGAAGGAGGAGTTCTCTATTATGCTTGAGGCTCCCCCATTGGTAGGGATTCCAGCAAAGTTGTAGGTGGCAGATACTTGAATACCAAGGATGGGTAGAGATGACGGCCCTGGGCCATGGCCAGTCTCACATGTTGGATATGGGCCCCGCCCACTGAGTGGCTTCCATGATGTCCGGGCTCAGCCTCTGTCAGACACAGCACTAGTGTCCATGGCAGCCTATAAATTGGGGTTCCCTCAAGGTCCGAGCAAATTGATCCCCATGTGGTGTTTCTGTGAGTACTCACCAGGTCATTCTTCTTTCTATGGGGAAGGCAGAATGCTGTGTTGTGGCTACAGAATTCACTATCAAGAGGGCTTGCAGACCTGGAGGGTGAGGATGGAATTGTAAACCCAAGCTCCTTTTCAATTCAGTGCCAAACAAAAGGCAGTTCCAGTGTACAGTGGCTTATTTGAATATCCAGCAGCTGAGTAAGGGTGGAGGTCAGATGTTTACTCATGCTGGAGTTTGTGTCTGTGATGACTGACATATCGAGCAGTGTCATCAAGAGGCCATGGAGGATTTCCCACGTTGGGGTTTGTTAGATGCTCCAAACAGGAGGTTTCCTTCTATCGAACAGGGGGAGTCTGGTTTGTTTACTCCAGGTTCCCCATGTTGAAAGTTTGGTTATCAGAGCACTCCCACATGGATGCCTAGAAAGCACACCTCCATTGACCATTGTAGCTGAGGATCATGGCACATTCGTTCTGGTGGCTCTTGGTAAAAGTATCAAGGCCTTGAGTTGACATGGAGTCTCATGGAGATGGAGCCCAATTCCAGTTTGTTACCAGTGAGATCTTAGAATGTGCTGGTGGCTATGTGGCCCTGTAGGATTCATGTACCCTGAGCATTTGACACAGGTCCAAGAGCACAGGTTCTATCTGGGGACAGGAGATATTCTGTTGTGTGGCTCAGGGAACACATGGTGTATCATAAGTTCATATTCTAGAACAGGCCTCTGATGACAAATGCCTGAAAACCTAATCTAGGGGTCCAGTGAAGTCCTAGTGGCATGTCAGGTTCAATCTTCTGACTCAGGACCATTGACTTGGGTGTCTGCCTGGATTCAGGTAATCAGGGTGTTTCAGACTGCATTTTCATCCATAGCGGCCTCCAATATTGGGGTGGTTTCAGGGGCATTGCAGGTTTTTCCTAATCTGGAGGGTTGAGCAACTGTGATGGGCACATTTTCCTTGGGGATGGCAGGCACAGACCTGTGGTGAGGCTCCAGTGACCCCATCCTGGAGGGCATGTGAGCAATTGTTTTGGGAGAGAAGTATGCAAACACAAACTCGGGTTAGGGTTAGTTGCCAGGTGATTGCAGGCCCAAAGCATAGACCTGGAGGGCAGCTCATCAGAAATTGTAAATAGGTTGAATTGAATGTGGTAGCACAGACTTTTGTATCTGGATTGTGTGTCCAGGATGGTCTCAGAATGCATGTGTGATCTCATGAGTCCGTGGGAGATTGTTCCTATCTAGGGATCCTGGCAGTTCCCTAGAGTTTGGTGGCTTTCTCGGGGAAGGGAAGATTGCTGTTTTCTATCTTAGGGGTGCCCCCAAACAGGGATTCCATAAAGGGGCTGTAGGTCTGGACGCCTGGAAAATCCCACCAAGGGTTAGGATTTGGGCCTAGGGGTGTACCATGTATGCAATACGGGATCATGGAGGTGCAACTGAGAAAGTTTGGTTGAAAGCACCCTCAGTGTGGGGGTCACAATGCCTGGTTATGCCCAGGGTGGCCCTCATGAGTGAGCGTTGTCTCATTGGCGATGCAGCTGGCTCCCACTCTGAGAGTTGGACACCCATCCTAACAGAGTGGATTCCTGCCATGGGGAAGGAGGAGTTCTCTATTTTGCTTCAGGCTCTTCCATTGGCAGGGATTCCAGCATAGGTCTAGAGACAGATGCCTAAATACCAAGGATGGGTAGAGATGACGGTCCTGGGCCATGGCCGGTCTCACATGCTGGTTATGAGACCCGCCTTCTGGATAGATGACACGAGATCCGGGCTCAGGCTCTTTCAGGCACAGCACTAGTGGCCAGGGCAGCCTATAAATCGGGGTTCCCTAGAGGGCTGAGTAGAATGATTTTCATGAGGCAGACTCAACACACCCTTCTTTCTATGGGGAAGGCAGAATTCTGTGTTGTGGCTTCAGTATTCCCTATCAAGAGGACTTGTGGACTAGTAGGGTGAGGATGGGATTGTAAACCCAAGCTACAGTTAAATTCAGAGCCAAGCAAAAGGCAGTTCCAGTGTGCAGGGGCTGATTCAATTATTCACCCCCTGAGTAAAGACAGATGTCAGAAGTTTGCTCACGCTGGAGTTTGTGGCTATGATAAATGACAAATGGAGGGGTGGCGTCAAGAGGCCCTGGAGCATTTCCCATGCTGAGGCTTGTGAGATGCTCCAAACAGCAAGGTTTCCCATTATTGGACAGGTGGAGCCTTTGTTTATTCCAGTGTCTCCCATGTGGATAGTTTGTGTAGCAGAGCACTCCTGCCTGGATGCCTAGACATACGCGTCCATTGACCATTGCAGCTGAAGAACATCGCAAGTTCATTCTGGTGTCTCTGGTATGAAGTACCAAGGCCTTGAGTTGACATGGAATCTATTGAAGATGGGTCACATGCTGGATTGTTACCAGGGAGATCTTAGCATGTGCTGGTGGCTAAGTTGCCTGGCAGGATTCTCCTAACCTGAGGGTTTGCCATAGGAGGAAGAGCACGGTTTCCTTCTGGGGACAGGAGATGTTCTGTTGTGTGGCTCAGGGACCACATGCTGTATCATAAATTGGTATTCCAGAATAGGCTCCTGAGGACAGATGCCTTAAAATGTAATCTAGAGTTCCAGTGAGGTCCTAGGGGCATGTCAGGTTCAATCTTCTGACTCAGGACAATTGACTTGGCTGTCTCCTGGATGTAGGTGATCAGAGCGTTTCAGACTGTGCATTTGTGTGCAGAGGGGCCATCAATATTGCGTGCAGAGGGGCCATCAGCCAATATTGGCTGTCTCCTGGATGTAGGTGATCAGAGCGTTTCAGACTGTGCATTTGCATGCAGAGGGGCTCAGGGGCCTTGCAGGATTCTCCTGATTTGAAAGGTTATGGCAACTTTGATGGGCATAGTTTCCTTGGGGATAGCAGGCACAGTCCTGTGGTGGGCTCCAGAGACACCATCCTGGAAGGCATATAAGCCATGGTTTTGGGAGACTAGTCTGCAAACACAAACTTGAGTTAGGGTTAGTGGCAAGGTAATCGCAGGCCCAATGTGTAGACCTGGAGGGCAGCTCATCAGGAACTGTAATTGGGGTGACTGGAAGGCGGTAGCACAGGCTTTTCTCTCTGGATTGTGTGTCCAGGATGGCCTCAGAATGCAGGTGTGTTCTCATGGGTCCATTGGAGATATTTCCTCTCTAAGGATCCTGGAGGATCCCCATAATTTTATGGCTTTTTCTGGGAAGGAAAGCGTGTTGCTTTCCATCTTAGTGGTGCTTTCCAAGACCCCAAGACCCCAAGAAGGGCTCTGGGTCTGGGAGCCTGGAAATTCCCTCCAAAGTTTCGAATTTGGGCCTAGGGGCGTACCAGGCCTGCAATGCTGGATCCTGGTGGTTCCACTGAGAGGGCTTGTTTGAAAGCATGGTCAAGCTGAGTTGCACAATGCCTGTTTGTGCACAGAGCAGCCTTCAGGTGTGGGCGTGGTCTGATTGGCCATACAGCTGACTCCCACTTTAAGGGTTGGACACCCATCCCAACAGCCAGGTTTCCTGCCATGGGGAAGGAGGGGTTCTCTATTGTGCTTCCAGTTCCCTCATTGGCAGGGATTCCAGCAAAGGTCTGGGGACAGATGCCTGAATACCAAGGATGGGTAGAGATGAGGACTTGGTCCATGGCCGGTCTCTCATGCTCGATATAGGGCCCACTCTGGGTGTCTGACCATAGGTCTGGGCTCAGGCTCTGTCCTACAAAGCACAAGTGTCCAGGGCAACCAATAAATCGGGTTTCCCTCGAGGGGCAAGCAGATTGATTCTCATGTGGGGTATCTGGGCAGACTCACCAGGCACTTCTTTCTATGGATAAAGCAGAATGCTGCATTGTGGCTTCAGTAATCTTCATCAAGAGGGCTTAGTTCCCAGTAGGGTGAGGATGGAGTTTTAAACACAAACTACAGTTCAATTAAGTGCCAGGCTGAAGGCATTTCCTATGTGCAGCGGCTGAATCGAGATATCCAGGATCTGAGTAAGGGCAGACGTCAGATGTTTGCTCACACTGGAGTTTGTGTCTATGATGACCACCAAATGGAAGGGTGGCGTCAAGTGGCCATGGAAGATTTCCTATGCTGAGGCTTGTGTGATCCTCCAAACAGTAAGGTTTCCTTCTACTCAACAGGTGGAGCCTGGTTTGTTTGCTCCAGGGACCCCTATGTGGAAAGTTTGGGTAGTAGAGCTCTTCCGCATGGATGCCTGGAAAGCACACCTCCATTGACCATTTCAGGTGAGGAACATCACAGATTTGTTCTGGTGGCCTTGGGGTGAAGTACCAAGGCCTTGAGTTGACATGGAATGTATTGCAGATGGGTCACAATTCTGGATTATTACCAGGGAGTTCTTAGAATGTGCTGGAGTCTAAGGTGCCCGGCAGGATTCTCATACCTGAGGGTTTGACGCAGGTCATAGAGCACGGTTTCCTTCTGGGAACAGAAGATGTTCTGTTGTGTGGCTCAGGGACCACCTGTTGTATCATAGGTTGGTATTACAGAACAGGTCACTGAGGACCAATGCTTGAAAACCCAATCTAGGTTTCCAATGAGATCCTAGGGGCATGTCCGGTTCAATCTACTTACTCAGGACAACTGAGTTGGCTGTCTCCTGGGTGTAGGTTATCAGGGTGTTTCCGACAGAGCATTTATGTGCAGAAGGGCCGCCAATATTGGGGTGGGCTCTGGGACTTTGCAGGTTTCTCCATATTTGAAAAGTTTGGGCAACTGTGACGGACACTGTTTACTTGGGGATCCAGGCACAGTCCTGTGGGTTCCAGAGACACCATCCTGGAAGGCATGTGAGCAATGGTTTTGGGAGAGTAGTCTGCAAACACGAATTCCAGTCAGGGTTAGTGGTGAGGTGACCACAGGACCAATGCATAGACCTGGAGGACAGCTCATCAGGAACTGTAATTAGGGTGATGGGATGTCAGTAGCACGTGCTTTTCTGTCTGGATTGTGTATCCAGGATGGCCTCAGAATGCAGGTGTGGTCTCATGGGTCCATGGGAGAATTTTCCTGTCTAATGACCCTGGCGGCTCCCAATAGTTTGAATGCTTTTTCGGGGAAGGGAAGAGTGCTTTCTTCCATCTTAGCAGTGCCCCAAAATAGGGATTCCAGAGACAGGCTCTGTATCTGGGCTTATGTAAAATTACATCAATGGTTAGGATTTGGGGCTAGGGGCATACCAGGCTGCAATGTGGGATCCTGGTGGTGAAAATGAGGGGGCTGTTTGAGAGCATGCACAGATTGAGGGACACAATGCCTGTTTGTGCCCAGAGTGGCCCTCAGGAGAGGGCATGGAAACTTCGACTATGCAGCTGGCTCACTTTCTGAAAGTTAAATTCAGTGCCAAGCAGAAGGCAGTTCCAGTGTACAGCGGCTGATTCGAGGTATCCCGCACCTGAGTAAGGGCGGATGTCAGATGTTTGCTCACACTGTAGTTTGTGTCTATGATGACCAACAAATGGAGGGGTGGCACAGGAGACCATGGAGGATTTCCCATGCTGTTACTTGTAAGATGCTCCAAACTGCAAGGTTTCCTTCTAGTGTACAGGGGATTTCTTGTTTGTTTGTTCCAGGGTCCCCCATATGGAAAGTTTGGGTAGCAGAGTTTTCCCCCATGGATGCCCCGAAAGCACACCTCCATGGTCCATTGCAGCTGAGGAACTTGGCAGATTCATTCTGGTGGCTCTGGGGCTAAGTTCTGAGCGGCCTGAGTTGACATGGAGTTTCATGCTTTTGGATCACAATGCTGGTTGGTATCCAAAGGGACTTTGGAATGTTGTAGTGGTCAGGGGGCCATTCAGGATTCTCCTACACTGAGTCTTGTACATAGATATCAAGAGCAATGTATCCCTTTGGGGAGAGGAGGGGTTCTGTTGTGTGGCTCAGGGACCACATGTTGGAATATATGTTGGTATTGGAGAACAGGCCTCTAGGGACACACACCTGAAAAAACTAAGTTAGGGTATTGAAGAAGGCCAGAGGCATGTCAGGTTCAATCTTCTGATTCAGAGCCTTTGACTTGGATGTCTTCCTGGAGGCAAGTGCTCCTTGTGTGTCAGAATGCTCATTTGGGTCCAGTGCGTTCTTCGAAATTGAGGTGGGCTCAGGGGCTTTGTACGTTGCTCCTAATCTTCAGGGTTTTGGCAACAGTGAAGGGCAGAGTCTCCTTCCGGATGGTAGGCACAGTCGTCCAGCGTGGCTCGAGAGGCCCCATCCTGGAGGGCATATGGGCCAGCGCTTTGGGGAGAGAAATCTGCAAAAGCAAACTAGGGTTAAGGTGAGGTCTGAGGTGATCACAGGACTGATCTGCAGGCCCCGAGTGCAGCTCATATTGTACTGAAATTAAGGTGTCATGGAGGTGATAGCACAGGCTTTTCTGTCGGGATTGTGTGTCCAGGACAGTCGCAAGTGGTAGGAGTGTCTTCATGAAGCCATGGGAGTTTCTTTGTCTCTGGGGATACTGCCCAGTTCCCAGGTGATTGGTGTCTCTAGGAGAAGGGACAAATGCTATTTTCCGTCTCAGGGGACCCCCAATGAAGGGTTCCAGAAACAGGTTCTGGGTCTGAGCACCAGTAAAACAAGAACGAGAGTGAGCATGTGGCCCTAGAGACCTGGCAGGCCCACTCTGGGGGCTCCTGGTCCTGCTATCGAAGGGGTTTGTTTGAAAGCAGGCTCACTCTGAGTAACAAGATGCCTGTTTTTACCCAGGGAGCTCCCGTGATTGTCCGTGGTCTCATGGGCCAGGCAGTTGGTTCCAACTCTGAGGGTTGGACACCCATCACAATAGCCAGGTATCCTGTCATCGGGAATGAGAGTACTCTTGTGCTTCAGATTCCCCCATAGGCAGGTACTTGAGCTACAGTCTGGGGATAGATGCCAAATATCTGGTTAAGTAGACATGATGGCTTTCAGCCACAGCAGGTCCCACCTGCAGGATATAGGGCTCACTGTCTGCGTGGCAGTCTGGAGGCCATGGCTCAGGCTATGTCAGACAGAGCCTGAGTGCCCATGGCAGCTTTTGATATTAGGGTGCTGTCGATAGCCATACAAGTGGATCCTCATGTGGGGTTTCTGGGCAGACTCACCAGGCACATCTTCTTTTTGTGGGGTAGGCAAAATGCAGTGTTTTGGCTCCAGAGTTCCCTATCAAGAGGGTTTTTGGACGAGGGGGGTGAGGTTGGAATTTAAAACACAAGCTACGGTTAAATTCAGTGCCAAGAAGGAGGTAGTTCCAGTGGTTAGTGGCTTATTCGAGATATCCAGCACCTGAGTTAGGGCGGATGTCAGATATTTGTTCATACTGGAGTTTGTGTCTACGAAGACAGGCAAATAGGGGGGTGGCGTCATGAGGCCATGGAGGATTTCCCACGCTGGGGCTTGTTAGATGCTCCAAACAGTAAGGTTTCCTTCTACTCGACAGGGGGAGTCTGGCTTGTTTGCTCCAGTCCCCAATATGCAAAGTTTGTGTAGCAGAGCTCTCCCAAATGGATGCACGGAAAGCACACCTCCATGGTCCATTGCAGCTGAGGAACATGACTGTCTCCATTTGGTGGCTCTGGTGCGAAGATCTAAGCGGCCTGAGTTGACATGGTGTTTCATGCTGTTGAATCTCAATGCTGGTCTGTATCCAGGGAGACGTAAGAATGTTGGGGTGTTCAGGGGCCATGCAGGATTCTCCTACACTGAGTCTTGGACACAGGTACCAAGAGCAATGTATCCTTCTGGGGACAAGTTGTGGGTTTCTGTTGTTTGGCTCAGGGACCACATGTTGGAATATAAGTTGTTAAAGGAGAACAGGCCTCTGGGGACAGGTGCCTGAAAATCTCAACAGGAGTATCGATGAAGTCCTAGAGGCATACCAGGTTTAATCTTCTGACTCAGGGCCTTTCACTTGGATGTCTGCCTGGAGGCAGGTACTCATTGTGTGTCAGAATGTGCATTTGGGCCCAGAGTGTTCTTCGACATTGAGGTGGGCTCAGGGGATTTGTAATTTGCTCCTAATCTTCTGGGTTTGTGTAACAGTGAAGCCAGTTTCCTTTGGGAGGGTAGGCACACTCGTCCAGTGTGGGAACTGAGGGCCCATCCTGGAGGGCATGTGGGCCAGGGCTTTGGGGAAAGAATTCTGCAAACGCGAACTAGGCTTAGGGTTAGGGCCGAGGTGATCACGGGCCCAATCTGCAGGCCCTGAGGGTAGCTCATAGAGTACTGAAATTAAAGTGTCATGGAGGCGGAAGTGGAGGATTTTCTGTCGGGATTGTGTGTCTAGCACGGTCACAAAAGGTAGTGGTGCCTTCATGAGGCCATGGGAGAATCTTCATCTCTGGGGATTCTACCAAGCTCCCAAATGTTTGGTGTCTCTGGGAGAAGGGAAGACTGCCTTTTTCCATCTCATCGAACCCCCAAAGGAGGGATTAGAGACACGTTTTTGGTCTGGGCTCCAGGAAAACACGAACGATGGTGAGCATTTGGCCCGCTCTGTGGGCTCCTGATCCAGATTCTGAGGGGGTTTGTTTTAAAGCAGGCTCATGCTGTGGATCACAATGCGTGTTTGTGCCCAGAGCATCTCCCATGTTTGGCTGTGGTTTCATGTCCATGCAGCTGGTTCCCACTCTGAGAGTTGGACACCTATCTCAACAGCCAGGTTTCCTGCCATACAATAAGTACTCTTGTGCTTCAGGTTCCCCCATAGGCAAGGATTTTAGCTACGGCCTGGGAAAGATGCCTAAATACCCATGTTTAGTAGAGATGATGGTTTCAAGTTATGGCATGTCCCACCTGCAGGATATGGGGCCCACTGTCTGCATGTCTCTCTGGAGGTCATGGCTCAGGCTGTGTCAGCCAGAGCATGAGTGCCCATGGTGGCTGAAGATATTACGGTGCTTTTGAGGGCCAGGCAGGTGGATCCTCATGTGGGGTTTCTGGCAGACTCAACAGGCATGTCTTCTTTCTGTGGGGTAGGCAGAATGCTGCATTGTGGCTCCAAAGTTCCCTATCATGAGGGTTTGGGGAAGAGGAGGGTGAGGATGGAATTGTAAACACAAGCTATGGTTCAATTCAGTGTGAAGTGGCACTTCCAGTGCGCAGCGGCTGATGTGAGGTATCCAATACCTTTGTAAGGGCAGATGTCAGATGCTTGCTCACACTGGAGTTTGTGTCTATGAAGACCGACAAATGGAGGGGTGGTGTCACGAGGCCATGGAGGATTTCCCATGCTGGGGCTTGTGAGATGCTCCAAATAACAAGTTATCCTTCTACTGGACAGGGGGATTCTCGTTTGTTTGCTCCAGTGTCCCCCATATGGAATGTTTGGGTGCAGAGCTCTCCCACATGGATACCTGAAAAGCACAACTTGATTGACCACTGCAGCCAAGGAACATGGCATGTTCGATCTGGTGGCTCTAGGGTGAAGTTTGATGCAGCCTGAGTTGACATAGAGTTTCATGCTGTTGGATCACAATGATGGTTTTTATTTATTTATTTATTTATTTATTTATTTATTTATTTACAATGATGGTTTTTAACCAAGGAGACATTAGAATGTTGGGGTGTTCAGGGGCCATGCTGGATTCTCCTACACTGAGTCTTGGACACAGCTATCAAGAGCAAGGTATCCTTCTGGGGACAGGAGGGGTTCTGTTGTATGTCTCAGGGACCACATTTTCGAATATAAGTTGGTATTGGAGAACAGGCCACTGGGGACAGGCGCCTAAAAACCTAAGATAGGGTATCTATGAAGTCCTAGGGGCATGTCAGGTTCCGTCTTCTGACTTAGGGCCTTTGACTTGAATGTCTGCCTGGAGGCAGGTCCTCATTGTGTGTCGGAATGTACATTTGGGTCCAGAGTTTTCCTCGCAATTGAGGTGGGCTCCGGGGCTTTGTACATTGCTTCTGATCTTCAGGGTTTGGACAACAGTGAAGGGTAGAGTTTACTTCGGCAGGGTAGGCACAGTCATCCGGTTTGGCTCTAGAGGCTCCATACTGGAGGGTTTCTGGACCAGGGCTTTGGGGTTTAATCGCCAAACGGGAACTACGGTTAGGGTGAGGGCCGAAGTGATCACAATCCCGATCCACAGGCTTTTTGGGCAGCTCATAGTGTACTTAAGTTAAGGTGTCATGGAGGCGGTAATACAGGTTTTATTGTCTGCATTGTTTTGTCCCAGATGGTCGCAAAATGTAGGGGTGGCTTAATGGGGCCATGGGAGATACTTCGGGGATTCTGCTCAGCTCCCAATAGTTTGTTGTTTCTGGGAGAGGGGAACACTGCTGTTTTATGTCTCAGGGGACCCCCAAAGAGGGATTCCAGAGGCAGATTTTGGGTGTGGGCTCTTGGAAAACACCTACGAGGGTGAGTGTTAGGGCCTAGGGTGGCAGGCATGCTCTGAGGGCTCCTGGTCCAGCTACAGAGGGGTTTTGTTTGAAAGCAGCCTCACGCTGAGAGTAACAATGCCAGTTTGTGCCCAGAGTGGCTGTGGTCTCATGGGACATGCAACTGATTCCCACTCTGAGGGTTGGACATGTATCTCAACAGCCAGGCTTCCTGTCATCGGGAAGGAGGATTACTCTTGTGCTTCAGGTACCTCCATAGTCAGGGATTTGAGCTACAATCTGGGAAAGATGTCTGAATATCCAGGTTGAGTAGAGATGACAGCTTTGGGCCACAACAAGTCCAACCTGCAGGATATGGGACCCACTATCTGCATCTGACTTTAGGTTGTGGATCAGCCTGTGTCAGACAGAGTCTTAGTGCCCATCTCAACAGCCAGGTTTCCTGACATTGGGAATAAGGAGTACTCTTTTGCTTCAGGTTCCCCCATAGGCAGGGATTTGAGCTACGGTTGGGGAAAGATGGCTGAATACCCAGGGTGAGTAGAGATGATGGCTTCAGGCCACAGAAGGTCCCACCTGCAGGATATGGGGGTCCCATTGTTTGTGTGGCTACGTGGAGGTCGTGACTCTGGCTGTGTAGGACAGAGCATGAGAGACCATGGAGGCCTAAGATATTAAGGTGCCATTGAGGGCCATGCAGGTGGGTCCTCATGTGGAGTTTCTGGGAAGACTCACCAGGCACTCTTCTTTCTATGGGGTAGGCAGAATGCTGTGTTGTGGCTCCAGAATTCCCTATCAAGGGGGCTTGTGGACCAGAAGGGTGAGGATGGAATTGTAAACACAAGCTATGGTTCAATTCAGTGACAAGCAGAAGGCACTTCCAGTGTCCCGCGGCTGATTCAAGACATCTAGCACATGAGTAAGGGCGGATGTCAGATGTTTGCTCACACTGGTGTTTGTCTCTAGGATGACGGACAAATGGTAGGTTTGCGTCAAGAAGCCATGGAGGATTTCCTACGCTGTAGTTTGTGAGTTGCTCCAAACAGCAAGGTTTCGTTCTACTGGACAGGCGGAGCCTGGTTTGGTTGCTCCAGGATCCGCCATACGGAATGGTTGGGTAGCAAAGCTCTCCCACATGGATGCCTGGAAACCACCCCTCCATTGACCTTTGCAGCTGAGGAACATGACAGGTTCGTTCTGGTGGCTTTGTGGCAAAGTACCAAGGCCTTGAGTTGACATGGAATCTCTTGAAGATGGGTCACAATGCTGGTGTGTTAGCAGGGAGATCTTAGAAAGTGCTGAATGCTAAGGTGCCATGTAGGATTCTCCTAAATTGAGGTTTTGGCAAAGGTCAAAGAGCACGGTTTCCTTCTGGGGCAGGAGATGTTCTCTTGTGTGGCCCAGGGACCACATGTTGTATCCTAAGTTGGTATTTCAGAACAGGCCTCTGAGGACAGGTGCCTGAAACCTAATCTAGGGTTCCAATGATGTCCTAGGTGCATGGCAATTTCAATCTTTTGACTCAGGACCATTGACTTGGGTGTCTGCTTGTATGTAGGTCATCAGGGTGTTTCAGACTGTGAATTTGCATCCAGAGCTGCTTCCAATATTGGGGTGGGCTCAGGGGCCTCCCAGGTTTCTCCTAGTCTGGAGGCTTTGTGCAACTGTGATGGTCAACGTTTCCTTGGGGATGACAGCACAGTCTGTGCTATGGCTCCAGAGAACCCATCCTGGAGGTCATGTGAGCCATGGTTTTGGAAGAGATGTCGTCAAACAAAAACTCAGGTTAGGGTTAGTGGAGAGGTGATCGCAGGCCCAATGCTTCGTTTATCTTCATTTGGGGTGTCTGGGAAGCTCCATAAGGCAACATTTCTCTCCTGAAGGGCAGACAGAGTGCTGCATTGTGGGTCCGGTATTACCAAACTTGAGGGTTTGGGGGAAAAGAGTGTGAGGATCGAAGTCTGAGAACACAAGCTAGGCTTAGGTTTCGTAGCAAAGGCAAGGCAGACACACTCTGCAGAGTTGAATCGAGATCTCGTGCATCTGGAGTCAGGGCGAGGATCAGACCTATGCTCAGGTTAGAGTTTCTCTCCATGATGGCCCCTTCCTGAATGGGCGGGGGCATCAAAAAGCCATCGAGATTTTCCCACTTTGGGAGCTGTGAGATGCTCCAAAATGCAGGGGTTTCCTTCTGCAGGATATTTGAGATCTGTTGGCTGGCTCTAGGATGTCCCATAAGGAACGCCACCAGAGCAGGGGTCTATGGATGGATGCCCTGATAGCCCACCTGGTATTCCAATTGTCTCCTAAGGACAAGACAGGTTCGATCTGCTGGCTCTGGGGGAGCAACCGAGGGGGCTGAGTTGAAATGGAATCTCCTAAGGATGGGTCCTAATGTGGGTTTGTGTCCATGGAGACCTTGGAATGGGGTGGTGGCACTGCGGCCCTTAAGGATTCTCCTAACTGGAGGTTTTGAGACAGCTCCAAAGAGCAAGTTTCCCATGTGGGGATAAGATTCGTTCTGATTGGTGCCTCAGGTAATCCCCATATGCTGGTATTGGAGACCAGGCCTCTGAGGAGAGATACCTGGAAACCAAAGCAACGGATCCGATTAGGTCCTAGGGGGAGGGCCTGTCCAGTTCAATCTTCTCCTCTGGCGACATTTGTCTATGGTATGAGTGGAGGCAGTTGCTCAGCTGGTGTCAGACCACCCCTGTTTGTCCGAGTGGCCTATACTATTGGAATGGGCTAGGGGAATTTGGAGGTTTCTCCTAATTTGTACGATTTTGGACAATGGAATGGGCAGAATTCTTAAGGAGTGGGCAAGCAGAGTCCAGATGTGTGGCTCCTGGGGCCCCAGCCTGGAGGTTGTGTGGGCCCGGACTGTGGGGACAGAAGTCTGAAAACACAAACTCAGCTTAGGTTTCGAGACATAGGTATGGCAGGCCCGATCTATAGACCATGGGTAGAACCCTTTGGGATATGAAGAAAGCGCGAGTGTGAGGTGCTTGCTAAGGCTTTTGTCTCTGGATTTTCTGTGAATGATGGCCATGGACTGTCAGGGAGGCCTCATGGGCCATGGACGAGTCTTCCTCTCTGTGGATTGGGCTCGATCACAAGAGTTTTGGGTCAGTCTGTGGGATAGAAGGAGTCCTTTCTGTTTTGTTACCTCAGGTGTCCCACCAAAGGTAGGATTCCAGAGCAGAGTCCTGGGGAGGGGCAACTGGACAACGAGATATTTGGTTGAAAATCGGGACCTAGGGGCATGGCAAGCCCATTATGACGTCTAATGGTCCAGCCACTGAGAGGACTTATTAGAGGACAGGACTCACGCTGAGGGTCACAATGGTGTTTATGCCCTCGTAGCACTCAAGCATGGGTGGGGCCTCATGGAGAACGCTGGTTTCTCCTACACTGAGCATTAGACAACATGCCAACCACAAGGTTTTTTTCCATAGGGAAGGAGGAGTTCTGATTTCTACATCACGTTCAACCCTTGGCAGGGTTTGGAGTTAAGGTATATGTTCTGAAGCCTGATAAGCTAGATTGGGAAGAGATGACGAGCTAAGGCCATGGTGGGTCCGATGTGCTTAGTATGTGGTCAGCTGTCTGGGTGTTGTTCAGGAAGTCCGGGCTCAGGCTGTTTCAGACAGTGCATTAGTGCCCATGTTAGACTATATAATTTGGGTACAATTGAGTGCCGTGTAGTTTAACCTCATTTGTGGTGTCTGGGAAGCTCCATAGGTCAACATTTTTCTCCTGGAGGCAGACAGAGTGCTGCATTATGGGTCCGGAATTGCCAATCTTGAGGGCTTGGAGGACAGGAGTGTGAGGAAGGAAGTCTGAGAACACAAGCTAGACTTGGGTTTCGTGGGGAGGGCAAGGCAGGCACACTCTGTAGAGCTGAATCGAGAATTTGTACGACTGTGGACAATGGAATGGGTAGAATTCCCATGGAGTGGGAAGGCACAGTCCTGATGTGTGGCTTCAGGGGCCCCAGCCTAGAGTGTGCTTGGGCCAGGGCTGTGGGGACAGAAGTCTGGAAACAAAAACTCAGTTTAGGATTGGGGATGTAGGTATGGCAGGCCCGATCTACAGACCTTGAGGAGACCTCTTTGGGATATAAAGAAAGAGCAAGTGTGAGGCACTTAATCGGGCGTTTGTCTCTGGATTTCATGGCACCGATGGCCATGGAATGTTGAAGTGGCCTCATGGCCATGGACGAGTCTCCCTCTCTGGGTATTTGGCCCACTCCCAAGATTGTAGGGTCATTCTGTGGGATGGAAGGAGTCCGTTCTGTTTTTTTAACTCAGGTGTGCCACTCAGAGAAGGATGCCAGAGCAGAGCACTGGGGAGGGGCAACTGGACAACCAGAAATCTGGTTAGCATTGGGGGCCTAGGGGCATGGCAAGCCCCATATGCAGGATATTGGTCCAGCCACTGAGAGGCCTTATTTGATGACTGGGCTCACACTGAAGTTCACGATGCATGCTTGTGCCCAAACTGGCCCTCAAGCATGGGCGAGGCCTCATGGTGAATGCTGTTTTCTCCTACACTGAATGTTGGACAGCATGCCAACCACAAGGTTTCTTGCCGTGTGGAAGGAGGAGTTCTGATTTCCGCATCACGTTCACCCCTGGGCAGTGATTGGAGATAAGTTCTAGGTTCTGAAGCCTGAAAACCGAAGTTGGGAAGAAATGATGACCTAAGGCCGTGGCGGGTTCGATGTGCTTAGTGTGCGGTCAGCTGTCTGGGTGTTGGTCAAGAGGTCTGGGCTCAAGCTGTGTAAAAAAAAAAAAATAGAAAGAATTCCTCCCATCCCACAGAATGAGCCCAATCACCTGAGATTTGCCAAATTCCCAGAGACAGAGACTAGTCCATGGCCCATGAGGGCACCCCGACATTCCATGGCCATCTCACAACGCTCATAATGAGAAAACCCCTATGGCCCCATGATGCATGCCCCCCCCTTCTTGAAGGAGCCATTGTGGACAGAAACTCCAACTTGAGACGACATCTGATCCTCCCGCTGACTTCAGATGCATGAGATCTGGATTCACCTCTGCAGAGTGTGCCTGTCGTGCCCTCGCCCCAAAACCTAAACATAGCTTGTGTTCTCAGTAATCTGTCCTCATACTCATGGCCCACAAGCCCTCCAGTTTGGGAATTTCGAACCCACAAGGCAGTATACTGCCTTCCCTCCAGAAGAAAAATATTGCTTTATTGGGCTACCCAAAAACCCCAATTGAGGATCAACCTAAAGGCACTTGACTGTACCCCCATTATAGAGCCTACACTGAGCACGAATGCCCTTTCTGACACAGCCTGAGACTGGACCACCTGTTTGACACACGGAGAGCTGGCCGCACACTGAGCACAATGGACCGGCCATGGACTTAGGTTGTCATTTCTTCCCAACCTCGGTATTCAGTCTTCAGAACTTAGACCTTATCTCCATTCACTACCCAGTTGGTGAACATGATGCAGAAATCAGAACTCCTCCTTCCCCATGGCCAGAAACCGTGTGGTTGGCAAGTTGTCCAACATTCAGTGTAGGAGAAACCAGCATTGTCTATTAGGACCCGCCCATGCTTGACGGCCGCGGTGGGTACAAACATGCATTGTGACCCTCAGCGTGTTCCCTGTCCTCAAGTAAGGTCTCTCAGTGGCTGGACCAAGATCCCGCATTTGTGGCATTCATGCCCCTAGGCCCCCATTCTTAACCAGAGTTCGGGTTGTCCAATCGCCCCTTCCCAATGCTCTGCTCTGAAATCCATTTTTTGGTGGGACACCTGAGTTATAAAAACAGAAAGGACTACTCCCATCCCACATAATGACCTCAAACTCTTGGGATCGGGCCAAATCCACAGAGAGAGACTCGTCGATGGCCCATGAGGCCACCCCGACATTCCACACTCACTGTTGACACAAAATAGAGAGACAAAAGCCTGAGCAAGTGCCTTACACTCGCCCTTTGTTAATAGCACAAAAAAATTGTCCTCACGGTCTGTAGATTGGTCCTGCCATACCTATGTTCCCAAACATAAGCCAAGTTTGTGTTTTCAGATTTCTGTCCCCACAGTTCTGGCCCACACACCCTCCAGGTTGGGGCCCCTGGAGCCACACCTCATGACTTTGCCTACCCTCTCTAGGGAATTCTGCCCATTCCATTGGCCACAACCCTACAGATTAGGAGAAACCTCCAAAGCCCCCGAGACCATCCCAATATTGTCCGCCGCCCAGGACAAACAGGGGTGATCTGTCACAAGCTGAGCAACTACCTCCACTCAGACCGGTAGACAGATATCCCCAGAGAAGAAGATTGTACAGGAAAGGCACCTAGGCCCTAGTAGGATCCATTGATTTTGTTTCCAGGGATCTCTCCTCAGAAGCCTCATTTCCATTACCAGCATATGGGGGTTTCCGGAGGTACCAATCAGAACAAATCTCATCTCCACATGGGAAACTTGCTCTTTGGAGTTGTGTCAAAACCTCCAGCCAGGAGAAATCTTCAGGTCCCCGGAGCCACCGCCCCCATTCCAAGGTCTCCAAGCACACAAACACAAACCACATTATGACCCACCCTCAGGAGAGTCCATTTCAACTCAGCCCCTTTGGTTGCTCCCCCAGAGCCAGCAGATCGAACGTGTCTTGTTGTAGGAGACAATTGTAATGCCAGCCGGGCTCTCCAGGCATCCACCTTAAAACACTGCTTTTGTGAGTTCCGAATGGGACGTCCTGGAGCCAACCGACAGGACTCGACTGGCCCACAGAAGGAATCCTTGCGGTTTGGAGCATTTCACAATGCCACCGTGGGAAAATCTCCATGGCCTCGTGATGCCCCCCACCTTCATGAAGGGGCCATCATGGATAGAAACTCCATCCTGAGCCACCATCTGATCCTTGCCCTGACTTCAGATGCACAAAATCTCGATTTAGCTCTTCAGAGTGTGTCTGCCGTGCCCTCGTCCCGAAACCTAAGCCTAGCTTGTGTACTCAGACTTCTGTCCTCACTCTCCTGGCCCACAAGCCCTCCCGTTTTGGAATTTTGGAGCCTCAGTGCAGCACTCTGCCTGCCCTCCAGAAGAAAAACGTTGCCCTTTGATGCTACCCAGAAACCCCAAATGAGGATCAACATGCACGCCACTCGACTGTACCCTAATTATACAGTCTAGCCTGGGCGCTAATTCCCTGTCTGACACATCCTGAGCCCGGACCTCCTGACTAAAACCAAGACATCTGTGGCCACACCTCAGGACTGTGCCTGCTTTCTCCAAGGGAATTCTGCCCATTCCATTGGCCACAGCCCTACAGATTAGGAGAAACCTCCAAAGACCCTGAGACCATCCCAATACTGTTGGCTGTCCGGGACAATCGGAGCAATCTGACACCAGCTGAGCAACGACCTCCACTCAGAATCATAGACAGATATTCCCAGAGAAGAAGATTGAAGTGGTCAAGCCCCTAGGACCTAATCGGATCCATTATTTTGGTTTCCAAGCATCTCTTCTCAGATGCCTGGTATCCAATACCATTTTATTGTGGCTCCTGAGGCACGAATCAGAACAAATCTCATCCCCGCAAGGGAAACTTGCTCTTTGGAGCTGTCTCAAAACCTCCAGTTAGGAGATTCTTTCAGGGCACCAATGCCACTGCCAGATTCCAAGGTTTCCATGGACACAAATCCACATTATGACCGATCCTCAGGAGAGTCCATTTCAACTCAGCCCCCTTGGTTGCTCCCCCAGAGCCAGCAGATTGATCCTGCCATGTCCCTAGGACACAGTCGGAATGTCCCATGTCCCTAGGACACAGTTGGAATGCCCAGGCATCCATCGTTGGAACCACGCTCTGGAGAAGTTCCTTATGGGGCATCCTTGATCCAACCGACAGTTCTCGAATGTCCCGCCGAAGGAATCCTTGCGGTTTGGAGCATCACACAATCCCAACGTGGGAAAAAATCCATGGCCTCGTGATACCCCCCCTCCACCTTCATGAAGGGGCCATCATGGATAGAAACTCCATCCTGAGCCAACGTCTGATCCTCGCCCTGACTTCAGATGCACGAGATCTCAATTAAGCTCTTCAGAGTGTGTCTGCCATGCTCACGTCCCGAAACCTAAGCCTAGCTTGTGTTCTCAGACTTCCGTCCTCACACATCTGGCCCACAAGCCCTTCAGTTGGGAATTCTGGAGACAAAATGCAGCACTCTGCAGCACTCCAGAAGAAAAACGTTGCCCTATGAGGCTACCCAGAAATGCCAAATGAGGATCAACCTGCATGCCACTCGACTACACCCCAATTATACAATCTAGCCTGGGCACTGAAGACCTGTCTGACACAGCCTGAGCCCAGAACTCCCAACCGACACCCAGACATCTGGCTGTACACTGAGCACATCGGACCTGCCATGGCCTTAGGTCGTCATCTCTTCCCAACCTTGGTTTTCAGGCTTCAGAACCTAGAAATTATATCCACTCACTACCCAGGGGTGAAAGTGATGCAGAAATCAGAACTCCTCATTCTCCAAGGCAAGAAACCTTGTGGTTGGCATGGTGTCCAACATTCAGTGTAGGAGAATCCAGCATGGCCATGAGGCCCTGCCCATGCTTGAGGGCTGCAATGGGCACAAACATAGGGAAACTCAGTGTGAGCCCTGTCCTCAAGGAAAGGATCTCAGGGGCAAAACCAAGAGCACCCATATGGGGATTGCCATGCTCCTAGTCCCCCAATCTTAACCAGAGGTTAAGATGTCTATTCACCCCTACTCAGGGCTCGGCTCTGGAATGTCTCTATGGTGGGACATCTGATGTAAAAATATACCAAAATGACTCCTCTCATCCACCGAATGACCCCAAACACTTGGGATATGGCCAAATCCACAGAAAGAAAGACTCGTTCATGGCCCATGAGGTCATCCCGACATTCCACGGTCGCCGTTGACACAAAATCCAGAGACAAATCCTGTGCAAGCGCCTCACACTTGCCCTTTGTTCATAACCTGAAAAATTCTCCTCACAGTCTATATGTCGGCCCTGTCATACATATGTCCCCAAATCTAAGCCGAAATTGCGTTTTCGGACTTCTGTCCCTACAGTACTAGCCCACACACCCTTCAGGCTGGAGTCCCGGGAGCCACACCTCAGGACTGTGCCTTCTCTCTCCAGGGGAATTATGCCCATTCCATTGGCCACAACCCTACAGATCAGGAGAAACCTCCAAAGTCCCCGAGGACATCCCAATAGTGTCGGCCGCCCAGGAGAAACAGGGAGACCTGTCACAAACTGAGCAAATACCTCAACTCAGACCCATAGACAGGTATCCGCAGAGAAGAAAACTGAACCAGAAAGGCACCTAGGCCCTCATCGGATCCATTGTTTTTGTTTCCAGGCATCTCTCCTCAGAGGCCTGGTTTCCAATACCAACATATGGGTTCTTCCGGAGGTACCAATCAGAACAAATCTCGTCTCCACATGGGAAATGTGCTTTTTGAGCTGTGTCAAAACCTTCAGTTAGGGGAGACCTTCAGTTCCCCGGGGCCACCACCCCATTCTAAGGTATCCATGGACACAAACCCACATTATGACCCATCCTCAGGAGAGTCCATTTCAACACAGCCCCCTCGGTTGCTCCCCCAGAGGAAGCAGTTCGAACCTGCCTTGTTGCTAGGAGACCACAGGAATGTAAGGTGGGCTCTCCAGGCATTCATCCTTAGAACCCTGCTCTGGCGTCGTTCCTTATGGGACGTCCTGGAGCCATCTGACCGGTCTCAACTGTCCTGTAAAAGGAATCCTTGCCAATTGGAGCATCTTACAACTCCCATCGTGGGAAAGCCTCCATGGTCCCATAATGTTCCCCCACCTTCATGAAGGGGTCATCCTGAATAGAAACCCCAACCTGAGCCTACGTCTGATCCTCGCCGTGACTTCAGATGCATGAGACTTCGATTTAGCTCTGCAGAGTGTGCCTGCTGTGCCCTTCACCCGATACCTAAGCCTAGCTTGTGTTCTCAGACTTCCTTCCTCACACTTCTGGCCCACAAGCCCTCCAGTTTGGGAATTCCGGTGCCACAATGCAGCACTCTTCCAGTCCACCAGAAGAAAAACTTGCCCCTGGGGCTACCCGGAAACGCCAAATGAAAATCAACCTGCACGCCACTCAACTGTACTCCAATTATACAGTCTATCCTGGGCACTAAAGCTCTGTCTGACACATCCTGAGCCCGGACCTCCTGACTGACACCCAGAGAGCTGGCCACACACTGACACACTGAACACATCAGACCCCCCATGGTCGTAGGTCATCATCTCTTCCCAACTTCGGTTTTCAGGCTTCAGAACCTAAAACTTATCTCCACTCACTGCTAAGCGGTGTACATGATGCAGAAATCAGAACTCCTCCTGCCCCATGACTAGAAACCGTGTGGTTGGCATGATGTCCAACATTCAGTATAGAAGAAACCAGTGTGGCAAATAACGCCTGCCCAAGCTTGAGGGCCCGGATGAGTACAAACTCTCATTGGGACCCTCAGCGTGAGCCCTGTCTCAAGTAAAGCCTCTCGGTGACTGAACCAAGAGCTCGCTTATGGGGTTTGCCATGCCCCTAGTACCCCATTCTTAACGAAAACTGTGACAGGAACAGTTTCCTTGGGGATGGCAGGCACAGTCCTATGGTATGGATCCAGAGACCCTATGGAGGGCATGTGAGCCATGGTTTTGGGAGAGAATTCTATAAACACCAATTTGGATTAGGGTTAGTGGCATGGTGATCGCAGGCCCAATGCGGAGACCTGGAAGGCAGCTCGTCAGGAACTGTAATTAGAGTGACTGGAAGGCCGTAGCACAGGCTTTTCTATTTGGATTATGAGTCCAGGATGGCTTCGGAATGCAGATGTGGTCTCTTGGATCCATGGGAGACATTTCCTTTCTAAGGATTCTGGTGGCTCTCCATAGTTTGGATGCTTTTTTGAGGGAGGGAAGAGTGCTGTTTACCATCTTAGGGGTGCCCCAGTACAGGGATGCCAGAGAAAGGCTCTGGGTCTGGGTGGCTGGGAAAATCCCACCAAGGGTTGGGATTTGGGCCTAGGGGAGTACCAGCCCTGCAATGCCGGATCCTGCTGGGGCAGCTCAGTTTGCTTGTTTGAAAGCATGCTCAGACTGTGGGTCACAATGCTTCTTTGTTTCAAGGGCGGCCCTCAGGAGTGGGCGTGGTCAGTTTTGCCATGCAACTGGCTTTCACTTTGAGGGTTGGACACCCTTCCCAATAGCCAGGATTTCTGGCATTGGGCTTCAGGTTCCCCCACTAGCAGGGATTCCAGCAAAGGTCTGGTGACAGGTGCCTGAATACCAAGCATGGGTAGAGATGATGGAGTAAGGCCATGGCCGGTCCCACATGCTAAATATGGGTCCCGCTCTCTGGGTGGCTGACACTAGGTCGGAGCTCAGGCTCTGTCAGACATAGCACTACTGTTCAGGGCAGCATATAAATTGGGATTCCTCAAGTGTGGAGCAGATTGATCCTCATATCGGGTTTCTAGGCAAACTCACCAGGTATAACTTCTTTCCATAGGGAAGGCAGAATGTGGCATTGTGGATCTAGAATTCCCTATCAAGAGGCCTTGGGGGGCATCTGGGTGGCTTAGTGGGTTAAAGCCTCTGCCTTTGGCTCAGGTCATGATCCTGGGGTCCCGGGATTGAGCCCCGCATTCGGTTCTCTGCTCAGCCGGGGAGCCTGCTTCCTCCTTTCTCTCTGCCTGCCTCTCTGCCTACTTGTGATCTTTGTCTGTCAAATAAATAAATAAAACCTTAAAAAAAGAGGCCTTGGGGACCAGTAGGATGAGGATGGAATTGTAAACACAGGCTATGGTCCAATTCAGTTTGAGGCAGAAGGCAGTTCCAATGTGCAGAGGTTTATTTGAGATAGCCAACACCAGAGTAAGGGCGGATGTCAGATATTGACTCACACTGGAGTTTGTGTCTTGATGAACGACAAATGGAGTGATGCTGTCAAGAAGCCATAGAGGTTTCCCATGCTGAGCCTGTAAGATGCTCCAAAGAGCAAGGTTTCCTTCTACTGGTGAAGTCTGGTTTGTTTGTTCCAGGGTCCCCAGTGTGGAAAGTTTGGGTAGCAGAGCTTTCCCGCATGGATGCCTGGAAATCACACCTCCATTGACCATTGCAAATGAGGAACATGGCAGGTTCATTCTGGTAGCTCTGGGGTGAAGGGCAATGCCTTGAGTTGACATGGAATCTCTTGCAGATGGGTCACAATGCTGGTTTGTTACTACAGAGATCTTAAAATGTGCTGGTGGCTAAGGTGCCATGCAAGAATCTGCTAAACTGAGGGTTTGGGACAAGGTGAAGAGCACGGTTTTCTTCTGGGAAAGAAGACAGGAGATGGGCTGTTGTTTCTCTCAGGGACCACCTGTTGTATCATAAGTTAGTATTCCAGAACAGGCTCCTGAGGACAGATGCCTGAAAATCTAATCCTGGGTTCCAATGAGGTCATAGAGGCATGTCAGTTTCAATCATCTGACTCAAGATCATTGACTTGTCTCTTTGCCTGGAGGTAAGTGATCAGGGTGTTTCAGACTGCATATTTGCATTCAGAGTGGCCAACAGTATTGGAGTGTGCTCAGGGCCCTTGCAGGTTTCTCCTAATTTCAAAGGTTTGGACAACTGTGATGGTTAGTTTCCTTGGGATGGCCGGCACAGTCCTGTGGTGTGCATCCAGAGACCCATATCCTGCAGAGCATGTGAGATATGGTTTCTGGAGATAAATCTGAAAACACAAATTCAGGATAGGATTAGTGGCGTGGAGGTCGCAGGTCCAATGCATAAACCTGGAGGGCAGCTAGTCATAAACTGTAATTAGCATGATGGGAAAGCTGTAGCACAGGCTTTTCTATCTGGATTGTGTGTCCAGGATGGACTCCAAATGCAGGTGTGGTCTCATGGGTTCATGGGAGACATTTCTCTCTAAGGATCCTCAGCGTGGGAAATCCTCCTTGGCCTCTTGATGCCACCCCTCCGTTTGTCAGTGATCATAGACACAAACTCCAGTGTGAGCATATATCTGACATCTGCACTTACTCAGGTGCTGGATATATCAAAAAAGCCACTGCACATAAACTGCCTTCCGCTTGGCACTGAATTGAACTGTAGCTTGTGTTTACAATTCCATCCTCACTCTACTGGTCTGCAAGGCCCCTTGATAGATAATTCTAGAGCCACAATGCAGCATTCTGCCTTTGCTTTAGAAAGAAGTGCCTGCTGAGTCTGCCCATAAACCCCACATGAGGATCAATCTGCTCGGCCATTGAGGGAACGACGATTTATAGGCTTCCCTAGCCACTAGTGCTGTGTCTGTCAGAGCCTGAGCCCCGACTAGTGTAAGCCACCCACAGAGCTGGACCCATATCTAGCATGTTGGACGGGCCATTGCCCTACTTCCTCATCTCTACCCATCCTTGGTATTCAGGTATCTTTCCCCAGAACTTTGCTGTAATCCCTGCCAATGGGGAAACCTGAATCCCAATAGAGAAAGACTCCTTCTCCTTAGTAGGTAACCAGGCTGTTGGGATAAGTGTCCAACTCTCAAAGTGGGAGCCAGCTGTATGGCCAATGAGACCACGTCCACTCCTGAGGGCCACCCAGGGCACAAATAGGCATGGTGACCCTCAGCCTGAGCATGCTTTCAAACAATCCCTCTCAGTTGCACCACCATGATCCCGCACTGCAGTACTGGTACACCTCTATGCCCAAATCCTAATACATGGTGGGTTTTCCAGGGGCCCAGACCCAGAGCCCATTGCTGGAACCCCTGTTTTGGGGCACCCCTAAGATGCAAAACAGCATTCTTCCCTTCCCCGAAAAAGCCACAAAACTATGGGGAGCCACCAGTATCCTCAGAAAGGAAAAGTGTCCCATGGGCCCATGAGACCACACTTACATACCGAGGTGATCCTGGACACACAATCCAGATAGAAAAGCCTGTGCCACCGCCTTCCCATCACCCTAATTACAGTTCCTGACGAGGTCCCCTCCAGGTCTATGCATTGGACCTGTGACCTCCATGCCACTAACCTTAACCCGAACTTGAGTTTGCAGATTTCTCTCCAAAAACAATGGCTCATATATCTTCCAGGATGGGGTCTCTGGAGCCACATCATAGGTCTGCTGCGATCCCCAAGGATACTGTGTGCCTCACAGCTGCCCAAACCTTCCAGATTATGAGAAACCTGCAAGTACCCTGAAACAACCCCAGTATTGGCGGCCACTCTGGAAGGAAATGCACAGTCTGAAACAACGTGATCACCTACATCCAGACAGACACCCATGTCAATGGTACTGAGTCAGAAGATTGAACGTGACATGGCCCTAGGAGCACACTGGAAACCTAGATTAAGATTTAAGGCATCTATCCTCAGTGGTCTTTTCTGGAATACCAGTTTAGGATACAACATGTTGTCCCTGGGCCACACAACAGAACATCTGCTTTCTCCAGAAGGACACCGAGCTCTTTAGCCTGAGCCAAACCCTAAAGGTAGGAGAATCCTGCAAGGCACCTTAGCCACCAGCACATTCTAAGAACTCCCTGGTAACAAACCAGCATTGTGACCCATCTGCAAGAGATTCCATGTCATCTCCAGGCCTTGGTCCATCAACCCAGAGCCATCATAACATACCTGTCATGTTCCTCAGCTGCAAACATCAATGGAGGTGTGCTTTCCAGGCATCCATATGGGAGAGCTCTCCTACCCATACATTCCACATGGGGGTACACTGGAGCAAACAAATCAGACTCCACCTGTCTAGGAGAAGGACCTTGCTGTTTGGAGCATCTCACAAGCCTCGGCATGGGAAATACTCCATGACCTCTTGACGCCACCCCTCTATTTCTGTCTTCATAGACACAAACTGCAGTGTGAACAAATATCTGACAACCGCCCTTATTCAGGTGCTGGATATCTCAAATAAGCTGCTGCACATTGGAACTGCCTTCGGCTTAACACTGAGTTGAACCGTAGCATGTGTTTACAATTCCATCCTCACCCTACTGGTATGCAAGGCCTCTTTATAGGGAATTCTAGAGCCACAACACAGCATTCTGCCTTCCTCATGAAAGAAGTGCCTGGAGAGTCTGCCCAGAAATCCCACATGAGGATCAATCTGCTCAGACCTCAAGGGAACCCCAGTTAATAGGCTTCCCTGGCCACTAGTGCTGTCTGAAAGAGCGTGAGCCCCGACCTAGTGTGAGCCACCAAGAGAATGAAACCCATATCTAGCATGTGGGACCGGCCATGGCCCTACTCCACCACCTCTACCCATCCTTGGTATTCAGGCATCTCTCCCCAGACCTTTGCTGGAATCCCTGCCAATGGGGAAACCTGAAGCCCAATAGAGAACGCCTCCTTCCCCATGGCACGAATTCTAGTTGTTGGGAAGGGTGTCCAACCCTTTGAGTGGGAGTCAGCTGCATGGCCAATGAGACCACGCCCACTGATGAGGGCTGTCCTGGGCACAAACAGGCATTGTGACCCTCATCCTGAGCATGCTTTCAAACAAACGACCTATGTTGCACCTTCAGGATTCCACATTGCAGGCCTGGTACGCCCCTAGGCCCAAGTCCTAACACGTGGTGGGATTTCCCAGTGGCACCGACCCAGAGCCCTTCTCTTGAATCCCTGTTCTGGGGAACCCCTAAGATGGAAAACAGCACTCTTCTCTTCCCAGAGAAAGTCACCAGTCTATTGGGAGCCACCAGGAAACATAGAGAGGAAAAATCTGCCATGGACCCAAGAGACCACACCTGCATTCGGAGACCATCCTGGACACACAATCAAGATACAAAAGCCTGTGCTACCAACTTTGAGTCATCCAATTTACAGTTCCCGACGAGCTGCCTTCCATGTCTATGCATTGGGCCTGTGATCACCTTGCCACTAACCCTAAACCGAATTTTTGTTTACAGATTTCACTCTCAAAACCATGGCTCACATTCCCTCCAGTATAGGGTCTCTGGAGCCACATCACAGGACTGTGCCTGCCATCTCCAAGGAAACTGTACCCGTCACAGTTGCCAAAATATTCCAAATTAGGAGAAACCTGCAAGGCGCCTGAGCCCTCCCCAATATTGTCGGACACTCTGAACACAAATGGGCTGTCTGAATCACCCTGCTTACCTACATCCAGGCAGACAACCAAATCAATGGTCCTGAGTCAGAAGATTGAAGCTGACATACCCCTCGGACCTCATTGGAACCCTAGATTAGGTGTTCAGGCATCTGTCCTCAGAGACCTGTTCAGGAATGAGCCACATGCCAGAACATCTCCTGTCCCCAGAAGGAAACCATGATCTTCGACCTTTGCAATCCCTCAGGTTAGGAGAATCCTGCACGGCACCTTAGACACCAGGACATTCTATGATCTCGCTGGTAAAAATCCAGCATGTGACCCAACTGCAAGAGATTCCATGTCAACCCAAGGCCTTGGGACTTCGCCACAGAGCCACCAGAACGAACCTGTCATGTTCCTCAGCTGCAAAGGTCAATGGAGGTGTGCTTCCCAGGCATCCATGTGGGAGAACTCTGCTACCCATACATTCCACACGGGGGTCCCTGGAGCAAACAAACCAGACTCAACCTGTCAAGGAGAAGGATCTTGCGGTTTGGAGAATATCACAGGCCTTGGCGTGGGAAATCCCCCATGGGCTATTGACGCCACCCCTCTTTTTGACAGTCATCATAGGCACAAAACCAGTGTGAGCAAACATCTGACATCTGCCCTTACTCAGGTGCTGGATATCTCGAATAAGCCACTGCACATTGGAAGTGCTTTCTGCATGGCACTGAATTGAACCATAGCTTGTGTTTACAAATCCATCCTCACCCTACTGGTCTCCTAGCCCTCTTGATAGGGAATTATTGAGTCACAAAGTAACATTCTGCCTGCCCTATAGAAAAAGGAAATGCCTGGTGAATCTGCCCAGAAACACCACATGAGGATCATCTGCTTGGCCCTCGAGGGAACCCCAATTTAAAGGGTACCCTGGCCACTCGTGTTATGTCTGACAGAGCATGAGCCCCCAAATAGTGTCAGCCACACAGAGAGTGGGTCCCATTACCAGCATGTGAGACCGGCCATGGCCCAAGTCAATCATCTCTACAATCTTTGGTATTCAGGCACCTGTCGCCAGACCTTTGCTGGAAACACTGCCAATGGGGGTACCTGAAGAACAATAGAGAACTCTTCTTTCCCATGGCAGGAAAGCTGGCTGTTGCGATGGGTGTCCAACCCTCCAAGTGGGAGGGACAATAAGACCATGCACACTCCTGAGGGCTGGCCTGGGCAGAAACAGGCATTGTGACCCTCAGCCTGAGCATGCTTTCTTACAAGCCCTCTCAGTTGCACTACCAGGATTCCGCATTGCTTGTCTGGTACGCCCTAGGCCCAAATCCTAACATATGGTGGGATTTTGCAGGAGCCCAGACCCAGAGCCCGTCTTGGGAATCCCTGTTTGGCGGCACCCCTAAGATGGAAAACAGCACTCTTCCTTTCTCCGAAAAAGACACCAATCTATGGAGAACCACCAGGATCATTAGAGAGGAAAAGTCTCCCATGGACCAATGAGACCACACCTGCATTCCCAACCCATATTGGACACACAATCCAGATAGAAAAGCCTGTGCTACCGCCTTCCAGTCACCCTATTTACTTTTCCTGATGTGTTTCCCTCTAGGTCTGTGCACTGGGCAAACCCTAATCCGAATTTGTGTGTGCAGATTTCCATCCCAAAACCATGGCTCTCATAACCTCCAGGATGGGGTCACTGGAACCACACCACAGGACTGTGCCTGTCATCTCCAAAGAAACTGTGTCTGTCACAGTTGCCCAAACCTTCCAGATTAGGAGAAAGCAGCAAGGCCCCTGATCCCACCCCTATATCAACGGCCATTCTGGATGGAAATGTACAGTCTGAAACAACCTGATAACCTACATCCAGGCACACAGCCAAATCAATGGTCCTGAGTCAGAAGATTAAACCTGATATGCCCCTAGGACCACATTGGAACCCTCGATAAGGACAGGCATCTGTCCTCAGGGGCGTGTCCTGGAATACCAAGTTATGATACAACATGTAGTTCCTGGGCCACAAGAGATCATCTCCTGTCCCCAGAAGGAAACTGTACTCTTCGAACTATGCTAAACCCTCAGGGTAGGAGAATCCTGTATGGCACCTTACCCACCAGCACATTCGAATATCTCCCTGGTAAAAAGCCATTATTGTGGCCCTTCTGTAAGACATTCAATGTCAACTCAAGGCCTTGGCACTTCTCCCCAGAGCCACCAGAATGAACTTGTCATGTTTCTCAGCTGCAATGCTCAATTCAGGTGTGCTTTCCAGGC
Source organism: Neogale vison (assembly GCF_020171115.1). NCBI lineage: Eukaryota > Metazoa > Chordata > Mammalia > Carnivora > Mustelidae > Neogale > Neogale vison. Next base: position 113,254,683 of record NC_058092.1, on the reverse strand, counting down.
ATCCATGCGGGAGAGATCCGCTACCCAAACTTTCCACATGGGGGACGCTGGAGCAAACAAACCAGACTCCAACTGTCGAGTAAAAGGAAACCTTGCAGTTTGGAGCATCCCAAAAGCCTCAGCGTGGGAAATCCTCCAGGGTCTATTGATGCCACCCCTCCATTTGCAGGTCATTATAGACAGAAACTCCAGTGTGAGCACACATCTGACATCCACTGTACTCAGGTGCTGGATATCTCGAATAAGTCACTGCACATCGGTACTGCCTTCCTCTTGGCACTGAATTGAATCGTAACTTGTGTTTACAAATCCATCCTCACCCTACTTGTCCCAAGCCGTTTTGATAGGGAATTCTGGAGCCACAAGGCAGCATTCTGTCTTCCCCATAGAAAGAAGAATTGCCTGATGAGTCTGCCCAGAAACCCTACATGAGGATCAATCTGCTCAGGATCCCTGACTTATAGGCTGCCTTTTCCACTAGTGCTGTGTCTGAGAGAGCCTGAGTCCCGACCTTGTGTCAGCCCCCCAGAGAGCTGGATCCGTCTCCAGCATGTGAGACCGGCCATGGCCCATTCCGCCCTCTACCCATCCTTGGTATTTGAGCATCTCTCCCCAGACATTTACTGTAATCCCTGCCAATGGAGTAACCTGAAGCCCAATAGAGAACTGCTCCTTCCCCGTTGCATGAAACCTAGCTGTTGGGATGGGTGTCCAACCCTTAGGGGTTTGGAGCCAGATGCATGGGCAATGAGACTTTGCCCACTCCTATGGGGCACCCTGGGAACAAACAGGCATTGTTACCCTCAGCCTGAGCAAGCTTTCAAACAAGCCCTCTCAGTTGCACCTCCAGGATCCCGCATTGCAGGTCTGGTACACCCCTAGGCCCAAATCCTAACCCTTGGTGGGAAATTCTTGGTGCCAGACAAAGAGCCCGTCTCTGGAATTCCTGTTTTGGGGCACCCATAAGATGGAATACAGCACTCTTCCTTTCCCCGAAGAGCTTCTAAACAATTGGGAGCCTCTAGGATCCTTAGAGAGAAAAAAATCTCTCATGGACCAATGAGACCACACCTGAATTCCGAGGCCATCCTGGACACACAATGCAGATAGAAAAGCCTGTGCTACCGCCATCGAGTCACCCTAATTACAGATCCTGACGAGCTGCCCCCCAGGTCGATGCATTGGGCTGCGATCACCGTGCCACTAAGCCTAAACCTAATTTGTTTTGCAGACTTCTCTCCCGAAACCATGGCTCACATGCCCTCCAGGATGGGGTCTCTGGAGCCACCAGACTGCGCCTGCCATCCCCAAGAAAACTTTGCCTATCACAGTTGCCCAAACCCTCCAGTTTAGAAGAAACCTCCAAGCCCTGAGCCCACGCCAATATTGGAAGCCACTCAGGATGCAAAACGCAGTCTGAAACACCCTGATCACTATCTTCCAGGAAGACACTCAAGTTAATGGTCCTGAGTCAGAAAATTCTACGTGGCATGCCCCTCGGACATAATTGGAGCCCTAGATTAGGTTTTCTGGCATCTGTCCTCAGAGATCTGTTCTAGAATACCAAGTTATGATACAAGATGTGGACCCTGAGCCACACAACAGAACATGTCCTGTCCCTAGAAGCAACCCGTGCCCTTGGACCTGTATAAAAACCTCAAGTTGGGAGAATCCTGAATGGCCCCTTAGCCACCAGCATATTCTATGATCTCTCTGGTAACAAACCAGCATAGTGAAACATCTGCAAGAGATTCCATGTCAACTTCAGGCCTTGGCACTTCGCCCCAGAGGCAACAGAAGGAACATTCCATTATCCTCAGGTGCAATGATTAATGGACGTGTGCTTTCCAGGCAACCATGCGGGGAGCTCTGCTATCTAAACTTTCCACATGGAGGACTGTGGAGCAACCAAAACAGACTCCACCTGTCTAGTAGAAGGAAACCTTGCTGTTTGGAGCATTTCACAAACCTCAGCGTGGGGAATTCTCTGTAGCCTCTTGACACCATCCCTCCATTTGTCAGACATCAGAGACACAAACTCCGGTGTGAGCAAATATCTGACATGACGCCTTACTCAGGTGCTGGCTATCTTGAATAAGCTGCTGCCCTTTGAAACTGCCTACAGCTTGGCACTGAATTTAACCATAGCTTGATTTTACAATTCCATTCTCACCCTACTGGTCTCCAAGCGTTATTGAGAGGGAATTCTGGAGCCACAACGCAGCATTCTGCCTTCACCATAGAAAGAAGTAGTGCCTGGAAAGTCTGCCCAGAAACCCCACATGAGGGTCAATCTGCTCAGCCCTCGAGGGGACCCCGATTTATAGGCTGCCCTGGCCACTAGTGCTGTGTCTTACAGAGCCTGAGCCCCAACCTCGTGTCATCCACCCAGAGGGTGAGGTGCATATCCAGCATGCTGACTGGCCATGGCTCAAGTCCATCATATCTACCCATCGTTGGTATTCAGGCATCTGTCCCCAGTCTTTTGTTGGAATACCTGCCAATTGGGGAACTTGAAGCACAATAGAGAACTACTCCTTGTCCATGGCAGGAAACCTAGCTGTTGGGATGGGTGTCCAACCATCAGTGTGGGAGCCAGTTGCATTGCCAATGAGACTACACCCACTCCTGAGGGCCACCCTGGGATCAAACAGACGTTGTGACCCTCAGCCTGAGCATGCTTTCAAACAAGCGCTCTCAGTTTCAACATCAGGATCCTGCTTTTCCAACGTGGTACACCCCTAGGCTCAAATCTTAACCCTTGATGAGATTTTACAGGTGCCCATACCCAGTTTCCATTTCTGGAATTTCTCTTTTGGGGCACCCCTTAGATGGAAAACAGCACTCTTCTTTTCCAAAAAAAGCCACCAAAGTATTGGGAGCTGCCAGGATCCTTAGAGAGGAAAAATATCACATGGACCCATGAGACCACACCTGCAATCCGAGGCCATCCCGGACACACAATGCAGGTAGAAAAGCCTGTGCTACCTCTTTCAAGTCACCCTAAGTACAGTTCCTGACGAGCTGCCATCCAGGTCTATGCATTGGACCTGTGATCACCTCACCACTAACCCTAACCCGAGTTTATGTTTGCAGATTTCTCTCCCAAAACTATGGCTTAAATGCCCTCCAGGATGGGGTCTCTGGAGCCAAACCACATAACTGTGCCTGTCATCCCGAAGAAAATTTGCCTGTCAAAGTTTCCCAAACGCTCCAGATTAGGAGAAACATGCATGGCCCCTGAGCCCACCACAATATTGGAGGACGCCCTGGAAATAAATGTATATTCTGAAACACCCTTATCACCTACATCTGGCAGACATTCAAGTCAATGGTCTGGAGTCAGAAGATTGAAACTGACATGCCTTTAGGACCTTACTAGATTCCTAGAATAGATGTTCAGGTATCTTTCCTCAGAGGCATGTTCTGGAATAACAAGTTATGATACAAGATGTGGTTCCTGAGCCAAAGAACAGAACATCTCCAGTCCCCAGAAGGAAACAATGCTCTTCGACCTGGGTCAAATCCTCTGGTTGGGAGAATCCTGCATGGCCCCTTAGCCAGCAGCACATTCTAAGATTTCCTTGGTAACAAACCAGCATTGTGACCCATCTGAAAGAGATTCCATGTTAATTCATCACCCTTGGTATTTCACACCAGAAGCACCAGAACGAACCTTCCATAGTCCTCAGCTGCAATGGACAATGGAGGGGGGCTTTCAAGACAGCCATGCGGGAGAGATGTGCTACCCAATCTATCCACATGGAGGACAGTGGAGAAAATAAACCTGACTCCCCAATGCCAGTAGAAGCAAGCCTTGCTATTTGGAGAATCTCACAAGCCCCAGTGTGGGACATCCTCCATGGCTTTTTGACGCAATCCTTCCTTTAGTCGGTCATAATAGATACAAACTCCAGTGTGAGCAGACATCTGACATCCACCCTTACTCAGGTGCTGGATATCTCGAATCAGCCGCTGTACACTGGAGCTGCCTTCTGCTTAGCACTGAATTTAACCCTAGCTTATGTTTACAATTCCATCCTCACCCTCAAGGTTTCCATGGCCTCTTGTTAGGTAATTCTCGAGTCACGTCAGAGCATTCTGCCTTCCTCATAGAAGGAAGTGCCGGTCAGTCTTCCCATAAATCCCACATGAGGATCAATCTCCTCGACCCTTCGGGAACCCCAATTTATAGGCTGCCCTGGCCACTACTGCTGTTTCTGACAGAGCCTGAGCCCTGACTTCGTGTCAGTCACAAAGATACCGGGGACCATATCCAGCATGTGAGACCGTCCATGGCTTAAGTCCGTCATCTCTACCCATCCTTGGTATTCAGGCATCTGTCCCCAGACCTTTTCTGAAATCCTGGTCAATGGGGGAACCTGAAGCACAATAGAGAATTCCTCCTTCCAAATGGCAGGAAACCTGTCTGTGGGGATGGGTGGGCAGCCCTCAGAGTGGGAGCCAGTGGTATCTCAATTGAGTCCACGCCCAGTCCTGAGGAAGCCCCCTGGGATCAAACAGGCATTGTGACCCTCAGCCTGAGCATGCTTTCAAACAAGCCCTCTCAGTATCACCACCAGGATCCCGCATTGTAGTCCTGTTACACCCCCAGGCCCAAATCCTAACCCTTGGTGGGATTTTCCTGACCCAGTTCCCATCTATGTAATTTTTGTTGGGCCACCCCTAAGATGGAAAGCAGCACTCTTCTTTTCTCTGAAAAAAACACTAAACTATTGGTAGCTTCCAGGATCCTTAGAGAGGTAAAGTCTCCCATGGACCCATGAGACCATACCTACATTCCGAGGCCTTCCTGGACACACAATCCAGACAGAAAATCCTTTGCTACTGCCTTCAAGTCACCCTAATTACTGTTCCTCACAAACTGCCCTCCAGGTCTATGCATTGAGCCTGCGATCACCTCGCCACTAACCCTAACCTGAGTTTGTGTTTGCAGATGTGTCTCCCAAACCATGGCTCAAGTTCCCAGCTGGATGGGCTCTGTAGAGCCACATCACAGGACTGTGCCTGCCATAGCCAAGGAAAATTTGCCCGTCACAGTTTCCCAAACCCTCCAGAATAGGAGAAATCTGCAATAGGTGCCCCTGAGACCACACCCTTATTGGAGGCTGCTCTGGTTACAAATGTGCAGACTGTAACACCCTGATCACCTACATCCAGGCAGACACCCAAATCAATGTCCCTGAGTTAGACGATTGAACCTGACATGCCCCTAGCACCTCATTGGAAGCCTAGATTAGGTTTCCAGGCACCTGTCCTCAGGAATTGGTCACATTGCTGGATTGTTACCAGGGAGATCTTAGAATGTGCTGGTGGCTAATGTGCCCGGCAGGATTCTCCTACACTGAGGGTTTGGCACAGGTCGAAGAGCACGGTTTCCCTCGAATACCAACTTATGATATAACATGTGGTCCCTGAGCCACACAACAGTATATCTCCTGTCCCCAAAAGGAAACTGTGCTCTTGGACCTGTGTCAAACCCTCAGGATAGGAGAATCCTGCATGGCCCCTTAGCCATCAGCACATTCTAAGATCTCCGTGGTAACAAACCAGCATTGTGACCCATCTGCAAGAGATTCAGTGTCGACACGAGGCCTTGGTACTTCAACCCAGAGCCACCAGAAGGAACCTGCCATATCCCTCAGCTACAATGGTCATAGGGGGTGTGCTTTACAGGCATCCATGTGGAATAACTCTGCTATCAACATTTCCATATGGGAGACCCTGGAGTAAACAAACCAGACTCCCCATGTCCAGTAGAAGGAAACCTTACTGTTTGGAGCATTTCACAAGCCGCTGAGTGGGAAATCCTCCATGGCTTCTTGATGCAAGCCCACCATTTGTCCGTCATCCTAGACAAAAAGACCAGAGTGAGCAAGTATCTGACATATGCCCTTACTCAGGTACTGGATGTCTCGAATCATCCACTGCATGCTGGAAGTGCCTTCTGCTTGTCACTGAATTGAACTGTAGCTTGTGTTTATAATTCCATCCTCACCCTCCTAGTACCCAAGCCCTCTTGATAGGGAATTCTGTAGCCACAGTGCAGCATTCTGCTTTCCCCGTAGAAAGAAGAATTGCCTGGTGAGTCTGTCCAGAAACCCCTCATTAGGATCCACCTGCGTGGCCTTTGATGGCATCCTAATCTCTTACACCACCCTGGGCTCTCAGGCTCTGTCTGATACAACCAGAGCCACGACCTCCAAGCAGCCATGCACACAGTGGGCCCCATATCCTGCAGGAGGGACCTGCCACAGCCGGAACCTGTCATCTCTACTCATCCAAGGTATTCAGGCATCTTTCCCAAACCGTAGCTCAAATCCCTACCTATGGGGGAACCTGAAGCACAGGAGTACTCCTTGTTCCTGATGGCAGGAAACCTGGTTGTTGAGATGGGCACTAAGACTGTGTGACACAGCATGAGCCATGACCTAGAGTCAGCCATGAAGACAGTAGGCCCCATAACTTGCAGGTTGGACTTGTCATGGCCCAAAGCCATCATCTCTACTCAACCTCTACTCAAGCATCTTTCCCAGATTCTATCTCAAATCCCTGACTACAGAGGAACCTGAAGCACAAGAGTACTCCTCCTTCCTGAAGGGAGAAACCCTGGATGTTGAGATAGGTTTCCAACCCTCAGAGTGGGAACCAGCTGCATGGCCCATGAGACCATGGCCACTCATGGGAGCCACCCTGGGAACAAACTTGCATTGTTACCCTCAGCGTGAGGCTGATTTCAAACAAAATCCCTCGGTAGCTGGACCAGGAGCCTGCAGAGCATGCCTGCCACACTAGGGCCAAACACTTACCCTCGTAGGTATTTTCCAGGCACCCACACCCAGAACCTATCTCTGGAATCCCTATTTTGGGGGTTCCCTGAGACAGAAAACAGCAGTGTTCCCTTCTCCCAGAGACAACAAACCCTTGGGAACTGAGCAGATCCCCAGAGACGAAATATCACCACCCATGGCCCCATGAAGCCAACCCTACATTTTGTGAAAGTTCGGGACAAACAATGCAGACAGAAAAGCCTGTGATACCGCCTCCATGATATCTTAACTACATACACTATGAGCTGCCCACAGGGTCTGCAGATCGGACCTGTGATTACCTCAGGCCTCACCCTAACCCTAGTTCACGTTTTCAGATTCCTGTCCCAAAGCCATGGTCCACATGCCCATCAAAATAGTGCCTCTGGAGCCACACCAGACGACTGTGACTACACATCCGAAGGAAACTCTGCCCTTCACTGCTGACCAAACCCTTCCGTTTAGGAGCAAAGTACAAAGCCCGCGAGCCCACCTCAATTCTGATGAAAACTCTGGACCCAATGGCACATTCTGACACACAATGAGCCCCTGCCTCCAGGCAGACATCCAAGTCAAAGGCCCTGAGCCAGAAGATTGAACCTGGCATGCCTCTAGGACTTTATCAATACCTTAGCTTAGATTTTCAGGTGCCTGTCCCCAGAGGCTTGTTCTTAAATACCAACTTATATTCCAAAATGTGGTACCTGAGCCACACAACAGAACCACTTCTGCCCCTTAAGGATATCTTGCTCTTGGTAATTGTGTCCAAGACTCAGTGTAAGAGAATCCTGCATGGTCCCTGACTGCCCCTAAATTCTAACGTCTCCCTGGATATAAAGCAGCATTGTGGTCCAACAGCATGCAACTCCATGTCAACACCGGCGGCTTGGAACATCGCCCCAGCATCACCAGTACGAAACTGCCATTTCCTCATCTGCAATGGACACTGGAGGTGTGATTTCCAGGCATACATGCAGGAGTGCTCTGCTCCTTAAACTTTCCACATGGGGGACCCTGGAGCATAAAAACGAGGCTCCACCAGTCCAGTAGAAGGAAATCTTGCTGTTTGGAGCATCTCACAAGCCCCGGGGTGGGAAATCATCCATGGCTTCATGACACCTCCCCTCCATTTGTTGGTCATCATAGACACAAACTCCTGTGTGAGCAAACATCTGACATGTGCCCTTACTCAAGTGCTGGATGTCTCAAATCAGCCACAGCACACTGAAAGTGCTTTCTGCTTGGCACTGAATTTAACCATAGCTTGTGTTTACAATCCCATCCTCACCCTCCTGGTCCCCAAGCCCTCTTGATAGGGAATTCTGGAACCACAATGCTCATTCTGCCTGCCCCACAGAAAGAAGAAGTGCCCGGTGAGTCTGCCAAGAAACCCCACATGAGGAACCACCTGCATGGCCCTCGACAGCACCGTATTGTCTGGGGCTGCCATGAGCACTAAGATTCTGTCTCACAAAGCTAGAGCCACGGCCTCCAGGCAGCCATGTAGAGAGTGGGCCCCATATCCTGCAGGTGGACCTGCCATGGCCCGAATCCATCATCTCTACACAACCTATATATTCAGGCATCTGTCACCAGACTGTAGCTCAAATCCCTGCCTATGGGGGAACCTGAAGCACAGGATTATTCTTCCTTTCCAATGGCAGGAAAACTGGCTGTTGAGATGGGAGTCTTACCCTCAGAGTGAGAACCAGCTGCATGGCCCATGAGACCAGGGCCACTCATGGGAGACGCCCTGGACACAAACAGGCATTGTGACCCTCAGCATGAGCCTCCTTTCAAGCAAACACCCTCGGTAGCTAGACCAAGAGTCAACAGGTGGGCCTGCCAGGTCCCTAGGGCCAAATCCTCACCCTCATTTGTGCTTTCCAGGTGCCCAGACCCAGAATATGTCTTTCAAATCCCTTTTTTGGGGGTCCCCTGAGACGGAAAACAGCAGTCTTCCCTTCTCTGAGAAACAACAAACACTGGGAGCTGGGCAGAATCCCCAGAGACGAAGAATCTCCCATGGCCTCATGAAGCCATCCCTAACTTTTGCGACTGTCCTGGAAAAACAATCCCGACAGAAAAGCCTGTGCTACTTCCTCCATGACACCTTAATTTCAGTACACTATGAGCTGCCCTCAGGGCCTACTGATCGGTCTTGTGAACACCTCGGCCCTCACTTTAACGCTAGTTCGCGTTTGCAATTTCTCTTCCCAAAGTCCTGGCCTACACGACCTCCAGAATGGGGCCTCTGGCCCCACACCGGACGAGTGTGCCTATGCTCCTGAAGGAAACTGCCCTTCATTGTTGCTCAAACACTGAATATTAGGAGCAAAATACAAAGCCTCTGAGCCTACCTCATTTTCGAAAAATGCTCTGGACCCAAACATGCATTCTGACACAAAATGAGCCCCTGCCTCCAAGCAGACATCCAACTCAAAGGGCCTGAGTCAGAAGTTTGAACCTGCCATGACTATAGGACTTCACAGATACTCTAGATTTTTAGGCACCTGTCCCCAGAGGCTTGTTATCCAATACCAACTTACATTCTATCATGTGGTCCTTGAGTCACAAAACAGAACCCCTTCAGTCCCCAGAAGAATACCTTTCTCTTGGTAGCTGTGTCCATGACTCAGTGTAGGAGAATCCTGCATGGCCCCAGACCACCCGAACATACTAACATCTCTCTGGATACAAACCAGCATTGTGATCCAACAGCATGAAACTCCATGTCAACTCAGCCACCTTAGAACTTCGTCCCAGAGCTACTGGATTGAACCTGCCATGTTGCTGAGCTGCAATGGTCAATAGAGGTGTGCTTTCCAGGTATCTATGCAGGAGAGCAGTGCTACCCAAATTTCCATATGGGGGACACTGGAGCAAACAAACTAGACTCCCCCTGTCCAGTAGAAGGAAACCTTGCTATTTGGAGAATCTCACAAGCCCTAGGGTGGGAAATCCTCCATGACTTTGTGATGCCACCCCTCCATTTTGCTGTCATCATAGACACAAACTCCAGTGTGAGCAAACATCTGACATCCGCCCTTACTCAGGTCCTGGATACTTTGCATCAGCCGCTGCACACTGGAACTGTCTTTCCGCTTGGCACTGAATTGAACCGTAGATTGTGTTTACAATTCCATCTTCACCCTCCTCGTCCCCAAACCCTCTTGATAGGGAACTTTGGAGCCACAATGCAGCATTCTGCCTACCACAAAGAAAGAAGACGTGTCTGTTGAGTCTGCCTGAAACCCCACATGAGGATCCACCTGCGTGGCCCTCGACAGCACCTTAATATCATAGGCCGCTATGGGCACTCAGGCTCTGTCTGACACAGCCTGAGCCATGATCTCCAGACAGCCATGCAGACAGTGGGCCCCATATCCTGCAAGTGGGACCTGCCATAGCCCAAAACCATCATCTCTACCCAACATGGGTATTCAGGCATCTTTCCCAGACCGTAGCTCAAATCCCTGCCTATGGGGGAACCTGGAGCACAAGAATACTCCTCATTCCTGATGGCAGGAAACCTGGCTGTTGTAACAGGTGTCCAATCCTCAGAGTGGGATACAACTGCATGGCCCATGGAACTACAGTCACTCATAGGAGCCACCATGGGCACAAACAGGCATTGTGCCCCTAAGCCCGAGCAAGCTTTCAAACAAGCCTCTCAGTTGCACCACCAGGATACCGCATTGCAGGCCTGGTACTCCCCTCGTCCCAAATACTAACAGTTGGTGGAATATTCCAGGCACCCAGAACCAGAGACCGTCTCTGGAATCCCTGTTTTGAGGCACCCCTAATATGGAAAACAGCCCTCTTCCCTTCCACGAAAAGGCCACCGAACAATTGGGACCCGCTAGACTCCTTAGAGAGGAAAAATCTCCCATGTATCCATGAGACAACGTCTGCATTCTGAGGCCATCCGGGAAACACAATCCAGATATAATAGCCTGTACTACCGCATTCGTGTCACCATCTTTACAGTTCTTGACGAGCTGTTCTCCAGGTCTATGCATTGGGCCTGCAATTGCCTCGACACTAACTCTAACCCAAGTTTGTTATCAGAGAGATCTTAGAATGTGCTGGTGGCTAATGTGCCATGCAGGATTCTCCTACCCTGAGGGTTTGACACAGGTCCAACAGCACAGTTTCCTTCTGGGGACAGGAGATGTTCTGTTCTGTGGTACAGGGACCACATGTTGTATGCCAAGTTGGTATTCCAGAAAGGCCTCTGAGGACAGATGCCTGAAAACCTAACTTAGGATTCCCATGAGGTCCTAGGGGCATGTCGAATTCAATCTTCGGACTCAGGACCATTGACTTGGGTCTGCCTGGATGTAGGTGTTCAGGGTGTTTCAGACTGCGCATTTTCGTCCAGAACGACCACCTATAGTGGGGTGAACTCAGCGGCCATGCAGATTTCTCCTAATCTTGAGGGTTTGGATCACTGTGACGAGCAGTTTCCTTGGGGATAACAGGCCCAGTCCTGTGTTGCGGCTCCAGAAACCCAATTCTAGAGGGCATGTGAGCCATGGTTTTGGGAGAGAAATCTTCAAACACAAACTTGGGTTAAGTTTAGTGTCGAGTTGATCGCAGGCCAAATGCATAGACCTGGAGGGCAGCTCGTCAGGAATTGTAATTAGGGTGACTCGAAGGCAGAAGCACAGGCATTTATATCTGGATTGTGTGTCCAGGATGGCCTCAGAGCGGCGCTTTTTCCTCTCTAAGGAACTTGGTGGCTACCAATATTTGGATGGCTTTTTCAGAGAAGGGAAGAATTCTGTTTTCCATCTTAGGGGTGCCCCAAAACAGGGATTCCAGAGATGGTCTCTGGGTCTGAGCACTTGCAAAATCCCACCAATGGTTAGGATTTGGGCCTAGGGGAGTCCCAGGCCAGCAATGCGTGATCCTGGTGGTGCCACTGAGAGGGCTTGTTTTAAATCATGCTCAGGCTGAGGGCCACATGCCTGCTTGTGTCTAGGGCAGCCTTCACGAGTCAGAGTGGTCTCATTGGCCATGTAACTGGCTCCCACTCTGAGGATTGGACATCCACCCCAACAGCCATGTTTCCTGCCAAAAGGAAAAAGCATTTCTCTTTTGTGCTTCAAGTTCCCCCTTGGCAGGGATTCCAGCAAAGTTCTGCAGACATGCCTAATACCAAGGATGGGTAGAGAGGACAGACTTTGACCATGGCCGGTCTCACATGCTGAATATGGGCCCCGCTCTCTGGGTGGCTGACAGGAGGTCGGGGCTCAGGCTCTGTCAAACACAGCACTAGTGGCCAGGGCAGTCTTTAAATGGGGTTCCTCGAGGGCCGAGCAGATAATTCCTCATTTGGTGTTTTTGGGCAGACTCACCAGGCAATTCTTCTTTCTTTGGGCAATGCTGAATGCTACATTGTGGCTCCAGAATTCCCTATTAAGTGGGCTTGGTGACCAGTAGGGTGAGGATGGAATTGTAAACACAAGCTACAGTTCAATTCAGTACAGAACAGAAAGCAGTTCCAGTGTGCAGCAGATTATTCGAGATATCCAGCACATGAGTAAGGGCGGATGTCAGATGTTTGCTCACTCTGGACTTCCTATTTTGACCGACAAATGGAAGGGTGGCATCAAGAGGCCATAGAGAACTTCCCACGCTGAGGTTTGTGAGATGCTCCAAACAGCAAGGTTTCCTTCTACCCGACAGTGGGAGTGTGGTTTGTTGCTCCCGGTTCACCCATGTTGAAAGTTTGAGGAGCAGAGCTCTCCCGCATGGATGTCTGGAAAGCACATCTCTATCGATCATTACAGCTGAGCAACGTGCCAGGTTTGTTCTGGTGGCACTTGCGCAAAGTTCCAAGTTCTTGATTTGACATGAAATCTATTGCAAATGGGTCACAATGCTGGATTGGTACCAGGGAGATCTTAGAATGTGCCTGTTGATAAAGTGTCATGCAGGATTCTCCTACCCTGAGGGTTTGGCACAGGTTAAAGAGCAAGGTTCCCTTCTGGGGACAGGAGATGTTCTTCTGTGTGGCTCAGGGATCACATGTTGCATCATAAGTTGGTATTCCAGAACAGGCCCCTGAGGACAGATGCCGGAAAACATAATCTAGGCTTCCGATGAGATCCTAGGGGCATGCCAGTTTCAATCTTCTGACTCAGGACCATTGACGTGTCTGTCTGCCTGGATGTAGGTGAACAGAGAGTTTCTGACTGCGTATTTGCATCTGTAGCAGCCGCAAATATTGGGGTGGCCTCTGGGGCCTTGCAGGTTTCTCCTAATTTGAAAGGTTTGGACAACTGTGATGGGCATAGTTTCCTTGGGGATCACAGGCACAGTATGTGATGTGGCTCCAGAGACACAATCATGGAGGGCATGTGAGCCACGGTTTTGGGAGAGAAGTCTGCAAACACAAATTCAGGTTAGGGTTAGTGGCGAGGTGATCCAAGGCTCAATGCATAGACCTGGAGGGCAATTTGTCAGAACCTGTAATTAGGGTGACTGGAAGGCAGTAACACAGGCTTTTATATCTGGATTTTGTGTCCAGGATGGCCTCGGAATGCAGCTGTGTTCTCATGGGTCCATGATAGATTTTTCCTCTCTAAGGATCCTGGTGGCTCCACATAATTTGGTGGCTTTTTCATGGAAGGGAAGAATGCTGTTTTCCATCTTAGGGGTGCCCCAAAAAAGGATTCCAGGGACGGGCCTCTGTATGTTCTCCTGGATAATCCCACAAAGTGTTAGGATTTGGGCCTAGGGGCGTACCAGACCTGCAATGCGGGATTGTGGTGGTGCCACTGAGAGGCTTGTTTGAAAGCAAGCTCAGGCTGAAGGTCTCAAAACCTGTTTGTTCCCAGGGAGAGCCTCAGAAGTGGCCGTATTCTCATTGGCCAAGAAGCTGGCCCCCATTGTGAGGGTTGGACAACCCTCTCAACAGCCAGGTTTCCTGTCATGGTGAAGGAGGAGTTCTCTGTTATGCTTCCAGTTCCCCCAATGGCAGGGATTCAAGCAAAAGTCTAGGGACATGTGCCCCAATACCAAATATGGGTAGAGAGGATGGATGTGGGCCATTGCCAGTCTCACATGCTGGATATGGGGCCTGATCTCTGGGTGGCTGACTAGGCTGGGTCTCGGGCTCTCTCAGACACATCACTAGTGGCCAAGACTGCCTGAAAATCAGGGTTCACTTGAGAGCCAAGCAGATTGATCCTCATGTGAGGTTTCTGGGCAGATTCACCAGGTACTTCTTCTTTCTATAGGAAATGCAGAATGCTGCGTTGTGGCTCCAGAATTCCCTATCAGGAGGGCTTGGGGACCAGAAGAGTGAGTATGGAATTGTAAATAGAAGCTACGGTAAAATTCAGTGCCAAACAGTAGGCAGTTCCAATGTGCCGCAGCTTGAGACATCCAGCATCTGAGTAAGGGCGGATATCAGATGTTTGCTCACACTGGAGTTGGTTCTAGAATGACTGACAAATGGAGAGGTGGCGTCAAGAGGCCATGGAGGATTTCCCACGCTGAGGCTTGTGAGATGCTCCAAACAGCAAGGTTTCCTTCTACTGGACAGGTGGAGTCTGGTGTGTTTGCTCCGGGTTCCCCTATGTGGAAAGTTTGTGTAGCAGAGCTCTCCTGCTTGGATCCCTGGAAAGCACACTCCCATTGCCCATTGCAGCTGAGGAACATGGCACGTTTGTTCTGGTGGCTCTTGGGTGAAGTACCAAGGCCTTGAGTTGACTTGGAATCTCTTGCATATCATACTCAGTGCTCATTTTTTTACCAGGGAGATCTTAGAATGTGCTGGTGGCCAAGGTGCCATGCAGGATACTCCTACCCTGGGGGTTTGACACAGGTCCAAGAGCACGGTTTCCTTCTGAGAACAGGATATGTTCTGTTGTGTGGCTCAGGGACCACATGTTTTATAATAAGTTGGTTTTCAAGAACAGTCCTCTGAGGACAGAGGCCTGAAAACCTAATCTAGTGTTCCAATGAAGTCCTAGGGGTATGTCTGGTTCAATTCTGACTTGAGACGATTGACTTGGGTGTCTGCCTGGATATATGTGATCAGGGTGTTTCAGACTGCACATTTGCACCCAGAGAGGCCTCCAATATTGGGGTGGGCTCAAGGGCATTGCAGGTTTCTCAAAATCTGGAGGCTTTAGGTCACTGTGATGGGCAGTTTCCTTGGGCATGGCAGGACCAGTCCTGTGGTATAGCTCCAGAAACCCCATCCTGGAGGGCATGCGAGCTGTGGTTTTGGGAGAGATGTCTGCAAACAGAAACTCGGGTTGATGTTAGAGGTAAGGTGATTGCAGGCCCAATGCATAGACCTGGAAGGCAGCTCGTTAGGAACTGTAATTAGGGTGACTCGAAGGCGTTAGCACAGGCTTTTGTATCTGGATTGTGTGTCCTGGATGGCCTCAGAATGCAGGTGTGGTTTCATGGGTCCATGGGAGATTTTTTCTCTCTAAGGATTCTGTTGGCTCCCAATAGTTTGGTGGCTTTTTGCGCGGATGGGAAGAGTGCTCTTTTCCATCTTATGTGTGCCCCAAAACAGGGATTCCAGAGACGGACATGGGTCTGGCGCCAAGATATTTACACCAAGGGTTAGGATTTTGGCCTAGAGGCTTCCCGGGACTGCAATGTGGGATCCTGGTGGTGCAACAGAGAGGGTTTGTTTGAAAGAATGCTCAGCCTGAGGGTCACAATATCTGCTTGTGCCCAGGGTGGCCCTCATGAGTGGTTGTGGTCTCATTGCCCATGCAAATGGCTCCCACCCTATGGGTTGGACACCCAATCCAAAAGCCAAGTTTCCTGCCCAGGAGAAGGAGGAGTTCTCTATTGTGCTTCAGGTTCCCCTATTGGCAGGTATTCCAGCAAAGGTCTGGAGACAGATGCCTGAACACCAAGCATGGGTTAAGATGACAGATTTAGACCATGGCTGATCTCACATGCTGGATACGGGCCCCGCTCTCTGGGTGGTTGACACTAGGTCTGGGCTCAGGCTATGTCAGACACAGCACTAGTGGCCAGGGAAGCCTATAAAACAGGGTTCCCTTGAGGGCCGAGCTGATGATCCTCATGTGGGGTTTCTGGGCAGACTCACCAGGCACTTCTTCTTTCTATGGGAAAGCATAATTCCTCGTTGTGGCCCCAGAATTACCTATCAAGAGGGCTTGGGTACCAGTAGGGCGAGGATGGAATTGTAAACACCAGCTATGGTTCAATTCAGTGCCAAGCAGGACAAAGTTCTAATTGCAGCAGCTTATTCTAGATATGCAGCACTTGAATAAGGGTGGATGTCAGATGTTTGCCCACAATGGAGTTTGTGTCTATGATGACTGAAAAATGTAGGGGTCAGGACGCCATGGAGTATTTCCCACACTGAGGTTTGTGAGATGCTCCAAACAGCAAGGTTTCCCTCTACTGGAAAGGTAGAGTCTGCTTTCTTTGCTCCAGGATACCCATGTGGAAAGTTTGGGTAGCAGAGCTCTCCCACATGGATACCTGGAAAGCACACATCCAATGACCATTGCAGCTAAGAAACATGACAGGTTCGTTCTGGTGGCTCTGGGGCGAAGTACCAGGGCCTTGAGTTGACAGCAATCTCTTGCAGATGGGTCCAAATGCTGGTTTGTTACCAGCGAGATCTTAGAATGCACTGATGGCTAAGGGGCCATGCAGGATTCTCCTAACCTGAGGGTTTGGAACAGATTGAAGAGTCCAGTTTCCTTCTGGGGACAGGAGATGTTCTGCTGTGTGGCTCAGGGTCCATATGTTGTATCATAAGTTAGTTTTCCAAAACAGGCATCTGAGGGAAGAAGGCTGAAAACCCAATCTAGGGTTCCAATGTAGTCCTAGGGGCATGTCAGGTTCAATCTTCTGACTCAGGACCATTAACGTGGTTGTCTGCCTAGATGAACGTGATCCGGGCATTCAGACTGCGCATTTGTGTCCAGAGCAACATCCAATATTGGGGTTGGATCAGGGGCCTTGCAGGTTTTTTCTAATCTGGAGGTTTTGGGCAGCTGTGATGGGCAAAGTTTCCTTGGGAATGGCAGGCACAGTCCTCTGGTGTGTCTTCAGAGACCCCATCCTGGAGGGCATGTGAGCTATGGTTTTGCGAGAGAAGTCTGCAAACATAAATTCAGGATAGGGTTCTCAGCGAGGTTTTCGCAAGGCAATGCATAGACCCGGAGGGCTGCTTGTCAGAAACAGTAATTCGGGTGACTCAAAGACGGAAGCATAGGCTTTTCTATCTGGATTGTGTGTCCAGGATGGTCTCAGAATTCAGGTGTGGTATCATGCGTCCATGGGAGATTTTTCCTCTCTAAGGATCCTGCTGGCTCCCAATAGTTTGGTGGCTTTCAGGGATGGAAAGAGTGCTGTTTTCTATCATAGTGGTGCCCCAAAACAGGCATTTCAGAGACGGGCTTTTGGACTTGGCACCTGGAAAATCCCACCAAGTGTTAGGATTTGGGCCTAAAGGTGTACCAGACCTGCAATGCAGGATCCTGGTTATGCAACTGAGGGCTTTTTTGAAAGCAAGCTCAGGCTGAGGGTCACAATGTCTGTTTGTGCCCAGGGCGGTCCTCAAGAATGGACATGGTCTCATTGGCCATGCAGCTGGCTCCCACTCTGAGAGTTGGACACCCATCCCAACAGCCTAGTTTCCTGCCATGGGAAAGGAGGAGTTCTCTATTTTGTTCAGGTTCCCCCATTGGCATGGATTCCAGCAAAGGTGGGGGACAGGTGCCTTTATACCAAGGATGGGCAGAGTGGATGGACTTGGGCCATGACCAGTCCCACAAGCTTGTTATGTGGCCCCCTCTCTGGGTGGTTGACACTAGGTCGGGGCTCAGGTTCTGACAGACCCAACACTAGTCTCCAGGGCAGCCTAAAAATTGGGGTTCCCTCAAGGGCTGAGTAGATGGATCCTCATGTGGAGTTCTGCACTGACTCACCTGGCACTTCTTCTTTCTATGGGGAAGGCAGGATGCTTCGCACAGGATGCATTGTGTCTCCAGAAATCCCTATCAAGAGGGCTTGTGGACCAGTAGGGTGTGGATGAAATTGTAAACACAAGCTACAGTTCCATTCAGTGCCAAGCAGAAGGCAGTTCCAATGTGCAGCAGCTTTTTCGAGATATCCAACAAATGAGTAAGGCGGAATCAGATGTTTGCTCACACTGGAGGTTGTGTCTATGATGACTGACAAATGGAGGGGTGGCTTCAAGAGGCCATGGAGGATTTCCCACGCTGAGGCTGTGAGATGCTCTAAACGGCAAGGTTTTCTTCTACTGGACAGGTGGAGTCTGATTGGTTTGCTCCAGTTTCCCCAATGTGGAAAGTTTGGGTAGCAGAGCTCTCCCGCATGGATGTCTGGTAAGCACACCCCAATTGACCATTGCAGCTGAGGAATATGGCAGGTTCATTCTGGTGGCTCTGGGGCGAAGGACCAAGGACTTGAGTTGACATGGAATCTCTGGCATTAGGCCACAATGCTGGATTGTTACCAGGGAAATCTTAGAATGTGCTGGTGCTAAGGTGCCGGGCAGGATTCTCCTGCCCTGAGGGTTTGGCAGACGTCAAAGAGCACAGTTTCCTTCTGGGGACAGGAGATGTTCTGTTGTGAGGCTCAGGGACCATATGTTGTATCATAAGTTGGGACTCCAGAATAGGCTTCTGAAGAGAGATACCTGAAAACCTAATCTAGGGTTCCAATGAGGTCCTAGGGGCATGTCAGTTTCAATATTCTGATTCCAAATCATTGAGTTGAGTGTCTGCCTGTAAGTAGGTTATAAGGATCTTTCAGACTGAACATTTTTGTCCAGAATGGGCTTCAGTATTCGGGTGGCCTCAGGGACCTTGCAGGTTTCTCCTAATCTGGAGAGTTTTGACCAATGTGACAGGCACAATTTCCTTGGGGATGGCAGGTCCTGTCCTGTGGTGTGGTTCCAGAGAACCTTTCCTGGAGAGCATGTGTGCCATGGTTTTGGGAGAGAAGTCTGCAAAATCAAACTTGGATATGGGTTAGTGGCGAGGTGATTACATACCCAAGGAATAGACCTGGAGGGAAGCACGTCAGAAACTGTAAATCAGGGGCGCCTGGGTGGCTCAGTGGGTTAAGCCGCTGCCTTCGGCTCAGGTCATGATCTCAGGGTCCTGGGATCGAGTCCCGCATCGGGCTCTCTGCTCAGCAGGGAGCCTGCTTCTCTCTCTCTCTCTGCCTGCCTCTCCATCTACTTGTGATTTCTCTCTGTCAAATAAATAAATAAAATCTTTAAAAAAAAAAAAAGAAACTGTAAATCAGGTGACTTAAAGAATGTAGCATTGGCTTTTGAATCTGGATTGTGTGTCCAGGATGGCCTTGGATTGCAGTTGTGGTCTCATGGTTCCATGGGAAGTTTTTCCTCTCTAAGGACCCTGGCAGGTCCCAAGAGTTTGGTGGCTTTCTCGGGAAAGGGAAGAGTGCTGTTTTCCATCTAGGGGTGACCCAAAACAGGGATTCCAGAGATGGGCTCTGGTTCTGGGTGACTGGGAAATCCCACCAAGGGTTAGGATATGGGCTTAGGGGTGTTCCAGGCCTGCAATGCGGAATTCTGGGGTTGGAACTGAGAGCCTTTGCTTGAAAGCTTGCTCGTGTTGAGGATCACAATCCCTCCTTGTGCCCAGGGCAGCCCTTATGTGTGGGCATGGTCTCATTGGCCATGCAGCTGGCTCCCACTCTGTGGACACCCATCCCAACAGCAATGATTCGTGAGATGGGGAAGGAGGAGTTCTCTATTGTGCTTCATGTTCCCCCATTTGCAGGGATTCCATCAAAGGTCTGGGGACAGATGCCTGAATGCCAAGGAAGGGTAGAGATGACGGACCTTGGCCATGGCCCATCTCACATGCTGGATATGGGTGCTGCTCTCTAGGTGGTTGCCACTAGGTCGGGGCTCAGGCTCTGTCCAACACAGCACTAGTTGCCAGGGAAGCCTATAAATTGGGGTTGACTCGAGGGCCGAGCAGATTGATCCTCATGTGGGGTTTCTTGGCAGACTCACCAGGCCCTTCTTCTTTCTATGCGGAAGGCAGAATGCTGTGTTGTGTCTCAGAATTCCCTATCAAGAGGGCTTGGGGACCAATAGGGTGAGGATGGAATTGTAAACCTAAGCTACGGTTAAATTCAGTGCCAAGCCAAAGGCAGTTCCATGTGCAGCGGCTGATTCGAATATTCAGCACCTGAGTAAGAGCGGATGTCAGATTTTTTCATGCTGGAGTTCGTGTCTATGATAACCGACAAATGGAGGGGTGGCCTCAAGAGGCTATACAGGATTTCCTCTTATGGGCTTGTGAAAGGTAGCAGAGCACTCCCGCAAGGATGCCTGGACAACACAACTCCATTGACCATTGCATCAGAGGAACATGGCAAGTTCACTCTGGAGGCTCTGGGGTGAAGTACCAAGGCCTTGAATGACATGGAGTCTCAAGAAGATGGGACACAATGCTGGTTAGTTACCAGGGAGACCTTAGAATGTGCTGGTGGCCAAGGGGATGTGCAGGATTCATCTACACTGATGTTTTTTTTTTTGTTTGTTTGTTTTTGTTTTTCTCTTTTTTTTCCCCAATTTATTTATTTTCAGAAAAACAGTATTCATTATTTTTTCACCACACCCAGTGCTCCATGCAAGCTGTGCCCTCTATAATACCCACCACCTGGTACCCCAACCTCCCACCCCCCCGCCACTTCAAACCCCTCTGATTGTTTTTCAGAGTCCATAGTCTCTCATGGTTCACCTCCCCTTCCAATTTACCCAAAAGCACATACCCTCCCCAATGTCCATAACCCTACCCCCTTCTCCCAAGCCCCTCCCCCCAGCAACCCACAGTTTGTTTTGTGAGATTAAGAGTCACTTATGGTTTGTCACCCTCCCTATCCCATCTTGTTTCATGGATTCTTCTCTTACCCACTTAAGCCCCCATGTTGCATCACCACTTCCTCATATCAGGGAGATCATATGATAGTTGTCTTTCTCCGCTTGACTTATTTCTCTAAGCATGATACGCTCTAGTTCCATCCATGTTGTCGCAAATGGCAAGATTTTGTTTCTTTTGATGGCTGCATAGTATTCCATTGTATATATATACCACATCTTCTTGATCCATTCATCTGTTGATGGACATCTAGGTTCTTTCCATAGTTTGGCTATTGTGGACATTGCTGCTATAAACATTCGGGTGCACGTGCCCCTTTGGATCACTACGTTTGTATCTTTAGGGTAAATTCCCAGTAGTGCAAATGCTGGGTCATAGGGCAGTTCTATTTTCAACATTTTGAGGAACCTCCATGCTGTTTTCCAGAGTGGTTGCATCAGCTTGCATTCCCACCAACAGTGTAGGAGGGTTCCCTTTTCTCCGCATCCTCGCCAGCATCTGTCATTTCCTGACTTGTTGATTTTAGCCATTCTGACTGGTGTGAGGTGATATCTCATTGTGGTTTTGATTTGTATTTCCCTGATGCCGAGTGATATGGAGCACTTTTTCATGTGTCTGTTGGCCATCTGGATGTCTTCTTTGCAGAAACGTCTGTTCATGTCCTCTGCCCATTTCTTGATTGGATTATTTGTTCTTTGGGTGTTGAGTTTGTTAAGTTCTTTATAGATTTTGGGTAAATAGCACGGTTTCCTTCTGGAGATAGGAGATGGTCTGTTGTGTTACTCAGGGACCACATGTTGTATCATAAGTACGTATTCCAGAACACGCCTCTAGGACAGATGCCTGACAACCTAATCAAGGGTTCCAAAGAAGACCTAGGGGCATGTCAGGTTCAATCTTCTGACTCATGGCCATTGACTTGGCTGTCTGACTGGATGTAGGTGATCAGGGGGGTGTTTCAAACACCGCATTTGCATCCAGAGTGGCCTCGAATATTGGGGTGGGATCAGGGGCCTTCTCGGTTTCTCCAAATCTGGAGGATATGGTAAACAGTGACAGGCACAGTTTCCTTGGGGATGGCAGGCCCAGTTCTGTGGTGTGGCTCCAGAGACCCCATCCTGGAGGGCATGTGAGCCATGGTTTTGGGAGAGAAGTCTGTAAACAAAAACTCTTGTTAGGGTTATTGGCGAGGTGATCGCAGGCCCAATGCATAGACCTGGAGGGCAGCTCGTCAGGAACTGTAAATTGGTTGACTCGAAGGCGGTATCACAGGCTTTGGGATCTGGATTGTGTGTGCAGGATGGCCTTGGAATGCAGGTGTGGTCTCATGGGTCCATGGGAGATTTTCCCACTCTATGGATTATTGAGGCTCCCAGTAGTTTGGTGGCTTTCTAGGGGAAGGGAAGAGTGCTGTTTTCCATCATATGGGTGTCCCAAAACAGGGATTCCAGAGACGGGCTCTGGGTCTGGGCACCTGGAAAATCCCAACAGGGGTTAGGTTTTGGCCTAGGGGCATACCAGGACTACAAAGCAGGATTCTGTTTGTGCCACTGAAAGTGCTTGTTTGAAAGCATACACAGGCTGAGGGCCACAATGCCTGTTTATGCTCAGTGTGGCCCTCATGAGTGGGCGTGGTCTCATTGGCCATGCAGCTGGCTCCCATTCTGAGGCTTGGACACCCATCCCAACAGCCAGGATTCCAGCCATGGGGAAGGAGGAGTTCTCTATTGGGCTTCAGGTCTCCCCATTGGCAGGGATTCCAGCAAAATTCTGGTGACAGATGACTGAATACCAAGGATGGGTAGAGATGACAGCCCTGGGACATGGCCGGTCTCACATGCTGGATATGGTCCTCGCTCTCTGGGTAGCTGACACTAGGTCGTGACTCAGGCACTGACAGACACAGCACTAGTGGCTAAGGCAGCCTACAAAATGGGGTTCCCTCGAGGGTGGAGCCGATTGATCCTCATGTGGGGTTTCTTGCCAGATTCACCAGGCACTTCTTTCTATGGGGAAGGGAGAAGGCTGCGTTTTGGCTCCAGAATTCCCTATCAAGAAGGCTTGGGGACCAGTAGGGTGAGGATGGAATTTTAAACCCAAGCTATGGTTAAATTCAATGCCAAGCAAAAGGCATAATCAGTGTGCAGCGACTGACTCGAGATATCCAGCACCTGAGTCAGGACAGATGGCAGATGTTTGCTCATGCAGGAGTTTGTGTCTATGATGACTGACAAATGCATGGGTGGTGTCAAGAGGCCATGGAGGTTTCCCCACGCCGGGGCTTCTGAGATGCGCCAAACAGTAAGGTTTCCTTCTACTGGACAGGGGTAGTCTGGTTTGTTGGCTCCAGGATCCACCATGTGGAATGTTTGTGTAGCAGAGCACTCCCGAATGGATGCCTGTAAAGCTCATATATATTGGCCACTGTAGCTGAGGAACATGGCAGGTTCTCTCTGGTGGCTCTGGGGCAAAGTACCAAGACCTTGAATTGACATGGAGTCTCATGAAGTTGGGACACAATGCTGGTTTCTTACCAGGGAGATCTTAGAATGTGCTGCTGGCTAAGGGGACGTGCAGGATTCTCCTACACTGAGTGTTTGTCACAGGTCGAAGAGTACAGTTTGCTTCTGGGGACAGGAGATGTTCTGTTGTGTGGATCAGGGAACACAGGCTGTACATTAAGTTGGTAATCCAGAACAGGCCACTGAGGACAGTTCCCTAAAAACCAAATCTAGGGTTGCAATGAAGTCCTAAGGTTTCTCAGGTTCAATCTTCTGACTCAGGATCATTGATTTGGGTTTCTGCCTTGAGGGCATGTGAGCCATGGTTTTGGGAGAGAAGTCTGCAAACACAATTGGTTCAGGGTTAGTTATGTGGTGTTGCAGGCCCAATGCATAGACCTGGAAGTCAGCTCATCAGGAACTGTAATTAGGGTGACTAGAAGGCAGTAGCACAGGCTTTTCTATCTGGATTGTGAGTCCAGGATGGGCTCAGAATGCGGGTGTGGTCTCCTGGCCTCATGGCAAATTTTTCCTCTCTAACAATCCTGGTGGCTCCCCATAGTTTGGTGGCCTTTTCTGGGAATGGAAGCGTACTCTTTGCCGTCTTCAAGGTTCCCCAAAATACAGATTCCAGAGAGGGCTTCTGGGTCTGAGTGCCTGAAAAATCCCATCAAGGGTTAGGATATGGTCCTAGGGTCGTAACAGGCCTGTAATGCGGGATCCTTGTAGTGCAACTGAGAGTTCTTGTTTGAAAGCATGCTCAGGTTGAGGGCCACAATGCCTGTTTGTTCCCATGCTGCCCTCAGGAGTGGGCGTGGTCTCATTGGCCATGCAGCTGGCAACCACTTTGAGGGTTGGACACCCATCCCAACACCTAGGTTTCCTGCCATGGGGAAGGAGAAGTTATCTATTGTGCATCAGGTTCCCCCAATGGCAGGGATTCCAGCAAAGGTATGGGGACAGGTGCCTGAATGAAAAGGGGGGGTAGAGATGACGGCCCTGAGCCGTGGCTGGTCTCACATGCTGGATATAGGGCCTGCTCTCTGGGTGGCTGACACTAGTTCGGGTCTCAGGCTCTGTCAGAACAGCACCATTGGCCAGTGAGGCCTATAAATTGGGGTTCCCTTGAGGGCCGAGCTGATTGATCCTCATGTGGGGTTTCTGGGCAGACTCACCAGGCCCTTATTTTTTTCTATGGTGAAGGCAGAATGCTGTGTTTTGACTCCAGAATTCCCTATCAAGAGGGCTTGGGGACCAAACAGGTGAGGATGCAATTTTAAATACAAGCTACGGTTCAATTCACTGCCAACGGAAGGCAGTTCCAATGTGCTGTGGTTAATTCGAGATATCCAGCACCTGAGTAAGGGCGGAGGTCAGATGTTTGCTCACGCTGGAGCTTGTGTCTATGATGCCTGACAAATGGAGGGGTAGCATCAAGAGGCCATGGAGAATTTCCCAAGGAGAAACTTGTGAGATGCTCCAAACAGCAATGTTTCCTTCTACTAGACAGGTGGAGTCTGGTTTGTTTGCTCCAGGGTGGAAATTTGGATAGCAGAGCTCTCCCGCATGGATGCACACCTCCATTGACCATTGTAGCTAAGGAACATGGGAGCTTTGTTATGATGGCTCTGGGGCAATGTACCAAGTCATTGAGTGGACATGGAGTGTCATGAACATGGGTCACAATGTTGGTTTGTTCCCAGGGAGATCTTAGAATGTGCTGGTGGCTAAGGTGCCGTGCAGTATTCATCTACCCTGAGGGTTTGACAGAGTTCCAAGTGCACGGCTTCCTTCTAGGGACAGGTGATGTTCTGTTGTGGGGCTCAGGAACCACATGTTTTATCATAAGTTGGTATTCGAGGATAGGCCTCTGAAGACCGATTCCTGAAAACCTAATCTAGGGTTCGAATGAAGTCCTTAGGGTATGTCGGGTTCAATCTTCTGATGCAGGACCATTGACTTGGGTATCTGCCGGGATGGAGGTGATCAGAGTGTTTCAGAATGTGCATTTGCGTCCTGAGCGTCCTCCACTATTGGGGTGGTCTCAGGGGCCTTGCAGGTTTCTCCTAACCTGGAATGTTCGTGCAACTGTGCCGGGCACAGTTTCTTTGGGGATGGCAGTCACAGCCCTCTGGTGTGGCTCCAGAGACCCCATCCTGGGGGGAATGTGAGCCATGGTGTTGGGAGAGAAGTCTGCAAACACAAACTTGGGTTAGGGTTAGTGATGAGGTGATTGCAGACCCAATGCATAGACCTGGAGGGCAGCTCGGCACGAAATGTGAATCGGGTGACTTGAAGAAGGTAGCAGGGGCTTCTGTATCTGGATTGTATGTCTCAGATGGCCTCAGAATGAAGGTGTGGTCTTATGGGTCCATGGGAGATTTTGCCTCTCTAAGGTTCGTGGCAGCTCCGAATAGTTTGGTGGCTTTTTTGGGGAAGGTAAGAGTGATGTTTTCCATCTTATGGGTGCCCCAAAACAGGGATTCCAGAGACAGGATCTGGGTCAGGGTGCCTGAAAAATTCCACCAGGGGTTAGGGTTTGGGCATTGAGGCATACCAGGCCTGCAATGCGGGATCCTAGAGGTGCAAATGACAGCATTTGTTTGAAAGTATGCTCAGGCTGCGGGACACAATGCCTGCTTATGCCCAGGGAGGGTCTCATGGGTGGGCGTGTTCTCATTCCCAATGGAGCTGGCTCCCACTCTGAGGGCTGGACACCCATCCCAACAGCCACGTTTCCTGCCATGGAAAAGAAGGAGTTCTCTATTGTGCTTCAGGTTTTCCCATTGGCAGGGATTCCAGCAAAGGTATTGGGATGGATATCTGAATACCAATGATGGGTAGTGATGATGGACATCGGCCATGGCCGATCTTTCATGATGGGTATTGGCCCGGCCTTCTGGGTGTCTGACACTAGGTTGGGGCTCAGGCTCTATCAGACACAGCACTAGTGGCCAGTGAAGCCTATAATTCGGGGTTCCCTCGAGGACTGAGCCGATTGATCCTTATGTGGAGTTTCTGTGCAGACTCATCAGGCCCTTCTTATTTCAATGGGGAAGGCGGAAAGCTGCGTTGTGTCTCCAGAATCCCCTATCAAGAGGCCTTTGGAACCAGTAAGGTGAGGATGGAATTGTAAACACAAGCTACGGTTCAATTCAGTGCCAAGCAAAAGGCGGTTCCAGTGTGCAGCAGCTGATTCCAGATATCGAACCCCTGAGTAAGGGTGGAGGTCAGATATTTTCTCATGCAGGAGTTTGTGTCTAAGATGACTGAAAAATGAAGGGGTGCCTTCAAGAGGCCATGGAGTATTTTTCATGCTGGGGCTTGTGAGATGTTCCAAACCACAAGGTTTCTTTCTACCGGACAGTGGGAGTCTGGTTTCATTCCTCCACGGTTCCCCATGTTTGGGTAACAGAGCACTTCCACACGGATGGCTGGAAAGCACACCTCAACTGACCCTTGCAGCTGAGGAACATGGCAGGTTCGTTCTTGTGGCTCTGGCACAAAGTACCAAGGCCTTGAGTTGACACGGAGTCTCAAGAAGATGGGTTACCATGCGGATTTGTTACCAGGGAGGTCTTAGAATGTGCTGGTGGATAAGGGGCCGTGCCATATTTATCTACACTTAGGGTTTGACACAGTTCAAAAGCAAGGTTTCCTTCTGGGGACAGGTGATAGTCTGTTGTGGGGCCCTTGGACCACATGTTGTATCATAACTTGGTATTCCAGAACAGGCCGCTGAGGACAGATTAGGCCTGAAAACCTAATCTAGGGGTCGAATGAAATCATAGGGAAATGTCAGGTTCAATCTTCTATGGGCGCCTGGGTGGCTCAGTGGGTTAAGCCGCTGCCTTCGGCTCAGGTCATGATCTCAGGGTCCTGGGATCGAGTCCCGCATCGGGCTCTCTGCTATGCAGGGAGCCTGCTTCCTCCTCTCCCTCTCTCTGCCTGCCTGTCTGCCTGCTTGTGATCTCTGTCTGTCAAATAAATAAATAAAATCTTAAAAAAAAAAATCTTCTAACCCAGGACCATTGATTTGGGTGTCTGCTTGGATGTAGGCAATCAGGGTGTTTCAGACCGGGCATTTCAGTACAGAGCGGCCTCAAATATTGGCCTGGGCTTGGGGTGCTTGCAGGTTTCTCCTAATCTGGAGAGTTTGGGCAACTGTGACGGGCTCAGTTTCCTTGGGGATGGCAGGCCCATTCCTGTGGTGTGGCTCTAGAGACCCCATGCAGGAGGGCATGTGAGCCACGGTTTTGGGAGTGAAGTCTACAAACACAATGTCGGGATAGAGTTTGTGGCGAGGTGTTCACAGGCCCAATGCGTAGACCTGGAGGGCAGCTCGGCACAAAATATAAATCGGGTGACTCAAAAAAGGTAACACGGGCTTCTTTATCTGGATTGTATGTCCAGGATGGCCTCAGAATGCAGGTGTGATCTTATGGGTCCATGGGACATTTTGCCTCTCTAAGAATCATGGCAGCTCCCAATAGTTTGGTGGCTTTCTTGGGGAAGGGAAGAGTGCTGTTTTCCATATTAGGGGTGCCATAAAACAGGGATTCCAGAGAATGGCTCTGGGTCTGGGTGCCTGGAAAATCCCACCAAGGGTTAGGATTTAGACCTATGGAGGTGCTAGGCCTGCAATGCGGGATCCTAGAGGTACAACTGACAGCATTTGTCTGAAAGCATGCTCAAGCTGAGGGTCACAGTGCCTGCTTGTGCCCAGGGTGGCCCTCATGAGTGGGCGTGGTCACATTGTCCATGAAGATGTCTCCCACTCTGGGGGCTGGACACCCATCCCAATAGCCAGGATTCCTGCCACGGGGAAGGAGGATTTCTCTATTGTGCTTCAGGTTCCCCCATTGGCAGGGATTCCAGCAAAGGTCTGGGGACAGATGCCTAAATACCAAGGATGGGTAAATATGATGGAGCTGGGCCATGGAGGGTCTCACATGCTAGATATGGGCCTCGCTCTCTGGGTGGATGACACTAGGTTGGGGTTCAGTCACTGTCAGACACAACACTAGTGCCCAGGGTAGACTTTTATTCGGGGTTCCCTTGAGGTCCTAGCAGATTGATCCTCATGTGGAGTTTCTGTACAGATTCATCAGGCCCTTCTTTCAATAGGGAAGGCAGAAAACTGCATTGTGGCTCCAGAATTCCCTATCAAGAGGCCTTTGGGACCAGTAAGGTGAGGATGGAATTGTAAACACAAGCTACTGTCCTATTCAGTGCCAAGCAAAAGGCAGTTCCAGTGTGTAGCGGCTGATTCCAGATATCTAGCCCCTGAGTAAGGATGTAGGTCAGATGTTTTCTCATTCAGGAGTTTGTGTCTAAGATGACTGAAAAATGAAGGGGTGGCTTCAAGAGGCCATGGAGGATTTCCCATGTTGGGGCTCGTGAGATGCTCCAAACCGCAAGGTTTCCTTCTACTGGACAGTGGGAGTCTAGTTTGATTGCTCCATGGTCCCCCATATGGAAGGTTTGGTTAGCAGAGCACTTCCACATGGATGGCTAGAAAGCACACTTCAATTGACGCTTTCGGTTGAGTTACATGGCTGGTTCGTTCCGGTGGCTCTGGCACAAAGTACCAAGGCCATGAGTTGACATGGAGTCTCAAGAAGATGGGTTACAATGCGGATTTGTTACCATGGTGGTCTTAGAATGTGCTGGTGGTAAGGGGCCATGCCGTATTCATCTAATCTTAGGGTTTGACACAGTTCGAAGAGCATGGTTTCCTTCTGGGGACAGGTGATGTTCTGTTGTGGGGCCCAGGGAACACATGTTGTATCATAAGATGGTATTCCAGAACAGGCTTCTGAGGACAGATGCCTGAAAACCTAATCTAGGGTTCCAGTGAAGTCCTAGGGGCAAGTCACGTTCAATCTTCTGACTCAGGACCATTAACTTTATTGTCTGCCTGGATGGAGGTGATCAGGATGTTTCAGACTGCGCATTTGCATCCAGAGCGGCCTCCAGTATTGAGGTTGTGTCAGGGGTCTTTCAGTTTTCTCCTAATCTGGAGGTTATGGACAATTGTGACGGGCGGAGTTTCCTTGGGGATGGGAGGCCCAGTCCTGTGGTGTGGCTCCAGAGACCCCATCCTGCAGGGCTTGTGAGCCATGGTTTTGGGAGAGAAGTCTGCAAAAACAAACTCGGGTTAGGGTTAGTGGCGAGGTGATCGCTGGCCCAATGCAAAGACCTGGAGGGCAGCTCGTCAGGATATGTAAATCGGTAAACTTGAAGGCTGTAGCACAGGTGTTTGTATCTGGATTTTGTGTCCAGGATGGCTTCGGAATGCAGGTCTGGTTTCATGGGACCATGGGAGACTCTTCCTCTCTAAGGATCCTGGTGGCTCCCAATTGTTTGGTGTTTTTTTCAGGGAAGGGAAGAGTGCTATTTTCCATCTGAGGGGTGCCTCAAAACAGGGATTCCAGAGACGGGCTTTGGGTCTGGGGCCTGGAAATACACAAAAGGGTTAGGATTTGGATTAGGGGTGTACCAGGCATGCAATGTGTGATCCTGGAGGTGCAACTGAGAGCGTTTGTTTGAAACCATGCTCAGGCTGAGGGTCACAATGCCTGCTTGTGCCCAGGGAGGCCCTCAGGAGTTGGAATTGTCTCCTTGGCCATGCAGCTGTATCCCACTCTGAGGGTTGGACACCCACTCCAACAGCCAGGATTCC
The DNA here is from genome assembly GCF_020171115.1 of Neogale vison. NCBI lineage: Eukaryota > Metazoa > Chordata > Mammalia > Carnivora > Mustelidae > Neogale > Neogale vison. The sequence goes on along the minus strand of NC_058092.1, from coordinate 113,224,757 downwards.
TGCCACGGGGAAGAAGGCGTTCTCTACTGTGCTTCAGGTTTCCCCATTGGCAATGATTCCAGCAAAGGTCTGGGGACAGATGCCTGAGCACCAAGGATGGGTAAAGATGAGGGTGCTGGGGCATGGCCAGTCTCACATGCTGCATATGGTGCCCGACCTCTGGTTTGTTGACACTAGGTCGTGGCTCAGGCTCTCTCAGAGACAGAACTAGTGACCAGGAAAGCATATAAATCAGGTTCCCTCAAGGGCTGAGCAGATTGATCCTCAGGTGGAGTTTCTGTGCAGACTCAACAGGGCTTTCTTCTTTCTATGGGGAAGGCAGAAAGCTGTGTTGTGGCTCCAGAATTCCCTATCAAGAGGGCTTGGGATCAGTAGGGTGAGGATAGAATTGTAAACCCAAGCTACGGTTAAATTCAGTGCCAATTAAAAGGCATTTCCAGTGTGCAGTGGCTGATGCGAGGTATCCAACACCTGAGAAAGGGCAGATGTTTGCTCACACTGGAGATTGTGTCTATGATGATTTACAAATGGAGGGGTGGCATCTATTGGCCATGGAGGTTTTCCCACCCTGAGGCTTGTGAGATGCTCCTAATGGCAAGGTTTCCTTCTACCGGACAGGGTGGGTCGGGTTTGATTGTTCCGGGGCCCCCCATGTGGAAAGCTTGGGTAGCAGAGCACTCCCTCATGGACGTCTGGAAAGCACACCTCCATTGACCATTGCAGCTGAGGAACATGGCAGGTTCTTTCTGGTGGCTCTGGGGCGAAGTACCAAGGCCTTGAGTTGATATGGAATCTCTTGCAGATGGGCCATAATGATGGTTTGTTACCAGGGAGATCTTAGAATGTTCTGTTGGCTAAGGTGCCGTGCAGGATTCTCCTACTTTAGGGTTTGTTACAGGTCGAAGAGCACACTTTCCTTCTGGGGACAGATGATGTTCTGTTGTGGAGCTCAGGGACCACATGTTGTATAATAAGTTGGTATTCCAGAACAGGCCCCTGAGGAAGATGCCTGAAAACCTAATCTAGGGTTCCAATGAGTTCCTACGGGAATCTCATATTCATTCTTCTGACTCAGACCTATTGACTTGGCTGTATGCCTGAGTTTAGGTGATCAGGGTGTTTCAGACTGTGCATTTGCCTCCAGAACAGCCGCAAATATTGGGGTGCACTATGGGGACTTGCAGGTTTCTCCTAAACTGGAAGTTTTTGGCAACTATGCCAGTCACAGTTTCCTTAGAGATGACGGCACAGTCCTGAGGTGTGGCTCCAGAGACCCCATCCAGGAGGTCATGTGAGCCATGGTTTTGGGAGAGAAGTCTGCAAACACAAACTCTGGTTAGGGTTAGTGGCGATGTGATGGCAGGCCCAATGCTTATTCCTGGAAATCAGCTCACCAGGAACTGTAATTAGGTTGACTCAAGGCGATAGGTAGCACAGGCCTTTAGATCTGGATTGTGTGCCCATGATGGCCTTAGAATGCATGTCTGGGTCATGGGTTTATGGGAGATTGTTCCTCTCTAAAGATCCTGGCAGCTTCCCATAGTTTGGTGGATTTCCCGAGGAAGGGAAGGGTGCTATTTTCCATCTTAGGGTTGACCCAAAACAGGGCTTCCAGAGATGGAATCTGGGTCTGGGCGTCTGGAAAATCCCACCAAGGGTTAGGATTTGGGCCTAGGGGCATACCAGGCCGGCAGTGTGGGACCCTTGAGGTTTCAACAGGGCTTGGGGACCAGTAAGGTGTACATGGAACTATAAACACAAGCTGGGGTTCAATTCATTGCCACGCGGAAGGCAGTTCCAATGTGCAGCAGATTATTCGAGATAACAGCACTTGAGTAAGGGTGGATGTTGGTGTTTGCTCACACTGGAATTTGTGTCAATGATGACAGTAAAATAGAGGGGTAGCATCAAGAGTCCATGGAGTATTTCCCACGCTAAGGCTTGTGACATGCTCCAAGCAGAAAGGTTTCCTACTACTGGACAGGTGGAACCTGGTTTGTTTGCTCCAGGGTTCCCCATGTGGAAAGTTTGGGGAGCGAACCTTTCCCACATAGATACCTGGATAGCACCCCTCCATTGACCATTGCAGCGGAGGAACACGGCAGGTTCGTTCTCGTGGCTCTGGGGCAAGTTATCAAGGCCTTGAGTTGACATGGAATCTCTTGCAGATGTGTCACAATGCTGGTTTTTTACCAGGGAGATCTTAGATTGTGCCAGTGGCTAAGGTTCCGTGCAGGATTCTCCAAACCTCAAAGTTTGGCACAGGTCGAAGAGCACGTTTTCCTTCTGGGGATAGGAGATGTTCTGTTGTGTGGCTCAGGGACCACATGTTGTATCATAGGTTGGTATTCCAGAACAGGCCCCTGAGGACAGAAGCCTGAAAACCTACTCTAGGGTTCCAATTGGGTCCTAGGGGCAAGACAGGTTCAATCTTCTGACTCAGGACCATTGACTTGGTTGTGTGCCTGGATGTATGTGGTCAGGGTGTTTAAGACTGCCCATTTGCATCCAGGGCTGCCACCAATATAGGGGTGGGTCAGGGGCCTTGCAGGTTTCACCTAATCTGGAGGGTTTGGGCAAGTGTGGCAGGCACAGTTTTCTTTTAGATGGCAGGCACAGTCCTGTGGTGTGGCTCCAGAGACACTGTCCTGGAGGGCATGTGAGCCATGGTTTTGGGAGAGAAGTCTGCAAACACAAGTTCCGCTTATGGTTAGTGGCGTGGTGATTGCAGGCCCAATGCCTACACCTGGAGGGCAGCTCGTCAGGAACTCTAATTAGGGTGACTGGAAGTTGGTAGTACAAGCTTTTCTCTCTTGATTGTTTGTCCAGGATGGCTGGGAATGCAGGTGTGGTCTACCAGATCTATGGAAGATTTTTCCTATATAAGGATCCTGGATGCTCCCCATAGTTTGTTGGCTTTATATGGGTAAGGGAAGAGTGCTGTTTTTCATCTTAGGGGTGCCCCAAAACAGGGATGCCAGAGATGGGCTCCGGGTCTGGGTGCCTTGGAAAATCACACAAAGGTTTAGAATTTGGGTGTAGGTGTGTAGCAGGCTTTCAATGCGGGATCCTGGTGGTGCAACTGAGAGGGATTGTTTGAAATCATGCTCAGGCTGTGGGTCACAATGCTTGTTTGCTCCCAGGGCGAGCCCTCAGGAGTGGGCGTGGTCTCATTGGACATGCAGCTAGCTCTGACATTGAGGGTTGGACACCCATCCCAACAGCCAAGTTTCCTGCCATGCAAAAGGAGGAGTTCTCTATTGTGCTTCAGTTTCCCCATTGGCAGGGGTTCCAGCAAAGGTCTAGGGACAGATGCCTGAATACCAAGAATGGGTCGAGAGGATGGACTTGGGCCATGGCCGGTTTCACATGATGGATATGGGGCCCTCTCACTGGGTGGCTGAAACTAGGTTTGGGTTCAGGCTCTGTACAACACAGCACTAGTGGCCAGGGAAGCCTATAAATCAGGGTCGACTCGAGGGCCGAGCAGATTGATCCTCATGTGGGGTTTCTGGGAAGACTCACCAGGCACTTCTTCATTTGATGGATAAGGCAGAATGCTGTGTTGTGGCTCCAGAATTCCCTGTCAAGAGGGTTTGGGGACCAGTCCGGTGAGGATGGAATTGTAAACACAAGCTACGGTTCAATTCTGTGCCAAGTGGAAGGAAGTTCCAATGTGCAGCGGTTTATTCGAGACATTCAGCACCAGAATAAGGGTGGATGTCAGATGTTTGCTCACACTAGAGTTTGTGTCTAGGATGACCGGCAAATGGAGGGGTGGCGTCAAGAGGACACGGAGGAGTTCACATGCTGAGGCCTGTGAGATGCTCCAAACAACAAGGTTTCCTTCTTTCCTTCTACTGGACATGTGGAGCCTGGTTGTTTGATCCAGGGTCCCCCATGTGCAACGTTTGGGTATCAGAAATTTCCAGCATAGATGACTGGGAATCACACTTCCATTGCCCATTGCAGCTGAGGAACATGGCAGGTTTGTTTGGGTGGCTCTGGGGCGAAATACCAAGGCCTTGAGTTGACATGGAATCTCTTACAGATGGGTCACAATGCTAGATTGTTACCAGGGAGATCTTAGAATGTGCTGGAGGCTAAGATGCCTGGCAGGATGTTCCTACCCTATGGGTTTGGCACAGGTCGAAGAGCACGGTTACCTTCTGGGGTTAGGAGATGTTCTGTTGTGTGGCTCAGTGTCCACATATTGTATCATAAGTTTGTATTCCAGAGCAGGTCCCTGAGTACAGATGCCTGAAAAATTAATCTAGGGTTCCAATGAGGTTCTAGGGGCATGTCAGTTTCAATCTTCTGACTGAGGATCATTGACTTGGCTGTCTGCCTGGATGTAGGTGATAAGGGTGTTTCAGACTACGCATTTGCATCCAGAGTGGCTGCCAGTATTGGAGTGGGCTCAGGGACCTTGCAGGTTTCTCCTAATTTGAGATGTTTTCGCAACTGTGATGGACACAGTTTTCTTGGGGATGGCAGGCACAGTCCTCTGGTGTGGCTCCAGAGACGCCATCCTGGAGTGCATGTGAACTATGGTTTTGGCAGAGAAGTCTGCAAACACAAATTCAGGATAGGGTCATTGGCAAGTCGAACACAGGCCCAATGCATAGACATGGAGAGTAGATCATCAGGAACTGCAATTAGGGTGACTGGAAGGCAGTAGCACAGGCTTTTCTATCTGGATAGTGTGTCCAGGATGACCTCGGAATGCAGGTTTGGTCTCCTGGGTCTATGGGAGGTTTTTCCTCTCTAAAGATCCTGAGGCTCCCCATAGATTGGTGGCTTTTTCGGGGAAGAGAAGAGTGTTGTTTTCCATCTTAGGGGTGCCCCAAACAGGGATTCCAGAAATGGGCGGTGTGTCTAGACACCTGGAAAATCACACCAAGAGTTATGATTTGGGCCTAGGGGTGCACCGGGTCTGCGATGCGGGATTCTGGTGGTGCCACTGAGAGTGCTTCTTTGAAATCATGCTCAGGCTGAGGGTCACAATGCCTGTTTGTGCCCAGGGCAGCACTCAGGAGTGGGCGTGGTCTAATTGGCCATGAAGCTGTCTCCCACTGTGAGGGATGGACAACTATCCCAACAGCTAAGGTTCCAATCATTGGGAAGGAGGAGTCTCTATTATGCTTCTGGCTCCTGCATTGGCCGGGATTACAGCAAAAGTTTTGGACAGGTTCCTGAATACCAAGGATGGGTAGAGATGAAGGAATTGGGCCATGGCCTGTCTCACATGCTGGATATGGGCCCACACTTTGGGTGGCTGACACTAGGTCGGGGCTCAGGCTCTGCCAGACACTGCACTAGTGGCCAGGGCAGCTTCTAAATTGGGGTTCCCTTGAGGGCTGAGCAGATTAATTGTCATGTGGTGTTTCTAGGCAGACTCACAAGGCACTTTTTCTTTCTATGGGGAAGGCAGAATGCTGGGTTGTGGCTCCAGAATTCCTCGTCAAGAGGGCTTGCAGACTGGTAGGATGAGGATGGAATTGTAAACACAAATTAGGGTTCAATTCAGTGCCAAGCAGAAGGCAGTTCCAATGTGCAGCAACTTATTTGAGATATCCAGCACCTGAGTAAGGGCGGATAATCCGATGCTTGCTCACACTGGAGTTTGAGTCTATGACCAAGAAATGGAGGGGTGGCGTCAAGAAGCCATGGAGGATATCCCATGCTGAGGCTCCTGAGATACTTCAATAAGCAAGGTTTCCTTCTACTGGACAGGTGGATTCTGGTTTATTTGCTCCAGTGTTCCACTTTGGAAAATTTGGGTTGCAGAGCTCTGGCATGGATGCCTGGTAAGCACACCTCCATTGACCATTGCAGCTGAGTACCATGTCAGATTCGTTCTGGTGGCTCTGCGGCGAAGTACCAAGGCCTTGAGCTGACATGGAATGTCTTGTAGATAGGTCACAATGCTGGTTTGTTACCAGGGAGATCTTCGAATGTGCTGGTGGTTAAGGTGCCGTGAAAGATTCTCCTATCCTGAGGGTTTGGCACAAGTCGAAGATGATGGTTTCTTTCTGCGGACAGAAGATATTCTGTTGTGTGGCTCAGGAACCACACGTTGTATTAAAGTTGGTATTCCAGAACAGGCCTCTGAGGACAGATACCTGAAAACATAATCCTGGGTTCAAATGTGGTCCGAGGGGCATGTATGGTTCAATCTTCTGACTTCGAACCATTTACTTGGCTGTCTGCCTGGGTGTAGATGATCAGGTTGTTTCAGACTGTGCATTAGCATACACAGCGGCTGCCAGTAATGGGGTGGTCTCAGGGCCTCAGGTTTCTCCTAATCTGGATGGATGTGCAACTGTGACAGGCACAGTTTTCTTGAGGATGGCAGTCCTGTGGTGTGGCTCCAGAGACCCCACCCGAAGGTATGTGAACCATAATATTGTTAGACAAGTCTGCAAACACAAGTTCGCATTAGGGTTAGTTGTGAGGTTATCACAGGCCCAATTCCTACAACTGGAGGGAGCTCGTCATGTACTGTAGTTAGGGTAACTGGAAGGCAGTAGCACAGGCTTTTCTATATGGATTGTGTGTCCAGGATGGTCTCAGAATTCAGCTGTGTCTCATGGGTCCATGGGAGATTTTTCCTCTCTAAGGATCCTGGTGGCTCGTGGATTTTTCGAGGAAGGGGAGAGTGAGGTTTTTCATCTTAGGGGTGCCATAAAACAGGGATTCCAGGGATGGGCTCTGGGTCTGGGAGCCTAGAAAATCCCACCAAGGGTTAGGACTTGGGCCTAGGGGTGTACCAGGCCTGCAATGTGGGATCCTGGTGGTGCAACTGAGAGGGCTTGTTTGAAAGCATGCTCAGGCTGAGGGTCACAATGCCTGTTTGTGCCCAGGGCAGCCCTCAGGAGTGGGCGTGGTCTCATTGACCATGAAGCTGTCTCCTACTTTGAGGGTTGGACACCCATTCCAATAGCCAGGTTTCCTGCCATGAGGAAGGAGGAGTTCTCTATTTTGCTTTAGATTCCCCAATTGGCAAGGACTCCAGCAAAGTTCTGGGGACAGGTGCCTGAATACCGAGAATGGATAGAACTGATGGAATTGGCTCATGGCCAGTCTTACATGCTGGATATGGAGCCCACTCACTTCGTGGTGACACTAGGTCTGGGTTCAGGTTCTGTAAAACACAGCCCTAGTGTCCAGGGCAGCCTATATATCAGGGTACCCTTGAGGGCTGAGCAGAATGATCCTCAAGTGGGGTATATGGGCAGACTCACCAGGCACTTCATTTTACTATGGGAAAGGCAGAATAATGGGTTGTGACTCCAGAATTCGCTTTCAACAGGGCTTGAGGACCAGTAAGGTGAGGATGGAAATGTAAATACAAGATAGGGTTCAATTCAGTGCCAAGCAGAAGGCAGTTCCAATGTTGAGTGACTTATTGGAGATATCCAGCACCTGAGTTAGGGCTAATGTCAGATGTTTGCTCACACTAGAGTTTGTGTCTATGATGACCGACAATTGGAGAGGTCGCGTCAAGAGTCCATGGAGGATTTCCCACGCTGAGGCTTGTGAGATGCTCCAAACAGCAAGGTTTCCTAATACTGGACAATTGGAGCATGATTTGTATGCTCCAGGGACCCCCATGTGGAAAGTTTGGGGAGCAGAGCACTCCCGCATGGATGCCTGGAAAGAACACCTCCATTGAACATTGCAGCTGAGGAACATGGCATGTTTGTTCTGGTGGCTCTGGGGCGAAGGGCCAAGGACTTGAGTTGACATGGAGTCTCATGATGATGGGTCACAATGCTGGTTTGTTGCCTGGGAGATCTTAGATTGCACTGGTTGCTAAGGTTCCATGCAGGATTCTTCAAACCTGAAGGTTTGGCACAGGTCGAAGATCACGGCTTCCTTCTGGGGATAGGAGATGTTCTGTTGTGTGGCTCAGGGACCACATAGTTATGACCACATCATAAATTGGTATTCCAGAACAGGTCCCACAGGACAGATGCCTGAAAACCTAATCTAGGGTTCCAATGAGTTCTGAGCGGCATGTCAGGTTCAATCTTTTGACTAAGCACCATTGACTTGGATGTATGCCTGCATGTAGGTTAACAGGGTCATTTCGAGTTTGCATTTGCATCCAGAATGGCCTGCAGTATTGGAATGGACTTAGGGGCCTTAGAGATTTCTCCTAATCTGGAGTTATTGTGCAACTGTGATGGGCACAGTTTCCTTGTGGATGGCTGGCCCAGTTTGTGGTGTTGCTCCAGAGACTCCATCCTGGAGGCCATGTGAGCCATAGTTTTGGGAAAGAAGTCTTCAAACACAAACTCGGGATAGGGTTAATGGAGAGGAGATTGCAGGCCTAATGTGAAGGCCTGGAGGGCAGCTCATTGGGAAATGTAATTAGGTTGACTAGAAGGCGGAAGCACAGACTTTTCTATTGGGATGTGTGTCTGGGATTGGCTCGGAATGCATCTGTGGTTTCATGGGTCCATGGGATACTTTTCCTCTCTAAGGATCCTGGCAGGTCCCCATAGATTGGTGGATTTTTCGGGGAAGGAAAGTGTGCTGTTTTCCATATTAGGGGTACCCCAAAACAGGGGTTCTAGAGATGGGCTCTGGGTCTCAGAAGCTGGAAAATCCCACCAAGGGTTAGGATTTGGGCCTAGGGGCATACCAGGCCTGCCATGTGGGATCCTGATGGTCCCACTGAGAGGGCCTATTTGAAAGCATGCTCAGGCTGAGGGTCACAATGCCTGTTTCTGTCAAGGACGGCACTCATGAGTGGGCGTGGTCTCATTGGCCATGCAGCTGGCTCCCACTCTGAGGTTTGGACACCAATACAACAGCCAGGTTTCCTGTCATGGGGAAGGAGGAGTCCTCTATTCTACTTAGGTTCCCCCATTGGCAGGAATTCCAGCAAAGTTCCACAGGGAGAGGTGCCTGAATACCAATGATGGGTAGAGATGACAGACTTGGGCCATGGCCGGTCCCACATGCTAGATATGGTGCCCACTCTCTGGGTGGATGACAATAGGTCATGGCTCAGGCTCGGTCAGACATAGTAATACTGGCCAGGACCAGGTCAGCTTATAAATCAGGGTTCCCTCGAGGGCCGAGCAGATTGATTCTCAATGGGGATTTCTGGGCAGACTCACCAGACACTTCTTCTTTCTATGGGGAAGGCAGAATGCTGCGTTGTGTCTTCAGAATTCCCTTTCAACAGGGCTTGAGGACTAGAAGGGTGAGGATGAAATATTAAACACAAGCTAGGGTTCAATTATGTGCCATGTGTAAGGCGGGTCCAATGTGCAGTGGCTTATTTGAGATATCCAGCACCTGAGTAAGGGCAGATGTCAGATGTTTGCTGACACTGGAGTTTGTGTATATGATGACTTACAAGTGGAGGAGTGGCATCAAGAGGACATGGGGAATTTCCCACAGTGAAGATTGTGAGGTGCTCGTAACAGCAAGGTTTCCTTCTTCTGGATCTCTTGCAGATGGTCCAGGTTTATTACCAGGGATACCTTAGAATGTGCTGTTGGCTAAAGTGCCATGCAGGATTCTCCTATCTTGAGGGTTTGGCACAGGTTGAAGAACATGGTTTCCTTCTGGGGACAGAAGATGTTCTGTTGTGTGGCTCATGGACCACATATTATATCATAAGTTGGTATTCCAGATGCTTGAAAACCTAATCTTGGGTTCCAATGCGGTCCTAGGGGCATGTCAGGTGCAATCTTCAGACTCAGGGCCATTGACATGGCTCACTGCCTGGATGGAGGTGATCAAGTTGTTCCAGACTGCACATTTGCATCCAGATCAGCCACCAATATTGGGGTGGGCTCAGGGTACTTGTCAGTTTCTCCTAATCTGGAAGGTTTGGGCAACTGTGATGGGCAGTTTCTTTGTGGATGGCAGGCATAGTCCTGTGGTTTGGCTCCAGAAACCCCATCATGGAGGGCATGTGAGCCATGGTTTTGGGAAAGAAGTCTGCAAACACAAACTCGGGTTAGGGTTAGTGGCGAGGTGATTGCAGGCCTAATGCATAGACCTGGAGGGCAACTCGTCAGGAAGAGTATTTAAGGTTTCTGGAAGGCAGTAGCGCAGACATTTCTATCAGGATTGTGTGTCCATGTTGGCCTCAAAATGCAGGTGTTGTCTCATGGGTCCATGGAGACTTTTCCTCTCTAAGGATCCTGGTGTCTCTCCATAGTTTAGTGGCTTTTTCGGGGAAGGGAAGAGTGATGTTTTCCAACTTAGGAGTGCCCCAAAACAGGGATGCCAGAGACGGGCTCTGGGTCTGGGCGCCAGGAAAATTCCACCAAGGGTTGGGATTTGGGCAAAGGGGCATAGCAGACTTTCAATGCAGGATCCTGGTGGGGCAACTGAGAGTGTTTGTTTGAAACCATGCTCAGGCTGAGGGTCACAATGCCTGTTTGTTCCCAGGGCGGCCCTCAGGTGTTGGTATGGTTGCATTGCCCATGTAGCTGGCTTTCACTTTGAGGATTAGACAACCATCCAAACAGCCAGGTTTCGTGCCATGGGAAAGGAGGAGTTCTCTATTGTGCTTCAGGCTCCCCCATTGGCAGGGATTCCAGCCAAGGTCTGGGGACAGGTGCCTGAACACCAAGGATGGGTAGAGATACCGGAATTGGGCCATGGCCTGTCCCACATGCTAGATATGAGGCCCGCTCTCTGGGTGGCTCACATGTGGTCGGGCTCAGGCTCTGTCAGGCACAGCACTAGTGGACAGGGCAGCCTATAATTCGGGGTTCCCTCGAGGGCCAAGCAGATTGATCCTCACGTGGGGTTTCTTGGCAGACTCACCAGGCACTTCTTTCTATGGAGAAGGCAGAATGCTCCATTGTGCCTGCAGAATTCCCTATCAAGAGGGCTTGGGGACCAGTAGGGTGACGATGGAATTGTAAACACATGCTACGGTTAAATTCAATGCCAAGAGGAAGGCAGTTCCAATGTGAAGCTGCTGATTTGAGATATCCAGCACCTGAGTAAGGGCATATGTCAGATGTTTGATCACACTGAACTTTGAGTCTATGATGACCGTCAATTGGAGGGGTGGTGTCAAGAGGCCATGGTGGATTTCCCAAGCTGGGACTTGTGAGGTTTTCCAAACAGCAATGTTTCCTTCTTCTGGACAGGTGGATTATGGTGTGTTTGCTCCAGTGTCTGCCATATGGAAAGTTTGTGTAGCAGATCTCTCAGGCATGGGTGCGTGGAAAGCACACCTCCATTGACCTCTGCAGCTGACGAACATGGCAGGTTTGTAATGGTGGCACTGGTGCGAAGTCACAAGGCCTAGAACTGACATGGATTCTCTTGCAGATGGGCCACAATGATGGTTTGTTACCAGGGAGATCTTAGAATATGCTGGTGGCTAAGGTGCCCTGCAGGATTCTCCTACCCTGAGGATTTGGCACAGATCGAAGAGCACGGTTTCTTTCTGCAGACAGGAGATGTTATGTTGTGTGGCTCAGGGTCATATGTTGTATAAGAAGTTGGTATTCCAGTACAGGACCGTGAGGACAGATGCCTGAATACCAAATCTGGGGTTCCAGTGGGTTCCTAGGGGCATGTCAGGTTGAATCTTCTGACTCAGGACCATTGACAAGCTGTCTGCCTGGAAGTAGGTTATCAGGGTGTTTCAGACTGAGCATTTAGCTGTCTTCCTGGATATAGGGGATCAGGGTATTTCAGACTCAGCATTTGCATCCAGATTGGCTGCCAATATTGAGGTGGGATCAGCATTTGCATCCAGATTGGCTGTCAATAATGGGGTGGGATCAAACCATTGCAGATTTCTTCTAATCTGGAAGTTTCAGGCAACTGTGATGGGCACAGTTCCTTGGGATGGAAACCACTGTACAGTCGTGTGTCTACAGAGAACCCATCCTGGAGGGTATGTGAGTCATGGTTTGGGGACAGAAGTCTGCAAACAGAAATTCGGGTAAGGGTTAGTGGCGAGCTGATTGCAGACCCAATGCGTAGACCTTGAAGGCAGCTGGTCAGGAATTGTAATTAGGGTGACTGGAAGGCAGTAGCACAGGCTTTTCTATCTGGATTGTGTGTCCAGGATGGCTTTGGAACACTGGTGTGGTCTCATCTGTCCATGGGAGACATTATCTCTAAGGTTCCTGGTGGTTCTCCATAGTTTGGTGGCATTTTCAGGAAGGGGAGAGTGCTGTTTTCCATCTTAAGGGTACTCAAAACAGGTATTCCAGAAACGGGCTCTGACTCTGGGCACCTGGAAATTCCTACCAACGGTTAGGATTTGGGCCTAGGGGCATAGCAGGCCTGCAATGTGGATCCTGGTGGTGCAAATGAGAGGGGTTGTTTGAAAGCATGCTCAGGCGGAGGGTCACAATGCCTGTTTGTGACCTAGGTGTCCCAAGGGGGTGAATTTGGTTTCATTGGCTATGCAGCTGGCTCCCAATTTGAGGGTTGGACACCCATCGCAACAGACAGGATTCCTACCATGGGTAAGTAGGAGTTTTCTATTGTACTTCCGGTTCCCCCATTGGAATTCCAGGGAAGGCAAATGCACATTATGAAATTTTGTGTTATGAATATTTGCTGGAATTTGCAGGGATTCCAGCAAAGGTCTGGGGACAGGTGACTGAATACCAAGGATGGGTAGAGATAATGGACTTGGACTTTTGCCAGTCTCACATGCTGGATATTGAGCCCACTCTCTGGGTGGCTGAAACTATGTCGGGGCTCAGGCTCAGTCAGTCACAGCACTAGTGTCCGGGACAACCTATAAATTGGGCTTCCCTTGAGGCCAAGCAGATTGATCCTCATGTGGGTTTTGTGGGCATACTCAACAGGCACTTTTTCTTTCTATGGGGAAGGAAGAATGCTGCGTTGTGGCTCCAGAATTCCCTATCAAGAGGGATTGGGGGAAAGTAGGGTGAGGATGGAATTGTAAACACAAGCTACAGTTCAAATCAGTGCCAAGCGTAAGGGAGTTCCAATGTGCAGCAGCTGATTCGAGATACCCAGCACCTGAGTAAGGGAAGATGTCAGATGTTTGCTCACACTGGACATTGTGTTTATGATGACCAATGAATGGAGGGGTGGCATCAAGAGACTATGGAGGAATCCCGAAGCTGAGGTTTGTGAGATGCTCCAAACAGCAAGATTTCCTTCTAATGGACAGGTGGAGTCTGGTTTGTTTGCTTCATGGTCCTCCATGTGGAATGTTGGGTAGCAGAGCTCTCCTTCATTGATGCCTGGAAAGCACACCTCCACTGACAATTGCAACTCAGGAACATGGCAGGTTCAATCTGGTGGCTCTGGGACAAAGTCTGCCTGGATCTAGGTGATCAGGGTGTTTCATAATGTGCATTTGCCTCCAGATCGGCCGCCAATATTGGGGTGGGTTCAGGGGCCTTGCAGGTTTCTCCTAATCTGGAAGGTTTGGGAGACTGTGGCAGGCACAGTTTCCTTGGCGATGGCAGGCACATTCCTGTGTGTGGATCCAGAGACCCCATTCTGGAGGGCATGTGAGCCATGGTTTTGGGAGAGAAGTCTGCAAACACAAATTCGGGTTAGGGTTAGTGGCTAGGTGATTGCAGGCCCAATGCGTAGACCTGAAGTGCAGCTCGCCAGGAACTATAATTAGGGCGACTGGAAGATGATAGCACAGAATTTTCTATCTGGATTGTGTGTCCAGGATGGCCTCAGAATGCAGGTGTTGTCTCATGGATCCATGGGATATTTTTTCCTCTTGAAGTATCCTTGCGGATCCCCTTAGTTTGGTTCCTTTTTTGGGAAGGGATTAGTGCTGTTTTCCATCTTAGGGGTGCCGAAAAACAGTGATTCCAGAGATGGTCTTGGATCTAGGCACCTGGAAAATCCCACCAAAGGTTAGGATTTGGGTCTGGGGGTACCAGGCCTGAAATGCAGTATCCAGCTGGTGCAACTGAGAGGGCTTGTTTAAACGCATGCTCAGGCTCAGGGTCACCATGCCTGTTTGTGCCCAGGGTGGCGCTCAGGTGTGGACATGGTCTCATTGGCCATGCAGCCTGCTCTCACTTTGAGGGCCGGACACCCATCCCAACAGCTACGTTTCCTGCCATGGGGAAAAATGAGTTCTCAACTGTGCTTCAGGTTCCCCCATTGGCATGAATTCCAGCAAAGGTTTGGAGAAAGGTACCTGGACACCAAAGATGGGTAGAGATGACGGACTGTGGCCCTGACCAGTTCCAAATGCTACCTATGGGGCCTGCTCTCTGGGTGGCTGACACTAGGTTAGGGCTCAGGCTCTGTTAGACACAGCAATAGTGGCCAGGGTAGCCTATAAATCGGGATTCCCTCGGGGGTCGAGCAGATTGATCCTCATGTGTCGTTGCTGGGCAGGCTCACCAGGCACTTCTTCTTTCTATGGGGAAGGCAGAATGCTGCATTGTGGCTCCAGATTTCTCTATCAAGAGGGCTTGGGGACCAGTAGGTGAGGATGGAATTTAAACACAAGTTACGGCTCAATTCATTGCCTGCAGAAGGTAGTACCAATATGCAGTGGCTTATTCAAGATATCCAGCACCTGATTAAGGCCAGATGTCAGATGTTTGCTCTCACTAGAGTTTGTGTCTATGATGACTGACAAATGGAGGGATGGGGTCAAGAGGCAATGGAGGTGTTCCTACGCTCAGGCTTGTGCGATGCTCCAAACTGCAAGGTTTCATTCTACTGGACATGTGGAGTCTGGTTTGTTTCCTCCGGGGTGCCCCATGTGGAAAGACTGGGTAACAGAGCTCTCCCGCATAGATGCCTAGAAAGCACACTTCCATTGACCATTGTAGCTGAGGAACATGGCAGGTTCGTTCTGGTGGTTCTGGGGCGATGCACCAAGGACTTGAGTTGGCATGGAATCTCTTGCAGCTGGGCCACAGTACTGGTTTGTTACCATGGAGATCTTAGAATGTGCTGGTTGCTAAGGTGACTTGCAGGATTCTCCTACACTGAGGGTTTGGCACACGTTGCAGAGCACGGCTTCCTTCTGGGGACAGGAGATGTTATGTTGTGTGGTTTAGGGACCAAATGTTGTATCATAATTTGGTATTCCAGAAAGGCCTCTGAGGACAGATGCCTGGAAACCTAATCTAGGGTTCCAATGAGGTCCTAGGGGCATGTCAGGTTCAATCTTCTGATTCAGAACATTGACTCTGGTATCTGCCTGGATGTAGGTGATCAGGTTGTTTCACACTGCATTCGAGTCCAGAGCAGCACCAATATTGTGGTGGGCTCAGGGGCCTTGCAGGTTTCTCCTAATCTGGAAGTTTTGGGTAAATGTGATGTGCACAATTTCCTTTGGAATGGCAGCCTCAGTCCTGTGGTGTGGCTCCAGAAACCCCTTTCTGGATGGCATGTGAACCATGGTTTTGGGAGAGAAGTCTGGAAAAACAAATTCGGATTATGGTTAGTGGTGAGGTGATCATAGGCCCAATGCATAGACCTGGAGCGGAGCTCATCAGGAACTACTCTTAGGGTGACTGGAAGGCGGTAGCACAGGCTTTTCTAACTGGATTGTGTGTCCAGGATGGCCTCTAAATGCAGGTGTAGTCTCATGGGTCCATGGGAGACTTTTCCTTTCTAAGGATCCTGGTGGTTCTCCACAATTTGGTGGCTTTTCGGGGAAGGGAAGAGTGCTGTTTTCCATCTTAGGGGTGCCCCAAAACAGGGATTCCAGAGACGGACTCTGGTTCTGGGGGTCTGGAATATCCGACCAAGTGTTAGGGTTTGGACCTAGGGTGTAGCAGACCTGCAATCCTGGATTCTGGTGATGCAATGGAGAGGGCTTGTTTGAAAGCATGCTCAGGCTGAGCATGTTTGTGCTCAAGAAGGCCCTCAGGAGGGGGCGTGGTCTCATTGGCCATGCAGTTGCCTCCACTTTGAGGGTTGGACATCCATTCCAACATCCAGGTTTCCTGCCATGTGGAATTAGGAGTTATCTATTGTGCTTCAGGTTCGCCCATTGGCAGGGATTCCAGCAAAGGTCTGGGGACAGGTGCCTGAATACCGAGAATGGGTAGAAATGACGGACTTGGGCCATGGTCGGTCTCAGATGTCGGATATGGGGTCTGCTCTCTGGGTGGCTGAAACTAGGTCAGGGCTAAGACTCTTTCAGTCACAGCACTAGTGGCCAGGGCAGCCTATAAGTCTAGGTTCCCACGAGGGCCATGCAGTTTGATCCTCATGTGGGATATCTGGGAAGATTCGCCAGGCACTTCATTTTTCCATGGGGAAGACAGAATGCTACATTTTGGCTCCAGAATTTCCTATCAAGAGGACTTGGTGCCATTAGGGTAAGGATGGAATTGCAAACACAATCTAGGGTTCATTTCAGTGCCAAGCAGAAGGCAGTTCCAATGTGCAATGGCTGATTCGAGATATCCAGCACCTGAGTAAAGGCGGATTTAAGAACTTTGCTCACACTGGAGTTTTTTTTTTTCTAAGATGACTGACAAATGGATGGGCGAAGTCAAGAGGCCATGGAGGGTTTCCCACACTGAGGCTTGTGAGGTGCTTCAAACAGCAAGGTTTCCTTCTACTGGGCAGGGGGAGTCTGGTTTGTTTTCTCCAGGGTCCTCCATGTGGAAAATTTAGGTAGGAGAGTTCTCATGCATGAATGCCTGGAAAGCACACCTCCATTGACCATTTCTGCTGAGGAACATAGCAAGTTCGTTTTGGTGGCTCTGGGACGAAGTACCAAGGCCTTGAGTTGACATGGAATCTCTTGCAGTTGGGTCACAATGCTGTTTTGTAACCAAGGAGGTCTTAGAATGTGTTGTTGGCTAAGGTTCCATGCAGGATTCTCCTAAGCTGAGAGTCTGACACAGGTCGAAGAGCACAGTATCCTTCTAGGGACAGGAGATGTTCTGTTTTGTGGCTCAGGGACCACATGTTGTATCATAAGTTGGTATTCCAGAACAGTCCTCTGAAAACATGCCTAAAAACCTAATGTAAGCTTTCAATGAGGTCCTAGGGGCATGTCAGTTGCAATCACTGATTCAGGAACACTGACTTGGCTGTCTGCCTGGATATAAGTGAACCGGATGTTTCAGATTGCGAATTTGAGTGCAGTGAGGCCTCCAATATTGGGATGTACACAGGGTCCTTTCAGATTTCTCCTAACATGGAAGGTTTGGGCAACTTTGATGGGTACAGTTTCCTTGGGGATGGCAGGCACAGTCCTGTGGTGTGGATCCACAGACCCCATCTTGCAGGGCATGGGAGCCAAGGTTTTGGGAGACAAGTCTGCAAACACAAATCAAGTTTGGGTTAGTGGCGAGGTGATCACAGGTCCAGTGTTTAGACCTGGAGGGCAGAATTTCAGGAAATGTAATTAGGGTGACTCAAAGGCGGTAGCATAGGCTTTTCTAGCTGGATTGTATGTCCAGGATGGCCTCAGAATGCAGGTGTGTTCTCTTGGGTCCATGAGAGATTTTTCGTTTCTAAGGATCCTGGCGGATCCTGGTGGATTTTTCAGGGAAGGGAAGATTGCTGTTTTCCATCTTAGGGGTGCCCCAAAACCGGGATTCCAGAGACGGACTCTGGGTTTTTGCGCCAGGAAAATCCCACCAAGGGCTCGGATTTGGGCCTAGTGGCATACCAGGACTGCAATGCGGGATCCTGGTGGTGCAACTGAGAGGGCTTATTTGAAAGCACAGTCAGGATGAGAGTAACAATGACTCTTTTTGCCAAGGGCAGCCCTCAGAAGTGGGCGTGGTCTCATTGGCCATGCAGCTGGCTCCCACTCTGAGTGTTGGACACCAATCTCAACAGCCAGGTTCTTGCCATCTGGAAGAAGGAGATCTCTATTGTGCTTAAGTTTCCCCTGTATGGGTCTGGTTGTCCAGAGAGTCATTTTTTGTTTATATAGTGAACTTAGATAGACCCTATGAAGTAAACTTAGATAGACCCTGCCATTCCCAGAGGAACTTACTTGCAAAGCCTAGATACATGGGAGGGTCAGGCCTGGTGAAGACATCCAATCAGTGGGGCACACACATATATCTCCTAGGGTAAAATGAATTTGGGCACCCATGTGTTACCTAGGATTATTTTTTTCTTCAATTTATTTATTTTCAGAAAAACAGTATTCATTATTTTTTCACCACACCCAGTGCTCCATGCAAGCTGTGCCCTCTATAATACCCACCACCTGGTACCCCAACCTCCCACCCCCCCGCCACTTCAAACCCCTCAGACTGTTTTTCAGAGTCCATAGTCTCTCATGGCTCATCTCCCCTTCCAATTTACCCAAAAGCACATACCCTCCCCAATGTCCATAACCCTACCCCCTTCTCCCAACACCCCTCCCCCCAGCAACCCACAGTTTGTTTCGTGAGATTAAGAGTCACTTATGGTTTGTCTCCCTCCCTATCCCATCTTGTTTCATGGATTCTTCTCCTACCCACTTAAGCCCTCATGTTGCATCACCACTTCCTCATATCAGGGAGATCATATGATAGTTGTCTTTCTCCGCTTGACTTATTTCGCTAAGCATGATACGCTCTAGTTCCATCCATGTTGTCGCAAATGGCAAGATTTCGTTTCTTTTGATGGCTGCATAGTATTCCATTCTGTATATATACCACATCTTCTTGATCCATTCATCTGTTGATGGACATCTAGGTTCTTTCCATAGTTTGGCTATTGTGGACATTGCTGCTATAAACATTCGTGTGCACGTGCCCCTTTGGATCAATACGTTTATAACTTTAGGGTAAATTACCAGTAGTGCAAATGCTGGGTCATAGGGCAGTTCTATTTTCAACATTTTGAGGAACCTCCATGCTGTTTTCCAGAGTGGTTGCACCAGCTTGCATTCCCACAACAGTGTAGGAGGGTTCCCCTTTCTCCGCATCCTCGCAAGCATCTGTCATTTCCTGACTTGTTGATTTTAGCCATTCTGACTGGTGTGAGGTGATATCTCATTGTGGTTTTGATTTGTATTTCCCTGATGCCGAGTGATATGGAGCACTTTTTCATGTGTCTGTTGGCCATCTGGATGTCTTCTTTGCAGAAACGTCTGTTCATGTCCTCTGCCCATTTCTTGATCGGATTATTTGTTCTTTGGGTGTTGAGTTTGTTAAGTTCTTTATAGATTTTGGACACTAGTCCTTTATCTGATATGTCGTTTGCAAATATCTTCTCCCATTCTGTCAGTTGTCTTTTGGTTTTGTTAACTGTTTCTTTTGCTGTGCAAACGCTTTTGATCTTGATGAAATCCCAAAAGTTCATTTTTGCCTTTGCTTCCCTTGCCTTTGGTGATGTTCCTAGGAAGATGTTGCTGCGGCTGGGGTTGAAGAGATTGCTGCCTGTGTTCTCCTCAAGGATTTTGATGGATTCCTTTCTCACATTGAGGTCCTTCATCCATTTTGAATCTATTTTTGTGTGTGGTGTAAGGAAATGGTCCAATTTCATTTTTCTGCACGTGGCTGTCCAATTTTTCCAACACCATTTATTGAAGAGGCTGTCTTTTTCCATTGGACATTATTTCCTGCTTTGTCGAAGATTAGTTGGCCATAGAGTTGAGGGTCTATTTCTGGGCTCTCTATTCTGTTCCATTGGTCTATGTGTCTGTTTTTATGCCAGTACCATGCTGTCTTGATGATGACAGGTTTGTAATAAAGCTTGAAGTCCGGAATTGTGATGCCACCAACTTTGGCTTTGTTTTTCAATATCCCTTTGGCTATTCGAGGTCTTTTCTGGTTCCATATAAATTTTAAAATTATTTGTTCCATTTCTTTGAAAAAGATGGATGGTACTTTGATAGGAATTGCATTAAATGTGTAGATTGCTTTAGGTAGCATAGACATTTTCACAATATTTATTCTTCCAATCCAGGAGCATGGAACATTTTTCCATTTCTTTGTGTCTTCCTCAATTTCTTTCATGAGTACTTTATAGTTTTCTGAGTATAGATTCTTAGCCTCTTTGGTTAGGTTTATTCCTAGGTATCTTATGGTTTGGGGTGCAATTGTAAATGGGATTGACTCCTTAATTTCTCTTTCTTCTGTCTTGTTGTTGGTGTAGAGAAATGCAACTGATTTCTGTGCATTGATCTTATATCCTGACACTTTACTGAATTCCTGTACAAGTTCTAGCAGTTTTGGAGTGGAGTCTTTTGGGTTTTCCACATAGAGTATCATATCATCTGCGAAGAGTGATAATTTGACTTCTTCTTTGCCGATTTGGATGCCTTTAATTTCCTTTTGTTGTCTGATTGCTGAGGCTAGGACTTCTAGTACTATGTTGAATAGCAGTGGTGATAATGGACATCCCTGCCGTGTTCCTGACCTTAGTGGAAAAGCTTTCAGTTTTTCTCCATTGAGAATGATATTTGCAGTGGGTTTTTCATAGATGGCTTTGATGATATTGAGGTATGTGCCCTCTATCCCTACACTTTGAAGGGTTTTGATCAGGAAGGGATGCTGTACTTTGTCAAATGCTTTTTCAGCATCTATTGAGAGTATCATATGGTTCTTGTTCTTTCTTTTATTGATGTGTTGTATCACATTGACTGATATGCGGATGTTGAACCAACCTTGCAGCCCTGGGATAAATCCCACTTGGTCGTGGTGAATAATCCTTTTAATGTACTGTTGAATCCTATTGGCTAGTATTTTGGTGAGAATTTTTGCATCTGTTTTCATCAAGGATATTGGTCTATAGCTCTCTTTTTTGAGGGGATCCTTGTCTGATTTTGGGATCAAGGTGATGCTGGCCTCATAAAATGAGTTTGGGAGTTTTCCTTCCATTTATATTTTTTGGAACAGTTTCAGGAGAATAGGAATTAGTTCTTCTTTAAATGTTTGGTAGAATTCCCCCGGGAAGCCATCTGGCCCTGGGCTTTTGTTTGTTTGGAGATTTTTAATGACTGTTTCAATCTCCTTACTGGTTATGGATCTGTTCAGGCTTTCTATTTCTTCCTGGTTCAATTTTGGTAGTTTATATGTTTCTAGGAATGCATCCATTTCTTCCAGATTGTCAAATTTGTTGGCGTAGAGTTGCTCATAGTATGTTCTTATAATAGTTTGTATTTCTTTGGTGTTAGTTGTGATCTCTCCTCTTTCATTCATGATTTTATTTATTTGGGTCCTTTCTCTATTCTTTTTGATAAATCTGGCCAAGGGTTTATCAATTTTATTAATTCTTTCAAAGAACCAGCTCCTAGTTTGGTTGATTTGTTCTATTGTTTTTTTTTTTGGTTTCTATTTCATTGATTTCTGCTCTGATCTTTATGATTTCTCTTCTCCTGCTGGGCTTAGGGTTTCTTTCTTGTTCTTTCTCCAGCTCCTTTAGGTGTAGGGTCAGGTTGTGTACCTGAGACCTTTCTTGTTTCTTGAGAAAAGCTTGTACCGCTATATATTTTCCTCTCAGGACTGCCTTTGTTGTGTCCCACAGATTTTGAACCGTTGTATTTTCATTATCATTTGTTTCCATGATTTTTGTCAATTCTTCTTTAATTTCCCGGTTGACCCATTCGTTCTTTAGAAGGATGCTGTTTAGTCTCCATGTATTTGTGTTCTTTCCAAACTTCCTCTTGTGGTTGAGTTCTAGCTTCAGAGCATTGTGGTCTGAAAATATGCAGGGAATGATCCCAATTTTTGATACCGGTTGAGTCCTGATTTAGGACCGAGGATGTGATCTATTCTGGAGAATGTTCCATGTGCACTAGAGAAGAATGTGTATTCTTTTGCTTTGGGATGAAATGTTCTGAATATATCTGTGATGTCCATCTCATCCAGTGTATCATTTAAGGCCTTTATTTCCCTGTTGATCTTTTGCTTGGATGATCTGTCCATTTCAGTGAGGGGAGTGTTAAAGTACCCTACTATTATTGTATTATTGTTGATGTATTTCTTTGATTTTGTTATTAATTGGTTTATATAGTTTGGTGCGCCCACGTTGGGGGCATAGATATTTAAAATTGTTAGATCTTCTTGTTGGACAGACCCTTTGAGTATGATATAGTGTCCTTCCTCGTCTCTTATTATAGTCTTTGGCTTAAAATCTAATTGATCTGATATAAGGATTGCCACTCCTGCTTTTTTCTGATGTCCATTAGCATGGTAAATTGTTTTCCACCCCCTCACTTTAAGTCTGGAGATGTCTTCGGGTTTAAAATGAGTTTCTTGGAGTTTCTTGGAGGCAACATATAGATGGGTTTTGTTTTTTTATCCATTCTGATCTGTGTCTTTTGATTGGGCATTTAGTCCATTAACATTCAGGGTAACTATTGAGAGATATGATTTTAGTGCCATTGTATTGCTTGTAAGGTGACTGTTACTGTATATTGTTTCTGTTCCTTTCTGATCTACCACTTGTAGGCTCTCTCTTTGCTTAGAGGACCCCTTTCAGTATTTCCTGTAGAGCTGGTTTGGTGTTTGCAAATTCTTTCAGTTTTTGTTTGTCCTGGAAGCTTTTAATCTCTCCTTCTATTTTCAATGATAGCCTAGCTGGATATAGTATTCTTGGCTGCATGTTTTTCTCGTTTAGTGCTCTGAAAATATCATGCCAGCTCTTTCTGGCCTGCCAGGTCTCTGTGGATAGGTGAGCTGCCAATCTAATACTTTTACCATTGTATGTTACAGACTTCTTTTCCCGGGCTGCTTTCAGGATTTTCTCTTAGTCACTAAGGCTTGTAAATTTTACTATTAGGTGACGGGGTGTGGGCCTATTCTTATTGATTTTGAGGGGTGTTCTCTGAACCTCCTGAATTTTGATGCTCGTTCCCTTTGCCATATTGGGGAAATTCTCCCCAATACTTCTCTCCAGTATTCCTTCTGCTCCCCTCTCTCTTTCTTCTTCTTCTGGAATCCCAATTATTCTAATGTTGTTTCGTCTTATGGTGTCACTTATCTCTCGAATTCTCCCCTCATGGTCCAGTAGCTGTTTGTCCCTCTTTTGCTCAGCTTCTTTATTCTCTGTCATTTGGTCTTCTATATCGCTAATTCTTTCTTCTGCCTCATTTATCCTAGCAGTGAGAGCCTCCATTTTTGATTGAACTTCATTAATAGCTTTTTTGATTTCAACTTGGTTAGATTTTAGTTCTTTTATTTCTCCAGAAAGGGCTTTTATATCTCTGGAGAGGGTTTCTCTAATATCTTCCATGCCTTTTTCAAGCCCGGCTATAACCTTGAGAATTGTCATTTTGAACTCTAGATCTGACATATTACCAATGTCTGTATTGATTAGGTCCCTAGCCTTCGGTACTGCCTTTTGTTCTTTTTTTTTGTTGTGAATTTTTCCGCCTAGTCATTTTGTCCAGCTAAGAGTATATGAAGGAGCAAGTAAAATACTAAAAGGGTGGCAACAATCTCAGGAAAATATGCTTTAACAAAATCAGAAGAGATCCCAAATCGTGAGGGGGGAGAAATCTCCTCTGATTGGGATCTCCTTTGATTGGGATCACCCAATCTCTTCTGATTGGGATCTCTTCTGATTTGGGGATAAAAAGAGGTTCAAAAAGAAAGAAAAAAAAAGAAAAAAAAGATTTAAAAAAAAGAGATTGAATTAAAAATTCAATCAAGAATTTAAAAAAGAATTAAGAAAAAAAAGATTGAAGAGATTAGGATCTCTTCTGATATGCGGATAAAAAGAGGTTCAAAAATAAAGAAAGAAAAAAAGAATTAAAAAAAAAGAAAATGAATAAAGTATAAAAAGAAAAATATATATATTAGATAATTTAGTTAAAAAACATTAAAAAGGAAAAGGGTAAAAGTTATAAAAAATTGTAGCAGAAGAAGAGAAAAAAATGAAAAAGAAAAAAATTAAATTAACTGCAAGACTAAAAAATCACAGGCAGAAAGCCATGAGTTCCGTGGTTTGTTTTCTCCTCCTCTGGAATTCTGCTGCTCTCTCCTTGGTATTGAAACTGCACTCCTTGGTAGGTGAACTTGGTCTTGCCTCGATTTCTTGTTGATCTTCTGGGGGAGGGGCCTGTTGTAGTGATTCTCAAGTGTCTTTGCCCCAGGCGGAATTACACCGCCCTTACCAGGGGCCGGGCTGAGTGATCTGCTCGGTTTTGCTTTCAGGAGCTTTTGTTCCCTGAGCGCTCTCCGTAGAGTTCCGGAGGACAGGAATACAAATGGCGGCCTCCTGATATCCGGCCCAGAGGAGCCGAGAGCCCGGGGCCCCCGCTCCCCAGTGCGCCCTCAGCGAACAGCCCCTAGTAACTCGCGTCTGCCTAACCTCCGGCCGCGCTCCGAGCTCACCGAGCTTGCGACCGGTTCAAGGCAACCCCGAGCTGCGAGTTTACTGTCGGCTCTGTCTCTGCAGCCGGCTTTCCCGTTCCAATATCCGCAAGCTCTGCGACACTCAGACACCCCCGATCCTTCTGTGACCCCGCGGGACCTGAGGTCACGCCGACCCCGCGTGGGCTTCGCCCCGGTTTAGCCTCCGGAGCGATGTCCCTCAGCGGAACAGACTTTTAAAAGTCCTGATTTTGTGCTCCGTTGCTCCCCCGCTTGCCAGGAGCCGGCCCCTCCCCCCGGGGTCTATCTTCCCGTCACTTTGGGTCACTTCTCCACCAGTCCTACCTTTTAGAAAGTGGTTGTTTTTTTTGTTTCTAGAATTGCTGTTCTTCTACTCTTCGATCTGCCGATGGATTTGTAGGTGTTTGCAATCTTTAGATAAGCTCTCTAGCTGATCTCCTGCTAGCTGAGGTAGTCTCAGCCTGCTACTTCTCCGCCATCTTGACTCTCCTAATTTTTCCGCTAGCATTATTTTTTTTTTCTGTGTGTGGCTGACCTGGCATGACTGCGCACTGTTCTCTGTGTACTGCAATCTCATTGGCCACCTGTGTATAGCCTGGTTAAACTACCTCTATAAAAGTTAGTCTGTGAGGCTTGGAGGGGTCGCCTTTTTGCAACAGACGGCCCTGACTGGTCAGTTTGATTCTCGTTGCTTGGCGCGAAATAAAGATTTTCTTGACCTTCGCTTTGTATCAGTCTCTATCCTTGATTATGGACCCTAACATTCGAGGGGGCACCGGATTCAAATAATGAGAACTGAGCCAGCATCGGATTTTTTGGGAAAAGCCTCCAGAGGTAAGATCATGGGATCCTATCTGTCTTGTTGGAGCTCCAGGGTGTGGCCCACCAGGGAGAAGATGGATGCAGCCTTGATCCCCAGGGCTAGACTGGATGCATGGACAGCCTCTTCTCTCTGCTGGTAGATCAACGGGGGTTTCAATTTCCCCTGGGCGGTCGGGGATTTCAAGTCCCCTAAGGCTGTCGGGGGATTCGAGTCCCCATAAATGGTCAGGGGGTGAGAGTCCCCCTGGGCAGTTGGGGGTTCGAGTCTCCCTGGGTTGTTGGGGAGTTCGAGAACCCCTGGGTGGTTGAGGTGCTTGAGTCCTCGTAGGCGGTTGGGGAATAAAGCCCCCACCACTGGCAAATTATGGGTAAGAATCCCTGGGCATGCAGTTGTCTTTTCCTGGTCCTTTTGTTGTCTGTTGTGTTGTTTGTTATGATTGAAGGAATAGGGCAAGCAGAGAGTAAGGGGACTCTGACTTTCATCTCTCCATTCTTCATAATAGATGTGAAGCTTCTCGCTCACACATTTTGTGTGTTAAAGGCTATGACTGGAGTCAACTGGGGTTAGTCGAATGCCGGGTTAAGGTGCCCAGTGCTGGCTCACTGGAGCCGGGTGTGGAATATGAGTGCCAAGTGGGCCACTTTTGATAAGCAGAATTGGCACTGCGGGATGAACCGACCTTGAGACAGAGACTTTAAGGAATATTCCCAATCAGCTGCCAAAACTCTCTTTCTTTTGGGGAATCCCTTGCCTTTTCTGGCTCAATGCTGACTGCATAGCCTTTCCCCCTTGCTGGCGGGAGAGCATGGCATCTGACGTGGAGATGGTTATTTGTCTGTCTCAGGGATTTAACGGGTAATTTTTAAAGTGGCATATGGAGGGGTGGCGTCAAGAGGCATGGAGAATTGCTCACACTGAGGCTTGTGAGATGCTCCAAACAGCCAGGTTTCCTTCTACTGGACAGGTGGAGTCTGGTTTGTTTGCTCCACAGTACCCCATATGGAAAGTTTGGGTAGCAGAGGTCTTCACCATAGATGCCTGGAAAGCCACCTCCCTTGATCATTGCAGCTGAGGAGCATGGCAAGTTCCTTCTGGTGACTCTGGGGAGAAGTACCAAGGCCTTGAGTTGACATGGAATTCTTGCACATGGGTCACAATACTGGTTTGTTACCAAAGAGATCTTAGAATGCACTGTTGGCAAAGGGGCCTTGCAGGATTCTCCTACACTGAGCGTTTGACACAGATCCAAAGCACGGTTTCCTTCTGGGTACAGTAGTTGTTCTGTTGTTTGGCTCCGGGACCACATGTTGTATCATAAGTTGGTATTCCAGAACAGGCCTCTGAGGACAGATGCCTGAAAACTAATGGAGGGTTCCAGTGAGGTCCTAGGGGCGTTTCAGTTTCAATATTCTGGCTCAGGACAATTGACTTGGGTGTCTGCCTGGACGTAGGGAATCAGGGTGTTTCAGAGTGAGCATTTCTGTCCAGAGTGTCTTCCAGTATTGGGGTGGGCTCAGGGACTGTGCAGGTTTCTCCTAATCTAGAGGTTTGGGGCAACTGTGATGGGCAATTTTTCCTTGGGAATGGCAGGCACAGTCCTGTGGTGTGACTTCAAAGACGAGATCCTGGAGGGCATGTGAGCCATGGTTTGGGAGAGACGTCTGTAAAGACAAACTTGGGATAGGGTTAGAGTTGAGCCAATTGCAGGTCCAATGCGTAGACCTGAAGAGCAGCTCATCAGGAATTGTAAAGAGGGTGACAAGAATGCAGTAGCACAGGCTATTATATCTGGATTGTGTGTCCCGAATGGCCTCGGAATGCAGATGTTGTCTCATGGGTAAATGGGAGATTTTTCCTGTCTAAGGGTTCTAGCAGCTCCCAATAGTTTGGTGGCTTTTGGGGGGAAGAGAAGAGGGCTGTTTTCCATAATAGGGGTGCCAAAAACAGGGATTCCAGAGACGGGCTCTGGGTCTGGGAACCTGGAATATCCCACCAAGTGTTAGTATTGGGACTAGAGGAGTACCAGGCCTCCAATGCGGTATCCTGGTGGTGCAACTGAGAGGGCTTGTTTGAAATCATGCTCAGGCTTAGGGGCACAATGCCTGTTTGTGCCAGGGGTGGCTTCCATGAGTGATCGTGGTCTTATGGGCCATGCAGCTGGTTCCCACTCTGAGGGTTGGACACCCATCTCAACAGCCAGGTTTCCTGCCATCGGGAAGGAGGAGTACTCCTGAGCTTCAGGTTCACCCATAGGCAGGGATTTGAGCTATTGTCTGGGGAGAGATTCCTGAATATCCAGATTGAGTAGATGTGACGGCTTCAGGCTGCGAAAAGGCCCACCTGCAGGATATGGGGCCCACTGTCTGTGTGGCTGACTGGAGGTCGTCACTCAGGCCATGTCAGACAGAGCCTCAATGCTCATAGTGGACCTTGATATTAGGGTGCCATCGAGGGCCATGCTGGTGGATCCTCATGTGGTGTTTCTGGGCAGACGCACCAGGCACTAATTCTTTCTGTGGGGCAGGCAGAATTTTGCGTCATGGCTTCAGAATTCATTATCAAGTGGTTTTGGTTACCAGGAGGCTGAGGATGGAATTGTAAACACAAGGTTCCGTTATTCATTGCCAAGTGGTTGGCAGTTCCAGTGTGCAGAGACTGATTCGAGATATCCTGTACCTGAATAATGGTGGACATCAGAGGTTTGCTCACCCTGGAATTTGTGTCTATGATGACCGCCAAACGGAGGGGTGTTGTCATGAGGTCATGGAGGATTTACCACTGGGGCTTGTGAGATGCTCCAAACAGTAAGGTTTCCTTTTATCGGACAAGGGGATTCTGGTTTGTTTGCCCCAGAGTCCCCCATATGGAAAGTTTTGGTAGCAGAGCTCTCCCACATGGCTGCCTGGAAAGCAAAACTCCATTGAGCATTGCAGCTGAGGAGCATGGCAGGTTCGATCTGGTGCCTCAAGGGCGAAGTTCCAAGCAGCCTGGGTTTATGGAGAGTTTCATGCTGTTCGATCACAATGCTAGCTTGTATCCGGGAGATGTTAGAATATAGGGGTGGTCAGGAACCATGCAGGATTCTCCTACACTGAGTCTTGGAAATAGCTACCAAGAGCAAGGTATCCTTCTGGGGCCAAGAGGGGTTCTGCTGTGTGTCTCAGGGACCACATGTTGGAATATAAGTTGGTATTGGAGAACAGGCCTCTCGGAACAGACGCCTAAAAATCTAAGCAAGGGTATCGATGAAATCCTACGGGCATGTCAGGTTAAATCTTTGGACTCAGAGCCTTTTACTTGTATGTCTGGCAGGTGGCAGGTTCTCATTGTGTGTCAGAATGTGCACATGGGTCCAGAGCCTTCTTTGAAATGAGGTGGGCTCAGGGGCTTTGTATTTTGCCCCAAATATTCAGGGTTTGGGCAACAGTGAAGGGTGGACATTCCTTTGGGAGGGTAGGCACAATTGTTTGGTGTTGCACCAGAGGCCCCATCCTGGAGGACAGGTGGTCCAGGGCTTTGGGGAGAGAAATCTTCAAATGCAAACTAGGGTTAGAGTGAGGGCTGAGGTGGTTACAGACCCGATCTACAGGCCCTGAGGGCAGCTCATAGTGTACTGAAATTAAAGTGTCATAGAGGCGGTAGTGCACGCTTTTCTGTCTGGATTGTGCATCCAGGATGGTCGCAAAATATAGGGGTGTCTTCATGGGTCCATGGGAGATTCCTCGTCTCTGGCGATTCTGCCCAGCTCCCAAGAGTTTGGTGTCTCTGGAGGAAGGGAAGACTGCTGTTTTCCGTCAGTGGACCCCCACAAGAGGGATCCCAGAGACAGATTCTGGGTCCGGGCACCTGGAAAACACCAAACAAATGTGAGGATTTGGAACTAGGAACCTGGGAGGCCTGCTCTGTGGACTCCTAGTCCAGCTACCGAGGGGGTTTGTTTGAAAGCAGGCTCACGCTGAGGATCACAATGCCTCTTTTTGACCAAGGTGGCTCCCATGAGTGACTGTGGTCTCATGGGCCATACAACTGGTTCCCACTCTGAGGGTTGAACACCCATCTCAGCAGCCAGGTTTCCTGCCATCAGGAATGAGGAGTACTCCTTTGGTTCAGTTTCCCCCATATGCAGAGATTTGAGTTACGGTCTGGGGAGAGATGCCTGAATATCCAGGTTGAGTAGATGTGACAGCTTTGGGCCACGGCAGGTCCCACATGCAGGATATGGGGCCCACTGTCTGCGTGGCTGGCTGAGGGTCGTGGCTCAGGTTGCATCAGACAGAGCCTGAGTGCCCATGGTGGCCTAAGATATTAAGGTCCTGTTGAGGGCCATGCTGATGTATCCTAATGTGGGGTTTCTAGGCAGACTCACCAGACACTTATTCTTCCTGTGGGGCAGGCAGAAATCTATGCCGTGGCTGGAGAATTCCCAATCAAGAGTGTTTGGTGACCAGGAGGCTGAGGATGGAATTGTAAACACAAGCTATAGTTAAATTTAGTGCCAAGAGGAAAGCAGTTCCAGTGTGCAGCGGTTGATTCAAGATATTCTGTAACTGAGTAGGGGCAGATGTCAGATGTTTGCTCACACTGGAGTTTGTGTCTATGATGGCCATCAAATGGAGGGGTGGCTCCCGAGCCCTTGGAGATTTTCCCAAGGTGTGGCTTGTGATTTGCTCCAAAAAAGTAAGGTTTCCTTCTACTGGACGTGGGGCGTCTGGTTTGTTTGCTCCAGAGTCCCCCATATGGAAAGTTTCAGTTGCAGAGCTCTCCCACATGAATGCATGAAAAGAGCAACTCCATTGACCATTGCATCTGAACAACATGGTAGGTTCGATCTGGTGGCTCTTGAGTGAAGTTCCAAGAGGCATGACTTGACATGGAGTTTCATACTGTTGGATCACAGTGGTGATTGGTATACAAGGGGACATTGGAATGTTGTAGTGGTCAGGGGGCCATGCAGGATTCTCCTACACTGAGAGTAGGACACAGTTGTTAAGAGCAAGGTATCCTTTTGGGGACAGGAGGGG
The DNA here is from genome assembly GCF_020171115.1 of Neogale vison. Lineage (NCBI taxonomy): Eukaryota > Metazoa > Chordata > Mammalia > Carnivora > Mustelidae > Neogale > Neogale vison. The sequence goes on along the minus strand of NC_058092.1, from coordinate 113,194,692 downwards.
TTCTGTTGTTTGGCTCAGGGACCACATGTTGGAATATATGTTGGTATTGGAGAACAGGCATCTAGGGACAGGCACCTAAAAATCTAAACTAGGGTATCGATGAAGACCTATAGTCATGGCAGGTTCAAACTTCTGACTCAGGCCCTTTGACTTGGATGTCTGCCTGGAGGCAGGGGCTCATTGTGTGTCAGAATGTGCATTTGGGTCCAGTGCGTTCTTCAAAATTGAAGTGGGCTCAGGGGCTTTATACTTTGCTCCTAACCTTCAGGATTTGGGCATCCGTGAAGGGCAGAGTTTCCTTTAGGAGGGTAGGCACAGTCGTCTGGTGTGTCTCCAGAGGCCCCATCCTGGAGGACATTTGGGCAGAGACTTTGGGTACAGAAATCTGCAAAGATGCACTAGGGATAGGGTGAAAGCCAAGCTGATCAGAGGGCCGACCTACAGGCCCTGAGTGCAGCTTATAGGGTACTGAAATTAACATGTCATGGAGGCAGTAGCAAAGGTTTTTCTATCTAGATGGGTGACTTCATGGGGCCATGAGAGATTCTTCGTCTCTGGGGATTCTGCTCAGATCCCAAAAGTTTGGTGTCTCTGCAGGAAGGGAAGACTGCTGTTTTCCGTCTCAGGGGACCCCCAAATGAGGGATTCCAGAGACAGGTTCTGGGTCTGGCGCCTGGAAAATACCAACGAGGTAAGGATTGGGCCCTAGGGGCGTTGCAGGCACAGTCCAGCTACCGAGGGAGTTTGTTTTGAAGCAGGTTCATGCTGAGGGTCACAATGCCTGTTTGTTCCCAGGACGGCTCTCATGAGTGACCGTGGTCTTATGGGCCATGCAGCCCATAAGAGGGTAGGACACCCATCTCAACAGGCAGGTTTCCTGCCATCTGTAATGAGGAGCACTCTTGTGCATCAGATTCCCCCATACTCAGGGATTTGAGCTACAGTCTGGGGATAGATGCCTGAATATCCAGGTTAAGTAGATGTGACGGCTTCAGTCCATGGCAGGTCCCACCTAGGATATGGGGCCCACTGTCTGCATGGTTGACTGGAGGTCATGGCTCAGGCTATGTCAGACAGAGCATCAGTGCCCATGGCAGTCTATGATATTAGGGTGCTGTCGAGGGTCATGCAGGTGGATCCTCATGTGAGTTTTCTGTGAAGACTCACCAGGAACTTCTTCTCTGGGGCAGGCAGAATGCTGCGTTATGGCTCAAGAATTCCCTATCAAGAGGGCTTGGGGACAAGGAGGGTGAGGATGGAATTGTAAACACAAGCTACAGCTAAATTCAGTGCCAAGCAGAAGGCAATTACAGTGTGCAGTGGCTGATTTGAGATATCCAGCACCTGAGTAAGGGTGGATGTCAGAAGTTTGCTCACGCTGGAGTTTGTGCCTATGATGACCGCCAAGTGGAGCGGTGGCGTCACGAGGCCATGGAGGATTTCCCACACTGGGACTTGTGAGATGTTCCAAACAGCAAGGTTTCCTTGTACTGGGCAGGGGGAGTCTGATTTGTTTACTCCAGTGTCCCCCATATGGAAAGTTTGGGTATCAGAGCTCTCCCTCATGGATGCCTGGAAAACACATCTCCATTGACCATTGCAGATGAGGAACATGGCATGGTCGATCTGGTGCCTCTGGGGTGAAGTTCCAAGTGGCCTGAGTTGAGTTGGAGTTTCTGCTGTTGGATCACAATCCTGGTTGGTATCCAGGGAGATGTTAGAATATTGGGGTGGTCAGGGGGCAATGCATGATTCTCGTACACTGAGTCTTGGACACAGCTACCAAGAGCAAAGTATGCTTCTGGGGACAGGAGGGGTTCTGTAGTGTGGTGCAGGGACCACATGTTTGAGTATAAGTTGGTATTGGGGAACACTTCTCTGGGGACAGGCGCCTGAAAATCTCAACTAGGGTATCAGTGAAGTCCTAGAGGCGTGTCAGGTTTAATCTTCTGTCTCAGGGCCTTGACTTGGATGTATGCCTGGAGGCAGGTGCTAATTGTGTGTCAAATACACATTAGGGCCAAGGCATTATTCAAAATTGATTTTGGCTCAGGAACTTTGTACTTTGCTCCTAAGCTTCAGGGTTTGAACTACCGTGAAGGGCAGAGTTTTCTTCAGGAGGGTAGGTTCACTCGTCCAGTGTGGCACCAGAGGCCCCATCCTGGAGGGCATGTGGGTCAGGGTTTTGGAGACAGAAAACTTCAAACACAAATTAGGATTAGGGCGAGGGCCGAGGTGATCACACTACCAATCTGCAGGCCCTGTGGACAGCTCATAGAACACTGAAATTAAGGTGTCATGCAGGCCGTAGGGCAGAATTTTCTGTCTGGATTGTGTGTCTAAAATTGTCGCAAAATGTAGGGGAGGCTTCATGCGGTCATGGGAGATTCCTCGTCTCTGGGGATTCTGCCCAGATCCCAAGAGTTTGGTGACTTGCGAGTGGAAGGGAAGACTGCTGTTTACCATCTCAGGGGCCCCCCAAAAGACAGATTCCAGAGAAAGGTTCATGGACTTCCTGACTCGAAAACATGATCACGTGAGAGGATTTGGCCGTAAGCACCTGGCAGTTCCACTCTATGGGCTTCTGGTCAAGCTACCAAGGCGGTTTGTTTGAAAACAGGCTCACGGGCACCTGGGTGCCTCAGTGGGTTAAGCCACTGCCTTCGGCTCGGGTCATGATCTCGGGGTCCTGTGATCGAGTCCCGCATCGGGCTCTCTGCTCGGCGGGGAGCATGCTTCCTCCTCTCTCTCTCTGCCTGCCTCTCTGCCTACTTGTAATCTCTCTCTGTCAAATACATAAATAAAATCTTTAAAAAAAAAAAAAAAAAGAAAAGAAAAGAAAACAGGCTCACACTGAGTCAATGCCTGTTTGTGCCCGGGGAGGTTCCCATGTGTGAGTGTGGTCTCATGGGCCATGCAGCTGTTTCCCACTCTGAGGGTTGGACCCCATCTCAACAGCCAGGTTTCCTCCCATTGGGAAGGATGAGTCCTCCTGTGCTTCAGGTTCCCCCATAGGCATGGATTTCAGCTACGGTCTGGGGAGAGAGGCCTGAATATCCAGGTTGAGTAGATGTGATGGCTTAAGGCCATGGCAGGTCCCACCCGAAGGGTATGGAGCCCACTGTCCACGTGCCTGGCTGGAGGTTGTGGCTCAGGCAGTGTCAGACAGAAACTCAGTGCCCATGGCGGTCTATGATATTAGGGTGCCGAATAGGGCCATGCAGGTGGATCCTAATGTGGGGCTTCTGGACAGTCTCACCAGGCTTCTTCTTTCTGTGTGGCAGGCAGAATGCTGCATTGTGGCTCAAGAATTTCCTATCAAGAGGGCATGGGCAAAAGGAGTGTGACAATGGAATTGTAAACACAAGCTATGGTTAAATTTAGTGCCAAGTGGAAGGAAGTTCCAGTGTGCCGTGGCTGATACGAGATACCCAGCAGGATATCCTTACAAAAGTAAGGGTGGATATCAGATGTTTGCTCACACTGGAGTTTGTGTCTATGATGACTGCCAAATGGAGGGGTGGCTTCTCGAAGCCATGGAGGATTTCCCACCCTGTAACTTGTGAGGTGCTCCAAACAGCAAGCTTTCCTTCTACTGGACAGGTGGAGTCTGGTTTATTTGCTCCAGGTTCTCCCATATGGAAAGTTTGTGTAGCAGAGCTCTCCCTCATGGATGCCTGAAAGCAAAACTCCATAGACCACTGCAGCTGAGGCACATGTCAGTTTGGATCTGGTGCCTCTGGGGTGAAGTTCCAAGAGACCTGAGTTGACATGGAGTTTCATGCTGTTGGATCACAATGCTGGTTGGTATCCAGGGATGTGTTAGAATGTTGGGGTGGTCATGGGGAGATGCAGGATTCTCCTACACTGGGTCTTGGACACAGTTACCAAGAGCAAGGTATCCTTGTGGGGACAGGAGGGGCTCTGTTTTGTGGCATAGGGACCACATGTTGGAATAAAAGTTGGTATTGGAGAACAGGCCCCTGGTGACAGGAACCTGAAAACTTAAGATTGGGTATCGCTGAAGTCCTATAGACCTGTCAGGTTTAATCTTCTGACTCAGGGCCTTTGACTTGGATGTCTGTCTGGAGGCGGGTATTCATTGTGTGTCAGAATGTGCATTTGGGTCCAGAGCATTATTCCAAATTGAGGTGGGCTCAGGGGCTTTTTACTTTGCTCCTAATCTTCAGGCTTTAGGCAACCGTGAAGGGAAGACTTTCCTTCGGAAGCATAGTGACAGTTGTCCAGTGTGGCACCAGAGACCCCATCCTGGAGGGCATGTGGGCCAGCGCTTTGGGGAGGGAAATCTGCAAAAGCTAACTAGGGTTAGGGTGAGGGCCGTGGTGATTAGAGGCCCGATCTGCAGGCCCTGTGGACAGCTCATAGAGTACTGAAATTAAGGTTTCATGCAGGCGGTAGGGCAGGCTTTTCTGTCTGGATTGTGCATCTAGGACTGTCGCAAAATGTAGGGTAGTCTTCATGGTGCCATGGGAGATTATTCGTCTCTGGGGATTCTGCCCAGCTCCCAAGTGTTTGGTGTCTCTGGGGTAAGGGAAGACTGGAGTTTTCCGTCTCAGAGGACCCCCAAAAGAGGGATTACAGAGACAGGTTCTAGGTCTGGGCGCCTGGCAAACACAAACGAGGGTGAGGATTTGGCCCTAGGGACCTGGCAGGCCTGCTTTGCGGGCTCCTGGTCCAGCTGCTGAGGGGGTTTATTTGAAATCAGGATCATGCTGTGGGTCCCAATGCCTGTTTGTGCCCAGGGCGCCTACCATGAAAGGCCATGGTCAAATGGGCCATGCAGCTGGTTCCACTCTGAGGGCTGGACACCCATCTCAACAGCCAGGTTTCCTGCCATCTGGAAGGAGGGGTACTCTTATGCATCAGGTTCCCCAATATTCAGGGATTTGAGCTACAGTCTGGGGAGATATGCCTGTATATCCAGGTTGAGTATATGTGATAGCTTGGGGCCAATGCAGGTGCCACCAGCAGGTTATGGTGCCCACTGTCCTAGTGCCTGACTGGAGGTCGTGACTCAGGCTTTGTCAGACAGAGCCTGAGTGCCCATGGCAGCCTATAATATTACGGTGCTGTCAATGGCCTTGCAGGTGGATCCTCATGTGAGGTTTCTGGGAAGACTCAGCAGGCACATCTTCTTTCTGTTGGGTAGGTATAAAACTGCATTGTGGACCCAGAGTTCCCTATCAAGAGGGATTGGGGACCAGGAGGGTGAGGTTGGAATGGTAAACACAAGCTACGGTTCTATTCAGTGCCAAGCAAAAGCAGTTCCAGTTTTCAGTGGCTTATTCTAGATTCCAGCACCTGTGTTAGGGCGGATGTCAGAAGTTTGTTCCCACTGGAGTTTCTGTCTATGATGACTGCCAAATAGAGGGGTGGTGTCATGAGGCCATGGAGGATTTCCCATTCTGGAGCTTGTGAGATGCTCCAAACAGCAAGCATTCCTTCTAATGGACAGGAGGAGTCTGCTTTGTTTGCTCCAGGGTCCCCCATATGGAAAGTTTGTTAGCAGAGAACTCCCACATGGATGCCTGGAAAGCACACCTCCATTGACCCTTGCATCTGACTAATATGACAGTTTTGATCTGGTGGCTCTGGTGCGAAGTTCCAGGAGGCCTGATTTGACATGGAGTTTCATGCTCTTGGATCACAATGCTGGTTTGTATCCAGGGAGACGTTAGAATATTGGGGTGGTCAGGGGACATGCAGGATTCTCTTACACTGAGTCTTGGATACAGCTACCAAGAATAAGGTATACTTCTGGGGACAAGAAGAGTTCTGTTGTGTGGCTTAGGGACCACATGTTGGAATATAAATTGGTATTGGAGAAGAGGCCTCTGGGGACAGGCACCTGAAAATCTCAACAAGGGTATCGATGAAGTCCTAGAGACATGCCAGGTTGAATCTTCTGACTCAGGGACTTCCACTAGGATGTATGCCTAGAGGCAGGTGCTCATTGTGTGTCAGAATGCACGTTTGGGTCCAGAGCGTTCTTCAAAATTGAGGTGGGCTCATGGGTTTGTACGTCGCTCCTAATCTTCAGGGTTTTGGCAGCAGTGAAGGGCAGTTTCCTTCAGGAGGGTAGGCACACTCGTCGGTGTGGGACCAGAGGCCCCATCCTGGAGGGCATGTGGGCCAGTCAGCAAACACGAATTAGGGTTATGGTGAGGGCCAAGGTGATCATGGGCCTGATCTGCAGGTGCTGAGGGTAGCTCATGGAGTACTGAAATTAATGTGTCATGGAGGCGGAAGTGGAGGCTTTTCTGACATGATTGTTTTTCCAGTACACTCGCAAAAGGTAGGGGTGGCTTTATGAGGCCATGGGAGATACTTCGTCCCTGTGGATTCTACCCAGCTCACAAGTGTTTGGTGTCTCTGGGAGAAGGGAAGATTGCTGTTTTCTGTTTCAGGGGACCACCTAAAGAGGGATTCCAGAGACAGGTTCTTGAACTGGGCGCCAGGAGAACACAACAATGGTGAGTGTCTGGCCCTTGGGACCTGAAGGCCTGATCTTCAGGTTCCTGGTGCAGCTTCCGAGGGGCTTTGTTTGAAAGCAGGCTCACGCTGAGGATCACAATGTCTGTTTGTGCCCAGAGCATCTCCCATGAGTGACCCTGCTCTCATGGGCCCATTCTGAGGGTTGGACACCTATCTCAACTGCCAGGTTTCCTGATATCAGAAATAAGGAGTACTATTGTGCTTCTGGTTCTCCCATAGGCAGGGATTTGAGCTACGGTCTGGGAAAGATGCCTGAATACCCATGTTGAAGAGAGATGATGGTTTCAGGCTACGGCAGGTCGCACCTCCAGGATATGGGGTCCACGGCCTGAGTGGCTGTCTGGAAGTCATGGCTCAGGCTGTGTCAGACAGAGCCCGAGTGTCCATGGCAGCCTATCATATTAAGGTGCTGTTGAGGGCCAGGCAGGTGGATCCTCATGTGGGGTTTCGGGCAGACACAACAGGCACGTTTTCTTTCTGTGGGGTAGGCAGAATGCTGCGTTGTGGCACCAGAGTTCCCTATTAAGAGGGTTTGAGACCAGGAGGGTGAGGATAAAATTTTAAACACAAGCTACGGTTAAATTCAGTGCCAAGCAGGAGGCAGTTTCAGTGGCTGATTCGAGATATCCAGCACCTGAGTTAGGTCGGAGGTTCGAACTTTGTTTACACTGGAGTTTTTGTCTATGAAGACACCCAAATGGAGGGGTGATGTCACGAGGCCATGGAGGATTTCCCACCCTGGGGCTTGTGAGATGCTCCAAGCAGCATGGTTTCCTTTTTCTGGACAGGGGGAATCTGCATTGTTTGCTCCAGTGTCCCCCATATGGAAAATTTGGGTGCAGAGCTATCCTGCATGGGTGCCTGAAAAGCAAAACTCCATTGACCATTGTACATGGCAGGTTGGATCCTGTGGCTCTGGGTCGAAGTTCCAAGTGGCCCGAGTTGATCCGGAGTTTCATGCTGTTGGATCACAAAGCTGGTTTGTATCCAGGGAGATGTTAGAATGTTAGGGTGGTCAGGGGCCATGCAGGATTCTCCTTCACTGAGTCTTGGACACAGCTATCAAGAGAGAGGTATCCTTCTGGGGACAGGAGGGGTTCTGTTGTGTGGCTCAGGGACCACATGTTTGTATATAACTTGGTATTAGAGAACAGACCTCTGGGGACAGGCACCTGAAAACCTCAACAAGGGTACCAAGGAAGTCCTAGAGGCATGCCATGTCCCTGAACCACACAACAAAACTACTCCTGTCCCCAGAAGAACACCCTGCTCTTTGACCTATGCCAAAACCTCAGGGTAGGAGAAACCTGCACGGCACCATAGCCACCAGCACATTCTAAGATCTCTGTGGAAACAAACCAGCATTGAGGCCCATCTGTAATAGATTCCCTGTCAACTTAAGGCCCTGGTGCTTAGCCCAGACCACCAGAATTAACCTGCAATGTTCCTCAGCTGCAATGGTCAATGCAGGTGTGCTTTCCGGGCATCCATGTGAGAGAGTTTTGCAACCCAAACTTTCCACATGGGGAACACTGGAGCAAACAAACCAGACTCCCCCTCTCCAGTAGAAGGAAACCTTTCTGTTTGGAGCATCTCACGAGCCTCAGCATGGGAAATCCTCCAAGGCTTCTTGACGCAACCCCTCGATTTGTCAGTCATTAGAGAAACCAACTCCAGTGTGAGCAAACATCTGATATCCGCTACTCAGGTGCTGGATATCTTGAGTCCGACACTATACATTGGAACTGCCTTTTGCTTGGCAATGAATTGAACCATAGCTTGTGTTTATAATTACATCCTCACCCTACTGTCTCCCAAGGCCTCTTGATAGGGAATTCTGGAGCCACCTCACAGCATTCTACGTTTGCCATAGAAAGAAGAAGTGCCTGGTGAGCCTGTCCAGCAACCCCATTTGAGGATCAATCTGCTCGGCCCTCGAGGGAACCCCGATGTATAGGCTGCCCTGGATACTATTGCTGTGTCTGACAGAGCATTAGACCAGACTTAGTTTCAACCCCCAGAAGGTGGGCCCCTTATCCAGCATGTGGGACTGGCCATGGCCCACGTCTCTCATCTTTACCCATCCTTGGTATTCAGGGACCTGTCCCCAGACATTTGCTGGAACACCTGTGAATGAGGGAACCTGAAGCACAATAGAGAACTCCCCCTTCCCATGGCAGAAAACCTGGATATTGGGATGGGTGTCCAGACCACAAAGAGGGAGCCAGCTCTATGGCCAATGAGACCATGCCCACTCCTGAGATCCGCCCTGTGCACAAACAGGCATTGTGACCCTCAGCCTGAGCATGCTTTCAAACAAGCCCTCACAGTGGCACCACCAGGATCCCACATGCAGACCAGGTATGCCCCTAGGCCCAACTCCTAACCTTTGGTGGGATTTTCCAGGCGCCTAGACCCAGAGCCTATCTCTGGAATACCTGCTTTGGGGCACCCCTAAGATGTAAAACAGCACTCTTTCTTTCTCTGAAAAAGGCACCAAATTAGGGAGAGCCGCCAGGATCCTTAGAGAGGAAAATTCTCCCATGGACGTATGATACCACACCTGCATTCCAAGGCCATCTTGGCCACATAATCCAGAGAGAAAAGTCTGTGCTACTGCCTTCCAGTCACCCTATTTACAGTTCCTGATGTGCTGCCTCTAGGTCTATGCATTGGGACTATTTGTCTCCCCACTAACCCTAACCCGAATTTCAGTTTTCAGAATTCTCTCCCAAAACCATGGCTCTCATGCCACCAAGTATGGGGCCTTTGGAGCCAGAAAACAGGACTGTGCCTGCCATCCCCAAGGAAACTGTGCCAATCACAGTTGCCCAAACCTTCAAGATTAGGAGAAACCTGCTAATCCCCTGATCCCACCCCTATATTGGAGGTCACTCTTGTGCAAACTTGCAGTCTGAAAAACCCTGATCACCTACATCCAGTCAGACGGCCATGTGAAAGGTCCTGAGTCAGAAGATTGAAACTGTCATGCCCGTATAACATCATTGGAACCCTAGATTAGGTTTTCAGTCATCTGTCCTCAGAGGCCTGTTCTGGAATACCAACATATGATACATGTGGTTCCTAGGCCTCACAACAGAACATCTCCTGTCCTGAGAAGGAAAGCGTGCTCTTCAACGTGTACCAAATCCTCAGGGTTGGAGAATCCTGCATTGCACCTTAGCCACCAGCACATTCTAAGATCTGCCTGGTAACAAACCAGCATTTTGGCCCATCTGCAAGAGATTCCCTGTCAACTCAAGGCCTTGGTCCTTCGCTGCAGAGGCACCAGAAAGATCCTGCCTTGTCCCTCAGCTGCAATGCTCAGTGGAGGTGTGCTTTCCAGGAATCCATACGGGAGAGCTCTACTACCCAAACTTTCCACATGGAGGACCCTGGTGCAAACAATTCAGACTCCAACATTCCAGGGGAAGGAAACCTTGCTATTTGGAGCATCTCACAAGGCTCAGTGTGGGAAATCCCCCTTGCCCTCTTGACGCCACCCCTCCATTTGTCGGTCATCAAGACACAAACTCTAGTGTGGGCAAACATCTGACATCCGCCCTTACTCAGGTGCTGGATATCTCGAAAAATGTGCTTCACATTTGAACTGTCTTCTACTTGGCACTGAATTGAGACTTATCTTGTGTTTACAATTCCATCCTCACCTGACTAGTACCCCAGGCCTCTTGATATTGAATTTTGGAGCCGCAACGCAGCATTCTACCTTCCCCATAGAAAGAAGAAGTGCCTGCTGAGTCTGCCCAGAATCCCCACAAGAGGATCAACTGGCTCGGCTCTCGAGGGAACCCCGATTTGTAGGCTGCCATGGCCACTAGTGCTGTGTCTGACAGAGCCTGAGCCCAGACCTCGTGTCAGCCACACAGAGAGTGGGTCTCATATCTAGCATGTGGGACTGGCCATGGCCCAAGTCCATCATCTCTAACCTTCCTTGGTATTCTGTATCCCAGACTTTGCTGGAATCCTTTCAGTGGGGGAACCTGAAGCATAATAGAATACTACTCCTTCCCCAAGGCAGGAAACCTGGCTGTTGGGATGGGTGTCCAACCCTCAGAGTGGGAGCCAGGTGCTTGGCCAATGTGACCACACCTGAGGGCTACCCTGGGGACAAGCAGGCATTGTGACCCACAGACTGAGTATGCTTTCAAACAAAATTTCTCAGTTCCACCAAAAGGTTCCCACATTGCAGGCCTGGTACACGCCTAGGCCCAAATTCTAAAACTCGTTGGATTTTACAGGTGCCCAGACCCAGAGACCATCTCTGCAATCCCTGTTTTGGGGCACCTCTAAGATGGAAAACAGCAATCTTACCTTCCCCACAGAAGGTACCAAACTATGGGGAGCCACCAGGATCCTTAGAGAGGAAAAGTCTCCCATGGACCCATGAGACTACACCTGCAAACCGATGCCATTTTGGACACACAATCCAGATAGAAAAGCCTATGCTACCACTTTCCAGTCACCCTAATTACAGTTCCTGATGTGCTGCCCTCCAGGTCTATGCATTGGGCTTACGATCGCCTTGCTACTAACCCAAACCTGAATTTGTGTGTGCAGACTTCTCTCCAAATCCATAGCTCACATTCTTTCCAGGATGGGGTCTCTCGAGGCACACCACAGAACTGTGCCTGCCATCCCCAAGGAAAATGTACCCATCACAGTTTCCCAAACCTTACTTATTAGGAGAAAACTGAAAGGCACCTGAGCCCACCCCAATATTGGCAGCCAATCTGGATGCATATGCACAGTCTGAAACAACCTGAACAGCTCCATCCAGGCAGACAGCCAAGTCAATGGTCCTGAGTCAGAAGATTGAACCTGATATGTCCCTAGGACCTCATTGGAACCCTAGATTTGATTTTCAGGCACCTGCCCTCAGGGACCTGTTCTGAATACTTACTTATGATGCAACATGTGGTCGCTGACCACAAAACAGAAAATCTCCTGTCCCCAGAAGGAAACCGTGCTCTTCAACCTGTGCCAAACCCTCAGTGTAGGAGAATCTTGCATGTTATGTTAGGCACCAGCATATTCTATGATATCGCTGGTAACAAACATGCATTGTGGACCATCTGCAAGACATTCCATGTCAAATAAAGGCCTTTGTACTTCGCCCCAGAGCCACCAGAAAGAACCTGCCATGTTCCTCAGCTGCAATAATCAATGGAGTTGTGCTTTCCAGGCATCCATGCAGGAGAGCTCTGCTTCCTAAACTTTCTACATGGTGAACACTTGAGCAAACAAACTGGACTCCACCTGTGCAGTGGTAGGAAAACTTGCTGTTTGGAGCATCTCACTAGCCTCAGCTTGGAAAATCCTCTATAGCCTCTTAACGCCACTCCTCCATTTGTCAGTCATAATAGACACAAACTCCAGTGTGAACAAATATCAGACATGCTCACTTCCTCAGGTTCTGGATATTTGAATCAGCCGCTGCACACTGGAACTGCCTTTCGCTTGGCACTGGATTGAACGCTAGCTAGTGTTTGCAATTCCATCCTCACCCTACTGGTCCACAAGGTCTTTGATAAGGAATTCTAGAGCCGAAATGCAGCATTCTTCCTTCCCCATAGAAATAAGAAGTGCCTGGTAAGTCTGCCGAAAAAACCCTTATGAGGATCAATCTGCTAGGCCCTCGAGGGATCCCCGATTTATAGACTGTCCTGGCCATTAGTGCTGTGTCTGACAGAGTCTGAGCCCTCACCTACTGTCAGCCACCCAGAGAGCGGGACCTATATCTAGCATGTGGGGTCAACCATGGCCCTATTCCATCATCTCTACGAATCCTTGGTATTCAGGCACCTGTCCCCAGACCGTCGCTGGAATCCCTGCCATTGGGGGAACCTGAAGCACAATAGAGAACTCCTCCTTCCCATGGCAGGAAACATGGCTGTTGGGAGGGGTGTCCAACCCTCAACGTTGGAGCCAGATCCATGGCCAATGATCCAATGTCCTCTCCTAGGGGCAGCCTAGGCACAAACAGGCATTGTGACCCTCAGCCTGAGCATGCTTTCAAACAAGGCCTCTCAGTGGCACCACCAGGATCCCGCATTGCAGGCCTGGTATACCCCTAGGCCCAAATCCTACCACTTGGTTGGATTTTCCAGGCACCCAGACTAAGAGCCCATCCCTGGAATCCCTGTTTTGGGCACCCCTACAATGGAAAGCAGCTCTCTTCAATTCCCTGATAAAGTCACCAAAATATAGGGAGCTTCCAGGATCCTTAGAGATGAAAAGTCTCCCATGGACCCATGAGACCACACCTGAATTCCGAGCCCATCCTGGACACACAATCCAGATAGAAAAGCCTGTGCTACCGACTTCCAATCACCCTAATTACAGTTCCTGACGAGCTGCCCTCAACGTCTACAGAGTGGGCCTGGGACCATCTTGCAACTAACACTAACCCGAATTTTGGTTTGCAGACTTCTCTCCCCAAACCATGGCTCACATGCCCTCCAGGATGGGGTCTCTGGAGCCACACCACGGGACTGTGCCTTCCATACCCAAGGAAACTTTGCCCATCACAGTTGCCCAAACAATCCAGATTAGGAGAAACCTGCAAGGCCCCTGAGCCCACCCCAATATTGGAAGCCACTCTGGACAAAAATGCACAGTCCAAAACACCTTGTATCACCTACCTCCAGGCAGACACCCAAGTCAATGGTCCTGAGACATAAAATTGAATCTGACAAGCACCTAGGATATCATTGGAACCTTAGATTAGGTTTCAGGCATCTGTCCTCAGAGGCCTGTTATGGAAAACCAAGTTAGGATACAACATGTGGTCTCTGAGCCACACAACAGAACAACTCCTGCCCCAAGAAGGAAACTGTGCTCTTCGACCTATGCCAAACCCTCAGGGTAGGAGAATCCTTCATGATCCCTTAACCCCCAGCACATTCTAAAATCTACCGGGTAACAAACCAGCATTGGAACCTAAAATCTCCCATGAACCCATGAGACCACACCTGCATTCCGAGGCCATCCTGGACACACAATCCATATACAAAAGCCTGTGCTACCAACTTCCAGTCATCCGATTTACAGTTTGTGCCGAGTGGCCCCCCAGGTCTATTCAATGGGCCTGCAATTACCTCACCATAACCCTAATCTGAGTTTGTGTTTTCAGACTTCTCTCCCAAAACCATGGCTCACATGCCCTCCAGGATGGGGTCTCTGGAGCCAAACCATAGGACTGTGCCCGCAATCACAGGAAATTTTGCCCATCACAGCTGCCCAAACCCTCCAGATAAGGAGAAACCTGCAAGGCCCCTGAGCCAACCCTAATATTGAAGGTCACTCCCTATGCAAATGTGCATTCAGAAACACCCTGATCAACTTCATCCAGGCAGACAGCCAAGTCAATGTTCCTGAATCAATAGATTGAACCTGACATGCCCCTAGGACTTCATTGGAACCCTAGATTAGGTTTTCAGTCATCTATCCTGAGGGACCTCTTCTGGAATACCGTAAACTTATGTTACAACATGGTGTCCCTGAGCCACACAACAGAACATCTCCTGGACCTGTGGACCTGTGTCAAATGCTCACGGTAGATGAATTCTGAACTGCCACTTAGCCACCAGCACATTCTAAGACTCCTTGGTAAAACACCCGCATTGTGACCCACCTTCATGAGACTTAATGTCAACTCAAGGCCTTGGTACTTCACCCAAGAGCCACCAGAATGAACCTGCCATGTTCCTCAGCTGCAATGGTCACTGGAGGTGTGCTTTCCAGGCATCCATGCGGGAGACCTCTGCTACCCAAACTTTCTACATGGGGGAACCTGTAGCAAACAAATCAGACTCCCCCTGTCCAGTAGAAGGAAACCTTGCAGTTTGAAGCATCTCACAAGCCCCAGCATAGGAAATCCTCCATGACCTCTTGATGCCACCCCTCCATTTGGTGGTCATGATAGACACAAACTCCATCTTGCTGAAACATCTGACATCCGCCCTTACTCAGGTGCTGGATATCTGAAATCAGCTCCCACACACTGGAAATGTCTTTCGCTTGGCACTGAATTAAACTGTAGCCTGGGTTTACCTTTCCATTCTCAACCTACTGGTTCCAAATCACTCTTGATAGGAAATTCTGGAGCCACAACACAGCATTTTGCCTTCCCCATAGAAAGAAGAAGGGTCTGGTGAGTCTGCTCAGAAACTCGACCTGAGGATCAATCTGTTCGAACCTCAAGGTAACTCCGAATAACAGGCTGCCCTGGCCACTAGTGTTGTGTCTGACAGAGCCTGAGCACCGGCCTAGTGTCAGACACCCAGAGAGCGAGGCCCATATCCACCATGTGAGACTGGCCAGGGCCCAAGTCCATCATCTCTACCCATCCTTGGTATTCAGGCACCTGTCCCCAGACCTTTGCTGGAATCAGTGCCAACTGGGGAACCTGAGACACAGTAGAGAACTCCTCCTTCCCCATGGCAGGAGTTTTGGCGGTTGGAATCGGTGTCCAACCCTCAGAGTGGGAGGTAATTGCATGGCCAATGTGACCAGGCTCAGTCATGAGGACCACCCTGGGCACAATCAGGCACTGTGACCCTCAACTTGAGCATGCTTTCAAACAAATGCTGTCAGTTGCACCTCTAGGATCGCGAATTGCAGGCCTGGTATGCCCATAGACCCAAATCCTAATCCTTGGTGGGATTTTCCTGGCGCCTGGATCCAGAGCCATTCTCTGGAATCCCTGTTTTATGGCACCCCTAAGATGGAAAACAGCACTCTTCCCTTCCCTAAGAAAGCCACCAAACTAGTGGGAGCTGCCACGATTCTTAGAGAGACAAAATCTCCCATGGACCCATAAGACCACACCTATATTCTGAGGCCATCCTAGACATACAATCCAGATACAGAAGCCCATGTTACCTTCTTCGAGTCCCGATTTACAGTTCGTGCCAAGCTGCCCTCCAGGTCTATGCATTGGGCCTGTGAACACCTCGCCACTAACTCTATCCCTAGTTTGTGTTTGCAGACTTCACTCCCAAAACCGGGGCTCAAATGCCCTCTAGGATGGGGTCTTTGTAGCCAGACTGCAGGACTGTGCCTGCTATCCCCAAGGAAAGTGTACCTATCACAGTTGTCCAAACACTCTAGTTTAGGAGAAACCTGTAAGGCCCCTGAGCCCACCCCAATATTGCATGCCACTCTGGACGCAAATGTGCAGTCAGAAAATCATGATCACCTACATCAAGGCAGACACCCAAGTCAATGGTCCTAAGTCAGAAGTTTGAAACTGAAATTAGAACCTCATTGGAATCCTAGATTAGGTTTTCAGGCCTCTGTCCTCATAGATCTCTTTTGGAAAACCATTTTATGATACAACATACATTCCCTGATCCACACAACAGAACATCTCCTGTCCCTAGAGGGAAACTATGCTCTTCGACCTGTGTCAAACAGTCAGGGTAGTAGAATACTGCATGGCACCTTAGCCACCAACACATTCTAACTTCTCCCTGGTAACAACTAGCATTGAGACCCATCTGCAAGAGATTCCATGTCAACTCAAGGCCTTGATACGCCGCCCCATAGCCACCAGATTAAACCTGCCATGTTACTCAGCAGCAATGGTCATTGGAGGTGTGCTTTCCACGCATCCTTGCGGAAGTGCTCTGCTACCCAAAATTTCCACAGTGGGGACACTGGAGCAAACAAACCTATCCAGTAGAATGAAACCACTCTCCACCTATCCAGTAGAATGAAACCTTGCTTTTTGGAGCATCTCCCAAGACACATAGAGGGAAATACTCCATGGCTTTTTGGCACCACCCCTACATTTGTTGGTCATCATAGACACAAACTGCTGTGTGAGCAAAATTCTGACATCACCCTTACTCAGGTGCTGGATACCTTGAATAAGCCTCTGCACACTGGAACTGCCTTCTGCATGGCACTGAATTGAACCATAGATTGTGTTTACAATTCCATCTTCACCCTCCTGGGCCCCAAGCTCACTTGATAGGGAATTCTCAAGCCACATCTCAAGCTACATTGTATCATTCTGCCTTCCCCATAAAAAGAAGAAGTGCCTATTGACTCTGCCGAGAAACCCCACATGAGGATCAATCTGCTCGGCCCTCGAGAGAACCCCAATGTATAGTCTGCCCTGGCCACTAGTGCTGTGTCTGATAAGGCCTGAGCTCCGACCTGCTGTTGACTAAGGGGACATGCAGAATTCATCTACCCTGAGGGTTTGGCATAGTTCCAAAGGCACAGCTTCCTTTTGGGGACAGGAGATGTTCTGTTGTGTGGCTCAGGGACCACATGTTGTATCATAAGTTGGTATTCCAGAACAGGCCACTGAAGGCAGATCCCTGAAAACCAAATCTAGGGTTCCAATGAAGTTCTAGTGTTTGTCAGGTTCAATCATCTGACTCAGGATCATTGAGTTGGGTTTCTGACTGGAGGGCATGTGAGCCATGGTTTTGGGAGAGATGTCTGCAAACACAAATCAGGTTAGGGTTAGTTGCCAGGTGTTCGCAAGCCCAATGCATAGACCTGGAAGTCAGCTTGTCAGAAACTATAATTAGTGTGAGTAGAAGGTGATAGCACAGGCTTTTCTATCTGGACTGTGAGTCCAGGATGGCCTCAGAATGCAGGTGTGGCCTCCTGGTCCCATGGGAAAATTTTCCTCTCTAACGATCCTTGTGGCTCCCCATAGTTTGGTGGCTTTTTCTGGGAAGGGAAGAGTGCTGTTTGCCAACTTCAGGGTGCTAGAGGTAATGCGGGATCCTGGTGGGTGGTGCAAGTGAGAGTGCTTGTTTGATAGCATGCTCTGGCTGAGGGTCACAATGCCTGTTTGTGCCTGGGCTGCCCACAGGAGTGGGCTTCGTCTCATTGGCCATGCAGCTGGCAACCACTTTGAGGGTTGGACACCCATCCCAACAGCCAGGTTTCCTGCCATGGGGAAGGAGGAGTTATCTATTGTGCATCATGTTCCCCCAATGTCAGGGATTCCAGCAAAGGTCTGGGGACAGGTGCTTGAATACCAAGGATGGGTAGAGAGGACGGCCCTGAGCCATGGCCAGTCTCACATGCTGGATATAGGGCCCTTTCTCTGGGTGACTGACACTAGATTGGGTCTCAGGCTCTGTCAGAACAGCACCATTGGCCAATGCAGCCTATAAATCAGGATTCCCTCGAGGGCTGAGCCAATTAATCCTCATGTGGTGTTTCTGGGCATACTCACCAGACCCTTATTTTTTCTATAGAGAAGGCAGAATGCTGCATTTTGACCCCAGAATTCCCTATCAAGAGGGCTTGGGGACCAGGCAGGTGAGGATGGAATTTTAAACACAAGCTACGGTTAAATTCATGACAAGCGAAAGGCAGTTCCAATGTGCTGTGGCTAATTCGAGATATCCAGCACCTGAGTAAGGGCAGAGGTCAGATGTTTGCTCATGCTGGAGTTTGTGTCTATGATGCCTGACAAGTGGAGGGATGGCATCAAGAAGCCATGGAGAATTTCCCAAGGTCAAGCTTGTGAGATGCTCCAAACAGCAATGTTTCCTTCTACTGGACAGATGGAGTCTGGTTTGTTTGCTCCAGGGTCCCCCATGTGGAAAGTTTGGGTACCAAAGCTCTCCTGCATGGTTGCCTGGAAAGCGCACCTCCATTGACCATTACAGCTAAGGAAAATGGGAGCTTCATTCTGATGGCTCTTGGGCGATGTACCAAGTCCTTGAGTTGACATGGAGTCTCATGAACATGGGTCACAATGTTGGTTTGTTATCAGGGAGATCTTAGAATGTGCTGGTGGCTAAGGTGCCGTGCAGCATTCATCTACTCTGAGGGTTTGACACAGTTCCAAATGCACGGCTTCTTCTAAGGACAAGAGATGTTCTGTTGTGGGGCTCAGGGACCACATGTTATATCATAAATTGGTGTTCCTGGATAGGCCTCTGAGGACAGATTCCTGAAAACCTAATCTAGGGTTTGAATGAAGTCCTTGGGGAATGTTGGGTTCAATCTTCTGACGCAGGACCATTGACTTGGGTGTCTGCCAGGATGGAGGTGATCACAGTGTTTCAGAATGCGAATTTGCATCCTGAGCGGCCTCCACTATTGGGGTGGTCTCAGGAGCCTTGCAGGTTTCTCCTAATCTGGAATGTTTGTGCAACTGTGGCAGGCACAGTTTCCTTGGGGATGGCAGGCACAGTCCTATGGTGTGGCTCTAGAGGCCCCATCCTGGAAGGAATGTGAGCCATGGTTTTGGGAGAGAAGTCTGCAAACACAAACTCAGGTTAGCGATAGTGGTGAGGTGAACTCAGACCCAATGCATAGACCTGGAGGGCAGCTTGTCAGAAACTATAATTAGTGTGAGTAGAAGGTGATAGCACAGGCTTTTCTATCTGGACTGTGAGTCCAGGATGGCCTCAGAATGCAGGTGTGGCCTCCTGGTCCCATGGGAAAATTTTCCTCTCTAACGATCCTTGTGGCTCCCCATAGTTTGGTGGCTTTTTCTGGGAAGGGAAGAGTGCTGTTTGCCAACTTCAGGGTGCTAGAGGTAATGCGGGATCCTGGTGGGTGGTGCAAGTGAGAGTGCTTGTTTGATAGCATGCTCTGGCTGAGGGTCACAATGCCTGTTTGTGCCTGGGCTGCCCACAGGAGTGGGCTTCGTCTCATTGGCCATGCAGCTGGCAACCACTTTGAGGGTTGGACACCCATCCCAACAGCCAGGTTTCCTGCCATGGGGAAGGAGGAGTTATCTATTGTGCATCATGTTCCCCCAATGTCAGGGATTCCAGCAAAGGTCTGGGGACAGGTGCTTGAATACCAAGGATGGGTAGAGAGGACGGCCCTGAGCCATGGCCAGTCTCACATGCTGGATATAGGGCCCTTTCTCTGGGTGACTGACACTAGATTGGGTCTCAGGCTCTGTCAGAACAGCACCATTGGCCAATGCAGCCTATAAATCAGGATTCCCTCGAGGGCTGAGCCAATTAATCCTCATGTGGTGTTTCTGGGCATACTCACCAGACCCTTATTTTTTCTATAGAGAAGGCAGAATGCTGCATTTTGACCCCAGAATTCCCTATCAAGAGGGCTTGGGGACCAGGCAGGTGAGGATGGAATTTTAAACACAAGCTACGGTTAAATTCATGACAAGCGAAAGGCAGTTCCAATGTGCTGTGGCTAATTCGAGATATCCAGCACCTGAGTAAGGGCAGAGGTCAGATGTTTGCTCATGCTGGAGTTTGTGTCTATGATGCCTGACAAGTGGAGGGATGGCATCAAGAAGCCATGGAGAATTTCCCAAGGTCAAGCTTGTGAGATGCTCCAAACAGCAATGTTTCCTTCTACTGGACAGATGGAGTCTGGTTTGTTTGCTCCAGGGTCCCCCATGTGGAAAGTTTGGGTACCAAAGCTCTCCTGCATGGTTGCCTGGAAAGCGCACCTCCATTGACCATTACAGCTAAGGAAAATGGGAGCTTCATTCTGATGGCTCTTGGGCGATGTACCAAGTCCTTGAGTTGACATGGAGTCTCATGAACATGGGTCACAATGTTGGTTTGTTATCAGGGAGATCTTAGAATGTGCTGGTGGCTAAGGTGCCGTGCAGCATTCATCTACTCTGAGGGTTTGACACAGTTCCAAATGCACGGCTTCTTCTAAGGACAAGAGATGTTCTGTTGTGGGGCTCAGGGACCACATGTTATATCATAAATTGGTGTTCCTGGATAGGCCTCTGAGGACAGATTCCTGAAAACCTAATCTAGGGTTTGAATGAAGTCCTTGGGGAATGTTGGGTTCAATCTTCTGACGCAGGACCATTGACTTGGGTGTCTGCCAGGATGGAGGTGATCACAGTGTTTCAGAATGCGAATTTGCATCCTGAGCGGCCTCCACTATTGGGGTGGTCTCAGGAGCCTTGCAGGTTTCTCCTAATCTGGAATGTTTGTGCAACTGTGGCAGGCACAGTTTCCTTGGGGATGGCAGGCACAGTCCTATGGTGTGGCTCTAGAGGCCCCATCCTGGAAGGAATGTGAGCCATGGTTTTGGGAGAGAAGTCTGCAAACACAAACTCAGGTTAGCGATAGTGGTGAGGTGAACTCAGACCCAATGCATAGACCTGGAGGGCAGCTCGGCATGAAATGCAAATCGGGTGACTCGAAGAAGGTAACAGGAGTTTCTGTAGTTTGATTGTATGTCTAGGATGACCTCGGAATGAACGTGTGGTCTTATGGGTCCATGGGACATTTTGCATCTCTAAGGATCATGGTGGCTCTGAATAGTTTGGTGGCTTTTTTGGAGAAGGGAAGAGTACCGTTGTCCATCTTATGGGTGCCCCAAAACAGGAATTCCAGAGACGGGCCCTGGGTCATGGTGCCTGGAAAATGCCACCAAGGGTAAGGGTTTGGGCCTATGGGCGTACCAGGCCTGCAATGTGGGATCCTAGAGGTGCAACTGACAGCTTTTGTTTGAAATCATGTTCAGGGTGTGGGTCACAATGCCTGCTTATGCCCAGGGAGGCCCTCATGAATGGGTGTGTTCTCATTCCCAATGCAGCTGGCTCTCACTCTGAGGATTGGACACCCATCCCAACAGCTATGTTTCCTCCCACGGAAAAGGAGTTCTCTATTGTGCTTCAGGTTCCCCAGTTGGCAGGGATTCCAGTAAAGGTATTAGGATGGATGCCTGAATACCAAAGATGGGGAGAGATGACGGACCTAGGCCATGGCCGGTCATTCATGATGGATATGGGCCTGGCCTTCTGGGTATCTGACACTAGGTTGGGGATCAGCTCTATCAGACACAGCACTAGTGGCCAGGGAAGCCTATAATTTGGGGTTCCCTCGAGGACCGAGCAGATTGATCCTCATGTGGCGTTTCTGTGCAGACACACTAGGCCTTCTTCTTTCTATGGGGAAGTCAGAAAGCTGCGTTGTGTCTCCAGAATTCCCTATCAAGAGGCCTTGGGGACCAGTAGGGTGAGGATGGAATTGTAAAGACAAGCTATGGTTCAATTCAGTGGCAAGCAAAAGACAGTTCCTGTGTGCAGCAGATGATTTCAGATATCCAGCCCCTGAGTAAGGGTGGAGGTCAGATATTTTCTCACGCAGGAGTTCATGTCTAAGATGACTGAAAAATGAAGGAGTACCTTCAAGAGGCCATGGAGGATTTCTCATGCTGGGGCTTGTGAGATGCTCCAAACCGCAAGGTTTCCTTAAACTGGACAGTGGGAGTGTGATTTCATTGCTTCCCGGTCCCCCATGTGGAAGGTTTGGGTAGCAGAGCACTTCCGCACAGATGGCTGGAAAGCACACCTCAATTGACTCTTGCAGCTGACGAACATGGCAGGTTTATTCTAGTGGCTCTGGCACAAAGTACCGAGGCCTTGAGTTGACATGGAGTCTCAAGAAGATTGATTACAATGCGGATTTGTTACCAGGAAGATCTTAGAATGTGCTGAGGCTATGGGGCCATGCCATATTCATCTAATCTTAGGGTTTGACACAGTTCAATGAGCATGGTTTCCTTCTGGGGACAGGTGATATTCTGTGTGGGACCCGTGGACCACATGTTCTATCATAGTTTGGTGTTCCAGAAGAGGCCTCTGAGGACAGATGCCTGAAAACCTAATCTAGGGGGTCAAATGAAATCCTAGGTAAATGTCAGGTTCAATCTTCTGACCCAGGAACATAGACTTGGGTGTCTGCTCGGATTTAGGTAATCAGGGTGTTTCAGACCGGGCATTTGAGTACAGAGTGGCCTCAAATATTGGGGTGTTCTCAGGGGTCTTGCAGGTATCTCCTAATCTGGAGGGTTTGGGCAACTGTGACAGGCACAGTTTCCATGGGGATGTGGCAGGCCCATTCCTGTGGTGTGGCTCCAAAGACCACTTTCTGGTGGGAATGTGAGCAATGGTTTTGGGAGAGAAGTCTGCAAATACAAATTTGGGTTATGGTTAGTGGCAAGGTGATCCTAGGCCAATGTGTAGACCTAAAGGGCAACTCATCAGGAACAGCTATTAGGGTGACCGGAAGGTGGTATCACAGGTTTTCTATCTGGATTGTGTGTCCAGGATGGCCTCTAAATGCAGGTGTGGTCTCATTGGTCCATGGGAGACTTTTCCTCTCTAAGGATCCTGGTGGCTCTCCATAATTTTCTGGCTTTTTTGGGGAAGGGAAGAGTGCTGCTTTCCATCTTAGGGGTGCCCCAAAACAGGGATTCCATAGACTGGCTCTCGTTCTGGGGGCCTGGAATATCCCACCAAGTGTTAGGATTTGGACCTAGGGGCGTACCAGGCCTGTAATGCGGGTTCCTGGTGGTGCAACGGAGAGGGCTTGTCTGAAAGCATGCTCAGGTTGAGGGTCACAATGCATGTTTGTTCTCGGGGTGGCCCTCATGAGTGGGCATGGTCTCATTGTCAATGCAGCTGCCTCCCACTGTGAGGGTTGGACACCCATCCCAATAGCCAGGATTTCTGCCATGGGGAAGGAGGCATTCTCTATTGTGCTCCAGGTTCCCCCATTGGCAGGGATTCCAGCAAACGTCTGGGAACAGGTGCCTGAACACCAAGAATGGGTAGAAATGATGGACTGGGCCATGGCCAGTCTCAGATGCTGGATATGGTGCCCGCTCTCTGGGTGGCTGACAGTACGTCAGGGCTAAGGCTCTGTCAGTCAGAGCACTAGGTCCAGGGCAGTATATAAGTAGGGGTTCCTTCGAGGGCCTATCAGATTGATCCTCATGTGGGATTTATGGGCAGACTCACCAGGACTTTTCTATGGGGAAGGCACAATGGTGCATTTTGGCTCCAGAATTCCATATCAAGCTGGCTTGGTGCCAGTAGGGGGAGGATGGAATTGTAAACACAAGCTATGGTTCAATGCATTGCCTAGTGGAAGGCAGTTCCAATATGCAGCAGCTGATTCGAGATATCCAGCACCTGAGTCAGGGCGGTTGTAAGATCTTTGCTCACACTGGAGTTTTTGTCTATGATGACAGACAAATGGAGTGGTGACATCAAGAGGTCATGGAGGATTTCCCACACTGAGGCTTGTGAGGTGCTTGAAACAGCAAGGTTTCCTTCTGCTGGACAGGAGGAGTTTGGTTTGTTTCCTCCATGGTCTCCCATGTGGAAAGTTTAGGTAGCAGAGTTCTCAGACATGAATGCCTGGAAAGCATAACTCCAGTGACCACTTCAGCTGAGAAACATGGCAGGTTCTTTCTGGTGGCTCTGGGGTGACGTACCAAGGCCTTGAGTTGACATGGAATCTCTTGAAGTTGGGTCACAATGCTGTTTTGTTACCAGGGAGGTCTTAGAATATGCTGGTGGCTAAGGTGCCATGCAGAATTCTCCTGAGCTGAGAGTTTGACACAGGTCGAAGAGCAAGGTATCTAGGTACAGGAGATGTTCTTTTGTGTGGCTCATAGACCACATGTTGTATCATAAGTTGGTATTCCAGAACAGTCCTCTGAGGACAGATGCCTGAAAACCAAATCTAGGTTTCCAATGAGGTCCTAGGGGCATGTCTGGTGCAATCTCTGACTCAGGAACATTGACTTGGCTGTCTGCCTGGATGTAAGTGACCTGGATGTTTCATACGGTGAATTTGAGTGCAGTGCAGCCTCCAATATTGGGGTGGGCTCAGGTTCCATGCAGGTTTCTCCTAACCTGGAAGGTTTGGGCAACTCTGACGGATACAGTTTCCTTGGGGATGGTGGGCATAGTCCTCTGGTGTGGCTCCACAGGCCCCATCCTGCAGGTCATGTGAGCCAAGGTTTTGGGAGAAAAGTCTGCAAACTCAAATCGGGTTAGTTTTAGTGGCTAGATATTCACATGCCCAATGTTTAGACCTGGAGGGCAGCTCGTAAGGAACTGTAATTAGGGTGATTCAAAGGTGGTAGCACAGGCTTTCCCATCTGGATTTTGTGTCCAGGATGGCCTCGGAATGCAGGTGTGTTCTCATGGTCCATGAGAGATTTTTCCTCCCTAAGGATTTTGGTGGCTCCCAAGAGTTTGGTAGCTTTTTCAGGTTAGGGAAGAGTGTTGTTTTCCATATTAGGGATGCCCCAAAACAGAAATTCCAGAGACGGGCTCTGGGTCTTTGCGCCAGGACAATCCCGCCAAGGGATAGGATTTGGGCCTAGGGGAATACCAGGCCTGCAATACGGGATCCTGGTGGTGCAACTGAGAGGGCTTGTTTGAAAGCATACTAAGCCTGAGATTCAAAATGCCTGTTTGTGCCCAGGGCTGCCTGCCTTCAGTAGTGCTTATGGTCTCATTGGCAATGCAGCTGACTCCCACTTTATGGGTTGAACACCCATTTCAACAGCCAGGTTCCTGCCATCTGAAGACGGACATCTCTATTGTGTTTAAGGGTGCCATGTATGGATCTGGTTGTCCAGAGGGAGTCATTTTGTGTTTATGTAATGAACTTAAATTGAACTTATGCAGTAAACATAGATTGACCCCACCCTTCCCAGAGGGACTTATTTGCAAAGCCTAGATAAAAGGGCAGGTCAGGTCAGGTGAAGACATCCAATCAGTGGGGCACGCATATATCTACTAGGGTAAATTGAAATTCAAATGGGCATCCGTGTTTTACCTAGCATTTTTTTTTTCCTGTGTGGCAGACTTAGCATGACTGTGCAGTGTTCGCTGTGTACTGCAATCTCATTTTCCACCTGTGTATAGACTGGCTAAACTACCTCTATAAAAGTTAGTCTGTAGGCTTGGAGGGATCGCCTCTTTGCAAGAGATGGCCCTGATCGGTCAGTTTGATTCTCGATGCTTGGCACAAAATAAAGCTTTGCTTGAACTTTGCTTTGTATCAGTCTCGCTCCTTTGATTATGGACCCTAACATTGGAGGGGATTCAAATAACGAGAACTGAGCCAGCATTGGGATTTTTGGGAAAAGCCTCTGGAGGTAAGATCACGGGATCCTATCTGTCTGTCTGCTTGGAGATCCAGGGTATGGCTCACCAGGGAGAAGATGGATGCAGCCTTGCTCCACAGGGCTGGAGTGGATGCGGGGACAGCCCCTTCCCTCTGCAGGTAGATCAACAGCAGATTTGAGTCCCTCTGGGCGGTTGGGGGTTTCGAGTCTCCATAAGCTGTCAGGGGGATGGAGTGCCCTGAGATGGTCAGGGGGTTCGAGTCCCCCTAGATGATCAGATGGTTTGAATCCCCCTAGACTGTCAAGAGGTTCAAGTCCCCCTGGGCGGTCTGGGGGTTTGAGTCCCCCTGGGCGGTTGTTGGTTCAGACCCCCTAGACGGTTGAAGGGTTTGAATCCCCTAAGCGGTCGGGGGATAAAGCCTCCACCTGTGGCAGGTTATGGGTAATAATCCTTGGGCCTGTGGTTGTCTTGGCCTGGTCCTTTTGTTGTCTGTTTTGTTGTTTGTTATGATTGAAGGAATGGGGAAAGCAGAGAGTAAGGAAACTGTGACTTTTATCTCTCCATTCTTCATAATAGATGTGAGGCTTCTCGCTCACTCACTTTGTGTGTTAAGGGCTATGACTGGAGCCAACTGGGGTTAGTCTCATGCTGGGTTAAGGTGCTCAATGCAGGCTCATTGGAGCCGGGCTTGGAATATGAGTGCCTAGTGGACAACTTTTGGTAAGAAGAATTGGCACTGCGGGATAAGCTGACCTCGAGACAGGGACTTTAGGGAATATACCCAAGAAGCTGCAGAAACTCCTTTTTTGTGGGGGAATTCCTTGCCTTTTCTGGCCCAACGTGGACTGCATATCCCCTCCCCCTTGCTGGCGGGAGAGCATGGCATCTGAAGTGGAGATTGTTATTTGTCTGTCTCAAGTTTTTAATGGGTCATTGTTAAAGTAGCTTTTGAAGTCTTTGGTAACCTGAAACTCTGAAGGGTTGCTTGAATGACAAATGGAATAAAATTTGTTGGACATGTAGGTCTTAACCAAATGGGATAAAATGCTAGAGCGTTGGCTGCTGGAACTGGGTTTGTGCTTTTGAAATCTGCTAGTGGACACGTTCTGTGCTTAACTGATTGATAAATTTGCCATCTAAAGAATTCTGTTGTCATAACTCACAACTGGTTTATATTTAGTCTTCAGTAGAGGTTCAGGTATTTCTAAGAGTACGAAATTCTGTTAAGTGTAATTAAGACTGATGGAAATGAGAAAAGCAACTCTGTATGTAAAAAGTAGGAGATATGGGGAGCCTGGGTGGCTCAGTGGGTTAAAGCCTCTGCCTTCGGCTCAGGTCGTGGTCTCGGGATCCTGGGATCGAGTCCCGCATCGGGCTCTCTGCTCGGCGGGGAGCCTGCTTCCCTTCCTCTCTCTCTGCCTACTTGTGATCTCTCTCTGTCAAATGAATGAATAAAATCTTTAAAAAAAAAAAAGTAGGAGATATGTTAAAGTTTGAATCTGAAGAGTGCCTAACTGTGTGAATGTGTCTGTATGGCTCCACTTCTGCTACGGAGTCTGAGTGGGCTGCACCCTGAGTCTCATGGGGCGTCATATGGCATAACGGTCATCTACTCCACAGAGTATCCTGGTCCGGGGTTTATAGGGACAGACCTTAGCTAAGACAGTCCTAAGTTCCCACGAGGGATGCAAGCAGGACAGCCTCTGAAAGATCACCCTCCCTTTGTCTGCAACATCATTCACGATGGGAGGGAAACCTAGTAAACTCAATATATGCATACTTAAAAAAAGACAATGATATAGAAAAGTTGGTTTTCTCTCTGTTTAAAAAAACAAAGTTTTCTTAAGTTAATTGGTCTATTATGATTTTCTCTTTGCCTAGAAAATTTGGTTTCTATGTTTTGTTTTATCAGGTGTTTAACATCCCTAATTATATTTAGGCATATGTTTTAAAACTTTCTAAGGTTTTAGCAATTGTTGACAGGATTTAAACCAATGATAAACTGTGGGTTACATTTAGGAAAATGCCATGCATTTCCTAAAGTTTTCATACATTGTTAGATCACCACTTGATATTGTGATTATGAAAATGTTACGTGTCACAGAAATAACCTGATTTTCTTGCCAGTTACATTGTAAATTCTCATCTCACCAGCTCTTTACCATATCTATTCTGAGTTTTTGTCATTTGTAATTGTTTTAATTCTCTTGTAAGATAAATTCCGTCTCAAAGAAAATTCATATGGGAGACTTTCATGACAAATACAAGTCTTTGATATGTTGAAATTCTGGAACTGAAATGGGTAAGAATTTACATAAGTAAAAGGTGCATTCAGCCTAAACCAGAATTATTATCATGGGACTAGGTGAACTGAAGACTATAATGTTGTATCTCTTGATGTTTTGTCTTATGTTTGCTCTTCCAGACTAGGGAAACTTTTTCTTAAGTTATGTGTAACTTACAAAGATAAAATGTACTCATTTCTAACCAAATCAAGGTATTCAACTCTTTCTCTCTATCTGAACCCTCTGAAACCAAAGGTCTCAGCAAGAATTCTTTCTTCCATGGCAATCATTCATTCGCATAAGTTCAGTAAGAATCCCTTCTCCTTGTAACAGGATACCATTGGAAACATTGGCTATTTTGTTTTAACATGGCTTTGACTGGAATGCCATATTAGAAAAGACTCAGGTATGACTAGACAGCTTATAGGAACTAAGGTTGACTTTTTAAAACCTGGAACCGTAAAGCCCTTTGGAACTGTTAGCCTGATACCTTGCTTAGAGAGTTCCCAGCAGCCTCACCATGTGAGTAAAGGATGCTACTTCCTGGAAGGTTCAGTAACCTCAGGATTCTTTGGGGGCCTCAGGAAGAGGAATGCACCCAAATCAACATGTATTGCAGGCATGTCTGATGGCAAGTATGTAGCTTGGTTTCTGGCCTGGAGAGTCTATCATAAGATCAACCTAAAGATTCCTTATGAAAAGTTCCAGCAGTGCAGATTCGAAAAGATTTATATGATCCCTGTGTTATTATGTTTTAATAACATACCTTTATGGATGTTAAATTCTAGACTTGATTTTCTTTAAAAGTTTATTTACTTAAGCTAGACAACATGAGGTAAACTTCAGGGAAGTTGCACGATAGCTCACTTAGACGATCTTTCTTTGTCAGTCAGTCAGCCCCAGATATAGGAAACTTCAGAAAATTGAAGGATTTGAAGGGAAGAATCTGACTGAGTTTGTGGGAATATCAGAAAAGGTTTTTAACAACAGGGATGCACAGGAGGATGAAAAACAGAACAAAAAAAAAACTGGTTAAGGTTTTGGCATTACATGAGGCAGAGAGGAAATGGGTAGGGGATAGTAAATGGAAGGAAAAGCCTAAGCACAGAGAAGGCAGGCAGGAAGACTTACATTCAGATAAGTGTGCTTACTGTAAGGAAAGAGGACATTGGACCAGGGAGTGCCCCAAAAGGAAGACAGCAATGCTTGCCACCAGAGACTGAAGGGGTCATGGTTCGGAGCCCCTCACTGAACCTCAGTTAAAAATTGAACTGGAGGGGTAATCAGTTGATTTTTGGTGGACACGGGAACCAAAGTTTCATCATTACTTAAACCTATGGGAAAACGACTTAGAAAGGAAATCTGGGTACAAGGAGCAAAAGGCACAGAGAGACATAAATGGCCAACATAAAGGACTTTAAATTTGGCCTCAGGAGAGTTAAAAATCAATTTTTGGTCCTCTCTAATGCCCCATATAACTTGATGGGAAGAGGTCTCTTCCACAAGTTAAGAACTGGCATTCAGTTCTAAGAAGGAGGCATGACTGTAACCTTGAGACAACACACTGTACAAGTGCTTATGGCAACAGTAGATGAATACCTCCTTTATGAGCCAGTCTCAAAACCGGAGGAAACAAAGTGGGGAAGAGCCTTCTCCAAATCCTAAAGGACGAGTTTCCCGAGGTCTGAGCATAAGGGAAGCCCCATGGCTTGGCCAAGGAACAACCTCCAGTGGTGGTACAATTGAAGGCGACAGGTATGGCTGTTTGCGTTCGGCAGTACCCCCCTTCCCCGGGAAGCAAAGGAAGGGATCAGAAAACATATTAACCACCTCCGAGAAGAGAGGATTCAAGTTCCTTACAAATCTCCAAGGAATACACCTTTGCTGCCCATCAAAAAGGCTGAGACTGAAGAGTACCGACCTGTCCAGGACTTGTTGTAAGTTAATAAATGGGTTGAAGATATCCACCTGATAGTGCCTAACACCTATACCCTACTCTCCCTCCTGGGCCCCAAAAGAACTGTGTATACTGTCTCAGAGCTCAAGGATGCATTTTTTCTGCATTCTTTAGCAAAGGAATTCTGAACACCTTTTTGCTTTTGAGTGGTCTGACCCACAGGAAGGATTCCAAGGCCAGCTCACCTGGAAAAGACATCCCCAAGGGTTCAAGAAATCACCCACTAACTTCGACGAGGCCCTAATGAGGATTTGCGTGAGTACAGAAACTCCAACCCAGGACTCATTCTGTTACAGTACGTTGATGACTTGTTAGTAGCCGCTGAGGAGTATGAATCATGTTTGCGGGGAACGAGATCTCTCTTACAGACTCTGCAGGAAAAAGGGTATTGGGTTTCAGCGAAAAAAGCACAGCTCTGTCAGAGCCATGCCAATTAAAATCTTTGATCTCCACAAGGGAGTGGGTTCATTGTCTCAGTCCAGGAAACAGGTGATCACTTGGTACCCCTGCCCCACTACGTCCCAACTAGTGAGGGAGTTTCATGGGACAGTGGGTTACTGTAGGCTGTGGATACCGTGGTTTGCAGAGATTGCCTGACCTCTCTACGAACTTGCAAAAGGAGGGCTCACTAGGATAGAGTGGACAGCTGAGGCAGAAGGAGCATTTCAGGAATTACAAACAACCTTACTGAGTGCCCCAGAATTGGCCATCCCAGATGTTACCAAGCCCTTCCACTTGTATGTGGATGAAAAAGCAAGGGTGGCCAAAGGAGTTTTAACTCAGACTCTGGGGCCTTGGCAAAGGCCAGTAGCCTATCTTAGCAAGAAACTAGATCCAGTTTCCCCCCCTCCCCCTCCCATGCCTTTGTATAATTGCTGCCATGGCCCTCCTGGTCAGTGATGCAAGTTTTGACTTTGCAAGGATGCAAATTTTGACTTTGGGTCAAAATCTCATCTTGACCACCACTCACGCTATCGAGGGCATTCTCCAGACTCCAACTGACTGATGGATGATGAACACCCAAGTGACAGGGTATCAGTCCCTCCTCGTCAATGAACCAATAGTGACCTTCCAGTCACTGGTGGTGCTAAATCCAGCCACACTGCTTCCAGAGGAGCTGGCTGACCTTCCACACAGCTGTGGGGAGGTCCTAACCCAAGTCACAGGAATAAGGCCGGATCTCAGAGACATTCCCCTCCCGGGTGCCAACATGACTCTCTTCACTTATGGAAATAGCTACATGGTCAATAGAAAGAGGTATGGTGGTTTCTCCTGAGCAGGAACTCTGGACAGCAGCATTGCCACATGGAAATTCGGCACAAAAAGCAGAACTGATTGCACTCACTAAGGCACTGAAGATGGCCAAAGTTAAAATCACCATCATCTATACAGACAGCAGGTATGCCTTTGCTACTCTCCATATACATGGGGCTATTTATAAAGAAAGGGGCCTATTAGCAGCAGAAGGAAAAGGAATTAAAAACAGAAGGGAAATATTTGCTCTCCTCCAGGCTATTTGGGACCCAAAAGAGGTGGCTGCTATGCATTTCCCAGGATACCATAAGGGGACTGATCTGATTTCAAAAGAAAACCACTTAGCAGATCAAGCCGCAAAGCAAGCAGCCTGAGAAACAGTGCAAGAGCTCGTCACACTCCCGGCTCTAGCCCTACCAGAAAAAAACGGACTATTCAGAGGAAGATTTAAAGTATTTACAAAAATGGGCTAAATTAAACTACGAAGGAGACTGGGCTAAGACTAAAAGAGGAAATTTAATTCTTCTTTGAAGAGTAGGTAAGAAGTTAGTAGACCAGATACATCAAGGTACTTTTTTGGGGATACACAAACTCAAGGATCTTATAGGCAAGCAACTCCAGGTTTCTAAATTAGGGCATATGGTTCAGGATATAGTTGATAGATGTGCTAAATGTCAGGTAGTTGAAGTGGAAGGAACTAGAATTGGAAGAGGGAAACGAGAAAGAGGTAAGGAACCAGGAATTTATTGGGAAATTGATTTTACAGAAATTAAACCTCTAAAATATGGGCACAAGTATATGTTAGTTTTTGTAGATATCTTTTAAGGCTGGAAGAGGCTCTTTCCACCAAACGTGAGATGGCAGGAGTGGTAGGCAAACAAAAGGCTACTAGAAGAAATAATTCCTAGGTTTGGGCTGCCTCTCGCGATTGGGTCAGACAATGGCCCTCCATTTGTGAGCTCAGTCTCACAGACATTGAACAAAGCCGTGGGTACAAATTGGAAACTACATTGTGCCTATCAGCCCCAGAGTTCCGTACAAGTAGAGAGATGAACCGGACTCTTAAAGAGACCTTGACAAAACTAATCCTGGAGATTGGCAGTGATGGGTGAATCTCCTTCCTTCGCCCTCCTCAGGGCACGATGTACACCCTATTTAAACAAGGTGACCCCATTTTAAATAATGTTTGGGAGACCCCCCTCCCGCTCTGTCCTCGGCTACAAGAGGTTGCCCTAGCAGAGATTACTGATCAGTCTGTACTGCAGTCACTGCAGGCATTAGAGTCTGTCTTAAATAAAAACCCATGCAGGGATCCGGACTGCCCACACTGGGATGGAGACAGAGGTAGAACCACATCTTTACCAACCCAAAGACTTGGATTGGATACATCACTATCAGGTGGGGAACTTGGAGCTTCATGGGAAGGGACCATTTACTGTTATCCTGAACACCCTCACAGCAATAAAAGTAGAAGCCATCAGGGCCTGCATTCACGAGGGTCACGTCAAACGAGCCGAAGATGAAGACGCCCACCAGAGGTGGAAGCCTCAGCCAATGGACACCACTGACCATGGTCTAAAGCTAAGACTCAAAAGACTATGAGGTTATTGATGCTCTTATTGTTACCTGTTTATGTAAAGTATAGGTAGGAATTTAGATGAAGCGGTAAATGGCTAACTCATCAGCCAACTGTGCACTAGTGTCTTTTGTACAAAAGAAAACTAGAGCAATAAAAATGTTAGACTTACATGCTCAATATAACCCCTTACAATCAGAGAACATAGAACTGGCTGAAAAGTCAATGATTTAACTAATCTCCAAAGAAAAGGATGTAAACTTAGATTGACCCCACCCCTCCCAGAGGAACTTCCTTGCAAAACCTAGATACACGGGCGGGTCAGGCCATGTGAACAATCAGTGGGGCATGCATATATCTATTAGGGTAAATTGAAATTCAATTGAGCACCCGTGTGTTACCTTTCAATTTTTTTTCTGTGTGTGGCAAACTTAGCACAACTGCAGTTTTCTCTCTGTACTGCAATCTCATTGTCTGCCTGTGTATAGCCTGACTACACCTCCTCTATAGAAGTTAGTCTTGAGGCTGGGACGTGTCACCTGTTCGTAAGAGACAGCCCTGACCGGTCAGTTTGGTTCTCAATGCTTGGCGCGAAATAAAGCTTTGCTTGACCTTTGCTTTGTGTCATTCTTGCTCCTTTGATTACTGACCCTAACATTGGAGGGGCACCCGGATTCAAACAGCGAGAACTGAGCCAGCATCAAAATTTTTGGGAAAAGCCTCTGGGGGTAAGATCAAGGGATCCTATCTGTCTTTCTGATTGGAGCTCCAGGGTATGGCCCACCAGAGAGAAGATGGATGCAGCCGTGCTCTTCCAGGTTGGAGTGGATGCAGGGATGCCCAAACCCTCTGCTGGTAGATCGATGGCAGATTCGATTCCCCCTGGGCAGTCAGGGGTTTCAAGTCCCCCTTGGCCGTCCCCTGGGTGTTCGGGTCCCCCTGGTCAGTCAGGGGCCTGCCGGGGGTTTGGAATCTCCCTAGGCAGTTGGGGATTGAAGTCCCCGTAGATGGTCAGGGGGGTTTGAGTCCCCCTAGACAGTCAGGGGTTTCGAGTCCTCCTAGACGGTCAAGCAGCTCGAGTCCCCCTGGGCGGTCAGGGGGGTTCGACTTCCTCTGGCGGTTGAGGGGTTCGAGTCCCCCTAGGTGGTCAGGGGAAAAAGCCAGGTAAGAATCCTTGGATCCCATTCCACCATGTGGAATGTCTGTGTAACAGAGCACTCCCAGATGGATGCCTGTAAAGCACATATACATAGCCCTGACCTAGTGTCAGCCACCCAGAGAGCGTGCCCCATATCCAGCATGTGAGACCACCCATGGCCCAAGTCTGTCATCTCTACCCATCCTTGGAATTCAGCCACCTATCCCAAGACCTTTGTTGTAATCCCTGCCAATGGGGGAACTGGAAACAAAATAGAGAACTCCTTTTTCCTCATGGCAGGAAACCTGGCTGTTGACATAGGTGTCCAACTCTCAGAGTGAGAACCAGCTTCTTGGCCAATGAGACCACACCCTCTCCTGAGGGCCACTCTGGGCACACTAATAATGACCCTCAGCCTTAGCATGCTTTCAAACAAACCCTCCCAGTGGAACCACCAGGATCCTGCATTGCAGTCCTGGTATGCCCCTAGGCTCAAACTCTAACTCTTGGTGGGATTTTCCAGGCGCCCAGACACAGAGCCCGTCTCTGGAATCCTTATATTGGGGCACACCTAAGATGGAAAACAGCACTCTTCCCTTCCCCGAGAAAGGTACCAAGGTATTGGGAGCTGCCAGGATCCTTAGAAAGGAAATATCTCCCATTGACCCATGAGACCACACCTGAATTCCGAGGTCATCCTGGACAAACAGTCCAGATGGAAGAGTCTGTTCTACCACTTTCAAGTCACCCTAATTAAAGTTCCTGACATGCCTCCATCCAGGTCTACGCATTGGGCCTGTGATCACCTTGCCAATAACCATAACCCGAGTTTGTGTTTGCAGACTTCTCTCCCAAAACCATGGCTCACATGCCCTCCATGATGGGGTCTCTGGAGCCACACCACAGAAATGTGGCTGCCATCCCCAAGGAAACTGTGCCCGTCAAAGTTGCCCAAACCTTCCAGATTAGGAGAACCCTGCAAGGCCCCAGATCACCACCAAATATTGGAGGCCGCTCTGTACACAAATGCACAGTCTGAAACAACCTGATCACCTACATCCAGGCAGACAGCCAAGTCAATGGTCCTGAGTCAGAAGATTGAAACTCACATGCGCCTAGGAATTCTTTGGAACCCTAGATTATATTTTCAGGCATCTGACCTCTGAGGCCTGTTCTGGAATACCCATTTGGGACTCAACATGTAGTCCCTGAGCCACAAAACAGAACATCTGTCCCAAGAATGTTACTGTGCACTTCGACCTGTGCCAAACCCTCAGGTTAGGAAAATCCTCCATGGCACCTAGGACACCAGCACATTCTACGATCTCCCTGGGAACAAGCCAGCATTGTGGCTGACCTGCAAGAGATTCCATATCAACTCAAGGACTTGGTACTTTGCCCCAGAGCCCCCAGAACGAAACTGCCATGTTCCTCACCTGCAGTGTTCAGTGGAGGTGTGCTTTCCAGGCATCCATGCCGAAGAGCTCTGCCACCCCAATATGCCACATGGGAGACACTGGAGCATACAGATGAGACTCTACCTGTCCAGTAGAAGGAAACATTGCTGTTTGGAGCACCTCACAAGCCTCAGCGTGGGAAATCCTCCATGGCCTCTTGACGCCACCCCTCCATTTTTCAGTCATTTTTGAAACAAACTCCAGTGTGAGGAAACATCTGACATCCACCCATACTCAGGTGCTGGATATCTCAAATCAGCTGCTGCACATTGGAACTGTCTTCTGCTTGGCACTGAGTTGAAAGGTTGGTTGTGTTTGCAATTCCATCCTCCTCTACTGGTCCTCAAGCCCTCTGGATAGGGAATTCTGGAGCCAAAACGCAGCATTCTGTCTTCCCCATTCTAAGAAGAAGTGACTGGTGAGTCTGCCCAGAAACCCCACACGAGGATCCATCTGCTCAGCCCTCGAAGGAACCCCAATATAAAGGCTGCCCTGGCCACGAGGTCTGAGTCTGATAGAGCCTGAGTCCCGACCTAGTGTCAGCCCCCAAGAGAGTGGGCCCTATATCCAGCATGTGAGACTGGCCATGGCCCATGTCTGTCATCTCTACCCATTCTTGGTATTCAGGCACCTGTCCCGCAGACCTTTGCTGGAATCACAGCCAATGGGGGAATGTGGAGCTCAATAGAGAACTCATCCTTCCCCATGGCAGGAAATGTGGTTGGTGGATCCGGGAGCAAACAAACCAGACTACCCCTGTCTGGTTGAAGGAAACCTTACTGTTTGGAGCATCTCAGAAGCCCCAGCATGGGAAATCCTCCATGGACTCTTGACACCACCCATGCATTTGTCGGTCATCATAGACAAATCTCCAGCATGATCAAACATCCGACATCTGCCCTGACTCAAGTGCTGGATATCTCAAGTCAGCCGCTGCACACTGATTATGCCTTTTGCTTGGCATTGAATTTAACTGTAGCTTGGGTTTACAATTCCATCCTCACCCTACTGGTCCCTAAGCCCTCTTGATAGGGAATTCTGGAGACATAACTCAGCCTTCTCCCTTCTGCATAGAAAGAAGTAGTGCCTGGTGAGCCTGCACAGAAACCCCATATGAGGATCAATCGGTTCCGCCCTTGAGGGAACCCTGATTTGTAGGCTGCCTTGGCCACTAGTGCTGTGTCTGTCAGTGCCTGAGTCACGACCTAGTGTCAGCTACCCGAGCGCGGGAACCATATTTAGAATGTGAGACTGGCCATGGCCCAGGGCAATTATCTCTACCCATCTTTGATATTCAAGCATCTGTCCCCAGACCTTTGCTAGAATCCCTGCCAATGGGGGAACCTGAAGCCCAATAGAGAACTCCTCCTTCCCTATGGCAGGATTCCTGGCTGTTGGGATGAGTGTCCAAGCCTCAGGGTGGGAGCCAGCTGCATGGCCAATGAGACCACATCCACTCATGAAGGCCGCCCTGGTCGCAAACAGGTATTGATTGTGTCCTTCAGCCTGAGCATGATTTCAAACAAGCCCTTTCAGTGGCACAACCAGAATCCTGCTTTGCAGGCCTGGTATGCCCCTAGGACCAAATCCTAACCCCTGGTGGGATTTTTCAGGGGCCCAGACCCAAAGCCCATCTCTGGAATCCCTATTTTGGGACACCCATATGATGGAAAACAGCACTCTTCCCTCCCCTGAGAAAGCCACCAAACTATTGGGAGTCTCAAATCCTTACAGAGGAAAAATATCCCATGGACCCATGAGAAAACACCTGCATTCTGAGGCCATCCTGGACACACAATCCAGATCCAAAAGCCTGTGATACCGCCTTCGAGTCAACCAATTTACAGTTCCTAACGAGCTGCCCTCCAGATCTATGCATTGGGTCTGTGATCACCTCGCCAATAACCCTTACCGGACATTGTGTTTGCAGACTTCTCTCCCAAAACCATGGCTCACATGACCTCCAGGATTGGGTCTCTGGAGTCACACAAAAGGACTGTGCCTGCCATCCCCAAGAAAACTGTGCCCGTCAATGTTGACCAATCCTCCAGATTAGGAGAAACCGGCAAGCCTTCTTGATAACAAATTCTGGAGCCAAAACACAGCCATACGCTGGTTTCTCCTACACTGAACATTGGACAACATGCCAACCACAAGGTTTCTTACCATGGGGAAGTAGGAGTTCTGATTTCTGCATCATGTTCACCACCAAGGCCATGGCGGGTCTGATATGCTCAGTGTATGGTCAGCTGTCTGGATGTTGGTCAGGAGGTCTGGGCTCAGGCTGTGTCAGACAGTGCATTAGTGCCCAGGTTAGACTATATAATTTGGGTACAGTACAATAGAGTGCCGTATAGGTCTATCCTCATTTGGGGTGTCAGGGAAGCTCCATAGGGCAACATTTTTCTTGTAGAGGGCAGGCAGAGTGCTGCATTGTGGGTCCGGAATGACAAAAGTTGAGGGCTTGGGGGCCAGGAGTGTGAGGACGGAAGTCTGAGAACACAAGCTAGACTTAGGTTTCTGGGCGAGGGCACGGCAGGCAAACTCTGCAGAGCTGAATTGAGATCTCGTGCATCTGAATTCAGGGAGAGGATCAGACATAGGCTCAGGTTGGAGTTCCTGTCCATGATAGCCCCTTCATAAAGGGGGGAAGGATAACAAAGACATGGAGGTTTTCCCACGTTGGGAGTTGTGAGATGCTCCAAAATGCAAGGATTCCATCAGAAGGTCATTTGAGACCGGTTGGATGGCTCCAGGACGTCCCATATGGAACAACGCCAGAGCAGGGCTCTAAGGATGGATGCCTGGACTGCCTGCCTTGCATTCCAATTGTATCCTAGAGACAAGACAGGTTCAATCTGCTGGCTCTGGGGGAGCAACCGAGGGGGTTGAGTTGAAATGGAATCTCCTGTGGATGGGTCCTAATGTGGGTTTGTGTCCATGGAGACCTTGGAATGGAGCGGATAGCACACGGACCCTGAAGGATTCTGCTAACCAGAGGTATTGAGACATCTCCAAAGTACAAGTTTCCCATGTGGATATGAGATTTGTTCTAATTGGTGCTGCAGGAAACCACTATTTGCTGATATTGGAAACCAGGCCAGTGAGGAGAGATACCTGGAAACCAAAGCAATGGATCTGATTAGGGCCTAGGGGCTTGTCCGGTTCAATCTTCTTCTCTGGGGACATCCATTTACAGTAGAGTGGAGGTAGATGCTCAGCTGGGGTCAGACCACCCCTGTCTGTCCCAGGCAGCCTATACTATTGGGATGGCCTCGGTGATTTTGGAGGTTTCTCCTAATTTGTATGATTGTGCACAATGGGATGGGCAGAATTCCCGTGGAGTGTGCAGGCACAGTCCTGATGTGTGACTCCAGGGGCCCAAGCCTGGACGGTATGTGGGCCAGGACTGTGGGGACAGAAGTCTGAAAACACA
Organism: Neogale vison; assembly: GCF_020171115.1. NCBI lineage: Eukaryota > Metazoa > Chordata > Mammalia > Carnivora > Mustelidae > Neogale > Neogale vison. Next base: position 113,156,187 of record NC_058092.1, on the reverse strand, counting down.
AACTCAGCTTAGGTTTGTGGACATAGGTATGGCAGGCTCTATCTACGGACCGTGAAGAGAACTTTTTGGGATATGAAGAAAGGGAGAGTGTGAGGCGCTTGCTCAGTCTTTTGTCTCTGGATTTTGTGTCATCAGTGACCATAGAATGTCAGCGAGGCTTCATGGGCCATGGACGAGTTTCCCACTCTGTGGATTTGGCACAATCCCAATAATTTTGAGTCAATCTGTGGGATTGGAGGAGTCCTTTCAGTTCTGTTACCACAGGTGTCCTACCAAAAGGGGGATTCAGACGCAGAGCCCTGGTCAGGGGCGACAGAACAACAAGAAATCTGGTTAAAAATTGTGGCCTAGAGGCATGGCAAGCCCAATATGCCTTCTAATGTTCCAGCCACTGAGAGCCCTTCCCTGAGGACAGAACTCACACTGAGGGTCACAATGCGTGTTTATGCCCTTGTGGTGCTAAAGCATGGGCAGGGACTCATGGTGCACGCTGGTTTCTCCTACACTGAATGTTGGACAACATGCCAACCACATGTATTCTTGCCATGGGGAAGTAGTAATTCTGATTTCTGCATATCATTCACCCCTGGGTAGTAATTGGAGTTAAGGTCTAGATTGTGAAGTCAGAAAAATAAGGTTGGGAAAAGATGGCAACCTAAGGCCTTGTCATGTCCAATGTGCTCAGTGTGGAGCCAGCTGTCTGGGTGTTGTTTGGGAGGTTGTGGCTCACGTTGTGTCAGACAGGGCATCAGTGCCCAGGATAGATTGTATAATTGGAGTACAGTCGAGCGCCGTGTAGGTTGAACCTCATTTGGCATTTCTGGGTAGCCCCAAGGGCAATGATTTTCTTCTGGAGGGCAGGCAGAGTGCTGCATTGTGGCTCCAGAATTCCTAACCTGGATGCCTTGTTGGCAGGGAGTGTGAGAACGGAAGTCTGAGAACACATGTTTGGCATACGTTTCTGGGCGAGGGCATGGAAGGCACCCTCTTCAAATCTGAATCGGGATCTCGTGCATCTGAAGTCAGGGCGAGATTCAGACGTTGGCTCAGGTTGAAGTTTCCGTCCATTATGGCCCCTTCATGAAGGGGGCAGCATCTCGCGGCCATGGAAGTTTAGCCATGATATGAGTTGTGAGATGCTCCAAACCGCAAGGATTCCTTCTGATCGACAATTGAGACCTGTTGGATTGCTCCAGGACGTCCCATATGGAAAGATGCCAGAGCAGGGATCTAAGGATTGATGCCTGATCAGCCCGCTTCGCATTCCAATTGTGTTCTAGTGAATAGACAGGTTTGATACGCTGGCTCTAGGGGAGCAACCAAGGGGCCTGAGTTGAAATGGAATGTCTTGTTGATGGGTCCTATTGTGTGTTTCTGTCCATGGAGACCTTGGAATGGGGCGGTGGCACATGGGCCCTGAAGGCTTCTTCAAACTGGAGGTTTTGAGACATCTCCAAAGGACAAGTTTCCCATGTGGAGAAGAGATTTGTTCTGATTGGTGCCTCAGGAAACCCCCATATGCTGATATTGGAAACCAGGCCTCTGAGGAGGGATACCCGGAAACCAAAGCAATGGATCCGATTAAGGCTTAGGTGCCTTTATGGTTCAATCTTCTTCTCTGGGGACATCCATCTATGGTATGAGTGGAGGTAGATGCTCAGCTGCTGTCAGACCGCCCTTGTCTGTCCTGGTGGCCTATACTATTGGGATGGCCTCGGGGATTTGGAGGTTTCTCCTAATTTGTACAATTGTGGACAATGGAAGGGACAGAATTCCTGGGGAGTGGGCAGGCACAGTCCTGATGTGTGGCTCCAGGGCCCCCAGCCTGGAGGTTGTGTGGGCCCGGTTGTGGGGACAGAAGTCTGAAAACACAAACTCTGCTTAGGATTGGGGCTGTAGGTATGGCAGACTCGATCCACAGACCGTGAGGAGAACTCTTCGGGATATGAACAAATGGCGAGTGTGAGGCGCTTGCTCAGGCTTTTGTCTCTGGATTTAGTGTCAGCAATGGCCGTGGAATGTCGGGGAGGCCTCATGGTCCATGGATGATTCTCCCTCTCTGTGGATTTGGCCCTTTCCCAATTGTTTTGGGTCAATCTGTGGGATGGGATTAGTCATTTCTGTTTTGTTACCTCAGGTGTCCCAAGAGAAGAGGGATTCCAGAGCAGAGCCCTGGTGAGGGGCGACTAGACAAACCGACCTCTGGTTAAAGATTGTGGCCTAGGGGGATCGCAAGTCCAATATGCCATTTCTTGGTCCAGCCACTGAAAGGTCTTTTTTGAGGACAGGTCTCACGCTGAGGGTCCCAATGCGTGTTTATACCCTTGAGGCACTCAAGCAAGGGCGCGTCCTTTGGGGCATGCTGGTTTCTTCTACACTGTATGGTGGACAACATGGCAACCACAAGATATCTTGCCATGGGGAAGGATTAGTTCTGATTTCTGCATCACGTTCACCTCTGGGCCTTGACTGGAGTTAAAGTCTAGGTTCTGAAGCCAGAAGGCTAGGTTGGGAAGAGATGGCGACCTAAGGCCATGGTGGGTCCGATGTGCTCAGTATGCGGCCAGCTGTCTGGGTTTTGGTTGGAGTGTCAGGCCCAGGCAGTTCACTCAGGGCATTAGTGCCCAACGTAGGCTGTATAATTGGGGTACAGTTGAGTGGCGTGCAGGATAGAATCATTTGGAGTTTTTGGGTAGCCCCAAAAGGCAAAGTTTTTCTTCTGGAAGGCAGGCAGAGTGCTAAACTGTGGCTCTGGAATTTCCAAACTGGAGGGCTTGTGGGCCAGGAGTGTGAGGATGTAAGTCTGAGAACACAAGAGAGGGTTAGGTTTTGGGGCGAGGGCATGGGAGGCACACTCTGCAGAGCTGAATCAAGATCCCGTGCATCTGAAGTCAGGGCGAGGATCAGACGTTGGCTCAGTTTGGTGTCTCTGTCCATGATAGCCCTTTCATGAAGGGGGTGGTGCAACACGAGGCCATGGAGTTTTTCCCTCAATGGGAGTTTTGAGATGCTCCAAACCACCAGGATTCCTTTTGCGGGAAAATTGAAACCTGTTGGAAGGCTCCAGGATGCCCCATACGGGATGACTCCAGAGCACGGTTCTAAGGATGTATGCCTGGGGAGTCCGCCTCGCATTCCAGTTGTCTCCTAGGAACAAGACAGGTTTGATCAGTGGGATCTTTTTGAGGAAGTGAGGTGGTTAAGTTGAAATGAACTCTCCTGCAAATGGGTCTTAATGTGTGTTTGTGTACATGCAGACCTTGGAATGGCACGTTGGTACTGAGGCCCTGAAGGATTCTCTTAACCGGAGGTTTTGACACAGCTCCACTGGGCAAGTTTCCCAGGTGGAGATGAGATTTGCTCTGATGGTACCTCAGGAAACCCCCACATGCTGGTATTGGAAAACAGGTCTCTGAGGAGAGATGCCAGGAAACCAAAGCAATGGGTCCGATTAGGACCTATGGTCCTGTCTGGTTCAATCTTCTTCTCTTTAGACATCTGTCTATGGTTCTGAGTGGAGGATGTTGCTCAGCTGGTGTCAGATCACCCCTGTCTGTCCTGGATGGCCTACACTATTGGGATGGCCTCGGGGATTTTAGAGGTTTCTCCTAATTTGTACAGTGTTGCCAATAGAATGGGCAGAATTACCTTGGAGAGGATAGACACAGTCCTGAGTTGTGGCAATAGGGGCCACAGCATGGAGGGAGTTAGGTCAGGGCTGTAGGGACAGAAGTCTGAAAACACAAACTCGGCTTAGGTTTGGGGACGTAGGTATGGCAGACCCGATCTACAGAATGTGAGAACTCTTCAGGATATGAACAAATGGCGAGTGTGAGGCACTTGCTCAGGCTTTGGCCTCTGGATTTTGTGTCAACAATGGCCGTGGAATGTCGGGGTGGCCTCAAGGGACTTGGACGAGTGTCCCTCTGAGGGGATTTGGCCCGATCTCAAGAGTTTGGGCACATTTTGTGGGCCGTGTTTTTTTTTTTTTTTTTATTTTTAAGATTTTATTTATTTATTTGAGAGACAGTGAAAGAGAGCATGAGAGGGGAGAAAGTCAGAGGGAGAAGCAGACTCTCCAAGGAGCAGGGAGCCCAATTTGGGACTCAATCCTAGGACTCTGGGATCATGACCTGAGCTGTAGGCAGTCGCTTAACCAACTGAGCCACCCAGGCGCCCTGGTTTTTTTTTTTTGTTGTTGTTGTTGTTTGTTTGTTTGTTTGTTTTTTTTTGTTGTTGTTTTTGTTTTGTTTTGTTTTGTACCTTTGTTGTTCACCAAAGTAGGATTCTAGAGCTGAGCCCTGGGAAGGGGCGACTTGACAGCCCAAACTCCGGTTAAGGATGGGGCCTAAGGGCTCGGCAAGCCCCATAAGCGGGCTCTTGGTCCAGCCACTGAGAGGCCTTACTTGAGAACAGGGCTCACACTGAGGGTCACAATACGTGCTTGTGCCAAACGCTGCCCTCAAGCATGGGCGGGGCCCAAGAATGGGTAGTGAGGACGGACTGGGCCATGGCCGGTCTCTCATGCTGGATATCGGCCATGCTCTCTGGCTGGCTGAGACGAGGTCAGGTTCAGGCTCTAACAGACACAGCACTAGTGGCCAGGGCAGCCTAAAAATAGGGGATCCTCGAGGGCTGAGCTGATAATACTCATGTGTGTTTTTTGGGAAGTCTTACCAGGCATCACTTCTTTCTGTGGGAAGGGCAGAATGCTGCATTGTGGCTCCAGAATTCGCTATCCAGAGGGCTTCAGGACGAGTAGGGGGAGCATGGAATCATAAACACAAGCTAGGGTTAAATTCAGTTCAAAGCAGAAGGCAGTTCCTGTGTGCAGCAACTTATTCCAGACATCCAGCACCTGAGTAAGGGTGGATGAAAGATGTTCGCTCACCCTGGAATTTGTGTCTATGATGACTGACAAATGGAGAGGTGGCCTCAAGGTGCCATGGAGGATTTACCATGCTGAGGCTTGTGAGATGCTCCAAATAGCAAGGTTTCCTTCTACTGAATAGGTGGAGTATGGTTTGTTTGATCTGGGGTCCCCCATGTGGAAATTTTTGGTAGCAGAGCGCTTCTGCATGGATGCCTGGAAAGCACAAGTGCAATGACCATTGCAGCTGACGAACATGACAGTTTCATAATGGTGAGTCTGGAGCCAAGTACCAAGGCTTTGAGTTGACATGGAATCTCTTGCAGTTGGGTCCCAATGCTGGTTTGTTACCCAGTATGTATTAGAATGTGCTGGAGGTTGAGGGGCCATGAAGGATTCTCCTACCCTGAGGGTTTGGCAGAGATCGAAGTGCACAGTTTCCTTCTTGGGATAGGAGATGTTCTGTTGTGTGGGTCAGAATCCACATGTTGTATCCTAACTTGGTACTCCAGAACAGGCCTCTAAGGACAGAGGCTTGAAACCTAATCTAGGGTTCCAATGATATCCTAGGTTCATGTCACGTTCAATTTTCTGTCTCAGGACCATTGACTTGGGTGTCTGTCTGGATGTAGGTAATCAGGGTGTTTCAGACTGAGCATTTTTGTCCAGAGTGGGCTCCAATATTGGTGTGGGCTCAGGGGTTTTGCCGGTTTCTCCTAATCTGGAGGGTTTGGGCAACTGTGTCATCCAAAGTTCCCTTGGGGATGGGGACACAGTCCTGTGGTGTGGCTCCAGAGACCAGATCCTGGAGGGCATGTGAGTCATGGTTTTTAGAGAGAAGTCTGCCAACACAACTTGGGTTAGGGTTAGTGGCGATGTGATCGCAAGCCCAGTGCGTAGACTTGGAGGACAGATTGTCAGGAATTGTAATTAGGGTGACTCTAGGCGGTAGTACAGGCTTTTATATCTGGATTGTGTGTCCAAAATGGCCTCGGAATGCAGGTGTTCTCTCATGAATCCATGAGAGATTTTTCCTCTCAAAGGGTCCTGGAAGTTTCCAATAGTTTGGTGGCTTTTTCAGGAAAGGAAGAGTGCTGTTGTACATCTTAGGGGTGTCCCAAAACAAGGATTCCAGAGACGGGCTCTGTGTCTGGGCGCCTGGATAATCCAACCAAGGGTTAGGAATTGGGCCTAGGGGCGCCCCAAGCCTGCAGTGTGGTATCCTGGTGGTGTAAATAAGAGTGCTTGTTTAAAAGCATGCTCAGGCTGAGGGTAACAATGCCGGTTTGTGCCCAGGGCGACTCTCAGGTGTGAGTGTGGTCTCATTTGTCATACAGCTGGCTCCCACTTTGAGGGTTGGACACGCATCCCAACATCCAGTTTTCTTGCCATGGTAAAGTAGGAGCTCTCCATTGTGCTTCAGGTTCCCCCAATAGCAGGGATTCCAGCAAATTTCTCGGGACAAATGCCTGAATACCAAGGATGGCTAGAAATTATGGCCTTGGGCCATGGATGGTCTTATATGCTGGATTCGGGCCCCGCTCTCTGGAAGACTAACATGAAGTCTGGGCTCAGGCTCTGTCAGACACAGAACTAGTGGCCAGGGTAATCTATAAATCAGGGTTCCCTCAAGGCAGGAGTAGATTGATCTTCATGTGGGGTTCCTGGGCAGACTCACGAGGTACTTCTTTTTTGGGGAAGGAAGAATGCTGTGATGTGGCTCCAGAATTCCTTCCAAAGTGGGCTTGGGGACCAGTAGGGTAAGGATGGAATTGGAAACACAAGCTACGGTTAAATTCAGTGCCAGGCGGAAGGCAGTTCCAAAGGGCTGCTTCTTATGTGAGATATCCAGCATGTAAGGGTGGATGTCAGATGTTTGCTCACACTGGAGTTTGTGTCTATGATGACTGACAGATGGAAGGTTGGCATCCAGAGGGCATGGAAGATTTCCCACGCTGAGGCTTGTGAGATGCTCCAAACACCAAGGTTTCTTTCTACTGGACAGATGTAGTTTAGTGTGTTAGCTCCAGGGTCCCCCATATGGAAATTTGGGGTAACAGAGCTCTCCCACATGGATGGCCAGAAAGCATATCTCAATGGACCATGCAGCTGAGGAACATGGCAGTTTCGTTCTGGTCGCTCTGGGGTGAAATACCAACGCCTTGAGTTGACATGAAATGTCTCGCACAGGGGTTACAACGCTGGTTTTTTACCAGGGAGATCTTTGACTTTGCTAGTGCCTAAAGTGCCATTCAGGAGTCTCCTACCTTGAGGGTTTGACACAGGTCCAAGAGCACGTTTTCCTCTAGGGACAGGAGTTTTTCTGCTGTGTATCTTAGGGACCACATGTTGTATCATAAGGTGGTATTCCAAAACAGGCTCTGAGGACAGATTCATGAAAACCTAATTGTGGTTCCAATGAGGTCCTAGGGGCATGTGTGTTTCAATCTTCAGACTCCGGATTATTGATTGATTGTCTGCCTAGATGTAGGGACTAAGAGTGTTTCAGACTGTGCATTTGCATCTAGAGCAGCCTCCAGTATTGGGGTGGACTCAGGGACCTTGCAGGTTTTTCTAATCTAGAGGGTTTGGGCAAGTGGGTTGGGCAAAGTTTCCTTTGGTATGGCAGGCAAAGTCCTGTGGTGTGGCTCCAGAGACACCACCTTGGAGGGAATGTGATCCATGGTTTGAGAGAGAAGTCTGCAAACACAAACTAGGGTTAGGGTTAGTGGCGATGTGATCGCAGACCCAGTGTGTAGACCTGGAAGGCAGTTCGTCAGGAACTGTAATTAGGGTGATGCGAGGCAGTAGCACAAGATTTTCTATCTGGACTCTTGTCCAGGATGGTCTCAGAATGCAGATGTTGTCTCATGGGTACATGGGAGTTTTTTCCTCTCTTAGGATCCTAGCCACTCCCAATAGTTTGGTGGCTTTTTTTGTGAAGTGAAGAGTGCTGTTTTTCATCTTAGGGGTGACCATAAACAGGGATTCCAGAAACAGGCTCTGGGTATGGGCCCCTGGAATATCCCAACAAGGGTTAGTATTTGGGACTAGGGGCATACCAGGACTTCAATGCGGGATCCTGGAGGTGCAGCTGAGAGATCTTTTTGAAGTCATGCTCAGGCTGATGTTCACAATGCCTGTTTGTGCCCAGGGCTACTCTCATGAGTGGCCGTGGCCTCATGGGCCACGCAGCTGGTTCCCACTCAGAGGGTTAAACACCCATCCCAATAGCCAGGTTTCCTGCCATCGGAAAGGAGGAGTACTCCTAGATTTCAGTTTCCCCAATAGGCAGGGATTTGATCTATGGTCTGGGGAGAGATGCCTGAATATCTAGGTTGAGTTGATGTGACGAATTCGGGCCACAACAGGTCCCACCTGCAGAATATGGGGCCCGCTGTCTGCATGGTTGAATGGAGGTCATGGCTCGAGCTGTGTCATACAGAGCGTGAGTGCCCACGGCGGCCTATGATATTATGGTTCCGTCAAGGGTAATGCAGGTGGATCCTCATGTGGGTTTTCTTGGCAGGCTAACCAGGCATCTTTCTGTGGGAGAGGCAGAATGCTGAATCGGGGCTCCAGAATTCCCTATCAAGAGGCCTTGGGGACCAGGATGGTGAGGATAGAATTGTAAATGCAAACTGCAGTTCAATCCAGTGCCAATCAGAAGGCTGATTCGAGCTATCCAGCACCTGAGTAAGGGCAGATGTCTGATGTTTGCTCACAATGTATTATGTGTTTATGATGACAGACAAATGGAGGAATGGCACAAGAGGCCATGGAGAATTTCCCATGCTGTGACTTGAGAGATGCTCCAAACAGCAAGGTTTCCTATTACTGGACAGGGGGATTTTGGTTTGTTTGCTCCAGGGTCCCCCATATGGAAAGTTTGGGTAGCAGAGCTCTCCCATGTCGATGCCTAGAAAGTACAACTCCATGGTCCATTGCAGCTGAGGAAATAGAAGGTTTGATCTGGAGGCTTTGGGGCTAAGTTTCAAGCAGCCTGATTTGGCATGGAGTTTCATGCTGTTGGATCACAATGCTGGTTGGGATCCATGGAGAAGTTAGATTTTTGGTGTGGTCAGAGGGTCATGCAGGATTCTCCTACACTGTGACTTGGACAGAGCAACCAAAAGCAAGATATACTTCTGAGGACAGGATGGGTTCTTTAATGTGGCTCAGGGACCACATGTTGGAATATAAGTTGATATTGGGTAACAGGCCCCTGGGATAGGAACCTGAAAATCTAAGCTCTGATATCAATGAAGTCCTAGAGGCTTGTCAGGTTCAATCTGTTGACTCAGGCCCTTTGACTTGAATGTCTGCCTGGAGGCAGGGTCTCATTGTGTGTCAGAATGTGCATTTGGGTCCAGAGCATTCTTCAAAATGGAGATGTGCTCAGGGGCTTTGTACTTTGCACCTAATCTTCAGGGTTTTGGCAACAGTGAGGATAGAGTTTCCTTTGGGAGGGTAGGCACAGTCGTCAGGTGTGGCTCCAGAGGCCCCATCCTGAGGGCATGTGGACCAGGGCTTTTGGGACAGAAATCTGGAAATGTGAACTAGGATTAGGGTGAGGGCCAAGGTGATCACAGGCCTGATCTGCAGGCCCTGAGTGCAGCTCATATTGTACTGAAATTAAGGTGTCATAGAGGCGGTATCACAGGCTTTTCTGTCTGGATTGTGTGTCCAGAACGATCGCAAAATGTAGGAGTGTTTCAAATGTTTTCATGTTTCATGGTGCCATGGGAGATTCCTCGTCTCTGGGGATTCTGCCCAGCTCCCAAGAGTTTGGTGTCTCTGGGGGAAGGGAAGAATGCTGTTTTCCATCTCAGGGGACACCCACAAGAGGGATTCCAGAGACAGTTCCTTGCTCTGGGCACCTGGTAAACAAAAATGAGGGTGAGGATTTGGACCTAGGAACCTGGCAGGCCTGCTCTGCAGGCTCCTGGTCCAGCTACAGAGGGAGGTTGTTTGAAAGTATGCTCACGCTGTGAGTCACAATGCCTCTTTGTGCCCAAGGCGGTTCCCATGAGTGGCCGTGGTCTCATGGGCCATGTAGCTGGTTCCCACTCTGAGGGTTGGTCACCCATCTCAACAGCCAGGTTTCCTGCCATCGGGAATGAGGAGTACTCTTGTGCTTAAGGTTCCCCTATAGGTAGGGATTTGAGCTACAGTCTGGGGAGAGACGACAGAATACCCAGGTTGAGTAGAGATGACGGATTCGGGCCACGGCATTTCCCACCTGTAGAATACGTGGACAACTATGTGCATGGCTGTCTGGAGGTTGTGCCTCAGGATGTGTCAGACAGAGCCTGAGTGCCCATTGCAGCCTATGATATTAGTGTGCCGTCGAGGGCCATGCAGGTGGATTCTCTTGTGGGGTTTCTGGGCACAATCACCAGGCAGGATTTCTTTCTGTGTGGTAGGCAGAATGCTGCGTTGTGGCTCCAGAATTCCCTATCAAGTGGGTTTGTGGACCAGGAGGTTGAGGATGGAATTGTAAACACAAGCTATGGTTAAATTCAGTGCCAAGGGGTAAACAACTCCAGTGTGCAGTGGCTGATTTTAGATATCCAGCACCTGACTAAGGGTGGCTGTCAGATGCTTGCTCACACTGGAGTTTGTGTCTATGATAGCCAACAAATGGCGGGGTCGCGCCCGAGGCCATGGAGGATTTCCCATGCTGGGGTTTGTGAGATGCTCCAAACAGTAAGGTTTCCTTCTACTGGACAGGGGGAATCTGGTTTCTTTGCTCCAGGGTTCCCCATGTGGAAAGGTTGGGTAGCAGAGCAATCTCACATGGATGCCAGTAAAGCACACCTCCATTGACCTTTGCAGCTGAGAAACATGGCAGGATTGATCTGGTGCCTCTGGAGCGAAGTTCCAAGAGGCCTGAGTTGATATGGGGTTTCATGCTGTTGGATCACAGTGCTGGTTTGCATCCAGGGAGACGTTAGAATGTTGGGGTGGTCAGGGGCAGGATTGTCTTACACTGAGTCTTGGACAGAGCTACCAAAAGCAACGTATCCTTCTGGGGACAGGAGAGGTTCTGTTGTGTGGCTCAGGGACCACATGTTGGAATATAAGTTGGTATTGGAGAACAGGCCTCTGGGTACAGCAGCCTGAAAACCTAAGCTAGGGTATCGATGAAGTCCTAGAGTCATGTCAGTTTCAATCTTCTGACTCAGGGCCTTTTACTTGAATCTCTGTCTGGAGGCAGGTGCTCATTGTGTATCAGAATATGCACTTAGTTCCAGAGCGTTCTTTGAAATTGAGATGGGCTCAGGTGCTTTTTACTTTGCTCCTTAGATTCATGGTTTTGTCAAACGTGAAGGGCAGAGTTTTCTTTGGGAGTGTAAGCACACTCATCTGGTGTGGCACCAGAGGCCCCATCCTGGAGGTCATGTGGCCCATGGATTTGGGGACAGAAATCTGCAAATAAAATCTATGGTTAGGGTGAGGGCCAGTGTGATCACAGGCCAAATCTGAAGGGCATTAGTGCACCTCTTAGTGTAATGAAATTAAGGTGTCATGGAGGCCGTAGCACTGGCTTTTCTTCTGGACTGTGTGTCTAGGATAGTCGCAATATGTAGGGTTTTGTTCATAGGGCCATGGGAGATTCTTCGACTCTGGGGATTCTGCCCAGCTCCCTAGAGTTTGGTGTCTCTGGGGGAAGGGAAGAGTGCTCTTTTCCGTCTCAGGGGTCCCCCAAAAGAGGGATTCCAGAGACGGTGTATGGGTCTGGGCGCCTGGAAAACACAAACGAGGGTGAGCATTTGGCCCTAGGGACTTGGCAGGCATGCCCTGTGTGCTCCTGGTCCAGCTTCCAAGGAGGTTTGTTTGAAAGCAGGCTCACGGTGAGGGTCACAATGCATTTTGTGCCCAGGGTGGCTCCCATAAGTGGCCGTGGTCTCATTGCCATATAGCTGGTTCCCACTCTGAGGGTTGGACACCCATTTCAACATCCAGAATTCCTGCCATCGGTTAGGAGGAGTACTCCTGCACTTCAGGTTCCCCCACAGGCAGGGATTTGAGCTACGGACTGGGGAGAGATGCTTGAATATCCAGGTTGAGTAGATGTGATGGCTTCGGGACATGGCAGGTCCCACCTGCAGGATATAGGGTGAACTGTCTGTGTGTCTGACTAGAGGTGGAGGTTCAGGATGTGTCAAATAGAGCCTGAGTGCCCATGGTGACCTTTGATATTAGGGTGCCTTCGAGGGCCATGCAGATGGATCCTTATGTGGGGTTTCTGGTCAGACTCACCAGGCACGTCTTCTGTTGTGGGGTAAGCAAAATGCTGCATTTTGGCTCCAGAATTCCCTGTAAAGAGGACTTGGTGACCAGGAGGGTGAGGATAAAATTGTAAACACAAGCTACAGTTAAATTTATTGCCATGCAGAAGGCAGTTCGAGTGTGCAATGGCTGATTCAAGATACCAGCACCTGAGTAAGGGCTGATGTCAGATGCTTGCTCACACTGGAATTTGTGTCTATGATGACCACCACATTGAGGGGTCGTGTCTCGAGGCCATGGAGAATTTCCCACACTGGGTTGTGAGATGCTCCAAACAGCAAGGTTTCCTTGTACTGGACAGGGGGAGTCTGGTTTGTTTGCTCCAGGGTCCCCATATGGAAAGTTTGGATAGCAGAGCTCTCCCTATGGATGCAGGGAAAGCACACCTCCATTGAGCATTGCAGCTGAGGAATATGGCAGGTTCGTTCTGGTGACTCTGGGGCGAAGTTCCAAGCGGCCTGAGTTGACATGGAGTTTCATGATGTTGGATCATAATGATGGTGTGTATCCAGGGAGACTTTAGAATGTTGGTTTGGTCATCGGCCATGGAGGATTCTCCTACACTGTTTCTTGGACAAAGATACCAAGAGAAAGCTATCCTACCGAGGAGAGGAGGGGTTCTGTTGTGTGGCTCATGTACCACATGTTGGAATATAAATTGGTATTGGAGAAAGGGCCTCTGGCGCCAGAAAATCTAATCTATGGTATTGATGAAGTCCTAGGGGCATGTCAGGGTCAATCATCTGACTCAGGCCCTTTGAATGGATGTCTGCCTGGAGGCAGGTGCTCATGGTGTGTCAGAATGTGCATTTCGGTCCAGAGTTTTAATCGCAATTTGTGTGGGCTCATGGGCTTTGTACATTCCTCCTAATCGTCAGGATTTGGCAACAGTGAAGGGCAGAGTTTCCTTCGGGAGGTTAGGCACAGTCGTCTGGTGTGGCTCCAGAGGCCCCATCCTGGAGGGCATGTGGTCCAGGGCTTTGGATAGAAATCTGCAAACACGAACTAGGGTTATGGTAAGGGTCGAGGTGATCACAGGCCTGATATGGAGGCCCTGAAGGCAGTGAATAGTGTACTGAAATTACGGTGTCTTGTAGATTGTAGCACTGTCTTTTCTGTCGGGATTGTATTTCCAGGACAGTCGCAAATTGTACTGGTGGCTTCATGTGGCCATGGGAGATTCTTCTTCTATGGGGATTGTGCCCAGCTCCTAAGAGTTTGGTGTCTCTGATGGAAGCGAAGATTGCTGTTTTCCATCTCAGGGAATACCCAAATGTGGGATTCCAGAGATAGTTTAGGGGTATGTGTGCCATGAAACACGAACGAGGGTGAGCATTTGGCTCTAGGGAACTTGCAGGAACACTCGGTGGGCTCCTGGTCTAGCTACTGAGGGTGTTTGTTTGAAAGCAGGCTCACGCTGAGGGTCACAAAGCCTATTTGTGCCCAAGGCGGCTACCAAGAGTGGCCGTGGTCTCATGGGCCATGCAGCTGGTTCCCGCTCTGAGGGTTGGACACCCATCTCAACAGCCAGGTTTCCTGCCATCGAGAATGAGGAGTACTCTTGTGCATCATGTTCCCTCATACTCAGGTATTTGAGCTATGGTCTGGGGAGAGATGCCTGAATATCCAGGTTGAGTAGATGTGATGGTTTTGGGACAAGGCAGGTCCCACCAGCAGGTTATATGGCCCACTGACCGAGTGCAAGACTATAGGTCATGGTTCAGGCTCTGTCAGACAGACCCTGAGTGCTCTTGGCAGCCTATGATATTAGGTGGATCCCCATGTGGGGTTTCTGGGCAGTCTCATCACACAATTCTTCTTTCTGTGTAGCATGCAGAATTCTTAGTTGTGGCTCCAGAACTCCCTATCAAGAGGGCTTGAGCACCAGGAGGGTGAGGATGTAATTGTCAATACAAGCTACGGTTAAATTCAGTGCCAAGCAGAAAGCAGTTCCAGTGTGTAGTGGCTGATTCAAGATATCCAGCACCTGAGTAAGGGCAGATGTCAGATGTTTGCTCATACTGGAGTTTGTGTTTATGATGACCACCAAATGGAGGGGTGGCGTCACGAGGCCATGAAGGATTTTCTACGCTGGGGCTTGTGAGATGCTCCAAACAGCAAGGATTCCTTCTACTGGACAGGGCAAGCCTGTTTTTTTTTGCTCCACCATACCACATATGGAAAGTTTGGGTTGCAGAGCTCTCCCTCGTGGATGCTTGTAAAGCACACCTCCATTGACCTTTGCAGCTGAGGAACATGGTAGGTTCGATCTGTTGGCTCTGGGGAAAAGTTCCTTCCAGCTTGAATTGACATGGAGCTTCATGCTGTTGGATCACAAAGCTTGTTTTTATCCAGGCAGATGTTAGAATGTTGGGGTGCTCAGGGGCTGTGCAGGATTCTCCTACACTGAGTCTTGGACAAAGCTTCCAAGAGCAAGGTATCCTTCTGGGGACAGGAGGGGTTCTGTAGTGTGGCTCAGGGACCATGTTAGAATATAAATTGGTATTGGAGAATAGGCCTCTGAGGACTGGCACCTGAAAATCTAAGATAGGGTATCAATGAAGTCCTAGGGGCATGTCAGGTTCAATCTTCTAACTCAGGGCCTTTTACTTGGATGTCTGTCTGGAGGCAAATGCTCAATGTGTGTCAGAATATACATTTTGGTCCAGAGTGTACTTTGAAATTGACATGGGCTCAGGGGCTTTTACTTTGTTCTTAATCTTAAGGGTTTGGGCAACAGTGAAGTGTAGAGACTCCTTCGGGAGGCTTGGCAAAAATCATCTGTTGTTGCACGGGAGGCCCCATCCTGGAGGGCATGTGGGCCAGGGCTTTGGGGACAGAAATCTGCAAATGCAAAGGTTAGGGTGAGGCCGGCGGTGATCACAGGCCCGATCTGCAGGCCCTTAGGGCAGCTCATATTGTATTGAAATCAAGGTGTCATGGAGGTGGTAGTGAAGGCTATGCTGTCTGGATTCTGTGTCCAGGACAGTCACAAAATATAGGGGTGGCTTTATGGGGCCATGGGAGATTCTTCGTCTCTGGGTATTCTTCCCAGCCCCCAAGAGTTTGGTGTCTCTAGGGAAAGAAAATACTGCTGTTTTCAGTCTCAGGGGAACCCAGAAAGAGAGGTTCTGGAACAGTTTCTGGGTCTGGGTGCCTGGAAAACACCAACGAGGGAGAGGATTTGGCCATAGCAACCTGGTAGGCCCACTCTGCAGAATCCTGGTGCAGCTAACGAGGGGTATTTTTTTGAAAGTCTCACGCTGAGGGTCACAATGCCTTTCTGTGCCCAGGACGTCTCCCATGAGTGACTGTGGTCTCAAGGTCCATGCAGCTGGTTCCCACTCTGAGGGTTGGACACCCATTTCACAGGCCAGATTTCCTACCATTGGTAAGGAGGAGTACTCTTGTGCTTCCGGTTCCCCCATAAGCAGAGATTTGAGCTAAGTTCTGGGGACAGGTGTCAGAATAACCAGGTTGAACAGAGATGACAGATTCGGGCCACGCCAGGTCCCACTTGCAGGATATGTGGCCCAATGTCTAGGTGGCTGACTGGAAGTTGTGGATCAGGCTATGTCATCAGAGATTTAGTACCCATGGTGGCCTATGATATTAGGACATTATTGAGGACCAGGCAGGTGGATCCTAATGTGGGGGATCTGGGCAGACTCCAGGCACTTCTTCTTTCTATGGGGCAGGTAAAATGCTGCGTTGTGGCTCAAGAATGGCTTATCAAGAGGGCTTGGAAACAATTAGGGTGAGGATGGAATTGTAAACACAACTATGGTTAAATTCAGTGCCAAGCGGAAGGCAGTTCCAATGTGCAGGGGCTTATTCGAGATATCCAGCACCTAAGTAAGGGCGGATGTCAGATGTTTGCTCACACTGAAGTTTGTGTCTATGATAGATGTCAAATGGAGGGGTGGCATCAATCGCCATGGAGGATTTTCACGCTGAGACTTGTGACATGCTCCAAAGAGCAAGGTTTCCTTCTACTGGACAGGTGGAATCTGGTTTGTTTGCTTCAGGGTCCCCCATGTTGAAATTCTGGATAGAAGAGTTCTCTGACATGGATGCCTGGAGAGCACACCTCCACTGACCATTTCAGCTGAGGAACATGGCGGGTTCGTTTCGTTCTGTTGGCTCTGGGGCGAAGTACCATGGAATCTCCTTTAGATAGGTCACAATGCTGGTTTGTTACCAGAGAGATCTTAGAATGTGCTGGTGGCTAAGGCGCTGTGTAGGATTCTCCTATCCTGAGGGTTTGACACAGGTCAAAGAGCCCGGTTTCCTTCTGGGAACAGGAGATGCTCTTTTGTGTGGCTCTGGGACCACATGTTGTATCATAAGTTGGTATTCCAGAATACCCCCTGAGGACAGATGCCTGAAAACCTAATCAAGGTTTCCAATGAGGTCCAAGGGCATGTCAGGTTCAATCTTCTGACTCAAAATCATTGACGTGGCTCTCTGCCTGGATGGGGGGAATCCGGTTGTTTCAGACTGCGCATTTGCATCCAGAGCGGCTGCCAATATTGGGGTGGGCTCAGGGGCCTTGCAGGTTTCTCTTAATCTGTGAGGTTTGCGCAAATGTGATGAGCACAGTTTCCTTGGGGATAGCAGCCACAGTCATTTGGTGCACCTAGCGTGACCCTATCCTGGAGGGCATGTGAGCCATGGTTTTGGGAGTGAAGTCTGGAAACACAAATTCCGGTTCAGGTTAGTCGAGAGGTGATCACAGGCTCAATGCATAGACCTGGAGGGCAGCTCGACAGGAAATGTAATAAGGGTGACTGGGACATGGTAGCACAGCCTTTTCTATCTGGATTGTGTGTCCAGAATGGCCTCAGAATGCAGGTGAGGTCTCATGGGTCCATGGGAAACTTTTCCACTCTAAGGATTCTGGCAGTTCCACATAGTTTGGTGGCTTTTTCAGGGAAGATAAGAGTGCTGTTTAACATCTTAGAGGTGCCCCAAAACAGGGATTCCAGAGATGGGCTCTGTGTCTGGGCACCTGGAAAATTTCACCAAGTGTTAGGATTTGGGCCTAGGGGTGTACCAGGCCTGCAATGTGGGAACCTTGTGGTGGAACTGAGAGTGTTTGTTTAAAAGCATACTCAGGTGATGGTCACAATGCCTGTTTGTGCCCTGCGCAGCCCTCAGGAGTTGGTGTGGTCACATTGGCCATGCACCTGTCTCCCACTTTGAGGGCTGGACACCCATCACAACAGCCAGGTTTCCTTCCATGGGGAGAAGTAATACTCAATTATGCTTCAGGTTCTCCATTGGAAGGATTCCAGCAAAGTCTGGGGAAAGGTACCCAGGTGCCAGGATGGGTAGAGATGATGGACTTGTGCCATGGCCAGTCTCACATGCTAGATATGGGGCCCGCTCTCTGGGTGATGGACACTAGGTCGGGGCTCAGGCTCTATCAGACACAATGCTAGTGGCCTGGGCAGTCCATATATCGGGGTTTCCTCGAGATCCTAGAAGATTTATCCTCATGTGGGGATTCTGGACAGACTCAGCAGGCACTTCTTTCTATGGGGAGGCAGAATGCTGCAATGCGGCTGCAGAATTCAATATCAAGAAGCCTTGGGGTCCAGTAGGGGGAGGATGGTATTGTAAACACAAGCTACTGTACAATTCAGTGCCAGTGGAACGCAGTTCCAATGTGAAGTGTCTTTTTTGAGATATCCAGCACCTGAGTAAGGGCGAATGTCAGATGTTTGCACACACTAGAGCTTGTGTCTATTATTATCAACAAATGGATGGGTGGCATCAAAAGCCCATGGAGGATTTCCCCCGCTGATTCTTGTGAGTTGTTCCAAAAAGCAAGGTTTCCTTCTACTGTACAGATGGAGTCTGGTTTGTTTGCTCCACGGTACCCCATGTGGACAGTTTGGGTAGCTGAACTCTTGGCATGGATGCCTGCAAAGCACACCTCCATTCTCCACTGCAGCTGAGGAACATGGCAGGTTCATTCTGGTGGTTCTGGGGCGAAGGACCAAGGCTTTGAGTTGACACGGAATCTCTTGCAGATGGGCCACAATGCTGATTTGTTACCAAGGAGATCTTAGAATGTGCTGGTGGCTAAGGTGCCATGCAGGATTCTCCTACACTGAGGGTTTGGCACAGGTCGAAGAGCACGGTTTCCTTCAGGGGACGGGTAATGTTCTTATATGAGGCTCAGAGACCACCTGTTGTATCATAAGTTGGTAGTCCAGAACAGGATCCAGAGGACAGATTACTGAATACCTAATCTAGGGTTCCAATGAAGTCCTACGGTCATGACAGTATCAATATTCCCACCCAGCACCGTTGACTTGGCTGTCTGCCTAGACACTTTTTTTTCTATCCAGAGCAGCGCCCTATATTGGGGTGGGCCCAGGGGACTTGCAGGTTTCTCCTAATCTGTAAGGTTTGGGCAACTGTTAAGGGCACAATTTCCTTGGGGATGACAGGCACAGTCCTGTGGTTTTGCCCCAGAGACCCCATCCTGGAGGACATGTGATGCATGTTTTTGGGAGAGAAGTCTGCAAACATAAGTTAGGGTTAGGGTTATTGGAGAGGTGATCACAAGGCCAATGCATAGACCTGGATGGCAGCTCATCAGGAAATGTAAAGGTGACTAGAAGGTGGTAGCAAAGGCTTTTTTATCGGGATTGTGTGTCCAGGATGGCCTCGGAATGCAGGTGTGGTCTCCTGTGTCAATGGGAGATTTTTCTTCTCTAAGGATCCTGACCACTCCCCATAGATTGGTGGCTTTTTTGGGGAAGGGAAAAGTGCAGTTTTCCATCTTAGAGGTGCCCCAAAACAGGGATTCCATAGATGGGCTCTGGGTCTCGGCGCCTGGAAAATCCCACCAAGGGTTAGGATTTTGGCCTAGGGGAGTACCAGGCCTGCAATGCGGGATCGTGGTGGTGCAACTGAGAGGGTTTGTTTGAACGCATGCTCATGTTGAAGGTCAAAATGCCTGTTTGTGCCCAGGGCAGACTGAAGGAGTGGGCGTGGTCACTTTTGTCATGCACCTGGCTCCCTCTCTGAAGGTTGGACAACCATTCCAACAGTCAAGTTTCCTTCCATGGGGAAAGAGTAGTTCTCAATTGTGTTTCAGTTTCTCCCATTGGAAGGATTCCAGCAAAGTCTGGGGAAAGGTCCCAGAATATCAAGGATGGGTAGAGAGGACAGACTTGGACCATGGCCTATCTCACATGCTGGATAAGGGGCCCGCTCTCTGAGTGGCCAACACTGGTTTGGGGCTCAAGCTCTGTCAGACACAAGACTAGTGTCAAGAGCAGCCTATAAAATGGGGTTCCCTCCAGGGCTGAGCAGATTGATCCTGATGTGTGGATTCTGGACAGACTCAGCAGGCACTTCTTCTTTCTATGGGTGAGCCAGAATGCTGCGTTGCAGCAGCTCCAGAATTCAATATCAAGGGGCCTTGGGGAGCAGTAGGATGAGGATGAAATTGTAAACTCAAGCTACGCTTCAATTCAGTGCCAAGTGGAATGCAGTTCCAATGTGAAGCGTCTTTTCCAAGATATCCAGCACCTGAGTAAGGAGGTTGTCAGATGTTTGCTCACACTAGAGTTTCTATTTTGATGACCCACAAATGGAAGGGTGGCGTCAAGAGGCCATGGAGGATTTCCCCTGATGAGGCTTGTAAGATGCTCCAAAGGGAAGGTGTCCTTCTAGTGGACAGGTGGAGTCTGGTTTGTTTGCTCGAGGGTCCCCCATGTGGAAAGTCTGGATAGCAGAACTCTTCAGTATGTATTCCTGGAAAGCACACCTCCATTGACCACTGCAGCTGAAAAACATGGCAGGTTCGTTCTGGTGGCTCTGGGCCGAAGGACCAAGGCCTTGAGTTGACATGGAGTCTCTTGCGGATGGGCCACAATGCTGCATTATTACAAAGGAGGTCTTAGAATGTGTGGGTAGCTAAGGTTCCATGCAGGAGTCTCCTACCCTGAGGGTTTGACACAGGACAAACAGCACGGTTTTCTTCTGGAGACAGGAGATGTTCTGTTGTGTGGCTCAGGGATCACATGTTGTATCATAAGCTGGTATTCCAGAACAGAACCCTGAGGACAGATGCCTGAAAACCTAATCAAGGTTTCCAATGAGGTCCAAGGGAATGTCAGGTTCAATCTTCTGTCTTAGGACCATTGAATTGGCTGTATGCCTGGATGTAGAAGATCACGGAGTTCCAGATGGTATTTGTTCAGAGCGGACACAAATGTTGGGGTGGGCTCAGGGGTCTTGTAGGTTTCTCCTAATCTGGAAGTTTTAGGCAACTGAGACGGGCACGGTTTCTTTGGGGATGGCAGGCACAGTCCTGTCGGATCCAGAGACCCCATTCTTGAGGGCATATGAGCCATGGTTTTGGGAGAGAAGTCTGCAAACACAAATTCAGGTTAGGGTTAGTGGCGTGGTGATTGCTGGCCCAAGGAGTAGACCTAGAGACCAGTTCATCAGGAACTGTAATTAGCGTGACTGGAAGGCGGTAGCACAGGCTTTTCTATCTGGATTGTGTGTAATGGATGGCCTCAGAATGCAGGTGTGGTCTCCTGTGTCCTTGGGGATTTTCCTTCTCTAAGGATCCTGGTGGTTCCCCATAGTTTGGTGGCTGTTTTGGGGAAGGGAAGAGAGCTGTTTTCAATTTCCAAACACAAGCTTTTGTTCAAATCAGTGCCAAGCAGAAGGGAGTTCCAGTATGCATCGGCTTATTCTAGACATCCAGCACCTGAGTAAGGGTGGATGTCAGATGTTTGCACACACTGGGTTTTTTGTCTATGATGACAGACCAATTGAGGGGTGGCCTCATGTGGTCATAGAGGATTTCCCATGCTAAGGGTTTTGAGATGCACCAAACAGCAAGGTTTCCTTCTACTGGACAGGTGGAGTCTGTTTTTTTTTTGCTCCAGGGTCCCCCATGTGGAAAGTCTGGGTAGCATATCTCTCCAGCATGGATGTTTGTAAAGCACACCTCCATTGACCATTGCATCTGAGGTTCATTCTGGTGGCTGTGGGGCGAAGGACCAAGGCCTTGAGTTGACATGGAATCTCTTGCAGATGGGTCACAATGCTGGTTTGCTACCAGGGAGGTCTTAGAATGTGCTGGTGGTTAAGGTGCCATGCAGAAATCTCCTACCCTGAAGGTTTGGCTCATATTGAAGGGCAAGGTTTCATTCTGGGGACAGGAGATGGTCTGTTGTGTGTCTCAGGGACCACAGGTTTTATCCTAAGTTGGTATTCCTGAACAGGCCCTGAGGAAAGGTGCCTCAAAACCTAATATAGGGTTCCATTGGCATCCTAGGGGGCATGTCAGGTTCAATCCTCTGACTCAGGAACATTGACTTGGCTGTCTGCCTGGATGTAGGTGATCAGGGAGTTTCAGACTGCACATTTTCATAGAGAGTGGTTGCCAATATAGGGGTGGGCTCATGGATCTTGCAGCTATCTCCTAATCTGGAAGGTTTGGGCAACTGTGAAGGGGAAAATTTCCTTGGGGGTGGCAGGCACAGTCTTGTTGTGTTTATCCACAGACCCTATCCTGGATGGCACCTGACCCATGTTTTTGGGAGAGAAGTCTGCAAACACAAAGTTGGGTTAGTGTGTGTGGCAAGGTGATCATAGCCCCAATGAATAGACCAGGAGGGAAGCTCATCAGGAACTGTAATTTGGGGGCCTGGAAGAATGTAGCACAGGCTTTTCCATCTGGATTGTGTGTCCAGGATGGCCTCGGATTGTGGGTGTGGTCTCATGGATTCATGGGATACATTTCCTAAGGATCCTGACAGCTCCCCATAGTTTGGTGGCTTTTTCTGGAAGGGAAGAGTGCTATTTTCCAATTTAGGGGTACCACAAAACAGGGATTCCAGAGGAGGGCTCTGGGTGTGCTTGCCTGGAAAATCACACCAAGGGTTAGGATTTGGGCCTGGGGCATATCAGACCTGCAATGTGGGATCCTGGTGGTGCAAATGAGAGGGTTTGTTTGAAAACCTGCTCAGACTGTCTACGGCCATACCACCCTGAACGCGCCCGAGATCTCGTCTGATCTCGGAAGCTAAGCAGGGTCAGGCCTGGTTAGTACTTGGATGGGAAAACCTGCTCAGACTGATGGTCACATTGCCTTTTTGTGCCCAGAGTGCCCCTCAAGTGTGGGCATCTTCTCATTGGCCATGTAGCTATCTCCCACGTTGATGGTTGGACACCCATCCCAATATCCAGGTTTCCTGCCATGGGGTAGGAGGAGTTCTTTATGTGCTTCAGGTTCCCCCATTGGTAGGGATTCCACCAAAAGTCTGGGGAAAGTTTCCCAAATACCAAGGATGGGTAACAATGACGGACTTGTCCCAGGCGGGTCTCATATGATGGATATGGGGCCCACTCTCTGGGTTGCTGACACTAGGTTGGGACTCAGGCTCTGTCAGACAAAGCACTAGTGGCCAGGACAGCCTATAAATCGGGGTTCCTTCGAGGGACGAGCAGATTGATCCTCATGTGGGGTTTCTGGGAAGACACACCAGGGACTTCAATTTTCTATGTGTAAGGCAGAATGCTGCCTTGCAGCTCCAGAATTTCTCATCTAGAGGGCTTGGGGATTACCAGGGTGAGGTTGGAATTGTAAACACAAGCTACGATTCAATTTAGTGCCAAGCGGAAGGCAGTTCCCATGTGCTAACGCTTATTTGAGATATCCAGCACCTGAGTAAAGGGTGGATGTCAGATATTTGCTCACACTGGAGTTTGTGACTTTGATGACCGACAAATGGAGGGGTGGCGTCAAGAGGCCTTAAAGATTTCCCACACTGAGCCTTGTGTGATGCTCCAATCTGCATTGTTTCGTTCTACTGGACAGGTGGAGTCTGGTTTGTTTGCTACAGGTTCTCCCATGTGGAAAGTTTAGGTAGCAGAGCACTCCCACATGGATGGCTGGAAAGCACACCTCCACTGAGCAATGTAGCTGAGGAACATGGCAGGTACGTTCTGCTGGCTCTGGGGCGAAGGACCAAGGCCTCGAGTTGACATGGAATCTCTTGCAGATGGGTCACAATGCTGGTTTGTTAGCAGAGATTGTTATCTATAATATCTATAATATTGTTATCCAATATTGTGGTGGGCTCAGGGGCCTTGCAGGTTTCTGCTAATCTGGAAGGTTTGGAAAACTGTGACGGGCACAGTTTCCTTGGGGATGGCAGGCACAGTCCTGTGGTATGGATCCAGAGGCCCTACCCTGGAGGGCATGTGAGCCATTGTTTTGGGAGAGAATTCTGTAAACACCAATTTGGTTAGGGTTATTGTCATGGTGATCGCATGCCCAATGCGTAGACCTGGAGGGCAGCTCGTCAGGAACTGTAATTAGCGTGATGGGAAGGCGGTAGCAAAGGCTTTTCTTTCTGGATTGTGTGTCCAGGATGGACTCCAAATGCAGGTGTGGTCTCATGGGTTCATGGGAGACATTTCTCTCTAAGGATCCTCAGCGCTGGAAATCCTCCATGGCCTCTTGATGCCACCCCTCCATTGGTCAGTCATCATAGACACAAACTCCAGTGTGAGGATATCTGACATCCACCCTTACTCAGGTGCTGGATATCTCGAATAAGCTGCTGCACATAGGAAATGGCTTCCGCCTGGCACTTTATTGAACCATAGCTTGTGTTAACAATTCCATCCTCATGCTACTGGTCCACAAGTCCCCTTGATAGATAATTCTAGAGCCACAAAGCAGCATTCTGCCTTCTCTATAGAAAGAAGAAGTGTCTGGTGAGTCTGCCTAGAAACCCCACATGAGGATCAATCTGCTCTACCCTCAAATGAACCCCAGATTATAGGCTGCCCTAGCCACTAGTGCTGTGTCTGTCATAGAATGAGCCCCGACCTAGTGTAAGCCACCTACAGAGCTGGACCCATATCTAGCATGTGGGACGGTCCATGGCCCTACTTCCTAATCTCTACCCATCCTTGGTATTCAGGCATCTTTCCCCAGAACGTTGCTGTAATCCCTGACAATGGGGAAACCTGAATCCCAATAGAGAAAGCCTCCTTCTCAATGGAAGGAAAAAGTGCTATTGGGATGGGTGTCCAACCCTCAAAGTGGGAACCAGCTACATTGCCAATGAGACTACGCCCACTCTTGAAGACCACCCTGGCCACACGTAGGCATGGTGACCATCAGCCTGAGCATGCTTTCAAACAAACCCTCTCAGTGGCACCACCACGATCCCACATTGCAGTACTGGTGCGCCCCTATGTCCAAATAGTAACATAGGGTGGGATTTTCCAGGGGCCCAGACACAGAGCCCATCTCAGGAACCTTTGTTTTGGGGCACCCCTAAGATGCAAAACAGCATCCTTCCCTTCCCTGAAAAAACCACAAAACTATGGGGAGCCACCAGGATCCTTAGAGAGGAAAAGTGCCCCATGTACCCATGAGACCACACCTGCATACCGAGACCATCCTGGACACACATTCCAGATAGAAAAGCCTGTGCTACCACCTTCCCATCACCCTGATTACAGTTCTTGACGAGGTCCCCTCCAGGTCTATGCATTGGGCCTGCGACCCCCACGCCACTAATCTTAACCCGAATTTGTGTTTGCAGATTACTCTCCAAAAACCATGGCTCATATGTCTTCCAGGATGGGGTCTCTGGAGCCACACCAAAGGACTGATGCAATCCCCAAGGACACTGTGTGTGCCACAGTTGCCCAAACGTTCCAGATTATGAGAAACCTGCAAGTCACCTGAGCCCACCCCAATGTTGGCAGCCTCTCTGGAAGCAAATGCACAGTATGAAAAAAGCTAATCACCTACATCCAGACAGACACCCATGTTAATGGTACTGAGTCAGAAGATTGAAACTGACGTGCCTGTACGAACGCACTGGAACCCTAGATTAGGATTTAAAGCATCTGCTCTCAGTGGTCTTTTCTGGAATGCCAACTTAGATACAACATGTTGTCCCTGGGCCACACAGCAGAACATCTCCTTTCCCAGAAGGACACCGTGCTCTTTGACCTGTACCAATCCTAAGGGTAGGAGAAACCTGTAAGGCACCTTAGCCACCAGCACATTATGAAAACTCCCTGATAACAAACCAGCATTGTGAACCATCTGTAAGAGATTCCATGTCAACTCAAGTCCTTGGTCCATCGCCCCAGAGCCATCATAAAATATCTGTCATGTTCCCCAGCTGCAAAGGACAATGGAGGTGTGTTTTCCAAGCATCCATATGGGAGAGCTCTCTTACCCATACTTTCTACATGGGGGACAGGAGCAAACAAACCAGACTCTACCTGTCTAGAAGCACCTTGCTGTTTGGAGCATCTCACAAGTCTCGGCATGGGAAATCCTCCATGACCTCTTGACGCCATCCCTCCAATTCTCGGTCATCATAGACACAAACTCCAGTGTGAGCAAATATCTGACAGCCGCCCTTACTCAGGTGCTGGATATCTCGAATAAGCTGCTGCACATTGAAACTGCCTTTGCCTTAGCACTGAGGTGAACCATAGCATGTGTTTAAAATTCCATCCTCACCCTACTGGTATGCAAGGCCTCTTCATAGGGAATTCTAGAGCCACAATGCAGCATTCTGCCTTCCCTATGAAAGAAGAAGTGCCTGGTGGGTCTGCTCAGAAACCCCAAATGAGGATCAAACTTCTCAGACTTCGAGGGATCCCAAGTTTATAAGCTTCCCTGGCCACTAGTGCTGTGTCTGACAGAGCCTGAGCCCCGACCTAGTCTCAGCAACCCAGAGAGCGAAACCCATATCTAGCATGTGGGACCGACCATGACCCTACTCCATCACCTCTACCCATCCTTGGTATTCAGGCATCTGTCACCAGACCTTTGCTGGTATCCCTGTCAATGGGGGAACCTGAAACCCAATAGAGAACTCCTATGGCATGAATCCTAGCTGTTGGGAAGGGTGTCCAACCCTCTGAGTGGGAGCCAGCTGCATGGCCAATGAGATGACGCCCACTGATGAGGGCCGCCCTGAGCACAAACAGGCATTGTGACCCTCAGCCTGAGCATGCTTTCAAACAAACGCTCTCTGTTGCACCTTCAGGATCCCACATTGCGGGCCTGGTATGCCCCTTGGCCCAAATCCTAACACGTGGTGGGATTTTCCAAGGGCCCAGACCCAGAGCCCTTCCTTGAATCCCTGTTCTGGGGCACCCCTAAGATGGAAAACAGCACTCTGCCCTTCCCAGAGAAAGTCACCATTCTATTGGGAGCCGCCAGGAAACATAGAGAGGAAAAATCTGCCATGGACCCAAGAGACCACACCTGCATTAGAGGCCATCCTGGACACACAATCAAGATAAAATAGCCTGTGCTACCACCTTCGAGTCATCCGATTTGCAGTTCCTGAGGAGCTGCCCTCCATGTCTATGTATTGGGCCTGTGATCACCTCACCACTAACCCTAAACCGATTTTTTTTTTTTTTTTACAGACTTCACTCTCAAAACCATGGCTCACATGCCTTCCAGGATAGGGTCTCTGGAGCCAGACCACAGGACTGTGCCTGCCATCCCCAAGGAAACTGTGCTTGTCACCATTGCCCAAACATTCCAAATTAAAAGAAACATGCAAGGCGCCTGAGCCTTCCCCAATATTGTTGGCCACTCTGGACGCAAATGTGCAGTCTGAATCACCCTGCTTACCTACATCCAGGCAGACAACCAAATCAATGGTCCTGAGTCAGGAGATTGAAACTGACATACCCTTAGGACCTCATTGGAACCCTAGATTAGGTGTTCAGACATCTGTCCTCAGAGGCCTGTTCTGGAACACCAACTAATGATACAATGGGTTTTCTCTGAGCCACACCCCAGAACATCTCCTGTCCCCACAAGGAAACCATGATCTTCGACCTTTACAAACCCTCAGCGTAGGGGAATCCTGCACAGCACCTTAGCCACCAGCATATTCTATCATCTCCCTGGTAACAATCCAGCATTGTGACCCATCTGCAAGAGATTCCATGTCAACTCAAACCCTTTGACCTTCGCCCCAGTGTCAACAGAATGAACCTGTCATGTTCCTCAGCTTTAAAGGTCAATGGAGGTGTGCTTTCCAGGCATCCATGTGGGAGAGCTCTGCTACCCATACTTTCCAAATGCAGGACCCTGAAGTAAACAAACCAGACCCCGCCTGTCAAGGAGAAGGACCTTGTGGTTTGGAGCATATCACAGGTCTCGGCATGGGAAATCCTCCATGGGATATTGATGCCACACGTCCTTTTGACGGTCATCATAGACCCAAACTCCAGTGTGAGTAAACATCTGATGTCCGCCCTTACTCGGCTGCTGGATATCTCGAATAAGCCACTGCACATTGGAAGTGGATTCCACATGGCACTGAATTGAACCATAGCTTGAGTGTACAAATCCATCCTCACCCTAATGGTCCCCTAGCCTTCTTGATACTGAATTCTTGAGCCAAAATTTAATATTCTGCCTGCCCTATAGAAAGAAGAAGTGCCTGGTGAATCTACCCACAACCCCACATGAGGATCATCTGCTTGGCCCTCGAGGGAACCCCAATTTAAAGGGTGCCCTGGCCACTAGTGCTGTGTCTGACAGAGCATGAGCCCCAAAAGAGTGTCAGCCACACAGAGAGTGGGTCCTATTACCAGCATGTGAGACTGGTCATGGCCCAAGTCTGTCATCTCTACACATCCTTTGTATCAGGCACTTGTCCCCAGACCTTTGCTGGAAACACTGCCAATGAGGGTACCTGAAGACCAATAGAGAACTCTTCTTTCCCATGGCAGGAAACCTGGCTGTTGGGATGAGTGTCCAACCTTCAAAGTGGGAGAAAGCTGCATGGACAATAAGACCATGCACACTCCTGAGGGCCGGCCCGGGCACAAACAGGCATTGTGACCCTCAGCCTGAGCATGCTTTCAAACATGCCCTCTCAGTTGCACTACCAGGATCCTGCATTTCTTTCCTGGTACGACCTAGGCCCAAATCCTAACCCTTCGTGGGATTTTGCAGGAGGACAGACACAGAGCCCGTCTCGAGAATCCCTGTTTTGTGGGACCCCTAAGATGGAAAAGAGCACTCTTTCCTTCTCCGAAAAAGACACCAATCTATGGAGAGCCACCAGGATCCTTAGAGAGGAAAAGTCTCCCATGGACCAATGAGACCACACCTGCATTCCCAACCCATACTGAACACAATCCAGATAGAAAACCCTATGCTACCACCTTCCAATCACCTTCTTTACCTTTCCTGACATGTTTCCCTCTAGGTCTATGCATTGGGCCTGAGACCACCACTCCAATAACCCTAACCCAAATTTGTGTATGTAGACTTCCATCCCAAAACCATGGCTCTCATACCCTCCAGGATGGGGTCTCTGGAGCCACACCACAGGACTGTGCCTGCCATCCCCAAAGAAACTGTGCCCATCACATTTGCCCAAACCTTCCAGATTAGGAGAAAGCAGCAAGGCCCTAATCCCACCCCATATCAGCGGCCATTCTGGATGGAAATGCACAGTCTGAAAAAACGTGATCACCTACATCGAGGCAGACAGCCACGTAAATTGTCCTGAGTCAGAAGATTAAACCTGACATGCCCCTAGGACCACATTGGAACCCTCGATTAGGTTTTCAGAAATCTGTCCTCAGAGGCCTGTTCTGGAATACCAAGTTATGATACAACATTTGGGCCCTGGGCCACAAAGGAGAACATCTCCTGTCCCCAGAAGGAAACCGTGGTCTTCGAACTGTGTCAATCCCTCAGGATAGGAGAATACTGTGCGGCACCTTACCCCCCAGCACATTCGAATATCTCCCTGGTAAGAAACCATCATTGTGGCCTTTATGCAAGACATTCAATATCAACTCAAGATCTAGGTACTTTGCCCCAGAGCCACCAGAATCGACCTGTCATGTTCCTCAGCTGCAATGCTCAATGGAGGTGTGCTTTTCAGGCATCCATGCGGGAGAGATCCGCTACCCAAACTTTCCACATGGGGGACCCTGGAGCAAACAAACCAGACTCCATCTGTCTAGTAGAAGGAAACATTTCTGTTTGGAGCATTTCACAAGCCTCAGCATGGGAAATCCTCCATGGCCTCTTGACGCCACCCCTCCATTTGTTGGTCATCATAGACACAAACTCCAGTGTGAGCAAACATCTGGCATCCGCCCTTACTCACACCCTGAATATCTTGAATAAGACTCTGCACATTGGAACTGTCTTCTGCCTGGCACTGAATATAACTGTGGCTTGGGTTTACAATTCCATCCTCACCATACTTGTTCTCATGCCCTCTTGATGAGGAATTCTGGAGCCACAGCGCAGCATTCTGTCTTCCCCATAGAAATAAGATATGCCTGGTGAGACTGCCCGAAAATCCCATATGAGGATCTGTCTGCTGGGCCCTCAAGGGGAGCCCAATCTATAGGTGCACTCACCACTACTGCTGTGTCTGAGAGAGCCTGAGCCCCGACCTCTTTTCAGCCACCCAGAGAGTCAGGCACATATCCAGCTTGTGAGACCAGAGATGGCTCATGTCCATCATCTGTACCCATCCTTAGTATTCAGTCATCTGTCCCCAGATCTTTGCTGGAATCCCCACCAATGGGGGAACCTGAAGCACAATAGAAAACTCCTATTTTCCCATGACAGGAAAGGTGGCTTTGGGGATGGGTTTCCAACCCTCAGAGTTGGAATCAGGTGCATGGCCAATGAGACCACGCCCACTCCTGAGGGCCGCCCTGGGGAAAAACAGGCATTGTGACTCTCAGCTTGAGCATGCTCTCATACCAGCCCTCTCAGTTGCCCCACCAGGATCGGGCTTTGAAGTCCTGGTACGCCCCTAGACCCAAATCCTAACACTTGGTGGGATTTTTCAGGCGCCCAGACCCAGAGCCCATCTCTGGAATCCCTATTTTGGGGCACACATAAGTTGGAAACCATCATTCTTCCCTTCCATGTAAAAGCAGCCAAATTACAGGTGTAAGGGCCTGCCCTTCCCAGAGGAACTTGCTCGTGGACTCTGGATGTAGGAGCGGGGCAGGCTGGGGGGAGACATCCAATCAGTGAGGCGCACGTATATCCACTAGGATGCATTGTGATCCGATTGGCTACCTGTGTAGGGGCGGGGCTCAACCAACCCTATAAAGGTTGGTGTGTGAGGCTATCAGGGGAGCAGGAGAGCTGTGGCGGGAGCAGAAGGAAGAGTTGACAGGAGCGGAAGAGCCAGCAGAGCGGAAGAGCTGTAACAGCTCTTGTAAGAGCTATAAACATCACCAGCAGTCCCGCCGCCGGCGGTCCCGCCTCCGGCAGCCCAGTTCCACCTGCAGTCTCCAGCTGCCTGCAGCCTCCAGCTGCCTGTGGCCCAGCCTCTGGTGGTCCCTCCTGCAGCCACTGCCTGCAGCCACCAGCCACCTGTGGTCCCGCCTCCGGTAGTCCTGCCTCCAGGGGCCCCGAGCCACCTCCAGACATCAGCCACCTGCAGCTTCCAGCGGCCCGAGGTGCCGCCTGTGGCCCTGCCTTTGGCAGTCCCTCCTGCAGCGACCTGAGCCACCGCCTGCACCCTCCAGCCACCTACGCTCCCGCCTCCGTTGGTCCCGCCTCCAGTGGCACCAAGCCGCCTGCGGCCCCGCCTTCAGCAGCCACGAGCTGCAGCCTCTGGCAGTTGCACTGCCAGCGGTCCTGAGACACCAGTGGTCCAGCAGTCAGTGGTCCCGACGCCTGCAGCCCCTAGATGCCAGCAGTCCTGAGACACCAGCAGTCCAGAGATCCAGCCGTCCAGCCGTACAGTGGTCCAGAGGTCCAGCGGTCCAGTGGTCCAGCTGTCAACAGTCCAGACACCTGCAGCCCCTGGATGCCAGCGGTCCCGAGATGCCAGCAGTCAAGCGGTCAGCAGTCCCGACGCCTGCAGCCCCTGGACGCCAGCGGTCCTGAGACACCGGTGGTCCAGCGGTAAGCGGTCCTGACACCTGCAGACCCTAGACGCCAGTGGTCCGAGACGCCAGCAGCCCTGAGATGCCAATGGCCCCTAGCTACCAGCAGGCTCGCCGCAAAATGCCTCACCACCCCGCGCCATGAGCGGCCTTGTCCACAGCGGTGGCCTCCTCTGGGAGGCAGCCTTGTCAGAGTGGCATCATGTGGAGCAAAGTCTGTGTCATCCGGGTTGTCCTCCTTGTCATCGTCGCTGTCATCATTGCCTCTTTGTCTTCAGGAGCGACCTCGTCTGGGAAGTGGTCTTGTCCAGAATGGCCTCTTCTTGGGAGCGGCCTTGTCCGGGGAGAAATCTCATCGAGCAGTGGCCCCATCCTGGGAGTGGCCTCTTATTGGGACCGGTTCCGATCACGGAGCGGCCTCATCTACGGAGCAGCCTCATCTAGAGCAGCCTCGTCTGGAGCCGCCTTCTTGGGAGTGACCTTGTCTGGATCATCATCATCACATTTTCATAAGAGATAGCCCTGACCGGTCAGTTTGATTCTTGATGCTTGGCGCGAAATAAAGTTTTGCTTGACCTTTGCTTTGTATCAGTTTCGGTCCTTTGATCATGGACCCTAAAATTGGGAGCCAGCAGGTTCCATAGAGAGGAAAAGTCTCCCAATGACCCATGAGACCACACCACCATTCTGAGGACACACAATCCAGATATAAAAGCCTGTGCTACCGCTTTTGAGGCACCCTCATCACAGT
The DNA here is from genome assembly GCF_020171115.1 of Neogale vison. NCBI lineage: Eukaryota > Metazoa > Chordata > Mammalia > Carnivora > Mustelidae > Neogale > Neogale vison. The sequence goes on along the minus strand of NC_058092.1, from coordinate 113,124,334 downwards.
TCCTGATGAGTTGCCCTCCAGGTTTATGCATTGGGCCTGTGATAACCTCTCCACTAACCCTAACCCGAGTTTGTGTACGCAGACTTTTTGCCCAAAACCATGGCTCACATGGCCTCCAGGATGGGGTCTCTATAGACACACCAGTGGATTGTGCCTGCAAACCCCAAGGAAACTATGGCCGTCACATTTGCCCAAACCCTCCAGTTTAGGAGAAAACTGCAAGGCCCCTGAGCCCATCCCAATATTGGAGGCCAGTCTGGTTGCAAATGTGCAGTCTGAAACACCCTGATCACCTCCATCGAGGCAGAAAACCAAGTCAATGGGCCTGAGTCAGAAGATTGAACCTTACATGCCCCTAGGACCTCATCGTTACCCTAGATTAGGTATTCAGGCATTTGTCATCTGTTCTGGAATACCAACTTAGTGTACAACATGTGGTCCCTGAGCCACACAAAAGAACATCTCCTGTCCCTAGAAGCAAACCATGCCCTTGGACCTCTATAAAACCCTCAAGGTGGGAGAATCCTGCGTGGCCCCTTAGCCACCAGCACATTCTAAGTTCTCCATGGTAACAAACCAGCATTGTGACCCATCTGCAAGAGCTTCCCTGTCACCTCGAGGCCTTGGTACTTCGCCCAAGAGGCAACAGAAGGAACATGCCATGATCCTCAGGTGCAATGATTAATGGACGTGTGGTTTCCAGGCATCCATGCGGGAGAGCTCTCTTACCCAAACTTTCCACATGGAGGACTGTGGAGCAACCAAAGAAGATTCCACCTGTCCAGTAGAAGGAAACCTTGCTGTTTGGAGCATCTCACAAGCCTCAGCGTGGGGAATTCTCCATAGCCTCTTGACACCACCCCTCCATTTGTCAGACATCAGAGACACAAACTCCAGTGTGAGCAAATATCTGACATCCCCCCTAACTCAGGTGCTGGCTATCTCAAATAAGCTGCTGCCCTTTGGAACTGCCTACTGCTTGGCACTGAATTTAACCTTAGCTAGTGTTTACAATTCCATCCTCACCTGACTGGTCGCCAAGCCTTCTTGATAGGGAATTCTGGAGCCAAAACACAGCATTCTGCCTTCCCCATAGAAAGAAGAATTGCCTGGTGAGACTGTCCAGAAATCCCACATGAGGATCATCTGCTCAGCCCTCGAGGATCCCTGATTTATCAGCTGCCCTGGACAGTAGTGCGGTGTCTGACAGAGCCTGAGCCATGACTTCGTGTTAGCCACCCAGAGAGTGGTTCCATATCCAGCATGTGAGACCGGCCATGGCTCTATCCGTCCTCTCTACCCATCCTTGGTATTCGGGCATCTGTCCCCAAACCTTTGCTGGAATCCCTGCCAATGGGGGAACCTGAAGCCCAATAGCGAACTGCTCCTTCCCCATGGCATGAAACCTAGCTGTTGGGATGGGTGTCCAACCCTCAGAGAGGTAGCCAGCTGTATGGGCAATGAGACCATGCCCACTCCTATGGGTCACCCTGGGGAAAAACAGGCATTTTGACCCTCAGCCTGAGCATGCTTTCAATTAAGACCTCTCTATTGCACCACCAGAATCCCTCATTTCAGGGCTGGTATGACCCTAGGCACAAATCCTAACCCTTGGTCGGAATCTCTTGGCGCCTTGACTCGTCTCTGGAATCCCTGTTTTGGGGCACTCCTAGGATGGAAAACAGCACTCTCCCCTTCCCTGAGAAAGCCACCAAACTATTGGGAGCCGCAAGGATCCCTAAGGAAGAAAAATCTCCCATGGACCCATGAGATCACACCTGCATTCTGAGGCCATCCAAACACACAATCCAGATAGGAAAGCCTGTGCTACTGCCTTCCAGTCACCCTAATTAAAGTTCCTGATAAACTCTCCTCCAGGTATATGCATTAGGCCTGTGATCACCTCACCACTAAGCCTATCCCGAGTTTGGCTTTGCAGTCTACTCTCCCAAAACCATGGCTCATATGTCCTCCAGGATGGGGTTTTGGAGCCACACCACAGGACTGTGCCTGCCATCCCCAAGGAAAATTTGCCCGTCCCAGTTTCCCAAACCATCTAGATTTGAAGAAACCCCAAAGGCTCCTGGGCCCACCGCCATACTGGAGGCTGCTCTGGATGCAAAAGCACAGTCTGAAACACCCTGATCACCTACATCCAGTAGACCCCAAAGTCAATGGTCCTGAGTCAGATGATTGAACCTGAAATGCCCCTAGGACCTCACTGGAATCCTAGATTAGGTTTACAGGTATTGTCCTCAGAGGCTTGTTCTGGAATACCAACTTATAATATAACATGATATAACAAGAACATCTCCTGTTCCCAGAAAGAAACCGTGCTCTTTGACCTCTGTCAAACCCTCCAGGTAGTAGAATCATGCTTGGCCCTTTAGAACCAGGACATTCTAAGAGTTCCTTGGTAAAAAGCCAACATTTTAACCCATCTGAAGGAGATTCCATGTTCAATCATCGCCCTTGGTACTTCGCACCAGAGCCACCAGAATAAACCTGCCATGTTACTCAGCTGCAATGGAGAATGGAGGTTTGCTTTCCAGGTATCCATGCAGTCGTGCTCTGCTACCCAAACTTTCCACATGAGGGAACCTAGAACAAACAAACCAGACTCCACATGTCTAGTAGAAGGAAATCTTGCTGTTTGGAGCATCTCACAAGCCTCAGCGTGGGAAATCCTCCATGGCTTCTTGACACCACCCCTCCATTTTTCGATCATCATAGATTCAAACTCCAGTGTGAGAAAACATCTGACAACCACCCATACTCAGGTGCTTGTTTCTCAAATAAGGCGCGACATATTGCACCTGCCTTCCGCTTGGCACTGAACTGAACCGTAGCTTGGTTTTCCAATTCCATCCTCACCCTACTGGTCTCCAAGCCTTGTTGAGAGGGAATTCTGGAGCCACAATGCAGCATTCTGCCTTCCCCATAAAAAGTAGTAGTGCCTGGTGAGTCTGCCCAGAAACCCCACATGAGGATCAATCCGCTCAGCCCTCGAGGGGACTGCGATTTATAGGCTGCCCTGGCCACTAGTGCTATGTCTGAAAGAGCCTGAGCCCCGACCTCATGTCAACCACCCAGAGGGTGGGGCCCATATCCAGCATGCAGACCGGCCATGGATCAAGTCCATCATATCTACCCATCCTTGTTATCCAGGCATCTGCCCCCAGTCTTTTGTTGGAGTCCCTTCCAATGGGGGAACTTGAAGCACAATAGAGAACTACTACTTCCCCATGGAAGGAAACCTGGATGTTGGGATGGGTGTCCAACCATCAGTGTGGTAACCAGCTGCATTGTCAATGAGACCACACCCACTCATGAGGGCCGCCCTTGGATCAAAGAGTTATTGTGACCCTCAGCCTGAGCATGCTTTCAGACAAGCACTCTCAGTTTCACCACCAGGATCCTGCTTTGCCAGCCTGGTACACCCCTAGGCCCAAATCCTAACCCTTGGTGAGATTTTCCAGGTGCCCATACCCAGTTCCCATCTCTGGAATTTCTCTTTTGGGGCTCCCCTTATATGGAAAACAGTACTCTTCTCTTCCCCGAAAAAGCCACCAAAGTATTGGGAGCTGCCAGGATCCTTAGAGAGGAAAAATATCCCTTGGACCCATGAGACCACACCTACAATCCGAGGCCATCCTGAACACACAATGCAGATAGAAAAGCCTGTGCTACCTCTTTCAAGTCACGCTAAGTACAGTTCTTGATGAGCTGCCATCCAGGTCTATGCATTGGGACTGTAATCACCTCGCCACTAACCGTAACCCGAGTTTATGTTCGCAGATTTCTCTCCCAAAACCATGGCTCAAAAGCCCTCCAGGATGAGGTCTCTGGAGCCAAACCACAGGACTGTGCCTGTCATCACCAAGGAAAATTTGCCCGTCCCAATTTCCCAAACCCTCTAGATTAGGAGAAACCTGCAAGGCCCCTGAGCTTACCACAATATTGGAGGCCGCTATGGAAGTAAATGTGTATTATGAAACACCCTGATCACCTACATCTGGCAGACACTCAAGTCAATGGTCCTGAGTCAGAAGATTGAAACTGACATGCCCCTAGAACCTCACTGCTACTGTAGATTAGGTGTTCAGATATTTGTCCTCAGAGGCCTGTTCTAGAATACCAACTTATGATACAACGTGTGGTTCCTGAGCCACAGAACAGAACATCACCTGTCCCCAGGAGGAAACCATGCCCTTCGACTTGTGTCAAACCCTCCGGGTGGGAGAATCCTGCATGGCCCCTTAGCCACTAGGACATTCTAAGATTTTTTTTGGTAACAAACCAGCATTGTGACCCATCTGAAAGAGATTCCATGTTAATTCATCATCCTTGGTATTTCACACCACAGCCACCAAAACGAATCTTCCCTATTTTTCAGCTGCAATGGACAATGGAGGTGGGCTTTCAAGGCAGCCATGCGGGAGAGCTGTAGTACCCAAGCTATCCACATGGAGGACACTGGAACAAACAAACCAGACTCCGGAAATCCAGTAGAAAAAAGCCTTGCTGTTTGGAGAATCTCACAAGTGCCAGCGTGGGACATCCTCCATGGCTTTTTGACACAACCCTTCCTTTAGTCGGTCATAATAGATACAAACTCCAGTGTGAGCAGACATCCAACATACACCCTTACTCAGGTGCTGGATATCTCGAATCAGCCACTGCACACTGGAGCTGCCTTATGCTTGGTACTGAATTTAACCGTAGCTTGTGTTTACAATTCTATCCTCACCCTCAAGGTCTCCATGGCCCCTTAATAGGTAAGTTTTGAGCCACGTCAGAGCATTCTACCTTCCTCATAGAAGGAAGAAGGGCCAGGCAGTGTTCCAAGAAAGCCTACATGAGGATCAATCTGCTCGACCCTCAAGGGATCCCCGATTTGTAGGCTTCCCTGGCCACTAGTGCTGTTTCTGACAGAGCCTGAGCCCCGACTTTGTGTAAGCCACCAAAAGACTGGGGACCATATCCAGCATGTGAGACTGGCCATGGCTCAAGTCCGTCATCTCTACCCATCCTTGGTATTCAGGCATCTATCCCTAGACCTTTGCTGGGATCCCAGTCAATGGGTGAACCTGAAGCACAATAGAGAATTCCTCCTTTCCAATGGCAGGAAACCTGTCTGTTGGATGGGTGTGCAACCCTCAAAGTGGGAGCCAATAGTATTGCCAATGAGACCATGCCCACTCCTAAGGGCTGCCCTGGGATCAAAAAGGCATTGTGACCCTCAGCCTGAGCATGCTTTCAAACAAGCCCTCTCAGTTTCACCACCAGGATCCCGCATTGTAGGCCTGGTATGCCCCCAGGCCCCAATCCTAACTCTTGGTGGGATTTTCCAGGCACCATGACCCAGTGCCCATCTATGTAATTTCTGTATTGGGCCATCCCTAAGATGGAAAGCAGAACTCTTCCCTTCCCCAAAAAACCCACTAAACTATTGGGAGCTGCCAGGATCCTTAGAGAGGTAAAGTCTCCCATTGACCTATGAGACCATACCTACATTCCGATGCCTTCCTGGACACACAATCCAGATAGAATATCCTTTGCTACTGCCTTCGAGTCACCCTAATTACAGTTCTTGTTGAACTGCCCTCAAGGTCTATGCATTGAGCATGCGATCACCTCGCCACTTTCCCTAACCTGAGTTTGTGTTTGCAGAATTCTCTCCCAAAACCATGTTTCAAATGCCTTCTGGATGGGCTCTCTAGAGCCACATCACAGTACAGTGCCTACCATCGCCAAGGAAAATTTGCCCATCACAGATTCCCAAACCCTCCAGAATAGGAGAAACTTGAAGGTCCCTGAGCCCACCTCCTTATTGGAGGCTGCTCTGGTCACAAATGTGCAGTCTGTACACCTGCTGACCTACATCCAGGCAAACACCCAAGTCAATGTTCCTGAGTCAGACGATTGAACCTGACATGCCCCTAGGACCTCATTGGAACCCTGGATTAGGTTTCCAGGCACCTGTCCTCAGGAATGGGTCACAATGCTGAATTGTTACCAGGGAGATCGTAGACTGTGCTGGTCGGTAACGTGCCCAGGAGGATTCTCCTACCCTGAGCGTTTGGCACAGGTTGAAGAGCACGGTTTCCCTGGAATATCAATTTATGATAGAGCAGGTGGTCCCTGAACCACACAACAGTACATCTCCTGTCCCCAAAAGAAAACTATGCTCTTGGACCTGTGTCAAACCCTCAGGGTAGGAGAATTCTGCATGGCACCTTAGCCACCAGCACATTCTAAGATCTCCGTGGTAACAAACCAGCATTGTGACCCATCTGCAAGAGATTCAGTGTCAACTCCAGGCCTTGGTAATTCGCCCCAGAGCGAACAGAGGGAACCTGTCATGTTCCTGAGCTACAATGGTCATTGGGGGTGTGCTTTCAGGCATCCATGCAGAAGAGCTCTGCTCCCAATCTTTCCACATGCGGGACACTGGAGCTAGCAAACCAGACTCCCCCTGTCCGTTAGAAGGTAACCTTGCTGTTTGGAGCATCTTACAAGCCCCAGCATGGGGAATCCTCCATGGCCTCTTGACGCCACCACTCCATTTGTCATCATCATAGACAAAAAGTCCAGTGTGAGCAAAGATCTGACATCCGCCCTTACTCAGATGCTGGTTATCTCGAATTGGCCTCTGCACATTGAAACTCCCTTCCGCTTGGCACTGAATTGAAACGTAACTTGTGGTGACAATTCCATCCTCAACCTACTGGTCCCCAAGCCCTCTTGATGAGGATTCTGGAGCCACAATGCAGCGTTCTGCCTTCCCCATAGAAAGAAGAATTGCCTGGACAGTCAGCCCAGAAACACCACATGAGAATCTATCTGCTTGGCACTTGAAGGAATTCTGATTTATAGGCTGTCCTGGACAGTAGTGCTGTGTCTGACAGAGCCTAAGCCATGACCTAGGGTTAGCCACCAAGAGAGCGGACCCCATATCCACCATGTGAGATCGGTGATGGCCCAAGTCCGTCATCTCTATCCATCATTGGATTCAGGCACCTTTCCCTAGAATTTTGCTGGAATACCTGCCAATAGGGGAACCGAAGGACAATAGAGAACTCCTCCTTCCCCATGACAGGATATCTGGCAGTTGGGATATTTGTAAAAACCACAGAGTGGGAGCCAACTCCATGGACAATGAGATCACGCCAACTCCTGTGGGCCGCCCTGGGCACAAACAGGCATTGTGACCCTCAGCCTGAGCATGCTCTTAAACAAGCCCTCTCAGTGGCACGGCTAGAATCCTGAATTGCAGGCCTGGTATGCCCCAAGACCCAAATCCTAACACTTGGTGGGATTTTCCAAGAACCCAGTCTGAGAGCCTGTCTCTGGAATTCCTGTTTTGGGGCAACCCAATGATGGAAAACAACACACTTCCTGTCCCTGAAAAAGCCACCAAATGTGGGGAGCCACAGGATCCTAAGAGGGGAAAAATCTCCCCTGGACCCATGAGACCACACCTGCATTCCGAGGCCATCCTGCAAACACAATACAGATAGAAAAGCCTGTGCTACCACCTTCGAGTCACCCCAATTACAGTTCCTCATGAGCTACCCTCCAGGTGTACGCATTGGGCCTGCAAACACCTCGCCACTAGCCCTAACATGAATTTGTGCTTCCAGATTTCTTTCCCAAAACCATGGCTCACTTGCTCTCCAGAATGGTGTCTCTGGAGCCAGAGCACAGAACTGTTCCTGCCATCCCCAAGGAAATTGTGCCCATCTCAGTTGCCCAAACATTTCAAATTTGGAGAAACCTGCAAGACCCCAGAGCCCACCTCGATACTGACAACCCCTCTGCACGCAATGCCCAGTCTGAAACACCCTGATCACATACATCCAGGAAGACACCAAGTCAATGGTCCTGAGTAAGAAGTTTGAAACTGGCATGCCCCTAGGTCCACACTGGAACCCTATATTAGGTTTTCAGGCATCTGTCCTCAGTGAAATTTCTGGAATACCAGCTTATGATAAATCATGTGGTCCCTGAGCCCCACAAAAATAGATAGCCTGTCCCCAGAAGGAAACCGTGCTCCTTGACCTCTGCCAAACCCTCAGAACAGAAGAATCCTACACAGCACCTTAACCAACAGCACATTCTAAGATCTTCCTAATAAGTAACCACCATTGTGACCCCTCTGCAAGAGATTCCATGTCAACTCAAGGCCTTGATACTTTGCCCCAGAGCCACCAAACACAGACCTGCATGTTCCTCAGCTGCAATGGTCAATGGAGTTGCGCTTTCCAGGCATCCACGTGGGAGAGCTCTGCTACCCAAACTTTCCACATGGGGGCCCTGGAGCAAACAAACTAGACTCCACCTGTCCAGTCGAAGGAAACCTTACTGTTTGGAGCATCTCACAAGCCTCAGATTGGGAAATCCTTCATGGCCTCTTGACACCACCCCTCCATTTGTCGGTCATCATACATAGAAACTCCAGTGTGAGCAAACATCTGACATCCACCCTTATGTGCTAGATATCCCGTATAAGCCACTGCACAAAGGAACTGCCTTCCGCTTGGCACTGAATTGATCCGTAGCTTATGTTTATAGTACCATCCTCACCCTACTGGTCCCCAAGCCCTCTTGATAGGGAATTCTGGAGCTACTATGCATCATTGTTCCTTCCCCATAGAAAGAAGAAGTGCATGGTGGGTCTTCCCAGAAACTCCACATGAGATACAATCTGCTCGGCCTTCGAGGGAACCCCAATTTATAGGCTTCCTTACCACTAGTGCTCTGTCTGACAGAGCCTGAGCTCTTACCTAGTTTCAGCAACCCAGAGAGTGGGCCCCATATCCAGCATGTGTGACTGGTCATGGACAAAGTCTGTCATCTCTACTCATCCTTGGTGTTCAGGCACCTGTCCCCAGACTTTTGCTGGAATCCCTGCCAATGGGGGAACCTGAAGCATAATAGAGAACTTCTCCTTCCCATGGCAGGAAACTTGGCTGTTGGGATGGGTGTTCAACCCTCAAAGTGGGAGTCGGCAGCATGGCCACTGAAACCACGCACACTCATGAGGGACACACTGGGCACAAACAGGCATTGTGACCCTCAGCCTGAGCATGTTTTGAAACAAGCCCTCTCAGTTGCACCATCAGGATCCCACATTGCAGTCGTGGTATGCCCCTTGGTCCAAATCATAAGCCTTGGTGGGATTTTCCAAGCACCCTGACCCAGAGCCCATCTCTTGGATCCCTGTTTTGGGGCATGCATAAGATGGAAAACAGCACTCATCCCTTCCCCAAGAAAGCTACGAAACAATGGGAGCCACCAGGATCTTTAGAGCGGAAAATCTCCCATGGATCCATGAGTCCACACCTGCATTCCAAGACCAACCTGGACACACAATCCATATACAAAAGCCTGTCCTACTGCCTTTGAGTCACCCTATTTACAGTTCTGATGAGTTCTCCTCCAGGTCTATGAATTGGGAATGGGATCAACTTACCACTAACCCTAAGCCAAGTTTTTGTTTGCAGACTTCTCTCCCAAAACCATAACTCACATGCCCTCCAGGATGGGGTCTATGTAGCCACACCACAGGACTGTGCCTGCCATCCCCAAAGAAACTGTGTTGTCAAAGTTGCTCAACCCCACCAGATGGGAGAAATCATCAAGGCCCCTCAGCACTTACCACTAACCCTAAGCCAAGTTTTTGTTTGCAGACTTCTCTCCCAAAACCATAACTCACATGCCCTCCAGGATGGGGTCTATGTAGCCACACCACAGGACTGTGCCTGCCATCCCCAAAGAAACTGTGTTGTCAAAGTTGCTCAACCCCACCAGATGGGAGAAATCATCAAGGCCCCTCAGCCCACTCCAATTTTGGAGGCCACTCTGGACTCAAATGTGCAGTCTGAAACACCTTGATCACCTACATCCAGGCAGACACCCAAGTCGATGGGCCTGAGTCAGATGTTTTAAACTGACATGACCCTAGTACTTCACTGGAACCCTAGATTAGGTTTTCAGGCATCTGTCCTCAGAGGCCTGTTCTGGAATACTAACTTATGATTCAACATGTGGTCCCTGAGCCACACAACAGAACATTTCCTGTCCCCAGAAGGAAACCGTGCTCTTGGACATGTGCCAAACCCTCAGGTTAGATGAATCCTGCATGGCCCTTAGCACCAGTACATTCTAAGATCTCCCTGGTAACAAACAAGCATTGTGACCCATCTTCATGAGACTCCATGTCAACTCAGGGCCTTGATACTTCGCCTTAGAGCCAACAAAACGAACCTGCCATGTTCCTCTGCTGCAATGGTCAATGGAGGTGTGCTTTCCACGCATCCATATGGGAGTGTTCTGCTACACAAACTTTCCTCATGGGGGACCCTGGAGCAAACAAACCAGAATTCCCCTGTCCGGTTGAAGGAAACCTCGCTGTTTGGAGATTCTCACAAGCCCCAGTGTCGGAAATCCTCCATGACCTCCTGACGCCACCCTCCATTTGTTGGTCATCATAGACACAACCTCTTGTGTGAGCAAACAGCTGACATCCTCAGGTGTTAGATGTTACTCAGGTGTTAGATGTATCCAATCAGCTGCTGCACACTGGAACTGCCTTCCACTTGGTAATGACTTTAACAGTTGCGTGTGTTTACCATTCCATCTTCACCCTCCTGTTACACAAGCCCTCTTGATAGGGAATTCTGGCGCAACAACACAGTATTCTGCCTGCCCCAAGAAAGAAGAATTGCCTGGGGAGTCTGCCCAGAAACCCCACATAAGGATCTACCTGCAGGGCCCAAGACGACACCCTAATACCTTAGGCCACCATGGGAACTAAGGCTCTCTCTGACTGAGCCTGAGCCACGACCTCCAGTCAGACACCGAGACAGGGCCCCATTTCCTGCAGGTGGGACTTGTTGTGCCCCCAAAGCCGTCATTTCTACTCAACCTGGATATTCAAGACTCTGTGCCCAGTCTGTAGCTCAAATCCCTGCCTATGGAGTACCTGAAGCACAAGGGTACTCCTCCTTCCTAATGACAGGAAATCTGGGTGTTGGGATGGGTGTCCAACCCTCAGAGTGGGAACCAGCTGCATGGACATGAGACCACGGCTACACATTGGGAGCCACCCTGGTCACAAACAGGCATTGTGACCGTCAGCGTGAACCTGCTCCCAAACAAACCCCCACGGTAGCTGGACCAGGAGCCAGGAGAGTGGGACATCCAGTCCCCTAGGGCTAATCCTGACCCTCATTGGTGTTTTTCAGTCGCCTAGACCCAGAAACCATCCCTGGAATCCCTCTTGTGTGGGTCCATTGAAACGGAAAACAGTGGTCTTCCCTTCCCCCAGAGACAGCAAATCCTTGGGTGATGGTCAGAATCCCCAGAGATGAAGAGGGTTCCATGGCACCATGAGGCCACCCCTACATTATGCGACCATTTTAGACACAATCCAGACAGAAAAGTCTCCCCAACGACACCTTAATTTCACTACAAAATGAACTGCCCTCAGAGCCTGCAGATCGGGGCTGTGATCACCTCAGGCCTCACCCTAACGCTAGTTTGCATTTTCAGATTTCTGTCTCCAAAACCCTGTCACACATGTCCTCCAGGATAGGGCCTCTGGAGCCACACAGGACGACTGTGCCTACATTCTCTAAGAAAACTCTGCCCTTCACTGTTGCCCAAACTCTGAAGCTTAGGAGCAAAGTACAAAGCCCCTGAGCCCACCTCAATTTCCAAAAATGGTCTGGACCCAAGTGTACATTGTGACACACAGTGAGCTCCTGCCTCCCGGCGAAAATCCAAGTCAATATTCTGAGTCAGAATATTGAACTTGAAATGCCCCTAGGACTTCATGGATGCCTTAGCTTAGTTTTTCAGGCACCTGTCCCGAGAGGACTGTTCCCCCATACCGTCTTATATTTCAACATGTTGTCCCTAAGCCACACAACAGACCCCTCCTGTCCCCGAAGGATACCTTGCTCTTGGTAGCTGTGTCCAAGACTCAGTGTATTAGAATCCTGCATTTCCCCTGACAATCCCAACAATCCAGTGTCTCCCTGGATACAAACCAGCACTGTGATCGAACAGCATCAAACTCCATGTCAACTCAGCCCCCTTGGAACTTCGCCCCAGAGTCACCAGATCGAACCTGCCATGTTCTTCAGCTGCAATGGTCAATGGAGTAGTGCTTTCCAGGCTTACATGAGGGAGAGCTCTGCTACCAACCTTTCCATATGGGGGACCCTGGAGCAAACAAACCAGACTCCCCCTGTCCAGTAGAAGAAAAACTTACTGTTTGGAACATCTCACAAGCCGCAGGGTGGGAAATTCTCCATGGTCTCTTGACGCAAACCCACTATTTGTCCATCATCCTAGACACAAACACCAGTGTGAGCAAATATCTGACATCCGCCCTTACTCAGGTGCTGGAATCAGGTGTCTTGAATCAGCTGCTGCACCCTGGAAGTGCCTTCCGCTTGTCACTGAATTGATCGGTAGCTTGTGTTTTTAATTCCATCCTCACCCTCCTGGTCCCCAAGCCCTCCTGATAGGGAATTCTGTAGCCACAACACAGCTTTCTGCCTTCCCCATAGAAAGAAGTGTCTGGTGAGTCTGCCCAGAAACCCCACATTAGGATCCACCTGCATGGCCCTGGATGGCACCCCAGTATCTTAGGCCGTCATGCACTCTCAGGCTCTGTCTGACACAGGCGGAGCCACGGTCTCCAGGCAGGCACACAGACAGTGGGCACATATCCTGCAGATGGGACCTGCCGTGGCCGGAAGCCGTCATCTCTATTCAACCTGGGTATTCAGGCATCTTTCCCAAATCGTAGCTCAAAACCCTGCCTATGGGGGTACCTGCAGCACAGGAGTATCCTTATTCCCAATGGCAGTAAACCTGGTTGTTGAGATGGACACTAAGACTCTGTCTGACACAGCCTGAGCCACGACCTAGAGTCAGCCATGCAGAGAGTGGGACCCATATCCTGCAGGTTGGACTTGCCGTGGCCCAAAGCCGTCATCTCTACTCAACCTGGATATTCAAGCATCTTTCCCAGATTGTAGCTCAAATTCCTGACTACTGAGGAACCTGAAGCACAAGAGTATTCCTCCTTCCCGAAGGCAGGAAAGCTGGCTGTTGAGATAGGTGACCAAACCTCAGAGTGGGAATCAGCTGCATGGCCCACGAGACCACAGCCACTGATGGGAGCCACTCTGAGAACAAACATGCATTGTTAACCTCAGCGTGAGGCTGGTTTCAAACAAAACCCTTCAGTAGCTGGAACGGGACGCCCCAGAGCATGCCTACCACCCTAGGGCCAAACACTCACCCTCGTAGGTGTTTTCCAGGTGCCCACACCCAGAACCTGTCTCTGGAATCCCTCTTTTGGGGGCTCCCTGAGACGGAAAACAGCAGTGTTCCCTTCTCCCAGAGACAACAAACTCTTGGGAGCTGAGCAGATCCCCAGAGCCGAAGTATCTCCCATGGCCCCATGAAGCCACTGCTACATTTTGCAAAAGTCCGGGACAAACAATGCAGACAGAAAAGCCCGCACTACTGCCTCCATGATACCTTAACTTCAGTACACTATGAGCTTCCCACAGGACCTGAAGATAGGGCCTGTGATCACTTCAGCCCTCAAACTAACCCTAGTTCGCATTTGAAGATTTCTGTTCCAAAGCCCTGGCCCACATGCCGATCAGGATATGGCCTCTGGAGCCACACCAGACGACTGTGCCTACACACCCGAAGGAAAATCTGCCCTTCACTGTTGACCAAACCCTGAAGACTAGGAGCAAAGTACAAAGCCCATGAGCCCACCTCAATTCCGATGAAAACTCTGAACCCAACGCACAGTCTGACACACAATGAGCCCCTGCCTCCAGGCAGACATACAAGTCAAAGGCCCTGAGCCAGAAGATTGAACCTGACATGACTCTAGGACTTTATCAATACCCTAGCTTAGATTATCAAGTGCCTGTCCCCAGAGGCCTGTTCTTCAATACCAACTTATATTCCAACCTGTAGTCCCTGAGCCACACAACAGAACCCCTCCTATCCCTTAGGGGTATCTTGCTCTTGGTAGCTGTGTCCAAGACTCTGTGTAAGAGAATCCTGCATGGGCCCGGACCACCCCAACATTCTAATGTCTCCCTGGATACAAACCAGCATTGTGATCCAACAGCGTGAAAATCCATGTCAATACCGGTTACTTTCAACTTTGCCCCAGCATCACCAGTACGAAACTGACATTTCCTCATCTGCAATGGACACTGGAGGTGGGCATTCCAGCATCCATGCACAGTGCTCTGCTCCCCAAACTTTCCACATGGGGGACCCTGGTGCATACAAACGAGGCTCCACCAGTCCATTAGAAGGAAACCTTGCTGTTTGTAGCATCTCACAAGCCCCAGGGTGAGAAATCCTCCATGGTTTCATGACGCCTCCCCTCTATTTGTCGGTCATCATAAACACAAACTCCAGTGTGGGTAAACATCTGGCATCTGCCCTTACTCAGGTGCTGAATGTCTCCAATCAGCTGCTGCACACTGGAAGTGCCTTCCGCTTGGCAATGAATTTAACCATAGCTTGTGTTAACAATTCCATCCTCACCCTCCTGGTCCCCAAGCCCTCTTGATAGGGAATTCTAGAGCCATAAAAAAACATTCTGCCTGCCCCATAGAAAGAAGAAATGCCTGGTGAGTCTGCCCATAAACACCACATGAGGAACCACCTGCATGGCCCTCGACAGCACCATAATATCATAGGCTGCCATAGGCACTAAGACTCTGTCTCACACAGCCAGAGCCACGACCTCCAGGTAGCCATGCAGAGAGTGGGCCCCATACCCTGCAGGTGTACCTGATATGGCCCGAAGCCATCATCTCTACACAACCTGGATATTTAGATATCTGTTTCCAGACTGTAGCTCAAATACCTGCCTATGGGGGAACCTGAAGCACAGGGTTATTCCTCCTTTCCAATGGCAGGAAACTTGGCTATTGAGATGGATGTCTTACCCTCAAAGTGGGAACCATCTGCTTGACCCATGAGACCAGGGCCACTCATGGGAGACGCTGTGGGCACAAACAGGCATTATGACCCTCAGCGTGAGCCTCCTTTCAAAAAACACCCTCGGTAGTTAGACCAGGAGTCCACAGAGTGGGCCTGCCAGGACCCTAGGGCCAAATCCTCACACTCATTTGTGCTTTCCAGGCGCCCAAACCCAGAACCTGTCTCTCGAATCCCTCTTTTGGGGGTACCCTGAGACGGAAAACATCAGTCTTCACTTCCCCCAGAGACACCAGACACTGGGAGCTGGGCAGAATCCCCAGAGACGAAGAATATCCCGTGGCCTCATGAAGCCACCCCTACCTTTTGTGACCATCCTGGACACATAATCCCGACAGAAAAGCCTGCACTAATGCCTCCATGACACCTTAATTTCAGTACACTATGAGTTGCCCTCAGGGCCTGCTGATAGGTCTTGTGAACACTTTGGCCCTCATCCTAACGCGAGTTCATGTTTGCATTTTCTGTTCCCAAAGTCCTGGCCCACACGTCCTCCAGAATGGGGCCTCTGATCCCACATCGGACGATTGTGCCTACACTCCTGAAGGAAACTGCCCTTCACTGTTGTCCAAACCCTGAATATTAGGAGCAAAGTACAAAGCCAGTGAGCCCACCTTATTTTAGAAGAATGCTCTGGATGCAAATACACATTCTGACACAGAATGAGCGCCGGCCTCCAGGCAGACATCCAAGCAAAGGCCCTGAGTCAGAAGTTTGAACCTGCCATGACTATAGGACTTCATCGATACCCTAGTTTAGATGTTTAGGCGTCTGTCCCCAGAGGCTTGTTATCCAATACAAACTTATATTCCAACATGTGGTCCTTGAGCCACACAACAGAACCTCTGCTGTCCCCAGAAGGATACCTTTCTCTTGGTATCAGTGTCCATGTCTCAGAGTAGGAGAATCCTGCATGGTCCCTGACTACCCCAACATTCTAACGTCTCCCTGGATACAAACCTGCATTGTGATCCAACAGCATGAAAATCCATGTCAACTCAGCCCCCTTAGAACTTTGTCCCAGAGCTACCAGATCGTACCTGCCATGTTCCTGAGCTGCAATGGTTCCTGAGCTGCTATTTCCAGCCATCTATGTGGGAGAGCACTGTTGCCCAAAATTTCCATATGGGGGACACTGGAGCAAACAAACCAGACTCCCTCTGTCCAGTAGAAGGAAATTTTGTTCTTTGGAGCATCTCACAAGCTGCAGTGTGGGAAATATTCCATGGCCTCTTGACGCCACCCCACCATTGTTCATCACCATAGATACAAACTACAGTGTAAGCAAACATCTGACATCCGCCCCTACTCAGGTGATGGATGTCTCAAATCAGCTGCTGTACACTGGAACAGCTTTCCGCTTGGCATTGAATTTAACCATAGCATGTGTTTACAATTCCATCCTCACCCTCCTAATCACCAAGCCCTTTTTATAGGGAATTCTGGATCCACAACGCAGCATTCTGCCTGCCCCATAGAAAGAAGAAGTGCCTGGTGAGTCTGCCCAGAATGCACACATGAGAATCCACCTGCATGGCCCTCGACGACACCCTAATATCTTGGGCTGCCATGGCCACTAAGGCTCTGTCTGACACAGCTTGAGTCATGAGCTCCCGTCAGCCTTGCAGTCAGTGGGTCCCATATCCTGCAGATGGGATGTGCCATGGCCCGAAATCAACATCTCTGCTCTACCTGGTTATTCAGGCATCTGTCTCCAGACTGTAGCTCAAATCCCTGATTTTGGGGGTACTTAAAGCACAAGAGTTCTGCTCCTTCCCGGTGGCAGGAAATCTGGCCTGTTAAATGGGTGTGCAACCCTCAGAGTGGGAACCAGTTGCATGGGCCTGGAGATCACGGTCACACATGGGAGTCGCCCTGGGCACAAACAGGCATTGTGACCCTCAGCGTGAGCCTGCTTTCAAAAAAACACCCTCGGTAGCTGGACCAGGAGTCCGCAGAGCAGGCCAGCCAGGTTGCTATGGCCAAATCGTCTCCCTCATTGGTGTTTTCCAGGTGCCCAGACCCAGAAACTGTCTCCGGAATCTTTCTTTTGTGGTTAACCTGAGACTGAAAACAGCAGTCTTCCCTTCCCCTAGAGACACCAAACTCTTGGGAGCTGGGCAGAATACCCAGAGACGAAGAATCTCCCATGGCCCCATGAATGCACCCCTACCTTTTGAGACCATCCTGGACACAGAATCCAGACAATATATCATGAGGTACCGCCTCCATGACACCTTAATTTCAGTACATTATGAGCTCCCCTCAGGGCCTGCAGATAGGGCCTTTGATCACCTCGGCCCTCACCCTAACCCTAGTTCGCATTTGCAGATTCTGTCTCCAAAACCCTGGTCTTCATACCCTCCAGGATGGGGCCTCTGGAGCCACAGTGGAATACTGTGCCTACCGTACTCCTACCCAGAAGAAACTCTGCCCTTCACTGTTGCCCAATCCCTGAAGATTAAAAACAAAGTATAACCCCCCTGAGCCTACCTCAATTCCCCATTATGCTCTGGATCCAAGTGTACATTCTGACACATAATGAGCACCTGCCCCCTGGTAGACATCCAGGTCAAAGGCCCTGAATCAGAAGTTTGAACATGCCATGACTATAGGACTTCATCAATAACCTAGTTTAGATTTTTAGGCACCTGTCCCCAGAGGCCTGTTCTCCTATACCAAGTCATATTACAACCTGTGGTCCTTGAGCCACACAACAGAACCACTGCTATCCCCAGAAAGATACATTGCTCTTGGTAGTTGTGTCAAGACTCAGTGTAGGAGAATCCTGCATGGTCCCCTAAGCACCCCAATATTCTAACGTCTCCCTGGATAAAACCAGCATTGTGATCCAACAACATGAAACTCCATGTCAACTCAGCCCACTAAAACCTTCTTCCCAGAGCCACCAGATCGAACCTGCCATGTTCCTGAGCTGCAACGGTAAATGGAGGTGTGCTTTCCAGGCAACTATGCAGGAGAACTCTGCTACCCAAACTTTCCATATGGGGGACACTGGAGCAAACAAACCAGACTCCTCCTTTCCAGTGGAAGGAAACCTCGCTGTTTGGAGCATCTCACAAGCCACAGAGTGGGAAATCCTCCATGGCCTCTAGACGTCACCCCACCATTTGTACGTCAACATAGACACTAACTCCAGTGTGAGCAAACATCTGACATCTGCCCTTACTCAGGTGCTGGATAACTTGAATCAGCCGCTGCAAACTGGAACTGCCTTCCACTTGGGACTGAATTTAACAGTAGCTTGTGTTTTCAATTCCATCCTTACCCTCCTGGTCCACAAGCCCTCTTAATTGGGAATTCTGGAGACATAACACAACATTCTGGCTGCTCCATCGAAAGAAGAAGTGCCTTGTGAGTCTGCCCAGAAACCCCACATGAGGATCTACCTGTATGGCCCTCGACAACACTGTAATATCATAGGTTTCCATGGGCACCAAGGCTCTGTCTGACACAGCCTGCCCACGACCTCCAGTCAGCCACCCAGACAGAGGGCCCCATTTCCTGCAGGTGTGACTTCTTGTGGCCAAAAACCAAAATCTCTACTCAATCTTGATATTCAGGCCTCTGTCCCAGACCGTAGCTCAAATGCATGACTATGGGGGAACCTGACACACAAGAGTACTCCTCCTTCCCAACCCTCTGAGTGGGAACCAGCTGCATGGCCCATGAGACCACAGTTACACATATAAGACTCCCTGGATACAAATAGGCATTGTGATCCTCAGCGTGAGCTTCCTTTCAAACAAAACACTTCGGTAGCTGGATCAGGAGCCCACAGAGTGGGACTGCTAGGTCCCTAGGGCCAAATCATCATCCTCGTTAGTGTTTTCCAGGCGCCCAGATGCAGAACCTGTCCTGGAATCTCTCTTTGGGTGTCTTCTGAGATGGAAAACAACAGTCTTCCCTTCCCCCAGAGACACCAAACTCTTCAGAGCTGAGCAGAATCGGCAGAGACGAAAAATTTCACATGGCCTCATGAAGCCACCCCTACCTTTTGCGACAATCCTGTACCCACACCCGACAGAAAAGCCTGCGCTGCTGTCTCCATGACACCTTAATTTAAGCACTGTATGAGCTGCCCTCAGGGCCTGCAGATAGGGGTTGTGATCACCTCGGCCCTCACTCTAACCCTAGTTTGCTTTTGCAGATTTCTGTCCCCAAAGCGTTCGCACACATGCCCTCCAGGATGGGGTTCCTGGTGCCATACCAGACGACTGTCCCTATGCTCTGGAAGGAAACTCTGCCCCTTATGGTTGCCCAAACCCTGAGGATTAGGAGTAAAGTAAAAAATCCCCTGAGCCCACCTCAATTTCGAAGAAGGCTCTGGACTGAAATGTGCATTCTGACACACAATGAGCCTCTGACTCCAGTCTGACATCCAAGTTAAAGGCCCTGAGTCAGAAGTTTGAACCTTCCATGACTATAGGACTTCATCGATACCCTAGTTTAGATGTTTAGGCGCCTGCCTGCAGATGCCTGTTCTCCAATACTAACTTACTTTCCAACATGTGGTCCTCGAGCCACACAACGAAACCCCTGTTGTCCCCATAAGGATCCCTTGCTCTTGGTAGCTGTGTCCATGACTCAGTGTAGAATCCTGCATGGCCCCTGACCTCCCCAACATTCTAATGATCCCTGGATACAAAGCAGCATTGTGATCCAAAAGCATGAAACTCCATGTCAACTCAGACCACTTGGAACTTCGCCCCACAGCCACCAGATCAAACCTGACATGTTCCTCAGATGCAGTGGTCAATGGAGTAGTGCTTTTCAGGCATCCATGCGGGAGAGCTCTGCACCCATACTTTCCATATGGGAGACACTGGAGAAAACAAACCAGACTCCCCCTGTCCAGTAGAAGGAAACCTGGCTATTCGGAACATCTCACAAGCCCCAGGGTGGGAAATCCTCCATGACCTCTTGACGCCACCCCTCCATTTGGCTGTCAGTGTAGATACAAACTGCAGTGTGAGCAAGCACCTCATAACAAAGTAGCATTGAGACCCATCAGCAAGAAATTCCATGTTATGTCAAGTGACTTCTCCAGCCACATCTCAGCATTCTGCCATCCCCATAGAAAGAAGAAGTGCCTGTTGAGTCTGTCCTGAAACCCCGCTTGAGGATCAGTCTGTTCGTTCCTTGAGGGAACCCCGATTTATAGGCTGCTTTGGCCACTAGTGCTTTGTCTGACAGAGCTTGAGCCCCGACCTAATGCCCTCCTCCCAGAGAGCGGGGCCCATATCCAGCATGTGAAACTGGTCATGGCTCAAGTCCATCATCTCTACTCATCCTTGTTATTCAGGCATCTCTCCCCAGTCCTTTCCTGGAATCCCTGCAAATGGAGGAGTTAGGGTCCATAATCAAAGAACCGGGACTGATACAAAGGAAGGTCAAGCAAAGTTTTATTTTGCGCCAAGCATTCAGAATTAAACTGACTGGTCAGGGCCATCTCTTGCAAAGAGGCGACCCCTCCCAGCCTCACAGACTAACTTTTATAGAGGTATTTATCCGGGCTATACACACGTGGCCAATGAGATTGCAATACACAGAGAACAATGCACAGTCATGCTAAATCACCACACACAGAAAAAAAAATTCTGGGTAACACACAGGTGCCCAATTATATTTCAATTTACCCTAATAGATATATGCATGCCCTACTGATTGGATGTCTTCACCTGGCCTGAACGGCCCTTGTATCTAGGCTTTGTAAGTAAGTTCCTCTGAGAAGGGCGGGGTCAATCTAATTTTACTGCATAGGGTCAATCTCAGTTCACTACATAAACACAAAATAACTCCCTCTGGCCAACCAGACCCTTACAGGGGAACCTTAAGCACCACAGAGAACTCTTTCTTCCAGGTGGCATGAACCTGTCTGTTGAGATTGGTGTCCAACACTCAGAGTGGGAGCCAGCTGCATGGCCAATGAGACCACACCCAATCCTGAAGGCAACCCTGGGCACAAACAGGCATTGTGACCCTCAGCCTGAGCATGCTCTCAAACAAGCCCTCTCAGTTGCACCACCAGGATCCCGCATTGCAAGGCCTGGTATGCTCCTAGGCCCAGATCATAACATTTTATGGGATATTCCAGGTGCCCAGACCCAGAGCCTGGCTCTGGAATGGATGTTTTGGGGCACTCCTAAGATGGAAAACAGCACTCTTCCCTTCCATGAAAAAGCCACCAAACTATGGGGAGCCTCCAGGATCCTTAGAGAAGAAAAAATCTCTCATGGACCCATGAGACCACACATGCATTCTGAGGCCAACCTAGACACACAATTCCGATAGAAAAGTCTTTGCTACTGCCTTCCAGTCACCATAATTACATTTCCTGATGAGCTGCCCTTCAGGTTTACACATCGGGCCTGCGATCACCTCGCTACTAACCATAACCCGATTTGGGTTTGCAGACTTCTTTCCCAAAACCAGGGCTCACATGTCCTCCAGAATGGGGTCTCTGGAGCCACAGCACAGGACTGTGCCTGCCATCTTCAAGGAAACTGTTCCGTCACAGTTATCCAAACTCCCTATATTAGGATAAGCCTGAAGGGCCACTGAGCTCACCCCAATATGGGAGCCAGCTCTGGATGCAAAAGCCCAGTCTAAAGCACCCTGATCACCTCCATCCAGGCAGACACACAAATCAATGGTCCTGAGTCAGAAGATTGAAACTGACATGCCCCTAGGACCTCATTGGAACCCTAGATTAGATTTTCAGGCATCTGTCCTCAGAGGCCTGTTCTGGAAAACCAACTTATAATACAACATGTGTTCCCTGAGCCAAACAACAGAATTTCTCCTGTCCCCAGAAGAAAACATTGCTCTTGGACCTGTGTCAAACACTCAGGATGATAGAATCCTGCATGGCCCCTTAGCCACCAGCACATTCTAAGATCTCCCTGGTAACAAATTAGCATTGAGACCGATCTTCGAGAGTTTCCATGTAAACTCAAGGCCTTGATACTTCGTGCCATAGCCACCAGAATGAACCTGCCATGTTCCTCAGCTGTAATGGTCATTGGAGTTGTGCTTTGCACACATACTTGCAGAAGTGCTATGCTACCCAAATGTTCCACATGGAGGACACTGGAGAAAACAAACCAGACTCCACCTGTCTAATAGAATAAAACCTTACTGTTTGGAGCATCTTCCAAGCCCCACCGAGCGAAATCCTCCATGGCCGCTTGACACCATCCCTCCATTTGTTGATCATCATAGACACAAACTCTTGTGTGAGCAAAACTCTGACATCATCCTTAGCCAGGTGATGAATATCTCGAATAAGCCTCTGCACACTAGAACTGCCTTCTGCATGGCACTGAATTTAACTGTAGCTTGGGTTTACAATTCCATCCTCACCCCCATGGACCCAAATCCCTCCTGGTAGGTGTAAGGATCTGCCCCTCCCAGAGGAACTTGCTTGTGGACCCTGAATGTAAGGGTGGGGCAGACTGCGTGGAGACATCCAATCAGTAAGCCGTATGTATATCCACTGGGAAGGTTGAAATTCAATTGGCCACCTGTGTAGGGGCGGGGCTCAACCACCCCCATAAAGGTTGCTCTGCCAGGCTGCCAAAGGGGGGGCTCCTGCAGGAGAGCAAGGGGGCTCCTGCAGGAGAGCCGGGGCTCCTGCAGGAGAGCAAGGGGGCTCCTGCAGGAGAGCCGGGGCTCCTGCAGGAGGGCCGGGGGCTGCTGCAGGAGAGCAGCGGCTGCTACAGGAGGGATGAAGTCGGCGGAGAGCGGTGAAGTCGGCGGAGAGCGGTGAAGTCGGCGGAGAGCGGTGAAGTCGGTGGAGAGCGGTGAAGTCGGCGGAGAGCGGTGAAGTCGGCGGAGAGCGGTGAAGTGGAGCGGAGAGCGGTGGAAGTCGCAGAAGAGCAGGGGAGTCAACGGTGTATAGAAGAGCTGTAACAGCTCTTGTAAGAGCTATAACCGCGTTTGGCGGTCCAGCCTCCAGCCTCCGGCGGCGGCCCCGAGCGCCGCCGCCTGCAGCCTCCGGCGGCGGCCCCGAGCGCCGCCGCCTGCAGCCTCCGGCGGCGGCCCCGAGCGCCGCCGCCTGCACCCTCCGGGGGCGGCCCCGAGCGCCGCCGCCTGCACCCTCCGGCGGCGGCCCCGAGCGCCGCCGCCTGCACCCTCCGGCGGCGGCCCCGAGCGCCGCCGCCTGCAGCCTCCGGCGGCGGCCCCGAGCGCCGCCGCCTGCAGCCTCTGGCGGCGGCCCCGAGCGCCGCCGCCTGCAGCTTCCAGCCTCCGGCGGGGGCCCCGAGCGCCGCCGCCTGCAGCTTCCAGCCTCCGGCGGCGGCCCCGAGCGCCGCCGCCTGCAGCCTCCGGCGGCGCCCCGGAGCGCCCCCGCCTGCACCCTCCGGCGGCGGCCCCGAGCGCCGCCGCCTGCACCCTCCGGCGGCGGCCCCGAGCGCCGCCGCCTGCAGCCTCCGGCGGCGGCCCCGAGCGCCGCCGCCTACACACTCTGGCGGCGGCCCCGAGCGCCGCCGCCTGCAGCGTCCGGCGGCGGCCCCGAGCGCCGCCGCCTGCACCCTCCGGCGGCGGCCCCGAGCGCCGCCGCCTGCAGCCTCCGGCGGCGGCCCCGAGCCGCCGCCTGTAGCTTCCAGCCTCCGGCCCCGAGCGCCGCCGCCTGCAGCTTCCAGCCTCCGGCGGCGGCCCCGAGCACCGCCGCCTGCAGCTTCCAGCCTCCGGCCCCGAGCCGCCGCCTGTAGCTTCCAGCCTCCGGCCCCGAGCGCCGCCGCCTGCAGCTTCCAGCCTCCGGCGGCCCAGCAGTCCAGTCGTCTGCGGTCCAGTTGCCAGCGTTCCCTCGACGCCTGTGGTCCTGAGACATCTGCGGTCCAGTTGTCAGCGGTCCCTCGACGCCTGCGGTCCTGAGACATCTGCGGTCCAGTTGTCAGCGGTCCCTCGACGCCTGCGGTCCTGAGACATCTGCGGTCCAGTTGCCAGCGTTCCCTCGACGCCTGCGGTCCTGAGACATCTGCGGTCCAGTTGCCAGCGTTCCCTCGACGCCTGCGGTCCTGAGACATCTGCGGTCCAGGTGTCAGCGGTCCCTCGACGCCTGCGGTCCTGAGACATCTGCGGTCCAGTTGCCAGCGTTCCCTCGACGCCTGCGGTCCTGAGACATCTGCGGTCCAGTTGTCAGCGTTCCCTCGACGCCTGCGGTCCTGAGACATCTGCGGTCCAGTTGTCAGCGGTCCCTCGACGCCTGCGGTCCTGAGACATCTGCGGTCCAGTTGCCAGCGTTCCCTCGACGCCTGCGGTCCTGAGACATCTGCGGTCCAGTTGCCAGCGTTCCCTCGACGCCTGCGGTCCTGAGACATCTGCGGTCCAGGTGTCAGCGGTCCCTCGACGCCTGCGGTCCTGAGACATCTGCGGTCCAGTTGCCAGCGTTCCCTCGACGCCTGCGGTCCTGAGACATCTGCGGTCCAGTTGTCAGCGGTCCCTCGACGCCTGCGGTCCTGAGACATCTGCGGTCCAGTTGTCAGCGGTCCCTCGACGCCTGCGGTCCTGAGACATCTGCGGTCCAGTTGTCAGCGGTCCCTCGACGCCTGCGGTCCTGAGACATCTGCGGTCCAGTTGTCAGCGGTCCCTCGACGCCTGCGGTCCTGAGACATCTGCGGTCCAGTTGTCAGCGGTCCCTCGACGCCTGCGGTGCCAGCGGCCCTGCCCCGCACTCCAGGACCCTCAGCAGTGACACAGTGAGAAACGACCTAGATGTCAGCAACCTCATTGGGAGTAGGCTCGCCGGGGTCAAAGTTGTCATCTTTTATAAAAGAAAGCCCTGACCGGTCAGTGCGATTCATGATGCTTGGCGCGAAATAAAGCTTTGCTTGACCTTCGCTTTGTATCAGTCTCGTTCCTTTGATCACGGACCCTAACAGTAGGGAATTTTTAAGCCACATTGCAGCATTCTTCCTTCTCCATAGAAAGAAGAAGTACCTGGTGAGTCTGCCCAGAAACACCAAATGTAGATCAATCTGCTCGGTCATCGAGGGACTTATAGGATGCCTCAATTTACAGGTTACCCTGGCCACTAGTGGTGTGTGACAGAGCCTGAGCACTGAACCCGTACCAGCCACCCAGAGAGAGGGCACCATATCTAGCACGTGAGACCAGCCATGGCCCAAGTCCATCAACTCTACCCATCCTTGGTGTCCCCAGGCCTTTGCTGGAATCGCTGCCAATGGGGAACCTGAAGAACAATAGAGAACTCCTCCTTCCAAATTGCAGGAAACCTGGCTGTTGGGATGGGTGTCCAATCCTCAAATTGAGAACCAGCTACATGGCCAATGAGACCACACCCATTACTAAGGGCCGCCCTGGGAAGAAACAGACATTGTGACCCTCAGCCAGCGTATGATTTCAAACAGTCCCTCTCAGTTGCACCTCCAGTTTCCCGCATTGCAGGCCTGGGATGCCCCTAGGCCCGAATTCTAAATCTCCGTGGGATTTTCCAGGCACCCAGACCCAGAGCCCGTCTCTGGAATCTCTGTTTTGGGGCATGACTAAGATGGAAAGCAGCACTTTTCCCTTCCCCAAAAAAGCCAATAAAGTATTGGGAGAAGAGGGGATCCTTAGAGAGGAAAAATCTCCCATGACCCATGAGACCACACCTGCATTCCAAGGCCATCCTGTTCACACAATCCAGTTATAAAAGCCTGTGCTACCTCCTTCCAGTCACACTAATTACAGTTCCTGACGAGCTGCCCTCCAGGTCTATGCATTGGGCCTGAGATCACCTTGCCACTAACCCTATCCCGAGTTTGTGTGTGCAGACTTCTCTCCCAAAATTATGGCTCACATGCCCTCCATGATGGGGTCTCTGGAGCCACACCAAAGGACAGGGCCTGTCATCCCCAAGGAATCTTTGCCAGTCACAGTTGCACAAACCCACCAGATTAGGAGAAATCTGCAAGGACCCTGAGCCAACTCCAATATTGGAGGCTGTTCTGGAAGCAAATGCGTAGTCTGAAACACCCTGATCACCTACATGCAGGCAAAAACCCAAGTCAATGGGCCTGAGTCAGAAGATTGCACCTGACATGCCCCTAGGACCTCATTGGAATCCTAGAATAGGTTTTCAGGCTGTCCTCCGAGGCCTGTTCTGGAAGACCACCTTATAATACAACTTTGGTCCTGGAGCCACACAACAGAACTTCTTCTTTCCCCAGAATGAAACCGTGCATTTGACCTGTGCCAAACCCTCAGGGTAGGAGAATCCTGCACAGCACGATAGCCACCAGCACATTCTAAGATCTCCCTGGTAACAAACCAGCATTATGGCCAATCTGTAATAGATTCCCTGTCAACTTAAGGCCTTGGTACTTCGCCCAGAACAACCAGAATGAACCTGCCATGTTCCTCAGCTGCAATGGTCAATGGAGGTGTGCTTTCCAGGCATCCCTGCAGGAGAGCTTTGCTACCCAAACATTCCACAAGGGGGACACTGGAGCAAACAAAACAGACTCCCCCAGTCCGGTAGAAGAAAACCTTGCTATTTGGAGCATCTCACGAGTCTCAGCATGGGAAATCCTCTAAGGCTTCATGACGCAACCCCTCCACTTGCTGGCCATCATAGACACAAACTCCAGTGTGAGCAAACACTGACATCTGCCCTTACTCAGGTGCTGGATATCTTGAATCCGACACTGCATATTGGAATTTCCTTTTGCTTGGCACTGAATTGAACTGTAGCATGTGTTTACAATTCCCTCCTCAACCTACTGGCTCCCAAGACCTCATGATAGGGAATTCTGAAACCACAACGCAGTATTCTGCCTTCCCCATAGAAAGAAGTGCCTGGTGAGTCTGCCCAGCAACCCTACATGAGATTCAATCTGCTCGGCCCTCGAGGTAACTCCGATGTATAGGCTGCCCAGGCCACTATTGCTGTGTCAGACAGAGCCTGAGACCAGACTTAGTTTCAACCAGCCAGAAAGCGGGCCCTATATCCAGCGTGTGAGACTGGCCATAGCCCAAGTCTGTCATCTCTACCCATTCTTGGTATTTAGGCACATGTCCCCAGACATTTGCTGGAATCCCTGACAATGGGTGAAACTAAAGCATAATAGAGAACTCCTCCTTTCCCATGGGTGGAAACCGGGGTGTTGGGATAGGTGTCCAACCCCAAAGTGGGAGCCAGTTGCATGGCCAATGAGACCACGCCCACTCCTAAAGTCTGCCCTTGGCACAAACACTCATTGTGACTCTCATCCTGAGTATGCTTTCAAACACGCCCTCTCAGTGGCACCACAAGGATTCTGCATGCAGCCCACGTACACCCCTAGGCTCAAATCCTAAACTTTGGTGGAATTTTCCAGGCGCCCAGACCCAGAGCCCATCTCTGGAATCCCTGTTTTGGGGCACCCCTAAGATGGAAAACAGCACTCTTTCTTTCCCTGAAAAAAGACACCAAACTATGGAGAGCCACCAGGATCCTTACAGAGGAAAATTCTCACATGGAACCAGGAGACAACACCTGCATTCCAAAGCCATCTTGGACACACAATCCAGAAAGAAAAGCCTGTGCTACTGCCTTCTATTCACCCTATTTACAGTTCCTGATGTACTGCCCTCTAGGTCTATGCATTGGGACTATTCGCCTCCCCACTAACCCTAAACCGAATTTCAGTTTTCGGAATTCTCTCCCAAAACCATGACTCTCATGCCACCAAGGATGGGGCCTTTGGAGCCACAACACAGGACTGTGACTGCCATCCCGAAGGAAACTGTGCCCATCACAGCTGCCCAAACCTTCAAGATTAGGAGAAACCTGCAAATTCCCTGAGCCAACCTCTATACTGGCGGTCACTCTGGTGCAAACTCGCATTCTGAAACACCCTGATCACCTACATCCAGTCAGACAGCCATGTCAAAGGTCCTGAGTCAGAAGATTGAACCTGTCATGCCCATACGACCTCATTAGAAACCTAGACTAGGTTTTCAGGCATCTGTCCTCAGGGTCCTGTTCTGGAATACCAACATATGATACATGTGGTCCCTAAGCCTCACAACAGAACATCTCCTGTTCTGAGAAGGAAACCGTGCTCTTCGACGTATGCCAAATCCTTTGGGTTGGAGAATCCTATATGGCACCTTAGCCACCAGCATATTCTAAGATCTGCCTCATAACAAACCAGCATTGTGGCCCATCTGTAAGAGATTCCATGCCAACTCAAGGCCTTGGTCCTTTGCCGCAGAGGCACCAGAACGAACCTATCTTGTTCTTCAGCTGCAATGCTCAGTGGAGGTGTGCTGTCCAGGCATCCATACGGTACAGCTCTACTACCCAAACTTTCCACATGGAGGACCCTGGAGCAAACAATCCAGACTCCAACATTCCAGTAGAAGGAAACGTTGCTATTTGGAGCATCTCACAGGCCTCAATGTGGGAAATCCCCCATGGCCTCTTGACACTACCCCTCCATTTGTCAGTCATCAAGACACAAACTCTAGTGTGAGCAAACATCTGACATCCGCCCTTACTCAGATGCTGGATATCTCGAAAAAGATGCTTCGCATTTAAACTGCCTTCTGCTTGGCACTGAATTGA
Source organism: Neogale vison (assembly GCF_020171115.1). Taxonomy (NCBI): domain Eukaryota; kingdom Metazoa; phylum Chordata; class Mammalia; order Carnivora; family Mustelidae; genus Neogale; species Neogale vison. The sequence continues at coordinate 113,095,692 of NC_058092.1, read as the reverse complement.
ACCGTAGCTTGTGTTTAAAATTCCATCCTCGCTGTACTGGTCCCCAAGGCCTCTTGATATTGAATTCTTGAGCCACAATGCCGCATTCTATCTTCCCCATAGAAAGAAGTGCCTGCTGAGTCTTCCATGAATCCCCACAAGAGGATCAATCGGTTCAGCTCTTGAGGGAACCCCGATTTGTAGGCTGCTCTGGCCACTAGTGCTGTTTCAGACAGAATCTGAGCCCAAACCTAGTATCAGCCACACAGAGAGTGGGCCCCATATCTAGAATGTGGAACTGGCCATGCCCCAGTTTGTCATCTATACCCATCCTTGGTATTCTGGCTTCATTCCCTAGACTTTGTTGGAATCCTTCCAATGGGGGAACCTGAAGCATAATAGAATACTACTCCTTCCCCAAGGCAGTAAACCTGGCTGTTGCGATGGGTGTCCAACCCTCAAAGTGGGAGAGAGGGGCATGGCCAATGTGACCACGCCCACTCCTGAGGGCTGCCCTACGCACAAGGAGGCATTGTGTCCCACAGCCTGAGAATGCTTTCAAATAATTCCTCTCAGTTCCACCACAAGGTTCCCGCATTGCAGGCCTGGTAGTCCCAGTCCCAAATTCTAAACCTCGGTTTGATTTTACAGGCACCCAGACCCAGAGCCCATCTCTGGAATCCCTGTTTTGGCGCACCTCTAAGATGGAAAACAGCAATCTTACCTTCCCCGAATATTTACCAAACTATGGGGAGCCGCCAGGGTCCTTAGAAAGGAAAAGTCTCCCATGGACCCATGAGACTGCACCTGCATTCCGATGCCATTCTGGACACACAATCCAGATAGAAAAGCTTATGCTACCACCTTCCAGTCACCCTAATTACAGTTCCTGATTTGCTCCCCTCCAGGTCTATGCATTGGGTCTAATCGCCTTGCGACTAACCCGAACCCGAATTTGTATTTGCAGACTTCTCTTCCAAAACCATGGCTCACATGCCCTCCAGGATGGCGTCTCTCAAGGCACACCACAGGACTGTGCCTGCCATCCCCAAGGAAAATGTGCCCATCACATTTTCCCAAACCTTTCAGATTAGGAGAAAACTGAAAGGCTCCTGAGCCCACCCCAATATTGGCAGCCACTCCGGACACAAATGTACACACTGAAAAAACCTGAACAGCTCCATCCATGCAGACAGCCAAGTCAATGGTCCTGAGTCAGAAGATTGAAACTGTAATGCCCCTAGACCTCATTGGAACCCTAGATTAGGTTTTCTGGAACCTGCCCTCAGGGAACTGTTTTGAATACCTACTTATGATGCAACATGTGGTCCCTCAGCCACAAAACAGAAAATCTCCAATTCCCAGAAGGAAACCGTGCTCTTCGACCTGTGCCAAACCCTCAGTGTAGGAGAATCTTGCATATAGCGTTAAGCACCAGCACATTCTAAAATATACCTGGTAACAAATGCGCATTGTGGCCCATATGGAAGACATTCCATGCCAAATCAAGTCCTTTGTGCTTCGCCCCACAGCCACCAGAAAGAACCTGCCATGTTCCTCAGCTGCAATCATCAATTGAGGTGTGCTCTCCAGGCATCGATGTGGGAGAGCTCTGCATCCTAAACTTTCCACATGGGGAACCCTTGAGCAAACAAACTGGACTCCACCTGGCCAGTGGTAGGAAACCTTGCTGTTTGGAGCATCTCACAAGCCTCAGCGTGGGAAATCCTCCATGGCCTCTTGACGCCACCTCTCCATTTGTCGGTCATAATAGACACAAACTCCAGTGTGAGCAAATATAAGACATCTGACTTCCATAGGTGGTGGATATTCAAATCAGCCACTGCACATAGGAACTGCCTTTCGCTTGGCACTATATTGAACCCTAGCTAGTGTTTACAATTCCATCCTCACCCTACTTATCCCCAAGTCTCTTGATAAGGAATTCTAGAGCCTAAATGCAGCATTCTGCCTTCCCCATAGAAATTAAAAGTGCCTGTTGAGTCTGCCCAGAAAACCCACATGAGGCTCAATCTGCTCGGCCCTCTAGGGAACCCTGTTTTATAGGCTTTCCTGGCCACTAGTGCTGTGTCTGACAGAGACTGAGCCCTGACCTAGTGTCAGCTACCCAGAGAGCAGGACCTATATCTAGCATGTGGGGCTAAACATGGCCCTATTCCATCATCTCTACAAATCCTTCGTAATCAGACACCTGTTCCCAGACATTAGCTGGAATCTCTGCCATTGGGGGAACCTGAAGCACAATAGAGAACTCCTCCTTCCCATGGCAGGAAACCTGGCTGTTGTGATGGGTGTCCAACCCTCAACGTTGGAGCCAGCTCCATGGCCAATGAGCCAACGTCCTCTCCTAGCGGCCGCCCTGGGCACAAACAGGCATTATGACTCTCAGCCTGAGCATGATTTCAAACAAGCCCTCTCAGTGTCACCACCAGGATCCCTCATTGCAGGCCTGGTATGCCCCTAGGCCCAAATCCTAACCTTTGTTGGGATTTTCCAGGCACCCAGACTCAGAGCCCGTCTCTGGAATCCCTGTTTTGTGGCACCCCAAGATGGAAAACAGCACTCTTCCCTTCCCTGAAAAAGCCCCCAAACAATTGGGAGCGGACAGGATCCTCAGAGAGGAAAAATCTTCCAGGGACCCATGAGACCACACCTGCATTCTGAAGCCATCCTGAACACAACTCCAGATAGAAAAGCCTGTGATACCGCCATTGAGTCACCCTAATTACAGTTCCTGACAAGCTACCCTCCAGGTTGATGCATTGGGCCTGCGACCACCGCACTACTAAGCCTAACCCGAGTTTTTGTTTGCAGACCTCTCTCACAAAACCATGACTCACATGGCCTCCAGGATGGGGTCTCTGAAGCCACACCACAGGACTGTGACTGCCATCCCCAAGGAAACTTTGCCCATCACAGTTGCCCAAACCCTCCTGATTAGGAGAAACCTCCAAGGTGCCTGAGCCCAACCCAATATTGGAAGACGCTCTGGACAAAAATGCACAGTCTGAAACACCCTGGATCACCTGCATCCAGGCAGACACCCAACTCAATGGTCATGAGACAGAAAATTGAAACTGACATGCAACTAGGATACCATTGGAACCCTAGATTAGGTTTCAGGCATCTGTCCTCAGAGGCCTGTTATGAAATACCAAGTTAGGATACAACATGTGGTCTCTGAGCCACACAACAGAACATCCCCTGTCCCAAGAAGGAAACTGTGCCCTTCGACCTGTGCCAAACCCTCTGGGTAGGAGAATCCTTCATGGCCCCTTAAGCCCCAGCACATTCTAAAACCTACCGAGTAACAAAAGAGCATTGGGACCCAACTTCAAGAGATTCCATGTCAACTCAAGGCCGTAGTACTTGGCCCCAGACCCACCATTACGAACCAGTCTTGTTCCTCAGCTTCAATGGTCATTGCACTTGTGCTTTCCAGGCATCCATGTGGAAGGTCTCTGCTACCAAAAGTGTCCACATGGGGGACCCCAGAGCAAACAAACCAGGCTCCACCTGTCCAGTAGAAGGAAACCTTGCTATTTGGAGCATCTCACAAGCCTCAGCATGGGAAATCCTCCATGGCCTCTTGACACCACCTCTCCATTTGTTGGTCATCATAGAAACAAATTCCAGTGTGAGCAAAAACTTTCATCCGCCCTTACTCAGGTGCTGGACATCTTGAATGAGTTGCTGCACATAGGAACTTCCTTCTGCTTTGAACTGAACTTAAACCTACCTTGTGTTTTCAATTCCATCCTCACTCTATTGGTCCTGAAGCCCTTTGGATAGGGAATTCTGGAGCCACAATGCAGCATTCTGCCCTCCCCATAGAAAGAAGTGGTGCCTGGTAAGACTGACCAAAAAACCCACATGAGTATCATCTGCTCGGCAGTCATGGATCCCCAATTTATAGGCTGCTCTGGCAACTAATGCTGTGTCTGACAGAGCCTGAGCCCCGACCTCGTGTCAGCCACCCAGAGAGCAGGACCCATATCCAGCATGTGAGACCGTCCATGGCCCAGTCTGTCCTCACTACCCATCCTTGGTATTCGGGCATCTGTCTCCAGACTTTTGCTGGAATCCCTGCCAACAGGAAAACCTGAAGCCTAAGAGAGAACTGCTCCTTCCCCATGGAAGGAAACCTAGCTGTTGGGATGGGTCTCCAACCTTTAGAGAGGGAGCCAGCTGCGTGGGCAATGAGACCATTCCCAATCCTGAAGGGTGTCCTGGGAACAAATAGGCATTGTGACCCTCAGCTGGAGCATGCTTTCAAACAAGCCCTCTCAGTTTCACCACCAGGATCCCGCATTGCAGGCCTGGTAGGCCCCTAGGCCCAAATCCTAACTGTTGGTGGGAATTTCTTGGCGCCCAGACCCAGAGCCCATCTCTTGAATCCCTGTTTTTGGGCACCCTTTAAACGGAAAACAGCACTCTTCCCTTTCACCGAAAAAGCCACCAAACTATGGGGATCCGCCAGGATCCTTAAGAGCAAAAACTCCCATGGACCCATGAGACCACACCTCCATTCCAAGGTCATCCTGGAAACACAATGCCGATAAAAAAGGCTATGCTACTGTCATCGATTTGCTCTAGTTACAGTTCCTAACCAGCTTCCCTCCAGGTGGACACATCGTGCTGTGATCACCGCACCAATAAACCTAAACCTAGTTTTCATTTGCAGACTTCTCTCCCAAAACCATGCCTCACTTGTCCTCCAGGATGGGGGTCTCTGGAGCCACACCACACAGCCACACAGTCCTGTGCCTGCCATCCCCAAGGAAATTTTGCCCATCACATTTGCCCCAAACCTCCAGATTAGGTGAAACCTCCATGTCCCCTGATCCCACCGCAATATTGGAAGTGGATCTGGATGCAAATGCACAGTCTGAAACACCCTGATCACCTACATCCAGGAAGACACCCAAGTCAATGATCCTGAGTCAGAAAATTGAACCCAACATGCCCCTAGGACATCACTGGAAACCAAGAATAGGTTTTCAGGCATCTGTCTTCAGATGGCTTTTCTCTAAAATCAACTTACTACACAACATCTGTTCCCTGAGTCACACAACAGAACATCTCCTGTCCCTAGAAGGAAATTCTCCCCATTCCAATAACTCCATGGACACAAACCTACATTAGGACCCATCCGCAGGAGAGTCCATTTCAGCTCAGCCCCCTCTGTTGCTCCCCCTGAGCCAGCAGACCGAACCTGTCTTGTCACTAGGAGACAATTGGAATGCGAGGTGGGATGCCAAGACATCCATCCTCAGAACCCTGCTCTGGAGTCGTTCTATATGGGACGTCCTGGGGCATTCCAACAGGTCTCAATTTTCCTGCAGAAAGAATCCTTGCAGTTTGGAGCATCTCAAAACTCCCATCGTGGGAAAACCTACATGGCCTTGTGATGACCCCCCCACTTCATGAAGGGGCCATCATGGCCAGAAACTCCAACCTGAACCAACGTCTGATCCTCGCCCTGACTTCAGATGCATGAAGTCTCGATTCAGTGCTGCAGAGTGTGCCTGCTGTGCCGTCGCTCCGAAACCTATGCCTAGCTTGTGTTCTCAGATTATTGTCCTCACACTCTTGGCCCACAAGCCCTCCAGTTTAGGAATTCCGCAGCTACAATGCAGCACTCTGCCTGCCCTCAAGAAGAAAAAAAGTTGCCCTCTGGGGCTATCCAGAAAAGTCAAATGAAGATTAACCTGCACGCCACCCAACTGTACCCCAATTATACTGTCTACCCTGGGCACTAATGCCCTGTCTGACACAGCCTGACTCTGGACATCCCGACCCACACCCAGACTGCTGGCCCCACACTGAGCACATTCGGACCCGCCATGCCCTATGTCCTCATCTCTTCCCAATCTCGGTTTTCAGTCTTCAGAACCTAGACCTTATCTCCAATCACTGCCCAAGGATGAACTAGATGCAGAAATCAAAACTCCTCCTTCCCCGTGGCAAGACAGCTTGTGGTTGGCATTTTGTCCAATGTTCAGTGTAGAAGAAACCAGTGTGGCCCATGAGGCCCCGCCCATGCTTGAGGGCTGCGTTGGGCATAAACAGGCATTGTGACCCTCAGCGTGAGCTCTTTCCTCAAGTAAGGCCTCCCAGTGGCTGGAAAAATAGCTGGCATATTGGGCTTGCAATGCTCCTAAGCCCCCAATCTTAACCAGAGTTCGGGTTGTCTAGTTGCCCCTCCCCAGGGCTCTGTTCTGGAATCCCTACTTTGGTGGCACACCTGAGGTATAAAAACAGAAAGGTCTCCTCCCATCCTACAGAACAACCGCAAGCTCTTGTGATCGGGCTAAAACACCAGAGAGGGAGACTCGTCCATGTCCCTTGAGGCCACCTCGACATTCGATGGCCATCAGTGACACAAAATCCAGAGACAAAAGCCTGAGCATGCGCCTCACACTCACCCTTTGTTCATATCCCGAAGAGTTTACCCTGAAGGGATTTACACGGTCTGTAGATCGTGCTTGCCATACCTACGTCCCCACCTAAGCCGAGTTTGTGTTTTCAGACTTCTGTCCCCTCAGCCCTGACCAAACACCCTACAGATTGGGGACCCAAAAGCCATACCTCTCAATGTGCGTGACCTCTCAAAGGGAATTCTTCCCATTTCATTGGCCACAAACATATGATTTAGGAGAGACCTCCAAAGTCCCCGGGGCCATCCCAACAGTGTAGGCCACCCAGGACAAAGAGGGGCGATCTGACACATGCTGAGCAACTACCTCCACTCAGAACTGTAGACAGAAGTTCCCAGAGAAGAGGATTGAACCGGAGAGGCCTCTAGTCCCTAATCATATCCATTGTTTTGGTTTCCAGGCATCTCTATTCAGAGACCTGGTTTCCAATACTGGCATATAGGGGTTTCCTGAGGCACCCATCAGAACATATCTCGTCTCCACATGGGAAACTTGTACGTTGGAGCTGTGTCAAAACCTCTGGTTAGGAGAATCCTTCAGGAACCTGGTGCCACCGCCCCATTCCAAGATCCTCATGGAAACAAACACAAAATAAATCCCATCCTCAGGAGTGTCAATTACAACTCAGCACCCTCAGTTGCTCCCAGAGAGATAGGGGATCGAACCTGTCTTGTCACTAGGAGACAATTGGAATGAGAGGCAGGCTGCCCAGGCATACATCCTTAGAACGGTGTTCTGGAGACATTCCATATGGGATTTCCTGGAGCACTCCAACAGTTCTCAATTGTCCCGCAGAAGGAATACTTGAGGCTTGGAGCATCTCATGAGTCCCATCGTTGGAAAAATTTCATGGCCTCATGATGTTCCCCCCTTTTCATGAAGGGGCCATTATGGACAGAAACACCAAACTGAGCCAACGTCTGATCCTTGCCCTGACTTCAGATGCATGAGATATTGATTCAGCTCGGAGAGGGTGCCTTCTGTGCCCTCTCCCTGAAACCTAAGCCTAGCTTGAGTTCTCAGGCTTCTGTCCTCACACTCCTGGCCCACAAGTGCTCCAGTTTGGCAGTACTGGAGCCACAATGCAGCACTCTGCCTGCCCTCCAGAAGAAATATGTTACCCTCTGGGGCTACCCAGAAATGCCAAATGACTATCAACCTGCACGCCACTAGACTCTACCCCAATTATACAGTCTATCCCTGGGCACTAATGCCCTGTCTGACACAGTCTGAGCCCAGAACTCCCGACCAAAACCCAGACAGCTGGCTACACACTGAGCATATTAGATCCGCCATTGCCTTAGGTCCTCATCTCTTCCCAACCTCGTTTTTCAGGATTTGGAACCTAGACCTTATCTCCAATCATTGCGCAGGGGAGAGTGTGATGCAGAAATCAGAACTCATCCTTCCACATGGGAAGAAATATTGTGGATGTCATGTTGTCCAACATTCAGTGTAGGAGAAAACAGCATGGTCCATGAGGCCCCGCCCATGCTTGAGGGCAACATTCCGCACAAACACGCACTGTGACCCTCAGCATGAGCCCTGTCCTCAAGTAAGGCTTCTCAGTGGCTGGACCAAGAGCCTGCTTATGGGGCTTGCCATGCCCCTAGGCCCCATTTTTAACCGAATTTCAGGCTGTAAAGGCGCCCCTTCCCAGGGCTCAGCTCTAGAATCCCACTTTGGTGAACAACAAAGGTAAAAAAACAAACAAAGAAACAACAACAACAACCCACATCCCACAAAATGTGCCCAAACTCTTGGGATCAGGCCAAATCCCCACAGAGGGACATTCATCCATCATCCAGGAGGCCACCCCAACGTTCCACAGCCATCGTTGACACAAAATGCAGAGGCAAAAGCCTGAGCAAGCGCCTCACACTGGCCATTTTTTCATATCCTGAAGAGTTCTCCTCATGGTCTGTAGATCGGGTCTGCCATACTTATCTCCCCAAACCTAAGCCGAGTTTGTGTTTTCAGACTTCCGTCCCAACAGTCCTGACCAAAAACCCTCCATGCTGAGGCCCCTGTTGCCACAACTCAGGACTGTGCCTGTCCTCACCAAGGGAATTCTGTCCATTCCATTGGCAACAACCATACAAATTAGGAGAAGCCTCCAAAGTCCCGGAGACCATCCCAATAGTGTAGGCCGCCCAGGACAAACAGGGGTGATCTGACATCAGCTGAGCATAAGCCTCCACTCAGAACCCTAGACAGATGTCCACAGAGAAGAAGATTGAACCAGATATGTCCCTAGGCCGTAATCAGATCCATTGCATGTTTTCCAGGCATCTCTCCTCAGAGGCCTGGTTTCCAATACAAGCATGTGGGCGTTTCCTGAGGCACCACCAGAGCAAATCTCATCTCCACATGGGAAACTTGCCTATTGGAGCTGTGTCAAAACCTCTGGTTAAGAGAATCCTTCAGGGCCTCAGTACCACCGCCCCATTCCAAGGTCTGCATGGACACAAACCCATATTAAGACCCATTTGCAGGAGAGTCCATTTCAACTCAACCCCCTCACTTTCTCTACAAAAGCCAACTGATCAAGCCTGTCCTGTCACTAGGAGACAATTGGAATGCGAGGCGGGCTGCCCAGGCATACATCATAGAACTGTGCTCTGGATTCATTCTGTATGGGGCGTCCTGGAGCCTTCCAACAGGTTTCAATTGTCCCACAGAAGGAATCCTGGAAGATTGAAGCATCTCAAAACTCCCACTGAGAGAAAAACTCTATGGCCTCGTGTTGACCCGTCCCCGTCATGAAAGGGCCATCATGGAGAGAAACACCAAACTGAGCAGACGTCTGATCCTCGCCCTGACTTCAGATGCACAGGATCTCCATTCAGCTCTGCAGAGTGTGCCTGATGTGCCATCACCCCGAAACCTAAGCCTCTCTTGTGTTCTCAGACTTCCATCCTCACACTCCTGGCCCACAAGCCCTCCAGTTTAGGAATTCCAGAGCCACAATGCAGCACCCTGCCTGGCCTCCAGAAGAAATACATTGCCCTATGGGGCTACCCAGAAACCTCAAAGGGGATCAACCTGCAGGACACTAGACTGTACCACAATTATACAGTCTACCCTGGGCATTAATGCACTCCTTGACACAGTCTGAGCCTGGAACTCCCGACCGACACCCAGACAGCTGCCCCCACACTGAGCACATTGGACCCTCCATGGCCTTAGGTTGTCATTTCTTCCCAACCTAGTTTTTCAGGCTTTAGAACTTAGACCTTAGACCTTTAGAACTTAGACCTTCTCCAATAATTGCCAAGGACTGAACATGATGCAGAAATCAGAAATCATTCTTCCACATGGCAAGAAATATTGTGGTTGGCATGTTGTCCAACATTCAGTGTAGGAGAAACCTTGTGGCCAATGCGGCCCCGCCCATGATTGAGGGCAGCGTTGGGCACAATCATGAATTGTGACCCTCAGCGTGAGCCCTGTCCTCAAGAAAGGCCTGTCAGTGGCTGAAGCAAGAGCCCGCATATGGGGCTTGCGACGCCCCTAGTTCCCCAATCTTAACCAAAGGTCAGGATGTCCAGTCGCCTCTCTCCAGGTATCTGCTTTTGGGGCGCCTGGGTGGCTCAGTGGGTTAAGCCGCTGCCTTCGGCTCAGGTCATGATCTCAGGGTCCTGGGATCGAGTCCCGCATCGGGCTCTCTGCTTGGCAGGGAGCCTGCTTCCTCCTCTCTCTCTCTCTGCCTACCTCTCTGCCTACTTGTGATCTCTCTCTGTCAAATAAATAAAATCTTAAAAAAAAAAAAAAGAATCCCTCTTTTGGTGGGAGACCTGGTTAGGAAACAGAAAGGTCTCCTACCATCCCAATAATGACCCCTAACTCTTGGTATCGGGCCAAATCCCCACAGATTGGAGACTCGTCCATGGTCATTCCACAGCCATCGATGACAAAAAATCCGACACAAAAGCCTGAGCATGCACCTCACACTCACCCTTTCTTCATATCCTGAAGATGCCTCCTCACGATCTGTACATCGGGCCGGCCATACCTACATCCCCAAACTTAAGCCAAGTTTGTGTTTTCAGACTTCTGTCCCCACAACTCTGATCAAACACCCTCCATTCTGTGGCCCCTGTTGCCACAACTCAGGACTGTGCCTGTCCTCTCCAAGGGAATTCTGCCCCTGCCATTGGCAACATCAATACAAATTAGGAGAAACCTCCAAAGTCCCCGAGGCCATCCCAGTAGTGTAGGCTTCCCAGGACAAACAGGAGTGATCTGACACCAGCTGAGCATCAGCCTCCTCTCAGAACCGTAGACTGATGTCCACAGAGTAGAAGATTGAACTGGACAGGCCCCTAGGCCATAATCGGATCCATTGCTTTGTTTTCCAGGCATCTCTCCTCAGAGTTCTGGTTTCCAATACCAGCATATGGGGGTTGCCTGAGGCACCATCTGAGCAAATCTCGTCTCCACATGGAACACTTGTGCATTGGAGTTGTGTCAAACCCTCCAGATAGGAGAATCCTTCAGGACCTTGGTGCCACTGCCCCATTTCAAGGTCTGCATGGACATAAACCCACATTAAAACCCATTTGCAGGAGAGTCCATTTCAACTCAACCCCCTCACTTTCTCTACAAGAGCGAACCGATCAAACCTGTCTTGTCACTAGGAGACAATTGGAATGCGAGGTGGGCTGCCCAGGCATACATCCTTAGAACCGTGCTCTGAAGTCACTCGTATGTGGCATCATGGCACCCTCCAACAGGTTTCAATTGTCCTGCAGAAGGAAACCTGGCGGGTTGGAGCATCTCAAAACTCCCATGGAGGGAAAAACTCCATGGCCTCGTGTTGCCCTTCCCCTTACGGCCATCATGGACAGAAACACCAAACCGAGCCAATGTCTGATCCTCGCCCTGACTTCAGATGCACAGGATCTTGATTCAGTTCTGCAGAGTGTGCCTGCCATGCCTTCACCCCAAAACCTAAGCCTCTCTTGTGTTCTCAGACTTCCATCCTCACACTTTTGGCCAACAAGCCCTCCAGTTTGGAAATCCCAGAGCCACAGTGCAGCACTCTGCCTGCCCTCCAGGAGAAAAACGTTGCCCTATGGCGTTACCCAGAAACCCCGAATGATTATTAACCTGCATGCTACTCGACTGTACCCTAATTATACAGACTACGTTGAGCACGAATGCCCTTTCTGACACAGCCTGAGCCCAACACTCCCGACCAACACCCAGACAGCTGGCCACATACTGAGCACATCGGACCCCCCATGGCCTTAGGTCATCATCTCTTCCAAACCTAGCCTTAAGGCTTCAGAACCTAGACATTAACTCCAATCAAGGCCCAGGGGTGAACGTGATGCAGAAATCAGAACTCCTCCTTCCCCATGGCAAGAAACCTTGTGGTTGGCATGATGTCCACCATTCAGTGTAGAAGAAACCAGAGTGGCCCAAGAGGCCCTGCCCATGCTTGAGTGCCGTGAGGGCACAAACACGCATTGGGACCCTCAGCGTGAGGCCTGTACTCAAGTAAGGCCTTTCAGTGGCTGGACAAAGAGATGGCATATTGGGCTTGCCATCCCCTTAGGACCCAATCTTTAACCAGAGGTCGGATTGTCCAGTCACCTCTCAACAGGGCTCTGCTCTGGAATCCCTTTTTTGGTGGGACACCTGAGGTAACAAAACAGAAATGACTCATCCCATCTCACAGATTGACCCAAAACAATTGGGAACAGGCCAAATCCACAGAGAGGGAGACTCGTCCATGGACCATGAGGCCTCCCCGACATTCCACGGCCATCTTTGACACAAAATCCAGAGAGAAAAACCTGAGAAAGCACATCACATTCGCCCTTTGTTCATATCCCGAAGAGTTCTCCTCATGGTCTGTAGATCGGGCCTGCCATACCTATGTCCCCAAACATAAGCTGAGTTTGTGTTTTCAGACTTCTGTCACCAGAGCCCTGACCCACACACGCTCAACGCTTGGACCCTTGGAGCCACACCTCAAAACTGTGCCTTCCCTTTCCAAAGGAATTCTGCCCATTCCATTGGCCACAACCTTGTAAATTAAGAGAAACCTCCAAAGTCACCAAGGTGATCCCGATAGTGTAGGCCCCCAAGGACAAACAGGGGCAATCTGACAACAGCTGAGCAACTACCTCCACTCAGACCCGTAGACAGATGTCCACATAGAAGAAGATTGAACCAGATACGCCCCTAGGGACATCCCACTACTGTAAGCCGCCCTAGGCAAACAGGGACATTCTGACAAGCTGAGCACTACATCCATGCAGACACGCCGACAGATGTCCACAGAGACGTAAGATTGAATCAGACAGGCCTCTAGGTTTAATCTGAACCTTTGCTTTGGTTTCCAGGTGTCACTCCTCAGAGGCCTGGGTTCGAAGAACTGCATATGGGGCTTTCCTGAGGCACCAAACAGAACCTCTCTCATCTCCACATAGGGAGATTTCTTATTGGAGCTGTATCAAACACTTCAGGTAGGCGAATGCTGTAGGGCCCCTGAAACACCAGCACATTCTAAGGTCTCCATGGACACAAACCCACATTACGACCCATCCTCAGTATAGTCCATTTCAACTCAGCACCCTGGGTAGTTTGACCCAGAGCCAGCAGATCAAACATGTCTTGTCTCAAATAGCCAATGGGAATGCGAGGTATGCTGTACAGGCATCCATACTTTGAAATCTGCTCTCTAGTCCTTCCATAGGGGACGTCCTTTTAGCCATCCAACAGGACTCCACTGTCCTGCAGAAGGAAACCTTATGGTTTGGAGCAACTCACAAACTCAGTGTGTGAAAACCGCCCGGGCTCATGAAGCCCTCACTTCATGAAGGGGCCATCACGGACACAAATTCCAGCATCATCCAACGTCTGATCATCACCCTGAATCCAGATGCAGGAGATCCCGATTCAGCCTCTGCAAAGTGGGCCTGCCATGCCCTTGGCCCCAAACCTCACCCTAGCTTGTGTTTTCAGACTTCCATCCTCACACTGCTGGCCCACAGGCCCTCCCTACTGGGAATTCTGGGGCCACAATGAAGCACTCAGCCTGCCCCCCAGAAGAAAAACCTTGTCTATGGGGTTGCCCAGAAACCCCAAATGAGGACCAAACTGCTTGACCCTCAGCAGCACCCCAATTGCATAGGCTATCCTAAGCACTAATGCTCTGTCTTACATACCCTGAGCCCAGACCTTCCAACAGACACCGAGACAGCTGGCTGCACACCCAGCACATTGGACCCGCCATGAGCTTAGGCCATTATCTCTTCACAACCTGGGTTTTCAGGCCTCGGAACCTAGAACTTATCTTCAATCCCTGCACAGGGGGAACCTGATGCACAAGTCAGAACTGCACCTTCCCCATGGTAAGAAACCTTGCTTTTGGCAGTGAGTCAAACCTTCAGTGTAAGAGAAACCTGCATGGCCCATGAGGCCATACCCATGTTTGAGGGCTGCCTTGGACACAAACACGCATTGTGACTCTCAGTGAGAGTCCCTTATTCAAGTAACGCCTCTCAGTGGCTGGACCAAGAGCCCGCATATGGGGCTTGCCATGCACATAGGCACCCAGGCCTAGCCAGAGGGCGGGTATTCCCGTTGTCAGTACCCACTGCCCTGCTCTAGAATTCTTCTACTGGAAGGACACCTGTGGCAGAAAACAGTACTCTTCCCTTCCCACAGAATGACCCCAAACACTTGGGAGCTTGGAAAATCCCGAGAGGGAGACTCTTCCATGGCCCATGACAACCACTACATTAAACAGCCATTTTAGACTCAACACCCAGGGACAAAAGCCTGAGTGACCGCCTCCCACTCGCCCTCTGTTCATATCCAAAGGAGCTCCCCTCACGGACTAGAGATCTGGTCTGCCATAATCTTGGCCCCAAACTGGAGCCAAGTTTGTGTTTTTGGAAATCTGTCCCCAAAGTCCTGGCAAACACAGTCTCCAGGCTGGGTCCTCTGGAGCCATACCACAGGACTGTGCCTGCTCTCTCCTAGAAAACTGTGCCCATTCCATTGGCCACAACCCTACAGAATAGGAGAAACCTCAAGGCCCCCAAGGACATCCTAATAATGTAAGCCGCCCTAGACAAACAGGGACATTCTGACATAAGCTGCAACTACCTCCATGCAGGCATGCAAACAGATGTCCACAGAGACAGAAGATTGAACTGGACAGGCCCTTAGGTCCTAATCTGAACTCTTGCTTTGGTTTCCAGGTGTCACTCCTCAGAGGCCTGGGTTGAAAGACCAGCATATGGGGCTTTACTGAGGCACTGAACAGAATGCCTCTCGTCTCCACATGGGAAGCTTCCTTGTTGGAGCTGTGTCAAACCCTTTGGGTTGGAGAATCCTGCAGAGTCCCTGAAGCACCGCCACATTCCAAGATCTCCATGGCCATCAACCCTCATTATGACCCATCCTCAGGAGAGTCCATTTCAACTCAGCCCTTTGGGTAGCTCCCCCAAGAGCCCACAGATTGAGCCTGCCTTGTCCCGACCAAACCTTGGGATGTGAGGTGGCGTTTCCAGGCATCCATGCTTAGACCCCTGTTCTCGAGTCTTTCCATATGGGGCATCCTGGAACCATCCAAAAGGACTCGACTGTCCTGCAGAAGGAAACCTTGAAGTTTGGAGTAGCTCACAACTTCCATCGTAGGGAAACCTCCCTGGCCTCATGAAGCCCCCACCCCCTTCAGGAAGGGGCCATCATGGACACAAACTCTATCCTGAGGCAACATCTCATACTCGCCATGACCTCAGATGCAGGAGATCTCGATTCAGCCTCTGCAGAGTGGGCCTTCTGTGCCCTCTGCCCCATACCTCATGCTAGCTTTTGTTTTCAGACTTCCTTCCTAACACTCCTGGCCAACAAGCCCTCCAGACTGGGAATTCCGGAACCACAACGCAGCCCTCTGCCTGCCCACCAGAAGAAAAACGTTGCCCTATGGGGCTCTCCAGAAAATGCAAATGAGGATCAACCAGCTCGGGACTCGGCCACACCCCAATTGGATAGGCTGCCCTAGGCACTAATGCCCTGTCTGACACAGCCTGAGGCCAGACGTCCCGACAGGGAAGGAGACAGCTGGTTGCACCCCAGCACATCGGACACACCATGGCCTTAGGCCGTCATCTATTCCCAACTTGGGTTTTCAGACATCTGAACCTAAACATTATATCAAATCCCCACACCGTTGGGTACCTGAAGCTCAAATCAGAGCTCCTCATTCACCATGGCTGCAAAGCTTGCTGTTGGCATGGAATCACACCTTCAGGGTAGGAAAAACCTTCATGACCCCTGAGGCCACGCCCAAACTTGAGTGCCGCCTTGGGTACAAACTCGCATTGTGACCCTCAGCATGAGCCCCATGTGGAAGTAAGGCCTCTCAGGGCCTGGACCAAGATCCCGCATATGGGGCTTGCCAACCCCATATGCTCCCAATCCTCACAAGAGTTTGAATTTTCCACTTGCCCATACCTGGGGCTCTGCTCTGGTATCTCTCTCTTTGAGAGACACCTCAGCCAGACAATAGGACTCCACCCTTCCCACAAAATGACCCCAAACTCTTGGGAGCTGTGCCAAATCCCCAGAAAGGGAGACTCGTCCATAGTCCCTGAGGCCTCCCCTACAATTCAAGGCTATCCTGGACACAACATCCACAGACAAAAGCCTGAGGGAATGCCTTCCACTCGCCCTTCGTTCATAAGGTGAGGAGCTTCCCTCGCGGTCTGAGGATCCGGCCTGCCATACCTTCAGCACCACACCTAAGCCGAGTTTGTGTTTTCAGACTTCTGTGCCCACAGCCTTGACCCACACAACCTTCAGGCTAAGGCCTCTGGAGCCACACCGAAAGATTGTGCCTTTCCTCTCCAAGGAAACTGTGCCCAATCCATTGACCACAACCCTACACGTTAGAAAAAAGCCTCCAAGACCCCTGAAGCCATCCCGATAGTGTAGGCTGCCCTGGACTAAGAGGGGCACTCTGACACCAGCTGAGCAACTACCTCCACTTAGACACTCAGACAGTGTCTCCAGAGACAGAATATTGAAACGGACAGGCCCCTAAGACAGGCCCTAATCTGAACTCTAGCCTTGGTTTCCAGGTGTCCCTCCTCAGAGGACTGGTTTTGAGGACCAGCAACTGGGGCTTTTCTGAGGCACCAAACAGAACCTTTCTCATCTCCACATGGGGAGCTTTCTTATTGGAGCTGTATCAAATCCTTCAGGTAGGACAATTCCACAGGGCCCCTGAACCACCAGCACATTCCAAGGTCTCCATGGACATAAACTCACATTATGACGCATCCTCAGGAGAGTCCATTTAATCTCAGCCCTCTGGGTAGCTTGTCCCAGAGCCAGCAGATCAAACATGTCTTGTCGCTAATGGTCAATGGGAATGCGAGGCATACTGTACAGGCATTCATCCTTCGAACCCTGCTCTCCAATCCTTCTGCATGGGACATGCTGGAGCCATCCAACAGGACTCAACTGTCCCCCAGAAGGAAACCTTGTGGTTTGGAGCAACTCACAAACTCAGCATGGGAAAACTTCTTTGGCCTCATGAGGTCCCTGCTTCATGAAGGTGCCATCATGGACACAAACTCCAGCCTCAGCCTAAGTCTGATCCTCACCCTGACATCAGATGCGGAGATTTCGATTCAGCCTCTGCAGAGTGGGCCTACCATGCCCTTGGCTCCAGACCTCACGCTAGCTTGTGTTTTCAGATTTCCATCATCACACTCCTGGCCCACAAGCTCTCCCAATTGGGAATTCTGGGGCCACAATGAAGCACTCTGCCTGCCCCCTAGAAGAAAAACATTGTCTATGGCATTGCCCAGAAACCCCAAATGAAAATCAACCTGCTTGGCTCTCGGCAACACCCCAACTGCATAGGATACCCTAAGCACTAATGCTCTGTCTTACATAGCCTGAGCCCAGACCTTCCAACAGACACCAAGACAGCTGGCTGCACACCCAGCACATTGGACCTGCCATGGTCTTGGGCCATTCATCCCTTCTCATTGACCTGTGTGTCTTCCTGGAGGTATGTTCTGAGGCTGTGTCAGACTGTATTTTTTCCGGAGTGGCCTATGAAATTGGGGTGGGCTCAGGGGTCTTGCATGTTTCTCCTAATCTGGTGGGTTTGGGAAACTTAGAAGGGCTGAGATTTCTCGGGATAGCAGGCCCAATTATGTAGTGTGGTCCTAGAGGCCCCATCCTGGAGGGCATATGGGTTAGGACTTTGGGTCCAAAGTCTTCAGACACAGACTTGGGTAAGAGTTAGAGGCGAGGTGATGGCAAACCCGATCTGCAGACCCTAAGGGCAGCTCCTCGGGATTTGAAATTCGGATGGTTGGGAGGGAGGAGCACAGGCTTTTCTATCTGTATTGTTTATCTAATATGGCCACGAAATGGAAGGGTGACCTCGTGGGTCCATGTGAGATTCTACCTCTCTGGGGATTCAGCCCGGCACCCAAGAGTTTGGTGTCTTTCTGGCTATTGGGGGAGTGCAGTTTTCCGTGTCAGGGGTCCCGTCCAAACAGGCATTCCAGAGATGGGTTCTGGGTCTGGGAGTCTGGATCACCCCTCAAGGCTTAGGATTTGGGCCTAGGGGCATGACAGGCCCTCTCAATGTTCTCCTGGTACAGCTCCCGAGGGGGCTTGTTGCAAATGGGTCTCAGGCTGACGGTCACAATGCCTGTTTGTGCCCAGATGCCCATGCTGAGTGGGCGTGGTCTCACAGGCCATGCACTTGGCTCCCACTCTGAGGGTTGGACAGCAATCTCAACATTCAGTTTTCCTGCCATGGGGAAGGAGATGTACTATTTTGTGCTTCATGGTTCCCCATGGGCAGGTATTTGAGCTAAGTTCTGGGACAGGTACCTGAACACTCAGGCTGCTTTGACATGAGGTTCTTGGGCCAAGGCAGGACCCATCTGCTGGAAATGGGGCCTGCTGTCTGGGTGGCTGACAAGAGGTTGGGCTTGAGCTGTGTCAGACAGAGAATTTGTGCAGAGGGCGGCCTATGATATTGGGGTGCCGTTGAGAGCCGTCTAGCTGGATCCTCATGTGTGGTTTCTGAGAAGACCCTAAGGGCACTTCTTCTTTCTGGTGAGCAGGCAGATGGCTGCATTATGGCACCAGAATACCCAAAATGGAGGGCTTACAGGCGAGGAGTATGAGGACAGAAGTCTGAAAACACAAGCTACGGTTAAGCTCAGTGCTGAGCACATGTCCGTTCCAATGTACAGCAGTTGTTTCGAGATCTCCAGCACCTGGCGAGGGTCAGATGTCTTCTTACGCTGGAGTTTGTATCCATGATGGCAAACGAGTGGTGGGGTGGCCTCAAGAATTCTTGGAGGTTTTTCCAAGCTGGAGCTTGTGAGCTTCTCCAAACATCAAGGTGTCCTATTGCAGGACAGGAGAAGTCCGCTTACAGGGCTTCAGGGTCCCCCATATGGAAAATTCGATAGCAGAGCTCTCTGAATGGAGGCCTGGGAAGCCCATCTCACATTACCACTGCAGCTGAGGAACAGGACAGGCTTGATCCAATGACACTGATTCCAAGTTCCAAGTGATCTGCGTTGACGAAAGTTCTCAGTCTAATGGGTCACAATGTTGCTTGGTGTCCAGGGAGACCTTAGAATGTGGTGGCAGTTCTCGGGCCATGCAGGATTATCTATCCTGAGGATTAAACCCAGTACCCAGTAGTTAGGTTTCCTTCTTGGGACAGGAGGTGTTCTCTTGTACAGCTCACGGACCACAGTTTGGACCATATGTTGAATTTCCAGAACAGGCCTCAGGGGAGAAAGGCCTCAAAACCTAAGCTGGGTTCTGATGAGGTTGTAGGGGCATGGCAGGTTCAATCTTTGGACTCAGTGCCATTGACCTGTGTGTCATCCTGGAGGTCGGTGCTGAGGTTGTATCAGACTGCATTTTTTCCAGAGCAGCCTATGAAATTGGGGTGGACTCAGGGGCCTTGCAGTTTTCTCCTAATCTGGACATTTTGGAAAACTGAGATGGGCAGAGTTTCCTCAGGAAAGCAGGCCTAGTGATGCCGGGTAGTTCTCGAGGCTCCATCCTGGAAGGCATGTGTCAGGACTTTGGGACCAAAGACTTCAGACACAAAATTGGGTAAGATTTAGGAGCGAGGTGATGGCAGGCCCAATCTGCAGATCCTGAGGGAAGCTCCTCGGGATGTGAAATTCAGGTGGCTGGAAGGGAGGAGCACAGGCTTTTCTGTCTGGATTGTGTGTCTAGGATGGCCACAAAATGGTGGGGTAACCTCATGGGTCCATGGGATATTCTTCCACTCTGGAGATTCTGCTTGGCACCCAAGAGTTTGATGTATATCTGGGGATGAGGAAAATGCTATTTTCCATCTCAGGAGTCCTGTCCAAACAGGAATTCCAGAGATGGGTTCTGGGTCCAGGCACCTGGAAAACCCAACCAAGGCTTCGGTTTTGGGACTAGGGGCACGACAGGCCTGCTCTGTGGAATCCTGGGCCAGATCCCAAGGGATCTCTTTGGAAAGGCATCTCAGTTTGAGGGTCACAATGCCTGTTTGTGCCCAGTTGCCCATCCTGTGTGGGTGTGGTCTCATGGGCCGTGCACTTGGCTCCCACTCTGAGGGTTGGACAGCCATCTCAACATTCAGTTTTCTGGCCATGGGGAAGGCGGATTACTCGTTTGTGTTTCAGTGTCCCCTATGGGCAGGAATTTGAGCTCAGTTTGGTGCAGGCACCTGAATACCCAGGTTGGTTCAATATGATGCCCTAGGGCCAAGGCTGGACCCACCTGCAGGTTATGGGGCCCACTATCTGGGTGGCTGACAGGAGGTCAGGAATCAGGCTGTGTCAGTCAGAGCATTTGTGCAGAGGTCGGCCTATTATATTGGGGTGCCCTTGAGGGCCGTGCAGGAGGATCCTCATGTGGGTTTCTGCGAAGACCCATAGGGCACTTCTTCTTTCTGGTGGGCAGGCAGAAGGCTGCATTGTGGCTCCAGAATTCCCAATATGGAGGGCTTGCAGGCGAGTACTATGAGAACAGAAGTCTGAAAACACACACCACGGATAAGCTCAGTGCTGAGCACATAGCCATTCCAACGTGCAGTGGTTGTTTCGAGATCCCCAGCACCTGAATATGGGCGAGGGTCAGATGTCTGCTCACGCTGGAGTCTGTATTCATGATGGTCAACGAATTGTGGGGTGGCCTCAAGAATTCTTGGAGGTTTTCCCAAGCAGGACCTTGTGAGCTTCTCCAAACCGCAAGGTGTCCTATTGCAGGACAGGGGAAGTCCACTTAGAGGGCTTTAGGATCCCCGATATGGAAAGATTCGATAGCAAAGGTCTCTGAATGGAGGCCTGGGAAGCCTTCCTTATATTACCTTTGCAGCCGAGGAACATGACAGGCTTCATCCGCTGGTTCTGGTTCCAATTTCCAAGTGATCTAAGTTGATGGATATTCTCAGTCTGAGTCACAGTGCTGCTTCGTGTCCATGGAGACCTTAGAATGTGGTGGTGGGTCTGTGGTCATGCAGGATTCTCCTACCTGAGGGTTAGACCCAGTTCCCATGAGGCAGGTTTCCTTCTCAGGACAGGGGGGGTTCTCTTGTATGGCTCAGGGACGACATGTCGGATCATATGTTGAATTTCCAGAACAAGCCTCTGGGCACAGAGGCGTGAATACCTAGGCTAGGGTTCTGATATGGTTGTAGGGGCATGCCATGTTCAACCATTGGACTCAGGGCCTTTGACCTGCGTTTCTTCCTGGAGGTAGGTGTTGAGGCTGTGTCAGACTGTGCATTTTTTTCCAGAGCGGCCTATGAAATTGGGGTGGGCTCAGGGGCCTTACAAGTTTCTCCTAATCTGGAGGGTTTGGGCAACTGAGACGGCAGAGTTTGGTCCAGAGAGAAGGCCCAGTGATGTAGTGTGATTCTGGCAGTGCCATCCTGTAGGGCACTTGGTTAAGGGCTCTGGGACCAAAGTCTTCAAACACTAAATTGGGTAAGAGTTAGGGGCGAGGTGATGGCAGGCCCGATCTGCAGACCCTGAGGGCAGCTCCTCGGGATTTGAAATTCAAGCGGCTGGGAGGCAGGTCAACATCTTTTCTGTCTGGATTGTGTCTAGGATGGCCTCGGAGTGGTGGGGTGTCCTCATGTGTCCATGGGATATTCTACCTCTCTGGGGATTTTGCCCAGCACCCAAGAATTTGGTTTCTTACTGGGGGAAGGAGAGAGCATGGTTTACCGTGTCAGGTTTCCTGTCAAAACAGGTATTCCAGAGATGGGTTATGGGTCCTTGTCCCTGTATAACCCCACAAAGACTTAGGATTTGCCCTAGGGGCATGATAGGCCTGATCTGTGGGGCCCTGGTCCAGCTCCCACAGGGACTTGTTGGAAATGGGTCTCAGGGTAAGGGTCACAATGCCTGTTTGTGCCAGATGCCCATCCTGAGTGGGCATTTTCTCTTCTTCCATGCACCTGGAACCCAACCTGAGGGCTGGACCACCATCTCAAAATTTAGTTTTCCTGCCATGGGGAAGGAGGAGTACTCTTTTGTGCTTCAGGTTCCCCTATGCACAGGAAATTGAGTTATGTTCTGGGACAGGTACCTTAATACCCAGGTTGGTTCGAGATGAAGGACTCATGTCAAGGCAGGTCACACCTGCAGGATATGGGGCCTGCTATCTGGGTGACTGCCAGGAGGTCGGGTTTCGGGCTGTGTCAGACAAAGCATTAGTGCACAGGGTGGCCTATGATATAGGGGTGCCATAGAGGACCATGCAGGTGGATCCTCATGTAGGGAGTCCCGCAGACCCATAGAGCACTTCTTCTTTCTGGTGGGCAGGCAGAAGGCTGCATTGTGGCTCCAAAATTCCCAATATGGAGGGTTTGAAGGCGAGGAGTGTGAGAACAGAAGGCTGAAAAGACAAGCTATGGTTAAGCTCAGTGCTGATCACTTGGCCATTCCAATGTGCAGCGGTTGTTTCGAGATGTTCAGCACCTAAGTACGGGTGAGGGTCAGATGTCTGCTCACACTGGAGTTTGTATCTATGATGGCCAACAAACAAGATATCCAGCACGTGAGTAAGGGCAGATGAATGATGTTTGCTCACACAGGAATTTGTGTCTATGATGACAGACAAATGGAGGGGTGGAGTCCAGAGGCCACGGAGGATTCCCCATGCTGATGCTTGTGAGATGCTCCAAACAGCAAGGTTGTTTTTCCTACTGACAGGTGGAGTCTGGGTTGTTTGCTCCAGGGTCCCCCATGTGGAACGTATGTATAGCAGAGCTCTTCTGCATGGATGCCTGGAAGGCACACCCCCATTGACCATTGCAGCTGAGGAACATGGCAGGATCCTTCTGGTGGCTCTGGGGCGAATTACCAAGGCCTTGAGTTGACATGGAATCTCTTGTAAATGGGTCACAATTCTGGTTTCTTACCAGGGAGATCTTAGAATGTGCTGGTGGCTAAGGTGTCATGAAAGATTCTCCTACCCTGATGGTTTAACACAGGTTGAGGAGCTGTGTGTCCTTCCGGGGACAGGAGATGTGGTGTTGTGTGGCTCAGGGACCAAATGTTGTATCATAAGTTTGTATTCCAGAACATTCCTCTGACGAAAGATGCCTGAAAACCTAATCTAGGGTTCCAATGAAGTCCTAGGGGCAAGTCAGGTTGAATCATCCGACTCAGGACAGTTGACTTGGGTGTCTGCCTAGATGTAGGTGATCAGAGTGTTTCAGACTGTGCATTTGCATCCAGAGCAGCCTCCAATATTGGGGTGTGCTCAGGGGCTTTGCAGGTTTCTCCTAATATGGAGGGTTGGGAAACTTGTGTGCACAGTTTCCTAGGGGATGGCACACACAGTGCTATGGTTGATTCCAGAGACCCCACCCTTGAAGTCATGTGAGCCATGATTATTGAGAGAAGTCTGCAAACACAACCTTGGGTTAGGGATAGTGGCGAAGTGATCACAGTCCCAATGGGTAGACCTGGAGGGCAGTTCATCAAGAACTGTAATTAGGGCAACTCGAAGGTGGTACCACAGGCTTTTATATCTGGATTGTGTGTCCAGAATGGTCTCAGAATGCAGGTGTGGTCTCATGGGTCCTTGGGAGATTTTTTCTCTCTAAGGATCCTCACGGCTCCCAATAGTTTGGTGTCATTTTCAAGGAAGGGAAGAGTACTGTTTTCAATCTTAGTGGTACCCCAAAACAGGGATTCCAGAGATGGGCTCTGGGTCTGGGCACCTGGAAATTCCAACAATGGGTTAGGATTTGGGCCTAGGGGCGTACCTGGCCTGCAATGCAGGATACTGGTGGTGCATCTGAGAGGGCTTGTTTGAAAGTATGCTCATGCTGAGGGTCACAATGCCCTCTTGTGCCCTAGGCAGCCCTCATGTGTAGGTGTGGTCTCATTGGCCATGCAGCTGGCTCCAACTCTGAGAGTTGGACACCGATAACAACAGTTAGGATTCCTGCCATGGAAAAGGAGGAGTTGTCTATTGTGCTTCAGGTTCCCCCATTGGCAGGGATTCCAGCAAAGCTCTGGGAACGGATGCTTGAATACCAAGGATGAGTAGGGATGATGGAGTAAGGCCATATTTGGTCCCACATGCTAGATATGTGTCCACTCTCTGGGTTGCTTACAGTAGGTCGGGACTCAGGCTCTGACATACACCATATAAGAGGCCAGGGCAGCCTATAAATCGGGGTTCCCTCGAGGGCCTCACAGATTGATCCTCATGTGGGTTTTCTGGGAAGACTCATCAGGCACTTCTTCTTTCTGTGGGGAAGGCAGAATGCTGTGTTGTGACTCTAGAATTCCCTATCCAGAGGGTTTGGGGACCAGTAGAGTGATAATGGAATTGTAAAGACAAGCTATGGTTAAATTCAGTGCCAAGTGGGAGGCTGTCCCCATCGGCAGCGTCTTCTTCAAGATATTCAGCACCTGAGTAAGGGTGGATGTCAGATGTTTGCTCACACTGGAGTCTGTGTCTATGATGACCGACAAATGGAGAGGTGGTGTCAAGAGACAATGGAAGATTTCCCATGCTGGGGATTGTGAGATGCTCCTAACTACAAGGTTTTGTTCTACTGGACAGGTGGAGTCTGGTTTGTTTGCTCCAGGGTCCCCCATGTGATAAGTTAGGTAGTAGAGTTTGCCCAGATGGATGTCTGCAAAGCACACCTACATTGACCATAGCAGCTAAGGAACATGGCAGGATCTTTCTGGTGGCTCTGGGGAGAAGTACCAATGCCTTGAGTTGACATGGAATCTTTTGCAGTTGGGTCATAATGCTGGTTTGTTACCAGGGAAATCTTACAATGTGCTGGTCGCTAAGGGGTCATGCAGATTTTTTGTACCCTGAAGTTTTGACACAGGTCGAGGTGCATGGTTTCCTTCTGGAGACAGGAGAAGTTCTGTTGTGTGACTCAGGGATACATGTTGTATCATAAGATGTTATTCCAGAACAGGCCTCTGAGGACAGATGCCTGAGAACCTAATCTAGGGTTCCAATGAGGTCTTAGGGGTATGTCAGTTTCAATCTTCTGTCTCAGGAGCATTAACTCAGGCTGGATATAGGTAATCAGTGTGTTTCAAACTGCATATTTGCGTCCAGAACACCTTCCAATATTGGGGTGGGCTCAGGGGCCTTGAAGGTTTCTCCTCATGTGGTAGGTTTACACAACTGTGACGGGCAAAATTTCTTTGTGGATGACAAGCACAATCCTGTGGTGTGGCTCCATAGACCCAATCCTAGAAGGCATGTGAGCCATGGTTATGGAGAGAAGTCTGCAAACACAAACTCAGGTTAGGGTTAGTGGCAAGGTGATCCCAGGCCCAAAGCATTGACCTGGAGGGAAGCTCGTCAGAAACTGTAATTAGGGTGACTCGAAGATATTTGAACAGGATTTTATATCTGGATTGTGTGTCCAGGATGGTCTCAAAATGCAGGTGTGGTCTCATGGATCCATGGGATATTTTTCCTCCCTGAGGATTCTGGGGGATCTCAATAGTTTGGTGGCTTTTTCAGGGAAGGGAAGAGTGCTGTTTTCCATCCGAGTGGTGCCCCAAACAGGGATTCCAGAGACAGGTACTGGGCCCGGGTGGCTGGAAATCCTACCAAGTGTTAGGATTTGGGCCCAAGGGCATACAGGGCTATAATGCGGGATCCTTGTGGTGCACCTGAGAGTGCTTCTTTGAAAGCATGCTCAGGCTGAGGGACACAATGCCTGTTTGTGCCCAGGGCAGCCCTCCTGAGTGGGCATGGTCTCATTGCCATGCAGCTTGTTCCCACTCTGAGAGTTGTACTTCCATCCGAACAGCCAGTTTTCCATGCTCCGGAGAAGGAGGAGTTCTCTATTGTTCTTCAGGTTCCCCAATTGGCAGGGATTCCAGCAAAGGTTTGGCGACAGGTGCCTGAATACCAAGGATGGGTAGAGATGATGGAATTGGGCCATGGCCGGTCTCACATGCAGGATATGGGACCTTCTTTCTGGGTGGTTGACACTAGGACCAGATTCAGGCTCTGTCAGACACAGCACTAGTGGCCAGGGCAGCCTATAAATTGGGGTTCCATTGAGGGAAGAGCAGATGGATCCTCATGTGGCATTTCTGGGCAGACTCACCAGGCACTTCTTTCTATGGCGAATTCAGAATGCTGCGTTCTGGCTCCAGATTTCCATATCAAGAGATCTTTGGGACCAGGAAGTTGAGGATGGAATTGTAAACACAAGCTACGGTTAAATTCAGTTCCAAGTGAAAGGCAGTCCCAATACACAGCAGTTAATTAGAGATATCCAAAACCTGAGTAAGGGCGGATATCAGATGTTTTCTCACACTGGAGTTTGTGTCTATGATGACCGACAAATGGAGGGGAGGAGTCACGAGGCCATGGAGGATTTCCCACACTGGGGCTTGTGAAATGTCCAAACAGCAAGGTTTCATTCTACATGACAGATGGAGTCTGAGTTGTTTGCTCGAGGGTCCCCCACGTGATAAGTTTGGATAGCAGAGCTCTGCCGCATGGATGCTTGGAAAGCACACCTCCATTGAGGATTGAGCTGAGGAACATGGCAGGTTCGTTCTGGTGGCTCTGGGTCGAAGTATTAAGGCATTGAGTGACATGGAATCTCTTGCAGATGGGTCACAATGCTGGTTTGTTACAAGGGATACCTTTGAATGTGCTGCTGGCTAAAGGGCCATGCAGGATTCTCCTAACCTGCATCTTTGACACAAGCGAAAAGCGCAGTTTCCTTTTGGGGACAGGGGATGTACTGTTGTGTGGTTCAGGGACCACATGTTGTATAATATGTTGATATTCCAGAACAGACCTCTGAGGACAGATGCCGTAAAACCTAATCTAGGGTTCCAATGAGGTCCTAGGGGCTTGTCAGGTTCAATCTCTGACTCTGGACCATTAACTTGGGTGTCTGCCTGGATGTAGGTAATCAGGGTGTTTCAGACTGTGCATTGGCATCCAGAGCGGCCTCCAGTATTGGGGTGGGCTCAGGGGCCTTGCAGATGTCTCCTTTTGGGGAGTGATTGGTCAACTCCGACAAGCACAGTTTCTTTGGGGACGGCAGGCTCCATCTTGTGGTGTGGCTCCAGATGCCACAACCTGGAGGCATGTTAGCCATGGTTTTGGGAGGGAAGTCTGCAAACACAATCACGTGTTAGGGTTAGTGGTGAGATGATTGCAAGCCCAATGCATAGACCTGGAGGGCACCTTGTCAGGAACTGTAAATCGGGTAACTTGTAGGTGGTAGCATAGGATAAAGCATGGTCAGGCTGAGGGTCACAATGTCTGCTTGTGCCCAGGGCTTACCTCATGTGTGGACGTCGTCTCCTTGGCCATGCAGCTAGCTCCCTCTTTGAAGGTTGGACACCCATCCCGACAGCCAGGTTTCCTGCCATGGGGAAATAGGAGTTCTCAATTGTGCGTCAGTTTCCCTCATTGGCAGGGATTACAGCAAAGGTCTGGGGGAAAATGTCTGAATACCAAGGATGGGTAGAGATGAAAGACTTGGGCCATGGCCGGACTTACATGCTGGATATGGGCCCTGCTCTCTTGGTGGCTGACACTAGGTCTTGGCTCTGGCTCTGTCAGACAAAGCACTAGTGCCCAAGACAGCCTATAAATCGGGGTTCCCTCACGGACCGAGTAGACTGATCCTCAGGTGGAGTTTCTAGGCAGCCTCACCAGGCCCTTCATTCTATGGAGAAGGCAGAATGCTGCATATTGGCTCCAGAATTCCCTATCAAGAGGGCTTGCAGGCCAGTAGGGTGAGGATGGAATTGTAAACCCAAGCTATGGTTAAATTCAGTGCCAAGTGAAAGGCAGTTACAGTGTTCAGCAGCCGATTCAAATATCCAGCATCTGAGCAATGGCAGATGTCAGATGTTTGCTCACGCTGGAGTTTGTGTCTAGGATGAACAACAAATCTAGGGTTGGCATTAAGAGGCCATTGAGGATTACCCACGCTGGGTCTTGTGAGATGCTCCAAACAGCATGGTTCCTTCTATTGGACAGGGGGAATCTGGTATGTTTGCTCCGGTTTCCCCATGTGAAAAGTTTGTGTAGCAGAGCACTCCCACATGGATGCCTGGAAAGCACACCTCCATTGACCATTGCAGCTGGGAACATGGCAGGTTTGTTCTGGTGACTGGGGCGAAATATAAAGGCCTTGAATTGACATGGAGTCTCACGAAGATGGGTCACAATGCTGGTTTGTTACCAGGGAGATCATAGAATGTTCTTGTTGCTAAGGGGCCATACAGGTTTCATCTGCCCTGAAGGTTTGACACAGGTCCAAGAGCACAGCTTCCTTCTAGGGACAGTAGATGTTCTTTCTTGTGGCCCAGGGACAGCATGTTGTATCATAAGTTTGTATTCCAGAACAGGCCTCTGAGGACAGATGCCTGAAATCCTAATCCAGGGCTCCAATTAAGTCCTAGGGTATGTCAGGTTCAATCTTCTGACTCAGGAACAATTGACTTGGGTGTCTGCCTGGATGAAGGTGATCAGGGTGTTTCAGACTGCACATTTGCGTCCAGAGCGGCCTCCAATATTGGGGTTGGCTTAGGGGCCTTGCAGGTTTTTCCTAATCTGGAGGATTTGAGCAACTGTGATGGGCAATGTTTCTTTGGGGATGGCAGGCACAGTCCTGTGGTGTGACTCCAGAGACCCCATCCTGGAAGGCATGTGAGCCATGGTTTTAGGAGAGAAGTCTGCAAACACAAACTTGCGTTAGGGTTAGTGTCGAGGTGATCACAGCCCAATGCATAGGCCCAGAGGACAGCACATCAGGAAATTTAAATCAGGTCACTTGAAGGCGGCAACACAGCCTTTTGTTTCTGGATTCTGTGTCCAGGATGGCTTCGGAATTCAGGTGTGGTCTCATGGGTCCATGGGAGATTTTTCCTCTCAAGGATCTTGGTGGGTCCCGATAGTTTGGCGGCTTTCTTGGGAAAAAGAAGAGTGCTGTTTTCCACCTGAGGGGTGCCCCAAATTAGGGACTCCAGAGACGGGATCTGGGTCGGTGCCTGGAAAATTCCACTAAGGGTTAGGATATGGGACTAGGGGCATACCAGGCCTGGAATGCGGGATCCTGGAGGTGCAACGAGAGGACTTGTTTGAAAGTATGATTTGTGCTTATGGAAGTACCAGGTCTGCATTGCAGGATCCTGGCAGTGCAACTGAGAGGGATTGTTTGAAAGCAAGCTCTGGCTGAGGGTCACAATGCCTGTTTTGCCCAGGGCGGACCTCAAGAGGGTGAGGTCTTATTGGCCATGCAGTAGGGTCCCACTCAGTGGGTTGGACACCCATCCCACCAGCTAGGTTTCCTGCCATGGGGAAGCAGGAG
The DNA here is from genome assembly GCF_020171115.1 of Neogale vison. Lineage (NCBI taxonomy): Eukaryota > Metazoa > Chordata > Mammalia > Carnivora > Mustelidae > Neogale > Neogale vison. Next base: position 113,066,376 of record NC_058092.1, on the reverse strand, counting down.
ATCTGTATTGTGCTTCAGGTTCCCTCATTGGCAAAGGTCTGGGGTCAGATGCCTGAATACCAATGATGTGTAGAGATGACGGAATTGGGTCATGGCCTGTCTCACATGCTGGATATGGGCCCCACTCTCTAGAAGGCTGACATGAGGTCGGGGCTTAAGCTCTTTCAGACACAGCACTAGTGGCCAGGGCAGCCTATGCATTGGTGTTCCCTCAAGGGAGGAGCAGATTGATCCTCATGTTGCGTTGCTGGGCAGCCTAGCCCGGCAATTCTTTCTTTGGGGAAGACAGAATGCTGTGCTGTGCTTCCAGAATTCCCTGTCAATATGTCTTGGGGAACAGTAGGTGAGGATACAATTGTAAACGCCTGCTATGGTTAAATTCACTGCCAGACGTAAGGCAGTTCTAATGTGCTGCTTCTTATTCGAGATACCCAGCATGTGAGTAGGGGCGGATATCAGATGTTTGCTCACACTGGAATTTGTGTCTATGTTGACTGACAAATGGAGGGGTTGTGTCCAGAGGCTAAGGAGTATTTCCTACCCTGAGTGCTGTGAGATGTTCCAAAGAGCAAGGTTTCATTCTACTGAACAGGTGGAGTCTGGTGTGTTTGCTCCAGGATCCCCCATGTGGAAAGTTTGGGTAGCAGAGCTCTTTAACATGTATTCGAGGAAAGTACATCTCCTTTGACCATTCCCACTGAGAAACATGGCAGGTTCATTCTGGTGGCTCTGGGGCGAAGTATTAAGACCTTGAGTTGACATGGAATGTCTTGCACATGGGTCACAATGCTGGTTTGTTAACAGGGAGATCTTAGATTGTGCTGGTGGCAAAGGGGCCTGGCAGGATTCTCCTACCCTGAGCTTTTGACACAGGTCCAAGAGCACGGTTTCCTTCTGGGGACAAGAATTGTACTGTTGTGTGGTTCAGGGACCACATGTTGTATCATAAGTTGGTATTACAGAATAGGCCCCTGAGGACAGATGCCTGAAAACGTGAACTAGGGTTTCAATGCGGTCCTAGGGGCATGTCAGGTTCAATCTTCTGATTCAGGACCAACATAACCCTAACCCTAACCCAAATGGGGATCAATCTGCTCGGCCCTCAACAACACCCCAATTACATAGGCTACCCTAAGCACCAATTCTCTGTCTTACATAGCCTGAGCCCAGACCTTCCGACAGACACCGAGACAGCTGGCCGCACACACAGCACATCAGACCCACCACGGACTTAGGCCATCATCTCTTCCCAACCTGGGTTTTCAGGCATCCGAACCTAGACCTTATCTCCAATCCCTGCACAGTTAGGAACCTGATGCACAAGTCAAAGCTCCACCTTCCCCAGGCAAGAAAACTTGCTGTTGGCAGGGAGTCAAACCTTCAGTGTAGAAGAAACCTGCATGACCCATGAGGCCACGCCCATGTTAGAGAGCGGCCTTGGGCACAAACACATCCAATGAGAGGTGTTACTTGAATACGGGACTCACGCTGATGGTCATAATGTGTTTGTGTTGTGGACACAACTTCCGGAGACAAAAGCCTGAGCGAACGCCTCCCACTCGCCCTCCTTTCATATCACAATGGCCATTTAATGTAGGGGTGGCCTAATGGGCCATGGAAGTTTCTCTCTCTCTGGTGATTTGCCCATCTCCCAAGAGTTTGAAGTCAATCTTGGGAAGGGAAGAGTCCTGCTTTCTTACTCAGGTGTCCCCCCCAGTAGAGGGATTCTAGAGGAGAGCAGTGGTTACTGACAACTGGAATACCCGCCCTATGGTTTGGCCTGATGGCCTATGGGCATGGCAAGCCCCATATGAGGGCTCTTGGTCCATCCAATGAGAGGTGTTACTTGAATACGGGACTCACGCTGATGGTCACAATGTGTGTTTGGGGAGATCCTCTCACAGACTGTAGATCAGGCCTGCCATCACCTCGGCCACAAACCTGAGCCGAGTTTATGTTTTTGGACGTCTGTCCCCTTAGCCCTGCCCCACACACCCTCCAGGCTGGGTCCTCTGGAGCCACACGATAGGACTGTGCCTGCTCTCTCCTAGGAAACTGCTCATTCCATTGGCCACAACCCTACAGAATAGGAGAAACCTCAAGGCCCCCGAGGACATCCCACTACTGTAAGCCACCCTGGACAAACAGAGGCATTCTATACAAGCTGAGAAACTACCTCCATGCAGACACGCACACAGATGTCCACAGAGACAGAAGATTGAACGGGACAGGCCTCTAGGCCCTAATCTGTACTTTTGCTTTGGTTTCCATGTGTCACTCGTCAGAGGCCTGGGTTCGAAGACCAACATATGGGGCTTTCCTGAGGCAACAAACAGAACACCTCTCCTCTCTACATGGGAAACTTTCTTGTTGGAGCTGTGTCAAACCCTTTGGGATGAAGAATATTGAAGAGTCCCTAAGCTACTGCCACATTTCAAGGACCCCATTGACACAAACCCACATTATGACCCATCCTCAGGAGAGTCGCCTTCAGCCTTTGGGTAGCTCGCACAAGAGCCAGCAGACTGAGCCTGCATGGCCCAACCAGCCAATGGGAATGTGGGGTGGTGTTTCCAGGCATCCATGCTTAGACCCCTGCTCCCGAGTCTTTTAATATGGGGCATCTTAGAATCATCCAATAGGACTCTACTGTCCTGTAGAAGGAAACCTTGATGTTTGGAGAGACTCAAACTTCTGAGCATAGGGAAACCTCCCTGGCATCATGACGCCCCCACCCCCTTAAAGAAGGGGGCATTATGGACACAAACTCCAGCCTGAGGCAACATCTCATAATCATGCTGACCTCAGATTCATGAGATCTCGATTCAGCCTCTGCAGAGTGGGCCTGCCGGACCCTTGGCCCTAAACCTAATGCTAGCTTGTGTCTTCAGACTTCCTTCCTCACACTCCTGGCAAACAAGTTCTCCAGACTGGGATTTTCAGAAGCACAACACAGACCTCTGCCTGCCCACAAGAAGAAAAATGTTCCCCTATGGGGCTCTCCAGAAACCCAAATGAAGATCAACCTGCTCGGGCCTCGACTGCACCCCAGTTGGATAGTCTGCCCTGGGCACTAATGCTCTGTCTGACACAGTCTGAGGCGCGACGTCCAAACAGACAAAGAGTCACATGGCCGCACACCCAGCACATTGGACACGCCATGGCCTTAGGCAGTCATCTCTTCCAAACCTGGGTTTTCAGACATCTGAACCTAGACATTATATCCAATTCCCACACAGGTGAGTACCTGAAGCACAAATCAGAACTCCTCCTTCGCCATGGCTATAAAGCTTGCAGTTGACATGGAGTCACAACTTCAGTGTAGGAGAAACCTCCATGGCCCATGAAGCCACGGCCAAAATTGAGTGCTGCCTTGAGTGCAAACTCGCATTGTGACCCTCAGCGTGAAGCCCATGTCGAAGTAAGGTCTTTCAGGGCCTGGACCAAGAGCCCACATATGAAACTTGCTTGCCAACCCCTATGCTGCCAATCTTCACCAGATTTCGAGTTTTCCAGTCGCCCGTACCCAGGGCTGTGATCTGGAATCCCTCTCTTGGAGAGACACCTGAGCCACACAATAGGATTCCACCCTTCCCACAAAATGACCCCAAACTCTTGGGAGCTGGGACAAATCCCAGAGAGGGAGACTCTTCCATAGCCCCAGAGGCCACACCTACATTCCACAGCTATCCTGGACACAACATCTAGAGACAAAAACCTGAGCGACCGCCTCCCACTCACCCTTCGTTCATATGCAGAAGAGCTCCCCTCTCGGTCTGTAGATCTGGCCTACCATACTCGCGGCGCCACACCTAAGTCGAGTTTGTGTTTCCAGACTTCTGTGCCCATAGCCCAGATCCACACACCCTCTAGGCTAGGGCCGCTGGAACCACACTGAAGGACTTTGCCTGTCCTCTCCAAGGAAACTGTGCCTAATATATTGGCCACAACCCTACAGATTAGGAGAAACCTCCAAGGCCCCAGAGTCCATCCCAATAGTGTAGGCCACCCTAGATCAAAAGGGGAACTCTGACAGCAGCTAAGCAACTATCTCCACTTAGACACTCAGACAGTGTCCCCAGTGACAGAAGATTGAAATGGAAAGGCCCCTAGGCCCTAACCTGAAACCTAGCTTTGGTTTCCAGGTGTCTGTCCTCAGAGGACTGTTTTCAAAGACCAGCATGTGGGGCTTTTCTGAGGTACCAAACAGAACCTCTCTCATCTCCACATGGGGACCTTTCTTATTGGAGCTGTATCAAACCCTTCATGTAGGCGAATTCTGCAGGGCCCCTGAGCTGCCAGCACATTCCAAGGTCTCCATGGACACAAACCCACATTATGACCCATCCTCAGGAGAGTGCATTTCAACTCAGCCCTCTGGGTAGCTCACCCAAGAGCCCGCAGATTGAGCCTGCCTTGTCCCGACGTGCCAATGGGAATGTGATTTGGCGTTTCCAGGCATCCATGCTTAGACCCCTGCTCCCGAGTCTTTTAATATGGGGCATCCTGGAACCATCCAATAGGACTCGACTGTCCTGTAGATGGAAACCTTGAGGTTTGGAGAAGCTCACAACTCCCAGCATAGGGAAACCTCCCTATCCTCATGATGCCGACCCCCTTCAGGAAGAAGCCATCATCGACACAAAGTCCAGCCTGAGGCAACATCTCATACTCGCCCTGACCTCAGATGCAGGAGATCTCTATTCAGCCTCTGCAGAGTGGGCCTGCCGTGCCCTAGGCCCCAAACCTCATGCTAGCTTGTGTCTTTAGACTTCCTTCCTTGCAGTCCTGGCAAAGAAGCCCTCCAGACTGGGAATTCCAGAACCACAATGCAGCCCTCTGCCTGAGCATCAGAAGAAAAACGTTGTCCTATGGGGCTCTCCAGAATCATCAAATGAGGATCAAACTGCTCGGGCCTCGACCGCACCCCAATTGGATAGGCTACGTTGGGCACTCATGCTCTGTCTGATACAGCCTGAGGCCAGATGTCTTGCCAAACAAGGAGACAGCTGGTTGCACACAAAGCACTTCAGACACACCATGTCCTTAAGCTGTCATATCTTCCCAACATGGGTTTTCAGACATCTGAACTTAGACATAATATACAATCCCCACAAAGGTGAGTACCTGAAGCACAAATCAGAACTCATCCTTCCCCATGGCTGTAAAGCTTGTTGTTGGCACGAAGTCACAACTTCGTTGTAGGAAAAACCTTGATGGCCACTGAGACCATGCCCAAACTGGAGTGCCGCCTTGGGCAAAAACTCACATCGTGACTCTCATGTGAGGCCCATGTCGAAGTAAGGTCTCTTACAGCCTGGACCAAAAGACCGCATATGGGACTTGCTTGCCAAGGCCCTATGCTGCCAATCTTCACCAGATTTCGAGTTTTCCAGTTGCCCGTACGCAGAGCTGTGATCTGGAATCCCTCTCTTGGAGAGACACCTGAGCCACACAATAGGATTCCACCCTTCCCACAAAATGACCCCAAAATCTTGGGAGCTGGGACAAATCCCAGAGAGGGAGACTCTTCCATAGCCCCAGAGGCCACACCTACATTCCACAGCTATCCTGGACACAACATCTAGAGAAAAAACCTGAGCGACCGCCTCCCACTCACCTTTCGTTCATAAGCAGAAGAGCTCCCCTCTCGGTCTGTAGATCTGGCCTACCATACTCGCTGTGCCACACCTAAGTCGAGTTTGTGTTTTCAGACTTCTGTGCCCATAGCCCAGATCCACACACCCTCTAGGCTAGGGCCACTGGAACCACACTGAAGGACTTTGCCTGTCCTCTCCAAGGAAACTGTGCCTAATATATTGGCCACAACCCTACAGATTAGGAGAAACCTCCAAGGCCCCAGAGTCCATCCCAATAGTGTAGGCCACCCTAGATCAAAAGGGGAACTCTGACAGCAGCTAAGCAACTATCTCCACTTAGACACTCAGACAGTGTCCCCAGTGACAGAAGATTGAAATGGAAAGGCCCCTAGGCCCTAACCTGAAACCTAGCTTTGGTTTCCAGGTGTCTGTCCTCAGAGGACTGTTTTCAAAGACCAGCATGTGGGGCTTTTCTGAGGCACCAAACAGAACCTCTCTCATCTCCACATGGGGACCTTTCTTATTGGAGCTGTATCAAACCCTTCATGTAGGCGAATTCTGCAGGGCCCCTGAGCTGCCAGCACATTCCAAGGTCTCCATGGACACAAACTCACATTATGACCCATCCTCAGGAGAGTGCATTTCTTTTTTTTTTTTTTCCAATTTATTTATTTTCAGAAAAACAGTATTCGTTATTTTTTCACCACACCCAGTGCTCCATGCAAGCTGTGCCCTCTATAATACCCACCACCTGGTACCCCAACCTCCCACCCCCCCGCCACTTCAAACCCCTCAGATTGTTTTTCAGAGTCCATAGTCTCTCATGGTTCATCTCCCCTTCCAATTTACCCAAAAGCACATACCCTCCCCAATGTCCATAACCCTAAATCCCTTCTCCCAACCCCCCTCCCCCCAGCAACCCACAGTTTGTTTCGTGAGATTAAGACTCACTTATGGTTTGTCTCCCTCCCTATCCCATCTTGTTTCATGGATTCTTCTCCTACCCACTTAAGCCCCCATGTTGCATTACCACTCCCTCATATCAGGGAGATCATATGATAGTTGTCTTTCTCCGCTTGACTTATTTCGCTAAGCATGATACGCTCTAGTTCCATCCATGTTGTCGCAAATGGCAAGATTTCGTTTCTTTTGATGGCTGCATAGTATTCCATTGTATATATATACCACTTCTTCTTGATCCATTCATCTGTTGATGGACATCTAGGTTCTTTCCATAGTTTGGCTATTGTGGACATTGCTGCTATAAACATTCGGGTGCACGTGCCCCTTTGGATCACTACGTTTGTATCTTTAGGGTAAATTCCCAGTAGTGCAATTGCTGGGTCATAGGGCAGTTCTATTTTCAACATTTTGAGGAACCTCCATGCTGTTTTCCAGAGTGGTTGCACCAGCTTGCATTCCCACCAACAGTGTAGGAGGGTTCCCCTTTCTCCGCATCCTCGCCAGCATCTGTCATTTCCTGACTTGTTGATTTTAGCCATTCTGACTGGTGTGAGGTGATATCTCATTGTGGTTTTGATTTGTATTTCCCTGATGCCGAGTGATATGGAGCACTTTTTCATGTGTCTGTTGGCCATCTGGATGTCTTCTTTGCAGAAACGTCTGTTCATGTCCTCTGCCCATTTCTTGATTGGATTATTTGTTCTTTGGGTGTTGAGTTTGTTAAGTTCTTTATAGATTTTGGACACTAGTCCTTTATCTGATAGGTCGTTTGCAAATATCTTCTCCCATTCTGTCAGTTGTCTTTTGGTTTTGTTAACTGTTTCCTTTGCTGTGCAAAAGCTTTTGATTTTGATGAAATCCCAAAAGTTCATTTTTGCCCTTGCTTCCCTTGCCTTTGACGATGTTCCTAGGAAGATGTTGCTGCGGCTGAGGTCGAAGAGGTTGCTGCCTGTGTTCTCCTCAAGGATTTTGATGGATTCCTTTCTCACATTGAGGTCCTTAATCCATTTTGAATCTATTTTTGTGTGTGGTGTAAGGAAATGGTCCAATTTTATTTTTCTGCACGTGGCTGTCCAATTTTCCCAACACCATTTATTGAAGAGGCTGTCTTTTTTCCATTGGACATTCTTTCCTGCTTTGTCGAAGATTAGTTGACCATAGAGTTGAGGGTCTATTTCTGGGCTCTCTATTCTGTTCCATTGGTCTATGTGTCTGTTTTTGTGCCAGTACCATGCTGTCTTGATGATGACAGCTTTGTAATAAAGCTTGAAGTCCGGAATTGTGATGCCACCAACTTTGGCTTTGTTTTTCAATATCCCTTTGGCTATTCGAGGTCTTTTCTGGTTCCATATAAATTTTAAAATTATTTGTTCCATTTCTTTGAAAAAGATGGATGGTACTTTGATAGGAATTGCATTAAATGTGTAGATTGCTTTAGGTAGCATAGACATTTTCACAATATTTATTCTTCCAATCCAGGAGCATGGAACATTTTTCCATTTCTTTGTGTCTTCCTCAATTTCTTTCATGAGTACTTTATAGTTTTCTGAGTATAGATTCTTAGCCTCTTTGGTTAGGTTTATTCCTAGGTATCTTATGGTTTGGGGTGCAATTGTAAATGGGATTGACTCCTTAATTTCTCTTTCTTCTGTCTTGTTGTTGGTGTAGAGAAATGCAACTGATTTCTGTGCATTGATCTTATATCCTGACACTTTACTGAATTCCTGTACAAGTTCTAGCAGTTTTGGAGTGGAGTCTTTTGGGTTTTCCACATAGAGTATCATATCATCTGCGAAGAGTGATAATTTGACTTCTTCTTTGCCGATTTGGATGCCTTTAATTTCCTTTTGTTGTCTGATTGACGAGGCTAGGACTTCTAGTACTATGTTGAATAGCAGTGGTGATAATGGACATCCCTGCCGTGTTCCTGACCTTAGTGGAAAAGCTTTCAGTTTTTCTCCATTGAGAATGATATTTGCGGTGGGTTTTTCATAGATGGCTTTGATGATATTGAGGTATGTGCCCTCTATCCCTACACTTTGAAGGGTTTTAATCAGGAAGGGATGCTGTACTTTGTCAAATGCTTTTTCAGCATCTATTGAGAGTATCATATGGTTCTTGTTCTTTCTTTTATTGATGTGTTGTATCACATTGACTGATTTGCGGATGTTGAACCAACCTTGCAGCCCTGGGATAAATCCCACTTGGTCGTGGTGAATAATCCTTTTAATGTACTGTTGAATCCTATTGGCTAGTATTTTGGTGAGAATTTTTGCATCTGTGTTCATCAAGGATATTGGTCTATAGCTCTCTTTTTGGATGGGATCCTTGTCTGGTTTTGGGATCAAGGTGATGCTGGCCTCATAAAATGAGTTTGGGAGTTTTCCTTCCATTTCTATTTTTTGGAACAGTTTCAGGAGAATAGGAATTAGTTCCTCTTTAAATGTTTGGTAGAATTCCCCCGGGAAGCCATCTGGCCCTGGGCTTTTGTTTGTTTGGAGATTTTTAATGACTGTTTCAATCTCCTTACTGGTTATGGGTCTGTTCAGGCTTTCTATTTCTTCCTGGTTCAATTTTGGTAGTTTATATGTTTCTAGGAATGCATCCATTTCTTCCAGATTGTCAAATTTGTTGGCGTAGAGTTGCTCATAGTATGTTCTTATAATAGTTTGTATTTCTTTGGTGTTAGTTGTGATCTCTCCTCTTTCATTCATGATTTTATTTATTTGGGTCCTTTCTCTTTTCTTTTTGATAAGTCTGGCCAAGGGTTTATCAATTTTATTAATTCTTTCAAAGAACCAGCTCCTAGTTTGGTTGATTTGTTCTATTGTTTTTTTGGTTTCTATTTCATTGATTTCTGCTCTGATCTTTATGATTTCTCTTCTCCTGCTGGGCTTAGGGTTTCTTTCTTGTTCTTTCTCCAGCTCCTTTAGGTGTAGGGTTAAGTTGTGTACCTGAGACCTTTCTTGTTTTTTGAGAAAAGCTTGTACCGCTATATATTTTCCCCTAAGGACTGCCTTTGTTGTGTCCCACAGATTTTGAACCGTTGTATTTTCATTATCATTTGTTTCCATGATTTTTTTCAATTCTTCTTTAATTTCCCGGTTGACCCATTCATTCTTTAGAAGGATGCTGTTTAGTCTCCATGTATTTGGGTTCTTTCCAAACTTCCTCTTGTGGTTGAGTTCTAGCTTCAGAGCATTGTGGTCTGAAAATATGCAGGGAATGATCCCAATCTTTTGATACTGGTTGAGTCCTGATTTAGGACCGATGATGTGATCTATTCTGGAGAATGTTCCATGTGCACTAGAGAAGAATGTGTATTCTGTTGCTTTGGGATGAAATGTTCTGAATATATCTGTGATGTCCATCTCATCCAGTGTATCATTTAAGGCCTTTATTTCCCTGTTGATCTTTTGCTTGGATGATCTGTCCATTTCAGTGAGGGGAGTGTTAAAGTCTCCTACTATTATTGTATTATTGTTGATGTGTTTCTTTGATTTTGTTATTAATTGGTTTATATAGTTGGCTGCTCCCACGTTGGGGGCATAGATATTTAAAATTGTTAGATCTTCTTGTTGGACAGACCCTTTGAGTATGATATAGTGTCCTTCCTCATCTCTTATTATAGTCTTTGGCTTAAAATCTAATTGATCTGATATAAGAATTGCCACTCCTGCTTTTTTCTGATGTCCATTAGCATGGTAAATTCTTTTCCACCCCCTCACTTTAAGTCTGGAGGTGTCTTCGGGTTTCAAATGAGTTTCTTGGAGGCAACATATAGATGGGTTTTGTTTTTTTATCCATTCTGATACCCTGTGTCTTTTGATTGGGGCATTTAGCCCATTAACATTCAGGGTAACTATTGAGAGATATGATTTTAGTGCCATTGTATTGCCTGTAAGGTGACTGTTACTATATATTGTCTCTGTTCCTTTCTGATCTACCACTTGTAGGTTCTCTCTTTGCTTAGAGGACCCCTTTCAGTATTTCCTGTAGAGCTGGTTTGGTGTTTGCAAATTCTTTCAGTTTTTGTTGTCCTGGAAGCTTTTAATCTCTGCTTCTATTTTCAATGATAGCCTAGCTGGATATAGTATTCTTGGCTGCATGTTTTTCTCGTTTAGTGCTCTGAAAATGTCATGCCAGCTCTTTCTGGCCTGCCAGGTCTCTGTGGATAAGTCAGCTGCCAATCGAATACTTTTACCATTGTATGTTACAGACTTCTTTTCCCGGGCTGCTTTCAGGATTTTCTCTTTGTCACTAAGGCTTGTAAATTTTACTATTAGGTGACGGGGTGTGGGCCTATTCTTATTGATTTTGAGGGGCGTTCTCTGAACCTCCTGAATTTTGATGCTCGTTCCCTTTGCCATATTGGGGAAATTCTCCCCAATAATTCTCTCCAGTATACCTTCTGCTCCCCTCTCTCTTTCTTCTTCTTCTGGAATCCCAATTATTCTAATGTTGTTTCGTCTTATGGTGTCACTTATCTCTCGAATTCTCCCCTCATGGTCCAGTAGCTGTTTGTCCCTCTTTTGCTCAGCTTCTTTATTCTCTGTCATTTGGTCTTCTATATCGCTAATTCTTTCTTCTGCCTCATTTATCCTAGCAGTGAGAGCCTCCATTTTTGATTGAACTTCATTAATAGCATTTTTGATTTCAACTTGGTTAGATTTTAGTTCTTTTATTTCTCCAGAAAGGGCTTTTATATCTCTGGAGAGGGTTTCTCTAATATCTTCCATGCCTTTTTCAAGCCCGGCTATAACCTTGAGAATTGTCATTTTGAACTCTAGATCTGACATATTACCAATGTCTGTATTGATTAGGTCCCTAGCCTTCGGTACTGCCTCTTGTTCTTTTTTTTGTTGTGAATTTTTCCGCCTTGTCATTTTGTCCAGCTAAGAGTATATGAAGGAGCAAGTAAAATACTAAAAGGGTGGCAACAATCCCAGGAAAATATGCTTTAACCAAATCAGAAGAAATCCCAAATCGTGAGGGGGGATTTCTCCCCCCTCACGATTGGGTGAGGGATCTCCTCTGATTGGGATCTCCTTTGATTGGGATCTCCCAATCTCTTCTGATTGGGATCTCTTCTGATTTGGGGATAAAAAGAGGTTCAAAAAGAAAGAAAGAAAAAAAAGAATTAAAAAAAAGATTGAATTAAAATTTCAATCAAGAATTTTAAAAAGAATTAAGAAAAAAAAAGATTGAAGAGATTAGGATCTCTTCTGATTTGGGGATAAAAAGAGGTTCAAAAAGAAAGAAAGAAAAAAAGAAAAAAAAAAGAATAAAAAAAAAGAAAATGAATAAACAAAAGTATAAAAAAGAAAAAAATATATATATTAGATAATCTAGTTAAAAAACGTTAAAAAAGAAAAGGGTAAAAGTTATAAAAAATTTTAGCAGAAAAAGAGAAAAAAAAGAAAAAGAAAAAATTAAATTAACTGCAAGACTAAAAAATCACAGGCAGAAAGCCATGAGTTCCGTGGTTTGTTTTCTCCTCCTCTGGAATTCTGCTGCTCTCTCCTTGGTATTGAAACTGCACTCCTTGGTAGGTGAACTTGGTCTTGCCTGGATTTCTTGTTGATCTTCTGGGGGAGGGGCCTGGTGTAGTGATTCTCAAGTGTCTTTGCCCCAGGCAGAATTACACCGCCCTTACCAGGTGCCGGGCTGAGTGATCTGCTCGGCTTTGCTTTCAGGAGCTTTTGTTCCCTGAGCGCTTTCCGTAGAGTTCCGGAGGACGGGAATACAAATGGCGGCCTCCTGGTCTCCGGCCCGGAGGAGCCGAGAGCCCGGGGCCCCGCTCCCCAGTGCGTCCTCAGCGAACAGCTCCTAGTAACTCCCGTCTGCCCAATCTCCGGCTGCGCTCCGAGCTCACCGAGCCTGCGACCGGTTCAAGGCAACTCCGAGCTGCGAGTTCACTGTCGGCTCTGTCTCTGCAGCCGGCTTTCCCGGTCCAATATCCGCAAGCTCTGCGACACTCAGACACCCCTGATCCTTCTGTGACCCCGCGGGACCTGAGGTCACGCTGACCCCGTGTGGGCTTCGCCCTGGTTTAGCCTCCGGAGCGATGTCCCTCAGCGGAACAGACTTTTAAAAGTCCTGATTTTGTGCTCCGTTGCTCCGCCGCTTGCCGGTAGCCGGCCCCTCCCCCTGGGTCTATATTCCCGTCGCTTTGGATTCACTTCTCCGCCAGTCCTACCTTTCAGAAAGTGGTTGTTTTTCTGTTTCTAGAATTGCTGTTCTTCTTCTCTTCGATCTGCCGATGGATTTGCAGGTGTTTGCAATCTTTAGATAAGCTATCTAGCTGATCTCCTGCTAGCTGAGGTAGTCTCAGCCTGCTAATTCTCCGCCATCTTGACTCCTCCCCCCCAGGAGAGTGCATTTCAACTGAACCCTCTGAGTAGCTCACCCAAAAGCCCGCAGATTGAGCCTGCCTTGTCCCGACCAGGCATGGGAATGTGATTTGGCGTTTCCAGGCATCCATGATTAGACCCCTGCTCTCGAGTCTCTCCATATGGGGCATCCTGGAACCATCCAATAGGATTCGACTCTCCAGCAGAAGGAAACCTTGAGGTTTGGAGAAACTCACAACTCCCTGGATTCATGAGGACCCCACCCCCTTCAAGAAGTGGCCATCATGGACACAAAGTCCAGCCTGAGGCAACATCTCATACTCGCCCTGACCTCAGATGCAGGAGATCTCAATTCCGCCTCTGCAGAGTGAGCCTGCTGGGCCCTCGGTCCAAAACTAACACTGGCTTGTGTTTTCAGACTACCTTCCTCACACTCCTGGCAAAGAAGCCCTCCAGACTGGGAATTCTGGAACCATAATGCAGCCCTCTGCCTGCCCACTAGAAGAAAAATGTTGCCCTATGGGGCTCTCCAGAAACCCTAAATGAGGATCAACCTGTTCGGGCCTCAACCGAACCCCAACTGGATAGACTGCCCTGGGCACTAATGTTCTGTCTGACAAAGCCTGAGGCCAGAAATCCCAGCAGACAAAGAGACAGTTGGACGCACACCACAGCACATTGGACACACCATGGCCTTAGGCTGTCATCTCTTCCCAACCTGGGTTTTCAGACATCTGAACGTAGACATTTATCCAATCCCCACACAGGTGAGTACCTGAAGCACAAATCATATATCCTCCTTCCCAATGGCTGTAAAGCTTGCTGTTGGCATGGTTTCAGAATTTCAGGGGAGGAGAAACCTTCATAGCCCCTGAGGCCACGCCTAAACTTGAGTGTTGCTTTCGGCACAAACTCGCACTGTGACCCCCAGCGTGAGGCCCATGTGGAAGTAAGGCCTTGCAGGGCCTGGACCAAGAGCCCACATATGGGGATTGCCAAGCTCCTATGCTCCCAATACTCACCAGAGTTAGAGGTTTCCAGTCGCCCATACCCAGGGCTGTGATCATTTGAAAGCATGCTGAGGCTGAGTGTCACAATGCCTGTTTGTGCCCAGGGCAGGCGTCATGACTGGGGAGGTCTTAATGGCCATGAAACTGTCTCCCACCCTCAGAGTTGGACACCCATCCCAAAAGCAATGTTTTCTGCCATCTGGAAGAAGGAGTTCTCTATTGTGCTCCCAGTTCCCCTAGTTGCAGTGATTCCAGGAAAGGTCTGGGGACAGATGCCTGAATACCAAGGATTTGTAGAGATGATGCACTTGGGCCATGGTCGCCCTCACATGCTGGATATAGGCCCCACTTTCTGGGTGGCTGACTCTAGGTTGGGGCTCAGGCTCTTGAGGATGGAATTGTAAACACAAGCTATAGTTAAATTCAGTGCCAAGTGTAAGGCAGTTCCAGAGTGCTTCAGCTGATTCCAGATATCCAGCACCTTACTAAGGGCGAATGTCAGATGTTTGCGTCTATGATGAATGATAAATAGACCAGTGGCATCAAGATGCCATGGAGGATTTCCCACGCTGGGGCTTGTGAGATGCTCCAAACAGCAAGGTTTCCTTCTATCCAACAGGGAGAGTCTGGTTTGTTTGCTCCAGTGTCCCCCATATGGAAAGTTTGGGTAGCAGAGCATTCCCACATGGATGCCTTGAAAGCACAGCTCCAGTGACCATTGCAGCAGAGAGACAAGGCAGGTTCATTCTGGTTGCTTTGAGTTGAACACCAAGGTCTTCAATTGACATGGAATCCCTTGCAGATGGATTACAATACTGGTTGGTTACCAGGGAGACTTTAGAATGTGCTGGTAGCTAAGGTGCCATGCAGGATTCTCCTACCAAGGGGGTTTGACACAGGTCGAAGAGCACAGTTTCCTTCTGGGGACAGGAGATGATCCATGGTGTGGCTCAGGGACCTCATGTTGTACCATAAGTTGGTATCCCAGAACAGGCCTCTGAGGACAGGTGTCTGAAAACCTAATCTAGGGTATCAATGAGGTCCTAGGGGCATGTCAGGTTCAATCTTCTGACTCAGGAACTTTGACTTGGGTGTCTTCTTGGATGTAGGTGATCAGGGTGTTTCATTTGTGTGTAGAGCAGGCTCCAATATTGGGGTGGCCTCAGGGGCTTTGCAGGTTTGACCTAATTTGGAGGCTTTAGGCAAAAATGACAGGCATAGTTTCTTTGGGGATGGCAGGCATAGACCTGTGGTGTGGCTCCAGAGACCCCATCCCAGAGGTCATGTGAGCCATGGTTTTGGGAGAGAAGTCTCCAAACATAAACTCTGGATATGGTTAGTGGCGAGGAGATTGCAGGCCCGATGCACAGATCTGAAGGGCATCTCATCTGGAACCATAAACCAGGTGATTCGAAGGTGGTAGCACAGGCTTTATATCTGGATTGTGTGTCCAGGATGGCCTCATAATGCAGGTGTGGTCTCATGGATCCATGGGAGATTTTTCCTCTCGAAGGATCCTGGTGGCTCCCAATAGTTTTGTGGCTTTTTCTGGGAAGGAAAGAGTGCTGTTTTCGATCGTATGGGTGCCCCTAAACAGGGATTCCAGTGAAGGTCTTTGGGTCTGGGCGCCTGGAAAAATGCCACCAAGGGTAAGGATTTGGGCCTAGGTGCATAGCAGGCCTGTAATGCGGTATCCTGATGTTGCAACTGAGAGGTCATGTTTGAAAGCATCCTCGTGCTGAGGGTCACAATGCCTGAAGGTGCCCAGGGCATCCCTCATGACTGGGCTTGGTTTCAATGGCCATGAAACTTTCTTCCACTCTGAGGGTTGGACAACCATTCCAACAGCCAGGTTTCCTGCCATGTAGAAGGAGGAGTTCTCTATTGTGCTCCCGGATCCCCTATTGGCAGGGATTCAAGCAAAGGTCTGGGGACAGATGCCTGAATACCAAGGATGGGTAAAGATGATGAACTTGGGCCATGGCAAGTCTCACATGCTGGATATGGGCCCCACTTTCTGGGTGGCTGACACTAGGTCCGGGGTGAGGCTCTTTCAGGTACAGAACTACTGAACAGGGAGGCCTATAAATTGGGGATCTCTCAAGGGCCGAGCTGATTGATCCTCAAGTGGGGTGTCTGGGAAGACTCACCACGCAATTGTTCTTTCTATGGGGAAGGCAGAATGCTGAGTTGTGGCTCCAGAATTTCTTATCAAGTGGTCTTGGGGACCAATAGGGTGAGGATGGAATTGTAAACACAAGCTACGGTTAAATTCATGCCAAGTGGAAGGCAGTTTGAGGGTCCCACATCTGATTCGAGATATCCAGCTCATATTCGAGATATGAGCCTTAGTAAGGGCAGATGTCAGATGTTTGCTCACACTGGACTTTCCTCTATGATAACTGATAAATGGACAGGTGGCATCAAGATGCCATGGAGGATTTCCCATGCTGGGGCTTGTGAGATGCTCCAAACAGCAAGGTTTCCTTCCACTGGACAGGGGGAGTCTGATTTGTTTGCTCCAGGGTCCCCCATATTGAAAGTTATGGTAGCAGAGCACTCCCGCATGGACTTGGAAAGCATACCTCCATTGACATGGAATCTCGTGAAGTTGTTTTACAATGCTGATTGGTTACCAGGGAGACCTTAGAATGTGCTGGTGGCTAAGGTGTCATGCAGTATTCACCTACCAAGAGGGTTTGACACATGTTGAAGAGTACGGTTTCTTTCTGGGGACAGGAGATGTACTGTTGTATTGCTCAGGGACCTCATGTTTTATCATAAGTTCATATTGCAGAACATGTCTCTGAGGACAGATGCCTGAAAACCTAATCTAGGGTTCCAATGAGGACCTAGGGGCATGTCAGGTACAATATTCTGACTCGGACCATTGACTTGGGTGTCTGCCTGGATGGAGGTGATCAGTGGGTTTCAGAGTGTGCATTTGTATCCAGACTCCAATATTGGGCTTGGCTCAGGGGACCTGCAGGTTTCCTCCTAATCTGGAGGGTTTGGGCAACTGTGACAGGCACAGTTTCCTTGGGGATTGTAGGCACATACCTGTGGTGTGACTCCAGAGACCCCAACCTGGAGGGAATGTGAGCCATAGATTTTGGAGAGAAGTCTGCAAACACAAACTCCGGATAGGGTTATTGGCGAGGAGATCACAGGACCAAGGCACAGACCTGGAGGGTATCTCGTCAGGAACTGTAATCTGGGTGACTCGAAGGCATTAGCTCAGGCTTTTCTATCTGATTTTGTGTCCAGGATGGCTTAAGAATGCAGGTGTGGTCTCATGGGTCCATGGAAGATTTTTCCTCTTGAGGGATCCTGGCAGCGCCCAAAGGTTTGGTGGCTTTTTCCAGGAAGCAAAAAGTGCTGATTTCGATCTTATGGGTGCCCCTATACCAGGATTCCAGAAGCGGGCTCTCGGTCTGGGCTCCTGGAAAATGCCTCCAAGGGTTTGGATGTGGGCCTAAGGGCATAGCAGGCCTGTAATGCGGGATCCTGGTGGTGCAACTGGGAGGTCTTGTTTGAAAGCATGCTCAGGCTGAGTGCCACAATGCCTGTTGGTTCCCAGGGCAACCCTCATGACTGGGCGTGGTCTCAATGGCCATGAAACTTTCTTCCACTCTGTGGGTTAGACATCCATCCCAACAGCCAGGTTTCCTGCCACATGGAAGGAGGAGTATTCTTTTGTGCTCCCAGTTCCCCTATTGGCAGGGATTCCACCAAAGTTCTGGGGACAGATGCCTGAATACCAAGCATGGGTAAAAATGATGGACTTGGACCATGGACGGTCTCACATGATGGATATAAGCACTGCTCTTTGGGTGGTTGACACTAGGTCGGGGCTCATACTCTGTCAGAAACAGCACTGCTGCTCAGGAAGTCCTATAAATTGGGGATACCTCAATGGCCGAGCAGACTGATACTCATATGGGGTTTCTGGGAAGTCTCACCAGGCACTTGTTCATTCTATGGGGAAGGCAGATTGCTGCATTGTGGCTCCAGAACTCCCTATCAAGAGGGCTTGGGGACCAGTATGGTGAGGATGGAATTGAAAACATAAGCTACCATTAAATACACTGCCAAGCAGAAGGCAGTTCCAGGGTGCAGCGGCTTATTCCAGATATCCAGCACCTGAGTAAGGGCAGATGTCAGATGTTCATTCATACTGGGCTTTGAGTCTATGATGACTGACAAATGGAGGGTGGCATCAAGAGGCCATGGAGGATTTCCCACGCGGGGGATTGTGAGATGCTCAAATAGCAAGGTTTCCTTCTCCAAGACAGGGTGAGTCCGGTTTGTTTGCTCGGGCTCCCCCATATGGAAAGTTTGGGTAGCAGAGCTCTCCCTATTGGATGCCTGGAAAACACACCTCCATTGACCACTGAAGTTGAGGATCAAGTCAGGTTCGTTCTGGTGGCTCTGGGGCGAATTGCCAAGGCCTTGAGTGGACATGGAATCTCTTGCAGATAGGTCACAATGCTGGTTTGTTACCAGTTAGGCCTTAGAATGTTCTGGTGTCTTAGGTGCCCTGCAGGATTATCCTACCAAGAGGGTTTGACACAGATCTAAGAGCTTTGCTTCCTTCTGGGGACAGGAGATGCTCTGATGTGGGATTCAGGGAACACATGTTGTATCATAAGTTAGTATTCCAGAACTGGCCTCTGAGGACAGATGTCTGAAAACCTAATCTAGGGTTCTAATGAGGTCCTAGGGGAATGTCAGGTTCAATCTTCTGACTCAGGATCATTAACATGGGTGTCTGCCTGGATGTAGGTGATCAGGGTGGTTCAGACTGCATGTTTGTGTCCAGAGCAGCCTCCAATATTGGGATGGACTCAGGGGCCTTGCAGGTTTCAACCTAATCTGGAGGGTTTGGGCAACTGGTACGGGCACAGATTCCTTGGGGATGGGAGGCGCAGACTGGTGTTGAGGCTCCACAGACCCCATTCTGGAGGTCACGTGAGCCATGGTTTGGGAGAGAAGTCTGCAAACACAAACTCGGGTTAGGGTTAGTGGCCAGGACATCACAGGCCCAATGCATAGACCTGAAGGGCAGCTCATTGAGAACAGTTGTCCGGGTGACTCGAAGGTGGTAGCACAGGCTTTTCTGCCTGGATTGTGTATCCAGGGTGGCCTTGTAATGCAGGTGCGGTCTCATGGGTCTATGGGAGATTTTTCCACTCGAGGGTTCTGGCGGGTCCCAATAGTTTGGTGGCTTTTTGGGGGAAGGGAACAGTGCTGTTTTCCATCTTAGTGGTGTCCCAAAGTAGGGATTCCAGAGATGGGCTCTGGGTCTGGGCTCTTGGAAAATCCACCAAGGGTTAGGATTTGGGTCTAGGGGATTATCAGGCTTGTCATGCGGCTTCCTGGTGGTGGCACTGAGAGGGCTTGTTTGAACGCATGCTCAGGTTGAGGGTCACAATGCTTGTTTGTGCCCAGGGCGGCCTTCATGACTGGGTGTCGTCTCAATGGCCACGATGCTGGCTCCCACTCTGAGGCGTGGACAACCATTCCAATAGTCAGGTTTCCTGCCATCTGGAAGGAGTTCTCTACTGTGCTCATGATTTCCCTAGTGGCAGGGGTTCCAACAAATGTCTGAGGACTGATGCCTGAAAAGCAAGGATGGGTAGAGATGACGGACTTGGGCGTGGATGGTCTCACATGCTGGATATGGACCCCACTCTCTGGGTGCTTGATACTAGGTTGGGGCTCGGACTCTGACAGATACAGCATTACTGGCCAGGAAGTCTTATAAATAGGGGATCCCTCGAGTGCCGGACAGACTGATCCTCATGTGGGTTTTCTGGGCAGTCTCACCAGGCACTTGTTTTTCTATGGGGAAGGCAGAATGGTGCGTTGTGGCTCCAGAATTCCCTATCAAGAGGGCTTGGGGACCAGTACAGTGAGGATGGAATTGTAAACACAAGCTATGGTTAAATACAGTGCAAAGCGGAAGGCAGTTCCAGGGTACCGCGGCTGATTCGAGATGTCCAGCACCCGAGTAAGGGCAGATGTCAGATGTTTGCTCACACTGGGCTTTGTGTCTATAATGACTGACAAATGGAGGGGTGGCATCAAGAGTCCATGGCAGATTTCCCACACTGGGGCTTGTGAGATTCTTTAGACAGCAAGGTTTTCTTCTCCCAGATAGGGGGATTCTGGTTTGTTTGCTCCAGGGATCCCCATATGGAAAGTTTCTGTAGCAGAGTTCTCCCACATCGATGCCTGGAAAGCACACCTCCATTGACCATTGCAGCTGAGGAACAAGTCAGGTTCATTGTGGTGGCTCTATGCGGAAGTACCAAGGCATTGAGTGGACATGGTATCACTGGCAGATGGGTCTCAATGCTGGTTTGTTACCAGGTAGAACTTAGAATGTGCTGGTGGCTTAGGTGCCCTGCAGGATTCTCTGATCAGGAGGGTTTGACACAGATCGAAGAGCACTGTTTCCTTCTGGGGACAGAGGATGAGGCTCACGGATCTCATGTTGTATCATAAGTTGGTATTGCAAAAGAGGCCTCTGAGGAGAGATGCCTGAAAACCTAATCTAGGGTTCCACTGAGATCCTAAGGGCATGTCAGGTTCAATCTTCTGACTCAGGACCATAGACATGGGTGTCTGCCTGGATGTAGGTGATCAGGATCATTCACACTTTGCATTTGTGTCCAGAACAGCCTCCAGTATTGACGTGGACTCAGGAACATTGCAGGTTTCAACGTAATCTGGAGAGTTTGGGCAACTGTGACGGGCACAGTTTCCTTGGGGATGGGAGGCGCAGAACTGTGGTGTGGCTCCAGACCTCCGATCCTGGAGAGCATGTGAGCCATGGTTTTAGGAGAGAAGTCTGCAAACACAAACTCAGGTTAGGGTTAGTGGCGAGGAGATTGCAGGGTCAGTGCGTAGACCTGGAGGACAACTGGTCGGGAACTGTATTCAAGGTGACTCGAAGGCAGTAGCACAGGCTTTTCTATGTGGTTTGTGTGTTCAGGATGGCCTCGGAATGCAGATGTGCTCTCATGGGTCTATGGAAGAGTTTTCCTCTGG
The DNA here is from genome assembly GCF_020171115.1 of Neogale vison. Lineage (NCBI taxonomy): Eukaryota > Metazoa > Chordata > Mammalia > Carnivora > Mustelidae > Neogale > Neogale vison. The sequence goes on along the minus strand of NC_058092.1, from coordinate 113,045,394 downwards.
AGGGATCCTGACGGCTCCCAATAGATTGGTGTTTTGTTCGGGGAAGGAAGAGTGCTGTTTTCCATCTTAGGGGTTTCCCAAAACAGGTATTCCAGAGACGAGCTCTGGCTCAGGGCACCCGGAAAATATAACCAAGGGTTAGGATTTGGGCCTAGGGGCGTAGCAGGACTGTAATGTGTGATCCTGGTGGTGCAACTGAGAGGGCTTGTTTGAAAGCATGCTCAGGCTGAGGGTCACAATGACTCTTTGTGCCCAGGGCAGCCCTCATGACTGGGCATGGTCTCAATGGCCACGAAGCTGACTCCCAGTCTGAGGGTTAGGTACACATCCCACCAGCCAGTTCTCCTGCCATCTGTAAGGAGGAGTTCTCTCTTGTGCTCCAGGTTCCTGTAGTGGCTGGCATTCCAGGAAAGGTCTGGGGACATATGCCTGAATACCAAGCATGGGTAGAGATGATGAATTTGGGCCATGGCTGGTCTCACATGCTGGATATAGGCCCCGCTCTCTGGGTTGCTGACACAAGGCAGAGGCTTAGGCTCTGTCAGATACAGCACTACTGGCCAGATTGACCTATAAATCAGGGGTCCCTTGATGGCCAACAGACTGATCCTCATGTGGGGTTTCTGGGTAGTCTCACCAGGCACTTGTTCTTTTTATGGGAAAGGCAGAATGCTGCATGGTGGCTCCAGAATTCCCTATCAAGAGGGCTTGTGGACCAGTAGGGTGAAGATGGAATTGGAAACACAAGCTATGGTTAAATGCAGTGCCAAGCGGAAGGCAGTTCTAGGGTGTAGCAGCTGATTCGAGATATCCAGCCACTGCGTAAGGGCAGATAACAGATGTTTGCTCACACTGGACTATGCGTCTATGATGACTGACAAATGGAGATGTGGCATCAGGAAGCCATGGAGGATTTCCCATGCTGGGACTTGTGAGATACTCCAAAGAGTAAGGTTTCCTTCTACCCAACAGGGGGAGTCTGGTTTGTTTGGTCCATGGTCTCCCATTTGGAAATTGGGTAGCACAGCACCTCCACATGGATGCCTGGAAAGTACACCTCCCTTGACCATTGCAGCTGAGGAACAAGGTAGGTTCGTTCTGATGGCTCTGGGGTGAAGTACCACAGCCATGAGTGGACATGGAATCTCTTTCAGAAGGGTCATAATGCTGGTTTGTTACCAGGGAGATCTTAGAATGTGTTGATGGCCAAGGTGGTATGCAGAGTTCACTTACCAAGAGGATTTGACACAAGTCGAATAGCACGGTTTCCTTCTGGGGACAGGATATGTTCTGTTGTGTGGCTCAGGGACCTCATGTTGTGTCCAAAGTTGGTATTCCAGAACAGGCCTCTGAGGACAGATGCCTGAAAACCTAACCTAGGAGTCCAATGAGGGCCTACGTGTATTTCAGGTACAGTCTTCTGACTCAGGACCATTGACTTGGGTGTCTGCATGGATGTAGGTAATCAGGGTGTTTCTAACTGCACATTTGTGTCCTGAGCAGACTCCAAGGCCTCTGAGCTAAGGGGCCCTGCAGGTTTCCCCTAAGCTGGAAGGTTTTTGCATCTCTGATGGGCACATTTTCCTTGGGGATGGCAGGCACTGTCCTGTGGTGTGGATCCACAGACCCCATCATGGAGGGCATGTGGCCCATGGTTTTGGGAGAGATATATGCAGACACAAATTTGGTTTAGGGTTAGTGGCAAGATGATCACAGGCCCAACGCGGAGACCTGCAGAACAGCTCATAAGGAACTGTAATTAGTGTGACGGGAAGTCAGTAGCATAGACTTTTTTATCTGGATTGTGTGTCCAGGATGGCCTCCGAATGCAGGTGTGCTTTCATGGGTCCATGGGAGACTTTTCCTGTATAAGGATCCTGGCCGGTCTCCATAGTTTGGTGGTTTTATTGGGGAATGGAAGAGTGCTGTTTTCCATCTTAGTGGTTCCCCAAAACAGGGATTCCAGAGACATGCTCATTCTGGTGGCTATGGGGTGAAGTTCCAAGGCCTTGAGTGGACATGGAATCTCTTACAGATGGGTCACAATGCTGATTTTTTACCAGGTAGATCTTAGAATGTGCTGGTGGCTAAGGTGCCATGCAGGATTCTTCTACCAAGAGGGTTTGACACAGGTCGAAGCACACGGTTTCTATCTGGGGACAGATGTTCTGTTGTGTGGCTCAGGGACCTCATGTTGTATCATAAGTTGGTTATCTAGAACAGGCCTCTGAGGACCGATGCCTGAAAACCTAATCTAGGGTTCCAATGAGGTTCTAGGGGCATATCAGGTACAATCTTCAGACTCAGGACCATTGACTTGCGTGTCTGCATGGATGTAGGTGATCAGGGTTTTCCCAACTGCACATTTGTGTCCTGAGCAGCCTCCCATATTGGGGTGGGCTCAGGGGCCTTGCAGGTTTCCCCTAAGCTGGAAGGTTTTTGCACCTCTGACGGGCACAGTTTCCTTGGGGATGGCAGGCACTGTCCTGTGGTGTGGATCCACAGACCCCATCATGGAGGGCATGTGACCCATGGTTTTGGAAGAGATGTCTGCAGACACAAATTCGAATTAAGGTTAGTAGCAAGGTGATCATAGGCCCAATGCAGAGACCTAGAGGGCAGCCCCAAAGGAACTGTAATTAGTGGGACAGGAAGTCAGTAGCACAGGCTTTTCTATCTGGATTATGTGTCCAGGATTGCCGCTGAATGCAGGTGTTGTCTTATGGGTCCATGGGAGACTTTTCCTCTCTAAGGATCCTGGTAGGTCTCCATAGATTGGTCGCTTTATCGGGGAATGAAAGAGTGCCACTTTCCATCTTAGCAGTGCCCCAAAACAGGGATTCCAGAGACAGGCTCTGGTTCTGTGCACCTGGAAAATCCCACCAGTGGTTAGGATTTGGGCCTAGGGGGGTCCCAGGCCTACAATGTGGTCCCAGGCCTACAATGTGCAGCTGAGAGGGCTTGTTTTAAAGCCTGCTCAGGCTGAGGGCCACAGTGCCTGTTTGTGCTCAGGGCAGCCCTCAGGAGTGGAAGTGGTCTCACTAGCCATGTAGCTGGCTCCCACTTTGAGCATTGGACACCCATCCTAACAGCCAGGTTTCCTGAATTTGGGAATTAGAAGTTCTCTATTGTGATTCAGGTTCACCCATTGGCAGGGATTCCAACAAAGGTCTGGGGACAGATGCCTGAATACCAAGCATGGGTAGAGATGATGGACTTGGGCCATGGCCAGTCTCACCTGCTGGATATGGGCCCCACTCTCTGGGTTGCTGACACTAGGTCGGGGCTCAGACTCTGTCAGATACAGCACTACTGGCCAGGAAGGCCTATAAATCGGGGATCTCTTGAGGGCCAAGAAGACTCATCCTCATGTGGTGTTTCTGGGCAGTCTCACCAGACACTTGTTCTTTCTATGGGGAGGCAGAAAGCTGTGTTGTGGCTCCATAATTCCCTATCAAGAGGGCTTGGGGACAAGTAGGGTGAGGATGGAATTGTAAACACAACCTACGGTCAAATACAATGCCGAGCTGAAGGCAGTTCAAGGATGAAGCGGGTTATTCGAGATATCCAGCACCTGAGTAAGGGCGGATGTCAGATGTTTGTTCACACTGGACTTTGCGTCTATGATGACTGACAAATGGAGGTGTGGCGTCAAGAGTCCATAGAGGATTTCCCATGCTGGGGCTTGTGAGATTCTCCAAACAGCAAGGTTTCCTTCTCCCGGACAGGGGGAGTCTGGTTTGTTTGCTCCAGGTTTCCCCATATGGAAAGTTTGGGTAGCAGAGCTTGCTGGCATGGATGCCTGGAAAGCACACCTCCACTGTCCATGGCAGCAGAGGAACATGGCAGGTTTGTTCTGGAGCGGAGGGCCAAGGCCTTGAATTGATATTGAATCTCTTGCAGATGGGACACAATGCTGGTTTATTACCAGGGAGGTATTAGAATGTGCTGGTGGCTAAGGGGCCGTGCAAGATTCTCCTACCCTGAGTGTTTGGCAAAGGTCAAAGATCACGATTTCCTTCTGAGGACAGGAGATATTCTTTTGTGTGACTCAAGTACCACATGTTGGAATATAAATTGGTATTACAGAACAGGCCTCTGAGGAAAAATGCCTGAAAACATAATCTAGGGTTCCAATGAAGTCCTAGGGCATGTCAGATTCAATCTTTTCACTCAGGACCATTGACTTGGCTGTCTGCCTGGATGTAGGTGATCATGGTGTTTCAGATGCATCTAGAGTGGCTGCCAACATTGGGGTGGGCTCATGGGGCTTACAGGTTCCTGTAATCTGGAAGGTTAGACCAACTGTGATGGGCACAGTTTCCTTGGGGATGGCAGGCACAGTCCTGTGGAGTGGCTCTAGAGACCACATCCAGGAGGGCATGTTAGCCATGGTTTTTGGAAAGAAGTCTGCAAAAACAAATTCGTTTTAGGATTAGGTGAGAGGTGATCATAGGCCCAATGCATAGACCTGGAGGGCATCTCATCGGCAACTGTAATTAGGGTGACTAAAAGGCGATAACACAGGCTTTTCTATCTGAATTGTGTGTCCATGATGGCCTTGGAATCAGGGGTGGTCTCAGGGATCCATGGGAGATGTTTCCTCTCTAAGGTTCCTGGCATATCTTGGTGGCTTTTTCAGGAAGGGAATAGTGTTGTTTTCCATCTTAGGGGTGTCCCAAAATAGGGATTCCAGAAACGGGTTGTGGGTCTGGGTGCTTGGAAAATCTCACCAAGGGTTAGGATTTGGGCCTAGGGGCATACGAGACCAGCAATGCGGGATCCTGGTGGTGAAACTGAGAGGGCTTGTTTGAAAGTATGCTCAGGCTGACAGTCACAATGCCTGTTTGTGTCCAGGGAGGCCCTCATGACTGGGCATGGTCTTAATGGCCATGAAGCTGGCTCCCACATTGACGGCTGGACACCCATCCCAACAGCCAGGTTTCCTGCCATGTGGAAGGAGAAATTCTCTATTGTGCTTCAGGTTCCCCCATTGGCATGGAATCCAGCAAATGTCTGGGAACAGGTGCCTGATTACCAAGGATTGGTAATGATGACAGACATAGGCCATGGCCAATCTCACATGCTGGATATGGGTCCTGCTCTCTGGGATGCTGACACTAGGTCGGGCTCAGACTCTGTCAGACACAGCACTTGTGGCCAGGCAGCCGATAAATCGGGGTTCCAAAGAAGGCGATCAGATTGATCCTCATGTGAGGTTTCTGGGCAGACACACCAGGCAATTTTTCTTTCTACGGTGAAGGTGGAATGCTGCCTTGTGGCTCCAGAATTCCCTATAATGAGGGCTTGGAGACCAGTAGGGTGAGGATGGAATTGGAAACACAAGCTGTGGTACAATTCAGTGCCTGCCAGAAGGCAGTTCCAATGTGCAGTGGCTGATTCGAGATATCCAGCACCTGAGTAAGGGCGGATGTCAGATGTTTGCTCACACTGGAGTTTGTGTCTGAGCTGACAGAAAAATGGAGGCCTGGCGTCCAGAAGCTATGGAGGATTTCCCTCGCTGAGGCTTTCAGATCCTCCAAACAGCGAGGGTTCCTTCCACTGGACAGGTGGAGTCTTGTTTGTTGGTTCCAATGTCCCCCGTGTGGAAAGCTTGGGTAGCAACTCTCCTGAATGGATGCCTGGAAAGCACCCCTCCATTGACCACTGCAGCTGAAGAACATGGCAGGTTCGTTGTGGTTGCTCAGGGGAAAAGTACCAAGGCCTTGAGTTGATATGGAATCTCTTGCGGTTGGGTCACAATGCTCGTTTGTTACTAGGGATATCTTAGAATGTGCTGATGTCTAGATGCCCTGCAGGACTCTCCTACCCTGAGGGTTTGGCACAGGTCGAAGAGCATGGTTTCCTTCTGGGGACAGAAGATTTTCTGTTATGTGGCTCAGGGACCACATGTTGTATCATAAGTTGGTATTCCAGAACAGGCCTCTGAAGACAGATGCATGAAAACCTAATCTAGGGTTCCGATGAGGTTTTAGGGGCATGACATGTTCAATCTTCTGACTCAGGACCATTGGCTTGGCTCTCTGTCTGGATAAAGGTGATCAGGGCGTTTCAGACTTCCCAATTGCGTCCAGAGCAGCCGCCAATATTTGAGTGGGCTCAGGGGACTTGCAGGTTTCTCCTAATCTGGAAGGTTTGGGCAACTTCAACAGTCACAGCTTCCCTGGATGGCAGTCACAGTCCTGTGGTGTGGATCCACAGACCCCATCATGGAGGGCATGTGACCCATGGTTTTGGGAGAGATGTCTGCGAAAAAATTTTGTGTTAGGGTTAGTGGCTAGGTGATCCCAGGCCGAATGCATAGACCTAGAGAGCAGAACATCAGAAACTGTAATTAGGGTGACTGGAAGGTGGTGGCACATGCTTTTCTATCTGGATTGTGTGTCCAGAATGGCCTCGGCATGCAGGTGTGGTCTCCTGGGTCCATGCGACATTTTTCCTCTCTTAGGATCCCGGAGTCTCCCCAAAGTTTGTTGGCTTTTTCAGGGGTGGGAAGAGTGCTGTTTTCCATCTTTGGGTGCCCCAAAGTAGGGATTCCAGAGACAGGCTCTAGGTCTGGGCACCTGGAAAATCCCACCAAGGGTTAGGATTTGGGCCTAGGGGTTTACCAGGTCTGCAATGCCGGATTTTGGTGGTGCAAGTGAGAGGTCTTGTTTGAGAGCATGCTCAGACTGAGGGTCACAATGCCTGTTTTTGTCCCGGGTGAACCTCATGAGTGGACATGGTCTCATTTCCAAGCAGCTGGCTCTAATCTGAAGGTTGGACAATCATCCTAACAACCGGGATTCCTGCCATGGGGAAAGAGGAGTTCTCTCTTGTGCCTCAGGTTCCCCCATTGGCAGGCATTCCAGATAAAGTCTGGGGACAGGTGCCTAAACACCAAGGATCAGTAGAGATGATGGACTTGGGCCATGGCCTGTCCCACGTGCTAGATATGGGGCCCACTCTCTGGGTGGCTGACACTAGGTCAGGGCTCATGCTCTGTCAGAAACAGCACTAGTGTCCAGGACAGCCTAGAAATCTGGGTTCCCTCAAGGGATGAGCAGATTGATCCTCATGTGGGGTAACTGGGAAAACTTACCAGGCACTGTGAAACCGGCCATGGCACAAGTCCATCACCTTATGCTTTCAAATAAGCCCTCTCAGCTGTACCACCAGGATCCCGCATTGCAGGCCTGGTATGCCCCTATGCCCAAATCTTAACCTGTGGTGGGATTTTCCAGGCACCCAGATCCAGAGCCCGTCTCTGGAATCCCTGATTTGGGACACCCCTAAGATGAAAAACAGCACTCTTGGCCTACCCAAAGAAAGTCACCAAACTATTGGGGGCAGCCAAGGTCCTTAGAGAGGAAAAATCTCCCATGGAGCCAGATGACCACACCTGCATTCCAAGGTCATCCTGAACAGGCAACCCAGATAGAAAAGCCTGTGCTACCGCCTTCTAGTCACCACATTACATTACCTGATGAGCTGACATCCAGGTCTACCCATTGGACCTGCGATCACCTCGCCACTAACCCCAACCCAAGTTTGTGTTTGCAGACCTCTCTTCCAAAACCATGGCTCACATGCCCTCGAGGATGGGGTCTCTTGAGCCACACCACAGGACTGTGCCTGCCATCCCAAAGGAAACTGTGCCCTTCACAGTTGCCCAAACCCTCCAGATTAGGAGAAACCTACAAGGTCCCTGAGTCCAGCCCAATTTTGGCGGCCACTCTGGGCACAAATGCACAGTCTGAAACACCCTGATCACCTAAATCCAGGCAGACAGCCAACTCAATGTGCCTTAGTCAGAAGATTGAACAGGACATGCCCCTAGGACCTTATTGGAAACTTAGATTAGTTTTTCAGGCATCTGTCCTCAGAGTCCTGTTCTGGAATACCAGCTTATGATACAACATGTGGTCCATGGGCCAAGAAAAGAACATCTCCTTTCCCCAGAAGGAAACTTTGCTCTTCGGCCTGTGCCAAACCCTCATTGTAGGAGAGTCCTGCATGGCATCTTAACCACCAGCACATTCTATGATCTCCCTGGTAACAAACAAGTTTTTTCGCCCATCTGCAAGAGATTCCATGTCAACACAAGGCATTGGTCCTTCACCCCATACCCACCAGAACGAAACTACCATGTTTCTCAGCGGCAGTCGCCAATGGAGGTGTGCTTTCTAGGCATCCATGCGGGATAGATCTGCTACCCAAACTTTCCACATGGGGGACACTGGAGCAAACAAACCAAACTCCAACTGTCAAGTGTAAGGAAACCTTGCTCTTTGGAGCATCTCACAACCCTCAGTGTGGGAAATCCTCCATGGCCTCTTGATGCCACCCCTCCATTTGCTCTTCACAATAGACACAAACTCCAGTGTGAGCAAACATCTGACATCCGCCCTTGCTCAGGTGTTGGATATCTCAAATCAGCTGCTGCACATTGGAACTGCCTTCCACGTGGCACTGAATTTAACGGTAGCTTGTGTTTCCAATTCCATCCCCAGCCTACTGGTCCCCATTTGGGAATTGATAGGGAATTCTGGAGCCACAACACAGCATTCTTCCTTCTCCAGAGAAAGAAGGAGAGCTGGGTAAATCTGCCCATAAACCACACATGAAGATCAATTTGAAGGGCCCTCGAGCCAACCCCGATTTATAGGCTGCCCTGGCCACTAGTGCTATGTCTGACAGAGCCTGATCCCCGACTTAGTGTCAGCCACCCAGAGAGAGGGCTCCATATTCAGCATTTGAGACCTACCATGGCCCAAATCTGTCATCTCTACCCATCCTTTGTATTCAGGCACCTGTCCCCAGACCTTTGCTGGTATCCCGGCCAATGGGGGAACCTGAAGCACAATAGAGCACTCCTCCTTCCCCATGGCAGGAAAATTGGCTGTTGGGATCGGTGTCCAACCTTCAAAGTGGGAGCCAGCTGCATGGCCAATGAGACCACGCCAGCTACTGAGGACCTCCTTGAGCACAAACAGGCATTGTTACCCTCAGTCAGCATGCTTTCAAACAAGCCCTCTCAATAGCACCACCAGGATCCTTCATTGGAGGGATCCTATCCCTTAGTGGGATTTTCCAGGCGCCCAGACCCAGAATCCGTCTCTGGAAAGCCTGTTTTGGGGTACCCCTAAGATGGAAAACAGCACTCTTACCTTCCAAGAAGTAGCCACCAAACTATGGGGAGCCGCCAGGAACCTTAGAGAGGAAAAGTCTCCCATGGAACCATGAGACAACACTTGCATGCCAAGGCCATACTGGACACTAAATACAGATACAATAGCCTGTGCTACCTTCATTGAGTCACCTGATTTAGAGTTCCTGATGAGCTGCCCTCCCGGTCTATGCATTGGGCCTGCGATCACCTTGCCACTAACCCTAACCCAAGTTTGTGTTGGCAGACCTCTCTACCAAAACTGTGGCTCACATGCCCTTCAGAAGGCAGTCTCTTGAGCCACACCACAGGACTGGGCCTGCCATCCCCAAGGAATCTGTGCCTGGCACAGATGTCAAAACCCTCCAGATTAGGAGAAACCTGCAAGGCCCCTGAGCCCACCCCAATAATGGAGGCCACTATGGACACAAATGCGAAGTCTGGAATATGCTGATTACCTCCATCCAAGCAGACACCCAAGTCAATGGTCCTCAGTCAGAAGATTGAACCTGTCATGCTCCTAGGACTCAATCGAAACTTAGATTAGGATTTAAGGCATCTGTCCTCAGGGGCCTGTTCTGGAATTACAACTTATGATACAACATGTGGCCCCTGAGAACATCCCCTGTCCCCAGAAGGAAACTGTGCCCATGGACCTGTGTCAAACCCTCAGGCTAGATGAACCCTGCATGGCCCTTTAGCCACCAGCACAATCTAAGATCTCCCTGGTAAGAAAACAGCATTGTGACCCATCTTCATGAGACTCCATGTCTACTCCAGGCCTTGGTGCTTTGCCCCATAGCCACCAGAACGAACCTACCATGTTCCTCAGATGCAATGGTCAATGGAGCTGTGCATTCCAGGCATCCATGCAGGAGTGCTCTGATACCTGAATTTTCCACATGGGTGACCCTGGAGCAAACAAACCAGACTCTCCCTGTCCAGTAGAATGAAAACTTGCTGTTTGGAGCATCTCACAAGCCTCAGCGTGGGAAATCCTCCATGACTCTTGATGCCACCCCTCCATTTGTCCATTAACATAGACACAAAGTCCAGTGTGAGCAAACATCTGACCTCCATCATAATTCAGGTCCTGGATATCTCGAATCAGCCGCTGCATACTGGAACTGCCTTCTGCTTGGCACTGAGTTATACCGTAGCTTGTGTTTACAATTCCATCCTCACCGTACTGGTCCCCAAGCCCTCTTAATTGGGAATTCTGAAGCCACAACGCAGCATTTTGCCTACCCCATTAAAAAATAAGGGCCAGGTGAGTCTTCACAGAATCTCCACATGAGGATCGATCTGCTCGGCCCTCGAGGGAACCCCGACTTATAGGCTGCCCTGGCCACTAGTGCTGTGTCTGACAGAGCCTGAGCCCCAACCTCATTTCAGCCACTCAGAGAGTGGGGTTCATATCCAGCATGTGAGACAGGATATGGCCCATATCCATCATCTCTATTCATTCTTTGTATTCAGGCAACTGTCCCCAGACCTCTGCTGGAATCCCTGCTATTGGGCGATCCTGAAGCACAATAGAGAACTCCTCCTTCCCCATGGCAGGAATCCTGCCTGTTGGGATGGGTGTCCAACCCTCAGAGTGGGAGCCAGCTACAATATCAATGAGACAACAACTACTCTTGAGGTTGCCCTTGGCGCAAGCTGGCATTATGCCCCTCAGTCTGAGCATGCTTTCAAAGAAGGCCTCTGAGTTGCACCTCCAGGATCCCACATTGCAGGCCTGGTATGCCCCTAGGCACAAATCCTAAATCTTGGAGGTATTTTTCAAGCACACAGACCCAGAGCCCTTCTCTGGAATCTCTGTTTTGGGACACCAGTATGATGGAAAACAGCTCTCTACCCTTCCCCAGAAAGTCACCAAAATATTGGGAGCTGCCCGGATCTTTAGAGAAGACAAATTTCCCATGAGAACACACATGCATTCCAGGGCCATCCTGGACACACAATACAGATACAACAGCTTGTGCTACTGCCTTCGAGTCACCAGATTTACAGTTCCTGATGAGCTGGCCTCCAGCTCTATGCATTGGGCCTGCGATCACCTCACCACTAACCCTAACTCGAATTTGTGTTGGCAGACCTCTCTCCCAAAACTATGGCTCACATGCCCACCAGGATGGGGACGCTTGAGCCAAATCACAGGACAGCCTGCCATCCCCAAGGAATCTGTGCCTGACACAGTTGCCAAAACCCTCCAGATTAGGAGAAACCTGCAAGGCCCCTGAGCCCACCCAAATAATGGAGGCCACTCTGGACGCAAAAGTGAAGTCTGGAACATCATGATCACCTCCATCCAGGCAGAAACCCAAGTCAATGGGCCTGAGTAGAAGATTGAACCTGACATGCCCCTAGGACTTTATTGGAATTCTAGATAAGGATTTCAGGCATGTGTCCTCAGAGGCCTGTTATGTAATGTGAAATTATGATACAACATGAGGTCCCTTAACCACACAACAGAACATCTCTCCCCAGAAGTTAGCCATGCTCTTGGACCTGTGTCAAACCCTCAGGGTAGATGAATCTTGCACAGCCCCTTAGTCACTAGCACATTCTAAGATCTTCCTGGTAACAAACCAGCATTGTGACCAAACTTCATGAGACTCCATGTCAACTAAAGGCCTAGGTACTACGCCCCAGAGTCACCAGTACGAACATGCCATGTTCCTCAGCTGCAATGGTCAATGAAGGTGTGCTTTCTAGGCATCCATTCCAGAGAGCTCTGCTACCATAACATTCCACATGGGGAACACTTGAGCAAACAAACCAGACTCAACCTGTCCAGTAACTAGAAACCTTGCTGTTTGGAGCATCTCACAAGCCTCAGGGTGGAATTCTCCATGGCCTCTTGATGCCACCTCTCCATTTGTCGTTCATCATAGACACAAACTCCAGCGTAAGGAAACATCTGACATTGGTCCTTACTCAGGTGCTGGATGTCTCGAATAAACCACTGCACATTGGAACTGCCTTCTGCTTGGCACTGAATTTAACTGTGGATTGTGTTTGCCTTTCCATCCTCACCGACTGGTCCCCAAGACCTCTTAATCGGGAATTCTGGAGCGACAACACAGCATTCTGCCTTCCCCATAGAAAGAAGAAGTGCCTGGTGATTCTGCCCAGAAACCCCACATGAGGATCAATCTGTTCAGCCCTCAAGGGAACATCGAGTTATAGGTTGCCCTGATCACTAGTGCTGTGTCTGACAAAGCCTGAACCCTGGTCTAGTGTCAGCCACCCAGAGAGCAGGCCTCTTGTCCAGTATGTGAGTTTGGCCATGGCCGAAGTCCAGCCTTTCTACCCATCCTTGGTATTCAGGCAGCTGTCCCCAGACATTTACTGGAATCCCTGTCAATGGGGGAACCTGAAGCACAATAGAGAACTGCTCCTTCCCCATGGCAGGAGTCCTGGAAGTTGGTATGGGTGTCCATCCCTCAGAGTGGGAGCCAGCTTCAAGACCAATGAGAACACACCCACTCTTGAGGACGCCCTGGGCACAAGCAGGCATTATGACCTTCAGTCTGATCATGCTTTGAAACAAGCCCTCTCAGTTGCACTTCCAGGATCCCGCATTGCAGGCCTGGTATGCCCCTAAGCACAAATCCTAAACCTTAGAGGGACATTCTAAGTGCTCAGACCAAGAGCCCGTCTCTGGGATCTCTGTTTTGGGGCATCCGTATGATGGAAAACAGCTCTCTACCCTACCCTCAGAAAGCCACCAAATGATTGGGACCTGCCAGGATCCTTAGAGAGAAAAAAATCTCCCATGGACCCCTGATAACACACCTGCATTCCGAGGCCATCCTGGACACACAATACAGATACAATAGAAGGTGCTATCACCTTCGAGTCACCCGATTTACAGTTCCTGATGAGCTGCCCTCCCAGTCTATACATTGGGCCTGCGATCGCCACTAACCCTAACCCGAGTTCCTGTAGGGGTGGCCTCAACGCAATGGAAGAGTCTAGCTCTCTGGTGATTTGCCTAACTCCCAAGAGTTTGGGGTCATTCTGTGGGAAGGGAGGAGTCCTGTTTTCTGCCTCATGTGTCCCCCTAATAGTGGGATTCTAGCGCAGAACACTGGGTGCTGACAACTGGAATACCTTCCCTCTGGTTAGGTCTTGGTGCCTATGCGCATGGCAAGCCCTATATGCTGGCTCTTGGTCCAGCCACTGAGAGGCCTTACTGAGAGGACAGGGCTCATGCTGAGGGTCACAGTGCATGTTTTTGCCCAACGCGGCCCTCAAGCATGGGCGGGCCTCATGGGCCATGTTCTATCTCCTAAACTGAACATTTGACAACATGCCAACCATAAGGTTTCTTGCCATGGGGAAGGAGGAGTTCTGATTTCTGCATCGCAATCACTCCTGGGCAGTGATTGGAGATAAGGTCTAGGTTCTGAAGCCTGAAAACCGAGGGTGGGAAGAGATGACGACCTATGGCTGTGGCCGGTCCAATGTGCTCAGTGTGCGGTCAGCTGTGTGGGTGTTGGTCAGGACGTCTGGGCTCAGGCTGTGTCAGACAGTGCATTGGGGCCCAAGTTAGACCATATAATTTGGGTACAGTCAAGTGCCATGCAGGTTTAGCCTCATTTGGGGTGTCTCAGTAGCCCCATAGGGCAACATTTTTCTTCTGGAGGGAAGGTAGAGTGCTGCATTGTGGATCCAGAATTGCCAAACTGGAGGACATGGGGGCCTGGAGTGTGAGGACCGAAGTCTGAGAACACAAGCTAGGCTTAGGTTTTGGGGCGAGGGCAGGGCAGGCCCACTCTGTAGGGCTGATTCGAGATCTCGTGCATCTGAAGTCAGGGCGAGGATCAGACTTTGGATCAGGTTGGAGTTCCTGTCCATGATGGCCCCTTCATAAAGGCGGGGGGGGGAGCATAACGAAGCTATCGAAGTTTTCCACGTTGGGTGTTGTGTGATGCTCCAAAACACAAGGATTCCTTCTACGGGACAATTGAGATCTGTTAGATGGCTCCAGGCATCCCATAAAGAGCAGGGTTATAAGGATATATGCCTCGTCAGCCTGACTCGCAGTCCAATTGTCTCCAAGTGAAAAGACAGGTTTGATCTGCTGGCCCTAGGGGAGCAACCTATGGGGCTGAGTTGAAATGGACTTTGCTGCTGATGGGCCATAATGTGGGTTTGTTTGCATGGAGGCCTTGGAATGGGACAGTGGCACTGGGGCCCTGAAGGATTCTCCTAACTGGAGGTTTTGACACAGCTCCAACGAGCAACTTTTCCATGTGGAGACAAGATTTGTTCTGATTGGTGACTCAGGAAACCCCCATATGCTTGAATTGGAAACCAGGCCTCTGAGGACAGATGCCTGGAAACCAAAGCAATGGATCTGATTCTGGCCTAGGGTCCTGTCCGGTCCAATCCATTTCTCTGGGGAAATCTGTCTATGGGTCTGAGTGGAGGTATTTGCTCAGCTGGTGTCAGATTGCCCCTGTTTGTCCCGGGCATCCTACATTATTGGGATGGCCTCAGAGACTTTGGAAGTTTCTCCTAATTAGCAAGGTCAAGGCCAATGGAATGGGCAGAATTCCCTTGGAGATTGCAGGCACAATGCTGAGGTGTGGCTCCAGGGGACCCAGCCTGGAGGCTATGAGGGCCAAAGCTGTGGGGACAGAAGTCTGATAACACAAACTCGGCTTAGTTTAGGTATGGCTGGCCCGATCTACAGACTGTGAGGAGAATTCTTCGGGATATGAACAAAGGGTGAGAGTGAGGAGCTTGCTCAGCCTTTTTTCTCTGGATTTTGTGTCACCAATAGTGCTAGAAAGTCGGGGTGGCCTCTGGGCCATGGACGAATCTCCCTCTCTGGGGATCTGGCCAGATCCCAAGACTTTGGGGTCATTCTGTGCGATGGGAAGAACCCTTCCTGTTTTTTTTTTTTTTTTTTAACCTGGTGTCCCAATAAAAGAGTGATTGCTGAGCAGAGCTCTTCGGAAGGGTGACTGGACAACCGACCTTTGATTAAGAAGGGGGGCCTAGGGGCATGGGAAGCCCCATATGCAGGATCTTGTTCCAGCCACTGAGAGGCCGTACTTGAGGACAGGGCTCACGCTGAGGGTCACAACACATGTTTATGCCCAACGAGGTCTTCAAGCATGGACAAGACACATGGGCCATGCAGTTCCTCCTACACTGAATGTTGGACAACATGCCAAACACAAGGTTTCTTGCCATGGGGAAGGAGGAGTTCTGATTTCTGCATCACGTTAACCCCTGGGCAGTAATGGGAGAAAAGCTCTAGGTTCTGAAGCCTGAAAACCAAGGTTGGGAAGGTATGACGTCCTAAAGCCATGGCGGGTCCAAGTGTTCAGTGTGTGGTCCACTGTCTGGGTGTCGATTGGGAGTTCCGGGATCATGCTCTGTCAGACAAGGCATTAGGGCCCAGGGTGGACTGTATAATTGGGGTACAGTCGAATTGCGTGCAGGTTTATCCTCATTTGAGGTTTCTGGGTAGCCCCATAGGGCAACATTTTTCTTCAGGAGGGCAGGCAGAGTGCAGCATTGTGGCTCCGTAATTACAAACTGGAGTGTTTTTGGGCCAGGAGTGTGAGGTCGGAAGTCTGAGAACAAGCTAGGCTTAGGTTTCAGGGTGAGGGTACGGCAGGCATACACTGGAAAGCTGAATCGAGTACTCATGCATCTGAAATCAGGGGGGGGGGGGATCAAACGTTGGCTCAGGTGGGAGTTTCTGTCCATGATAGCCCCTTTTATGAAGGGGGAGGGCATCATGAGGCCATGAAAGTTTTCACATGATAGGAGTTTTGAGATGTTCCAAACCTCAATGATTCCTTCTGCAGGACAATTAAAACCTGTTGGATGGCTTCAGTGCATCCCATACAGAACGACTACAGAGCAGGGTTCTAAGGATGGATGCCTGGGCAGCCCGCCATGCATTCCAATTGTCTCCTAATGACAATACAGGTTCGATCTGCTGGCTCTGGGGGAATAACTGAGGGGGCTGAGTTGAAATGGATTCTCCTGTGGATGGGTCATAATGTGGGTTTGTGTGCATGAAGACCTTGGAATGGGGCGGTGGCACCGGGACCCTGAAGGATTCTCCTAACCAGAGGTTTTGGCACAGCTAAAATAAGCAAGTTTCCCATGTGGAAAAGAGATTTGTTCTGATTGAATCCTCAGGAAACCCCCATATTCTGGTATTGGAAACCATGCCTCTGAGGTTTTGACACAGTTTTAACCATCAAGTTTCCAATGTGGAGACGAGATTTGTTCTGATGGGTACCTCAGGAACCCCCCCCATAGTATGGTATTAGAAAGAGGCCTTTGAGGAGAGATGCCTGGAAACCAAGACAATGTATCCGATGAGGGCCTAGGGTCCTGTCCGGTTCAATCTTCTTCTCTGGGGACATCTGTCTACGGGTCTGAGTGGAGGTAGTTGCTCAGCTGGTGTCAGATCGACCCTGATTGTCCCGGGCGGCCTACAATATTGTGATGGCCCCAAGGACTTTGGAGATTTCTCCTAATGTGTACAGTTGTGGCCAACGTAATGGGCAGAATTCCTTTGGAGATTGCAGTCACAATCCTGAGGTGTGGCTTCAGGGGCCCCAGCCGGAGGGCATGTGGGCCAGGGCTGTGGGGACAGAAGTCTGAAAAAACAAACAAAAAAAAACCTCGGCTAAGTTTAAGGACGTAGGTATGGCAGGCCCGATCTACAGAACGTGAGGAGAACTCTTTGGGATATGAACAAAGGGTGAGTGTGAGGTGCTTGCTCAGGGTTTTGTCTCTGTATTTTGTGTCACCAATGGCTGTGGAATGTTGGTGAGTCTTCATGGGTCATGGACAAGTCTCCCTTTCTGTGGATTTTGCCTGATACCTAGAGTATGGCGTCTTTCTGTGGGATGGGAGCAGTTCTATCTATTTCTTTACCTCAGGTGTCCCACCAAAAGATGAATTCCAGAGCAGAGCTCTGGTCAGAGGTGACTGGATAACCCGACCTCTTGTAAAAATGGGGGCCTAGGGGCATGGCAAGCCCACATATGGGCTATTTTTCCAGCCACTGAGAGGACTTACATGAGGACAGGGCTCATGCTGAGGGTCACAATGTGTGTATGTGCCAAACACAGCCCTCCAGCATGGGCAAGGCCTCATGGACCACGCTGGTTTCTCCTACACTGAACGTTGGGCTACATGCCAACTATAGGGTTTCGTGCTATGGGGAAGGAGAAGTTCTGATTTCTGCATCACGTTCAACCCTGGGCAGTGATTGGAGATAAGGTCTAAGTTTTGATGACTGAAAACCGAGAATGGGAAGAGATGATGACGTAAGGCCATGTTGGTCTGATGTGCTCCGTGTGCAGCCAGCTGTCTGGGTGTGGGTCGGGAGGTCCGGGCACAGGCTGTGTCAGAGAGGGCATTAGTGCCCAGGGTAGACTGTATAATTGGGGTGCAGTCGATTGGCCAGCTGATTGATAATCATTTGGGGTTTCTGGGTAGGCCCATAGGCAACAATTTTCTTCTGGATGGCAGTTAGATTGCTGCATTGTGGCTCTGGAATTCCCAAACTAGAGGGCTTGTGGGCCAGGAGTGTGAGGACGAATGTCTGAGAACACAACTTAGGCCTAGATTTTGGGGCGAGGGCAGGGCAGACAAACTCTGAAGGGCTGAATCAAAATCTTGTGCATCTGAAGTCAGGGTGAGGATCAGGGTGAGGCTCAGGTTGGAGTTTCTGTCCATGATGGTCCCTTCATGAAGGGGGTGGCACACTTCAGGAGCTATTGAGGCTTTACCATGATGGGAGTTGTGAGATACTTCAAACCACAAGGTTTCCTTCTGCGGTACAATTGAAATCTGTTGGATGGCTCCAGGATGTCACATAGGAAACGACTCAAAAGCACGGTTCTAAGGATGGATGGCCGGGCAGCATGCCTCACATTCCAATTATCTCCTAGCGAAAAGACATGTTCAATTTGCTGGCTCAGGGGAGCTACTGAGGGTGCTGAGTTGAACTGGACTCTTCTGTGGATGGGCTATAATGTGGGTTTGTGTGCATGAAGACCTTGGAATGGAGCGGTGGCACGGGCCTCTGAAGGATTCTCCTAACTGGAGGTTTTGAAACAGCTTTCAAGAGCAAGTTTCCCATGTGGAGACGAGATTTGTTCTGATCAGTGCCTCAGGAAACCCCAAATGCTGGTATTAGAAACCAGGCCTCTGTGGAGTGATGACCAGAAAACAAAGCAATGGATACGATTAGGGTCTAGGGGCCCGTCATGTACAGTGTTCTTCTCTAGGGACATCTGTCTTCGGGTCTGAGTGGAGGCAGTTGCTCAGCTCGTGGGAGATATCCCGTTTGTCCCAGGCATCATACACTATTGGGATGGCCTCGGGTACTTTGGCGGTTCCTCTAATTTGAACAGTTGTGGTCAATGGAATGGGCAGAATTCCCTTGGAGAGGGCAGGCAAAGTCCTGAGGTGTGGCTCCAGGGGTCCAAGCATGGAGGGTGTCTGGGCTAGGGCTGTGGGGACAGAAGTCTGAAAACACAAACTCAGCTTAGGTTTGGGGACTAAGGTATGGCAGAACCGATCTAGACTGTGAGGAGAACTCTTCGGGATATGAACAAAGGGCGAGTGTGAGGCACTTCCTTAAGCTTTTTTCTGGGTTTGTGTCAACGATGTCTGTGAAATATTGGGATGGCACCATTCAGAACAAATTAGGAGAAAGCTCCAAAATCTCCAATGCCATCCTAAGAGTGTAGACTACCCGGGACAAACAGGGGCAATCTGACTCCTTTTGAGCACCTACCTCTACTCAGACCCGTAGACAGATGTCCCCAGAGATGAAGATTGGAACGAATACACCCCTAGGCCCTAATCACAACCATTGCTCTGGTTTCCAGGCATCTCGCCTCAGAGGTCTGGTTTCCAATACAGCATATGGAGGTTTCCTGAGGTACCCATCAGAACAAATCTCGTCTCCACATGAAAAACTTGCGAGCTGAAGCTGTGTCAAAACCACTGGTTAGGAGAATCCTTAGGGCCCCGGCGCCACTGCCCCATTCCAAGGTACCCATGAACACAAACCCACATTATGAGACATCTGCAGGAGAGTCCATTTCAAATCAGGCCCCTCGGTTGCACCCTGAGAGCCACCAGATTGAACCTGTCTTGTCAGTAGGAGAGAATTGGAATGCGATGTGGGCTGCCCAGGCATCCATAATTAGAGACCTGGTCTGGAGTCGATCCATATGGGACATCCTGGAGCCATCAAACAGGTCTCAATTATCCCGCAGAAAGAATCCTTGCGGTTTGGAGCATCTCATAGCTCCCATCAGAGGACAACTTCCATGGCCTCGTGATCCTCCCTCCCGTTCATGAAGAAGGGGCCATCATGGACAAAAACTCCAACCTGAGCCAACGTCTGATCCTCGCCCTGAATTCAGATGCACAAGATCTCGATTCAGCTCTGCAGAGTGTGCTTGCCGTGCCGTCGCTCCGAAACCTATGGCTAGCTTATGTTCTCAGATTATTGTCCTCACACTCTTGGCTCACAAGCCCTCCAGTTTGGGAATTCTGGAGCCACAATGCAGCATTCTGCCTGCCCTCAGGAAGAAAAATCTGCCCTCTGGGCCTACCCAGAAACCCCAAATGGGGATTAATATGCATGCCACTTGACTATACCCCAATTATACAGTCTACCCTGGGCACTAATGCTCTGTCTGACACAAACTGAGCCTGGAACTCCCGACCCACACCCAGACAGCTGGCCGCACACTGAGCACATTCACACCCGCCATGCCCTAGGTCCTCATCTCTTCCCAATCTTGGTTTTCAGGCTTCAGAACCTAAACCTTATCTCCAATTACTGCCCAGGGGTGAAAGTGAAACAGAAATCAGAACTTCTCCTTCCCCATGGCAAGAAACCTCGTGGTTGGCATGTATTCCAATGTTCAGTGTACGAGATAACAGTGTGGCCCATGAGGTCCCACCCATGTTTGAAGGCAATGTTGGGCACAAACAGGCATTGTGACCCTCAGTGTGAGCTCTGTCCTCAAGTAAGGCCTCTCAGTGGCTGGAACAAGAGCCCGCATACGGGGCTTGTGATGCCCCTAGGCCCCCAATCTTAACCAGAGTTCAAGATGTCCAGTCGCCCCTCCGCAGGGATCTGCTCTTTAATCCCTCTTTTGGTGGCACACCTGAGGTACAAAAATAGAAAGGTCTCCTCCTATTGCACAGATCCCAAGAGTTTGGGATCAGGCCAAATCACCAGAGAGGGAGACTCGTCCATGGCCCATGAGTCTACCCAGACATTCCACAGCCTTCGGTGACACAAAATCTAAAGACAAGAGCCTGAACAAGCACCTCAAACTCCACCTTTGCTCATATCCCGAAGAATTCTCCTCACGGTCTGTTGATTGGGCCTGCCATACCTACATCCCCATACCTAAACCGAGTTTGTGTTTTCAGACTTCTGTCCCCACAGCCCTGGGCCACACACCCTCCAAGCTGGGGCCCCTAGAGCCATACCTCAGGACTGTGCCTGTCCTCTCAAAGGAAATTCTGCCCATTCCTTTGGCCACAACTGTACAAATTAGGAGAAACCTCCAAAGTCCCTGAGGCCATCCCAATAATGTAGGCTGCCTGGGACAAACAGGGACAATCTGACTCCATCTGAGCACCTACCTCCACTCAGACCCATAGACAGATGTCCCCAGAGATGAATATTGGAGATAATAGGCCCCTAGGCCCTAATCAGATCCATTACTTTGGTTTCCAGGCATCTCTCCTCAGAGCCCTGGTTTCCAATACCACCATATGGGGGTTTACTTTGGCACCCATCAGAACAAATCTCGTCTTCACATGGGAAACTTGTGTGTTGGAACTGTGTCAAAACCTCTGATTAGGAGAATACTTTGGGCCCCGGTGCCACCGCCCCATTCCAAGGTCTCCATAGACACAAACTCACATTATCACCCATCCACAGGAGAGTCCATTTTAACACAACCCCCTCGGTTGCTCCCCCAGAGCCAGACCTGGCCTGGCTTGACAGATCGACCCTGTCTTGTCACTAGGAGACAATTGGAATGTGGGGCAGGCTGCCCAGGCATCCATAATTAGAGTCCTGGTCTGGAGTCGTTCCATATGGGATGTCCTGGAGCCATCCAACAGGTCTCAATTATCTCGCAGAAAGAATCCTTGCGGTTTGGAGCATCTCACAACTCCCATTGTGGGAAAACCTCCATGGCCTCGTTATGCGCCCCCCTTCATGAAGGGGTCATCATGGACAGAAACTCCAACCTGAGCCAACGTCTGATCCTCACACTTATTTCACATGCACGAGATCTCGATTCAGCTATGCAGAGTGTGCCTGCCATGCCATTGCTCCAAAACCTATGGCTAGCTTGTGTTCTCAGATTATTGTCCTCACACTCTTGGCCCACAAGCGCTCCAGTTTGGGAATTCCGGAACCACAATGCAGCACTCTGCCTGCAATGAGGAAGAAAAAATTTGCCCTCTGGGCCTACCCAGAAACCCCAAATGGGGATTAATATCCACGCCACTCGACTATACCCCAATTATACAGTCTACCATGGGCACTAATGCCCTGTCTGACACAACCTGAGCCTGGACCTCCCGACCCACACCCAGACAGCTGGCCGCATACTGAGCACATTTGGACCCGCCATGCCCTAGGACCTCATCTCTTCCCCATCTCGGTTTTCAGGCTTCAGAACCTAGACCTCATCTCCAATCCCTGCCCAGGGGTGAATGTGATGCAGAGTTCAAAACTCTTCCATTCCCATGGCAAGAAACCTCGGGTTGGCATGTTGTCCAACATTCAGTGTAGGAGATAACAATGTGGCCCATGAGGTCCCGCCCATGCTTGAGGGCAGCGTTGGGCACAAACACGTGTTGTGACCCTCAGCATGATCCCTGTCCTCAAGTAAGGCCTCTCAGTGGCTGGACCCAGAGCCTGCTTATGGGACTTGCCATGCCCCTAGGCCCCCATTCTTCTTTCATTTTTAAATTAAATTTATTTATTTTCAGCATAACAGTATTCATTATTTTTTCACCACACTCAGTGCTCCAAGCAATCCGTGTGCCCTCTATAATACTTGCCACCTGGTACCCCAACCTCCCACCCCTCTAGGCCCCCATTCTCTACCAGGGTTAGGGTTTTCAAATTGCTCTTCGAGGGCTCTGCTCTAGAATTCCTCTTTGGTGAGACACCAGAGGTAAAACAACAACAACAACAACAACAACAACAACAAACAAACACAAAACAAAACACATCCCACAGAATGCATTCAAACTCTTGGGATCGAGCGACATCCCCAGAGTGGGAGACTCGTCCATGGCCCTTGAGGCCACCATGACATTCCATGGCCATTGGTGACACAAAATCCAGAGGCAAAAGCCTGTGCAAGCGCCTCACACTCGCCCTTTGTTCATATCCCGAAGAGTTCTCCTCATGGTCTGTAGGTCGGGTCTGCCATACCTACATCCCCAAACCTAAGCTGAGTTTGTGTTTTCAGACTTCTGTCCCCACAGCCGTGACCCAAAACCCTCCAGGCTGGGGACCCTGGGGCGACAACTCAGGACTATGCCTATCTTCTCCAAGGGAATTCTGCCCATTCCATAGGCAACAACCGTACAAATTAGGAGAAACCTCCAAAGTACTTGAGGCCATCCCAATAGTGTAGGCCGCTGGGACAAACAGGGGCGATCTGACACCAGCTGAGCAACTGCCTCCACTCAGACCCATGGACAGATATGCACAGAGAAGAAGATTGAATCTGACAGACCCATAGGCCCTAATCGGATTCTTTGCTTTGGTTTCCAGGCATCTCTCCTCAGAAACCTGGTTTCCCATACCAGCATATGTGGGTTTTCTGAGGCACCAATAAGAACAAATCTCATCTTGCCATGGGAAACTTTTGTGTTGGAGCTGTGTTATAACCTCCGGTTAGGAGAATCCTTCAGGAACCCAGTGCACCGCCCCATTCCAACGTCTCTATGGACTCACATCCACATTATGACCCATCTTGAGAAGAGTCCATTTCAACTCAGCCCCATTGGTTGCAACCCCAAAGCCACTAGATCAAACGTGTCTTCTAGCTAGGATACAATTGGAATGTGAGGGGGGCTGCCCAGGCATCCATCCTTAGAACACTGCCCCGGAGTCATTCCATAAGGGACGTCCCGGTGCCATCCAACAGGTTTCAAATGTCCCACACAAGGAATCCTTTTAGTTTGGAGCATCTCACAACTCCTATCATGGGAAAACCTCCATGGCCTCGTGATGATCCCCCCTTCATGAAGGGGCCATCAAGGACAGAAACTCCAACCTGAGCCAACGTCTGATCCTCTCACAGACTTCAGATGCACAGGATCTTGATTCAGCTCTGAAGAATGTGCCTTCCATGTCCTCGCCCTGAAACCTAAGACTAGCTTGTTCTCTCAGACTTCTTTCCTCACACTCCTAGCCCACAAGCCCACCAGTTTGGCAATTCATGAACCAGAATGCAGTACTCTACCTGTCCTCCAGCAGAAAAATGTTGCCCTATTAGGCTACTGAGAATCCCCAAATGATTATTTTCTGCATGCCACTCAACTGTACCCCAATTATACAGCCTACCCTGGGCTCTAATGCCCTGACTGGCACAGCCAGAGCCCAGACCTCCCCAACGACACCCAGACAGCTGCCCTCAAACTAAACACATTGGACCTTCCATGACCTTAGGTCATCTCTTCCCAACCTAGCTTTTCAGGCTTCAGAACTTAGACCTTAACTCTATACCCTGCCAAGGGGTGAACGTGATGCAGGAATCAGAACTCCTCCTTCCCCATGGCAAGAAACCTTGTGGTTGGCATGTTGTTCAATATTCAGTGTAAGAGAAACGGCATGGCCCATGAGTCCACGCCCATGCTTGAGTGCCGCCTTGGGCACAAACATGCATTTTGACCCTACGCTTGAGTTCTGTATTCAAGTGATGCCTCTCAGTGGCTGGACCAAGAGCCCGTATATGAAGCTTACCCTGCCCATCGACACCCAGGCCTAACCAGAGGGTGGGTATTCCAGTTGTCAGTACCCACTGCTCTGCTTTAGAATCCCTCTTCTGGGGGAGGGGGTCACCTGAGCCAGGAAACAGGACTCTTCCCTTCCCACAGAATGCCCCCGAACTGTTGGGAACTGGGCAAATCTCCAGAGAGGGAGACTCTTCCCCAGCCCATGAGACAACCCCTACATTAAACTGCCATTGTGGACACAACATCCAGAAACAAAAGCCTGAGTGACTGCCTCTGACTCGCCCTCCTTTCATATCCAGAGCAGCTCCTCTCACAGACTGTAGATCAGGTCTGCCATAACCTCGGCCCCAAACATGAGCTGAGTTTGTGTTCTTGGACGTCTTTCCCCATAGCCCTGGCCCACACACCCTCCAGGCTGGGGACTCTGAAGTCACACCACAGGACTGTGCCTGCTCTGTCCTAGAAAACTGTGCCCAATCCATGGGCCCAAACCCTACAGAATAGGAGAAACCTCAAGGCCCCCGAGGACATCCCACTACTATAAGCTGCCCTGGACAAACAAGGGAATTCTGACACAAGCTGAGCAACTACCTCCATGAAGACACGCACACAGATGTCCACAGAGACAGAAGATTGAACCAGACAGGACCCTAGGCCCTAATCTGAACTCTTGCATTGCTTTCCAGGTGTCACTCCTAAGAGTCCTGGGTTCGAAGACCATCTTATGGGGATTTCCTGAGGCACCAAACAGAACACCTCTCGTCTCCACATGAGAACCTTCCTAGTTGGAGCACCAATAAGGTTGGAGAATCCTGCAGAGTCCCTAAGCTACCACCACATTCTAAGGTCCTATGGCCAACAACCCACATTATGACCCATCCTCAGGAGAGTCCATTTCAAGTCAGCCCTCTGGGTAGTGAGCCCAAAAGCCTGTAGATTGATCCTGCCTTGTCCCAGTCAGCCAGTGGGAATGTGAGGTGGCGTTTCCAGGCATCCATGCTTAGACCCATGCTCTCGAGTCTTTCCGTATGGGACATCCTGGAACCATCCAATAGGACTCGACTGTCCTGCAGAAGGAAACCTTGAGGTTTGGAGCAGCTCACAACTCCCAGTGTAGGGAAGCCTTCCTGGCCTCATGACGCCCCCACCCCCTTCAGGAAGGGGCCATCATGGACACAAACTACAGAATGAGGCAAAGTCTGATACTCGCCCTGACCTCAGATGCAGGAGATCTCGATTCAGCCTCTGCAGAGTGGGCCTGCCATGCCCTCAACCCCAAACATCACGCTAGCTTGTGTTTTCAGACTTTATTCCTCACACTCCTGGAAAACATGCCCTCCAGACTGGGAATTCCAGAACCAAAACGCAGCCCTCTCTCTGCCCACCAGAAGAAAAGTGTTGCCCTTTGGGGCTCTCCAGAAACATCAAATGAGGATCAACCTGTTCAAGCCTCAACTGCACCCTAATAGGATAGGCTGCCCTGGGCACTAATGCTCTGTCTGACAAAACAGAGGCCAGACATTCCGACAGACAAGGAGGTAGCTGGCCACACACCCAGCACATTGGACACGCCACGGAATTAGGCCGTCATCTCTTCCCAACCTGGGTTTTCAGACATCTGAACCTAGACATTATGTCAAATCCCCGCACAGGTGAGTACCTGAAGCACAAATCAGAACTCCTCCTCTCCCATGGCTGGAAAGCTTGCTGTTGGCATGGAGTCACACCTTCAGTGTAGGAGAAACCTTCATAGCCCCAGAGGCCACACCCAAACTTGAGTGCCGACTTGGGCACAAACTCGCATTGTGACCCTCAGTGTGAGCACCATGTCGAAGTAAGGCCTCATGGGCCTGGACCAAGAGCCTGCATATGGGGCTTGCCAAGCCCCTATGCTCCCAATCGTCACCAGAGTTCGAGTTTTCCAGTCGCCCATACCTGGGGCTCTGCTCTGGAATCCCTCTCTTGGAGAGAAGCTGAGCCAGACAACTGGACTCCACCATTCCCACAAAATGACCCAAAACTCTTGGGAGCTGGGCCAAATCCGCAGAAAGGGAGACTCTTCCATAGCCTCTGAGGCCACGCCTACAATCTACGTCTATCCTGGACACAACAAAAGCCTGAGGGACTGCCTCCCACTCACACATCTTTCATAAGTCCTCAAGGTCTGGGATCTGGCCTGCCATACCCTGGTGCCACACCTAATTCAAGTTTGTATTTTCAGACTTCTGTGCCCACAGACCAGACCCACACAACTTCCAGACCAGGGCCCTTGGAGCCACACCAAAAGACTATGGCTGCCCACTCCAAGGAAACTGTGCCCAATCCATTGGCCACAACCCTACATATTAGGAGAAATCTCCAAGGCCCTCGAGGCCATCCCAATAGTGTAGGCTACCCTGGACTAAGAGGGGCACTCTGACACCAGCTGTGCATCTATCTCCACTTAGACACTCAGAAAGTGTCTCCAGAGACAGAAGATTGAAACGGACAGGACCCTTTGCCCTAATCTGAACCCTAGTGTTGGTTTCCAGGTGTCTCTCCTCAGAGGACTGGTTTTGAAGACGGGCATATAGGCCTTTTCTGAGGTACCAAACAGAACCTCTCCCATCTCCACAGGGGGAGCTTTCTTATTGGAGATGTAGTAAACCCTTCAGGTAGGCGAATTCTGCAGGGCCCCTGAAACACTAGCACATTCCAAGGTCTCCATGGTCACAAACCCACATTATGACGCATCCTCAGGAGAGTCCATTTCAACTCCTCCCCCTGTGTAGCTCGCCCCAGAGCCAGCAGATCAAACATGTCTTGTTGCTAATAGCCAATGGGAATGTGAGGTATGCTATAAAGGCATCCATCCTTTGAACCCTGCTCTCCAGTCCTTCCGTATGGGACATCCTGGAACCACCCAACAGGACTCGACTGTCCTGCAGAAGGAAACCTTATGGTTTGGAGCAACTCACAAACTCAGCGTGGGAAAACCTTCTTGGCCTCATGAGGCTTCCACTTCATGAAGGGGTCATGATGGACACAAACTCCAGCCTCAGCCAACGTCTGATCTGACTTCAGATGCAGGAGATCTCGGTTCAGCCTCTGCAGAGTGGGCCCACCATGCCCTTGGCCCCAAACCTCACCCTAGCTTGTGTTTTCAGACTTCCGTCCTCACACTCCTGGCACACAAGCCCTCCCTATTGGGAATTCTGGGGCCACAAAGCACTTTGCCTGCCCACCAGAAGAAAAACGTTGTCTATGGCATTGCCCAGAAACCCCAAATGAGGATCAACCTGCTCGGCCCTTGACAACACCCCAATTGAATAGGCTACACTAAGCACTAATGCTCTGTCTGACATAGCCTGAGCCCAAACCTTCCGACAGAAACAGAGATACCTGGCCACATATCCAGCACATCGAACCCGCCATGGTCTTAGGCCATTCATCCCTTCACATTGACCTGCCTGTCTTCCTGGAGGTATGTTCTGAGGCTGTGTCAGACTTTGCATTTTATCCAGAGCAACCTATGAAATGGGGTGGGCTAAGGGGCCTTGCAGTTTTCTTCAAATCTGGAGGGTCTGGGAAACTGAGACAGGTAGACTTTGCTCTGGAGAGCAGGCCCAGTGATGTGGTGTGATTCTGGAGGCCCCATCTTGGAAGGCTTATGGGTAAGGACTTTGGGACCAAAGTCTTCAGGCACAAACTCGGGTAATAGTAGGCGTGAGGTGATGTCAGGCCGTATCTGCAGACACTGTGAGCAGCTGCTTGGGATTTGAAATTCAGGTGGCTGGGAGGCAGGAGCACAGTCTTTTCTGTCTGGATTGTGTGTCTAGGATGGCCACGGAATAGAGGTGTGACCTCATGGGACCATTAGATATTCTTCCTCTCTGGGGATTCTGCCTGGCACCCAAGACTTTGATGTCTTTCTGGGGAAGAGGAAACATTTTTTGTCTCAGAGCTCCTGTCCAAACAGGGACTCCAGAGATGTGTTCTGGTTCCAGGTGACTGGATAACACAACCAAGGCTTAGGATATGGGCCTAGGGGAATGAGAGGCCCGCTCTGTGTGCACCTGGTCCAGTACCCAAGTGGGCTTGTTTGAAGAGGTTCTCAGGCTAAGGGTCACAATGCCTGTGCCCAGCTGCCTATCCTGAGTGGGCATGGACTCATGGGCCATGCACCTGGATCCCACTCTAAGGGTTGAACAGCCATCTCAACATTCAGTTTTCCTGCAATGTGTCAGGAGAAGTACTCTTTTCTGCTTCAGCTTCCCTCATGGGGAGGAATTTGAGCTAAGTTCTGGGGCAGGAACCTGAATACCCAGGTTACTTCGAGATGACGGCCACAGGCCAAGGCAGGATCCACCTGCAGGATATGGGGACCGCTCTCTGGGTTGCTGACAGGAGGTTGGAGCTCGAGCTATGTCAGACAGAGCATTCATGCAGAAGGCGGCCTATGATATTGGGGTGACGTTGTGAGCCGTGCAGCTGGATCCTCCTGTGGGGTGTCTGCACAGACCCATAGGGAAATTCTTCTTACTGGTGGGCAGGCATAAGGCTGCATTGTGGCTCCAGAATTCCCAATATGGAGGGCTTGCAAGTGAGACGTATAAAGACAGAATCTGAAAACACAAGGATTGGTTAAGCTCAGTGCAGAGTACATGGCCGTTCCAATGTGCAGCGGTTGTTTTGAGATCTCCAGCACCTGAGTATGGGCGAGGGTCAGATGTCTGCTCACACTGGAGATTGTATCCATGATGGCCAAGGAATGGTGGGGTGGCCTCAAGAAGCCTTGTAGTTTTTCCCAAGCTGGAGCTTCTGAGCTGCTCCAAACAGCAAGGTGTCCTACTGCAGAACAGGGGAAGTCTGCTTCGAGGTCTCCAGGGTCCCCCATATGGAAAGATTCAATAGCAGAGCATTCTAAATGGAGGCCTGGGAAGCCCAACTCACATTATCATTGCAGCCGAGGAACAGGGCAGGCTTGATCCACTGGCACTGATTCCAAGTTCCAAGTTGTCTGCATTGACAGAAGTTCTCAGTCTAATGGGTCCCAAAGCTGCTTGATTTCCAGGGAGAAATTAGAATGTGCCATTGGCCCTGGGGCCAGGCAGAATTATCCTACCTGAGAGTTATACCCAGTTCCCAGGAGCCAGGTTTCATCCTCAGGTCAGGTGGGGTTCTCTTGTATGGCTCACGCACCACATGTTGGACCACAGGTTCGTTTTCCAAAACAGGACTCTGGGGACAGAGGCCTGAAAACCTCAGCTAGGGTTCTGATGAGGTCCTGAGCAGGTCAGGTTCAATCTTCGGATCAGGGCCATTGACCTGCATGTCTTCATGGAAGTTGGTACTGAGGCTGTGTCAGACTATGCATTTTTTCCAGAGCGGCCTATGAAATTGGGGTGGGCTCAGGGTCTTTTCAGGTTTCTCCTGATCTGGAGGGTTTGGGCAACTGAGTCGGACAGAGTTTCCTCCAGAGAGCAGGTCCAGTGATGTGCTGTGGATCTGCAAGGCCCCATCCTGGTAGTCATGTGGGTCAGGGATTTGGGACCAAAGCCTTCAGACAATCTCGGGTAAGAGTTAGAGGGGAGGTGATGGCAGGCCCGATCTGCAGACCCTGAGGGCAGCTCTTTGGGATTTGAAATTTGGGCGGCTGGGAAGCAGAAGCACAGGCTTTTCTGTCTGGATTGAGTGTGTAGGATGGCCACGGAGTGGAGGAGTGGCCTCATGGGGAGTTTCTACCACTCATGGGAGTTTCTACCTCTCTGGGGATTCTGCCCAGCACCCATGAATTTGGTGTCTTACTGGTGGAAGGGGAGAGCACAGTTTTCCATGTCAGAGGACCCATTCAAACAGGCATCCCAGAGATTGTTTCTGTGTCCTCTTGCCTGGATAACCCCACCAAGGATTAGAAATTAGACCTAGGGACATGATAGGCCCGCTCTGCTGGATCCTGGTCCAGCTTCCGATGGGGCTGGTTGGAAAGGGGTCTCAGTCTGAGGATCACAATGCCTGTTTGTGCCCAGCTGCCTATCCGGAGTGGGCGTGGACTCATGGGCCATGCACTGGACTCATGGGCAATGCACCTGGCTACCACTCTGAGGATAGAACAGCCATCTCAACATTCAGTTTTCCTGCCATGGGGAATGAGGAGTACTCTTGTGTGCTTCAGGGTCCCACATGGGCAGGAATTTGAGCTAAGTTCTGGGACAGGCACCTGAATACCCAGGTTGCTTCGAGATGATGGTCTCGGGCCAAGGCAGTACCCAACTGCAGGATATGGGGCCCGCTGTCTGGATGGCTGACAGGAGGTCGGGGCTCGAGCTGTGTCAGAGAGAGCATTCATGCAGAGGGTGGCTCATGATAATGGGGTGCCATTGAGAGCTGTGCAGCTGGATCCTCACATGGGGTTTTTGCGCAGACCCAGAGGGCGCATCTTCTTTCTGGTGGGCAGGCAGAAGGCTGCATTGTGGCTCCAGATTTCCCAATATGTTGGGCTTGCAGGCGAGGAATGTGAGGACATAAGTCTGTAAACAGAAGGTACAGTTAAGCTCAGTGCCGAGCACATGGAGGGTTCCATGTGCAGTGGATTTTTGAGATCTCGAGCACCTGAGTTTGGGCGAAGGTCAGATGTCTGCTCATGCTAGAGTTTGTATCCATGATGGCCAATGAATGGTGGGGTGCCCTCAAGAATCCTGGAGCTTTTCCCCAGCTGGAGCTTGTGAGCCGCTCCAAAGAGCAAGATGTCCAACTGTGGGAAAGGGAAAGTCCGCTTAGAGGGCTCCAGGTTCCCCCATATGGAAAGATTCGATAGCAGAGCTTTCTGAATGGAAGCCTGAAAAGCCAACCTCATGTTACCATTATAGCCGAGGAGCAGGGCAGGCTTGATCCACTGGCTCTGGTTCGAAGTTCTAAGTGAACTGCGTTGAAAGAAGTTGTCAGTCTAAAGGGTCCCAATGTGGCTTGGCGTCCAGGGAGACCTTAGAATGTGGCAGTGTCTCTGGGGTCATGCAGGATTCTCCTAATTGAGGGTAGGACCCATTTTCCAGGAGCCAGGTTTCCTTCTTGGGACAGGTGGGGTTCTCTTGTACGGCTCATGGACCACAGGTCGGACCATATGGATTTCCAGAACACGCCTCTGGAGCTAGAGGCCTGAAAACATAAGCTAGCCTTCTGCTGATGTCCTAACGTAATGGCAGGTTCAATCTTCTGACTCAGCACATTTGACCTGCGTGTCCTTCTGGAGGTGGGTGCTGAGGCTGTGCAGACTGTGCTTTTTTTTCCAGAGCAGCCTATGAAATTGGGGTGGACTCAGGGGCCTTGCAGGTTTCTCATAATGTGGAGGTTTTGGGCAACTGAGATGGGCAGAGTTTCCTCAGGCCCAGTCATGTGGTGTGGTTCTGAATGCCCTATCCGGGAGGCCTTGTGTGTCATGGCTCTGGGACCAAAGTTCAGTCACAAACTCGGGTGAGAGTTAGCAGATAGGTGATGGCAGACCCTATCTGCAGAACTTGAGGACAGCTCCTTGGGACTGGAAATTATGTCAGCTTGGAGGCAGGAGCAAAGGTTTTTCTGTCTGGATTGTGTGTCCAGGATGGCCATGGAATGCAGGAATGTCCTCATGGATCCATGGGAGATTCTTCCTCTCTGGAGATTCTCCCCGGCACACAAGAGTTTGGTGTCTCTCTGGGGTAAGGGGAGAACGCGGTTTACTGTGTCAGGGTTCCTTTCAAAACAGGGATTCTAGAGATGGGTTCTGAGTCCTGGTGCCTGGATAACCCCACCAAGGCTTAGGATATGGGCCTAGGGGCCAGACAGACCCGTCTGTGGGGTCCTGGTCCAGCTCCCACGGGGACTTGTCAGAAATGGGTCTCAGGGTGAGGGTCACAATGCCTGTTTGTTCCCAGCTGCCCATACTGAGTGGGTGTTATCTCTTGTTCCATGCACCTGGATCCCAATCTGAGAGTTGGACAACCATCTCAACATTTAGTTCTCCTGCCATGGGGAAGGAGGAGTACTCTTTTTTTTCCCAATTTATTTATTTTCAGAAAAACAGTATTCATTATTTTTTCACCACACCCAGTGCTCCATGCAAGCTGTGCCCTCTATAATACCCACCACCTGGTACCCCAACCTCCCACCCCCCCGCCACTTCAAACCCCTCAGACTGTTTTTCAGAGTCCAAGTCTCTCATGGTTCATCTCCCCTTCCAATTTACCCAAAAGCACATACCCTCCCCAATGTCCATAACCTTCCCCCCTTCTCCCAACCCCCATACCCCCAGCAACCCACAGTTTGTTTCGTGAGATTAAGAGTCACTTATGGTTTGTCTCCCTCCCTATCCCATCTTGTTTCATGGATTCTTCTCCTATCCACTTAAGCCCCCATGTTGCATCACCACTCCCTCATATCAGGGAGATCATATGATAGTTGTCTTTCTCCGCTTGACTTATTTCGCTAAGCATGATACGCTCTAGTTCCATCCATGTTGTCGCAAATGGCAAGATTTCATTTCTTTTGATGGCTGCATAGTATTCCATTGTGTATATATACCACATCTTCTTGATCCATTCATCTGTTGATGGACATCTAGGTTCTTTCCATAGTTTGGCTATTGTGGACATTGCTGCTATAAACATTCGGGTGCACGTGCCCCTTTGGATCACTACGTTTGTATCTTTAGGGTAAATTCCCAGTAGTGCAATTGCTGGGTCATACGGCAGTTCTATTTTCAAAATTTTGAGGAATCTCGATGCTGTTTTCCAGAGTGGTTGCACCAGCTTGCATTCCCACCAACAGTATAGGAGGGTTCCCCTTTCTCCGCATCCTCGCCAGCATCTGTCATTTCCTGACTTGTTGATTTTAGCCATTCTGACTGGTGTGAGGTGATATCTCATTGTGGTTTTGATTTGTATTTCCCTGATGCCGAGTGATATGGAGCACTTTTTCATGTGTCTGTTGGCCATCTGGATGTCTTCTTTGCAGAAACGTCTGTTCATTTCCTCTGCCCTTTTCTTGATTGGATTATTTGTTCTTTGGGTGTTGAGTTTGTTAAGTTCTTTATAGATTTTGGACACTAGTCCTTTATCTGATATGTTGTTTGCAAATATCTTCTCCCATTCTGTCAGTTGTCTTTTGGTTTTGTTAACTGTTTCCTTTGCTCTGCAAAAGCTTTTGATTTTGATGAAATCCCAAAAGTACATTTTTGCCTTTGCTTCCCTTGCCTTTGGCGATGTTCCTAGGAAGATGTTGCTACAGCTGAGGTTGAAGAGGTTGCTGCCTGTGTTGTCCTCAAGGATTTTGATGGATTCCTTTCTCACATTGAGGTCCTTAATCCAGTTTGAATCTGTTTTTTATGTGTGGTGTAAGGAAATGGTCCAATTTCATTTTTCTGCACGTGGCTGTCCAATTTTCCCAACACCATTTATTGAAGAGGCTGTCTTTTTTCCATTGGACATTATTTCCTGCTTTGTCGAAGATGAGTTGACCATAGAGTTGAGGGTCTATTTCTGGGCTCTCTATTCTGTTCCATTGGTCTATGTGTCTGTTTTTGTGCCAGTACCATGCTGTCTTGATTATGACAGCTTTGTAATAAAGCTTGAAGTCCGGAATTGTGATGCCACCAACTTTGGATTTGTTTTTCAATATCCCTTTGGCTATTCGAGGTCTTTTCTGGTTCCATATAAATTTTAAAATTATTTGTTCCATTTCTTTGAAAAAGATGGATGGTACTTTGATAGGAATTGCATTAAATGTGTAGATTGCTTTAGGTAGCATAGACATTTTCACAATATTTATTCTTCCAATCCAGGAGCATGGAACATTTTTCCATTTCTTTGTGTCTTCCTCAATTTCTTTCATGAGTACTTTATAGTTTTCTGAGTATAGATTCTTAGCCTCTTTGGTTAGGTTTATTCCTAGGTATCTTATGGTTTGGGGTGCAATTGTAAATGGGATTGACTCCTTAATTTCTCTTTCTTCTGTCTTGTTGTTGGTGTAGAGAAATGCAACTGATTCCTGTGCATTGATCTTATATCCTGACACTTTACTGAATTCCTATATAAGTTCTAGCAGTTTTGGAGTGGAGTCTTTTGGGTTTTCCACATAGAGTATCATATCATCTGCGAAGAGTGATAATTTGAGTCCTGGAAGCTTTTAATCTCTCCTTCTATTTTCAATGATAGGCTGGCTGGATATAATATTCTTGGCTGCATGTTTTTCTCGTTTAGTGCTCTGAAAATGTCATTCCAGCTCTTTCTGGCCTGCCAGGTCTCTGTGGATAAATCAGCTGCCAATCTAATAATTTTACCATTGTATGTTACAGACTTCATTTCCCGGGCTGCTTTCAGGATTTTCTCTTAGTCACTAAGGCTTGTAAATTTTACTATTAGGTGACGGGGTGTGGGCCTATTCTTATTGATTTTGAGGGGCGTTCTCTGAACCTCCTGAATTTTGATGCTTGTTCCCTTTGCCATATTGGGGAAATTCTCCCCAATAATTCTCTCCAGTATACCTTCTGCTCCCCTCTCTCTTTCTTCTTCTTCTGGAATCCCAATTATTCTAATGTTGTTTCGTCTTATGGTGTCACTTATCTCTCGAATTCTCCCCTCATGGTCCAGTAGCTGTTTGTCCCTCTTTTGCTCAGCTTCTTTATTCTCTGTCATTTGGTCTTCTATATTGCTAATTCTTTCTTCTGCCTCATTTATCCTAGCAGTGAGAGCCTCCATTTTTGATTGAACTTCATTAATAGCTTTTTTGATTTCAACTTGGTTAGATTTTTGTTCTTTTATTTCTCCAGAAAGGGCTTTTATATCTCTGGAGAGTGTTTCTCTAATATCTTCCATGCCTTTTTCAAGCCCGGCTATAACCTTGAGAATTGTCATTTTGAACTCTAGATCTGACATATTACCAATGTCTGTATTGATTAGGTCCCTAGCCTTCGGTACTTCCTCTTGTTCTTTTTTTTGTTGTGAATTTTTCCGCCTTGTCATTTTGTCCAGCTAAGAGTATATGAAGGAGCAAGTAAAATACTAAAAGGGTGGCGACAATCCCAGGAAAATATGCTTTAACCAAATCAGAAGAGATCCCAAATCGTGAGGGCGGATTTCTCCCCCCTCACGATTGGGTGAGGGATCTCCTCTGATTGGGATCTCCTTTGATTAGGATCTCCCAATCTCTTCTGATTGGGATCTCTTCTGATTTGGGGATAAAAAGACGTTCAAAAAGAAAGAAAGAAAAAAAAGAATTAAAAAAAGAGATTGAATTAAAAATTCAATCAAGAATTTAAAAAAGAATTAAGAAAAAAAAGATTGAAGAGATTAGGATCTCTTCTGATTTGGGGATAAAAAAAGGTTCAAAAAGAAAGAAAGAAAAAAAGGAAAAAAAAGAATTAAAAAAAAAAGAAAATGAATAAACAAAAGTATAAAAAAGAAAAAAATATGTATATTAGATAATCTAGTTAAAAAACGTTAAAAAAGAAAAGGGTAAAAGTTATAAAAAATTTTAGCAGAAGAAGAGAAAAAAATGAAAAAGAAAAAAATTAAATTAACTGCAAGACTGAAAAATCACAGGCAGAAAGCCATGAGTTCCGTGGTTTGTTTTCTCCTCCTCTGGAATTCTGCTGCTCTCTCCTTGGTATTGAAACTGCACTCCTTGGTAGGTGAACTTGGTCTTGCCTGGATTTCTTGTTGATCTTCTGGGGGAGGGGCCTGGCGTAGTGATTCTCAAGTGTCTTTGCCCCAGGCGGAATTACACCTCCCTTACCAGGGGCCGGGCTGTGTGATCTGCTCGGCTTTGCTTTCAGGAGCTTTTGTTCCCTGAGCGCTTTCCGTAGAGTTCCGGAGGACGGGAATACAAATGGCGGCCTCCTGGTCTCCGGCCCGGAGGAGCCGAGAGCCCGGGGCCCCGCTCCCCTGTGGGCCCTCAGCGAACAGCTCCCAGTAACTCGCGTCTGCCCAACCTCCGGCCGCGCTCCGAGCTCACCGAGCTTGCGATCGGTTCAAGGCAACTCCAAGCTGCGAGCTTACTGTCGGCTCTGTTTCTGCAGCCGGCTTTCCTGTTCCAATATCTGCAAGCTCTGTGACAATCAGACACCCCGGATCCTTCTGTGACCCCGCAGGACCTGAGGTCACGCCGACCTCGTGTGGGCTTCGCCCCGGTTTAGCCTCCGGAGCGATGTGCCTCAGCGGAACAGACTTTTAAAAGTCCTGATTTTGTGCTCCGTTGCTCCGCCGCTTGCCGGGAGCCGGCCCCTCCCCCCGGGGTCTATCTTCCCGTCGCTTTGGATTCAGTTCTCCGCCAGTCCTACCTTTCAGAAAGTGGTTGTTTTTCTGTTTCTAGAATTGCTGTTCTTCTTCTCTTCGATCTGCCGATGGATTTGCAGGTGTTTGCAATCTTTAGATAAGCTCTCTAGCTGATCTCCTGCTAGCTGAGGTAGTCTCAGCCTGCTACTTCTCCGCCATCTTGACTCCTCCCTTGGGAGGAGTACTCTTTTGTGCTGTAGAGTACCCATCAGTAGAAATTTGAGCTATGTTCTGGGACAAATACCTGAATGCCCAGGTTGGTTCGAGATGAAAGACTCAGGTCAAGGCAGATCACACCTGCAAGATATGGGGCCCACTATTGGGTGGCTGCCAGGAGGACAGGGCTCGGACAATGTCAGACAAAGCATTAGCGCATAGGGTGGCCTAAGATATTGGGGTGCCATAGAGGGCCGTGCAGGTGGATACTCATGTGAGGTTTCTGCGCAGACACATAGTGCACTTCACCTTTCTGTTGGGCAGGCAGAAGGCTGCATTGGGGCTCCCATATTCCCAATATGGAGGGCTTGCAGGCGACGAGTGTGAGGACAAAAGTCTGAAAATATAAGCTACAGTTAAGCTCAGTGCAAAGCACATGGCCATTCCAATGTGAAGCAGTTGTTTTGAGATCTCCAGCACCTGAGTTTGGGGAGAGTCAGATGTTCTCACGCTGGAGTTTGTATCTATGATGGCCAATGAAAGAGATATACAGCATCTGAGTAAGGGCGGATGTCAGATTTTTTTTAAAGATTTTATTTATTTATTTGACAGAGATCACAAGTAGGCAGAGAGGCAGGCAGAGAGAGAGAGAGAGAGGAGGAAGCAGGCTCCCCGCTGAGCAGAGTGCCCAATGCGGGACTCGATCCCAGGATCCTGAGATCATGACCTGAGCCAAAGGCAGCGGCTTAACCCACTGAGCCACCCAGGCGCCCCGGATGTCAGATGTTTGCTCACACTGGAGTGTGCTATGTTTAGGTAGCAGAGTTCACCCGGATCGATGTTTGGAATGCACACCTCCATAGACTATTGCAGCTGAGGAACATGGTGGGATCCTTCTGGTGGATCGGGGGCGAAGTACTAAGGCCTTGAGTGGACATAAAATCTCTTGCAGGTGGGTCACAATGCTGGTTTCTCATCAGGGAGATCTTAGAATGTGCTGGTAGATAAGGGATCATGCAGGATTCTTGCACCCTAAGGATTTGACACAGGTCGAAGAGCACAGTTTCCTTCTAGGGACAGGAGAAGTTCTGTTGTGTGGTTCAGGGACCACGTGTTGCATCATAAGATGTTATTCCAGAACAGGCTTCTGAGGACAGTTACCAGAAAACCTAATCTAGGGTTCCAGTGAGGTCCTAGGTACATGTCCGGTTCAATCTTCTGACTCAGGACCATTAACTTTGTGTCGGCCTGGAGGTAGGCAATCAGTGTGCTTCAGACTGCACATTTGCGTCCATAACGGCTTCCAATATTTGGGGTGGGTTTCAGGGGCCTTGCTGGTTTCTCCTCATGTGGAGGGTTTGTGCAACTCTGATGGGCAAAATTTCCTTGGGGATGTCAGAAACAGTACTGTGGTGTGACCCCAGAGACACAATCCTAGAGGGCATGTGAGCCATAGTTATGGAGAGAAGTTTGCAAACACAAACTCGGGTTAAGGTTAGTGGCGAGATAATCCCAGGCCCAAAGTGTAGACCTAGAAGTCAGCCAGTCAGGAACTGTAATTAGAGTGACTCGAGAAGGTAGCACAAGATTTTTTATCTGGATTGTGTGTCCAGTATGGCCATAAAATGCAGGTGTGATCTCATGGGTCCATTAGAGATTTTTCCTTTCTGAGGATCATGGCGGCTCCCAATAGTTTGGTGGCTTTTTCGGGGAAGGGAGGGATGTTTTCTTTCTTAGGAGAGCCCCAAAACAGGGATTCTAGAGATGAGCTATGGAACTGGGCACCGGGAAAATCCCACCAAGGGTTAGGATTTGGGCCTAGGGGCATATCTGGCCTGCAATGTGGGATCCTGGTGCTGCAACTGAGAGGGATTGTTTGAAAGAATGCTCAGGCTGATGGCCACAATGCCTGTTTATGCCCAGGGCACCCTTCAGGAGTGGGAATGGTCTCATTGACCATGAAGATGGCTCCCACTCTGAGGGTATGACACCCTTCCCAACAGCCAGGTTTCCTGTCATGGGGAATGAGCAGTTCTCTCTTGGGCTTCAGGTTCCCCCATTGGCAGGAATTCCAGCAAAGGTGTGGGGACAGGTGCCTGAATACCAAGGATGGGTAGAGATGATAGATGTTCTGTCTCGCATGCTGGGTATGGGCCCCAATCTCTGGGTAGCTGACACTAGATCTAGGCTCAGGCTCCAGCAGACACAGAACTAGTGGCCAGGGCAACCTATAAATCGGGGTTCCCTTGAGGGTCGAGCAGATTGATCCTCATGAGGTTTTTCTGGGCAGACTCACCAGGCATTTCTTCTTTCTATGGGGAAAGCAGAGTGCTGTGTTGTGCCTCCAGAGTTCCCTTTCAAGAGGGTTGGCGGACCAGGAAGGTGTGGATGGAATTTTAATCACAAGCTATGGCTCAATTCAGTGCCAAGCAGAAGGCAGTCCCAATGTGCAGCGGGTTATTCCAGATACCCAGTACCTGAAAAGGGCTGGTGTCAGATGTTGCTCACACTGGAGTTTGTGTCTATGATGACCAATAAATGGAAGGGTAGCATCAAGATGCCATGGAGGATTTCCCATTCTGGGGCTTGTGAGATGCTCACAAACAGTAAGGTTTCCTTCTACTGGACAGGGGGAGTCTGGTTTGTTTGCTCCAGTGTCCCCCATTTGGAAAGATTGTGTACCAGAGCTCTTAGCTCTGAAAGCACACTGACATTGACCATTGTAGCTGAAGAAAATGGCAGGTTCATTCTGGTGGCTCTGGGACTTAGTATCATGTCTTTGAGTTGACATGGAATCTCTTGCACATGGGTCACAATGGAGGTTTGTTAGCAGGGAAATCTGAGAATGTGATGGTGGCTAAGGTGCCATGAAGGATTCTCCTACCCTGAGGGTTTGACACAGGTCCAAGAGCACGGCTTCCTTCGGGGACAGGAGATGTTCTGTTGTGTGGCACAGGGACCACATGTTTTATCATAAGCTGGTATTCCAGAACAGGCCTCTGAGGACAGATGCCGTTAAATCTAATCTAGGGTCCAAGAGGTCCTAGTGGCATGTCAGGATCAATCTTCTGACTCAGGTGCATTGACTTGGCTGTCTTACTGGATCTAGGTGACCAGGTTGTTTCAAAATGTGCATTTGCCTTTAGAGCCACCGCCAATATTGGGATGGGGTCAGGTGCCTTGCAGGTTTCTCCTAATCTGGAAGGTTTGGGCAATTGTGACAGGCAGTTTCCTTGGGGATGGCAGGTACATTTCTGTGTGGATCCAGAGACCCCATCCTGCAAGGCATGTGAGCCATGGTTTTGGGAGAGAAGTCTGCAAACACAAATTCATGTTAGGGTTAGTGGCGAGGTGATCACAGGCTCAATGGTAGACCTGGATCGCAGCTCGTCAGGAACTCTAATTATGGTGATTGGAAGACGATAGCACAGAATTTTCTATCTGGATTGTGTGTCCAGGATGGCCTCAGAATGTAGGTGTGGTTTCATGGGTCCACGGGAGACTTTTCCTGTATAAAGATCATTGTGGCTCTCCATAGTTTGGTGGCTGTTTCGGGGAAGGGAATAGTGCTGTTTTCCATCTTAGGGGTGCCCCATAACAGTGATTCCAGCAACAGTCTCAAATCTGGGCACCTGGAAAATCCCACCAAGGGTTAGGATTTGGGCCTAGGGGTATACCAAGCTTTCAGTGCATGATCCTGGTGGGGCAACTGAGAGGATTTGTTGAACGCATGCTCAGGCTGAGGGTCATCATGTTTTTTTGTGCCCAGAGAGGCCTACAGGAGTGAGCGTGGTCTCATTGGCCATGTAGCTGGCTCTACTTTGAGGGTGAGACACCCATCCCTACAGCCAGGTTTTTTTTTCCATGGGGAAGGAGAAGTTCTCTATTATGATTCTGATCCCCATTGGCAGGGATTCCATCAAAGGTCTTGGGACGGGTGCCTGAATATCAAGGATGGGTAGAGATGACCGAGTTGGGCCATGACTGGTCTCACATGCTGGATATGGGGCCCGCTCTCTGGGTGGCTGACACGAGTTTGGGCCTCAGGATCTGTTAGACACAACACTATTGGCCAGAGCAGCCTATAAATCGGGATTCCCTCAAGGGCCAAGCAGATTGATCCTCTTGTGGGGTTTCTGGGCAGACTCACCAGGCCCTTCTGCTTTCTATGGGGAAGGCAGAATGCTGCATTTTGGCTCCAGAATTCCCAATCAAGAGTTCTTGGGGACCAGTAGGGTAAGGGTGGAATTTTAAACACAAGCTACAGTTCAAATCAGTGCCAAGCATAAGGTGGTTCCAATGTGCAGCAGCTTAGTTGAGATATCCAGCACTTGAGTAAGGGCGGATGTCAGATGTTTGCTCACACTGGAATATGTTTCTATGATAACCGTCAAATGGAGGGGTGGTGTCAAGAGACCATGGGGGATTTCCCACACTGAGGCTTGTGAGATGCTCCAACAACAAGGTTTCCTTCTACTGGACAGGTGGAGTCAGGTTTGTTTGCTCCAGAGTCCCCAATGTGGAAAGTTGAGTAGCAGAGTGCTCGTTTATGGATGCCTGGAAAGCACACCTCCATTGAACATGGTAGGTGAGGAACATGGTCCATGGTCTTGCAGATGGACCACAATGCTGGTTTGTTACCGGGGAGATCTTAGATTGTGCTGGTGGCTAAGGTGCTATGCAGGATTCTCCAAACCTGAGGGTTTGGTGTAAGTCGAATGCAAGGTTCCATTGTGGGTAAATGACAAGTTCTGTTGTGTGGCTCAGGGAACAATAGTTGTATTATTAGTTGGTATTCCAGAACAGGCCTGTGAGGACAGATGCCTGAAAACCTATTCCAGGGTTCCAATGAGGTCCTAGGAACATGTCTGGTACAATCTTCTGCCTCAGGCCCATTGACTTGGGTATTTTCCTGCATTTAGGTGTTCAGGGTCGTTCAGACTGCACATTTGCTTCTAGAATGGCCTCCAATATTGGAGTTGGCTCAGGGTTCTTGCAGATTTCTCCTAATCTGGAGGGTTTGTGCAACTGTGACTGGCAAAGATTCCTTGGGGATGGCAGGCCCAGTCCTGTGGTGTGGTTCCAGAGACGCCATCCTGAAGGCATGTGAGCCATGATTTTGGGAAAGAAGTCTGCAACTCGGGTTAGGGTTAGTGGCGAGGTGATCACAGGCCCAATGCATAGACCTGGAGGGCAGCTTGTCAGGAACTG
The DNA here is from genome assembly GCF_020171115.1 of Neogale vison. NCBI lineage: Eukaryota > Metazoa > Chordata > Mammalia > Carnivora > Mustelidae > Neogale > Neogale vison. The sequence continues at coordinate 113,003,550 of NC_058092.1, read as the reverse complement.
TAATTAGGGTGACTGGAAGGAGGTAGCACAGACTTTTTTTTTATCTGGATTGTGTGTCCAGGATGGGCTCAGAATGCAGGTGAAGTCTCATGGTTCCATGGGAAAATTTTCCTTTCTAAAGATCCCAGCTTCTCCCAATACTTTGGTGGCTTTTTTGGGGAAGGGAAGAGTGTTGTTTTCCATCTTAGTGGTGCTCCAAAACAGGGACTCCAGAGTCGAGCTCTGGGTATGGGCACCTGGAAAATCCCACTAAGGGTTATGATTTGAGCCTAGGGGGGTACCAGGCTTGCAATGCGAGATCCTGGTGGTGCAACTGAGAGGGCTTATTTGAAAGCATACTCAGGCTGAGGGTCACAATGCCTATTTGTGCCCTGGGCCGCCCTTAGGTGTGGGTGTGGTCTTATTGGACATGTAGCTGGCTCTTACTTAGAGGGTTGGACACCCATCCCAAAAGCCAGGTTCCTGCCACGGAGAAGGAGGAGTCCTCTATTGTGCTTTAGGTTCCCCCATTGGCAGGGATTCCAGCAAAGGTCTGGGGACAGGTGCCTGAATGCCAAGGATAGGTAGAGTTGATGGACTTGGACCATGGCCGATCTCAATGCTGTATATGGAGCCCTCTCTCTGGGTGGCTGACACGAGTTCGGGGCTCAGGCTCTGTCTGACACATCACTAGTGGCCAGAGTAACCTGTAAATCCAGGCAGCCTATAAATTCCTCAATGGCCGAGCAGATTGACCCACATTTGGCATTTCTGGGAAGACTTACCAGGCACTTCTTCTTTCTACAGGGAAGGCAGAATGTACAATGTTGCTTGAGAATTCCCTATCAAGAAGGCTTTGTGTCCATGAGGGTGAGGATGGAATTGTAAACCCAAGCTATGGTTAAATTCAGTGCCACACAGAAGGCAGTTCTAATGTGCAGCTGCTTATTTGAGATATTCATCACCTTAGTACGTTCGGATGTCAGAATTTTGCTCACAATGGAGTTTGTGTCTATGATGACCAACAAATGGAGAGGTGTCATCAAGAGGCCATGGAGGATTTCCCTCACTGGGGCTTGGGAGCTGCTCTGAACAGTAAGGTTTCATTCTACTGGTTTGGCTTGTTGCTCCAGTGTCCTCCATGTGGAAAGTTTGTGTAGCAGAGCACTTCTGCAAAGATGCATGGAGAGCACACCTCCAATGACCATTGCAGCTGAGGAACATGGCAGGTTCGTTCTGGTGGCTATGGCACAAAGTGTCAAGGCCTTGATTTGACATGTACTCTCTTGCAGATGGGTCTTAATGCTAATTTTTACCATGGAGATCTTAGAATGTGCTGGTGGCTAAAGTGCCATGCATGAGTCTACTACCCTGACTGTTTGACACTGGTCGAAGTGCACGGTTTTCTTCTGAGGACAGGAGATGTTCTTTTGTGTGGCTCAGGGAACACATGTAGTATTATAAGTTGATTTTCCAGAACAGGCCTCTGAGTACAGATGCCTGAAAACCTAATCTAGGGTTCCAATGATGTCCTAGGGACATGTTAGGTTCAATCTTCGGACTCAGAACATTGACGTGGGTGTCTCCCTGGATGAAGGTGATCAGGATGTTTCAGACTCCACATTTGAATCCAGAGTGGCCTCCCATATTGGGGTGAGCTCAGGGACCCTACAGGTTTATCCTAATCTAGAGGGTTTGGGCAACTGTGATGGGCACACTTTCCTTGGGGATTGTAGGCACAGTCCTGTGGTGGCTCCAGAGACCCCATCCTGGAGGACATGTGAGCCATGGTTTTGTGAAAGAAGTATGCAAACACAAATCGTGTTATAGTTAGTGGTGAGGTGATTGCAGGTAAAATTCGTAAACCTGGATGGTAGTTCATTAGGAGCTGTAATTAGGATGACTGGAAGGTGGTAGCACAGACTTTTCTATCTGGATTGTGTGACTAGGATGGCCTCGGATTGCAGGTATGGTCTCATGGGTCCATGGGAGATTTTTTCCTCTCTACGGATCCTGGTGGCTCCCCATAGTTTGGTGGCATTTTCAGGGAAGTGAAGAGTACAATTTTCCATCTTAGGGGTGCTCCAAAACAGCGATTCCAGAGCCAGACTCTGGGTTCCACTAAGGGTTATGATTTGGGCCTAGGGACGTAGCAGGCCTGCAATGCAGGATCCTGGTGGTGCACCTGAGAATGATTGTTTGAAATAATGCTCAGGCTGAGCGTCACAATGCCTGTTTGTGCCCAGGGTTGCCCTCAGGAGTGGTTGTCGTCTCATTGGCCATGCAGCTGGCTCCCACTCTGAGTTTGGACACCAATCCCAGCAGTCAGTTTCCTGCCATCTGAAAGAAAGAGTTCTCTATTTTGCTTAAGTTTTCCCTGTAAGGGTCTGGTTGGCCAGAGGGAGTCATTCTGTGTTTATGTAGTGAACTTAATTGACCCTATGCAGTAAAATTAGATTGACCCCGCCCTTCCCAGAGGAACTTACTTGCAAAGCCTAAATACAAGCGGGTCAGGCCAGATGAAGACATCCAATCAATGGGGCACACATATATCTACTAGGGTAAATTGAAATTCAATTGGGCACTGTGTGTTACCTGGTATTATTTTTTTCTGTGTGTGGTGATTTAGCATGACTGTGCAGTGTTCTCTGTTTATTGCAATCTCATTGGTCACCTGTGTATAGCCCGGTTAAACTAATTCTATAAAAGTTAGACTATGATGCTGGGAGGGGTCGCCTCTTTGCAAGAGATGACCCTGATCGGTAGGTTTGGTTCTCGATGCTTGGTGCAAAATGAAGATTTGCTTGACATTTGCTTTTTATCAGTCTACTCCTTTGATTATGAACCCTAACATTGGAGGGGCACCTGGATTCAAACGACGTGAACTGAGCCAGCATTGGAATTTTTGGGAAAAGCCTCCAGAGGTAATATCTCGGGATCCTATCTGTCTGTCTGGTTGGCACTCCATGGTATGGCCCACCAGTGAGAAGATGGACGCAGCCATGCTCCCCAGGGCTGGAGTGGATGCGGGGATGCCCCATCCCTCTGCTGGTAGATCAATGGGGAGTTCTAGTGCCCCTGGGAGGTCAGGGTTTCGAGCCACCCTAGGCGGTCACCAGGGTATATGAATCCCCTGGTCAGTTAGGGGCCTGCCAGGCGTTCGGATCCCCCAGGGCGGTGGGGTGGTTTGAGTCCCCCTAGATGGTCAGGGGGTTTGAGACCTGCTAAACGGTGGGGGGTTGAGTCCCCCTAGACTGTCAAGGGGTTTGAGTCTCCTTGGGCAGTCAGGGGGGTTGAGTCTCCCTAGATGGTAGGGGTGGTTTGAGACCCCTGGGCAGTTGCGAGTTTGAGTCCCCTTGGGCTGTTGGGGGTTTCGAGTCCCCCTGGGCGGTTGAGGGTTTCGAGTCCTAGGTGGTCGGGGGATAAAGCCCCCACTAGTGGCATGCTATGGGTAAGAATCCTTGGGCCTGTGGTTGTCTTTGCCTGGTCCTTTTTTGTCTGTTGGGTTGTTTGTTAATATTGAAGAAATGGGGCAAGCAGAGAGTAAGCGGACTCTGACATTCAACTCTCCGTTCTTCATAATAAATGTGAGGCGTCTCTCTCACTCATTTTGTGTGTTAAAGGCTATAAGTGGAGCCAACTGGGGTTAGTATAATGCTGGGCAAAGATGCCCAATGCTGGCTCATTGGAGCCGGGTGTGGAATATGAGTGCCTATTCAGTGACTTTAATGAATATTCCCAAGCAGCTGCCAAAACTCCTTATGTTTGGGGGAATTCTTTGCCTTTTCTGGCCCAACGTGGACTGCATAAGCCCCTCCCCCTTGCTGGTGGGAGAGCATGGCATCTGACGTGGAGATGGTTATTTGTCTGTCTCAAGGTTTTAATGAGTAATTGTTAAAGTGGCTTCCGAAGTCTTTGGTAATCTGAAACTGTGAAGGGTTGCTTGAATGACAAATGGAATTTAATTTGTTGGACATGTAGGTATTAACCAAATGGGATAAAATGCTAGAACATTGGCTGCTGGAACTGGGTTTGTGCTTTTGAAATCTGCTGGTGAACACGTTCTGTGCAACTGATTGATAAATTTGCCATCTAAAGAATTTGAGTTGTAATAACTCAAAATTGGTTTATATTTAGTCTTCAGTATCAGAACTTCAGTAGACATTCACGTATTTCTAAGAGTAAAAAATTCTGTTAAGTGTAATTAAGATTGATGGAAATGAGAATAGCAACTCTGTATGTAAAAAGTAGGAGATATGTGAAAGTTTGAATCTGAAGAGTGCCTGACTGTGTGAATGTGTCTGTATGGCTCCACTTCCTCTACAGAGTCTGACTGTGCTGCACCCTGAGTCTCACGAAGCATCATATGGCATAACAGTCATCTACTTTACAAAGTATCCTGGTCCGGGTTTTATCCAGACAGACCTTAGCTAAGAAGCTCTTAAGTTCCCGCGAGCTACGTGAGCAGGACAGCATCTGAAAGATCCTCCTCCCCTTGTCTGCAACATCATTCACAATGGGAGGGAAACCTAGTAAACTCATTATCTGCATACTTTAAAAAAAGACACTGGTATAGAAAAGGTGGTGTTCTCTATGTTTAAAAAGACAAAGTTTTCTTAAGTTAATTGATCTGTTATGGATTTCTCTTTTCCTGCCCAGAAAATTCAGTTTCTATGTTTTGTTTTATCAGGTGTTTAACATCCCTAATTATATTTTGGCATGTATTTTAAAACTTTCTAATGTTTTAGCAATTGTTGACAAGATTTAAACCAACAGTAAACCTTGGGTTACATTTAGGAAAATGCCATGCATTTCCTAAAGTTTTAATACATTGATAGATCACCACTTGATATTGTGATCATGGAAATGTTACGTGTCACAGAAGTAACCTGATTTTCTTGCCAGTTACATTGTAAATTCTCATCTCACCAGCTCTTTACCATATCTATTCTGAGTTTTTGTCATTTGTAATTGTTTTAATTCTCTTGTAAGATAAATTCCATCTCAAAGAAAATTCATATGGGAGACTTTCAGGACAAATACAGGTCTTTGATATGTTGAAATTCTGGGGCTGAAATGGGTAAGAATTTAAAGAGGTAAAAGCTGAATTCGGACTAAACCATAATTATTAACATGGGACGAGGTGAACTGAAGACTATAATGTCGTATCTCTTGATGTTTTGTCTTTTGTTTGCTCTTCCAGACTAAGGATACTTTTTCTTAAGTTATTTGTAATTTACAGAGATAAAACGTAGTCATTTGTAACCAAATCAAGGTATTCAATTCTTTCGCTCTGTCTGAACTCTCTGAAACGAAAATGTCTCAGCAAGTATTCTTTCTTCCATGGCAATCATACATCTGCTTAAGTTCAATAAGAATCCGTTCTCCTTGTAACAGGACACCATTGGAAACATTGGTTATTTTATTTTACTATGGCTTTGTCTGGAATGCCATATTAGAAAAGAATCATATATGACTAGACAGCTTAAAGGAACTAAGGTTGACTTTCTAAAACCTGGAACCGGAAAGCCCTTTGGAACTGTTGGCCTGATACCTTGCTTAGAGAGTTCCCAGCAGCCTCACCATGTGAGTAATGGATGTTACTTCCTGGAAGGTGCAGGAGCCTCAGGATTTTTGGGGGTGCCTCAGGAAGTGGAATTCACCCAAATCGACAAGTATTGCAGGCATGTCTGATGCCAAGTGCAAGTATATAGCTTGGTTTCTGGCCTGGAGAGGCTATCATAAGTTCAACCTAGAGATTCCTGATGAGAAGTTCCAGCAGAGCAGGTTCTAAAAGATTTATATGATCCCTCACTGTTCTTGCTGAGCTTATGTAAATAATTAGGCCAAGCTTGTTAAAACTGGACTTGTTTTTCAAATAAATTAGTCCTGATTTGAATATCTCTGAAAACGAGGGTTATTTTAGAGAGAAAAAATTATGTTTTAATAGCACACCTTAATGATGTTAAATTCTAGATTTGATTGTCTTTAAATGTTTGTTTACTTAAGCTAGACAACTTGAGATAATCTTCAGGAAGTTGCATGATAGCTCACTTAGACGATCTTGCTTTGTCAGTCAGTCAGCCCCAGATATAGGAAATATCAGAAAATTGAAGGACTTAAAGGGAAGAATCTGACTGAGTTAGTGGGAATAGCAGAAATGGTGTTTAACAACAGGGATGCACAGGAGGATGAAAAACAGACGAAAAAAATAGAAAAAAAAACTGGTTAGGTTTTGGCATTACATGAGGCAGAGAGAAGATGGGTAGGGGATAGTCAATGGAAGGAAAACCTTAAGCACAGAGAAGGCAGACAAGAAGACTTAGAATCAGATTAGTGTGCTTAATGTAAGAAAAGAATACATTGGGCAAGGGAGTGCCCCAAAGGGAAGACAGAAATGCTTGCCACCAGAGACTGAAGGGGTCATAGTTTGGTGCCCCTCCCCGAACCTCGGGTACAAATTGAAGTGGAGGGGAAATCAGTTGATTTTTTGGTGGGCATGGGAGCTCAATTTTCATCATTACTTAAAACTATGGGAAAACTACTTGGAGAGGAAATCTGGGTACAAGGAGAAAATGGCACAGAGAGACATAAATGGGCAACAGAAAGGACTTTAAATTTAGCCTCGGGAATAGTTAAACATCAAATTTTGGTCCTCCCTAATGCCCCATATAACTTGATGGGAAGAGATCTCCTCTACAAGTTAAGAGCTGGCATTCAGTTCTTGGAAGGAGGCATGACTGTAACCTTGAGACAACCCACTGTACAAGTGCTTATGGCAGCAGTAGATAAATACCTCCTTTATGAGCCAGTCTCAAAATCAGAGGAAATAAAGTGGGGGAGCCTTCTCCAAATCCTACAGGACGAGTATCTCGAGGTCTGCAAAGAAGGGTAGCCCCCGCCTTTGCCAAGAAACAAACTCCAGTTGTGGTACAATTAAAGGTGACAGCTATGGCTGTTCGCGTTCGGCAGTACTCCCCTTCCCAGGGAAGCAAAGGAAGGGATCAGAAAACACATTATCCACCTTTGAGAAGAGGGGATCCTAGTTCCTTACAAATTTCCATGGAACACACCTTTGCTGCAGGTCATAAAGGCTGAGACTGGCGAGTACGGACCCTTCCAGGACTTGTGGGAAGTTAATAAATGGGTTGAAGATATCCACCTGATGGTGCCTAACCCCTATACCCTACTCACCGTCCTGGGCCCCAGATGAACTGTGTATACCATCTCAGAGCTCAAGGATGCATTTTTTTCTGCATGTCTTTAGCAAAGGAATTCTCAGAACCTTTTGGCTTTTGAGAGATCTGACCCACAGGAAGGATTCCAAGGCCAGCTCACCTGGACAGGACTTCCCAAGGGTTCAAGAATTTGCCCACTATTTTCGATGAGGCCCTAAATGAGGATTTGCATGAGTAGAGAACCTCCAACCCATAAGTCACTCTGTTACAGTATTTTGATGACTTGTTAATAACCTGTGAGGACTATAGGTCATGTTAGCAGGGGAGGAGAGCTCTCTTACAGACTGCAGGAAAAAGGGTATCGGGTGTCAGCGAAGAAAGTGCAGCTCTGTCAGAGCCATGCCACTTAAAGGCTATGATCTCCACAAGGTAGTGCGTTCACTGTCTGAGTCCAGGAAACAGGTGATCACCCGATACCCCCACCCCACCACATCCCGTTAAGCAAGGGAGTTTCTTGGCATGGTGGTCTACTGTAGGCTGTGGATACCGCGGTTTGTGGAGATTGCCTGACCTCTCTACTAACTGGCAAAAGGAGGGCTCACTAGGGTAGAGTGGACAACTGAGGCAGAAGGAGCATTTCAGGAATTACAAACAGCCTTACTGAATGCCCCAGCATTGGCCATCCCAGATGTTACCAAGCCCTTCCATTTGTATGTGGATGAACAAAGCAGGGGTGGCCAAAGAGGTTTTAACTCAAACACTGGGGACTTGGCAAAGGCCAGTAACCTATCTTAGCAAGAAACTAGATCCAGTAGCAGCTGGGTTCCCCCCCGTGCCTTTGCATAATTACTGCCACAGCCCTCCTGGTCAACGATGAAAATTTTGACTGTGCAAGGATGCAAATTTTGATTTTGGGTCAAAAATCTCATCTTGACCACCACCCACGCTATTGAGGGCATTCTCTGGACTCCTCCCGACTGATGCATGATGAACACCTGAGCGACAGGTTATCAGGCCCTCCGTCTAAACAAACCAAGAGTGACCTTCCATCCCCCGGTGGTGCTAAATCCAGCCACACTGCTGCCAGAGGAGGTAGCTGATCATCCACACGACTTTGGGGAGGTCCTAAACCATGTCTTAGGAATAAGGCCGGATCTCAGAGACATTCCCCTCCTGGATGCCAAGATGACTCTCTTCACAGATGGGAGTAGCTACATGGTCAATGGAAGGAGGTAGTTGGGGGCTGTGGTGGTTTCTCCTTAGCAGGAACTCTGGACAGCAACCCTGCCACATGAAACTTCAGCACAAAAAGCAGAACTGATTGCACTCACTAAAGCACTGCAGATGGCCAAAGGTAAAACCACCAACTTCTATATGGACAGCAGATATGCCTTTGCTACTCTCCATATACATGTGGCTATTTATAAAGAAAGGGACCTATTAGCAGCCAAATTAGCAGGAAAATGAATTAAAACAGAGGAGAAATACTGGCTCTCCTCCAGGCTATTTGGGACCCAAAAGAGGTGACTGTTATGCATTGCCCAGGACACCAAAAGGGGACTGATCTGATTTCAAAAGGAAACCACTTAACAGATCAAGCCGCAAAGCAAGCAGCTTGAGAAACAGTCAAGAGCTGATTATACTCCCGGCTCTATCCCTACCAGAAAAACCGGACTATTCAGAGGAAGATTTAAAGTATTTACAAAAATGGGCTAAATTAGATTATGAAGGGGACTGGGTTAAGACTAAAAGAGGAAACTTAATTCTTTTTCAAAGACTAGGTAAGAAGTTAGAAGACCAGATACATCAAAGTACTTATTTCGGGACACACAAACTCAAGGACCTTATAGGCAAGCAATTTCAGATTTCAAAATTAGGGCATATGGTTCAGGATGTAGTTGATAGATGTGCTCAATGCCAGGCAGTTGAAGTGGGAGGAACTAGAATTAAAAGAGGGAAAAGAGAAAGAGGTAAGGAACCAGGAATTTATTGGGAAATTGATTTTATAGAAATGAAGCCTCTAAAATATGGGCACAAGAGTATGTTAGTTTTTGTAGATGCCTTTTTCAGGATGGGTAGAGGCTTTTTCCACCAAACTTGAGATGGCAGGAGTGGTAGGCAAAAAAAGGCTACTGGAAGAAATAATCTGAGTTTGGGGCTGCCTCTCATGATTGGATCGACTATGGCCCTGCATTTTGAGCTCAGTCTCACAGACATTGGCCAAGGCAGTGGGCACAAATTGGAAATTATGTTGTGCCTATCTGCCCCAGAGTTCTGGGCAAGTAGAGAGAACGAACAAGAATTAAAGAGACCTTGACAAAAATAATTCTAGAGACTGGCAGTAGATGGGTGGATCTTCTTCCTTTGCCCTCCACAGGGCACGATGTACACCCTATTTAAACTGGGTGACCCCATTTGAAATAATGTTTGGGGAACCCCTCCCCATTCTGTCCTCGTCTACAAGAGGTTGCCCTATCAGAAATTACTGATAAGTCTGTACTCCAATCACTGCAGGCATTACAGTCTGTCTTAAAAAAAAGCCCTTGCAGGAATCCAGACTGCTCATACTGGGATGAAGATGGAGGTGGAACCACATCCTCACCAATCCAAGGACTTGGATTGGATACATCACTATCAATGGGGAACTTGGAGCTTTGCTGGAAGGGACTATATACTGTTATCTTGACCACCCCCACAGCAATAAAAGTAGAAGGCATCAGGGCCTGGATTCACAAGTGTCACGTCAAAAGAGCCGAGGATGAAGATGCCCCCCACCCCACTGAGGTGGAAGCCACAGCCAATGGACCCCGCTGACCATGGACTAAAGCTAAGACTCAAAATATTATGAGTTTATTGTTGCTCTTATTGTTACCTGTTTATGTAAAGTATCGGTAGGAAATTAGATAAAGGGGTAAATGGGTAACTCATCAGCTGACTGTGCACTAGTGTCATTTGTACAAAAGAAAACTAGAGGGATAAAAATGATAGACTTACATGCTAAATATAAGCCCTTACAACCAGAGAACATAGAAGAGGCTGAAAAGTCAAGGATTTGACTAATCTCCAAAGAAAAGGGGGGAATGTAAGGGCCTGGTGGGCCAGAGGGCATCATTTTGTGTTTATGTATTGAACTTAGATTTACCCTATGCAGTAAACTTAGATTGACCACACCTCGCCCAGAGGAACTTACTCGCAAAGCCTAGATACAAGGGCGGGTCAGGCCAGGTGAAGACATCCAATCAGTGGAGCACACATATATCTACTAGGGTAAATTGAAATTCAAATGGGCACCCGTGTGTTACCTAGCTTTTTTTTTATTTCTGTGTGTGGCATAATTAGCTTGACTGTGCAGTGTTCTCTGTGTATTGCAAACTCATTGGCCACCTGCGTATAGCCCGGCTAAACTACCTCTATAAAAGGTAGGGCTGGGAGGGGTCATCTCTTTATAAGAGACGGCCCTGACCGGTCAGTTTGATTCTCGATGCTTGGCGCAAAATAAAGCTTTGCTTGACCTTCACTTTGTATCAGTCCCGCTTCTTTGATTACAGACCCTAACACCCCCATTGGCAGGGAATCAAGGAAAGGACTGGGAAAGATGCCTGAATAACAAGGATGGGTAGAGATGACGGACTTGAGCCATGAACAGTCTGACATGCTGGATATGGGCCCCGCTCTCTGGGTGGAGAGCACTAGGTTGGGGCTCGGGCTCTGCCAAAGTTGCCTATAAATCGGGGTTTCTTCGAGGGCTGAGCAGATTGATCCTCAAATAGGGTTTCTGGACAGACTCACCAGGCACTTGTTCCTTCTATGGGGATGACAAAATGCTGCGATGTGGCTGGAGAATTCCCTACCAAGAGGGCTTGGGGACCAGTAGGGTGAGTATGGAATTGTAAACACAAGCTATGGTTCAATTCAGTGCCAAGCAGAAGGCAGTTCCAGTGTTCAGCGGCTGATTCGAGATATCCAGCACCTGAGAAATGGTGATGTCAGACTTTTGCTCCCACTGGAGTTTGTGTCTATGATGACCACCAAATGGAGGGGTGGCGTCAATAGACCATGGAGGATTTCCCTTCCTGGGGCTTGTGAGATGCTCCAAACAGCAAGGTTTCCTTCTATAGGACAGGTGGAGTAAGGTTTGTGTACTTTAGTGTCCCCCATGTGAAAACTTTCTATAGCAGAGCACTCCCCCAAAGATGTGTGGAAAGCACACCTCCAATGACCATTGCAGCTGAGGAACATGGCAGGTTCAGTCTGGAGGCTATGGGGCGAAGTATCAAGGCCTTGAATTCACATGAAATCTCTTGCTGATGGGTTCAATGCTAGTTTGTTACGAGGGAGATCTTAGAATGTGCTGGTGGCTAAGGTGCCATGCAGAATTCAACTACCCTGAGGTTTTTGGGATAGGTGTCCAACCCTCAGAGTGGGAGCCAGATGCATGGCCAGGAAGAAAAGCACGGTTTCCTTCTGGGGACAGGAGATGTTCTGTTGTGTGGCTCAGGGACCACATGTTGTATCATAAGTTTATATTCCAGAACTGGCCTCTGAGGACAGATGCCTGAAAACCTAATCTAGGATTCCAATGAGGTCCTAGGGGCATGTCAGGTTCAATCTTCTGACTCAGGATCATTGACGTGGGCGTCTGACTGGATGTAAGTGATCGGGATGATTCAGACTGCACATTTGCATCCAGAGAAGCCTCCAATATTAGGATGAGTGTAGGGGCCTGGCAGATTTCTCCTAATCAGGAGGATTTGGGCAAGTGTGACAGGCAGAGTTTCCTTGGGGATTGCAGGAACAGTCTGTGGTGTGGCTTCAGAGACGCCATCCTGAAAACATGTGAGCCATGGTTTTGGGAGAGAAGTCTGCAAACAAAAAATCGGGTTAGGATTAGTGGCAAGGTGATCGTAGGCCTAATGTGTAGACATGGAGAGCACCTCGTCAGGAACTCTAATTAGGTTGACTTGAAGATGTTAGCATAGGCTTTTATATCTGGAATGTTTGTCCTGGATTGCCTGGGAATGCAGGTGTGGTCCCAGCAGTTCATGGGCTATTTTTCCTCTCTAAGGATTCTGGCGAATTCCAATAGTTTGGTGGATTTTTCAGGCAAGGGAAGAGTGCTGTTTTCCATCTTTGGGGTTCCCCAAAACAGGGATTCCAGAGACTGGCTCTGGTCTTGGGGCCTGGAAAACCCCACCAAGTTTTAGGATTTAGGCCTAGGGGCATATCAGCCCTGCAGTGTGGGATCCTGGTGGTGCAACAGAGAGGGCTGGCTTTAAAGCATGCTCAGGCTGAGGTTCACCATACCTGTTTGTGCCCAGTGCAGCCGTCATGAGTGGGTGTGGCCTCATTGGCCATGCATCTGGCTCCCACTCTGAGGGTTGGACACCTATCCCAACAGCCAGGTTTCCTGACATGGGGAAATAGAAAACACGGGGTTTTCTATTGTGTTTCAGGTTCCCCCATTGGCATGGATTCCAGCAAATGTCTGGGGACAAATGACTAAATACCAAGGATGGGTACAGATGACAGAATTGCACCATAGCCAGTCTCATATGCTGGATATGGGTCCCGCTCTCTGGGTGGCTGACACGAGGTTGGGTCTCGGGCTATGTTAGACACAGCACTAGTGGCCAGGGAAGCCTATAAATCGGGGTTCTCTTGAGGGCTGAGCTGATTTATTCTCATGTGCTCTTTCTGGGCAGTCTCACCACGCATTCTTCTTTCTATGGGTAAGGCAGAATGCTGCATTGTGGCTCAATAATTCCCTATCAAGTTGGCTTTGGGACCAGTAGGATGAGGATGGAATTGTAAAACCAAGCTATGGTTAAATTCAGTGCCAAGTGGAAGGCAGTTCCAATGTGCACTGGCTTATTGGAGATATCCAGCACCTGAGTAAGGGTGGATGCTAGATGTTTGCTCACACTGGAGTTTGTGTCTAAGATGACAAACAACAGGAGGGGTGGCGTCAAGAGGGAATAGAGGATTTCCCAAGCTGAGGCTTGTGAGATGCTCCAAACAGCAAGGTTTCCTTCTACTGGACACGGGGATTCTGGTTTGTTTGCTCCAGTGTCCCCCATGTGGAAAATTTGGGTAGTAGAGCTCTTTTGCATCAATGCCTGGAAAGTACACCTCCATTGACCATTGCAGCTGAGGAACATGGCAGGTCTCTTCTGGTGACTCTCCTGAGAAGTACCAAGGCTTGATTTGACATGGAATCTCTTTCAGAGGGGTCACAATGCTGGTTTATTACCAGGGAGATCTTAGAAAGTGCTGTTGACTAAGGTGACATGCAGGATTCTCCTTCCATGAGGGTTTGGCACAGGTCTAAGAGCACGGTTTCCTTTTGGGGACAGGAGAGGTTCTGTTGTGGGCTCAGGGACCACACGTTATATCATAAGTTCGTATTCCAGAACAGGCCTCTTAGGACAGATGCCTGAAAACCTAATCTAGGGTTCCAATGAGGTCCTAGGGGCATGTCAGGTTCAATCTTCTGACTCAGGAACATTGACTTGCATGTCTGCCTGCATGTAAGTGCTCTGGGTGTTTCAGACTGGGCATTGGTGTCCAGAGCGGCCTCTAATTTTGGGGTGAGCTCAGGTGCCTTGCAGGTTTCTCCTAATATGAGGGTTTGGGCAACTGTGATGGACAAATTTTCCTTGGGGATGGCCGGCCCAGTCCTGTGGTGAGGCCCCAGATATCCCATCCTGGAGGACATATGAGCCATGGCTTTGGGAGAGAAGTCTGCAAACACAAACTCGGGTTAGGGTTAGTGACAGAGTGATAGCAGGCCCAATGCGTAGACCAGGAAGGTAGCTCATCAGGAACTGTAATTAGGATGAATCGAAGGTGGTAGCACAGGCTTTTATATCTGGAATGTGTGTCCTGGATTTTCTCTGAATGCAGGTGTGGTTTCAAGGGTCCATTGTTGGGGCCTCATGCCTAGAAGCGGTTAACCCAATAGAACAACAGTTCTTGGGAACCTCTTCAACTGAGGACCTTCACAGGTGGCAAGCCAGAGTGCCACCATGTTTCCTTGGTGATTGTTAGAAAATTGTGAGGTTTGGCTTGTTGCCATTGAAGCTGCTGTCTCAAGCTAATAGCTAATAATAGCTAAGCTAATAAGGCTCCTGTGTTTTGTGAATATTGAGTTATGGCATAAATGTCCAAACCACGAAGTTCAAGGCTGTTTGATATCTCTGCATGACCAGCTACTCTCAGGCCAAAATAGAAACTAGCACCAGATGTATAAGAGGTGATTCCCTTACTGTGTGGCATAAATCAGAACTCTGCAAAATAAACTTTGGCACTTGCTTGACACGTTCGCCTGTGTCCCTCCTGTTCTTCATATTCCCTTTCTTCATTATCCTATCCTTCAACCCTGCTCCCTCTTCTCGAGCTGGCCGTCTCAGGTTGCGCCCTAACAGGGATCTGAAGACAAGTGGCATCTCAATTGAGGACTTTGTATTAACTAGAAGAATCCAGGTGGTGTGGAATGACAGGAGTAAAATATGGGGACAGCTCAGTCAACCCAAGAGGGTTATTTTTTGCCATCCCTGCAAGATCTTCTAAAGGAGAGAGGGTCAACAGTGTCTCACAAGACTCTTCAGGTTTTTTTGAGGTTGTTAGTCATTTATGCTCCTCGTTTCCTAAGGAAGGGAGTATAGATCTTGAACAATGGCGCCATATGGGTCAAGAAATTATCAAATTTTTGCTCGCAGTGCTGCAGCAGTTCCAGAGGGTACAATGAACCTCTGGTCCCAGATTCGGGACCTTTTGGACCCTAAACATTCTATTGAGTTATTGTCTTTAAAATCTCAGTCAGTGGGAGAAGGTGAGGATTTTCTAATGTGCAGTTTAAGCCCTTCTCAGGGCAGAGATTATGATGGCGTTGGTGCCATCTCTCCCTTCTTTGGAGGAATTATTCAATAAAAGTCATATATCTGAGAGTCCTCCCAGTGTGGTCACTTTACTGGCCCCAGTATTAATAACTTCAGGGGGTGATGAAATTGAAAAGGTGATGTTTATCTTGATTACGATAATGTCTACCATGTTTCCTCTTCTCCAGCTCTGCTGCACTCCTTTTTAGATACACCATGTAAACAGCTGGTACCGAATAATCCTTTAATGCCACAGTGCACTCATGTTGGGGTTGATAATACTCCCTTTTTAGGGGGTTAATCTAAGATAAAATCGGCCTGTGAAATCCCAGATACTGGATGGCGGGCGCCAAGTCATAAAGTGAAAGTAAGACCTAAACGTGCTGCTCTTCCTGTAACTGTGCTGCACAACAAAGTGCATGGTCATTTTCTGTATCGGGAGTAACACCATAATAGTGCACTTTGTATCAAGCACAGCAAAAAGGGAAAGATATTGCAGACTTTTCTTCACTCCCTGTTACTGCCAACCAACCAGGACAAAGAATTTACACAGCTCTAAATTTCAAAGTCTTAAAAGAAATTAAAACAGCCCCTGCTCAATATGATCCTACCACTCCTTTTACTTTATCTCTACTTGATAAATTGGGAAGGGAAGCTTTGTGTCCTGGTGATTGGAAGGTCATAGCTCCAGCATGTTTATTAGGTAGTGGAAGGCTGAATTCACTGAAAGAGCTAATGAAATGGCTTTGTATAATAGAAGAACACAGATTACTATTACTTATGATATGTTAGTAGGAGCTGGGCATTATTATGATGTTGGCACTCAAATAGATTTTCCAGAGATTGCATACACTCAAAGTAATGAATGTGCTCTTAAGGTTGAAAGAGATTACCTACTACAGGGGCCAAAACTGAGGAATTATCTAAAATTCGACAGGGACATGATGAGCCCTATCAGGATTTTGTGGCCCATTTCTTTTCTTTCTTTTTTTTTTAATTTTTAATTTTTTATAAACATATAATATATTTTTATTCCCAGAGGTACAGGTCTGTGAATCGCTAGGTTCACACACTTCACAGCACTCACCAAAGCACATACCCTCCCCAATGTCCATAACCCCAATCCCCATCTCCCAAGCCCCCCTCCCCCCAGCAACCCTCAGTTTGTTTTGTGAGATTAAGGGTCACTTATGGTTTGTCTCCCTCCCAATCCCATCTTGTTTCATTTATTCTTCTCCTACCCCCTTAAGCCCCCATGTTGCATTACCACTTCTTCATATCAGGGAGATCATATGATAGTTGTCTTTCTCTGCTTGACTTATTTCGCTAAGCATGATACCCTCTAGTTCCATCTACGTCGTCGCAAATGGCAAGATTTCATTTCTTTTGATGGCTGCATAGTATTCCATTGTGTATATATACCACATCTTGTTTATCCATTCATCTGTTGATGGACATTGTATTGAATAGTGAAGCTGGGATTATTATGGTCAAACAATTGGCTTATGAAAATGCTAACTCTGCATGTCAGACTGCTATAGGCCCTTGGAGAAAAACAGGCACTTTAGAAGATTACATTCGATTGTGTGCTGAAATTGGGCCTTCCTATATTCAAGGAGTTACTATGGCTGCGATATTAAAAGGAATTCCCCCTCAAGAAATGCACTGACTCTTTATTAAATCTAAGGGAGGACAATTTAATAATCAAGCATGTTTTCAGTGTGGCAATTTTAGACATTTTCGTGCTCAATGCCCCCAATTATCTAAACAAGTGCAAAGTTTTCTTTGGTTAATTAAAATATAAATGAGTTTTCTCTTTGCTTGCCCAGAGTTATAAATGAAATCTCTTTGGCTCATAAGGCTTCCTTAATATTCTAAGTTACAGATAAAACTTGGGTTGCATTTGGGTAAATGCTGTAATTATTCTAGAGGTTCTATACATTTCCTAAAATTTTAATGTTTTGTTAAGGGTCACCACTTAATATTTAACTATATCTGTTCTGAGTTTTTTAATTTGTACTTGTTTTAGTTCTCTTGTAAGATGAATTCCGCCTTAAAGGATATTCATATGGGGAAAATTTCAGGACAAATACAGGTCTTCGATATGTTAAAATCCTGGGAACTAAAATGGGTAAAAATTTAAAGAAATAGGGGCTACTACATTTGGACTAAACCAGATTTAGTAACATGGAACTAAATAAACTAAAGGATTATAATGTTGTATCTTTTAATGTTTTGTCTTATTTTAAATATTGCTGGTTCTCTAATGTTTGCTCTTCCAGATTAGGGATTTCTTTTCTTAAGGTATTTGTAACTTACAAAATATAAAAATGTTTATTTACAAACAAATCAAAACATTCAATAAACATCCCCTATAATTCACAAGAACAAGCCATTGTCAAAAGAACTAACAGTACCCTTAAATCATATCTCAAAAAATCAAAAGATGGGGAGATACTACAGGGAACCATGAAATACTCTCCTCATATGCATTTAATTTTAATTCTTTATGTTTTAAATTTTTTGAATGTTGACAATATAGGTCACACAGCAGCTGAACGCTTTTGGGATCCAGACTTTTCTCCACTTCCTTATGCTAGGTGGAAAGAACCCCTGACAGACACTTGGAAGGATCCTAATCCTGTCCTCCACAGAGGACACGATTTTGTTTGTATTTTTCCACAGGATGAGGAAGTGCCGTGATGGCTCCCGGCAAGATGGGTGCGATTTCCCCCTGATAAAGAGGAAGATAGCCAAACGTCGACTGAGTGAGCCCAGGAAATGACATGCTCGAGGTCAAGCAACACCTACTTGGGGCACCGTGAAAGTCCATTCTTCTTGAGCTGTGGCGTTAATAAAATCCGCAGATAAGCCTGTTACCCCAAACAATTTGTTCTTAGCATTCCTTGCTTTGTTAAATTCTGCCTCAGAGGCTCGCCCTTATTGAGCCTACATGTAAGATCTGCCTACTATTCAGGCGGCTACTTGGAGTGACCTGTCTCCAAGGGTCCAGACAAATTTTACCTGGGCTTTTGGAGGCATAAGTGATACTGTCTCACCTGATACTGTTGCTCATGAATTTAATTGGATTGGCCTCACCTTGGGCCCTCCCATTTGTTTTCAGTTTCCCCAAGATAATCAACAACCAGTATATGGGTGCCTAATTGCTTCTAACTCCTCACATACTTTAAAATACTTAGGTGGTTTCACCATGAGTTATGATGAGGATACAGAGACTTCCATAACTAAACCAGGAGCTAAGAAAGAACATTGGACCCTGCTGGAGGTACAATCAAGAACTCTGACCATTCATCCGGTAGTTGGGATGACTCATTTAGATCATCCTTATTGCATTACTTCTAGTTCCTGGTGCACCAATTCACCTCCTTGGGTAGAATGTTTGCAGAAACATCCATAGGTTCTTACTCCCCATGGTATCACTGACATCTCTATTACTAATTGGTCTAAGAGAAAAAATCTTAACTCCCAATGGTCTCAGACTGCTGGTATTCTCTTAATGTTCATCTTAATGCTATCTTAATGCTATCTTAATGCTATCCCTGGTAGCATGTTTTCGACACCACAGGGTATGTTTCATCCAGAGCTTTGGAAGCTTGTGGCTGCTATGGAGTTTGTTATCGCAGATGCACCTCTGTCTTCTTATTACCCAGCAAATAAAAAGCTGATCTTAAGAGCTTGTATCCCTTGACCCTTCCTATTGGTTGTTGGGGCAGGAAAAATAGCAAGATATACAGTTAATGGAACTATTATGTACAAGCTTCGCTGTCCTCGCTGTATATTGACTAATTGTTTGCTTGCTTTCGGTTTCCATAGGTCTGATTGGCCTACAATGTTATTTTTAGTTATGCAGCCGCCTTATGTTTTATTGTCTGTAGAAGTTACAGTACCTTGGTATGCTAACTATGGATATCAGTTTGCTTTGAAATTAGAAAAACAGTTAAACCAAACACGTCGATTTGTTGTGTTACTTATAACAGGTATTGCAGCTTTAGTTTCCCTAATAGCCACAGCTACTATCTCTTCTTTGGTATTATCTCAGAGTGCTCACACTGCAGAATATGTTAATATTCTGTCTCGAAATATATCTCACACTTTTTCCATTCAGGAAACCATCGATAGAAAGTTATTGAGTAGACTAGAAGGCCTTAAAGAAGCAGAAGAATATTTGGGAAATCAGTTATCTTTGTTCCTGACTCAAATGTCATTGATATGACATGGAGGATATCAACACATATGTGTTATGCCCTTACCCGTGGATAACCACTCTTGGGAAAATGTTCAGAGACATTTGTGTAGCTTCTGGCATCATACCAATTTGAGCCTGGACCTAGATGAGCTACAATCACAAATTAACGCCATGAGACAATCACACTTGGATATTACAGACCCTTCTAATATTGCTGGACAATTCCTGAGAACGCTCAGGGGGTTTAACCCTGGAAACATTTTGAAACATTCCTTATGGCTATTCTGTGGAGTGCTCATTTTAATTGCACTAATTACAATGATATGGTGTTGTATGCGTAATAGGTGGAACAGGTCGGCTGCTTTGACACAGGCACAAATCTATTTTCTCCATTTAAAACAAAAAGGGGGAAATGTTGGGGACCTAGTGTCTAGAAGGGGTTAAACCAATAGAGCAACAGTTCTTGGGAACCTCTTCAACTGAGTACCTTCACAGATGGCGAGCTAGAGTGCCAGCCGTGTCTCCCTGGTGATTGTTATGAGAACATTGTGAGGTTCGGCTTGTTGCCATTGCAGCTGCTGTCTCAAGACTAAGTTAATAAGGTTCCTGTGTTTTGTGAATATTGAGTTATGGCCTAAGGGTCCAAACCACAAATGTCAAGGCTGTCTGATATCCCTGCATGGCCAGCTACTCTCAGGCCAAAATAGAAACTAGCACCAGATGTATAGGAAGTGATTCCTTTACTGTGTGTTATAAGTCAGAACTCTACAAAATAAACTTTGGCACTTGCTTGACACATTCGCCTTTGTCCCTCCTGTTGCCCACATTCTCTTTCTTCTTTCTTCTAACCTTCAACCCTGCTTCTACTTGTTGCACCAGCCGCAACAGTCCATGGGAGATTTTTCCTGTCTAAGAATCCAGGTGGCTCCCTATAGTTTTGTGGCATTTTCGGGGAAAGGAAGAGTGCTGCTTTCCATCCTAGGGGTGCCCTAAAACAGGGATTCCAGTGACGGCTCTAGGTCTGGGTTCCTGGAAGATCTCACCAATGGTTATTATATGGGCCTAGGGACATACCAGGCCTGCAATGCGGGATCCTGGTGGTTCAACTGAGAGGGTTTGTTTAAAAGCATGCTCAGGCTGAGGGTCACAATGCCTGTTTGTGCCAAGGGTGATTCTCAGGAGTAGGTGTGGTCTCATTGGCCATGGAGCAGGCTCCCACTCTGAGGGTTGGACACCCATCCCAACAGCTAGGTATCCTGCAATCTGGAAGGAGGAGTTCACTATTGTGCTTCAGGTTCCACCATTGGCAAGATTCCAGTAAAGGACTAGGGACAGACGCCTGAATAACAAGGATGGGTAGAGATGACAGACTTGAGCCATATATGGCCTCACATGCTGGATATGGGACCCGCTGTCTGGTTGGAGGGCACTAGGTCGGGGCTCAGGCTCTTTCAGACACAGCACTAGTGGCCAGGGCATCCTATAAATCAGGGTTCCCTCGAGGGTCAAGCAGATTGATATTCATGTGAGGTTTCTGGGCAGACTCACCAGGCCTTTCTTCTTTCTGTAGGGGAGGCAGAATACTCGATGTGGCTTGAGAATTCCCTATCAAGAGGGCTTGGGGACCAGTAGGCTGAGGATGGAATTGTAAACACAAGGTATGGTTTAATTCAGTGCCAAGCGGAAAGCAGTTCCAATGTGCATTGGCTTGAGATATCCAGCCCGTGAGTAAGGGCGATTCAGATGTTTGCTCACACTGGAGTTTGTGTCTATGATGACTGACAAATGGAGGGGTGGCATCATGAGGCCCATGAGGAGTTCCCACGCTGGGGTTGTGACATACTCCAAACAGCAAGATTTTCTTCTACTGGACAGGGGCAGTCTGCTTGGTTTGCTCCAGTGTCCTCCATGTGGAAAGTTTAGGTAGCAGAGCATTCCCGCTTGGACGCCTGGAAAGCATACCTCCATTGACCATTACAGCTGAGTAACACTGCAGGTTCATTCTGGAGGCTCTGTATCCAAGAACCAAGGCCTTGAGATGACATGGAATCTCTTGCAGATGGGATACAATGCTAGTTTGTTTCCAGGGAGCTCTTAGAATGTGCTCGTGACTAAGGGGCCATGCAGGATTCTCCCACGTTGAGGGTTTGACACAGGACGAAGAGTATGGTTTCCTTCTGGGGGCAGGAGATGTTCTGTTGTGTGGCTCAGGGACTACATGTTGTATCATAAGTTGGTATTCCAGAACAGGACTCTGAGGGCAGATGCCCGAAAACGTAATCTAGGGTTACAATGAGGTCCTAGGTGCCTGTCAGTTTCAATATTCTGACTCAGGACCATTGACGTGTGTGTCTGCCTGGATGTCGGTAATCAGGGTGTTTCAGATGCACATTTGTGTTCAGAGCGGCCTCCAAAATTTGGGTGGTCTCAGGGGCCTTGCAAGTTTCTCATCTGGAGGGTTTGGGCAACTGGGACTAGCACTGTTTCAAAGGGGATGGCAGGCATAGTCCTGTGGTGTGGCTCCAGAGAAGCCATCCTGGAGAGCATGTGAGTCATGGTTTTGGGAGAGAAGTCTGCAAACACAAGCAGGGGTTAGGTTTAGTGGTGAGGTGATCACAGGCTCAATGCATAAACCTGGAGAGCAGCTCCTCAGGA
This sequence comes from Neogale vison, assembly GCF_020171115.1. Taxonomy (NCBI): domain Eukaryota; kingdom Metazoa; phylum Chordata; class Mammalia; order Carnivora; family Mustelidae; genus Neogale; species Neogale vison. The sequence goes on along the minus strand of NC_058092.1, from coordinate 112,981,654 downwards.
ACTGTAAATAGCATGCTTTTCTCTCTGGATTGTGTGTCCATGATGGCCTCGGAATGCTGGTGTGGTCTCCTAGGTCCATGGGAGATTTTTCCTCTCTAAGGATCCTGGTGGCTACCTATAGTTTGGTGGATTTTTCAGGGAAGGGAAGAGTGCTGTTTTACATCTTAGGGGTACTCCAGAACAGGGATTCCAGAGACAGGCTCTGGGTTTGGGCATGTGGAAAATTCCAACAAGAGATATGATTTGGGCTGAAGGGTGGACCAGGCCTGCAATGCATGATACTGGAATTGCAACTGAGAGAGCTTGTTTGAAAGCATAATCAGGCTGTGGGTCACAATGCCTCTTTCTGACCAGTGAGGACCTGATGAGTGACCGTGGTGTCATTGACCATGCTGTTGGCTCCCACTCTGAGGGATGGACATCCATCCGAACAGCCAGGTTTCCTGCCATGTGGAAATAGGAGTTCTGTATTGTGCTTCAGGTTCCCCCATTGGCAGGGATTCCAGCAAGTTCTGGGTACAGGTGTCTGAATACCAAGGATGTGTAGAGATGACAGACTTGGGGCATGGCCGGTCTCACATGCTGCATATGGGTCCCACTCTCTGGGTGGCTGACACTAGTTTGGGGCTCAGGCTTTGTCAGACACAGCACTAGTGGTCATGACAGCTTATAAATTGGGGTTCCCTCTAGGGCCAGGCAGATTGATTCTCATGTGGTGTTTCTAGGCAGACTCACCAGGCACTTATTTCTATGGGGTAGACAGAATGCAGCGTTGTGGCTCAAGGATTCCCTATCAAGAGGGCTTCAGGACAAGTAGGGAGAAGATGGAATTGGCAAACCAAGCTAAGGTTAAATTCAATGCCCAGAGGAAGGCCATTGCAATGGGCAGTGAATGTTTCAAGATATCCAGCACCTGAGTAAGGGTGGATCTCAGATATTTACTCACACTGGATTTTGTGTCTATGATGTCTGAGAAATGGAATGGTTCTTCAGGAGGCCATGGAGGATTTCCCACGTGGAGGCTTGTGAAATGCTCCAAACAGCAAGTCTTCCTTCTACTGGACAGGTGGAGTCTGGTTTGTTTGATCCAGTGTCCCCATGTGGAACGTTTTGGTAGCAGAACTCTCCCACATGGATGCCTGGAAAGCACACCTCCATTGACCATTGCAGCTAAGGAACATGGCAGGTTCTTTCTGGTGGCTCTGGGTGAAGTACCAAGGCCTTAAGTTGACACGGAATCTACTGTAGATGGTCAAAATGCTGTTTTTTTCTTTTGTTTCTTTTTTTTTTTTTTTTTTTTTTTTAAACCAGGGAGATCTTAGAATGTGCTAGTGGCTAAGGTGTTGTGCAGGATTCTCCTACTCTGAAGGTTTGGCACAGGTCGAAGCACACGCTTCCCTTTGGGGACATGATATGTTTTGTTGTGTGGTTCGGGGACCACATGTTGTATTATAAGTTGTTATTCCAGAATAGACCTCTTAGGACAGATGTCTGAAAACCTAATCTAGGGTTCCAATGAGGTCCTAGGGGCATGTCAGGTTCAATCTTCTGAATCAGGACCATTGACATGGCCTTCTGCCTGGATGTAGGTGATCAAGGTGTTTCAGACCACATTTGTGTCCAGATCGGCGGCCAATATTGCAGTGGGTTCGGGGGCATTACAGGTTTCTCCAAATCTGGATGGTTTGGACAACTGTAATGGGAACAGTTTTTAGGGGGATGGCAGCAACAGTTCTGTGGTGTGGCTGCAGAGATCCCATGCAGGAGGGCATGTGACCCATGTGTTTGGGATAGAAGTCTGCAATTTCAAATTCGTGTGTGAGTTATTGACGAGGTGATCGCAGGCCCGTGCATAGACCTAAGTGTAGCATGTCAGGAACTCTAATTCGCATGACTGGAAGGTGGTAGTACAAGCTTTTCTATCTGGATTGTGTGTCCAGGATGGCCTCGGTAGGCAAGTGTGGTCTCATGGGTCAATGGGAGACTTTTCCTCTCTAGGTTCCTGGCAGCTCTTGATAGTTTGGTGTCTTTTTCTGGGAAGAGAATAGTGCTCTGTTAGATCTTAGAGGTTCCCCAAAACAAGCATTACAGAGACAGGCTCTGGTTCTGGGTGCCTGTAAAATCCCACCATAGGTTAGGATTTGGGCCTAGGGTCATATCAGGCTTGCAATGAGGGAACCTTGTGGTGCAACTGAGAGAGCTTGTTTGAAAGCATGCTCAGACTAGGGTCACAATGCCTGTCTGTGCCCAGGGCGACCCTCAGGAGTAGCCGTTGTCTCATTCGCCATGCATCTGGCTCCCACTTTGAGGGTTGGACACCCATCCCAACAGTCAGGAATCCTGCCATGGGGAAGGAGGAGTTCTCTATTGTGGTTCAGGTTGACCCATTGACAGGGGTTCCAGCAAAGGTCTGGGGACATGTGCCTGAATACCAAGGATGGGTAGAGATAACACACTTGGGCCATGGCCAGTCTCACATGCTGGATATCTGGCCCGATCTCAGGGTGCATAACACTACGTCATGTTCAGGCTCTCAGACACAGCACTAGTGGCCCGGGCAGCCTATATATCGGGGCTGAACATATTGATCCTAATGTGGGGTCTCTGGGAAGACTCACCAGGCACTTAATCTTTCTATGGGGAAGGAAAATGCTGCCTCTTGTCTCTAGAATTCCCTACCAAGAGGACTTGGGGATGAGTCAGGTGAGGATGGAATTGTAAACACAGTATATGGTTTATTTCAATACCAAGCAGAAGTCAGTTCCAAACTGCATCGGCTGATTTGAGATATTCAGCAACTGAGTTAGGGCGGATGTCAGATGTTTGCTCACACTGGAGTTTTTGTCTATGATGACCGACAAATGGAGGGGTGGTTACAAGAAGCCATGGAGGACTTCCCATGCTGAGGCTTCTGAGATGCTCCAAAATGCAAGGTTTCTTCTACTGGACAGGGGAATTCTGGTTTGTTTGCTCCAGGGTCCCTCATGTCCAAAGTTTGAGTAGCAGAGTTCTCTGGCATGGATGCCTGGAAAGCACAACTCCTATGATCACTCCAGCTGAGGAACATGGCAGGTTCGTTCTGGTGGCTCTGAGGCGAAGTACCAAGACCTTGGGTTGACATGAACCTCTTGCAGATGGGCAACAATTCTGGTTTGTTACCAGGGAGATCTTAGAATGTGCTCGTGGCTAGGGTTCCTGGCAGGATACTCCTACCCTGAGGGTTTGGCACAGATAGAAGATCACGGTTTCCTTCGGAGGACAGCAGATGTTCTGTTATGTGGCCCAGGGACCACATGTTGTAGTATAAGTTGGTATACCAGAAGAGACCCCTGAGAACAGATGACTGAAAACCTAATCTAGGGTTCTGGTGAGGTCGCAGGGGCATGTCGGGTCAATGATCTGACTCAGGACCTTTGACTTGGCTGTCTGCCTGGATGTAGGTGATCAGCATGTTTCACCTGCGCATTTGTGTCCAGAGTGGCCGCTAATATTGGGGAGAGCTCAGGGGTCTTGCAGGTTTCGCCTACTCTGGATGGTTTGGGCAATTATGACAGTCATATTTCCTTGGAGATGTCCGGCACAGTCCTGTGTTGTGGCTCTAGATATCCCATCCTAGAAGGCATGTGAGCCATGGTTTTGGGAAAGAAGTCTGCAAACACAAATTTGGGTTAGTGTTAGTGGCGAGGTGATCACAGGCCCCATGCATAGATCTGGAGGGGAGCTTGTAAGGAACTGTAATTCGGGTGACTGGAAAGCTATAACACTGGATTTTATATCTGGTTTGTGTGTCCAGGATGGCCTTGGAATGCAGGTGAGGTCTCCTGGGTCCCTGGGATATTTTTCCTATTTAAGAATAATGGTGGCGGGCGCCTGTGTGGCTCAGTGGGTTAAGCTGCTGGCTTCGGCTCAGGTCATGATCCCAGGGTCCTGGGATCGAGTCCCGCATCGGGCTCTCTGCTGAGTGGAGAGCCTGCTTTCCTCTCTCTCTCTCTCTCTTTCTGCCTGCCCCTATGCCTACTTGTGATCTCTGTCTGTCAAATAAATAAATAAATAATCTTAAAAAAAAAAAAGAATAATGGCGGCTCCCATAGTTTGGTGGCTTTTTCAGGGAGGGAAGAGTGCTGTTTTCCATCCTAGGGGTGCCCCAAAACATGTATTCCATAGACGGGCTGTGGGTCTGGGAGCCTGGAAAATCCCACCAAGGATTAGGATTTGGTCCGAGGGGCGTACCAGGGCTGCAATGCGGGATACTGATAGTGCAACTGAGAGATCTTGTTTGAAAGCATGCTCAGGCTGAGGTTCACAATGTTTGTTTGTGCCCAGGGCAGCCCTCAGGAGTGGGCGTGGTCTCATTGGCCATGCAGCTGGCTCCCACTCTGATGGTTGGACACCCATACAAACAGCCAGGTTTCCTGCCATGGGGCAGGAGGAGTTCTCTATTGTGCTTCAGGATATACCATTGGCCAGGATTCCAACAAATGTCTGGGGCAAGTTGCCTGAACACCAACGATGGATAGTGATGACGTACTTGGGCCATGTCCAGTCTCACGTGCTGTATATTGGGCCTGCTGTCTGGGTGGCCGAGAGTAGGTTGGGGCTCAGATTCTGTCAGACACAGCACTCATGGTGAGGGCAGCCTATAAATTGGGGTTTCCTCAAGGGCAGAGAAGATTGATCCTCATGTGGGGTTTCTGAGCAGACTCACCAGGCACTTCTTTCTATGGGGAAGGCAGAATGCTGCCTTTTGGCTTCAGAATTCTCTATCAAGAGGGCTTGGGGACCAGTATGGTGACGATGGAATTATAAATACAAGCTACGGTTCTATTCAGTGCCAAGCGGAGGGCAGTTCCAATGTGTAGTGATTTATTCGAGATACCCAGCACCTGAGTAAGGGCGGATGTCAGATGTTTGCTCACACTGGAGTTTGTGTCTATTATGACCGACAAATGAAGGGGTGGAGTCAAGTGGCCATGGGGGATTACCCACGCTTAGGCTTGTGAGATGCTGAAAGAGCAAGTTTTCATCTAGTGGACAGGTGGAGTCTGGTTTGTTTGCTCCAGGTACCCCCATGTGGAAAATTTGGTTATCAGAACACTCCCGCATGAATGCCTGAAAGGCAAACCTCCACTGAGCATTGCACCTGAGGAACATGGCAGGGTCGTTCTGGTGTCTTTGAGGGAAGGACCAAAGCCTTGAGTTGACATGGAATCTCTTGCAAATGCTGGTTTGTTACCAGGGAGATCTTAGAATGTGCTGGTGACTAAGGTGCCGTGCAGGAATCTCCTACCATGAGGGTTTGGCACAGGTCGAAGAGTATGGTGTCCTTCTGGGGACGTGGTATTTTCTGTTATGTGGCTCAGAGACCATATGTTGTATCATAAGTTGGTATTACAGAACAGGCCTTTGAGGACAGATGCCTGAAAAACTAATCTAGGGTTCCAATGAGGTCCTAGGGGCATGGCAGTTTCAATCATCTGACACAGGGACATTGACGTCGCCTCCCACTTTGAGGTTGGGATCCGCTTCCTAATAGCCAGGTTTCCTGCCATGGAGAAGGAGGAGTTCTCTATTGTGCTTCAGGTTTCCCAATTGGCATGGATTCCAGTACAGTTCTGGGGACAGGTGTCTGAATACTAAGGATGGGTAGAGATGATGGACTTGGCCGTGGCCTGTCCCACATTCTAGATATGGGGCCCACTCTTTGGGTGACTGACACTAGTTCGGGGCTCAGGCTCTGTGAGACACAGCACTAGTGGCCAGGACAGCCTAAAAGTTGGAGTTCCCTAGAGGGCTGAGTAGATTGATCCTCATATGGGGTTTCTGGGGAGACTCACCAGGCACTCTGAGACAGATCAGGGCCCAAGTCCTTCATCTCATGCTTTCAAACAAGCCCTCTCAATTGCACCATGAGGATCCTGCATTGCAGGCCTGGTATGCTCCTAGGCCCAAATCCTAACCCTTGGTAGGATTTCCAGACACCCAAACCCAGAGCCCATCTCTGGAATTTCTGTTTTTGGGCACCCCTAAGATGGCAAATTGCACTCATCCTTTCCCAGCAAAAGCCACCAAACTATAAGGAGTCACCTGGATCCTTAGAGAGGAAAAATCTCCCGTGAAGCCAGGAGACCACACCTGAATTCTGAGGCCATCCTGGACACACATTCCAGATAGCAAAGCCTGTGCTACTGCTTTCTAGTCACACTAATTAGTTTCTGAAGAGCTGACTTCCAGATCTATGCATTGGGAATGCGATCCCCTTGCAACTAACCCTAACCCGAGTTTGTGTTTGCAGATTTTTCTCCAAAAACCATGGCTCATATGCCCTTCAGGTTGGTGTCTCTGGATCCATACCATAGGACTGTGCCTGCCATCCATAGAAAACTATGCCCTTCACTTTTGCCCAAACCCTCCAGATTAGGAGAAACCTGCAAGCCCAATGAGCCCACCACAATATTGGCGGCTGCTCTGGGTGCAAATGCGTAGCCTGAAACACCCTGATCACCTCCATCCAGGCTGACAGCCAACTCAATGGACCTTAGTCAGAAGATTGAACCTGGGGCGCCTGAGTGGCTCAGTGGGTTGGGCCACTGCCTTTGGCTCGGGTCATGATCTCAGGGTCCTGTGATCGAGTCCTGCATTGGGCTCTCTGCTCAGCAGGGAGCCTGCTTCCTTCTCTCTCTCTTCCTGCCTCTCTGTCTAATTGTGATTTCTCTCTGTCAAATAAATAAATAAAAATATTAAAAAAAAAACAATATTGAACCTGATATGCCCCTAGGACCTCACTGGAACCGTAGATTAGGTTTTCAGGCATCTGTCTTCAGGTGCCTGTTCTGGAATACCAACTTATGATACAAGATGTAGCCCCTGAGCAATACAACAGAACATCTCCTGTCCCCAGAAGTAAACCGTGCTCTTGGACCTGTGTCAAACCTTCATGGTAGATTAATCCTGCACAGCCGCTTAGCCACCAGAACATTCTAAGATCTCCCTGGTAACAAACCAGCATTGTGGCCCATCTTCATGAGACTCCCTGTCAAATCAAGGCCTTGGTACTTCGCCCCAGAGCCACCAGAGCAAACCTGCCATGTTCTTCCACTGCAATGGACAATGGAGGTGTGCTTTCCAAGCATCCATTCGGGAATGCTTGCTACCTAAACTTTCCACATGGGGGACACTGCAGCAAACAAACCAGACTCCCCCTGTCTGTTAGAAGGAAACCTTGCTTTTTGGAGCATCTCACAAGACCCAGCATGGGAAATCCTCCATGGCCTGTTGAAACCACCCCACCATTTGTCGGTCAACATAGACACAAAGTCCAGCATGAGCAAACATCTGGCCTCTGCCCTTACTCAGGTGCTGGATATTCAAATAAGCCTCTGCACACTGGATCTGCCTTCTGCTTGGCACTGGATATAACCGTAGCTTGGGTTTACAATTACATTCTCACCCTACTGGTCCCCAAACACTCTTGGTAGGGACTTCTGGAGCCACAATGCAGCATTCTGCCTTCCCCATAGAAAGAAGAAGGTCCTGGTGAGTCTGCGAGAAACCCCACATGTGGATCAATCTGCACGGACTTCAAGAGAACCCCAATTTATAGGCTGCCTTGGCCACTAGTGCTGTGTCTGACAGAGCCTGAGTCCCAAGCTAGTGTCAGCCACCCAGAGAGCAGGCCCCATATCCAGCATATGAGACTGGACATGGCTCTGGTCCGTGATTTCTAAACACCCTTAGTTTTCATGCATCTGTCCCCAGACCTTTGCTGGAATCCTAGCCAATAGGGGATCCTGAAGCACAATAGAGAACTCCTCCTTCCCTATGACAGGAATTCTAGCTGTTGGGATGGGTGTCCAACCCACAGAGTGGGAAGGAGTTGCATGGCCAATGAGAACACACCCAATCCTGAGGGCCGCCCTGGGCAAAAACAGGCATTGTGTCCCTCCGCCTGAGCATGCTTTCAAACAAGACCTCTCAGTTGCACCAACAGGATCCCACATTGCATGTCTGTTATGGCTCTAGGCCAAATAGTAACCCTTGGTAGGATTTTCCAGGTGCCTTAACCCAGAGCCCATCTCTGGAATCCCTGTTTTGGGGCACCCTTAAATGGGAAACAGCACTCTTTGCTTCCCGAAAAATCAACAAAACTATGGGGAGCTGGCGGGATCATTAGAGCAGAAAAATCTCTCATGGAGCCAGGATAACACACCTGCATTCCTAGGCCATCCTGGACACACAATCCAGTTAGAAAAGACTGTGCTACCTCCTTCTACTCACCTTAATTACAGTTCTTGACGAGCTGCCCTACAGGTCTCCGAATTGGGCCAGCAATCACTTTGCCACTAACCCAAACCCGAATTTGTGTCTTCAGACTTCTCTCCCAAAACCATAGGTCACATGTCTTCCAGGATGGGGTCTCAAGTGCCACACCACAGTACTGTGCTTGCCATCCCCAAGGAAGCTGTGTCCATCACAGTTGCCCAAACTTTCTATATTAGGAGAAGCCTGCAGGGCCCCTAAACCCACACCAATATTGGAGGCTGCTCTGGACGCAAATGTGCACTCTGAAACAACCTGATCACTTACATCAAGGCAGTCAGCCAAGTCAAAGGTTCTGAGTCAAAAGATTGAATCTGACAAGCCCCAAGGACCTCACTAGAACCCTAGATTTGGTTTTCAGACATCTGTCCACAGATGTCTATACTGGAATACCACCTGGTGATACAACATGTGGTACCTGAGCCACACAACAGAACATTTCCTGTCCCCAGAAGGAAACGGGGCTCTTCGACCTGTGCCAAACCTTCAGAGTAGGAGAATCCTGCAGGGGTCAGTAGCCACCAGGACATTCTAAGATCTTCCTGGTAACAAAGGAGCGCTGTCGTCCAACTTCAAGAGATTCCATGTAAACTGAATGCCGTGGTCTTTCGCCCCAGAGCCACCAGAATGAACCAGCCATGTTCCTCAGTTGCAATGGTTAATGGAGGTGTGCTTTCCAGGCATCCCTGTGGAGAGCTTTAGTACCCAATCTTTCTACATGGGGGAACCTGGTGCAAACAAACCAGACTCCAACTGTCCAGTAGAAGGAAACCATGCTGTTGGAGCATCTCACAAGCCTCAGTTTGGGAAATCCTCCATGGCCTCTTGACGCCACCCCTCTATTTATTGGTCATCTTAGACACAAACTCCAGTGGGAGGAAATATCTGACATCCGCACTTACTCAGGTGCTGGATATCTCGAATAAGTCATGGACATTGGAACTTCATTCTGCTTGTACTGAATTGAACCATAGCATTGTTTACAATTCCATACTCATCTACTGGTCCCCAAGGACTCTTGATTGGGAATCCTAGAGCCACATGCAGAATTCTGCCTTCCCATAGGAAGAAGACATGCCTGGTGAGACTGCCCAGAAACCCCACATGAGGATCAATCTGCTCCACTTTCAAGAGAATCCCGATTTAGAGGCTGCCTTGTATACTAGTGCTGTGTTTGACAGACTCTGAGCCCCAATCTAGTGTCAACCGCCCAGAGAGCCAAACCCATATCTAGCATGTGGGACTGGCCATGACCCTACACCATTATCACTACCCATCCTTGGTATTCAGGAATCTGTCCCAGACCTTTGTTGGAATCCATGCCAAAGGGGGAACCTGAAGCACAATAGAGAACTCCTCCTTCCCCAAGGGAGGAAAACACGGCTGTTGGGATGGGTGTCCAACCCTCAAAGCGGGAGCCAGCTTCAAAGCCAATGTGAACACGCCCACTCCTGAGAGCTGCCCTGGGCACAAGCAGGCATTGTGACCTTCATCCTGAGCATGCTTTCATAAAAGACCTCTCAGTTGCACCACCAGAATCCCGCATTCATGCCTGGTATGCCCTTAGGCCCAAATACTATCCCTTGGTGGGATTATCCAGGTGCCCAGACTCTGAGCCTTTCTCTGGAATGCCTGTATTGGGGCACCCCTAAGATGGAAAACAGCACTCTTCCCTTCACCGAAAAAGCCACCAAACTATAAAGAGCCACCAGGATCCTTAGAGAGGAATTGTGTCCCATGGACCCATGACACCACACCTGCATTCTGAGGCCATCCTGGACACACAATCCAGATAGAAAAGACTGTGCTCTACCTTCCAGTCAACCTAGTTATATTTCCTAAAGTGCTTCCCTCCAGGACTAGCATTGGGACTGTGATAACCACACCACTAACCCTAATCCAAATTTTTGTTTACAGACTTCTCTCCCAAAACCATTTCTCACATGCCTTCCAGGATATGGTCTCCAGATCCACACCACAGGTCTGTGATGACATCCCCAAGGAAACTGCCCATCAGAGATGCCCAAAACTTCCAGATTAGGAGAAACCTGCAAGGTCCCTGAGCCCACCCCAATATTGTCGGCTGCTCTGGATGCAAATGCACAATCTGAAACACCCTGATCACCTACATCCAGGCAGACAGTCAAGTCAATGGTCCTGAGTCAGATGATTGAAGCTGACATGCCCCTAGGAACTATTGGAACCCTAGTTTAGGTTTTCAGGCATCTGTCTTCAGAGGCCTGTTCTGGAAGACCAACTTATGATACAATATGTGTTCCCTGAGCACACAACAGAACATCTCCTGTCTCCAGAAGGAAACCGTGCTCTTTGACCTTTGCCACACCCTCAGGGTAGGAGAATCCTGCATGGCACCTTAGCCACCAGCACATTCTAAGAACTCCGTGGTAACAAACCAGCATTGTGGCCCATATGCAAGAGATTCCATGTCAACTCAAGGCATTGGTACTTCGCTCCAGAGGCTTCAGAACAATACTGCCTTGTTCCACAGCTGCAAAGGTCAATGGAGGTGGTGTGCTTTCCAAGCATCCCTGAGAGAGAGCTCTGCTATGCAAACTTTCCACATGGGGGACGCTGGAGCAAACCAACCAGGCTACACTTGTCCAATGGAAGGAAACTTTGCTGTTTGGAGCATCTCACAAGCATCAGCGTGGGAAATCCTCCAATGGCCTCTTGATGTCACTCCTACATTTTTTGGTCATCATAGACACAAACTTCAGTGTGAGCAAACATCTGCCATTGGCCCTTACTCAGGTGCTGGTTATCTTGACTAGCTGCTGCATAATGGAACTGCATTCCAGTTAGCACTGAATGGAACTGTAGCTTGTGTTTAGAGTTAAATCCTCACCCTACTGGTCCCCAAGCCCTCTTGATAGGAAATGCTGGAGCCACAACGCAGCATTCTGCCTTCCTCACAGAAAGAAGAAGATTCTGTTGAGTAGGGCCTGAAACCCCACATGAGGATCAATCTGCTCGGCCTTCAAGAGAACCCAATGTATAGGCTGCCCTGGCCACTAGTGCTGTGTCTGACAGAGTCTGAGCCCCGAACTAGTGTCACCCATCGAGAGAGCGGGCAACATATCTAGGCTGCGGGACTGGTAATGGCCCAAGTAGGTCAGCTTAACACATCCTTGGTATTCAGGCACCTGTCCCCAGACATTGCAGGAATCCCAGCCAATGGGAGAACCTGAGGCCAAATAGAGAACTCCTCCTTCCCCATGGCCAGAAACCTGGTAGTTGGGATGGGTGTCCAACCTTCAAAGTGGGAGCCAGCTGCATGGTCAATGAGACCACACCCACTCCTCAGGACCACCCTGGAAACAAACAGGCATTTTGATCCTCAGCCTGAGCATGCTGTCAAACTAGCCTTCTCAGTTGCACCAACAGTTTCCTGCATTGTAGGCCTGGTACACCCCAAGGCCCAAATCCTAAGCCTTCATGGGATTTTCCAGGCACCCATAACCAGAGCCTGTCTCTGGAATCCCTGTTGTGAGGCACCCCTTAGATGGAAACAACACTCTTCCCTTCCCCAGAAAAGCCACTGAATTATGGGGAGCCACCAGGATCCTAAGAGCAAAAAAGTATCCCACGGACCCTTGAGACCACACCTGCATTCCAAGGCCATCCTGAATGTACAGTACAGATAGAAAAGCCTGTGCTACTGCATTCCAGTCACCCTACATACAGTTCCGGACAAGCTACCTTCTAGATGTACTCAATGGGCCTGTGATCACCTCGCCACTAATCTTAACCCGAATATGTGTTTGCACTTCTCTGCCAAAACCACGGCTCAAATGCACCCCAGGATGGGTTCCTTGGCCACACCACAGGACTGTGGCTGCCATCCCGAAGGAAACTATGCCCACCACAGTTGCCCAAACCTTCCAGTTTAGGAGAAATCTGCAATGACTTGGAGCCTACGACAATATTGGCGGCCCATCTTGATGCAAATATGCAGTCTAAAACAACCTGATCACCTACATCCAGGCAGACACCCAAGTCAATGGTCCTGAGTCCAAAGATTGAACCTGACATACCCCTAGATCCGCATTGGAACCCTACATTAGGTTTTCAGGCATCTGTCCTCAGAGGCCTTTTCTGGAATAAGAACTTGTATTTCAGCATGTATTCCCTGAGTCACACAAGAGAACATTTCCTGTCCCCAGAAGGAAACCGTGCTCTTCTACACGTGACAAACCATCAGGGTAGGAGAATCCTGCATGGCACCTTAGCCATCAGCACATTTTAAGATTTCCCTGGTAACAAACCAGCATTGTGTCCCATCTGTAAGAGATTCCATGTCATCCTAAGGGCTGGTCCTTAGCCCCAGGGTGACCAGAACACACCTGCCATGTTCCTCAGCTACAATGGTCAATGGAGGGGTGCTTTCCAGGCATCCATGTGGCAGAGATCTGCTACTGAAACTTTCCTCATGGGGGACCCTGGAGCAAAAAAAAAACAAGACACCACCTTTGCAGAAGAAGGAAACCTTGCTGTTTGGAGCATCTCACAAGCCTCGGCATGGGAAATCGTCCATGGCCTCTTGACGACACCTCTCCATTTGTCGGTCATCATAGACACAAACACCAGTGTGAGCAAACATTTGATTCCTCCTTACTCAGGTACTGGATACGTCGAATAAGCCGCTGCACTATGGAACTGCCTTCCGCTTAGCATGAATTGAATCATAGCTTGTGTTTACAATTCCTTCCTCACCCGACTGGTCCCCAAACCCACTTGATAGGGAATTCTGGAGGCAAAATGCAGAATTCTGCCTTCCCCATAGGAAAGAGAAGAGCCTGTTGAGTATGGCCAGTAACTCCACATGAGGATCAATCTGCTCGGTCCATGAGGAAACGCCAATTTATAGGCTGCCCTGGTCACTAGTGTAATTACAGCCTGAGCCCCGACATAGTGTCAACCACCCAGAGAGTAGGCCCCATATGTAGCATGTGGGACTGGCCACGGCCCACATCCGGCATCTCTACCCATCCTTGGTATTCAGGCACCTGTCCCCAGACCATTGAGGGAATACCTGCCAAGGGTGGAACCTGAGCCCAATAGAGACCTCCTTTCTCATGGCAGGGCACAACAGAACATCCCCTGTCCCGAGAAGGAAACCGTGCTCTTCAACCTTTGCCACACCCTCGGGATAGGAGAATCCTGAATGGCACCTTAGCCACCAACACATTCTAAGAACTCTGTGGTAACAAACCAGCATTGAGACCATCTGCAAGAAATTCCATGTCAACTCAAGGCCTTGTTACTTCACTCCAGAGCCTTCAGAATAATTCTGCCTTGTTCCTCAGCTACATTGGTCAATGGAGGTGTGCTTTCCAGGCATCCCTGAGAGCGAGCTCTGCTACCCAAACTTTCCACATGGGGGACCGTGGAGCAAAACAACCAGGCTCCAACTGTCCAGTGGAAGGAAACCTTGCTGTTTGGAGCATCACACAAGCATCAGCATGGAAAATCCTCCAATGGCCTCTTCATGCCACCCCTCCATTTGTCGGTCATCATCATCATAGACACAACCTCCAGTGTGACGAAACATCTGCCATCGGCCCTTACTCAGGTGCTGGATATCTTTTTTTTTTTTTTTTTCTGTCTGCATCTTTTTTTTTTCCAATTTATTTATTTTCAGAAAAACAGTATTCATTATTTTTTCACCACAACCAGTGCTCCATGCAAGCTGTGCCCTCTATAATACCCACCACCTGGTACCCCAACCTCCCACCCCCCCGCCACTTCAAACCACTCAGATTGTTTTTCAGAGTCCATAGTCTCTCATGGTTCATCTCCCCTTCCAATTTACCCAAAAGCACATACCCTCCTCAATGTCCATAACCCTACCCCCCTTCTCCCAACCCCCCACCCCCCAGCAACCCACAGTTTGTTCCGTGAGATTAAGAGTCACTTATGGTTTGTCTCCCTCCCTATCCCATCTTGTTTCATGGATTCTTCTCCTACCCACTTAAGCCCCCATGTTGCATCACCACTCCCTCATATCAGGGAGATCATATGATAGTTGTCTTTCTCCGCTTGACTTATTTCGCTAAGCATGATACGCTCTAGTTCCATCCATGTTGTCGCAAATGGCAAGATTTCGTTTCTTTTGATGGCTGCATAGTATTCCATTGTGTATATATACCACATCTTCTTAATCCATTCATCTGTTGATGGACATCTAGGTTCTTTCCATAGTTTGGCTATTGTGGACATTGCTGCTATAAACATTCGGGTGCACGTGCCCCTTTGGATCACTACGTTTGTATCTTTAGGGTAAATTCCCAGTAGTGCAATTGCTGGGTCATACGGCAGTTCTATTTTCAACATTTTGAGGAATCTCCATGCTGTTTTCCAGAGTGCTTGCACCAGCTTGCATTCCCACCAACAGTGTAGGAGGGTTCCCCTTTCTCCGCATCCTCGCCAGCATCTGTCATTTCCTGACTTGTTGATTTTAGCCATTCTGACTGGTGTGAGGTGATATCTCATTGTGGTTTTGATTTGTATTTCCCTGATGCCGAGTGATATGGAGCACTTTTTCATGTGTCTGTTGGCCATCTGGATGTCTTCTTTGCAGAAACGTCTGTTCATGTCCTCTGCCCATTTCTTGATTGGATTATTTGTTCTTTGGGTGTTGAGTTTGTTAAGTTCTTTATAGATTTTGGACACTAGTCCTTTATCTGATATGTCGTTTGCAAATATCTTCTCCCATTCTGTCAGTTGTCTTTTGGTTTTGTTAACTGTTTGCTTTGCTGTGCAAAAGCTTTTGATTTTGATGAAATCCCAAAAGTTCATTTTTGCCCTTGCTTCCCTTGCCTTTGGCGATGTTCCTAGGAAGATGTTGCTGCGGCTGAGGTCGAAGAGGTTGCTGCCTGTGTTCTCCTCAAGGATTTTGATGGATTCCTTTCTAACATT
This sequence comes from Neogale vison, assembly GCF_020171115.1. Taxonomy (NCBI): domain Eukaryota; kingdom Metazoa; phylum Chordata; class Mammalia; order Carnivora; family Mustelidae; genus Neogale; species Neogale vison. The sequence continues at coordinate 112,966,399 of NC_058092.1, read as the reverse complement.
GAGGTCCTTAATCCATTTTGAATCTATTTTTGTGTGTGGTGTAAGGAAATGGTCCAATTTCATTTTTCTGCACGTGGCTGTCCAATTTTCCCAACACCATTTATTGAAGAGGCTGTCTTTTTTCCATTGGACATTATTTCCTGCTTTGTCGAAGATGAGTTGACCATAGAGTTGAGGGTCTATTTCTGGGCTCTCTATTCTGTTCCATTGGTCTATGTGTCTGTTTTTGTGCCAGTACCATGCTGTCTTGATTATGACAGCTTTGTAATAAAGCTTGAAGTCCGGAATTGTGATGCCACCAACTTTGGATTTGTTTTTCAATATCCCTTTGGCTATTCGAGGTCTTTTCTGGTTCCATATAAATTTTAAAATTATTTGTTCCATTTCTTTGAAAAAGATGGATGGTACTTTGATAGGAATTGCATTAAATGTGTAGATTGCTTTAGGTAGCATAGACATTTTCACAATATTTATTCTTCCAATCCAGGAGCATGGAACATTTTTCCATTTCTTTGTGTCTTCCTCAATTTCTTTCATGAGTACTTTATAGTTTTCTGAGTATAGATTCTTAGCCTCTTTGGTTAGGTTTATTCCTAGGTATCTTATGGTTTGGGGTGCAATTGTAAATGGGATTGACTCCTTAATTTCTCTTTCTTCTGTCTTGTTGTTGGTGTAGAGAAATGCAACTGACTTCTGTGCATTGATCTTATATCCTGACACTTTACTGAATTCCTGTATAAGTTCTAGCAGTTTTGGAGTGGAGTCTTTTGGGTTTTCCACATAGAGTATCATATCATCTGCGAAGAGTGATAATTTGACTTTTTCTTTGCCGATTTGGATGCCTTTAATTTCCTTTTGTTGTCTGATTGCTGAGGCTAGGACTTCTAGTACTATGTTGAATAGCAGTGGTGATAATGGACATCCCTGCCGTGTTCCTGACCTTAGTGGAAAAGCTTTCAGTTTTTCTCCATTGAGAATGATATTCGAGGTGGGTTTTTCATAGATGGCTTTGATGATATTGAGGTATGTGCCCTCTATCCCTACACTTTGAAGGGTTTTGATCAGGAAGGGATGCTGTACTTTGTCAAATGCTTTTTCAGCATCTATTGAGAGTATCATATGGTTCTTGTTCTTTCTTTTATTGATGTGTTGTATTACATTGACTGATTTGCGGATGTTGAACCAACCTTGCAGCCCTGGGATAAATCCTACTTGGTCGTGGTGAATAATCCTTTTAATGTACTGTTGAATCCTATTGGCTAGTATTTTGGTGAGAATTTTTGCATGTGTTCATCAAGGACATTGGTCTATAGATCTCTTTTTTGATGGGATCCTTATCTGGTTTGGGGATCAAGGTGATGCTGGCCTCATAAAATGAGTTTGGGAGTTTTCCTTCCATTTCTATTTTTTGGAACAGTTTCAGGAGAATAGGAATTAGTTCTTCTTTAAATGTTTGGTAGAATTCCCCCGGGAAGCCATCTGGCCCTGGGCTTTTGTTTGTTTGGAGATTTTTAATGCCTGTTTCAATCTCCTTACTGGTTATGGGTCTATTCAGGCTTTCTATTTCTTCCTGGTTCAATTTTGGTAGTTTATATGTTTCTAGGAATGCATCCATTTCTTCCAGATTGTCAAATTTGTTGGCGTAGAGTTGCTCATAGTATGTTCTTATAATAGTTTGTATTTCTTTGGTGTTAGTTGTGATCTCTCCTCTTTCATTCATGATTTTATTTATTTGGGTCCTTTCTCATTTCTTTTTGATAAGTCTGGCCAAGGGTTTATCAATTTTATTAATTCTTTCAAAGAACCAGCTCCTAGTTTGGTTGATTTGTTCTATTTTTTTTTTTTTGTTTCTATTTCATTGATTTCTGCTCTGATCTTTATGATTTCTCTTCTCCTGCTGGGCTTAGGGTTTCTTTCTTGTTCTTTCTCCAGCTCCTTTAGGTGTAGGGTTAGGTTGTGTACCTGAGACCTTTCTTGTTTCTTGAGAAAAGCTTGTACCGCTATATATTTTCCTCTCAGGACTGCCTTTGTTGTGTCCCACATATTTCGAACTGTTGTATTTTATTATCATTTGTTTCCATGATTTTTTTCAATTCTTCTTTAATTTCCTGGTTGACCCATTCATTCTTTAGAAGGATGCTGTTTAGTCTCCATGTATTTGTGTTCTTTCCAAACTTCCTCTTGTGGTTGAGTTCTAGCTTCAGAGCATTGTGGTCTGAGAATATGCAGGGAATTATCCCAATCTTTTGATACCGGTTGAGTCCTGATTTAGGACCGAGGATGTGATCTATTCTGGAGAATGTTCCATGTGCACTAGAGAAGAATGTGTATTCTTTTGCTTTGGGATGAAATGTTCTGAATATATCTGTGATGTCCATCTCATCCAGTGTATCATTTAAGGCCTTTATTTCCCTGTTGATCTTTTGCTTGGATGATCTGTCCATTTCAGTGAGGGGAGTGTTAAAGTCTCCTACTATTATTGTATTATTGTTGATGTGTTTCTTTGATTTTGTTATTAATTGGTTTATATAGTTTGTTGCGCCCACGTTGGGGCCATAGATATTTAAAATTGTTAGATCTTATTGTTGGACAGACCCTTTGAGTATGATATAGTGTCCTTCCTCATCTCTTATTATAGTCTTTGGCTTAAAATCTAATTGATCTGATATAAGGATTGCCACTCCTGCTTTCTTCTGATGTCCATTAGCATGGTAAATTCTTTTCCACCCCCTCACTTTAAGTCTGGAGGTGTCTTCGGGTTTCAAATGAGTTTCTTGGAGGCAACATATAGATGGGTTTTGTTTTTTTATCCATTCTGATACCCTGTGTCTTTTGATTGGGGCATTTAGCCCATTAACATTCAGGGTAACTATTGAGAGATATGATTTTAGTGCCATTGTATTGCCTGTAAGGTGACTGTTACTGTATATTGTCTCTGTTCCTTTCTGATCTACCAGTTGTAGGCTCTCTCTTTGCTTAGAGGACCCCTTTCAGTATTTCCTGTAGAGCTGGTTTGGTGTTTGCAAATTCTTTCTGTTTTTGTTTGTCCTGGAAGCTTTTAATCTCTCCTTCTATTTTCAGTGATAGCCTAGCTGGATATAGTATTCTTGGCTGCATGTTTTTCTCGTTTAGTGCTCTGAAAATGTCATGCCAGCTCTTTCTGGCCTGCCAGGTCTCTGTGGATAAGTCAGCTGCCAATCTAATAATTTTACCATTGTATGTTACAGACTTCATTTCCTGGGCTGCTTTCAGGATTTTCTCTTAGTCACTAAGGCTTGTAAATTTTACTATTAGGTGACAGGGTGTGGGCCTATTCTTATTGATTTTGAGGGGCGTTCTCTGAACCTCCTGAATTTTGATGCTCGTTCCCTTTGCCATATTGGGGAAATTCTCCCCAATAATTCTCTCCAGTATACCTTCTGCTCCCCTCTCTCTTTCTTCTTCTTCTGGAATCCCAATTATTCTAATGTTGTTTCGTCTTATGGTGTCACTTATCTCTCGAATTCTCCCCTCATGGTCCAGTAGCTGTTTGTCCCTCTTTTGCTCAGCTTCTTTATTGTCTGTCATTTTGTCTTCTAGATCGCTAATTCTTTCTTCTGCCTCATTTATCCTAGCAGTGAGAGCCTCCATTTTTGATTGAACTTCATTAATAGCTTTTTTGATTTCAACTTGGTTAGATTTTAGTTCTTTTATTTCTCCAGAAAGGGCTTTTATATCTCTGTAGAGGGTTTCTCTAATATCTTCCATGCCTTTCTCAAGCCCGGCTATAACCTTGAGAATTGCCATTTTGAACTCTAGATCTGACATATTACCAATGTCTGTATTGATTAGGTCCCTAGCCTTCGGTACTGCCTTTTGTTCTTTTTTTTTTGTTGTGAATTTTTCCGCCTTGTCATTTTGTCCAGCTAAGAGTATATGAAGGAGCAAGTAAAATACTAAAAGGGTGGCAACAATCTCAGGAAAATATGCTTTAACCAAATCAGAAGAGATCCCAAATCGTGAGGGGGGAGAAATCTCTGATTGGGATCTCCTTTGATTGGGATCTCCTTTGATTGGGATCTCCCATTCTATTCTGATTGGTATCTCTTCTGATTTGGGGATAAAAAGAGGTTCAAAAAGAAAGAAAGAAAGAAAAAAGAATTAAAAAAAGAGATTGAATTAAAAATTCAATCAAGAATTTAAAAAAGAATTAAGAAAAAAATGATTGAAGAGATTAGTATCTCTTCTGATTTGGGGATAAAAAGAGGTTCAAAAAGAAAGAAAGAAAAAAAAGAATTTAAAAAAAAAGAAAATGAAAAAGAAAAGTATAAAAAAGCTATATATATATATATATATATATATATATATATATATATATTAGATAATCTAGTTAAAAAACGTTAAAAAAGAAAAGGGTAAAAGTTATAAAAAATTTTAGTAGAAGAAGAGAAAAAAAAATGAAAAAGAAAAAAAAATAAATTAACTTCAAGACTAAAAAATCACTGGCAGAAAGCCATGAGTTCCGTGTTTTGTTTTCTCCTCCTCTGGAATTCTGCTGCTCTCTCCTTGGTATGGAAACTGCACTCCTTGGTAGGTGAACTTGGTCTTGCCTGGATTTCTTGTTGATCTTCTGGGGGAGGGGCCTGGTGTAGTGATTGTCAAGTGTCTTTGCCCCAAGCGGAATTACACCTCCCTTACCAGGGGCGGGGCTGAGTGATCTGCTCGGCTTTGCTTTCAGGAGCTTTTGTTCCCTGAGCTCTTTCCGTAGAGTTCCGGAGGACGGGAATAAAAATGGCGGCCTCCTGGTCTCCGGCCCGGAGGAGCCGAGAGCCCAGGGCCCCGCTCCCTTGTGCGCCCTCAGCAAACAGCTCCTAGTAACTCGCGTCTGCCTAACCTCTGGCCGCGCTCCGAGCTCACCGAGCTTGCCACCGGCTCAAGGCAACTCCGAGCTGCGAGCTTACTGTCGGCTCTGTCTCTGCAGCTGGCTTTCCCGTTCCAATATCCGCAAGCTCTGCGACACTCAGACACCCCCGATCCTTCTGTGACCCTGCGGGACCTGAGGTCACGCCGACCCCGTGTGGGCTTCGCCCTGGTTTAGCCTCCGGAGCGATGTCCCTCAGCGGAACAGACTTTTAAAAGTCCTGATTTTGTGCTCCGTTGCTCCGCCGCTTGCCGGGAGCCGGCCCCTCCCCCCGGGGTCTATCTTCCCGTCGCTTTGGATTCAGTTCTCCGCCAGTCCTACCTTTCAGAAAGTGGTTGTTTTTCTGTTTCTAGAATTGCTGTTCTTCTTCTCTTCGATCTGCCGATGGATTTGCAGGTGTTTGCAATCTTTAGATAAGCTCTCTAGCTGATCTCCTGCTAGCTGAGATCCTCTGATAGGAAATGCTGGAGCCACAATGCAGCATTCTGCCTTACTCATAGAAAGATTAAGATCCTGTTGAGTAGAGCCTGAAACGGCACATGAGGATCAATCTGCTTCACCCTCGAGGGAACCCAAAGTATAGGCTGCCCTGGACACTAGTGCTATGTCTGACAGAGTCTGAGCCCCGACCTAATGTCACCTATCCAGAGAGAGGGCAACGTATCTAGCATGTGGGACCGGCCATGGCCCAAGTCTGTCATCTCTACACATCCTTGGTATTCAGGCACCTGTCCTTAGACCATTGCTGGAATCCCTGCCAATGGGGAACCTGAGGTCCAATAGAGAACTCCTCCTTCCCCATGGCAGGAAACCTAGCATTTGGGATGGGTGTCCAACTGCAATGTGGGAGCCAGCTGCATGGCCAATGATACCACACCCACTCCTCAGGGCCACCCTGGGCACAAAAACACATTGTGACCTTAGCTTGAGAATGCTTTCAAACAAGCCTTCTCAGTTGCACCAACAGGTTCCTGCATTGTAGGCCTGGTATGCCCCAAGGCCCAAATTTTAACCTTTCATGGGATTTTCCAGGTGCCCAGATCCAGAACCTGTCTCTGGAATCCCTGTTGTGGGGCACCCCTTAGATGGAAGCAGCACTCTTCCCTTTCTCTAAAAAGCCACAAAACTGTGGGGAGCTGCCAGGATCCTTAGAGTGGAAAAGTATCCCATGGACCCATGAGACCACACCTGCATTCCGAGGCCATCCTGGATGCACAGTACAGATAGAAAATCCTGTGCTACCACCTTCCAGTCACTCTAATTACAGTTCCTGAGGAGCTACATTCTAGATCTACTCATTGGGCCTGTGATCACCTCGCCAATAATCCTAACCCAAATTTGTGGTTGCACTTCTCTGCCAAAACCATGGCACACATGCTCTTGAGGATGGGCTCTTCAGCCACACCACAGGACTCTGGCTGCCATCCCGAAGGAAACTGTGCCCACCACAGTTGCCCAGACCTTCCAGTTTAGAAGAAACCTGCAAGGCCCCCAAGCCTACGCCAATATTGGCAGCCCATCTTGACGCAAATGGGCAGTCTGAACAACCTGATCACCTACATCCAGGCAGACACCCAAGTCAATGGTCCTGAGTCCAAAGATTGAACCTGACATACCCCTAGGACTGCATTGGAACCCACATTAGGTTTTTAGGCATATGACCTCAGAGGCCTGTTCTGGAATAAGAACTTATATTTCAGCATGTGTTCCCTGGGCCACACAACAGAACATCTCCTGTCCCCAGAAGGAAACTGTGCTCTTCGACACATGACAAACCATCAGGGTAGGAGAATCCTGCATGGCACCTTAGCTTCCAGCACTTTCTAAGATCTCCCTGGTAACAAACCAGCATTGTGGCCCATCTGCAAGAGATTCCATGCCATCCCAAGGGGTTGGTCCTTCGCCCAGGGCCACCAGAACAAACCTGCCATGTTCCTCAGCTGCAATGGTCAATGGAGGTGTGCTTTCCAGGCATCCATGTGGCAGAGATCTGCTACCCACCCTTTCCTTATGGGGGATCCCGGAGCAAAAAAATGAGACTCACCTTTGAGAAGAAGGAAACCTTGCTGTTTGGAGCATCTCACAAGCCTCAGCATGGGAAATCATCCATGGCCTTTTGACGCCACCCCTCCATTTGTCTGTCATCATAGACACAAACACCAGTGTGAGCAACCACCTGATTCTCCCTTACTCAGGTACTGCATATCTCGAATAAGCCACTGCACATTGGAACTGCCTTCCGCTTGGCAATGTATTGAACCGGAGCTTGTGTTTACAATGCCATCCTCACCCTACTGGTCCCCAGACCCACTTGACAGGAAATTCTGGAGTCCAAATACAGCATTCTGCCTTCCCCATAGAAGGAAGAAGAGCCTGGTGAGTATGGCCAGAAACCTCACATACGGTTCAATCTGCTCAGTCCTTGAGGGAACCCCAATTTATACCGTGTTCTGGTCTCCAGTGCCACTAGAGCCTGAGTCACGACCTAGTGTTAGCCACCCAGAGAGCGGGGCCCATATGTAGCATGTAGGACTAGCCATGGTCCATGACCGACCTCTCTACCCATCCTTGGTATTCAGGCACCTGTTCCCAGACCATTGCTGGAATCCCTGCCAAGGGTGGAACCTGAACCCTATAGATGCCTCCTTCCTCATGGCAGGAAACATGGCTGGCTGCTTGGATGGGAGTCCAACCCTCAAAGTGGGAGCCAGCTGCATAGCCAATGAGAACACGCCCACTCCTGAGGGCCGCCCTGGGCACAACAGGCATTGTGTCCTTCAGCCTGAACATGCTTTCAAAAAGCATGCTCTCAGTTGCACCACCAGAATCCCGCATTGCAGGCCTGGTATGCCCCTAGACCCAATTACTATCCCTTGGTGGGATTTTCCAGGCACCCAGACTCAGAGCCCGTCTCTGGCATCCCTGTATTGGGGCACTCCTAAGATGGAAAAGAGCACTCTTCCCTTCCCCGAAAAAGCCACCAAGCTATGGAGAGCCATCAGGATACTTAGAGAGGAAATGTGTCCCATGGACCCATGAGACCACACCTGCATTCCGTGGCCATAGTGGACACACAATCCAGATAGAAAAGACTGTGCTACAGCCATCCAGTCACCCTAATTACATTTCTTGATGAGCTGCCCTCCAGGATTATGAATTGGGCCTGTGATCACAACGCCACTAACCCAAATCACAATATTTGTTTACAGACTTCTCTCCCAAAACCATTTCTCACATGCCTTCCAGGATAGGGTCTCTGGATCCACACCACAGGACTGTGATGCCATCCACAAGGAAACTGTGCCCGTCAGAGTTTCCCAAAACTTCCAGATTAGGAGAAACCTGCAAGGTCCCTGAGCTGACCCCAATATTGTTGGCTTCTCTGGAGGCAAATGCACAGTCTGAAACACTCTCATCACCTACATCCAGGCAGACAGCCAAGTCAATTGTCCTGAGTCAGACGATTGAACCTGATATGCCCCTAGGACCTCACTGGAACCCTAGGTTAGGTTTTCAGGCATCTGTCCTCAGAGGACTGTTCTGAAAGACCAGCTTGTGATATAACATGTGTTCCCTGAGCCACACAACAGAACATCACCTGTCCCGAGAAGGAAACCGTGCTCTTCAACCTTTGCCACACTCTCAGGGTAGGAGAATCCTAAATGGCACCTTAGCCACCAGCACATTCTAAGAATTCCGTGGTAACAAACCCTCATTGAGGCCATCTGCAAGAGATTCCATGTCAACTTAAGGCCTTGTTACTTCACTCCAGAGGCTTCAGAACAATCCTGCCTTGTTCCTTAGCTGCATTGGTCAATGGAGGTGTGCTTTCCAGGCATCCCTGTGGGAGAGCTCTGCTACCCAAACTTTCCACATGGGGGAACCTGGAGCAAAACAACCAGGCTCCAACTGTCCAGTGGAAGGAAACCTTGCTTTTTGGAGCATCTTACAAGCGTCAGCGTGGACAATCCTCCAGTGGCCTCTTGATACCTCCCCTCCCTTTGTCGGACATCATAGACACAAACTCCAGTGTGAGCAAACATCTGCCATCAGCCCTTACTCAGGTGCTGGATATCTTGACTAAGCCACTGCACAATGAAACTGCATTCCGCTTGGCACTGATTGAACCGTAGCTTGTGTTCACAATTCCATCCTACCCCTACTGTCCCCATGCCCTGTTGATAGGGAGTGCTGGAGCCACAGTGCAGCATTCTGCCTTCCTCATAGAAAGAAGAGGATCCTGTTGAGTAGGGCCTGAAACCCCACATGAGGATCAATCTGCTCAGCCCTCGAGGGAACCCAATTTTGTCTGCCCTGGCCACTTGTGTTGTGTCTGATAGAGTTTGAGCCCCGACCTAGTGTCACTCACCCAGTGAGCGGTCCCCATATCTTGCATGTGGGACCGGCCATGGCCCACGTCTGTCATCTCTACGCATCCTTCATATCCAGGCATCTGTACCGACCATTGCTGGAATCCCCGCCAATGGGAGAACCTGAAGCCTAATAGAGAACTCCTCCTTCCTCATGACAAAAACCTGGCAGTTGGTATGGGTGTCCATCCCTCAAAGTGGGAGCCAGCTTTATGGCCAATGAGACCACGCCCACTCCTTTGGGCCGGCCTGGGCACAAACAGGCATTGTGACCCTCAGTCTGCACATGCTTTCAAACAAGCCTTCACAGTTGCACCACCAGGCTCCCGCATTGTAGGCCTGGTACACCCCAAGGCCCAAATCCTAACCCTTCGTGAAATTTTCTAGGCGCCCTGAGCTAGAGCCCGTCTCTGGAATCCCTGTTTTGGGGCACCCATAAGACAGAAAACAGCCCTCTTCCCTTCCCCGAAAAAGTCACCAAACTGTGGAGATCCACCAGGATCCTTAGAGAGGAAATGTCTCCCATGGACCCATGAGACCACACCTGCATTCCAAGGCCACCCTGGATGCACAGTGCAGATAGAAAAGCCTGCGTTACCGCCTTCCAGTCACCCTAATTACAGTTCATGATGAGCTGCCTTCCAGATCTACTCATTGTGCCTGCAATCACCTCGCCACTAATATTCTGTGGGATGGGAGGAGGCCTTTCTGTTTTTTAACTCATACGTAGCATCAAAAGAGAGATTCCAGAGCAGATCCCTGTGGATGGGCGATGGACAACCACCTCTCATTAAGATTTGTGGCCTAGGGGCATGTCCAGCCCCATATGTGGGCTCCTGTTCCAGCCTCTGAGAGTCCTTCCTTGAAGACAGAGCTCACGCTTAGGGTCACAAATCGTATGTGTGCCCTCACGGTCCTCAACATGGGTAGGGCCTCATGGGCTACGTTGGTTTCTCCTACACTGAATGTTGGACAACATGCCAACCATAAGGTTTCTTGCCATGGGGAAGGAGGATGTTCTGATTTCTACATCATGTTCACCCCGGGCAGTGATTGGAGATAAGGTCTAGGTTCTGAAGCCCGAAAACTGAGGGTCGTAAGAGAAGACAACTTAAGGCCCTGGCGGGACCGATGTGCTCAGTGTGTGGCCAGTTGTCTGGGTGTCGGTCAGGAGGTGTGGGTTCAGGCTGTGTCAGAAGGGCATTAGTGCCCAGGGTAGACTGTGTATCATTGGGGTACAGTAGAGTGGTGTGCAGGTTGTTCCTCATTTGGGGTTTCTGGGTAGCCCCATAGGGCAACTTTTTTCTTCTGGCGGGTAGGCAGAGTGCTGCATTGTGGCTCCAGAATTCCCAAACCGGATGGCTTGTGGGCTAGGAGTGTGAGGACGGAAGTCTGAAAACACAAGCTAGGCTTAGATGGGAGGATCTCACGAGGCCATGGAGGTTTTCCCCACAATGGGTGTTGTAAGATGCTCCAAACTGCAAGGATTACTACTGCAGAACAGTCGAGACATGTCGGTTGGCTTCTGGTCATCATATATGGAATGACTCCAGAGCAGGGTTCGAAGGATGGATGACTGGGCAGCCCGCCTCCCATTCCAGTGTCTCCTAGTGACAAGGCAGGTTCTATGTGATGGCTCTTGGGGAGTAAGCAAGGCGCCTGAGTTGAATTGGACTCTCCTGAGGATGTGTCATAATGTGGATTTGAGTCCATGGAGACCTTGGAATGGGCAGGGCTAAGGGACCCTAAAGGATTATCCTAACCAGAGGTTTTGACACAGCTCCAGAGAGCAAGGTTCCCATGTGGAGATTACATTTGTTATTGGTGCCTCAGGAAACCCCCATATGCTGGTATTGGAAAGCAGACCTGTGAGGAGAGATGACGGGAAACCAAAGCAATGGATCCGATTAGGGCCTAGGGTCCTGTCCAGTTCAGTGTGCTTCTCTGAGGACATCTGACATGAGTCTGATTTGAGGAAGATGCCCAACTTGTGTCAGATCACCCCTGTTTTTCCAGGGCACCCTACACTATTGGGATGGCCTTGGGGCCTTTGGAGGTTTCTCCTTATCTCTATTGTTGAGGCCAACGGAATGGGAAGTGTAAGGGTCTGCCCCTCCCAGAGGAACTTG